>NC_054479.1:92660933-94050933 GCF_017639515.1 Carcharodon carcharias | reverse complement strand
CATGGCAGCAGAGTCAAAAGCAGGAGAGGGAGCACTCACAGTTAGTTGTGTTAAGGGAGGGATTATGTGGTGCAGGATCCTCACGAGGGTATTCACCACCGACCTCACCATCGCTGCAGATATGGTCCACATCCTTACCTGTCAGCATGATGCCACGCTCCTCAAATTGAGTGGCTTAATGTGGGCCACTCCACCCCCAGTCTGGGACTTCTTCCTGCATGAAAACAAATGGGGCGAGTGTGAGCAGGACACATGGCACTGCATAGAATATTTGTGCGGTGAGCAGAGACATGGACAGGATGAGGACGTGAGCTCCAGAGGATATGAGCCTAATGGAGATGTGAGGCTGTGTGTGAGAGTTAGTGGTGTTGTCCCTTGAGGTGTGAGATCCCCGTGGATGTGTGAGTTGAAAATAATGAGATGAGTGATTTAACCTGGCAGAATGGGTGAGACCATTCAACCTGTAGTGGCACTGGGTGGCTGTCCTCTTTTGCAGGGCATTGGTGCTGACCACCACTGTCACGGCCTCCCATGCTGGAGTAGTGATGTTGCTGCCCCTCCTGTGGCCAGAGCGGCTTTAGAGGACATCGTGGCAGGCTTCCACAGCATCCAAAAGGCATTCCAGGGACATGTCAATGAATCGGTGGGCTGTGGTTTTCTTGCCTTTGGGCAGAAGTCCTGGGCTGAAAGCACTGAGGGCTGTTTGCGTAGCTGTACTTTAAATATGGCATCCCGCGATGGCGTGCCGGGTGATTGAGAGCCTACCAATCATCAAATCGGCATGTTTCCCGGAAATGCAAGATTAATGAGGTGGGATTTGGACAGTACGGAGTAAAAATTCACCATTACGGCCAGCGGCAAAAGCGTTCTTTTTCCCACCTGCTACCGCACTTAGTGCAAATCTGGGACAATCCCATGCTTTGTAATTCCGTGATGGTTCGATCTGTGGGCACTCTCTAATCACCTTGGTTTTCTGTGGGGTGGCAGTAATTTCTGAAGCTTGCACAATGTGGCTTAAGAATTTTATCTAAGGCTTTGCAAATTCACATTTGTTGTTCATTGTCAAACCTGCTTCTTGTAAAACTTTGAGGACTGCTCTCGCTCGACCGTTGTGTTCTTCCCTTGATGAACCACGTACGAGAGTGTCGTCCATATGGCATATCTCTCTGACCATGCCTTTCAGGGCCTGAGACATCATTCTTTGGAATATCTCAGGTGCAGAAGCAATTCCAAATGGTAACCTGTTCAAATAGTAATGACCAAATGGGGTGATAAAAATACTTAACAACCTGGATTCTTTGTCCAGAGGCAACTGCCAAAGGCTGCTGTTTGCATCCAGTTTTGTGAAGAGGGTGCTTTTTTGCAATTTGGCGAGACTTCCATCCACTGATGCCATCAGATAAATCTCACGCTCCACTGACTTGTTTAATTGAGCCAAGTCCATGCAAATTTTAATTGAACCATTCTGACTGAGCCTGTTGTGAGCCTTCAGCACTTCGTGAAGGTTCTGAGAGTGGCATTGTAGACTCCACTCTTGTCCTAACCTCTGGATCTGTTTCTGCTTCAGTAAGTTGGCTTATAGATTGTGATCTGTACTCAATGCTATCTGAGCCCTGGGTCTGCATGCCAACCTGCACCTGCTGCACTGTCCTCAGGTGAGTCTTCAATCTTTTTTTCTTCTTATCCTTTTTCCAAGGACTTGTCTGTGGGCTTCACTTGCTGTTTTTCTAGGTTTTTTATGTACTGTCAGCTGCCATCATGTTTTGCCTTGTGTTCAGGGTCTAGATAGGTATCTTTGGGGTTTGCCTGTTATCCTAAGAATACTCCAAAGACTGTTATTCATAAAAAAACATTCCTTTTATTTACAGATCCATGTACACCTCGGTCGTCAACACAAGGTTGTACTTCTGCTTCCCTCCAGATCGTGGTCTCTTAGTCACATGACATCACATCATAGCTACATCAGCAGTTACACCAGTATCAGGTGCATCTGATGTTAACTCTTTAGATTGGTACCCTCCAGGTTTCCCCACCAACTGGAACACGCTGACTGTGCAAACCAACATTTCACACAAGTGGGCTCTGTTAGGACTTCAAATGGAAAGTGTGAGGTGATAAACGCCCTTCAGATAAAGAATTTTAAACCACTGGTGAAGGGAAGGGAGTAGGAGCAAAATACCGTCAGGGGTCAGGAGGGTGAATAGTTTAAAATCCTAAAACCATGGGATGATAATTTCCTTCTGCTCTTACCCTGTGGCCCACTCAAGCATCCTATTCAATAGCTGAGCCATTCAGGTATGGGGGTCCCTATTTCAACCTTGTTTCTGTGTTAAATTTGCGAATCTTTCTTTTTACTTCTCATGCTTAGTTTTTGCCTCACTACTTGTGCAATGAATGATTACACTCTAACAACATGTGGCTGACTCCAGCTTCCCCCCATCAGTTTACAAAAAAAAATGAAAACATTTTACGACATTAATACAATGTGCACAAGGAATGGAGTTTAAAATAAATGCAAACTACTCCACATTACAATCAATTTATCCTGCTGGAAGCATCAGCAAAACATTATTGATTTTGCCCCTGTGCCAGAATTTGTGTAAATGTCACAATATCAAGTAGAACTGTTGAGGTTTAATTGCCTCTTTCTCTAACTTTACTTCAATAATGTTGTAATATGAGAGAGAAGGAAATAGATGGTTACAATGGCAGATTTACATGAGAAAAGATAGGAGAAGCATGAATGAACCCATGAGAAGAGTGGAGCATGAATAGCAGCATGGGCTGGTTGGGCCAAATGGTCCCAGTTTCTGTGCCATATATCATAAGTAACCCTATGTAGGAAAATTGAGAAACCCCAATATTAGCTCATTATAAATAGTAAACACTGCTATAATTAATATTTCTTCATCTTTTAACACGTTTAGCTTCATGAAAAAATTCTAACTTTTTTATTAAGTGCAGCAGATGATTAAATTGAAAACAATTTCAAAGTCTAAACTCATTATTTTAAATTCACTGTTCGCAGTTGAACTCCACCACCTTTTCAGGCAGTGCTTTCTAGATCATGACAACTCCCAGTGTGTAAAAAAATCTTCTCATTTTCTCCCTGGATTTTTTTTTGCCAATTAGCGTAAACCTGTGGCCTCTTGTTACCACCTTCCTACCAATGCAAACAGTTATGCTCCATTGACTCTATCAGAACTTCTCATAATTTTAAGCACCTTCAGGAAAGAACTGCCAGGAATTGGAGTGATTAATAAACACTCGATGCATAGCCTCGTCTGCCACGCATCCTCTGTTAGCACACTTTGAAACTCGAATGCTAAACTGGGATTAGAGCATCTAAGGGATATCAGATCAACTTCCCTTCAGGCCCTATATGTGAGTCTGAACCCTCCCAATCTATTAAGACAGCAGTCAGGGTGCGTAATCAGGCCTCCTGGATGTCTTGACTGAAGTCAGTATTACAGTTCTTCAAGTGCCATTGCTCAATAATATCTTTGCTTTTTGTTTACATTCTTTACAGAGAACAGTTGAAATTCAGCCAAAGCTCCAGAAAAGCCTGTAGCTAGAGGGCGGAAATCCAAATACGTTTTAGCAATCTTCAAATTATCACCAGTAACTGATAAGGTACAAAGAAACTAATTGCTTAGCATGACGATGCAACATTTTTGGGTTTGTGAAGCAGTGGGGTGTTCATCTGAAAATGTGACTAAATGCAATTTTCAGCAGTAAAATGATGCAGCACATTGTAGACACCGGCAATCAAATGAGTAAAGATTTGCATATGCATTTGCTTTGCCCCCATCTATTGCATTATGTCAGTAAAACATAGCATTAATGTAATGGTCAGGAAGCGACAGTTTCTAAATTGAGGTGAAAGACTTCAATACAGTTTAACAGAAATGAAATGAGCTATTTTCAGTGTAATATTTACAGAGTTAACAATCCTGATAAGAGACCCTGTGGTCATTAACAAAGATACCTTGAAAAGGCATTGAAAATATTCTCTCATTAGGGATGCTTATATCACCATTTAGCTAACCCCAAAGAATAGCATCGTCTATTGAATAACAGTAGGAATGTATGATGAGATTCATTTTGTTGTAATTTTCACTCATGCGTTCAGACTTTAGCATATAATATTTACATATTGCCAAGTACATTATCATCCCTCTATTCAGTGCTTATAACACATCTCAATAAAAAACATCCAGACAACAAATTAATGATTTCATTTATCCTGACAGCTACCTCATCTCTGGACCTTTCCTTCTACATAGGTTTATGGCTGAAACCCAGGAAGATGTCAGACAGACCAACAAATTGGAAATTTAAAATAGAGGCTTGGCATTTGCACAGATGCACTGCCTTTCATAAGTTCCTATTTTCATCTCATAAGCAGCCATTAGCAATATCATTCACAAAGCACCAACTGCTCTGCCAGTCTTTATCAATCTTCAGTGACTTTGGTACTTTGTCTCTTACATATAAGTCCTGATTTTATAATGTTGGCCTTATTAAGGGTGCATTCACTTGTGGCTCGAGTGAGTCTTTGTCCGGTAGCAAGTAGCACGGGCCCAACCCTAGCTAAATTTTCGAGGCTCAGAGCCTCATTCTCATTTTAATTGATTCCCTGTGTACAAGAAACATGGGGCAGAATTTTGCCCTTGGAGGGGGTGCTTGGCGGGGGCAGTCGGGAAGCCGACTGCCATCAGCAATCGGCACTGCACCACCCGCCCAATGTGGAATGCGAGCGGCAACGGTCAGTGCTGCCTGTGGGGGCGAGGGGAGGAGGGTAGCAGGCCTAGCGCGAACTTTGCGCATGCGCATGAAAGAGGGCTTCACTCTCTCTGAAGCACAGAGCTGCCTCAGGGAGATGAAGCGTTGTTTGAAAAAAATAATGAAGAGAATAAAAATGTCATAAAACATGTCCCATTATGTGACTCTGTCACATGAGCAAGGACATTTTTTAATTCAAGTGTGAGATTTTTATTTTATTTTTATTCGCTTTGGGAAACCTCATCCCGCCTGTGGATGAGGTTTCCTAAAAAGTACAAAGGCCGCTTGCCCTTTTTGCCTGCCCAACAACCGTTAGGCTGGATGGGCAATGTAAATTTGAAATTAATTACCCTTTTAATGGCCTTAATAGGCCTTTTAACTGTTGGCGGGTGGGCGTGTGCTGCCGACTGAAATATCGCGGGACTACGCAATGATGTCGGGATGCTCGCCCAACATCGTCGCGCATCATTTTACGCTCAGCTGGGTTGGGCACACGCCCGCCCACTGAGTTCAATATTCTTCCCATGTGTATGAAAGCTGGCCAGCTGTATGATAGACTGGGGAAGAAGGGATGTAGAAATGGTGAACAACAGCACTTAATGGGCTGTTGATCACCATTAAAGGATTTGTGAAGCTTTTGGTCCAGAAAAAGTTCTACTTCCACCGCCAGGACTTGAGCACAAAATTTAGGCTGACATTGCAATGCAGTACTGAGGGAACCGCTGAACTGCTGGAGGTGGCCTCTTTCAGATGAGAAGTTTAATCAAGGTCTTTTCTGCCTTCTCAGGTGGATGTAACAAATCCAATGGTGCTATTTTGATGAACAGGGGATTTATCCCTGGTGCCCTGGGGCAATATTTATCCCTCAGCCAACATTACAAAAAATAGATTATCTGATCATTACCATATTGCTGTTTGTGGGAGCTTGCTGTGCACATTCTACATCGCAACAGTGACCACACTTCAGAAAAGTGCACCTCATTGGCTGAAAAGCACATTGGGATGTTGTGAGGTCATGAAAAGCATTATATAAGTGGAAGTCTTTTTTCTCTTTTACACAGAAATAGTCGGAATGCAAAATGGCAGAAAAACTAAACATCAATGGTTATTAGATAAGAAAATATTCATTTTTGCAAAGGAAATGATCCAATTTTAGCAATTCAGGTCAATAAATTAGTCATGTTCTATCCCACACTCAATGTCTTGAAGCACATAATCCTGACTGTCATTGTACTGTCAGAGATGTTGGGCAGAATTTTCTGTGCCCGTTGGCATCAGGTGTTTCCAGCGGCATGAGCGGACAATATGACGAGAAGGCCAAAAATCAGTTTCATGACGTCTTGAAACCAGTTTGCAATCATCCACTCTGTCCATCAGTGGCGGGCCATGTTTCCTGCCGTCAGACATGAGGAACTTTAATGTAATACATCGGCATATTATCATCCCCCCAACGCTGGATCAACCGAGCACACACTGATGTGTTTCACAACTGTACATAAGCGACATGCACCTGGTGGCTGCACTTTGCTCAGAACTTCGAGGTTTGTTTGCCTACCCTGCTTCAGGCAGCAGCGCCAAGATTCACAGTCAGCACCACATCACTTTTAGGGGGGCTCACCTACCAGATCAGCCATCAGGTGTCAGTGGCTTTTCAATGGCTGCAGGGCTAGGGCTTGCTTGGGGAAGGGGGAGAAGTGGCCTCAGACAAGGGAAGAGGCTGCAGGATGAGGGCTGTACTGGGGAAGGACGGTATCCCAAGGTGTATGTGGGGGCACAAGTTGATCTGTGCAAATGGCCTCAAGATTTTAAGTGCTGAGGAGGCAGCCTCCAGAGGAGATGAGGCCTGATGGAGATGTGCAGGTGTGTGTGAGAGGGCGAACGGTGATGTCCCTTGAACTGGCAGTGAGTGAGATGCCACTGAACGTGTGATGGGCTTGAGTGTGTGAGTTTAGAGTGATGAGATGGCTGCCTTACCCTGGCGCACAGATGAGCTCATTCATCCTCTACATGCATTGGACGGCCAACCCCTTCTGTGCAGTGTTGGCACTGATCACCACTGCCATTGCCTACCAAGCTGGAGTAATGTTGTTGTCCCTCCTGCGGCCAGAGCGGAGGTGGAGGATATCATGGCGAGCCTCCACAGTGTCCAAAAGACACTCAAGGGATGCATCACTAAACCTGGGGGCTGCAGTCTTCTTGTCTTTCAGGGCCATATCTTCTTTGCAGCAGTCCTGGGCTAGAAGCACTGAGAGGTGTGCATGTGGCTGCACCTTAAATATGGCGCCCAGCGTATTAACAAAGGAACATAGGAACAGGAATAGGCCATTCAGCCCATCAAGCTTGCTCCAACATTCAATTAGATCATGGCTGATCAGCTATCTCAAAGCCACTTTCCTGGGCTATATCTTTATCCCTTGATGTCATAGTATCCAGAAATCCATCTCTATTTTGAACGTGCTCAATGATTGAGCTTCCACAGCCCCCTGGGATTGAGAATTCCAACGATTCACCACCCTCTGAGTGAAGAAATTCCTCCTCACCTCAGTCTTAAATGGCCTGCCCCTTATTCTGAGATATTTCCCCTGGTTCTAGACTCACCAGCCAGGGGAAACATCCTATCTACTTCCACCCTGTCATGCCCCTGTAAGAATTTTGTAAGTCTCAACGAGGTCAACTCTCATTCTTTGACACTCTAGAGAATGCAGACCCAGTTTCTTCAAACTTTCCTCATAAGACAATCTTGCCATCCCAGGGTTTTTTTTAAATAAAACAATTAAACCAAAATCAACATAAATTAAACATGAATTATAATGCAAATAGCAGTCAATATAAACTATAAATTACACGTTAAATAGCAAATATAAAGATAAATCTCATGGACTCAACATATATGGCACCAAATTCCTTCAAGACTCTAATCTTCTTCAGGTAGAATTCCAGATCCTTTTCTTCAAAGTCAGCTACTGATTCTCACCTGATAGCAGTTCCCAACCAACCTGGAGTCCATAGGCACGGACTTCACCAAAACGGTGGACTTCTCTAGAAATTCTTCAGCTCTGCTCTTAATGGTGCTTGGATCCAGCAGCATTACCTTCATCAAACCCTCAGTGACAAGCCTGTGCACTGTATGGCCAAGTCTGGGCAGTTTACATAACAGAAACAGCTGCAGTAACCCTGGTATTTGTCCATTTCCAGCTCCTTGATGCAGCCTTCTTTCTCTTCACATGAAAACAGAAAGTGCTGGAAAAACTCAGCAGGCCTGGCAGCATAGAAAATATTCACTACCAACGAACTATTCGGGGCCTCAGCTCCTCAATGCAGTGATTCACCTGGCTTGATCAGCTGCGTCAGCTCCTGGTTGCTATCCATAGAACCATAGAAAAGTTACAGCACAGAAGGAGGCTATTCAGCCCATCTTGTCCATGCCAGCCCGAGGACACCCAGGTGCCCTTTCTAATCCTACCGTCCTGCACCCGGCCCATAGCCTTGCAGCTTACAGCACTTTAGGTACAGATCCAGGTACTTTTTAAAAGAGTTTAAAGTTTCTGCCTCTACCACCAACTTGGGCAGCGAATTCCAGACACCCACTACCCTCTGCGTAAAAAAGTTCTTCCTCATGTCCCCCCTTCGCCTTCTGCCACTTATCTATGTCCCCTGGTCCTGCTTTCTCTTTCTCTCTCTCCATGAAGCTTCTGGTGCCTCCCTCTCCTCCAGTCCCTGCTCCCTAGCTCAGGCCCTGCCTCCAGCATTCACTAGCCTATGCTCTGGTCTTAGGCTCTGCCTCCAACTTTCTTCCAGGATTTGATTCCTGTTCCAAGGGGAGCCCCCAGGCCGACTGAATTCTTGCTTGACGTTCTCCCAGGCCGGCGTGTGGGGACCTAGTGCCCCACAGTGGGTGGGGCCCAGCCTCCGGCCCTGCTCCGCAGTTGGAAGCTGGAAGTCAGGATACTGAGAGTCTGCTGACTTCTCCTGCTACATTTCAAACTGCTCAAACTTCCTTAAAATCAACACTGAGTTCCAAAAAGTGTGGCAAAAATGTTCTCCAGTCCTTATTTTCTCAAATGAAATGCAAAAAAAGCAATTCTATCCCATCCTTGTTGTTATCTTTCAATAGTGTATTGCACTGAGAAAGGACTGCGCTCTCAACCTGTCTTGTCACCTTCAATGATTTATGCACATGTATACTCAGGTCCCTCTGCCCTTACACCCTCTTTTGAATTGTACCCTTTATTTTATATTGTCTCTTCACTTATTTCCTACAAAAATGAATCACTTCACAGTACACTGCATTAAATTTCAGCTGCCCATTCCACCAACCTGCCTATGTCCTTTTGAACTTCTACACTATCTTCCTCATGATTCAGACTACTTGCAAGTTTTGTATCATCAGAAAATTTTGAAATTGTGCTCTGTACACCAAGGTCTCGGTCATTAATGTTTATCAGGAAGAGCAGGGGCCCTAACACCGACCCCTGGGAAACTCAATTATAAACCTTCCTCCAGTCTGAAAACAACTTCTCACCATTACTCTCTGGGCAGAATTTCTCCGTCGGCAAGCTGGGGGCGGGTCCCGCTTGTCGACATGAAAATTACGCGGGATGATGTCGGAGGGAACCCCAACGTCATCCTGCCCCATTTAAATATTCAGGAAGGCAGGCAGACAGCGAAATCAGCTGTCCACCCGCCGACCTGTCAATGACCAAATGAGGCCATTGACAGGCTAATTAAGCCAATTAAAGGCCCTGCTATCCAACCTTAAGGCTGGCGGGCAGGCCAGGAGCCCCGCGGTCTTCTGAAAAAACATGAAACCTCATCCACTGGCGGGATGAGGTTTCATGTCTGTTTTTAAAAAGTTTAATAAAGTTTTTATCATATTTATTAACATGTCCATCTCATGTGACATTGTCACATGAGAGGGACATGTTAATAATTTTTTTATTATTCTATTTTTGAAGTTTGAAACACTGTCAGTGATCTCCCTGAGGCAGCACTTAGCTTCAGGGAGATGTGCGCTCTTTCGCGCACATGCACGAAAGAGCACACTCTGACAGTTGGGAAATCCCTCCCCCATCCCTCACAGGAAGTACATAGCGCTTCCTGTCGGGCAGCCCGCTGGGTGGGCCTTAATTGGCCTGCCCACTTAAAATGGGCGGGTCCCGTTTTGGCGGCAGCAATCGGCTACCTGCCCATCACTGAGCCAGTGAGGCCTGCCCACCCATCAAGGGAAAAATTCTGCCCTCTGTTTCTTGTCACTCAGTTGATTTTGTATCTATGTTGCTCCTGTCCCTGTTATTCCATGAGCTCTAACTTTGCTCACAAGTCTGTTGTTGATGTTGTGTACATGGACACCTCCAAGTGCCTTTTGGAAGTCCACGTGCACCATATCAACAGCGTTACCCTCAAGAACTTATCAAAAAATTCAAGCAATTTAGTCAAACACAGTTTGCACCTAACAAATCCAAAGGCACTATATATATGCAACTTCTTGTTTTAAATGGATGAGTATAAATAGGAATAGGAAAAGTCTATTTACTCCCTTGAGCCTGTTCCACCATTCATTCAGATTATGACTAATCTGTGACCTGTATATCCACCTTAATACCTTGGCTTATGAAAAAATCTATCAATCTCAGATTTAAAATTTCAAACTTGCTGTTGGTGGAAGAGTTCTCCAAGCTTCCACATCCTTAGTGTGAAAGCTGGCGATGGGGAATACTCACCAAAGGATTGTGCAATTCATTGTAGGGCCTACTTAATAGTACAAGGGGAAAAATCCTGCCTTGACATTTAGATTCACGGAACCATGGCCTCTTTGAACAAATATCAGGAAATCGTATCCACCCATAGCCCAAGATTTTTTATATTAAAATAGTACAGTTCCAACTCTATAAAGGGTGATTCTGTGATCCAGTACACTGACAAGGAATATGTGAGTCAGCAGCCTAGGTTTTATTGTCTGTGAGGCCCATGATTTGCCAAGCTGTTCTCTCTCTGGACATTGCAGCTTGGTCAGGGCAGTGTGTCACCGATCACCTTTAAATTGTATCATTACTCAAATTTCAGATTTCCTTGGTGTGCTCACTGGATGCTGACCATATGATTCCTGCCATATCTAAATCCCATCGCCGACTGAAGTCTGCAATATCTCACTGTCCCCACAAAATCTTTCTTTTCCTTCCTTGACACATATTTTGAAAGCTTCCTTTCAGACCTGTTTCCAAGCCACAGTTGGCCTTGCCTTATTGTTTTATGAGTTGCTTTATTTTATTCTCCTTGAATTGTTTTTAGATATGAAAGAGGGTAAGTGTCATAACAAGCAATATATATCTTTACTTGTGGAGCTTGATGAGAGAACTCTCAAATGAGAAAGTCGTAAGTGAGTTATGGTCATCTCATGAGTGGTGCTATTTATCATATCACTTGGCTGACGGTGACATATTCAATTTGTTAGACTTGCAATAGTTTACAACTCAACTGACAAAACAAAAATTAATGAAAGTTTTTGTAATTTTTTAAAAGGTCAACAAAAATCAATTGATATTGTGTTTTGATTTTATTTCTTGGTGTGACATTATACCTGTGGAAACCTGGGCCAGAAATATCCCCATATTACTGCCTTATCGCTGCTAGTTTTAGTGTGGTTTTTTTGGCAGCAGCATTATAAGTTTATATTTAAATGAAGCAATCAATGGCTAGAGCATCAATTAAATCACAAATGAAGCGGCTGACCTAACTAAAACAAGGTATGTTGTCATTTTCTCTCTACCACGCACTGTAACGCACAGTTAAAGCACTATTTGCTACCCTCTTGTCATGATGCTAGGCTGCAAAGAACCATTTTCTCACAGCAGATCTTGTGGGTTTAATTGGATAACCTCCCCAAAAACGCGGATGGGGATTGCAGGTAGCACATTAAGTTGGTTTTGCCTGTTCTTTGACTTGAGTGCTGTAAGCTGCCATTGTTAGCTGCACTGTTTGCTCGTTGCCACATCAGGGTGCTGGTATTGTGAGTGGCTGATGCTACTTAAACGCAACCTGCACCCCGTAAAGGGGAGGTATACTATGGCTGCAAGAAGTGATGTAAGTCCTTTGTGAACTGAATATATTTTAAGAAATGGTTTAAAGTGCAACATACTGAACACCAAGGTTTACTGACAATGCATTGGAGGCCTTGGTGCAAGAGGTAAACAGGACACACATCCTGTATTGTAGAGGGGCACAACCATCTTCAGCTGCTTCATCAGTGACCTTCCTTCCATCATAAGGTCAGAAGTGGGGATGTTCGCTAATGATTACACAATGTTCAGCACCATTCGTGCCTCCTCAGATACTGAAGCAGTCTGTGTCCATATGCAGTGAGATCTGGACAACATTCAGGCTTGGGCTGACAGGTGGCAAATAACATTCATGTCACACAAGTGCCAGGCAATGACCACTTCCAACAAGAGATAATCCAACCATCTCCCCTTAACATTCAATGGAATTACCATCACTGAATACCCCACTATCAACATCCTGAGGGTTACCATTGACCAAAAACTGAACTGGGCCAACAATATAAACTACAAGAGAAGGTCAGAGGCTGGGAATACTGCGGTGAATAACTCATGTCCTGACTCCCCAAAGCCTGTCCACCACCTACAAGGCACAAGTCAGGAGTGTGATGGAATACTCCCCACTTGCCTGGATGAATTCAGCTCTAACAACACTCAACAAGCTCGACACCATCCAGGACAAAACAGCCCGCTTGATTGGTACCACATTCACCACCTTCAGCATCCACTCCCTCCACCACTGATGCACAGTGGAATCAGTGTAAACCAGCTACAAGTTGCACTGCAGCAACTCACAAAGGCCTCTTCGACAGAGCCTTTCAAACTTCAGCCACCTAGAAGGACAAAGGCAGCAGACCTATGGGAACATCACCACTTGCAAGCTCCCTTTCAAGGCACATACCATCTTGTCTTGGAACTATATTGCCGAGTCAAAATCCTGAAATTCCCTTCCAACAGCACTGTGGGTGTATCTAAACCACATGGACTGCAGCAGTTCAAGAAATCGGCTCAACACCACCATCTGAAGGGCAATTAGGAATGGGCAATAAATGCTGGCTCAGCCAGCAACAAACACACCACATGAAAGAGCAAAAAGAAAAATCCCTCCAGATATAAGCGCAGGATGCAGTCAGTGGAAATTGTGGTAGAAGTCAATGCCATATGTATCACTTGAAGAACATGGGCGCAGTGCAGGAAAAAGCCTAAAAATCTGACACGAGTTGTTAAGGTGAGTGAGTTCAACATTCAAATAGCATTCCAGGACTGTCACTGACCTCATCTCCTCTGGAGATCTTCCTCCCACAGCTTCCAATCTGATAGTCACCCAACCTCGGATGGCCCGCTTCTACCTCCTACCCAAAATCCACAAACAGAACTGTCCTGGTAGACCGATCGTGTCAGCTTGCTCCTGCCCCACAGAACTCACTTCTCGTTATCTTGACTCCCTTCTCTCTCCCCTTGTCCAGTCCCTTCCCACCTATATCCGTGATTCCTCTGACACCTTACGTCACATCAACAATTTCCAGTTCCCTGGCCCCAACCGCTTCCTCTTCACCGTGGACGTCCAATCCCTCTACACTTCCATCCCCCACCAGGATGGTCTGAGGGCCCTTAGCTTCTTCCTCAAACAGAGGCCCGAACAATCCCCATCCACCACTACTCTCTTCCGTCTGGCTGAACTTGTTCTCACACTGAACAATTTCTCCTTCAACTCCTCTCACTTCCTCCAAATAAAAGGTGTGGCTATGGGTACCCATATGGGCCCCAGCTATGCCTGTCTCTTTATGGGGTATGTGGAACATTCCTTGTTCCAGTCCTACTCCGGCCCCCTTCCACAACTCTTTCTCCGGTACATCGATGATTACTTCGGTGCTGCTTCATGCTCTCGTCGGGACTTGGAAAAATTTATTAATTTTGCTTCCAATCTCCACACCTCCATCATTTTCACGTGGTCCATCTCTGACAATTCCCTTCCCTTCCTTGACCTCTCTGTCTCAATCTCTGGTGATAGACTGTCCACCAATATCCATTACAAACCTACCGACTCCCACAGCTACCTCGACTACAGCTCCTCACACCCCGCTTCCTGTAAGGACTCCATCCCATTCTCTCAGTTCCTTCGCCTCCGTCGCATCTGTTCGATGATGCTACCTTCAAAAACAGTTCCTCTGACATGTCCTCTTTCTTCCTTAACCGAGGTTTTCCACCCACGGTCGTTGACAGGGCCCTCAACTGTGTCTGGCCCATCTCCCGCGCATCCGCCCTCATGCCTTCTCCTCCCTCCCAGAAACAGGATAGGGTCCCCCTTGTCCTCACTTATCACCCCACCAGCCTCAGCATTCAAAGGATCATCCTCCACCATTTCCGCCAACTCCAGCATGATGCCACCACCAAACACATCTTCCCTTCACCCCCCCTGTTGGCATTCCGTAGGGATCATTCCCTCCGGGACACCCTGGTCCACTCCTCCATCACCCCCTACTCCTCAACCCCCTCCTATGGCACCACCCCATGCCCACGTAAAAGATGTAACACCTGCCCCTTCACTTCCTCTCTCCTCACCGTCCAAGGGCCCAAACAAGGGCCCTATCAAGTGAAGCAGCATTTCACTTGCATTTCTCCCAACTTAGTCTACTGCATTTGTTGCTCCCAATGTGGTCTTCTCTACATTGGAGAGACCAAACGTAAACTGGGCAACCGTTTTGCAGAACACCTGCGGTCTGTCCGCAAGAATGACCCAAACCTCCCTGTCACTTGCCATTTTAACACTCCATCCTGCTCTCTTGCCCACATGTCTGTCCTTGGCTTGCTGCATTGTTCCAGTGAAGCCCAACGCAAACTGAAGGAACAACACCTCATCTTCCGACTAAGCACTTTACAGCCTTCCGGACTAAATATTGAATTCAACAACTTTAGGTCTTGAGCTCCCTCCTCCATCCCCACCCCCTTTCTGTTTCTTCCCCCTTCCTTTTGTTTTTTCCAATAAATTATATAGATTTTTCTTTTCCCACCTATTTCCATTATTTTTAAATATTTTTAAATCTTTTATGCTCCCCCCACCCCCACTAGAGCTATACCTTGAGTGCCCTACCATCCATTCTTAATTAGCACATTCGTTTAGATAATATCACCAACTTCAACACCTATGAGTTCTTTTGTTCTGTTGTCTGTGACATCTTTTGATGATCTGCTTCTATCACTGCTTGTTTGTCCCTACAACCACACCACCCCCCTCCACTTCTCTCCTTCCACCCAAACCACCCCCCCCACCCCCACACACACCTTAAACCAGCTTATATTTCATCCCTTCCTTGGATTCACCTAGTTCTGTTGAAGGGTCATGAGGACTGGAAACGTCAACTCTTTTCTTCTCCGCCGATGCTGCCAGACCTGCTGAGTTTTTCCAGGTAATTCTGTTTTTGTTTTGGATTTCCAGCATCCGCAGTTTTTTTGTTTTTATTCAAATAGCATTACCTACCAAATGCACCACTAGCCTCATTCACTGCTCAATTCACTACCCCATTACCCACCTACCAAAAATCTCATTCAAACAGTACTTAAGCTTTCAATTCATGTATTTCACCTCACCCTTACACACTTACAACTCATAATGTGCAGTTCTCACACACTGACAGCTATACAACAATGACAACCACACCACCCAAACATGTTGCAGGAGGCAACAGAAAAGACTGGACTGGAGGAGGAGTCAGCTGCATGTTTTAACCCAAATGTGCTGGCCATCATAGGAAAGGGCATTGCTAAGGCCATTGATAAGGCTGGAGGGATCGGTGATGAGGGCATCTGTAAACCTGATCCTCCTTCTCTCACCTCACTTCTCCATCATCCCACAAGCCCTTCCGACTCTCAATCTGCAGGTGTTATATGCATACAATTCTCCTCTCCTGCTAGTTCTTCTGCAGAGAATTTAGATGAAGGCTTTGATGGCCCAGGTTACTGTAGAAGGCTGATGGTTTATTTAAATTATTATACTTGTTTACAGGATGTGGGCATCGCTGACTAGGCCAGCATTTGTTGCGCATCCCTAATTGCCCTTAAGAAACATCGAAACATAGAAAATAGGAGCAGGAGTAGGCCATTCGGCCCTTCGAGCCTGCTCCACCATTCATTATGATCATGGCTGATCATCCAACTCAATAGCCCGCTCCCGCTTTCTCCCCATATCCTTTGATCCCTTTCACCCCAAGAGCTATATCTAACTCTTTGAATACATAAAATGTTTTGGGCTCAACTATTTCTTGTGGTAACGACTTCCACAGGCTCACCACTCTCTGGGTGAAGAAATTTCTCCTCAACTCTGTATCCTCAGACTGTGATCCCTGATTCTGGACTCCCCCATCAGGAACATCCTTCCTGCATCTACCCTGTCTAGTCCTGTTAGAATTTTATAGGTTTCTATGAGATCCCCCCTCATTCTTCTGAACTCCAGCGAATATAATCCTAACCAAATCAATCTCTTCTTATATGTCAGTCCCTCCACCCCAGGAATCAGTCTGGTAAAGCTTCACTGCACTCCATCTATAGCAAGAACATCCTTCCTCAGATAAGGAGACCAGAACTGCACACAATATTTCAGGTGTGGTCTCACCAAAGCCCTATATAATTGCAGCAAGACATCCCAGCTCCTGTACTTGAATCCTCTCGCTTTGAAGGTCAACATACCATTTGCTTTCTTTACCGCCTGCTGCACCTGCACTCTTACCTTCAGTGACTGGTGTACGAGGACACCCAGGTCTCGTTGCACATTCCCCTCTCTCAGTTTATAGCCATTCGGATAATAACCTGCCTCCCTGTTTTTGCTACCAAAGTGGATAACCTCATATTTATCCACATTATACTGCATCTGCCATGCATTTGCCCACTCACTCAGCTTGTCCAAATCACACTGAAGCATCTCTGCATGCTCTTCACAGCTCGCCCTCCCATCCAGCTTTGTGTCACCTGCAAATTTGGAGATATTACATTTAGTTCCCTCATCTAAATCATTAATTTATATTGTGACTAGCTGGGGTCCCAGCACCAACCCCTGCGGTACCCCACTAGTTACTGCCTGTCATTTGGAAAAAGACCCATTTATTCCTACTCTTTGTTTCCTGTCTGCCATCCATTTTTCTAACCACCTCAATACACTACCCCCAATCCCATGTGCTTCAATTTTACCCGCTAATCTCTTAAGTGGGACTTTTCGAAAGCCTCCTGAAAGTCCAAATAAACCACATCCACTGACTCCCCCTCATCAACTCTACTAGTTACATCCTCGAAAATCCCAGTAGATTTGTCAAGCATGATTTCCCTTTTGTAAATCCATGTTGACTCTGTCCAATTATGCCACTGTTTTCCAAGTGCTCAGCCAATAAATCTCTTATAATGGACTCCAGAATTTTCCCTACTATCAACTTCAGGCTGACTGGTCTATAATCCCCTGTTTTCTCTCTGCCACCCTTTTTAAATAGTTAAATAAACATTAGCTACCCTCCAGTCTGTAGGAACTGTTCCAGAGTCCACAGAGTCACGGAAGATGACCACCAATGCATCCACAGGTGGTGGCGAGCTGCATTCTTGAACCACTGCAGTCCATATAGCGTGGGACCACCCACAGAGCTGTTAGGGAGAGAGTTCCTGGGGCAGAATTTTTAGCTCGGCAGGCAGGGGTGATTGGCGGGCCTGGGATCAGCCAGGAAACGGACCGCCAACCACGATCAACCCCTGGCTGTGAATTCATGCTGGCTGGCCAATTAACAGCCAGCCAGCGTGAAACGCATGCTGAATAGTTCAGCGCTGCCAGGGTTAGGACTGGAAGAGGGCAGGCGATGATGTCAACATGGGTGTGGGCGAGCGCTGAGAGAAAGCCCCCTAAAGGCAGAGGCTTGCCTCAGGGAGTTGCAGGCCCAAGACAAATCAAACAAAGTTTCAAAAAGCCAGAAAAAAATGTCCAAGCATCAGAAACAGGCACCTGAAAACATAAATGATAAAAATGCCACCCACAGCTTTTTATTTATTTTTTTCATAATGGAAACCTCATCCCGTCCTTGGATGAGGGTTCCTGAAAAATGTAAAGGTTGCCTGGCCGATTTGCCCATTCACCAACCGTGAGGTTGAACGGACCATGAAAAATCGGAGTCAATTGCTCCATTTATTGGGCTTAACTCCCCTCTTAACCTTTGGCAGGAATGCACCCAATTTTTGCACCAAAATATCGCCCAAGCGCAGGATGACATCGGGCCACTCTCGCGTCATCTCATGTGATTTCACATCCAGTCGGGTTGGGCATGCGCCCAACCAATCAGCTTAAAATTCAGCCCAGCTTTGACTCAGTGACAGTGAAGGAACAGTGACATAGTTCCAAGTCAGGATGGTGTGTGGCTTGGAGGGGAACTTGCAGGTGATGATGTTCCCATGGATCTGCTGCCCTTGTCCTTCTAGATGGTAGACGTCATTTGGTGAGTTGCTGCAGTGTATCCTGTGATGGTACACATTGCTGCCACTGTGCATTGGTGGTGGAGGGAGTGAATGTTGAAGGTGGTGGATGGGGTATCAATCAAGTAGGCTGCTTTGTCTTGGATGGTGTCCAGCCTCTTGAGTGTTGTTGGAGCTGCAGTCATCCAAGCAAGTGGAGAGTACTCCATCACACTCCTGACTTGTGCCTTGTAGATGCTGGACAGGCTTTTGAGAGTTAGGAGGTGAGTTATTCACCACAGGATTCCCAGCCTCTGAGTTGCTCTTGTAGCTACAGTATTTATATTGCTGGTCCAGTTTGGTTTCTGGATGATGACAGTGTGAGATTCAGGGATGGTAATGCCATTGAATGTCAAGGGACGATGGTTAGATTCTCCCTTGTTGGAGATGGTCATTGCCTGACATTTGTGTGGCACAAATGTTACTTGCCACTTATCAGCTCAAGCCTGAACATTGTACGGGACTTGCTGCATATGGACATGAATTGCTTCATTATCTGAGGAATCGTGAATGGTGCTGAACTTTGTCCAAACAGTTGTGAACATCTCCAATTCTGACTTTATGATGGAGGGAAGGTCATTGATGAAGCATATGAAGGTGGTTTGATCTAGGACACTACCCTGAGGAGCTCCTGCAGTGATGTTCTGGGACAGAGATGATTGACCCCCAACAACCACAACAACTTTCCTTTGTGCTAGATATGACTCCAACCAGCAGACAGTTTTCCCCCGATTCACATTGACTTCAATTTTGCTTGGGCTCCTTAATGCCACATTTGATCAAATGCTGCCTTGATGTCTTACCTCACCTCTTGAGTTCAGCTGTTCAGCATTTTCAGTCCTTAAGGAAGATGTCTTGGAGACATGAGAGCTTTCTTCTTCATCTGGTAGGACAACAACATCAGCAGGATAGCACAACAGTCTAGCAGCAATTCTGGAAAGCTGAGTGTTGCTTGCAGGGTGACTGAACTACAAGAACAACGAAGACGCTTCAACAAAAGACTGATCCAAGAGAGAAGGCTGAAAAGAATCAACCTTTGGGCCGTCTGGGACTAAACGAGAAGAACTCAAGACACTCAGAGGAAATTGTTACTCCCTTAAAACACACTGGGAAAGACCTTCAGAAGAGGAATGATCTTCAACTCCAGAGAAGACTCTCAGAGCCATAACATTCACTGTTGCATTGAAGACTGAAAAGGCATTGAAGACCGAAAAGGCATTGAAGACCTGAGATTTCACTTAATCTAAACATCAAAGGGAAGAAATGACAAAATACCTATAAGCCTTTCAGGAAAAGAAGAATAGATGATTTTCCGATGTTAGCAGCTTCAGAAGTGGTAAAGATTCTGCCTTAGCTTCTGTGTTGACAAACAGCTCTAGAGGGAAGAAGACTTTTGGTTGGGACTGAAGTACAGGTATCACTTGTCTTTCACCCCTGGAAGCCACCAGCACTTTGGCAGTGTGATCCTCTATGGACTCTGACATGGAATCAGGTAAGGTAGCCTCCCTGGAAGACTCTTCATGGACAATGAGAGAGAGACTAGGCAGTGTATTGGTAGGTTCAGTGGAACAAAGATCTGAATGCTGCTCAGCTGCTAGAAACACAGCTGACTCCTGAAAAAACAACCAGTGTGCCACAGGGATCAGTGCTGGGACCTCAACTGTTTACAATTTATATAAATGACTTGGATGAAGGGATGGATGGAATGGTTGCCAAATTTGTTGATGACACAAAGATAGGTAGGAAAGTAAGTTGTGAAGGGGGTAAAAGGAGGCTACAAAAAGATATAGATAGGTTAAGTGAGTGGGCAAAGATTCGGCAAATGGAGTATAATGTGGGAAAATGTGAAATTGTCCATTTTGGCAGGGATAATAAAAGAGAAGCATGTTATCTAAATGGTGAGAGATTGCAGAGCTCTGAGGTGATCTGTATGTCCTAGTGCATGAATTGCAAAAGGTTAGTATGCAGGTACAGCAAGTAATTAGGAAAGCTAATAGAACGTTATAATTTATTGTGAGGGGAATTGAATACAAAATTAGGGAGTTTATGCTTCAGTTGTACAGGGCACTAGTGAGACCACATCTGGAATACTGCATACGGTATTGGTCACCTTAAGGAAGGATGTAAGTGCGTTGGAAGCAGTTCAGAGAAGGTTTGATACCTGGAATGGGTGGGTTGTCTTATGAGGAAAGGTTGGACAGACTAGGCTTGTATCAGCTGGAGTTTAGAAGAGGAAGAAATGATTAGATTAAAACACATAAGATCCTGAGGGGTTTTGACAGGGTGGGGTTGGAGAGGATGTTTCCTTTTGTGGGATAATCTAGAAGTAGGGGTCACTGTTTAAAAATAAGGCGTTGTCGATTTAAAATGGAGATGAGGCGAAATTTTTTCTGAAGGTCATGAGTCTTTGGAACTCTCTTCCTGGAAAGGTGATAGAAGCAGAATCTTTGAGTATTTTTAAGGCAGAGGTGGATAGATTCTTGGTAAGGAAGTGGGTGATAGGTTATCAGGGGTAGGTGGGATGCAGATTTCAGGTTACTATCAGATCAGCCAGGATCTTATTAAATGGCAGGGCAGGCTGGAGGAGCTGAATGGCCTACTCCTGCCCCTTGTTTGTATGTTTGTAAAAAGTTAACAGAGACTTCATATGGTGCATCTATCGACTGGAAAGACAGACCAACCTCTCGGACCTTATCTTCCAACAGATCACAGATCACTCTGTGCTGCAATGGTTTCTTCCTCATCACTTTCTTCAGGAAAGAGCCAGCAGGCCATCATGTGAATGGCCACCTTCTGCTGCAGTGCATTCTGTATCCGCCACCTCTGGCCTAACTTCATGAAGAACTCAGGATTCATAACTTCAATCTCCGCCCGGCGTCTAGTGGATGGTGTCTCTGTGGAGGAAAGGAACTTGCGAATGGTTGTATAAACTTCCTCAGTTTCTGAAGGCTGAAGTTCCACTGGTTCAAAGTAAAAGGTTGAAGATGTTTCCATGAAAGACATTGGGCTGTTCAAATGATGGGCAGCATCTGTTTTTTCTAAGATTCCTAGACACATGTCAACATCGCCACTCAATAGGGATGTATGTTGATTGTGGACAACATAGATAGAATCACCCATCTGTCACCCCTTGAAATGAAGAGGAGCAATAATCCTGTCTTTAATTGGAAGATTTGAGCTGTCTGGACCCTGCAGGTTAATGTCAGATGGATGGATGAAGGGGTATTGGCTGAAGTCAGTTGAAACCATCTGTAAACTGACCAATAGTCTGGACTGAGACTATTAACTTCCCCTAGGAACACTAAAGTTTTGCTTTTCTCTTAATTTCCAATTTCTTGGATGAAGTGTGTTTCATAAATATTTTCTTGTCTTTGACCTCAATTATAGTTGCTGGATTTGCAGAAACACTTGAAATGTCCAGTTTTGCCACACTGGAAGCATTCTGCGCCCCATGCTGGGCTGTCCTGGTGTCTATGCTGGTTTTTCACATCACAAACTAAGCATCTCAAAATAGCTGCTGGTGTGGAGTTTCCGGTCCTTTTACCTTGTTTGGCACGCTTTCTTATGGATGGGGCCATGCCTGTTGGCCTACCCAATCTATGGAACCATGGAGTCTCTCCGAATTATAGCCCGGTTTCTTTCCCTAAGCTCAGTCTGCCTTGCATATTGGACCACTTGGTCAACAACGGGGTTCCATAGTGGGCTAAAATGTGTGTTGAAGGCCTTTAAAACAGTGTCAAAGTCTGCAGGGGACTCCTCCACACCCTCCCTCAAGAGACATCATCTGCTACTGGACCTATAGCATAAAGAAAGGAACTGACTTGATGTTTCTGCTCTTAAGCATGAAGGCCATTTCTGCTCAAGACTGAAGGAAATGGCGTTTCCATAATTCCCACTTCTGGTGTGGCTGCAGGGCCTTGAGACAGTCAAACTGGCGGGGTAGGGGCAAGGACTCACACTTTATGGTCATATTTACCTTTCTCCAATTTGCCGCCTTCTTCCATCGAGTCGCAAATATGAGCCGCTACCGAGCTTTCCTTCACTCTGTGGTTCCTTTGATAACACCCATTGTATTTTTTACATTGATGTTTCCACTGCTGCCACCATATTTTGAGATGGTCCTTATTTGTAGATTCTAGGCATGGCACTTGGTTGCTAGGCAGACTGTAGTCATACTCTGGTACTTGCTCAACACTTGTTTATTATTACTACATCTAAACAGGTTACAGATTAGGCGTATTGCTCTCTCTCTCTCTCTCTCTCGCTCTCGTCTAACAAATGACTGACTGATATCAGTGATACATATTCATCTACATCAGGCATTACATATCCCACCTGTTAAGCCTTTATTCTACTCATGCTAATATATTATCCCCAACTCCATGAGCCTTATCTTATGTATTAAACTTTCATGTGGCGCCTTTTCAAATGCCTTTTGGAAATCCAAGTATACTACATCTATTGGTTCCCTTTTATCTACCCTACTAGCTATATCCTCAAAAAACTCTAATGAATTTATCAAACACAGTTTTCTACATTACAACAGTGACTACACTTCTAAAAATACATCATAGTCTGTAAAGCGCTCTGAGGCATCTGGTAGTTGTGAAAAGCTCTATATAAATGCATGTCTTTCTCCCTTCAAAACCATGTTGATCCTACCTGATCACACCATGAGATGATGCCAGCAAGCCTGGTGTCGCAACTTGTCCTTTCCCCCAGCCAGGCTACATTGCCACTCTCACAGTATTTACTCGTGTGTGTGCACATAGTCCTTCATTTAGTATTGGAATACTTTCCTTTCTGATGTTTCCTACATCACCTGAAAACACATGTACACTGATGGCATCCAGCTCTATCTCACCACCAGCCCTCTCGACTCCTCCACTGTCTCTAAATTGTCAGACTGCTTGTCTGATATTCAGTACTGAATGAAGAGAAATTTCTTCCAATCAAACATTATGACATCCTTGTCTTCTGTCCTGGCCACAAACTTTGCTCCCATGCCACCATTTCCATCCCTCTCCCTGGCAACTGTCTGGGGCTGAAATAGACTGTTCATGACCTTGGTGTGTACTTCACTCTGAAATGAATTCTGACCACATATCTGTGCCATCATTAAGCCTTCTACTCACTTGCGTAACATCACCTAACTTTGTCCTGCTTCAGCTCATCTGCTGCAGAAATTTTCATCCATTACTTTCTTACCTCTAGACTTGATATTCCAAATTACTTCTGGCTGGCCTCCAATCTTGCAGCTCCCATAAACTTAAGCTCATTCAAAACTCTGTATCCTAACCTTCAATTTGCCCATCTCTCTGAACAGGGGAACTGGTGTGTAGTGGTAACATCACTGGACTAGTAATCTAAAGGCCTAGGCTCATGTTCTTGGGGAATGAGCTCAAATCCCACCATGGCAGCTGGTGGAATTTACATTCAAATAAATGCAAAATTGAGATTGAAAGCTAGTCTCAGTAATGGTGACCAAAAAACTATCATTGATTGTTGTAAAAACCCATCTAATTCACTAATGTCCTTCAGGGAAGGAAATCTGTCATCCTCACTCATTCTGGCCTACTTGTGATCCTAGAACCACAGCAATATAGTTGAATTTTAACTTCCCCCTGAAATGGCCTGTTAGACCAATCAGTTCAAGGGCAATTAAGGATGGGCAATAAATTCAGGCCTTGCCCATGATGCCCACATCCCATGAAAGAATAACTGAAAAAAAGCACTGACCTACGTCGAGCAATGTTTTGATTTTAAAATTCTCATGCTTGTTTTCAAATCCCTCCATGCATGGCCTCACCCCTCCCTATCTATGCAATGTCCTTGAGCTACAACCCTCCAAAATGCCTGCACTCCTCCAATTCTGGGCTCTTGCACATCCCCGATTTTAATCACTCCACTTTGGTGGCAATGCTTTTGGTTGCCAAGCCCCTAAAGCTCTGGAAGTATCATCCTAAACATCTCTGCATTTCTACCTCTCTTTTCCTCCTTTAAGATGCTCCTTAAAACCTACAACCTTTTCCAAGCTTTCAGTCAACTGCCCTAATACCTCCTTATGTGATTTGGTGTCAAACTTTGCTTTATAATGCTCCTGTGAAGCCCTTTGGGACATTTTACTATCTAATAGTGTTATATAAAGGCAAGTTGTTGTTATTGTTGTTTAGCCCTTCCTGCACAGTACATGAAATTATGTGTGCATGCTGTTGGGCAAATACATTGTTAAATCAACGTCATTAAATGCTACAGGCCCAGACAAACCAAACATGTACATATTGTACCAGTGTTTCCACATCACCCGAGAAAGATCGTCCATATCCTATATAGCATAGGCTTCAATAGTGTCACCTTGAATGTGGTAAAGAGACCATGGGACTGTTTAGTGCAAAATTTATCAAACTGCTTGTCATGTGACAACATGAACCATTTCTGTCCCTGAAGTATTGTCGTTCCACTTCCTTTCTTTCTGCATTTGAGGTTAAAGGCCAGGTTTGCTTACTGAAAGTGACTTCGCTGATTGATGCACAGTCATTCCAATACCTGAGTTCATTGGGTAAATTTTCTTCTAACCGAACGTGCACATAACAAATTGCTGGCTGAGCACATATAGACAAAAATTGGATGGGGATACTTCCACACACTTAATGGAGTTTGCCAATCTCCTGCCCGTTACTTTATGCACCAATTTTTCTCTATGCATTCAGCCCAGGTGAACCTTTACCTCCTCGTGCAATAATAAGAAAATTTGCCTTTCCCATTTATCCAAGGAAGAAACTCAGCCATTCAGATCAAAAATAAGCACTTGCAGGCTTTGTTCGAAAAGATATTTTATTAACAGGTACATATTAAAATTTCCTTTGACCCTCATCAACTATTTCCCAACTTTTATTTATTCCACATGAGCAGCTTGACTGAAATTATAACAGGATTGATTCTGAGGGTAGAGATTCACTCTTCTAGTGTGGGACTTTAGTTACTTGGACCAGATTTTGGGGTAAAATGCAGAGTTCAGTGGCTCCACAGAACTTTTCATGCATTAAAATTATTTCATGTATTAATCATACCTGTTGACCGTGAGACCTGAATTCTTGCTATGGGTTCCTGAAGAGCAAAGCCCAGTGCTGGGAGTGCAAACTTGGAAAGATTATCCCACTATGTTAAGGGAATTTTTGTTATTCACTTTACCTGAGAAGTCACAGGTCAGTTAGGCATAACAATAACACTAAAAAGAGATTGTTTTATAAGGAACAAGGAAGTTTGTCACGAAGCAGTAATCCCCTTTAAAAGTTTTGAATGAATGAAGCTCCAATAATTGATGAATATCACGCGATTGCCAGTACTGGAGAACAGTCGTGAATAGATTCCTAAATACTGAATCCATGCTTCCGGTGCCCATATAACAAGGAGCTGGAAGTGACACTCACAAGATTTTCCATCCATGAATTTTAATTTGGATTTCCAACACGTGGTTCCAAATTATGTGTCAGTGTTTTAATATTCCAAAGTACAACTTGCTTCAAAACATATTTCTTCCTATATTTAACACTAGTAACTTGTTGTGGTTTGAATAATAGAGCTGAACATGGGTTTATCACAAAAAACATGAATTTTACTCAGTCAAATCAACACCTGATTTTAAATATATATATATATATAAATAAATAAATAGTTCACCCCTTTCCTATTTTTACTTAGTTCTGTTGAAGGGTCATGAGGACTCGAAACGTCAACTGTGCTCTTCTCCACTGATGCTGCCAGACCTGCTGAGTTTTTCCAGGTATTTCTGTTTCTGTTTTTGTTTTGACCTGATTTTAAATGACTGCAAATGACTTTTTAAAAAATAACAGTTATTCACCAGTTACATTGGGGTACAGTGGTCAGTTTCTTAGTACATTTGGAAAAATATCACATTCAATCATTAATAAAATGTTCCTATTGCTGTCCATGTGCCCAAAAGAATCAACTGAAATTTTAGAACCTCCTCAAATAAAACAATTGCAATTAGCAGAAAGTTGGAGGGTGATTAATTCACACTGAGGTATGACAGGTTTGGTGGGCAGGGCCGACCTCTAGCACAATGTCTTTTAAACTAGCGCAAAAGAACTTGGAAACTTGATTTGCACTGAACTTAATTTGCACTTAAAATTCCGCCATCTTTCCCCCGCCCAGAGCTGAGTTGAATTTTAGGTGAATTACACCAAAAAGAAACAGTGTAGCTGTATGGAAACTCTGACCTTGGATCACTCCAAAGTGCAAAAGGAGAACTGTTTTACTACATTATCTGCCACTCTTCAATGAATAAACTTGTGACAGCAGTATTGTATTTAAAAAGCACTGATTAGTTTGATTCTGCACTGGGGTCACTTTAGGTTTCTATGGGAAATATGAATCAGCTGGGCCAATTGGCTTTCCACACCTGTACCTTTCTTTGAGCCATGTGTGTAATCCCTGGGCAGTGCCAATGACCGAATTGTGTCTTTGCTGCTCCTCACGCTTTTTAACTCTCTCATGATCATCTGAGGTAATGTTAGGTTGTAGTTTTTGTTGTAGAGCTGGAAGTTGTGTCCACAGCTGCCTTCCCATCAATCGTTCTGTTGGCAAGAGCTCATTTTTAGCAGTAAGGTTCTGTAGTTAAGAAGGGCTAAGTTAATATCCTTGTTCCTTTTCATCAGTTCTTTGCTTGTTTGAACCCCTCTTCCTTCTTCGCCGTCCGACTGAAGTTATGTAGGTGAATGAGTCACATGCATGAAAACATATTCCTGCGCAAAGTTATTGAACAGTTCCCTAGCAAACGGAGGACCGTGTCTGACACCACAATGCCTGGGTTGCTGTGTTGTGCAGATTCTTTTTAGTGATGTACTGACCGCCTCCGTCGTGTTGCTTTGTTTATTCACTTCAAACCATCTGGAGTAGTAATAAATGGTGATGATGAAAGCTTTGCCTTTAAACACAAATTAATCCAATTTCAGGCACTGCCATAGCCTCGAAGGAAAAGTGGAGGGTGCCAGTGGTTTGCTCTGCTGTTGGCTTTCTACTGTACACGTAAGGCAATTTGTTATTAACTCTTCAATAGAATGACTAATGCCTGGCCACCAGTCTGACTGCTGGACACTTGCATTTTGCTATCCCAAAGTGACCTAATAGATTTTCTGGAGAATTTCAAGTCAAAATGTTTTAGGGATAATTAGCGTGTGGTTAAAAACTAAGAACTCAACAATGATTGTGAGATGTTTTGTCTGTTCAAAGTATTAGAAAAGTAATAGGTTGTTAGGGGTATAATCTAGTCATCCATTCTGGCAATACTCTTTTATTGGGATATATTTGTCATCCTGCTATTATGCTTGTTCAATCTCTTGTTTTCTTTTCCCGTGGCTGTTTACTGATATTTACTGTTTACTGACTATTTACTGATGAACAAATTTTGTGCTTCCACTTCCTCAATATCCACTGATATTTTAGATAATGCACCTGCTTTATCTGGTACTTCCTATGAACATACTCAGTAACTGATTCGTATCTCACAAGTCTCAGTCTAAAACATTGAATTCTAGATAAGCCTTTGCAATTTCCTTTAGGTTAAGAAGAGTAACCAAAGGTCTGTGGTCAGTTTCAATTTTAAACTTATGCTCCATAACATAATCAGGGAATTCCTCATGGACCCATTTGGCTGTTAATGTTTCTTTCTCAATGGTTGCATACCTCTTTGTGTCTGCGAGAGATCTGGAGTGTAATAAATTGGTTTCCTTTGTCCATATTTTTGAACTTGAAACAACATTGCGCCCAAGCCTGTAAGTGATGGGTTCACGGCTACAGTTGTTGGTAACTCTATGTCATAGAGTGCTAGAATTTCTGGTGAAATTAGGAGATTTTTGATTTTGTTAAATGCACTTTGCTGGTACATGTTCCAGCACCACTGTCGATCTTGTCTCAACAGTTGTAATAATGACTCATTGATTTCTGCAAAGTTTGGTGGGAACTTGCCTCCTAGTTTGACCATCCCAAGGAAGCTTTGTAATCCTGTGATGTTTTTAGGCTGTGGGAACTCTCTAATCATTTGGGTTTTCTGCCAGTCGGCAGTAAATCCTGCAGCTTGCACAATGTGGCCTAAGAATTTTATCATTGGCTTTGCACATTCACATTTGTCATTTATGTCAAACTTGCTCCTTATAGAACCTTGAGGACTGCTCTCATTCAATGGTCATGTTCTTCCCGAGATAAACTGTGTACGGGATTTTCACCTATGTGCATATTACTCCTTCCATGCCCCCCGCCCAGGGTCTGAGACATCATTCTTTGGAATATCACAAGTGCAGAAGCAATTCCAAATGGTAACCTGTTCAAATAATAATGACCAAATGGGGCGATACAAATAGTTAACAATCTGGATTCTTTGTCCAGAGAAACTGCCGAAAGCTGCTGTTTGCATCCAATTTTGTGAAGAAGTTGCTTCTTCCTAATTTGCGAGACTTTCATCCACTGATACCATTGGGTGGATCTCATGTTCTACTGACCTGCTGAATTTAGTCAAGTCCACAATTAGTCTTTGGTACTGTGACCATTCCAGAACATCACTTTGTCAATAAGGTTACTGGAGAGATGACCCCTTGTTGTAACATGTGTTTAATCTTGCTCTTGACTTTGTCTTAGATTGAGTGAGGGACATTCCTCACTGTGAAGGCTTAGCATCTGCCCTTAGGGTTACATGATATTCTGTCTTCAGTTTTCCTAAGCCTGATGGAAATTCATTTCTGAAAACATTACTAGACTGCTCATCAGCAGTTTCATCAACCTTGTCAATCAGCCTCAACTGCAAGCCTGCTTTTCTGCTCAATAGTGATGGCTCCTGGTTCTGTATAACATACAGGGGTTACATAATTTTTATCCTTGTATCTTAATCTCATCAAGTGTTGGCTTATAGCTTTCAGTGAGATCCCTCTTGGACTTTGCACTTGGATGGAGGGTGGCTGTAATATGATATTTAAGCCACTTTACTTCATCAGATAATACTGAAACACCTGCCCCAGTATCTAGCTTGAATTCTGTGGGGCAGCCAAAAACTTCTAATTTAATGCTCTAGTAATTAATTTCAATTTTGTTAACTTCTCCTAGGAATGTTATTTATTTTATTTGGTGGCTCTTCCACTTCTTGAATTTGGTTTAGCCTTCTAAACTTCTTTTTCTTCCTATGGGCTATCAGTATTTTAATTCAGCAGAAAATTTTAAAACACCCTAACTCTCCACAGTTATGGCATTCTGCTCCCCCTGCTGGGCATTCTTCCCTCTTGTGCAGGGTTTTCCCGACACACCCCGAGAACATTTCAAGATGGCAGTTGGCGCGCTTTCCCCCAATTTTGAGGGCTTTTTCTTCACTGTGCTTCCTCTTTTTTGACCGACATATTGAATGGCTTCACTCATTTTTTTTCAAGGAACATTACTTTCCCCATGAACAACTGTTCTTTGTTGCTCCTTAAGCTCAGTCTGTTACACTATCTGCACTGTCTTTGTGAGAGTTAAATCTTCTTTCATTTACAAGAGACCTGATAGGGTTTCATCTAAGGCCCCAACTACCATACGACCATATATTAATTCATCTCTGAGCATCAGGTAGTTGCAATTTCTTGTGAGATGGTACAAGACATTTATGAATGAATCCATGCATTCACCTAGTTTTTGTTTCCTCTTATTAAATTTTATTCACTCAATTAATTTTTTTTGAGTACTGAAGTATGCATTGAATTCCTGAAGGACTTCATTGTGTGAGCTTAAAGCCTCTTCAACACCCTGTCTCCTTATTGCATCATCTACAATAGCCTCTACTGCATAGGGTAAAGTATTAACCTGATCCTTTTGTTTTTTCTTATGCAAACCTGAAGCAGCTCTGTATCTGGAGAATCTCTTCCTCCAATTGCCCCAGTGTTGAACCTGTTGTGAGCCTTCAGTGCTTTGGAAAGGTTCTGAGTGTGGCAATGTAGACTTCATGCTTCTCCTAAGCTCTGGATCTGTTGCTGCTTCAGTAGTTTGGCTTATAGATTGTATTCATTGAACTGATCTGTACTCCTTGCTGTCTGGACACCGGGTCTTGTGTCAGCTTGCAAATGCCTCATACACAATGCTCCTATCTCATATCAGTCTTCAATCTTTTGCCTTCTTGTACTAATTCCAAGGATTTGTAGCTCTTTCAGGTCTGCAGTCTTTGAGTTTTTATGGGTCTTTTATGCTCTGTCCGTTACCATCATGTTTCATCTTTAGTTTGGGTTCTAGATGGGGGGTTTCTTTAGAGTTTGCCTGTTTCCCTAGGAAAGCTTCTTTTGTCTGTAATTTGTCAAAGACATTCTTGTTTATTTACAGATCTATGTACATTGCAGTACTCTACATGAGGTTGTACATCTGCTTCCCACCAGATCGCAGATACTTAATCGTGTGACACTGCATCATAGTTCCATCAGCATCGGGTGCACCTGATGTTAACCCTTTACTCTACAGTGGCATTCTGCACAGATCCCTTTCCTCAGGAGAGTAGGAGAAAATCATATTTACTTTCATTAAATATTCTTTTACATGTCAAACTGTGCCACAGTAAGGGGCAGAATTTTACGGTCCCGTTTCGTTGGGGAAGAGACTGTAAAATGCGGTGAGACATTCTAAACCCCATTGACTTCAGCAGGAAGGTAAAATCCCACTGTCGTAAAATTTCACCCTGAGAAGACCCATTGACCTGCCAAAAATAATTCTTTATCAACACCGTTCATAGGGTTACATCCTACCCGTCTTTCCTCTTCTTACCCGCTGATGCACCTCCATCATTTTTAGTAGCTTTTTCTTTTAAACTACATTATAATGCTCAAGTTATAAATTCTCGCTCAAATCATCATCCTCTCCATGTCATTATTACACTCATTTATTTCTAGAAGGACAAGTTTATATATGCATTAACTATAGTCGAAGCAACTTTTTAATAGACAGTCCTCAGGACTGCTACAATATTCCTGATTGATGACAATCTCTTACTGATAAACCCTCAGAGGTTAAGTACGCTGATGAATTTAGATCCTATTCCCTCATTCCAAGTAGGCATGATGCCTGAAGGAGTCGATGTGACTAAGCTTTGCTTGTTTCACAAAACTGAGTTCCAATATAATAAATCAGGCTAAGCTGTACCTTCACTTTAAGAAGTGATGTGCTTCTAACAAGATATTAGTGAGGAATTGATAGTCCAAATGAAATACTTGTACTGAGCTAGTCACTAAGGAGTTTACAAAGTACAATGTTGCCACTTGGTGGAAGCAAGTGGTATTACATTAATATTCACTTTCTATAAATTAAAATGGAGCCCTTTTAAGGGAGCCATCTCAGACGTTTATATTTAACCTTTTTTAGGTAAACATTTGAAGACTCACACATGTAAACGGTGTCCAACTACAATGTAGAAAGCAATAAAATGCAGAACAAAACATTCCTTGATCATCAGTTGAGGGGACATGGACTGGCTATGAAATGTATGCAGATGCTTCAAATCTTATTGTGATCTCAGCAGCCCCCAATTGTCAGTCCTGTACGATATTTCACAGGTATCTATTAATGGATCCTTTCGTTATTTAGTCAAATTTAAGAAATGCTTAAATAATGAAAGTTGAGAGGTGTTGTTCACCTTTCTCTGCTTTTCATCCGTCTGAACATTAATTGCCTCCTGCCTGTATGAAACCTGTTTCTTCCCAGCTCCACCCTTGCCTCCCTCATTCGCTATCACAGTGCTCTGGTTTTTATTTTTCAACATTTAAAAAAAAAATTAACTGCAGCATTTACAAATTGTAAGTTAGAAGATCAAAGAACAATTGCTGAAAATTCAAAGTAAAAAGGCAACTTGCCAGAAATATACAGCAGAGAAAAGCCAAAACATGGGTGACAGTTTTGCAGCTAAGCAAGACCTCATGAGGTAAGAATGCAGCTCATAGAACTGTCAATGTACCTCCAGTTCTCCAACCTCACAAGCAAAACCTTGAGGGATTGCCCCTTATGTCTGCTTCTGCCAATCTCCTATATTGAATATGTGGTTCACAGTGCTCTATATCAGAGATACCAAAGGGTGAATCAGGTGAGTGCTTTGCCAAACATCTCTACCTAACTATCATCAGGATGCAAACTTCCTTATGACTTGTTACTTCAACTTCCTCCCCCATTCCTGACCTAACTTCCATGTTTGACCCCCTGCTCTGATCCAACCAAACTCAAATCAACCTTCAGGGAGAGTGGGGCAAATGTTCCATTTCTGCATTTGTGAAAGGACACAGTCTTAGCCTCTCTACTTCTTGTTGATTAATGTTAATCGACGATCACCAGTTGGACATATACAAATTTGCAGAGCGTACCCCTAGCATGTGTGGGGAGTGCAGCAATGGAATTTTTGTTAGTCACATTTCATTTCACTCCTTTCCACCTTGGAACTATTTCACTCACCATTTGTCTTTCTAATGTTTATTTCACAACCTAACAAGTCAATCATCTACATTCTATCCTATATAATGTTCCTGCCCCTTTAAGAGCCGCATGCAGCACTCTTGTCTGTGGCGGGGATTTTCCAGCTCTGTTGTGGCAGGCCCCGCCATGGGAGATTTGGTGGCCCCGCCATGGGAGGTTTGGTGGCCCCGCCATGGGAGGTTTGGTGGCCCCGCCATGGGAGGTTTGGTGGCCCCGCCATGGGAGGTTTGGTGGCCCCGCCATGGGAGGTTTGGTGGCCCCGCCACGGGAGGTTTGGTGGCCCCGCCATGGGAGGTTTGGTGGCCCCGTCACGGGAGGTTTGGTGGCCCCGTCACGGGAGGTTTGGTGGCCCTGCCAAAAGTACATTGACAATCCCAGTGGCGGGCGGGGCTGGGAAATCCTACCCTATGAGTTAGGAGGTTGTGGGTTCAAGTCTCACTCTGGGGCTTGAACACAAATACCAAGGCTGACACTACAATGCATTGAGAGGTGCTGCCCTTCAGAAGGGATGTTAAACCGAGGCCTCTTTGTAAGCAACAGTGATATTTTAATGGAAACTTGTAGTTGTGACTTGCACGGCTATCAGATCCAGAAAGAGGATTGACAGTTTAAATGGGATACAGAATGCCATTCACCGTGGGCAGGCGTACAGAAACTGAGTGAATCTACAAGCACTGGGAAAGCCAAAAAGCTTTTAGAACCAGAGTAACTTGTTTAAAGCTGCAGGCTGTTTGTTCCTTTGGCAGGTAGAAGAGATCATCGGTCTGTGATGAAAAACAACATCTACAGGCCATGGCATGTTTGACCAAGAGGTCCAGAGGTCATAAGTTAAGTCAAAGCCAAAAACAGCCATGCTTCAAAGCTGTGTTTTACCTTGATGCTAAGCTGGAATCTCAGTGAAGCTTCATGTTTCGATAAGTCTGTTAAGATATGAAACTGGACATAAAGAATGTGGAGTCGCAGGGCCTGGTTCTCAATGCAGAGATGGGAACCCGATCATTTCTGGGCCCTGACCCCTGAAGCCAACACAATTTTGAAATAGAAAACTACTGATTGGGCCAGGCACAAGCTCGGTGCCCAATTAATGGTGCTGGGTACTCCATGGAGGCAGGAACTGGCTCTGAATTGCAATGCTCAATGGCTCATGGCACCCATATGATAGGGCTTGCCGTTGCCCCACAGGGTAGGTCAGGCAGGGGATCAGAAGGCTGGTGGTGCCACAGTGCAGGCTAGTGGCTAAATGGTCAATTGGAAGCTATTTGACCTACACTGTTTGAATCACCCTATTTTCCCATTACTTTTATTCAGCCACATCACATGACTCTCCACATTGCTGCATGCCCACTGCCCGCATTTCCCAGTCTCCACTTTGAAACTCTTTTTCTGGCCCTTCCCAGCCCATTAACAAGCTCTTCAAGGAGCCTCCTCCTCCTGTCCTGCTTGTCGCTACTCCTACCAGGAGACCTGCTGTCCTGGTATATCACACTCATCTCACCTGTCTTGCGCCATCCTCACACACCCACTGTAGCTTGTCTGCAACCACTCTGCGATGTCAGTCATCTAACTATGCATATGTCAACTCCTTCTTTTGCTGCCCTCCACTTTGCCCTCTCAAGGAGCTTAACAGGCTCTTAATTGGAGGCAAGTGAGTTCCCAACTCCCTCCCCACACTCCTCTGTCAAGAATCCTTAAACCCTTCCTAAAATGCAGTGACCAGAACTGGGCGCAATACTCCAGCAGGGACCTAACCAGATGTTTATACACATGCAGCAAACTCCCTCGCTTTTGAACTCTATGAAGCTCAAGGTCTCATATGCTTTGCTAACTATTCTTTCAATATATCTTGCTACCTTCAAAGATCTACACACACAAACCCCCATGAGCCTTCTGTCCATGTACAATTTTTAGAACTGTGTCATTAAGTCTATATTGCCTCTCCCTAATCGTTCTGCCTATGTGCATCACCTCAGACTTCTCCGTAATAACATGCATCGACCAATCGTCTGCCCATTCTGTTAGCCTACCTATGTCTTGTGACAGTCAATTGCTCATACCACAGCAATACCACAGGAGATTTAACGGTTAGATTAAAACTTTACGCACCTTTTACTGATCACCCACACATACCATCATACTCGGTGCTGATTCTCCTCTTCACTTCACCGCTTGTGCCTGAGTTTCTGAGTTTCCTGTTGCTCATGCCCTGAGGTTACAGCACAAGAATGGAAGAAGCCATGTGGAAAATCCTACTCTCCCAGCTGTAAATCAAACACGCGTTTCTAAGTTACTTCATTGTGGGGCTGTAGAGGCTGCTCAGTCGAGACCTGGGTTGAATGTTTTGATTTCCAATCCATTGTAAAAGTACTAAAACCTGTAGCTGAGAAATCAGTTGTTGGACTCAGCACAGTTTGACTGAGCTTTACCCCGTGAAGCTTTTGTGTTTCTATTACAGTGTTTTATCTTCTTTGGTGGTTCATTGAGAGTCAAGCCAAACATATAGGGCAGAATTTTCTCCCTGTCGGGTGAGCGGGCCCGACCCAATCTCCGGCGGGCGGGGAGCTGATCCCCGCCAGCGAAGCGGGCTGCACCGCCATTTTAAGTGGGCGGGCCAATTAAGGTTTGCCCAGTGTGACGTCCGGCGGGAAGCGCTATGCGCTCCCTGTGCGGGCGCGGGATTGGGGGGAGATTCCCCAAAAGCGAGAGTGTGCTCTTTTGCTCATGCGCATGAAGGAACGCACATCTCCCTGAGGCTAAGTGCTGTCTCAGGGAGATTGCTGACACTTTTAAAAATATTAAAACTAGAAAAAAAAATTCCCTAACATGTCCCCTTCATGTGACAATGTCACATGAGATGGGACACGTTCATAATTTACATAATAACTTTATTAAAATGTTTAAAACCCTGCATGAAACCCCATCCCACCGGTGGATGAGGTTTCATGTTTTATCTATTTGCCACCGGGGCTCCTGGTCTGCCCGTTAACCTTAAGGTTGGACAGGCAGGTCCTTTAATTGTTTTAATCATCCTGTCAATGGCTTCAATTGGCCATTGACAGGTCGGCGGGCCCGCAGCTGATTTTGCTATGCCCCCACCTTCCTGAAAATTTAAATGGGGCAGGATGACATCAGGGATTCCGCCCAACATCATCCCGCATCATTTTACACGTCGGCGAGTGGGCCCCGCCCCCTGCTCACCGACGGCAAAATTCTGCCCAGAAATGTAATTCTTTTAACATGGCTGACATTGACATGGAAGCTAAAATGAAGCATTGGCATTTATATAGCGCTTTTCACAGCCTCAAGATATCCCAAAGTGCTCTACAGCCAATGAAGTATTTTTGAAAGTGTAGTCATTGTGATAATTTAGGAAATATGGCAGCCAATTTGCACGCAGTCATCTCCTAAAAACAGCAGTGGCGAAAATGACCAGATAATCTGTTTTTTTTTTGTGATGCTGATTGAGGGATAAATATTGGCCAGAAAATTGCATTAACTCCCCTGCTCTTAAAACTAGAGCCATGGGGGCCTTTAACTTGTATATGAGAAGGAAGATGAGGCCTTAGTTTAGCATTCACGTGAAAGGTAGTGCCTCTGGCAGTGTGCAGCAATCCCTCAGTACTGCACTAAAGTGTCAACCTGGACTTTTGTGCTAAAACCCTAGTGTGTGGCATAATGCCACAATCTTCTAATTTGGAGGAGAGAGTGTTACCAACTGAGTCACTGCTGACACAGTTATTATCAATAACTATTATAAATTGCCAATGAACGAAATAAGTTATGGTGTTAAGTGGACTATAACAAGAAGGAGGCCAATGTTAACAAAGAGTGTGGATGAATCATTTGTCAGTTACATAGAAAAGGATTCAGAAAAGGAACATGAATATAAAATGACTATAAAATCAAATCAAATAGCCAGCAGACAACTGAATGGAAATAGAAATGTAAATGATGTTTAGATATGAAAAGAGATTTGAAGCTGGACTTGTGGAACAGGAAATTTTCATCCCTCTTATGTAAACCATTACGTACTGTTGATTAACTATGGTGTTATCTTGGGGAAAAAAAGTACGGTTATCCAAACCATGCAGTCAACTAAGGTTTTAGTTTTGCAAGCTGTACTAATTATATATTGTGGAATGTACGGTCATGGTTTCAAACCACGTCAATGCAGTTCAGAGGAATTGGCTGACATTCTCTGACTAACCAGATACGTTTATAAAGCCTCAGTCTAATAACAGCAGTTTCCCATCACAGGCCTCACTCTAATATCAACGCTCGCCTATCACAAGCCTCACTCTAATACCAACCCTCACCTATCACAGGCCTCACTCTAATACCAACCCTCACCTATCACAGGCCTCACTCTAATACCAACCCTAACCTATCACAAGCCTCACTCTAATACCAACACTCACCTATCACAGGCCTCACTCTAATACCAACACTCACCTATCACAGGCCTCACTCTAATACCAACACTCACCTATCACAGGCCTCACTCTAATACCAACACTCACCTATCACAGGCCTCACTCTAATACCAACACTCACCTATCACAGGCCTCACTCTAATACCAACACTCACCTATCACAGGCCTCACTCTAATACCAACACTCACCTATCACAGGCCTCACTCTAATACCAACACTCACCTATCACAGGCCTCACTCTAATACCAACACTCACCTATCACAGGCCTCACTCTAATACCAACACTCACCTATCACAGGCCTCACTCTAATACCAACACTCACCTATCACAGGCCTCACTCTAATACCAACACTCACCTATCACAGGCCTCACTCTAATACCAACACTCACCTATCACAGGCCTCACTCTAATACCAACACTCACCTATCACAGGCCTCACTCTAATACCAACACTCACCTATCACAGGCCTCACTCTAATACCAACACTCACCTATCACAGGCCTCACTCTAATACCAACACTCACCTATCACAGGCCTCACTCTAATACCAACACTCACCTATCACAGGCCTCACTCTAATACCAACACTCACCTATCACAGGCCTCACTCTAATACCAACACTCACCTATCACAGGCCTCACTCTAATACCAACACTCACCTATCACAGGCCTCACTCTAATACCAACACTCACCTATCACAGGCCTCACTCTAATACCAACACTCACCTATCACAGGCCTCACTCTAATACCAACACTCACCTATCACAGGCCTCACTCTAATACCAACACTCACCTATCACAGGCCTCACTCTAATACCAACACTCACCTATCACAGGCCTCACTCTAATACCAACACTCACCTATCACAGGCCTCACTCTAATACCAACACTCACCTATCACAGGCCTCACTCTAATACCAACACTCACCTATCACAGGCCTCACTCTAATACCAACACTCACCTATCACAGGCCTCACTCTAATACCAACACTCACCTATCACAGGCCTCACTCTAATACCAACACTCACCTATCACAGGCCTCACTCTAATACCAACACTCACCTATCACAGGCCCCACTTTAATACCGAGCAATGCCTATCACAGGCCCCAATCTAATACCGAGCATCGCATATCACAGGCTTCACTCTAATGTCACATGGTGCTTCATTGTAGATAATGACTTCGAGGTTAGATGTTCAAGTGAAAGAATCACAGAATCACAGTGCAGAGGAGGCCCTTCAGCCTATCAAGTTTGCTCTGACACGTGAGAAACACCTGACCTACCTACCTAATCCCATTTACCAGCTCTTGGCCCATAGCCTTGAATGTTGCCTAGTGCTCATCCAGGTCCTTTTTAAAGGATGTGAGGCAACCCACCTCCACCACCCTCCCAGGATGGCATTCCAGACCATCACCACCCTCCGGGTAAAAAGGTTTTTCCTCACATCCCCTCCTAAACCTCCTGCTGCCCCTCACCTTGAACTTATGCCCCCTTGTGACTGACCTTTCAACTAAGGGGAACAGCTGCTCCCTATCCACCATGCCCCTCATAATCTTGTACACCTCGATCAGGTCACCCCTCAGTCTTCCCTGCTCCAACGAAAACAACCCAAGTCTATCCGACCTCTCTTCATAACTTTGATGTTTCATCCCAGGCAACATCCTGGTGAATCTCCTCTGCACCCCCGCCAGTGCAATCACATCCTTCCTATAATGTGGCGACCAGAACTGCACACAGTATTCCAGCTGTGGCCTCACCAAGTTCTATACAACTGCAGCATGACCTCCCTATTTTTGTAATCTATGCCTCGATTGATAAAGGCAAGTGTCCCATATGCTTTTTTCACCACCCCACTAATGTGCCCCTCTGCCTTCAGAGATCTATGGACATACACGCCAAGGTCCCTTCGTTCCTCAGAAATGCAAGGAGATTGCCTGATATCTTGGCCAACAGTCCTCCTCTCAATCAACACCACCAAAAGTAGAATAATGGTCATTCATGTCAATGTTTTATAAGAGATTTTGATTGTACATAGATTAATTTATTGACTGTGAAAATTTGGAACATCCTGAGGTTGATAAATATGCTATATAAATGCAGATTATTTCTTTTTCGTTTAGTTTAGTGCTATCAATCACTTGCCCAATCACCAAACTGAACACTGTTACTTTGCTCTCAAAAACAGGATGCAAACACTGACCAATTGAAATGCTGCTGAGTGTGAACCCATTTTTATCACTGACAATAAAGATCATCTGGATGAACTCCTGCAATAACCTGCCATTGATAGAATGTTCTGGGTCACAATCTGGGAGGAGTTATCGGGTGTCAACTTGTCTCAGGAAAATCAACACTGTCCTGTAAGTGCAACAAGATATCCATGTGCCGCCCCCCTCCCTAAAATATGAAGATCTTCCCCAACATCTCTAAAGTTCATGCTGGTAAGAAACTGATCTTTGTTGTCAAATCCTGAGGCAAATACTTAAAGCCTTGGCAGCAGTTGGGAGTGAACACATTAAATGAATAGTGATGAAGGAGAAAATTTCCCAACATCTGGAGCCTCTGGTGGCATTCTTGCAGCGTGAGATCACAGAATACAATTTTATTTTGCACGTCTAAGAACTCGTAAATATTTTGAGATAACATGAGGAAAGTCACACTGAGATAAATGTGTAAGAGCTTTAGGCAGATGTCGCTTAATGGCAATGGATTAATCCCAAAGCTTCATTAACATTGACTAAACTCTGTGTACTCTACAGAGAAGATTGTAGAAATGAATACCATTACAGTTGCCAGCAACCAATTTCCATTTATGGTCTTCGTAAGTCGATTTCAATTTTTAATCCTGATAACTTCCCTCAGAATCTGCTATGAAAAAGATAGAACTGTTTATACTCATGTGGGATCAGTAAAAAAATGATTTAGCTGCTTTATTTTTTTTTGCCAGTTATTTTTATTGCCTTGTGAATCTGTCAGACTGTACCCCAGAATTGCTATTGACATTCCACAGCATTCCTGATTCATATCCCAACATGGAGTCTCTGACATTTATTTCAGTCAGTCAGGCTGTAAACCCAGCCCCTTTCATCCCCACCCCACTTCAATTTCTTTATTTATTCTTTTCTGAACTTTAGTCTCACTTTTGTCACTCTTTTCACGCTAAACTCTCCTCCAGGCTTCCTATGTTATGAATGTATGTGGTCAACAAGCACTCAAAAATAACAGGAGGAAAATGTTCAATATGTAGTCTCTGGTAGCAAGTTGGTAAAGTGAGACCACTGATCTTCTGTGTTTTACTGGGTCACCTGGATGAATTTGAACTGTATACTATCAGTAGAAACTAGGCAGCAGTGGGTCGGTTATAAGCGAGTGGTTATTCATCCACTCTGACCATTTCTGGTGGTTTTTTTAAAAATTTTTTTCAATTGATGGGGTCACTGGCTAGGCCAACATTTATTACCTATCCCTAATTGCTCTTGAAAAGGCTGTGGTGAGCCACCCTTTTGAACCGCTGCAGTCTGTGTGGTGCTGGTACTATAGAGTAAAGGGTTAATGGTTATGTTAATTAGACAATGATGGTAATGATGATGTAAGCATGACATCAGGGTCAGATGAGGAAGAGGCTCCAAGAGAGCAAGACATAACAGACTGTATCCAGAAAACTATGTAGTTACCATGAGGTCTTTGTCAATAGTTCTTCATAAATAGTTTGAAGAAAAACAATATACCAACTATCACATGGAATAAGCAAAACCTCATCAAAACATGGAGATAGCACAAACAGGTACAGTTAGGGAGGGAGGTCTAGGATTTTGATCCAATGACAAAGAAGGGAAGATGATATACTTCCAAGTCAGATTAGTGTGTGACTTGGAGGGAAACTTACAGGCAGTGGTATTAACATAGGAGCATAATGGAGTGGACCACCTAGCCCCTCGAGCTGTTCCACCATTAAATACCATCATAGCTGATCTTCTGTCTCAGCCCCATTTCCCCCAACCCAATTCCTGGATTCCCTGAGACACCAAAAATCTATATCTCAACTTTGAATGTACTCAACAAAGAAGCATTCACAACCCTCTGGGGTAGCAGTTCCAAAGATTCACAACCCACTGAGTGAAGAAATTGTCCTCATCTCAGTCCTAAATGATGTCGATTCCCCAGCCAGGGGAAACAACCTTTCCGTGTCTACCTCTCATTCTTCCAAACTGCAGTTTATTGAATCTCATTGTAGAACAGCCTCCTCATCTCAGGAACCAAGCTAATTAACCCGCTAGCTATAGCATGCAGGTGAGGTGCCCACCTAAAACAGGCAGGACCTTTGTACATTTATGTGAATTAGGGTCCTATTACGTCAATGGGACCTGGATGTTTGTGACCTACTAGGGCCAAGGTGGGGAAGCTAGTGTGGCTATTCCCTGGGTAGAACCTGGTCTGCAGCTGGTTTGAGCAGCCAAGGTGTTATCCTGATCAGTCTAAAATATTTGCTTTGCAGTGACAGGTGGAGAATCCCTACAAGGAAAGCTGTGGCTTCCTCAGTACGTTGGTGAAAACCTTCTGGAACCCTCCCCAACACTTGTCTGATAGGAACTAGCCCTTGACTGTCTGAGCTTTTCCAGCTGGCAACTACTCTGTGCCCTTTTCACTCCGCTTCCAGAACCTGCAGGTGACAAGGACACTCCACTCCCAAATTTCATTCATTGCAACCCCCCCCACCCCATCCTTTGCCCCTCACCACTTAACTGGCTGCCAGTGGCCATTCCTACTGGTCCCTGGTGACGGCCGCCTTGTGCCTAAATTCTCACCTATCACCCATCAATCAGCCAGTGAAATCTGTGGGTTTTGGCAGGAGTCTGCACCTGGATATATGAAAGCTAGATGTTAAAATCTTTGAGCCTCAATATGCAAGCTTGTTGCTCACCAAGTTCCATGGCACAGTATGTCCTGCCCTGCGACACAATCTGTGTCCGTAAAACAGGATGATTTGATTTCCACCTATCTTTGTCACTTGCTTTGTTAGATTAGAGGTGATTGCCAAGGCAAGAAACTGGCTGTTTTAGTAAAGGATGCTCTTACACACCTGGTGACAATGTGGTCGGTCTTTCTTAATATTGTGTGTCTTATTTGACCTAAATTGGTGCCTAGTTCCCCAATGGTTCAAATTTAAAGTTCTCATCCTTAAGTTTGAACCCTTCCCTGACCTCAATCTTTCCTGTCTCTACAATTTCCATCTCTACAAACGGTCAGACTCTTTGGTTATTACTCTCTTCCTTTGCACCCCATGTGTGGCTGTGCTTTCAGCTATAATCTGGAATTCCATGCCTAAATCCCTCTGCCTTTCCTCCTTCCTTAACGACTTTTCTTAAAAGCCACCCCTTTGCCCAAAACCTTTGGTTTAGCATCCAGTTCTACAGTTCTGTCAGGTACATTGTGATGGTACATTAAGAATGCTATATAAATTCTAGTTGTTATTGTTGTTGAGATAAAACTGGCTATCAAATGGGTTGTTTTGACTGAAACATTGTTATAGCTTCTCATTCAGCGTGGCTTCCACTGACATAGGCAATAATTAGCAGTGGCGATTTCAATCTGTCCTGAGTGGGATTTGAGTTTGATCGTTTCTTGCAGATATGCACAATATCTGTTGCTTTTCATTCAGCTGGGAAACATCGGCTGACAGGGGCAACTCAATAGATGGCCAGCAGTCTCTACTTATCAAGCTTTTTGAATTAGCTGTCTAACTTTCTGATGTTTGATCTTAATTCAACTTGCTACATTTCAGTGGAACTTTTCAAACCAAATTTGGAACATTAAAGGACACTTCAGCAAATATAGTCTCCTGCAACTCCAACTTAACCAGAGATGGAGCATGCAGCTTCATTCTAAGGAAAAGCAGAGATAGTAGAGGTGGCTGTGTTAGAGACAAATTTAACTCTCTTCTGCCTTTAACAATTGCTCAGCTTGTAGGTGTCTCCAACTTATACCTCGAATGAGTTGGTGACAGGAATTTTTCATAATGAGGCCTGATAGGAAGATTTCATGTCCCTTTGCTTGGACAGTCACTATTACTAAACAAAGTATTTCCACATTTTATTTAGTGTTCCATAGCATCTTTCATTAGAGCACTGTAATACCTCATCAGTTCCAATGGGATATGTGGTTCTCTGCTTCGCCAGCTCTGCTTTATTTGGCATGGAGCTATGTGCCTGGAACTTATATAATTGGTAAATGACATTTCAATCCATGGTGGTAGCATTCTGCTTGAAACCAATGATTTTTACTCTCAGTGGGCCTTTCAGACAGCCAGAAAAGTCTGCGTTAATCTAAGTAGATAGAGAACACAGCAGCTCAGGGAGGTCATTAACAACTAGGAAGCTAAGTATGCAACAACTCAACAAGGCAGTCTGATTTTTTCCCCTTCAGTTAGCCTTTAAGGGGGTGCTTGAAGTTACCTATCAGCAGAAGGAATAAATGATCAGTTTCTGTTAATTAAATTTGCCAGAAGGTTGAAAATGGAATAATTTGTTGGTGCAGAGTAATCTGTTACCAAAAGCACATTTCTCTTCTTCACAAACATTTGCCTAAAACGCTTTCCTTCCCAAAGGAAGTATTTGTATCCGAAAGAGCCCGGAGCTTAATCTGATAAGGTGACTATTACATATTTGCACTTTTTATCCTTGTGCTGACCTTTGCATTGCAAAGCACGCCTGAGTTAATGTTATTGCAAATATATATACATGGAGCAAAACAGTTGCATGTAGCATTAAGAGAGATACAGTATTCAGTTTCTAGGTCACCTTAAAATAAAACATTAATGATTCACCCTTCATTGAGTTATACACTCAAATGTCAGCATGCCATTTTTGTTGGAACTAACATCTATAATAACAGCTTCGTTAAAAACAGTACACATATATTAATAACATTGATATGGCCTGTCACCTGTCAGCACTGCATATTGAGACTTCAATATTCATTTTGTACATAGCCCTGTTGCAGCTCTTAGGTTATGATTATGTCTTGTGTTGCCGTGGTAGCGACCCTACCTCTGGGCCAGAAGCTCCAGGTTCAAGTCCTACTCTGAGATTTGGTGGCCATGGAAGATGTGCTCATAATGTGGCAAACAGGGTTGATTATCAGCCTGTAAATCTTTGCAATACATCTGATGGCAAAAGGTACAAGTGGGAGAGTTTCCTGGTCAGCCATACTGCAGAAGGCTATGGTAAACACTGCAATACTTTACCAAATATGGACCAAACCAATGGAAGTCCATGGTCGCCAATGGCCCCTTGGGGCTTGCTACCTTAGGGAATGGTGGGAATGGTCATGTTACTATAATTCTGAGAAAATGAGTTCATAATCCTGCCAGGACAGTTTGAGAATTTGAATTCAGTTTTAAAGACTTGGAAATTTTTAAAAAAGTGATATCAGTAACTGTGACCATGAGGTTGTTTAGTTGTCATAATGTCATTTAAGGAAAGAAACTTACTGTCCTTACCCAGTCTGGCCTATACATAACCCCAATCCCATGCCAATGCGGTTGACTCCTAATTGATCTCTGAAGTGACCTAACAAGCCCCTCAGTTACACTTGTATGCTGAAAAAAATCTTAGGGCTACAAAATAGCTATATCCTAAAAATGAATTTTGAAAGTGGCATGTGGCATCAATAGGTGGTGCTGCAATAGGAGCTTTCTCACTTGGGATACTCAGTCCTTTGTATATTCTTCAGTCACAAAGCCTGTGAGACCAATCTCTACAAAGCTTGGTTAGAATCTGACCACAGCTCAATGCTCAGGCTTTTGGATGGCAATGTAGAGCAAATTTCTCAGTTCATCATCTGAACATTTCTGATCTGCAGTGATGAAATTTAACAATTGAATTGCCTTTTAATGTATTAAAGTTTTAACTTGAGGGCCACAGTCCAGACTTCAAATGGATATTTTTAATTGCAAGAATTATGAAAGAGCTCTTAATCACATCTGTTCATTCTAAGCATTCGAAGTTTGCCAAATTTCCCAATATTCAATCTGTGCATCAACACAGGACTTAATTGGCCTCAGCCCCTAAAGCTTTGCAATATTATTTATTTTCATCCAAAAGACTAAAATAACCTAGAGGTTGAATTTTCAAAGGTTTTATTTCAGGCAAGTGATGAATTTATAAAAATATAATACAATTGTACTTATCTCTTATGCACTCTGTCAGGAAACTGAGGCAGCATACGGGAATAATAACTGCTGGTGTGTGTTCTTCACTCCTGGTTGGAAAAGAAAGTAGATTGTTTATAGGGGATGGATTTTTAAAATTTGTCATTGCTCTAGTAGCTTATATTCAATTAAAAAATTCTTCTGGTAAGTTTCAGAGGCTTAACAATTTTATATAAAACTGTGGCAAATCCATAAAACATGAATTTTAAAGTAGTTTTTTTTTGTTTATGGAAATTTATGTTTATTCAGCTTGGTAGTAGTGCACTGCTGTTACAGGCCAGGTATGAACATCAGAAAATTGTGTACCTTGATTTTTGTGATTTATCTCTGTCAAGCTTAAATGCTTTAAGGCAAGTACATAAAGATAAATTCTGGCTGACAATGAGGAAAATGGTGGGTATCTGACATGGGCTCTGATGGTTTGAAAGGGGGCATTAGCCATTTAGTTCTCATTCTCCTGGACCTCCTTTCCCATTAGGATATTGGCATCATCTCTTCTCCATGCTGTCAGATCCCAGCAGCCCAACTGTTGCAAGTCCCCCTGCTGATTCCTGCTGAACTTCATAATTTTTTCCGGAGGTGGATGTTCTTATGACCTCCCCCTCAGTGTTCAGTACACCCGCTCCAGGCCCTAATGCCATAACACCAGCCCCACACACCAGCTCCAATGGTTGTGCACCTTGAAAGTCCCCCTTCCTCAATATGCCAGATGGGGGTTGGGGGGTACGGTTCAGTGGGGAGTTGTCAGTTGTATAGTTACCCAGGAGTTAGACATGGTTTTTCCTGTCTAATATTTTCTGGGTAACTATCCAGGTAACTGAGTCAGAACCCTTGGATGCCTTGAGCTTTAGCTCAGAGTTGGAGACATTTTCGGGGGGTCCTGGGAGCAGGGGAATTGTCCATTGGAAGCTGAAACTTCCCAGGCAATTCCCACCAGAGTCAGTGTGTTGGGACTTCTGAGGGGTCCCTCTTGCACATCCTTCGGGGTATGCCTGGTCTCCGACAATCCAGAGAGAGGAAGACCTGGGCTCTTGTTTGTTTTCCAGCATCCTGATAATCACATGATAAAAATAATGGAGTTGTTGGCTAACTATAGCATTCGATCTCTATCAATTAATTTACAACAGGCCCAAACCTGACATAAAAATCCTCAATCATTGAATCATAGAATGGCTACAGCAGAGTAGGAGGCCATTCAGCTCATTGTGTTCATGCCAGCTCTCTGCAAGTGCAACTTAGCTCGACTCACTCTCCCATCCTTTCCCCATTGTCCTGTAAATTTTTTCTCTTCAGGTCATTTTCCAACTCCCATTTGAAAGCCATGATTGAATCTGCCTCCACCTCAATCAGTGCATCCTAGATCCCAACCACTCGGTGAGTAAAAATTTTTTTCCTCAGGTCACATTTGGTTCTTTTGCAATTTACCTTAATTCGGTCTCCTTTGGTTCTCAACCCTTCCACCAATGGGAACAGTTTCTTTCCAACTACTGCATCCAGATCCCTTATGATTTTTAACACCTCTATCAGTCTAAGGAGAACATGAATACTTCTTCCAATCTATCCATATAATTGAAGCCTTTAATCTCTGGAACCCTTCTGGTAAATCTTTTCTGCACCCTTTCTAAAGCCATTATATCTTTCCTAAAGTGTGGTGCTTAGAGTTGGCTACAATACTCCAAGTGAGGCTGAACCAGTGTTTTATAAATGTTCGCTATAACTTCCTTAAGTTTCTACTCTAGGCCCCTATTTATAAAGCCCTAGATTCTCTATGCCTTGTTAACCCCCCAAACCCACAACCTTGACCACCAAGAAGGACAAGGGCAGCAGATAGATGGGAACGCCACCACCTGCAAGTTCCCCTCCAAGCCACTCACCATCCTGACTTGGAAATATATCGCCATCCCTTAACTGTTGCTGGGTCAAAATCCTGGGACACTCTCACTAACAGCACTGTGGGTGTACCTACACAACATAGACTGCAGCGGTTCAAGAAGGCAGCTCACCATCACCTTCTCAACAACAATTAGGGATGGGCAATAAGTGCTGGCCTAGCCAGCAATGCCCACATCCTATGAGCGAATAAATTTAAAAAACACTTCCTCAACCTTTCCTGCCACCTTCAACGACTTTTGTACATATACCCCCAGATCCTTCTGCTCCTGCTCCCGCTATGGAATTGTCCCCTTTATTTTGCCTTTTCCTGTTCTCCAACCAAAATGTATCACTTCACACTTCTCTGCATTGAACTTCGTCTGCCACGTGTCTGCCCATTCCACCACCCTGTCCGCGTCCTCTTGATATCTATCACTATTCTCCTCACAGTTCACAGTACTTCAAAGTTTTGTTTCATCTGGAAATTTTGAAATTGAGCCCTGTACACCTAAGTCTAGGTCATCAACATAGATCAAGAAAAGCAGTGGTCCAAATCCCATCCCTTTGGGAATCTCACCATGTACCTCCCTCTAGTCCATAAAACAATCATTCAGAATATGCTTTGTTTACTGTCACTCAGCCAACTTAGTATCCATGCTGCCACTGTCCATTTTATTCCATGGGCTTTAACTTTTTGGACAAGTCTGTGATGTGGCATATTACCAAATGACTTTTGGAAGTCCATCTACAGCACATCAACCACATTACCCTCAAAACCCTTTCCGTTACCTCAAAAAACTCAATCAAGTTAATTCAAGATGGTTACCATTAACAAATCCATGCTGGATTTCCAAAATTAATTCGTGTTTGTCCAAGACACTGTTAATCTTGTCCCAGATTATAATTTCTAAAAGGTTTCCTATCACCGATGGTTAACTGACTGGCCTGTAGTTGCTGGGCTTATCTTTCCACCCTTTTTTGAACAAGGGTGTAACATTTGCAATTCTCCAGTTCTCTGGCACCTTCCCTGTATCTAAGGAGAATTGGAAGGTTATGGTCAGTGCTTCCACAATTTTCACCTGCACTTCCCTTAGCATCCTTAGATGCACCTCATCCGATTCTGGTGACTTGTCAACTTCAAGCATAACCAGCCTTTTTAATACCTCCTGTGTATCAAAGCTTAGCCCATCCAGTATCTCAACTACTTTCTCTTTCACTGTAATCTTAACAGCACCTTCTTAGTTGGCACTTACTTCCTACTTCAGCTATGCCGTCTACCTCCATTTATGAATTTTTCGTCCCCAATTGGCCCTACCCCTCATTTTACTACCCTTTTACTACTTATATGTCTACAGAAGACTTTTTGATTTGTTTCTTTATTAGCTGCCAGTCTCTTCTCATTCTCTCCCATTGTTTCACTTCTTTCCTTTCTCACTTGTCCTCTGAACTTCTTATGTTCAACATGGTTCTCAATTGTTATCATGCACCCTTTTTTCTGCTTTATCTTACTCCCTATCTGCATCATCATCTAGGGAGCTCTGTTTTGTTTGTCCTACCTTTCCCCTTCATGGGAATCTACCCGGAGGATATCCAAATTGTCTGCCAGTGGCAGATTTACAATTAGTGGGGCTCTGTGCTCAGCTTCATTGTTGAGTCCCAACCCCCACTCCAGACTCCCCACCCCCCGCCTGACCACCACCATCCTCCCCACCACCCCCCCTCTTGCCAGGGACCCAAAGGCCGAAGCCAAGAAAATACACCAATTGATCACTTGTAAAAACATGCCTGCATGAATAATTGCCTGGTTGAAATCCAAGCTTACCTCTTGTCTGAATGATGGTTAAGGTGGTAAATATTGCGATGCGAGATGAGGAAACACGGATATGCTGACGAGGTGGAAGAATCAGCCGACGACATCACTGCAGCACAGACAGCTCCATGGCGACAAGGCCAAATTGTTCCAGAAAACTGGTACTGCAGGAATCTGGAAACACACTTATTTTCCCACAGTTTAATTTATAATGGCTTTTTATGACCTATAAGGAAATGAAAACTATGTGAATATGCACATAGAAGTATTTTGAATGGTCAAGTCCTTTGTTGGATCATTTTAAATAAATGCTGTAAATGACCTGTACAGCTGGTAAAAACATTGCCCAGCAACTCCTGTTTTAAAAGATTCATCCATCACAATTAGGATTTTTTGGGATTGAGCCTGTGCAGGAGCGAATACTCCAACCAACAGGATATTTAGGCTGCCATTCACTATCTTTCACAGGTTCTCATTTTAGTTTGAGAAATAAAAGTTAACTTCCCCTGAAGAAATCAAAAAAAGGTATCGGCATAAATTCACGTGAGTAGAGTCCAGTGAGTCTCAGTCCAAGTTCGGATGGCTTTGTCTGGCAGAATTCCGGGCCCTTCCGAGGAATTTGGTTGAGGCATTTGAAGATGCAGCAAAGTATTCTTGTATTCTGAGAATTAGTCCATTTTGTAGGAGGGAAGCAGAATTCTTTCTGGAGACCAGTCTTGGAGAGAGATGGTGGTCAGAGGCAGGCTGCTATCTCAGGCCTACCCACGTGATCAGCTGCAGCCATTTTACTGGCCCAGCAATCGTCCATTTTGAAAAACAGAATTTAAACAAGAGATATGGAAGAGAAACAGATTTTTAAGATTTTTTTTGCTTCATTTCTTGTCGGCATGACAATTTAGATAGCTTTAATTCTACACTTTTTCCTTACAAATCGTCAATTACATCATTGTAAGTAATATCTTGAAAGGAGGCACTTTTATTTGTCAATATTGCTGAACTTGTCAAATGTTCCTGACTCTTTGTGCTTTGCAAATAATTTTTAACTCATTTCTATGCGGAAAGAGAATGTTCACCAGAAGCATTTGAGACAGGTATTGTTAAAAATATTTTCAGAATGCTTTCCATATTTGGAAAGATTGCAAACCATCATGCACAATTCTATACTCATCAACTGATGATCTCGAATCACAGTCCTCATCATTGTGAAAAAAATGAATGAAATGTTTCACCTTCAAAAAGATATGTGTCTATGTCTTCCCAGTAGAGCTCACTTAATTTCTTACTGTAGTGGCTTTTAGCATTTTCATCCGCATTTCTGTCAAAAAAATACAGAATAAATCAACAGTTTTCTTCAGAGATTCACCTCTACTCTGCAATTGCACCATTATTGTGTCAAAAATAACATTGATGGTCTCAACGATGACCTTCTCTTTCCCTTTTAAATTGATTTCATTGTCTCTAGTTTCATCGCGAAATAACTTCCTGCTTCTTTTCCGTTTCTCATCAGATATATCAGAGGAACCTATATTTTCTGTTAATGTTAGTGCCTCCGCTTCCACCGAGCTATAGTCATTTCAATCTTTCATGACAAAACTTTTAACTGAGGCTAACAATTGCGCAGCATTCAATAAACGTGCATCAATCTTTTGCAGCGGTTGGCTGACGCCATTAATTCTTTCAAGTAAGCGGCCCCACAAAAAAGCGAAAACAGCAATATCGCACTTTTCGAACCTTTCTAAGGATTTTCGCGCACAGTTTTTCTGAATTTGATGTGGCTCTGTCTAATAAGGTTTTCTTCGTGTCATTGTAGCTCATTTTCAAAGCCAAAACAGCATTAGTATGACCTCAGGTGTCACAAATTCTTTTGACTGTCAAATGTTTTTCATTTGCCTGCTCCAAGTGTAATTGTAGCATACTCCACCAGTGCCTGGAAACCAAAACAAAAGGCATACATGTTTTGACCAAAGTCAAAAAATACATACGCAAGATTCAAATGCAGTGTTGCAGATTAAATTTAAGGAATGGGTGGAACATGGGGCACCATTCCCACCCCCCCACCAACCCAGCCCCACTGTCGGGCGTGCCTCCGATTGGCGCCGTCAGTTGGGGGCACGCTGCCATTTTATGTGGGCAGGCCAATTAAGGCCTGCCCTGTGTGACATCCACCAGGAAGCGCATGCACGCAAAAGAGCACACAGATTTTCCTGAGCTGCCTCAGGGAGATCAGCTCTGATTCAAAAGTTGAAATAAAGGTAATAAAAAAATTTCCCTGCCATGTTCCCTCATGTGACACTGTCACATGAGTTGGGACATGTCCATAACTTTTATTTAAACATTTGAAAAAAATTTTAAAACCCTCCATGAAACCTCATCCCGCCCGTGGATGAGGTTTCATGCCTTTTCCGAGGCCCTCCTGGGCTCCTGGCCTGCCTGCCAACCTTAAGCTTGGACGGGCAGGTCCATCAGTCAGGTTAATTCGTTTTTAATGGTCTTAATAGGCCGTTGACAGATCGGTGGGCGCACGGCCGATTCGGCTGCATGCCCGCTGAACTGAAAATCTAAACGGCGCAGGGTGACGTTGGGACGCACTCCCGACATATCCCCACATCGTTTTACGTGTCGGCGGGGGGGTGTCGGCGAGTGGGCCCACCCCCCCGTTCGTGACCGGAAGATGCTGCCCATGGTATGAATAAAGCAGAGAGGCTGGAATTGTTCAGTCTTGCCTGTAGACCTGAATATTTTCCTATCGTATTTGTGGCATTATCAAAGCTCTATCCACGATAGTTTTTGATGTCCAAACCTAAATTTGCAATGATTTCCAAGACAGTTGCCTCTAGACATTCAGAAGTGTGGGAATAGTACTTGGCACCTTTCACTTCATCAGTGAATTGGTTTCTGAGCTGCTCTGCCATTGTAGTGATGAATTCATCATAGGTTTGGTGTTAAAAAGTTTGTCTTCCCTGAGCCACGATACTGATAACTTTTCAAATGCTCTTTGAGAAAATCATCAAATTCACTAAGATATTCAAGGCAGGCTAAAAAATTGCCTTTTCGATTTGACAATGATAACACATCACGTCCTCTTAGAAGTAGCCCTAAAGAACACGGCCGTTTGGCCAGGGCAACAACACGTCACAGCACTTTCCTCCAATAAGAACACTCCTTTTCAAACTGAACCGATAACACAGAATCAATTATTTCACATAATTTACACCTTTGCACGAACTTACACAAAGCATGAACTCTACCCCTGCTCTGGCTGCAGGAGGTCCAGCAGTCTCACCACTCCGGCTTGGTAAGTGGTGGCAGTGGTGATCGTTGCCAATGCTGCACAGAAGAGGTTGGCCATCCAATGCAGAAAGAGGAAAAATGATCTCGTCTGTGCCATCAGGGTAAGGCAACCACCCCATCACTCTAAACTCACACATTTAAGCTCATCACACATTCAGTGGCATCTCACTCACTGCCAGCTCAAGGGACATCACTACCCATTCTCACACACACCCTCACATCTCTATCTGGTCTCATCTTCTCTGGAGACTGCCTCCTCATCCCTCACCATCTTGAGACCACTTGCATAGATCAACATTGTCCCCACACATGCCCTCCTTCCCCAGTACAGCCCTCACTCTGCAGCCTATTCCCTTGCCTGAGGCCATTTCCTCCCTGCTTCTCCAAGCAAGCCCTAGTCCTACCGCCATTGAAAAGCCACCCCGACTGTATGGCTGGTCTGGAAGGTAGAGACATGTTGTGAGCCCCCACTAAAAGCGATGCGGTGCTGTCTGTGAAGCCTGGTGCTGATGACTGCGAGCATCGCCGGAATCAAGGTAGGCAAACAAACCTTGAAGTCCCGAGTAATGTGCAGCTTGCGAGATGCATGTAGCTTATGTGCAGTTGTGAAACATGTCAGTGAGCTAGGCCTGTAACGATATGCAGATTTATTACAATGAAGTTCCCGACATCTGACAGCTGGAAAGCAGCCCACCATTGACAGGCAAAGCGGAAGATTGCAAACTGGTTTCACAACATTGTAAAACTGATTTTTGGCCTTCTTGCCATATTGTCTGCTCATACAGTCAAACACACCGGCCACCAATGGGCAGGGAAAATTCCACACATAGGACAGGATTTTACCATCGGTGAGCAGGGGGTGGGGCCCACTTGCCGATGCGTAAAATGATGCGGGATGACATTGGGCGGATGTCACCCTACTCCATTTAAGTTTTCAGGAAGGTGGGGGCACAGCAAAATCAGCTGCGGGCTCGCTGACCTGTCAATGGCCAATTGAGGCCATTGACAGAGTCAATTAAGCAATTAAAGAACATGCCCGTCCAACCTTAAGGTTAACGGGCAGACCAGGAGCCCCGGCGGGAACTAGAAAAAACATGACACTTCATCCACCGGCGGGATGAGCTTTCATGCAGGGTTTTAAACATTTTAATAAAGTTGTTATGGAAATTATGAACATGTCCCATCTCATGTGATATTGTGAGATGAGGGGACATGTAAGGGAGTTTTTTTTTCTATTTTTAATATTGAAAGTAGAGGCGATCTCCCTGAGGCAGCTCTTAGCCTCAGGGATATAAGTGCGCTCTTTCATGCACATGCGCAAAAGAGCGCACTCTTGATTTTAGGGATTCCCCCCACCCGCACAGGGAGCGCATAGCTGGGCGGGCCTTAATTGGCCCACCCACGTAAAATGGCACCGAGCCTCCGATCGGAAGTGAGCCTGCACGCGCCAGCCCATCAATGACCCCCCCAACGGGGGGAAAATTCTGCCCATAGTGTTTCTTCATATTGTTTAAAAACTGATTGAAAATGTCTGACAGAGCAGGGTTTCACACAGTCAAACCCACGCTTTTATCAGGATCTGCAAAAACATGATGTATCTTTAATCTACGGAGCTGTGCTTCTGATCATGGATTTCCTAGAAATCTCTCTCTTACACTCTCTCTCTCTCCCCGATCGACACCCCTCACACACTCTCTCTCTCTCCCCGATCGACACCCCTCACACACTCTCTCTCTCTCCCCGATCAACACCCCTCACACACTCTCTCTCTCTCTCCCCGATCGACACCCCTCACACACTCTCTCTCTCTCCCCCCAACCCCCTCACATTCTCTCTCTCTCTCCCCCCAAACCCCTCACATTCTCTCTCTCTCTCTTTCCCCCAACCCCCTCACATTCTCTCTCTCTTTCCCCCCAACTCGTCACACACTCTCTCGCCACCACCCCAATACTCTCTCTCCCCACCACCCTCACACACTCTCTCTCCCCCCAACCCCCTCACACACTCTCTCTCCCCCCACCCCCCTCACACACTCTCTCTCCCCCCACCCCCCTCACACACTCTCTCTCCCCCCACCCCCCTCACACACTCTCTCTCCCCCCACCCCCCTCACACACTCTCTCTCCCCCCACCCCCCTCACACACTCTCTCTCCCCCCAACCACCTCACACACTCTCTCTCCCCCCAACCACCCACATACTTTCTGTCCCCCCAACACCCTAATAGTCTCTTCCTCACCCCACACACACTCTCCCCCCACCATCCTCACACCCCTCTCTCCCCCACCACCTTCGCACCTTCTCCCCCAACCCCTCACAAACTATCTCTTCCCCACCCCCCTTACAAACTCTCTCTCCTCCACCACCCTCACACTTTCTCTCCCCCTGCCACTCTTACACTGATTCTCACCTCATCTGGGGTCCGCTGCTACCTGCTACCTCCTCTGGGGTCCATCTGCTGCCTTGCCTGGGGTCCATCCAATGCCTTGCCTGGATTGCTCCTTGCCCTTTTCCATAACTAACCTAAACCTTATGATACTATGAACATGGTCCCCAAAATGTTACATATGTACATAGGATATACAGCATAGAAACAGGCTGGTGTTTATGCTCCACCTGAGCCTCCTCTCATCTTTTCACATCCACATCCTCCATGTACTGTCACTTGAACCATTTGACCCATCTCACTCCCCAGAACCGAATCCAGCAATGCCTCCTTCTTTATTTGTTGTGTCAGAAACATAGTTCTCCAGAAAATTCTCCTGAACACACTTCAGAAAGTCTTGTCCCTCTCTGACTTTACACTATTATTATCCCAGTCTATATTAGGATAATTAAAGCCCCCCATTGTAACTACTCTATAAGGGTGAAGACCTTTGTGGACCATAGGTTCAAAGTCACATGTTTCCCCCAAGCATGTCACACTTACCACACGTCATGCCTCAAATTTCTCTGTGCCCCCGGTATTACTAATTTGAAGGTTACCATTATGCTTATAGAACCTCTGGCTGTACTTTGGGTAAAACTGTGAGAGATCTGCTAGTATATTAATTTGATATGTCCCATAACATTCTAGTCAAAGAACTACATTAACTCTTTGGCCTGACATATATGTGGTGGTGTTGTGATAGGAATTCTCCAGTTAATTTTCCACCCTGGGAACATTTACAAACATACGAACATACGAGCAAGGAGCAGGAGTAGGCCAGTCAGCCCCTCAAGCCTGCTCTGTCATTTACTAAGATCATGGCTGATCTGGTAGTAACCTCAAATCTGCACCCCACCTACCCTTAATAGCCTATCACCCCCTTGTTTACTAAGAATCTTACCACCTCTGCCTTAAAAATATTCAAGGACTCTGCTTCCACCACCTTTTCAGAAACAGAGTTTCAAAGACTCATGACACTCTGAGTGAAAAATATTCATCTCATCTCTGTTTTAAATGAGCAGCCCCTTATTTTTATACAGTGACCCCTAGTTCTAGATTCTTCCACAAGAGGAAACATCCTCTCCACATCCACCCTGTCAAGACCCGCCAGGAACTTGAAGGTTTCAATCAAGTCGCCCCTCACTCTTCTGAACTCCAGCTGATACAAGCCTAGTCTGTCCACCCATTCTAGGTATTAGGCTGATAAAGTTTCACTGAACTGCTTCAAATGCATTTACATCCTTGCTTAAATAATGTGACCAATACTGTACACAATACTCCAGATGTGGACTCACTAGTGCCCTGTACAACTGAAGCAGAACCTCCCTACTTTTGTAATCAATTCCCCTCACAATAAATGATAACATTCTATTAACTTTCCTAATTATTTGCTATACTTGCATACGAGCCTTTTGTGTTTCATGCATTAGGATATTCAGATCCCTCTGCACCTCAGAGCTCTGCAATCTCTCACCATTTGGATAATATGCTTCTCTTTTATTCTTTCTGCCAAAATGGATAATTTCACATTTTCCCACAATAAACCCCATCTGCCTGATCTTTGCCCATTCACTTAACCTATCCAAATCTGTTTGTAGCCTCCTTATTTCCACTTTACAACTTACTTTCCTACCTATCTTTATGTCATCAGCAATTTTGGCAGCCTTTCCATCCATCCCTTCATCCAAGTCATTATTATAAATTATAAAGAATTGAGGTCCCAGCACTGATCCTTGTGGCACTCCATTCTTCACATCTTGCCAACCAGAAAAAGACCCATTTATGTCTACTCTCTGCTTCCTGTTAGCCAACCAATCTTCTATCCGTGCCAACATGTTACCATGAGCTTTTATTTTCTGCAATAACCTTTGATGTGGCACTTTATCAAATGCCTTCTGGAAATCTATGTACAGTACATCCACTGTTTCCCCTTTATCCACAGCACTTATTACTTCCTCTAAGAACTCCAATAAGTTGGTTAAACACCATTTCCCTTTCACAAAACCATGGTGACTCTTTCTGGTGACTTTGAGTTTATCCAAGTGCCCTGCTATAACTTCTTTAATAAAGCTTCTAACATTTTCCCTATGACAGATATTAAGCTAACTGGCCTGTAGTTTCATGTTTTCTGTCTCCTTTCCTTTTTGAATAATGGAGTTACATTTGCTATCTTCAAATCTAATGGAACATTCCCTGAATCTAGAGAGTTTTGGAAAATTAAAACCAATGCATCAACTATCTCATCAGACAATTCTTTTAAGACCCTAGGATGAAATCCATCAGGACCTGAGCTCTTGTCAGCCCACAGCTCCAACATTTTACTCATTATGACTTTTTTGGAGTAATTTTCCAGACTTCCTTCCTCACTTCCATTTCCTGGTTTATATCTGCTTCTGCGATGTTACTTGTATCCTCTATAGTGAAAACTGATGCAAAATACCTGTTCAATTCATCTGCTATCTCTTCGTTTTCCATTATCAATTCACCAGATTCACTTTCCAAAGGACTACCACTCACTTTGATATCTCTTTTCTTTTAAAAATATTTATCAAAACTCTTACTATCTGTTACTATATTTCTGGTTAGCTTTCTCTCGTACTCTAATTTTTCCATCCTTATTAGTCTTTTAGTCATTCTTTGCTGTTCCTTATACTCTGTCTAATATTCTGGCCTTCCACCTATCTTTGCACAATCATATGCTTTTTCTTTAAGTTTGATACTATCTTTCACCTTTCTAGTTAACCACGGATGGTGTTTCCGTCCCTTGGATTTTTTCTTGCTCATTGGAATGTATTTATTCTGTGCATTCTGAAATATCCCTTTAAATATGAGCCATTGCATCTCTATCGACCTATTCCTTAACCTAATTTGCCAATTCACTTTTGCCAGTTCTGCTTTCATAATTGCCCTTATTTAAGTTTAAAAACCTAGTCTCAGACCCACTCCTCTCTCCCTCAGACAGAAAATTATGGTCGCTGCTACCTAGGGGCACTTTCACTATGAGATCATTAATTAACCCCATCTTGTTGCACAATACCAGGCATAGTATAGCTTGTGCCCTGGTTGGCTCCAGAACATGCTGTTCTAAGAAACTATCCTGAAAACATTCTATGAGCTCCTCATCCAGGCCATCTTTGCCCATCTGACTTTTCCAATCTATATGTAAATTAAAATCTCCCATTATAATCACCATGCCTTTCTGACAAGATGCCATTATTTCTTCCTTTATGCCCAACTCTACCATATGGTTACTGTTAGGGGGCCTGTACATAACTCCCACAAGTGACTTCTTGCCTTTATCATTTCTCATCTCTACCCAAGCCGTTTCCACATCCTGGTTTCCTAAACTCAGGTCATCCCTCTTTATTGTGCTAATCCCATCATTAACTAACAAAGCCACCCCTCCACCTTTTCCTCACATCCTATCCTTAAATATCCTGCACCCTTCAATATTTAGGTCCAAATACATGTCCTCCTGCAGCCATGTCTCCGTAATGCCTATCAAATCGTAATTATTTATTTTCATGTGCGCTCTCAGTTCATCTGTTTAGCTTTGAATGTTACGTGTATTCAGATACAGAGCTTTTAGCTTTATCCTTTTATTCTTTTTATAACCGCTATTTTTATCTGTTGATTTACTATTAGATTTTGCCTTGTCTCTACTCTTTGGTTTACCACATCTTCCCAAATGAAGAGGGAATGAAGAAGCTCTGAAGATGAGTCATACTGACTCGAAACGTTAACTCTGTCTTTCTCTCCACAGATGCTGTCAGACCTGCTGAGTTTTCCATCCATTTTTATTTTTATTTTAGATTTCCAGCATCCGCAGTATTTTGTCTTTTCCCAAATTTGATCCCTTGCCCCCACTATTTAGTTTAAAACCCTCTCTACTTCCCTAGTTACACAGCTCACAAAAACACTGGTTCCAGCATGGTTCTGGTGTAGACTGTCCCAATGATACAGATCCCACTTTCCCCATTACAGGTGCCAATGCCCCATGAACTGGAACCCAATTGCCCCACACTAGTCTTTGAGCCACACATTCGCCTCCTTAATCTGATTTGTCCAATGCCAATTTGCATGTGGCTCAGGTAATAATCCAGAGATTGTGACTTTTGAGGTTGTGCTTCTTAATTTGGTGCTTAGGTCCTCATACTGACTATGCAAAACCTCCTTCTTTGTCCTGCCTATGTCATTGGTATCTACATGGATCATGACAACTGGGTCCTCCCCCTCCTACTGCAAGTTCCTCTCCAGCCCTGAGCTGATGTCCCAAACTTTGCCACGGGGCAGACAGCACAGCCATCTGGAATCATGCTCTTTGTTGCAGAGAATGGTGTCAATCGCTCTGACTATATTATCCCTTACTACCACTACATTCCTTTTTGTGTCCCCCACTTAAATGGTTTCCTATACCACCGTGACATGGCCAGCCAGCTTATCCACCCTGCAGCCCCCACTCCCATCCAAACAAGCTGAAAAACCTTCAAACCTGTTGGGCAGTTGCAAAGGCTCACACTCCCGTGCTCCTGCCCTCTGAGTCCCCTCACCTGCCTCACTCGCAGTCACACTCTCCTGTCCACTGACCACTGACCAAATCAAAAGACCCTGTCCTAAGAACTATGACTCTCCTCCTGTTGCAAAGAATCCAGGTAACTTTCCCCCTCTCTGATGCATCGCAGAGTCTGTAGTTCAGCCTCCAGCTCATAAACTCTGAATTGAAGCTGCTCAAGTTTCAAACACTTACTGCAGATGTGTTTGCCCTGGATCAAACTGGCATCCAGGAGCTCCCACATGCTGCAGCTATGACACATCACCTGTCCTGACATCCTTAAAGTGTTCTAATTAACTATTTAATTTTTTTATTCAATTATATACTTTACTTTTGTTATTATATATTTTATTAACCTTACCACCAGTTGCTAGACTATTTTGAAACTTAAGAACAGAATAATAGAAAAATAGTCACTTACCAGATACTGAGCAAATAACTAGCTTCTTCTCCTCTGGCAGAGTACAAACAATTCCTGAAGGCTGAGAAAGTTAGAAAGCAAAAGAGCATCTCTTTCCGTTCCTTCCCTAACTCCCTTAATAAGCCAACTCCCAGAACCTTATTCTAAGTCACACTTCTTGCAGTAAACCTTACCTAAAGCTCTTCTTTCCCCCATGCACTGAATCCCCAGTTGAACCCAATTCCCAAATATACTCACTCGGCCTCCATCTCATTCTGGCTGTAACTCTTTCGAGTACAAACCCGTTTCCATCTGTTTCAGATGAAGTTACATTGTTTCACAGTGTGCCATTGTGAGATTTGAACTCTTGATAATCTTTTAAATGAAAACAATTAAACCAAATCAACAAAATTGGGATAAATCAGGCACAGCCCCTAATTCAGGTCAGCTGTAAAACCAAGGACAAAATTTAAAGGAACCTTACAAACTTTAAATCAAAATGTGATTAAAGGGGTCAACAAAACACCCCAGTCCCTGCGGTGCCCACCGAGCACGGAAGGCCTCGAGAGTGTCAGCAGACACCGCATGCTCCCTCTCCAGGGACATCCGGCAGCGAACGTAGCCGCGGAAGAGGGACAAACAATCGGGCAGGACTCCCCCGTCGATCGCCAGCTGCCTGGACCTGTTAATGGCTAACTTGGCCAGGCCCAGGAGCAGGTTCACGAGGAGGTCCTCCTCCTTCCCGACCCCCTTCCGCACCGGGTGCCCATAGATCAGGAGCGTGGGGCTGAAGTGCAAACAAAACATCAATAAAAGGTTTTTCAAATAACTAAAAAGGGAGTGCAGCCTACAACACCCTATATATACATGGTCCACGGACTCCACAAGACCGCAAAAAGGGCACGTGTCCTGAAAGTCTGTGAACCTATGCATCCTCTTATTATAGGGGACTGCTGCATGCAACACCCTCCAACCCAGGTCCCCGATAGAAAGGGGGAGGACACCTCCATAGAGGGCCTCCCATCGGGGGCCTCCGCCGCCGGACGGCAACAAGGCATGCCAGGGCGTGTCCGGGCGACGGACAAGGGCTAGAAAATGGAAGGTGTGCAGCAGCAGTCCATACAAAAAGCCCCTCTTTGCCGTGCCAAAAGGCACAGAGGGCATGTCCCCGAGGCGGCTCATATTGCGGGGCACCAGCACCCGAGGGAGGGTTCGGGGCTTGGGGCCAATGTGGAATTCCGTCCGAACAGGGGAACGTTCAGATGGAAGACCACCGCGCACCTGGGCCACCTCAAGACCCAAAATAACGTCGGGTCCGAGCACGACCGTTCTCAGGTCTTGGATGGCATCGGCTGCGACCTGGACACTCACAGACGCGCGACGCGCCAACTCCTGCGGGAGCATCCAGCCCAGTCCTCCACATCCCAGCACGTCCCCGATCCTGGTCAACCCTGCGGCCACAGCCCTCCTCTCCGCCAACCACTGAAAAGGACGGAGGGGCGGATTCCTGAGCAGCAGCTCTCTGACGATAGCTGCTACTCCTGACGGGGGAGAGCTGCGTCGCGAGGTGACCAAGTTCCAGACTTTGATCAGGTCCTGGTGAAAGACGGGCAACGCCTGCAAGGAGCCACCGAGGCCCATCTGTTCTATAAACAGGAGCTGCATGTCATAATTCAGGCCGTGCACCTGACAGAAGAAATACATCATCAGGGCACACCATCTAGGAGGAGGCTTGACATAGAGGTATCGCTGCAGGGTCTGAAGGCAGAAAGTCACCACCTGTGTGTGTAGGCACACTAGCACCTGACCACACTCCCTAGTGGCAGGGTTAGGAAGCTGTAACTCTTTCGAGTACAAATCTGTTTCCATCTGTTTCAGATGAAGTTACATGGTTTGCCATTGTGAGATTTGAACTTTTGATCTTGGGGTTACAAACCCAGTAACATAACCACTTGGCTATTTAGGCCAAGCTCATTCTGACTGTAGTCTCCACTCACTGATCACTACAGCTATCACATAATGTGATGTTTAATGTGCCTAATTTTCTTTTTAACTTTATGAGTGTTATTGAGGTATTTTTGAGACAGAGGGAGGACTGGGCTATAGATTCCTTCTCTAACACTTCCATTAAGTTGTTGATTGGATACTAGTCATATTTGCAGCTTCTGTGGCATGTTCTGGTCTCTTCGCTCTGGCTCCTTGCTTTTAGCTGTGCAACAGCCCCTCTTAGCAGCTTTCATGGTCATTCTCCATGTTGTAGCCATTTAGGGGGAAACAATGGTGCAGTGGTTATGTCATTTGACTAATAATCTAGAGGCCCAGGCTAATGCTCTGGGGAAAAGTGTTCAAATCCCACTGTGGCAGCTGGTGGAATCTAAACTCAATTAATTAAATCTTGAATCTAAAGCTAGTCTCAGTAATGGTAACCATGGCAACTCTCAGTGATTGTTGTTATAACCAATCTGTTTCACTAATGCCCTGTGGGGAAGGAAGTCTGCTGTCCTCATCTGGTCAGGTCTACATTTGCCTCCAGAACTACAGCAATGTGATTGATTCTTTAACAGAAATGGCCTAGCAAGCCAGTAAGGGCAAAAGATGGGCAGCAAATGCTGACATTGCTGGTGAAACCCACATCCCATGAAATAATTAATTTAAAAATTCTATTAGTTACCTCAAAATAAGTGAAGTTTTAAACTCTGCTCATTTCTCTCCTCACCCCAGGTTTCCTCACCTCCCCATCTTCATGCTCCCCCCTCATGTTTCCTCATCTCTCCATCTTCCTAACACACCCCCATCCACGTTTCCTCACCTCCCCATCTTCCTGTACTCCCCCCATGTTTCCTCACCTCCCCATCTTCCTGTACTCCCCCCATGTTTCCTCACTTCCCCATCTTCCTGTACTCCCCCCATGTTTCCTCACTTCCCCATCTTCCTGTACTCCCCCAATGTTTCCTCACTTCCCCATCTTCCTGTACTCCCCCCATGTTTCCTCACCTTCCCATCTTCCTGTACTCCCCCCATGTTTCCTCACTTCCCCATCTTCCTGCCCCCCCCATGTTTCCTCACTTCCCCATCTTCCTGCCCCCCCCCATGTTTCCTCACTTCCCCATCTTCCTGCACTCCCCCCATGTTTCCTCACCTCCCCATCTTCCTGTACTCCCCCCATGTTTCCTCACTTCCCCATCTTCCTGTACTCCCCCCATGTTTCCTCACCTCCCCATCTTCCTGTACTCCCCCCATGTTTCCTCACTTCCCCATCTTCCTGCACTCCCCCCATGTTTCCTCACCTCCCCATCTTCCTGTACTCCCCCCATGTTTCCTCACTTCCCCATCTTCCTGTACTCCCCCCATGTTTCCTCACCTCCCCATCTTCCTGTACTCCCCCCATGTTTCCTCACCTCCCCATCTTCCTGTACTCCCCCCATGTTTCCTCACTTCCCCATCTTCCTGCCCCTCCATGTTTCCTCACTTCCCCATCTTCCTGTACTCCCCCCATGTTTCCTCACTTCCCCATCTCCCTGCCCCCCCATGTTTTCTCACTTCCCCATCTTCCTGCACTCCCCCCATGTTTCCTCACTTCCCCATCTTCCTGCCCCCCCCCCATGTTTCCTCACTTCCCCATCTTCCTGCGCCCCCCCATGTTTCCTCACTTCCCCATCTTCCTGCCCCTCCATGTTTCCTCACTTCCCCATCTTCCTGCCCCTCCATGTTTCCTCACTTCCCCATCTTCCTGCCCCTCCATGTTTCCTCACTTCCCCATCTTCCTGCCCCTCCATGTTTCCTCACTTCCCCATCTTCCTGCCCCTCCATGTTTCCTCACTTCCCCATCTTCCTGCCCCTCCATGTTTCCTCACTTCCCCATCTTCCTGCCCCTCCATGTTTCCTCACTTCCCCATCTTCCTGCCCCCCCATGTTTCCTCACTTCCCCATCTCCCTGCCCCCCCATGTTTCCTCACTTCCCCATCTTCCTGCCCCCCCCCCCGTGTTTCCTCACTTCCCCATCTTCCTGCCCCCCCCCATGTTTCCTCTACCTCCCCATGTTTCCTCAGCGCCCCCCCCCACCCCACCTTCCTGTTCCCCACACATGTTTCCTCTCCTCCCCCATCTTTCTCTAACGGCCACCCCCCCATGTTTCTTTCCCTCCCCCAACTTCCTGTATTCCATCCCCCACCCCCCCTCCCCAACCCTCACCTTTCCTCGCTCTCTCTCTTTCCGATCGGGCAAATCTTGAAGTCCCAGGTGCAATGCAGGTGGTCAACAAGTTAACATTGAGAATGAAGGAATTGTTAAAGGTACGGCTGAAATTGTTTAAATTTTCTCACTCAAACTTTAGACTGACCTGATTAGTTCCCCTATAAGCCGCACTCTGCATGTTGAAATTCATTGGGATCATTTTCAAAGTTTTGTATTTTCCACAATTAACGCTCGGGCAAAGTTTAATGTGATGAATATGGATTCAGAGGTCTGGCCCTACAGTACTAGACTGACATTTTGTACAAGCAAGAAGCCTAAGTAAGGTTTAACCACTGGGAAATGGTCCTGGAATACTAACTTCTCCCATTTCAATCCATTTTGTGTGTGAATGGCGTATTGTCTCACTGGGTGTAATGCTTGAATATTTGTGACAGAATGGGGATTGTAAGATAATTAATGCCCATGAAAGAAGCCTCAAGTTGTGCTGCTTTTCAAATTTTAATTAGGATCTTACAACGCAAACTCTACTGGGAGTTAATGCCACTTGCCAAACAATAATAAATTATCTGCAAATAGGTATTCATTTAATCATGTAGCATCCTAGCTGATAATTAGTAACTAGAAAAAGACACTTGTCCTACTTATTTTTAATCAGAAACCGAGCCATGTTAGGAAAGCTGCATTTCTCCTCATCGCGATGCCTTCCCAAATCTCTCAAACAGCAGATCTTATAAATGCTGCTGGCTCTGTTTTTAGCATGTGGGCATAAATGGCACAACACATGGGACTCATAATATACTGTGTCAGAGTTGGTAAATGATTTGCTTTTAGATACGGAGTCCTCCATGTGGTTCTGGTCTCATCCATTTCACTTGGGAAAGTTCTGTGTAGATGACAAGTGCTGTCCCAGAGCGGGCAAATGATAAACTGCACAACTCTCGGCAGTTAATATGAGTGAAGGGCTGGGTAGAGGTTCCTCCCCTGCCCCTTCCTGAAAAACAGGCCTGGTTTCTTGAAGAATAGGGGTATATATCTTAATTAACTAGCAAACCAAAAACATAACGTTGAAAAGTTGGGGTTTTCTAAGATGTGACAGTCAAAAGCAAAATAGAAACCTGTAATAAAAACAGAAAACACTGGAAACACTCAGCAAGTCAGGCAGCATCTGTGAAGAAGGAAACATTTGACGTTGATGTCCTTTCATCAGAATTGGAAGAATTTAAAGATGTAACTGCTATTAAGCAAACACAGAGACAGGGAAAGTGCAAGGGACAAGAAAGGAATAAACCTAGGGAAAAATTTTCCCCCAGTTGGGGGTAAGTGCAGGAGCGGGCACGGGCAGGCGCGCTTCCGATCGGCACCCCCAATTGGGGGTGCACCGCCATTTTACGCGGGTGGGCCAATTAAGGCCCGCCCAGGGTGATGTCCACCAGGAAACGCTATGCACTCCCTGTGTGGTTTGGGGGTATTCCCTCAGCTGAGAGTGCACTCTTTCGCGCATGCGCAAGAAAAAGTGCACAAATCTCCCTGAGGCTAAGAGCTGCCTCAGGGAGATCATCTCCAAATTTAAAAATGTTGAAGCGACAATATCAAAATTTCCCTGACATGTCCCCTCATGTGACACTGTCACATGAGTTGGGATATGTCCATCACCTTTTGTGAAATATTAAATATTATTAAATATTTTAAAACGCTCATGAAACCTCATCCCGCCTGTGGATGAGGTTTCATGCTGTATCTTAAGCCTGTCAGCTCACCCAGCCTGCCCGCCAACCCCAAGGTTGGATGGGCAGGTCCATTAATTATGTTAAGTACTTTTTAAATGGCTTCAATGGGCCATTGACAGGTCGGTGGGCGCACAGCTGATTTGGCTGCGCCCCCACCAACCTGAAAATGGAAATGACACAGGATGACATCAGGAGTTCCACCCGATGTGATCCCTTGTCATTTTACGCGTCGGCGAGTGGACCCCACCCCCACTCGCCGACCGGAAGATCCTCCCCCTAATGTTTTGTGAAAGGATGAGAGATTAAATGATAAGGAGGGATGATGGTGTAAGTGAGAATGAGATGTAGTGGGACAAGTAAAAAAATTTGGTCTAGAGTAGGTATAGATGAGAATCTAGAATCATTACCAACAATTGCCATCTGAAGAAAGATCAGTCCTGCCCTAATTTCCTCAGGCAGCAGCTGCTAGTAATAATTATGCTGTTGTCATTTACACCTCCTCTATATCCAGCCTGGTGCCATTAACATCTCCTTTTGCCTTGCACCATCATCCCTTTCATCATCTAATCTTGCATGCCATCCACCCTACCTCAGATCTTCCCTTTTGTTCTTCCCACTCTCTCCCTCTTTTCCTGCCTCTATAATGCCTTAAAACCCATTACATCTCCAGCCTTTTCCCTTTTGACAGAAGATCATGAACCTAAAACGTTGGCCCAGATTTTCCAACCCTGCCGCAGTGGGCCCCATCACAGGCAGGACCTGAAAATGCAGCGTGCCAGTCAAAAGTCCAGTGACTTCGGCGGCACCGGCAAATCTGGCCGGCGAGCGGGACCAGAGGATCTTGTCGGTTAATTGGGTTTTTCTCTCTACAAGTGCTGCTGACCTGCTGGGTATTTCCAGCATTTTCCATTTTCATTCCACAGCGTTGTCACACTATACTAACAAGAAAAAAAACCCTTAGAATGTCCCCTCCTCAATGCTTTTGAAATGTTGCCACTGCTGTAGGAAATGTGGCAGCCAATTAACACACAGCAAGACCCCACAAGCAGCAATGCAATAATGACCAGATAATTGGTTTTTAGGTATTGGTTGAGGACTAAACATTGACCAGGACACTGGAGAGAGCTCCCTTGCTCTTTTGCAAAATAGTGTCATGAGATCTTTTACACGTTAGATTAATTGCTGGGATAAGAGGGTTGACTTATTGTTAGAATCATATCTCTCAGGGCTGAAGTTTTCTTTTACAAAATTGAAGGACTTGGCACGATCTGGACAGCTGGATGCTAACCTGGGATTTCTTTTTAAAATAAGGTTGTAAGTTCACCATGGAATTGTCAACAAGCAGGCATCTGCCAAGAAATCACCTGACCTATATGGTACTTGAGAAGGAGTTGTTTGTTTGTGTTGAACTGCAAAGCATTTTCATTAATGAAAATCTGGGAAGCAAAAAGGCAATCACGTGGGAGAGAGAAAAAACTACTTCAGTTGTGAACCTGCTTGTTTTGAAGGCAGTCTTGTTGGAGAGCAAGCTGAGAAAGGAAGGCTACCTTGACTGGCTCCCTCTCTCTACCTTGGCTCAAATTGTGCGTGGCTATCAACCTGTAGCCAGAGAACCCTCATCTCAGTGTAACTAGTCTGCATTTAGTCCTACAAAGCTGAAACTAGTGGTGAGAGCTTCAAGGCATCCACCATGACCAGCTTCTTCACATGACTGAACTCCAGGTTGACAATTTCGAGACCATGCAGACTTTATCCTTTATTTTATAATACCCATTCTCCAAAACCCATCTCTGCAGAGAGACTATCTGCTTGTCCTTTGTTTTTCTGTGTATGTGTCTATGTGTGCGCTGGGGGAATTCTTTAGGAAGAGATAGATAGTTATACTTCCTGATTACAATTGTGTGTTAACCAGTGCTTACATCTTGTTAAAAGAAGCTAATTTTAAAATAAATGAATCATTCTGAGTTTTTGAAAGAAGCCCAGTCAGAATCTCTTTTCTTCTGGGTACTAGAGGTGTAGGTAAATAAATAGCCATTTTGTGAGAAAGTTAAACATTTAAATTAATGGTACGGCCTATGGAGTAGCGGGGCTCGATAACTCGCAGACTTCTCCATCCCGGTCCTAACACTATGATGAAAGTTTGTGGAGAATGGGTCTATACTTGAGAGTGCAGAACTAGGGAGCATCATCTCAGGAGAAGGGGTCAATAATTTAAGACTGAAATGAGGAGGAATTTCTTCATTCAGAGGGTTGCGAATTTAGGGAATTCTCTACCCCTGGATACTCAGTTGTTGATCACATTTCAAACCTGTGACCTCTGCCATCTAGAAGGACAAGGGCTGCAGGCATATGGGAACACCACCACCTGGAAGTTCCCCTCCAAGCCACATACCATGCTGACTTGGAAATATATCGCTGTTTTTTCACCATCGTTGGGTAAAAATCCTGGAACCGCCTCCCTAACAAACTTTGGGTGTGCCCACATCACAGATTCAAGAAGGTGACTCGAGACCACCTTCTCGAGGACAGTTAGGGATGGGCAATAAATACTGGCCATGCCAACGATGTCCACATTCCATGAACAAATAAAAAGTATATATATATTCGAGGTTGAGGTGGTTTTTGGACTCTAGGGAAATCAAAGGGCATGAGAATTGGAGAACGTGGCATTGAGGTCAAAGGTCAGCCATGATCATATTAAATGGCAGAGCAGACTCAATATATGGTGTACTCCTACTCCTATCTTTTCTGTTTTTATCTACTTGAGAGCACCATCAGTTTAATATACCATTCGAATGAAAACGCCTCCGATAGTGCATCACTCTCATCGTACTGTACTGAAGTGCTGGTCTGGATTTTGGGATCAAAGTCTCTGAAATGCAACCGGGATCCACAATCTTCTCGCTCAGCGGTAACAATGCTACTAACTAAGCCATGACGGGCAATGCTTACATATGTAGATAAAGGCAGAACTGGTATTGTGTATAAATGCATAACTTGATTGGTACTGTATGAATGTAAAAAGGCATCTTGTGGCACAGTGGTGGGGTCCCCATTTCTGAGCCAAAAGCTCTGGGTTCAAATCTCACTTTAGGGTATGTGGCCAAACACGTTGATTATCAGCCTGTGAATCCTTCCAATACGCCTGATGGCAGGCGGTAAAGGTGGGAGAGTTTCCTGGTCAGCCATACTGCAGAAGGCAACGACAAACCTCTGCAGTACTTTGCCAGACATAATCATGGACCAATCCAATGGAAGTCAATGGTTGTCGATGCCCTCTGCCAACCTGAAGAAGGAGGAGGAAGAGGAGGTAAAGCCAAAACTGGAGAAGGCCTAAAATGTCTGTCTGGCTCCGGCATGTCAGTTTTTTAGAAGTTAATTCACATCTCTCCACAACTAATACAACATTAATCTCCTAATCCAGCCAGAAAGGCATCTTTTGAGTAATATGAATCACTCAACCCCTGAGATGGGATCAGCAGAGACAGCGCTGTTATAAATGAGCAGTTTTCTTCAATTTATCCAGAATTGACTGGACATTCCAGGCTAATTTAAGCATCTGACCTGAAAGGCAGACAGGACGAGAAGGACTGAACCAGGAAAGCGTGGGAATTACTATGCCCTTGCATAACAAACAGAAAGAAAAGCAAATGCTGAAGAGTATTGTAGATTTTTGATACAAAGACTGTGACTATTTTGACTGTTGTCGGGAGTCGAGGGCAGTTTTAACAGATTGGGGGATGGTGGGGAGAATTTCCACAGGGTCCTCCCCATCCTCAGCTGTCCCTTTGAAGGAGAACCACAGAAACCCTGGAGGAACAATATAAGCAGCTACAGTTACGGAGGATAACTGTCCTAATTTAAGTGTCTTAATTTAGTTCTTGTAAATAAATTTGGGTGTTAGAGAATCTGAGCCCATCTTGAGTGTAGTCTGGTAGTAATGCCATCTCTAAGAGAAACCAAACCTCTCAGTCACTCGCAGTCAAGGATTGTATGAGTCCTCGAGTAGCAGAACACCACAAGGTACCGACTTAGTTTTATAGGAGACAGTAAGTTGGCATATATTAAGTGCAGTGAGATGTCTCAATAGGGAATGACTCATTAAGGTGTGTATTGTTATATCCTCTGATGACTACCAGTTATGAAAGACAGCTGTCACATCACAAATATATTTATACCTATATCTGATTAGCCTGGGACAGAATAGTCGATGATTTATCCTCACTCTTACAAATAAACAAATCTGCTGGCACATACTCCACAGGGGGGATTTTACAAATCAAACCTCCTGGTGCCAAAGCCTTATTCAACAGGATTACATATGGAAAATTTGACCATGAAGGCCGGCATGCCCCACAGACCTCCTCATCGTACATGAGTTTGACAAAGTTACCCTTCTGTATTGCATTCCTGTATTGCAAGTTTGCTTTCCAACTACTTCATAATAGCCTTTGTGTGTATTCAAACTTCATGTGGAATTACCATGCAGGAACCAACCCACGAAAATAAATGAGGTTATAATGTGTGTCTTTCTGCTCCAGTGCCTTGTTCAACTAGCCACCTTCATTACTCAACTGAAAAAGACCATTTATAAAGTCCTAATGCACCATGAATTCACAGTGTTAAAGTGGTATTTTCTCTGCACGTACAGTCTGATGGATGAATTGCAAAAGATCTACAGCTTACGTAAAATTAACATCTGCCCCTTTACAAAGGAGCAAATAGAATTTTCATTTGGCTCAGACATGGAAATGGACGAGATGGGCAATGGACTGGGATTAGAGATACCAGGTGTACAACTTCACTTGAAGAACTAGCAGTAGCACTGGCTTAGATGGGCCAAATAGCCTCCCCGGTTCTGAAATTTCAGTGGTTCGGAGCTCAACATATATTTTGGGAAGGATTTTTCCCTTGTCGGGTGGGCTCGGTGGGGATGGGCGGGGGCGATCAGGAAGCCAACCACGATTTCACGCTGGCGGGCCAATTAAGGCCTTAATTCCCTCCCCTTCTGCCAGTAATCAGTGTAGTGTATTTTTAAAAAGGTAGATGTGTGTGTTTCTAATCACTGTTCATGTGTAATCAATTTAAAATTACCAACAGCAGACTTTTGTGGGTTTACAGGCTCACCCCAAAAGGTGTAATTGCTATATCAAACACACACCACACACTGTAGAAAGATACTATTAAAGTAGATAGACCACTTCTACAAATATAAAACCAAAAGAATAGTTAACAGTTCATGTCTCTTTGCAAGTCTCCTGAAGAAGGAAGCTTTTCTCACTCTTAAATTATAACTCATCTAAATTCAGGTGGCTGGGGGGTCAGACACCAGGATTACTTTGCAGGAAAGAATGTTCAGCAGGTCATGAAGCCAGGCATTTGTGGCTGTTGTGTCAGGATGTGCAATGTCTTTACAAGTAAACTCGGAGCTTTGGAATCAGGCAGGAAGGCTTTTTTAAAAAAAGTGCTTTTAAGCCTAATTGTTCTTAAAGGGCAAATGTGTCACAGCCTTTCTCTGTAGCTGTTGTCTTGTAGGTATTATTCCATAGAGTGGCCCCGGATCGCTTCTGAATTTTGGATTTCAGTATCAGAGAGCTAGTTTCAGTCACGTGGTGAATGACTATTAATAAACAGAACAAGATAGATTGTGGTCTTTCAGTATCAGAGGACCAGTTTCAGTCACATGGACACTAGCTATTGATATACAATAGAAGGTAGGTACTAGTCTTTCACTCATAACTTGTGGATTACTGGTCTCTTCAGATTTCCTTTGTTAAATTGCAAACCTGGAGACATAGAGTGCAGGAGTCCATTGACTCTGTGTTTTGGAGTAAGCTTTGAACAATTTGGAGTAAGCTTCGAACAATGGCAGGTATGAATTCCACTAAGGAGTGCTGTCCATGTATGTCCATCAAGGGGGAGAGCCCCACCCAGTGTGATTCAATTTGGAACTTTCAGGAAGCTTGAGAGCCTGGGTTGGAGTTCTAAAGGTCGCCTGACCTCCTTAGCAGCCATCTTAACAGTTCATCAATGTCCATTTTTAAACAAATAAAGGCAGTTCCAGAAGTTCCTATACAAGCACAGACCATGTTTAAAGTTATGAATATGACATGCCTTTTACTGGGCATGACACACATATTATTGTATTTAAAGTGTTTCACCATTGGTGCGCATCCACGTTGTTTATCATTTTTGAATGTTTTCTTACTTCTCCAGGTTATAATGCCCCAAATGCATTTATCCTGTCAAAGAAAATCAGTTTTTCAGTAAAAACAGTTTCAAATTAATTTGAAAATTTGCCCTGCCACAAATATTTCACCAAGACAAAGTAAATTGCGTGTACTACATGAAGACACATCGATTAGCTCACATAACTAATCATGACAAAGGAGTTTGCCAATTCGTGAAGGGCAGGGAAGAATAATTTTAAAAATCATGATTCAAACCAGCATCTGTATTTTCTATTAGTGAAACCAAGTGATTCATTAAGCTTTTCTGCTATTTCTGTTGTTTTCCTTCTATTGAATTTGTTTTTTTGCTGCGGTTTGTTATCTTTATGCATGAACATTGAAATTCTTCCTATCTTTGCATTTGGATCATAAAATGGTCTTCCAAATTCAAAATTCGATACAAGTATGGAAATATGGGGGAGAATTTTTAGCTGGGCGGGCGGGCGCATGCCTGACCCGACCAAACATAAAATGACGTGCGATGATGTCAGACGAGAGTCCTGATATCATCGCGCACTCGTGCAATGTTTCGGTCAGCGGGCATGCCCGCTGAAAGTAAAAGGCCAATTAAGGCCATTAACGATGTAAATGAATGGCATTTTTCGCTGCCCGCCCAACCTTATGGTTGGCAGGCAGGCGAAAAGGCCAAGCGGCCTTTGCATTTTTTAGGAAACCTCATCCACGGATGGGGTAAGGTTTCCAACAGCAAATTAAAAATAAAAGTTTTAAAATTTAATTAATAACATGACCCTGCTTATGTGACATGAGTTTTATTTCTTTTATTTTGAAAAATGTTCATCTCCTTGAGGCAGATCTGGGCCTCAAGAAGATGTTCAAGCCTGCACCTGTGTGCATACGCCAAGTTCGCGCTCGCCCTCCCCCACCCCCTGCATAAGCAGTGCTGAGCGCTGCCGCTCGCATTTCATGCTGGGCGGGCCTTAATTGGCCTGCCAGCCTGAAATCAGGTGTGGCCCCAATCGCGGGCTGCAGGCGGCTTTCAGGCTACGCCACCCCGCGCCCCCCCCCCACCCCCACACCCCCGACCCGCAGAGCCCGCCCGATGTGGGAAAAATCCTCCCATGATTTTTTTCAAAGGATGCAATAAAATGAATAAGAAGGGAGAGCGAGAGAAACCAGCCACCAGAGGGTAGGATTTCTTTCCACCAGTTCCATGGATCTCAAATATTTTCAGAGTCCCACCAATGTCCTAGCCTCTCCTTCACCATTAGAAATGGATGATCATACTGGTAATCTGACAAGCAGTGGCCAGCTGCGAGGGCACAGAGGAGAAAAGCTTTAGGTCCCTTTATGATTGATTCAAGATTAGATCAGGTTGTCTCAAAATGAAGGAAGATCAAATCACAGATGTGGCCACATGATACTTGCTGCTCTAGAAAAATGCAACTGGTCTCAACCATGTATCCATGGTTGTTCCATCAGGCAGTCACAACCTATCGCTAACAATGGTTTGGTTTGTGGGGATTTTCACGCATGTGAGTTCAAGATTATTCCAACATAGATTAAATTTAAGGAAGAATTAACTCATATTTCACACACGTAGATCATCCCAAAATAATTTACAGCCAATAAATGCATTTTTTAAAGCACATTCACGATTAGTAATTAGCAGGGTTGCCAGTTGAGCTGTGTAGAATTATGAGGGTTACACACAGACTGGATAAGAATTTTCTTCAGCCGAGGCCAATAAACATGGAGCATATTGTTAAGGTAATTGTAGAAGGGTTAGAGGGGAGTTAAGGAGAATCTTTTCCACCCACAGGCTGGTAGGGTTTTGGAACTTACTGCCTGAAAGGGTGATAGATACAAAAACCATCACTGCATTTAAAAAGTACTTGGATGTGTGCTCGAAGTTGTTGTTGTTTTTGAATTCCTATAACTTTACAGTGCTAACTGACCAAGGGCTGTAAAGTTGGATTAGGTTGAATAGCTCTTTTGTGCCTGGCTCGCACTCAATGGGCTAAATGGCCACTTCCTGTTCTGTAAATTTCCATGATGCTATCTTTCCATGAACCCTGGTTAAATGCATTCTTAAGAGGTTTCATCACACGACCTTCCGCCTCCAATTGATCCACCCGGTCAAATTACCTTTTCTCCCCCTCCCCAGTGTCAGCAACTAATAAAACGAAAGGGGTGAAAGAAAATCAGAGAAACGCGCTTCTTTTTTAATGCCCCCCGTGATTTTCTTTCCTAGTTTACAGCAGTGTTCCTGAGATTAATAATTAATTCCTGGACATTTCAGAGCAATTCTGGAAGGTTGGCAACCCTAGTGTGTAAGCAGATGCAGTAGCCAATATGCAAGGTCCCACACGCAGCAAATGAGAGGAGTGACCAGCTCACTTGTGCTTTGGTTCAGGGATGAATGTTAACCAAGGCATTTCGAGAATTCCCTGATCTTCATTGGATAATGCCTCAGGATCTTTTACACTCACCTAAACAGGCAAACTTGGGCCTCGATTTAAACTCTCTCCTGTAAGATGGGACCTCCAAAAATACAGCAGCACCCTCAGTGCTGCACTGAATTGTCAGCCCAGATGATGTGTTTACTTCCTAAAAAGGGCTTTTAACCCATAATCCCCTGGTTCAGAGGTGAGTGTACAACCAACTGAGTCAAACTAAAGTTTAAATCGATACAAGTCCCATCTTATAGAAGAGAGTTTAAACTGAGGCCCAAACCTGCCTGTTCAGGTAGATGTGACAGGTTCTGATGCACTTTTTAGTGAAGATCAAGGAACTCTCTAAGTGTTTCGGTCAACATTCACCCTTGCAAGTGGAATTCTGGAACAAACATCACTTGTTAGCAGTGGCCTATTTTTCTTAAAATGGGTAAAAGGGTTAAACTCCTGTTCTGGGATTAAAGGTGAGATTGGATAGGCAGATGAGTTAAAGAGAGATGCAGTGGGTAAATGTGATTAGGGCTATATTGGAATCATTATTTTAAATTCGATACAATGTCTGACAATGTATTCATTACTTTATATGGATTGTAAGTTGCTTTTTGTAAATGTAATTACCAAGACCTTGCACACTCTATGGTAGGTCTTTCAGACTTGGAACTGTCTTTATTTCTGATAAAAAGGGTTACAAAGTTCTGTTTGTTTTCATGGGTCTAATCTTAGCTTTCCAAAAATAAATTTTCTCATATCACCGAATATCCAAATAACTTGCTAAAGTTAGGTATTGTTTTCATTAGATTTGGAAGCAAAAGTTCAGTTACTTGTGAAATCAACATCAGTGCTTAGCATCCTTTTCCAAAGTAGTTAAACCGATGAGCTAAATCGGCAGCAGTGGGTAATATTGTGAACTATTAGTAGAATATGGATGGTAAAACAGAATGACCAGTCACATCATTATTGCTCCTAAGAAATCCTTCCTCAACAATGAGTTTCCATGGAATTATCTGCATATATTTCAGTGTGTTTTTTCTTCCTCTTTATGAGTAGTTACACCTCAGGTGTTGCACCAATGTGAATTAGTCCTGTACATGCTATTGTACACAGTGATGGGTCATTCATGAGCCACTCCCAAGCTTCCCTCTTTCTCCCGAAATCTTGCTAAGGCCTCGAGCCCATAATTTGACTAGTTTTGCTCCCATTCCCTCTTATGCCATTTTCAATCTGTGCATATCCAGAAATCCACATCTTATTCCTTTGACTTAATTTGCACGTGACTGTTGATCCATCCATCTTCTCTTCTGGCCCCCATTCTAGCTGACATTATTCCCTTTCCTCAAGTACTATCTCCCTCCCTTTCAAAGTCATCAGTCCCTCCTCCTCAAAAACCCCATCTTCAATGTATCTGTCATTGCAAGATGCTGCACCATATCTGACCTCCCAGCTCTTACTTATCTGATAACAGCCAGTGTATTAGAAGACACTGGATTAGTTTCAGTATGAATGGAGGTGACACCCAGCTCTACCTTTCCAACACCTGTCTCAACTGCTCCAATGTATCTGTCAGATTATTCATCTGACATCCTGCCTTGAATGAGCTGTAAGTTTCTCCAATTAAACATTGGGAAGACAGAAGCCTTTGGCCTCAGCCCTCATGACAAACTCCACACTCTTGGTACCAACTCCATATCCCCCTTCTGCCATATTTTTATAATGAGATGAAGGTATCAATCACTCATAAGGGATCGTGTAAACACATTGTGGGTTCATTTATTTAAACTAGGCACATGAGAACATATATACATGGATAGAAGGCTTGGGGGCATCAGCAACAGAGCTGTGTGCGCTGTGTTCTCTCATAGGCCAAAGTGAAACTAAGACTGGATGACCTGACACACCTCCCTTAAAGTGATGGCATGCTGCTATTCCTTCAAGGCATATTCCAACATTTTCCAGCCATGAGCTCAGCTTAGGCATCTATATCAACCCTAAATTGAGCTCCTGACAGCAAAATCTCTCCACTCTAAAGGGTGCCAACTTCCACCTTTGTAACATTGCCTACCTCTGCTCCTACAGCAACCCATCTTCCATTTAACCTTATCCCTACTTGTCACCTCAAGACTTGGCTATTTTAATGCTGTCCTGACTGGCCTCTCAACCTTCACCCTCTGTGAGCTTCAGCTCATCCCAAACTCTGTTCCATGTACCCTATCCTGCAATAAATCCTGCGCACCCAGGACTCCTGTATCCCTTGCATTAGGTTTCAGTCCCTCAATACCGGCAATTCAAAAAATCCCTTCATGGACTCGCTGCATTTTTCTGTCCTGCCCCAGACTGAGAATCCCCCACCATTCCGAAACTCCCAGTTGCTTCAGCTGTAACCCTCATGCACCTCTGAGTGCTGCTGACCACCATGCCATCAGCTGATAGGCCCTACTTTCTTTCTATTCCCTCAACCCCTTTGTCTATCCATTGCCTTCTCTTCCTTTAAGCCTCTCATTAAAACCTGCTTCTTTGGTCACCTCCCCTAACAACTCCTACTTTGGCACAGCATCCATTTTTGTCTGATTATGCCTCTCAAGCACTTTTTGGACAGTTTGGTCATCACATTAAAGGCGTGAGGTAAATTCACATCCTTGTTGGACTGTAACACAGGAATACAAGTAGGGTGCACCCCTTCATGGTTTGTGTGGAAGGGCACATTATTCTGTATCTGTTTAACTGCTTTTTCAGCATTGGGGAAATGGATTGAAAACTTCTGTCTGGTTTTGGTCATACAATTATGAAAGGACAAATTTTGGTACTGTTCAAAAATGAAAGCAACTCAAAATCAGGTCTTAAATCTGGAGCTATGAAGTTATGGTAATAAGTGTGTGGGGAATGTGACCTGAGTTTTTAGACTTGAAAAGATTTAATGAAATGGTAATGAAGCCTGGAGATGATAACTGGGAACATAATTATACTAAGCAAAGTGGAGTCAATTATAGCCGTGATTTTATGGAAAAGACTTGTTTGGAATACTCAAGGGAATTGGATAGATTCTCTGTAGGCCAGAGAGCAGAATAACACAGACCACGTCCAGAATGGAGATGAAAATGGTTTGAATAGTTCCTGCACATGGGTAGCTTGATTGGCCTTCATTGTTATTACTTTCTTGGATTATTCTCGTTATGTCAGACTCCCCTCGGAATATATTGGTTTACATTTATCTCAGTGCCTAAGAAAATAAAATGCTTTCCACTAAACTACCATTGCTAACTTTATACACAGGGGACAATATGCCCCACTATAAACCCGCCACTTATTGTGGACTGACAGTTTTTGCTGAACTTGATCTGATCTTCATGAATTCAGTTGGGCTGACCTTCTGAAGGCTAGGTGCCAAAATTTTAGCTCAATTGTACTCACCTCATTGACTTCAGAAAGGTTTATAACTCTGTGTTCTCGTGATTCACTGCCTTTCTTTTGTTGGAATTTGTCTAAGAGCTAACAGACAGTGACTGATCCATTCTAAAGGCATGTTGACCCTCTTCTGAAAGTAGACAACCAATATATTTAAAGCACCTTCACAACTTTCACTGCGACACCGTCAGTTTTGAAGCACATGTTTTAGCCATGCAGGTTTAAGCTCCTGAATGAATGTTAATGACAAGGATTTCAACATATGCCCAAAACTGGCTAAAGTCGGTATATCAGTGTCACCCCCATGCCAGCCTATGACTGGAGTCCAATTCAGCCTTGCATCTCTTTAATTATCACCAGTGAATATGGCATCAAACAGATGGTCCTCTGTGGCTTGCTGCGTGGAGAGGGTAGGAGGTCATTCAGGTTGGTAATGGAGCATGTATTTGAATTTCCCATTCAGGGTCCCATGACCAGTGTTATATCCTGATTTGCATAGTTAAAGAGTTTAACACCTGTGTCAGGCTGACACTCTGGATGATTAATAGTCACCCAAATCAATATGGCGTCCAGCAAACTTTCGCTAGAATTTGAGTGCAACAAATCACCATGTGAAATTGTGAGGTCAAATGCTGACTTTACACCAGAATGTTAGGTGGCCATGAGTTGAACTCCTTCCCTCTATTATTGGTACTATTATCACCTGAATGTGGGCTCTTTATCAAATCACTTCCAATCATCTAATCATTTAATACATCAGGTAACAAATTATGGGAAATGTATTTGATAAGAGAGTGTGTTTGGGAAATGTGGCAGAATCTCTAAAAACCACACTTCAAAGCCACTATTCCTCTAGTAATAATAAAACTAATCAACTTTCTCATTAGCTGGTCTCCTATTCTAGTTCCCATTAAGGGACATGGTGCTTGGCCTAAAAAGCCAGGTGGTTATGGTACTGGGCTTGTAACCCCCAGATCAAGAGTTCAAATCTCACAATGGCAAACTATGAAACAATGTAACTTCATCTGAAAAACAGATGGAAGTGTGTTTGTACTCGAAAGAGTTAAGGGACATGGTATCTTGGCCTAAATAGCTAAGTGGTTATGGTACTCAGCTTGTAACCCCAAGATCAAGAGTTCAAATCTCACAATGGCCAACTATGAAACAATGTAACTTCATCTGAATAGGAACAGATAGAGACATGTTTGTACTTGAAAGAGTTAAGGGACATGGTAGTATACTGGTTATAGTACTGGACTAGTAATTCAGAAATGTGAGGTCAAATTCCACTGTGCTAGTGGAGAATTTAAATTCAGTTAACTAAATAAATCTGGAATAAAATGTTATCAATATTGGATTTAAATAGTATCAGTAATAGTGACCATGAAACTATGAGGTTCTCATAAAAATTCAACTTTCCTTTAGCTTGGCCTAAATAGCCAAGTGGTTATGGCACTGGGCTTACAACCCCAAGATCAAGAGTTCAAATCTCACAATGGCAAACTATGAAACAATGTAACTTCATCTGAATAGGAACAGATGGAAACGTGTTTGTACTCAAAAGAGTTAAGGGAGATGGTAGCATACTGGTTATATTACTGGACTAGTAATTCAGAAGTGTGAGGTCAAATTCCACTGTGCTAGTGGGGAACTTAAATTCAGTTAACTAAATAAATCTGGAATAAAATGTTATCAATATTGGATTTAAATAGTATCAGTAATAGTGACCATGAAACTACAAGGTTCTCATAAAAATTCAACTTTCCTTTTATTCATTCACGGGTTGTGGGCTACGCTGGCTGGGCCAGCATTTATTGCCCATCTCTAGTTGCCCTTGAGAAGGTGGTGGTGAGCTGCCTTCTTGAACACCTGCAGTCCATGTGATGTAGGTACACCCACAGTGCTGTTAGGAAGGGAGATCCAGGGTTTTGACTCAGCAAGAGTGAAGGAATGGCGATATATTTCTAAGTCAGGATGGTGAGTGACTTGGAGGGGAACTTGCAGTTGGTGGTGTTCCCATCTATCTGCTGCCCTTGTCCTTCTAGATGGCAGTGGTTGTGGGTTTGGAAGGTGCTGTCTAAGCAGTCTTGGTGAATTCCTGCAGTGCATCTTGTAGATGTTACACACTGCTGGTACTGTGTGTCGGTGGTGGAGGGAGTGAATGTTGATGTGGTGCCAATCGAGCGGACTGCTTTGTCCTGGACAGTGTCCAGATTCTTGAGTGTTGTGGGAGCTGTGCTCATCCAGGCAAAGTGGGGAGTATTCCATCACACTCCTGACTTGTGTCTTGTGGTGGACAGGCTTTGGGGAATCAAGAGGCGAGTTACTCATCACACGATTCCTGGCCTCTGACCTGCTCTTGTAGCCATAGTATTTATATAGCTAGTCCAATTCATTTTCTGGTCAATGGTAACCCCCAAGAAATTGATACTGGAGGATTCAGTGATGGTAATGCCTTTGAACATCAAGGGGGCGAAGTTTGGCTTCTCTCTTGTTGGAGATGGTCATTGCCTGACACTTGTGTGGCGCAAATGTTACTTGTCATTCATTAGCCCAAGCCTGGATATTGTCCAGATCTTGCTGCATTTGGACATGGACTGCATGGACTGAGGAGTCGTGAATGGTGCTGCATATTGTGCAATCATCAGCAAACATCCCCACTTCTGACCTTATGATGGAAGGAAGGTCATTGATGAAGCAGCTGAAGGTGGTTGGGCCAATGACACTGCCTTGAGGAACTCCTGCAGTGATGTCTTGGAGCTGAGGTGACTGACCTCCAACAACCACAGCCACCTTCCTTTGTGCTAGGTATGAGTTCAACCAGTGGAGAGTTTTCCCCCTGATTCCCATTGACTCCAGTTTTGCTAGGGCTCCTTGATGCCACACTCAGTCTAATACTGCCTTGACGTCAAGGATGTCTCACCTCATCTTCAGAGTTCAGCTCTTTTGTCCATGTTTGAACCAAGGCTGTAATGAGATCAGGAGTTGAGTGGCCCTGGCAGAACCCAAACTGGCATCAGTGAGCAAGTTATTGCTAAGCAAGTGCCACTTGATAGCACTGTTGATGACCCCTTCCATTACTTTACTGATGATCGAGAGTAGACTGATGGGGTGGTAATTGGCCGGGTTGTATTTGTCCTGCTTTTTGTGTCTAAGACATACCTGGGCAATTTTCCACATAGCCGGGTAGACGCCAGTGTTGTAGCTGTACTGGAACAGCTTGGCTAGGGTTGCAGCAAGTTCTGGAGCACAAGTGTTCAGTACTATTGCTGGGATATTGTCAGGGCCCATAGCCTTTGCAGTATCCAATGCCTTCAGCCATTTCTTGACATCACATGGAGTGAATCGAATTGGCAGAAGATTGACATCTGTGATGCTGGGGACATCCGGAGGAGGCCGAGATGGATCATCCACTCGGTACTTCTGGCTGAAGATTGTAGCGAATGCTTCAGCCTTACCTTTTGCACTGCTGTGCTGGGCTCTTCCATCATTGAGGATGGGGATATTTGTGGAGACACCTCCTCCAGTGAGATGTTTAATTATCCACCATTATTCACAATTGGATGTGGCAGGACTGCAGAGCTTAGATTTGGTTGTAGGATCAAGTTTATTTATGTCCTTTAGGAAGGAAATCTGTTGTCCTAAAATGGTCTCACCTGCACGTGACTCCAGAGCATTGGGGTTGACTCTTAACTGTCCTCTGAAATGGCCGAGTAAGCCACTCAGTTGCATAAAATCTAATGGACCATTTAACATTGATCTATGCACCAGATTCAGATATGACAATGGCACACACAGCTGGTCAACTCTGCTAAGTTCTCCCCACTGATATCAGGGTACCTGTGCCAAAATTGGAAAGCTGTACCACAGGCTAGTCTAACAACAGCCTGACATAGTCATACTTGTCAAATAATATCTTTTAGCTAACATTCCAAGATTTCTTCATCACCATGCCAGGGTATGCCCTGTCCCACCAACAGGACAGCTCTGCAAGAGGTTGGGACACTGTGGTATATTATCAGGAAGGAGTGGCCTTGAGGGTCCTCAACATTGACTGCAGACCCCATGAAGTATCATGGCATCAAACACGGGCAAGGAAACCTCCTGCTGATTACCATAAATTGCCCTCCATCAGCTGATGAATCAGGACTGCTCCATGTTGAACATCACTTGGAAGAAGCATTGAAAGTTGCACAAGCAGAGAACGTACTCTGTGTGGGGAACTTCAATGTCCATCACAAAGACTGACTCGTATCTCCTGTAATGGCTGAGTCATGAAGGGCATACCTGCCAGGCTGAGACTGAGGCAGGTGGTGAGAGAGCCAACAAGAGAGAAAAAAAGCGTTTGATCTTCTCTTTGCCAATCAGTCTGTTGCAGATGCATCTGCTCATCTGCACAGGCCTTGTTGAGAGAAGCTGCCATCTTCACGCTGAGCTTACCCTTTATTCTGTTGTTTGACATAACAGATCAAGCAATTCAAAACTAAGCATCCATAAAGCACTATGGGCTATCAGCAGCAGTAGAATTGTATTCAACCACAATCTGTAACCTCATAACCTGACATATCACTCACTCTACCATTATCATCAAGCTGGGGGTTCAACCCTGGTTCATTAAAGCGTGCAGGAGAGTATGCCATGAAAAGCACCTAAAAATAAAGTGCCAACCTGGCAGAGCTACAACACAGGGCTACACGCATGTTAAAGAGTGGAAGCAGCATGCAGTAGACAGAGCTAAACGATCACAAAACCATTGAATCGGATGGCGTAGCCCAGCATGTGAGTGCAAAATACAATACTGAAGCATTTATTCAGCCTGAGCTGCTAAGTGAAAGATCTGGGCCCTGAAGACTCATGCTCCAGAACCAGCAGCACCTCTAGCCAATCTGTTTCAGTACAACACTGGTATTTACCAAAAAGGTGAAAAATTGCCCAGGTATGTCCTGACCACAAAAAGCAGGACGAATCCAATCTGGCCAATTACTGGTTCTTGTGCTATGGGGACTGTTAGAATTGTTATCTGTGAAATGCAGCTGGTCAAATTTGAATCGTTTAGGTTGAACAATTCTATTCCGCTTCATTTCTTACCTGCTCTTATTGTGATTCAGCACCTTTAGTGAGAGACGGCTTTAGCTCTTAGCAAGACATAGAATCAGTTTGGGTAAGAAATAGTAAAGTTAAGAGGTCACCTGCGGGAGTAGTTTATATACTCCAAAACAGTATTTACACTGTAGGACAGTGCATACAGGAAGAAATAAATAGGGTGTGTAAGAAATAATCATGGGTGACTTCAATCTACATGTAGATCGAGCAAATCAGATTGGCAATGGTAGCCTGGAAAATGAGTTCATAGAGTGTATTTGAAACAATTACTTAGAGCAATTCGTTCTCAAGCCAATCAGGAAGCGGGCTAATCTAGGCCTGGTACTGTGCAATGAGACAGGATTAACCAATAACTTCATGATGAAGGAGTAGCTAGGCAACAGCAGTAATAACGTGGAGCAGAAATTTCCCCCCGTCGGGGGAGGATTGTGCAGGAGCAGGCAGGGGCGGGCGGGAATCCGATCAGAGCCCCCGATTGGGGTCACAGCGCCATTTTACGTGGGCAGGCCAATTAAGCGTGACATGTGCCTGGAAGCACTGAGCGCTCCCTGTGTAGGCAGGAGGGGATTTCCTGAGTCGAGGCCTGTGCTCTTTCTCAGGGAAATTAGGTTAAGGTTTAAAATTTAAATAAAGAAAAGAAAATATTTTAAGACATGTCCCCTCAAGTGACAGTGTCACATGTCCTGGGACATGCCAATTAATTTTATCAAAAATGTTTATTCAATTTTTAAACACTTCATGAAACCTCATCCCACCTGTGGATGAGGTTCCATGAAAAATGTGAAGGCCGACTGGGCTCTTCGCCTGCCTGCCAACCTTAAGGTTGGACAGGCAGTTCAGTTTATTACTTTATACGCCTTTCACAGTTCAGCGGTCGTGCAGTCGAGTCGGCTGTGCGCCCGCCAAGCTGACAATCCAAATGAAGCACAGCGACATTGGGACACCCGCCCGACATCACCACCCGTCATTTTACACATCAGCGAGTGGGCCCCGCTCCCACTCACCGACCCAAAATTTCTGCCCATGATAAAATTTCTCATTCAGTATGAAGGAGAGAAGTGTGGGTCATAGATCAGTGTTTTAAACCTAATTAAAGATAATTGTAAGGATATGAAGGCAGAACTAGCTAAGGTGAATTAGGAAACCAGATTAAAGGGTAGTACAGTAGAGATGCACTGGCACTCTTTGAGAAGGTTGCACCATCTCTGGTTAAATAAGGATGTTTAGGATAGTGTCAAATTGAAAGAAACACTAAAAAAACCTGCAAAAGTTAGCGGTAGGTCACAAAATGCAGGTGTTAAACTCTCTTAGTATGCAAGATTTTAAGAATTAGCAAAGAATGATTTTAAAAAAGAGGGAGAAAGTATGAGGGAAAGCGAGCCAGTAATATCAACAAAGGTAGTAAGAGTTTTTATATGTAATTAAATAGGAAAAGATTAACTAAAACTAGTGTGGGCCTCTCGCAAGAAGTCTGGGGAATTAATAATGGAAGACAAGGAAATGGCAGAGGTGTTTAACAGGTACTCTTTGTCTGTCTTTACTGTAGGAGACTTGGAAAACTCCCCAAAGATACTTGAAAAGCAAGAGGTGAAAGGAAGGCAGAAACTCAAAACAATCACTATCATCAGAGAAAAGGCGCTAGAAAAACTATTAGGCAAAGGCTTACAAGTCCTCAGGATCAGATGGCCTGCATCCTAGGGTCTTAAAAGAAATGGCTGCAGAGATAGTGGAGGCATTAGTTATAATCTTCCAAAATTCCTTAGATTCTAGGAGGGTCCCAATGGATTGAAAAAAAGCTCATTTTTATTCAAGAAAAAGGGGGACAGAACTATAGGCCAGTTAGCCTAACATCAGATTGCTAGAATCTATTATTAAGGGGGTTATAACAGGATACTTAGAAAATCATAATGGGATTAGGCAGAGTCAAATAGGGCTGTAACTTCTGTGGAGTGGCAGTCGGATTGCCACTCTGCTCCTAGTTCCCTGAAGTGCAGCTACACCTTTCTTGCCCAACCCTCCGACTTGCGTCGAGTGAGAAAGATGCAGTGCAGTGGGTTCCCAAGGCCTTGTGAGCTGAGTCGGAGATAATGAAGACATGCCCCCTTTTTGCCATTAAACAGGTAAGTTTAAAGGTCCAGTCACTTTGAGAAGCCAGGGAGAAGGTAAGTGTATGAGGTGAGTGAGCAGAATTGGAAGGGTGCAGGGAGGGATAGTTTGGGTCAGGCAGGTAGAGTAGGTTGAGGGAATGAGGATCAGAGTGGTCAGTGGGGGGTTGGTTGATCAGTGGGGGGGGCCAGGTGGTCAGTGAGGGGGGCCGTTAGTGATGGGGAGTGATCGGGTAGTTAGTGAGGTGGTGGTAAGTGCACGGGGTTGGGTGGTCAATAGGAAATGGCCAGTGGTGGGTGTTGGGTGGTCAGTGGGTGGGTTCAACTGGTTGAGGGGGGTGGTAAGTGGGAGGTTGTTGTTAATGAGGGGAGGGTCGGTGGGGTGTTGGTCAGTGGGGGGGGTGGTCAGTAGGGGAGATCGGGTGGTCATCAGTGCGGTGATCAGTACGGGAGTCAGTGGGTGTGTTCGGGTGAACAGTAGGGTGGGTGGGGCTGGTAGACAGTAGTTGCATCGGGGGTGAGGAGGGTATTTGGGAGCAGGGGGATGTAGTCATGGGCGGAGAGGATGTTCGGGGGCGTGGGTGTATAGTCGAGGTGTGGGGAGGATAGTGTGAGGTGGGAGGGTATTTGGGGGATATTTGAGGGGGTGGGGTATTCGGGGTGGGGAGGGAAATTGGGGTTGTGGTGTGAGTTCTGTGGGGTGTTGTGGGGTAGTCGGGGGGAGGCGTTGTAGTCGGGGGGTCCCGTGGGGGTTCAGGGCATAGTTTGGGGTGTGGGAGGGTAGTTGGAGGATCCAGTTGCAGTCGGGGGTGTGGGGGAAATCCGTGGGGGGGTTGGAGTGGGTCAGTACTCTTGTTACCTAGAAGTTAGAAATGGTTTTAATTCTTCCAACTTTTTCTTTCTGATTGCCGCTCCGCTCCTAAAGTCCCCAGATAAGGATTATGCAGCAATTGCCTGGGAAGTTCAAATGGCACTGGGAACCATCCAAAAGGACGATTTAAATCATAAACTTTGGATGGTTCCGACTGTCTGAACAGAATAGTTAACCAGGAAAAGTTAGGAGAATTTAAACCACTCTCTAACTCCTGGGTAACAATAATACTGGACACCCGCCGCCCCCCCTCCCCCTCCAAAACAGGGCCCCTCTGCTCACCTGACCCCCCCATGGCATCCACTGACCACCTGAACCAGCCCCTGACCACCCCTCCCCCACTTACCTCCACCCCCGACCAACCAACCCCCAACACGCACTGACCAGCCAACACCCACTCCCCGACCAACCAACGCACCTACAGCTGACCACCAGCCTGACCAACCCAGCGCCCCCCCACAGATTAAACCCCCCAACCACCTGACACCCCCGACCCCCCCGTCCACCCAATCCCCCCTGATTGACCTCCCCCGACAGCCCACCCCCACTGACTACCCCCTCCCACCTCCCCCCCCCACCCAGGCACCCAACCCCTCAACAACCAACACCCCCTGACTGAACTCCTGACCGCACCATCCCCCCACTGGCCACACCCCTGACCACCTGACCCCCACCCCCGCACTAACCATCTGACACCCCTGGCCAACCGACCCTACTCCCTGACCTCACCCATAGGCAACTCAGGTAGACCCTTCCCAAACCACGCCCCAAACCACTGGAAAGGTAAGAAGGGTGACATGGATAGGGGACGGGGCTACACCCAGAGAAGAAGGTACAAATGAGGACGTGAGATGTCATCCCCAAGCCTGAAAGGAGAACACATGGGGACTGGTGTGTTCGCATTTTAACAAGAAAGGACTCTCCATTCCTGAATGCTGGAGGTTAAAAGGGAAGCCCATGGGTCTTTCTAGGCTCCGCCAGAGTCGGCCCCAGAAGGATGCCCCAGTAGGTAGTGCAGCAAGGCAGGCAGGGACGCTTACTGCAGAAACTAGCCCCCCTGAGGGCATGGCCCTACATGTGGCTGAGCCGGACAAACTCCCAGAAAACATTTGGAGTTTTGTCCTTCCAGGAAGAGCCAACCCTTACCTGTCCTAGTATGTGAGTAAGTCTGTTGTACTGCTCTGGGATACAGGGGCCATTCTGTCCTTAACGTTGGAGGAGAGCATAAGCCTACCCCAGCGCATCATCCCTGAAAGCCAAGGCAGTGATTAGTGGAGTGGGAGATGGATAGATGTACTCCAACGGGTCCACCTGCAGAGTGACCTAGCCCCAGCCCCAGTTGATGGTAGGAATTGTCCCCCGAGCTGTCGGTGGCACGGATCGACTGCCTCCTCGGAAATGATCTGGCTGGCAGTAAGGTGGTCACCAATGGGCAGAAGGAGGCTAAAAGGCTGGAGAAAGCCAGCAGGAATCTGTAGAAGTGCAGGGAACCATGAGAGGTTTGCCCACAGAGGGCAATAGAACCCATGAGGGTTTGAGTAGCTAGTGAAGGGTTACTTGAATTTAAAGAGGCCAGAAACAAACAGCAGAATTCTGCAAGAGTGCAGAGAGCTGGAGAATATTTAGAGGCTCTACAGAGAGCAATAGAACCTGTGATGGTCGAAATAGCTCGGAAAGAGTTGCTTGGATTTAAAGAGGGCCAAGGGTAGGGTGGTAGACTGAAAGGAGGCCAAGGAAAGACTAGTGGAATATAAAACAGAACAAAAGAATGACCCAGAAATTGGGTTGGCAGATATGTTTTTCTTAGAATTAGACAGGGACCAGGGACGCCCAAGAGGGGAAAAAGAGACAGTGAGGGAAATGCCCCACTTAGTTGAAGAGCCTGCGGGAAGTCAAATTGTTAAAACAGGAAAGGTAAAAGTTGAAGATTTGCCTAAAGTATGGCTTGTGGAAACCTTCTTTTCAGATTTAAATAGGGACAAAGGGAGTTCCCTAACAAACACACCTCACCTAGCTAAAGAGCCACAAAGGAGTACAGCAGGAGCTGTACACCCACTTGGGGGCAGAGGTGTTCCAGGGGACATGGAACACGTTACAGCAATGCCCATTCCCAAGACAAAGGGGTGAACTAATGAGCCAATGTTTAGCAGATAGCTTAAATAGACCAAGAAAGAGTAAGGGTGATGTCCCACTTATTTGAAGAGTACAGCAAAAGCTGAATATCCACCTGAGGGCAGCAGTGTTCCAGGGGACATGGGACAGTTTAAGAGAAAACCCATTCCCAAAACAAAAGACGATAAGAGGAACAGTGAGGATGAATTTCAGGGAGATGTGGGTGAGGCCCACATTGAACCCCTCCACTATCCAGCTAACAAACATGGAATTTATAGTGAAATTGGACTCCATATTCACCCAACTAAATGCAGAACTGTAAGTAGACCTGGCAGGCATGCTCACTGCATTTAAAAGCACCTGTATTGACCAGTCCGGCTGCACCACTGTGGATGTGGGAAAGGACAATGCCATTGCTGAGGCCTTATCCTGAGTTTAAGCTTCAGAAATGCAGCAGAGAACTAACAATGCACCTGCTAGCTGTGTGTTTGACTTACTAGTGTGATTTTTAAAAAATTCATTCATGGGATGTGGGTTTCGCTGGTTGCACCAGCATTTATTGCCTGTCTCTAATTGCCCTTGAGAAGGTGGTGGTGAGCTGCCCTCTTGTATCGCTGCAGTGAATGAGATAATGAATTTATACCTTTTTACTTTTTTGTTTTCCTTTGTAACACCATACAAAAAAAAAGAAATAGAACTCATTTTTTCACCTGAGGGTGAAAGGACTGTCATGTCAATAAGACATGAAAATAAATCAAAACTGTGCACATCAAAACTTTATTCTTTTCTGGATATTTTAAAATGGACTTTTGCTGAAAAAACAGAAGGCTGCTACTGGTCTCATGACTCCTAAAGCCATCTGTTCTGGAAGCTTCTAACAGAGATTATAAGAACATAAGATTTCTACTCTCATCATTGTGGAATCTCACACTCCATTGTAAAGCCACATTATAATCACAAAACTAGCTTGCTAACAGATGAATTGGCTCCCCAGCTGGGGAGATATCAATGATTGAGACATCGGAACTCATTATACCTGAAGAGGTGTTAACAGCCATCATTTCACTCCAAATGAAACAATGGATTTTGGCCAGAAGCACAGAAGCTGCTTGTGAATTAACTCATTAATGGGCCATATCACATGACCCCATGGTTCTAGCTTCTTGGACAGTTTTAATATTACATTTCTAGCCTCAGAGATCAGTCTATTCATTGCCTCCAATTTGAAAGAAACAACAGCAGTGGTCTCAGCTGACCAAGCAGCCAGCCACCATCTCTCAACTCCTTGAAGTCTGTTGTATTTTAAAAGCATCCAACTATTGCCACCCAAGCAATCTAGATACAGATACCTCATGGTGCTGCATTCTCATTTGCTTTCATTCTTGTGCTGCTGTCTCCAACCAGGAACTTATATGAACTGAAATCTGCCACAAAGGAATACCTTTTGCACTTTGACTTCCTGGACTCTGGAGATCATGTGAACCAATATTCATTTTTGTGATTCTTTTACAATTGTTATCTATAGTTGTAAAAACTCCCTTTTTTCTATCCCCCTTACTGTAAGTGTGTGTGAGGTTGTGAATATACATGCCCTCCACCCATCCCCTCCTGGGTTTATAAACTAACCTCCTGAGTTAATCATAAAGAGAGTTTGCTGTGTGTTACTTAGAAAATTGGACCACGCAAACCTGATTCTATATACATACTGCCCCTGGGATGCCAGTGCATTTCCACACAGCATATGCTTAATACTATTTATATTGTAAAATAAGAGTTAGTCACCCACTTCAGTCTGCTACTTCCACTATTGACTAACACAGTTTCATCTTACTAAACGCAGTGTCAGGCAGATCAAGTAAGTTGTACGTAACAATTTTACATATACTTTTCTCATGCTGAGTAAGCGTGAAGTTTGGTAGCAGTTTTAGTAGAGCAGAACTTTTCTATAAAACCATTGCACTCACACTTGTAAATTTCTGGATTTGGTTATTGTTTTGTTGTCCCACCCACAGCCCGCTGCAATTCTACCAGTTGGTGATACGCTGTGATAAATGTGCCCATGTAATTGTATGATATTCACTTATTGCTTGATGTAATGAAGATGCAACCCAGTTATTGTAAAATAGAGGACTCAGGAATTTCGAATTGATGCACTAAAATGTTTCATATATTACACGGTGTGATTTCAGCACAAGGGTGGAAATTCTCATCTTGCAAGCAGAGTTTTATACTAAAAAGTCCTTGTCCAAATTGTGTCTGATCCAGAGGTCCAAGCAATGCTGTATATTAACAGTAGGAAACTGGGAGATACTCAGGTAAGTTTGCTGATCATAATAGAGATCTCTGCACTCCTCAATTTCTGCATTGCGGTGGACTGATGAAAATTAAGTATGCATTCTGCTGCTGAAACCCTAAGTTCTGGAACTTCCTCCCTAAGCCTCTCGTTTTTCTACCTCTCTCTACTCCATCAAGACACCCCAAAAAACCTACCTCTTTGACCAAGCTTTTGGTCACCTGCCCTCATATCACCTTATGTGGGTTAGTGTTAAATTTTGTTTGGTAATACTGCGGGTAAGTGTCTTGAGATGGTTTACTACTTTAAGGGCATTGTATATTACAATAGCTGGTGCTATTGTTTGTACAGCTTATAAATATGGAATAATTTAATGGAAAGTAGATTCCCATTAACAAAGGAAACACATAAACACTTTCTGTAAAATATTCTCCTCAATAAGATGATTGTACAAGACTGAAAAAGCTCATTGCTAATTATTGGATCAGTCCTAGGGAATATCATATCCCACAATTTCACTCATGACCTTCTAATAAATTTTTCATCAGGTACTTATCTAATTTTCTGTTGAACTGTACAATACTACCGCCTCCCTGCCCAAACCCCCTCTCCTCCATTATCCCAGAAGTTCATTCCATACATTCACAAAACTTTGTGCAAATTACAATTAAACTGCACTTTCACACTCCCTTTTGTAAACTTGAAGCTAGGAAGTCCTTCTTCTCTAACTTCTGCAAACAGCCATCAAATAACTGTCTCTTTCTCTCTCTGTCCATCAGGTACCATGCTCTGAGTTGGCGCCCATGCTAACCTTGCTCTATAGGTGTGGATCACCTTTGTTGGTGCTACATATGTCCACCTAAGGAGCCCCAGGTTCAGCTGATGCAGTGACAGTCCGTGGAGGGTTCCTGTGCCAGGGTTAAGGTGAAGCCATTGTGGAAGCAGGGCTATGGACCCTCTCAGCTGGTGAGAAACCTGGCTCAGTCAGCATGACCGCAGCAGAATCACCTCTGGTTAGTTGAGCACTGCAATTTGCAGAAGGCAATGGCAAACCACTGCAGTATTTTACCAAGTATAACCTGGAACAAACAGAGACCAAAGAATCTAAGTTTATGTTATGTTTCATTTCTTGCAGGTTGGTTTCTATGTAAACAGAGACTTCTGGAAACGACTGCAGATATTGCAGTGAGGTTTATTATTTTGGACAGACATATTTAGAGTACCTAACAGATTGCCCTTTCTTGACTTTACACAGGGCATTAAGTTCTGTTGCAGGAGTGTTTCCTTCTCATGACATTAAAAGGAAAATAAGGACTCTATGCAATTTTTTTCCATAACACAAAATGTTACCAATATTTCTCTCAGTGCAGGTGTTCCAATACAGATTGTGTGACACATAGCTCAGAACACCATTCTGCCTTCTCTGGAATCTGACTGTTATTTGGAGCAGACTGACCTGATGACAGTCACTTTCAGTTGGTTGTAAAGCTACTGAGTGAAATGAGGATAATATTAGCCTTTAATCTTCATAGTGCTTGTGAGTTGACCAACTAAACACCAAAATAAAACACCAAAGCTTTTTCACAGATGCCGTATTTACACTATACCTGTCGTATGACTGTAAAGTGGCTTGACTTCACACTAATATTGTAGTTATGGGGTACACGAAGATTGAATCGTGGTTCAGGGCCTAACCTATGGAGGAAGTCTTATTCCTCTTTGCTTCAGAATCCGTTGGGCCTTTACAACTAACTCACAATACAGAGGGCCTATGTTCCTCATCCTATGGTGCTAAGGCCAGAATATAGGAGTGGAGTTCCAGAGCATTGGGTCCCAGTATTTTTATTGCTACCATGGAATTCCCAGAACTTTTGAGGAGGAGAGAGGCAGAAAACATGAGTCAACTGGAGCAATAAAAATGAGATAGGAGGGGACTGCCTCTGTTTCCATTTGCAATTTATGTTCGTCATCCAAGTGCAGGTGTGCCCAGAAAATTCTGTTGGTCTGCTCCAGAATCCCTGCCGATCGGAGAACCGATCAAAGATATTAAAATAGGCCTTGTTTCTGATCTCTCTAGCTGCACTTATGGAGGTGTCATCTGTCAGACTAAGTGCTAAATCAAAGTTCTGTGTGTCTGCTCAGTTGGGCATATAAGATGCCATGACCCAATTCAAAGAAAGCAGGGGAATTCTCCAGCATTCTGGCCAACATTTATCCCTCAACCAACAATTGAAACAAAATATCCAGCCGTATATCTCATTGCTAGTTCTGGTATTTCAATAAGTAGTTCATTGGCTGTAAATCACTTTTGGACATCCTTAGTTTATGAAAGCCTCTATGTGAATGCAAATCCATTCCTGGGCTTTTAGTGTAAATGCACTGCTGGAGAAAGCATAAGAGTAGCTGGTGTGAGAAATAGGAAGTTTCACAATTGTGATGGGGGTCCTATTGTTTGAGGCATTTAGGTAAGGCATTATAATAGGAGATTTTCATTATATCTGAGCTAACTTTGGTCTCAGTCAGCCCTTTACTCTCCCTTGCAGCAGGATTCCTAGAAGGTACATCTGCCATTTATTTCACATCGATTTGTTCACTGATCCAGTTTGAATCTTGTTTAGTCTGTACTTGATGATTTTAAGTATACACTTATCCTGCATGCTCAACGATATTCCTTTAAAGGTATTCCATTTGGCCTCTACTGAAAAATTGACCAACCTGCCTCAATAATGTACTTGAATTTTTTTTCACCAGTTAATTGAAATTAACTCTTTCAAGTTGTAACTTATCTCTTTGGAATTTCAGAATTTACAGATCATATTGAATTTCATCCTTGCTCTGGTCACTGACCCTCAAGACTGCTGCAGTTTATATTGTCTGTGCATTATCTGTATCTATAAATAAGGCACAAAAAGCAATGCATCTTGCAGCTTTCCTTATGCATTTTAGTCATGAAGCAGTCACAAGGTAATGGCACTGCCTCTGCAAGAGGCGCATTGTACTAGAAGCTAATTTTTCTTTAGAAACTGGTGATTTGTTTGGCATAAAGTTAGTATCTTATGCAACTTTGGTCCATCTCCAATGATAGAGAGGTTATGTCTGTGCACATTCATGCAACATTTGAGACATTATCTTAATTGGGAAATATTTATCAGAAATGAAAGCACGGCTCCATTAGTTTAACACATTAGCTTCTCCATAACGTGGGTGACTACTTGTCCAGGATCTGGATTACATTTCCAGATGTTTCCCACAGTCTTGCAATTTAAACACATTGGCAGTTTGTCCTTTACTGTAATACAGCAAATTTATTGAAACAATCTATCAATTAAAATGGCTAAAGAGTCCCACACATGAAATACTTGCAATACCCTTTACCTAAGATGTGCTTAAGGTACAAGTTACTTCCTTTGTTCTATCTTCTCCAAAACTTCTTTTCCTTTTCTTATTTTGCGAAAAAAAAACATCCTCTGCTCCATCTTCCACAGAATGGGGATCGGGAGGTGGAATCTTAGCAGGCTGTTCCTGCTTTAACCCAGGACTGATGCTGCCATTTGCAAAAATCATGTAGACCCAGCTGAAGTGAGTAATCTGCAAGTTTTGACATGTTAGCCCTTGTGAGATTCATGAGAATGGTTCCAGGAATGAGGAATTTTAATTATGCAGATAGATTGGAGAAGTTGGGGCTGTTTTCCATGGAGGAGAGAAGGTTGAGAGGAGAATTGATAGAAACATTCAAAATCATGAGGGATCTGGACAGAGTAGGGAGAAAGTGTTCCCATTGCTGGTAGGATTGAGAATGAGAGGGCACAGATTTATGGTAATATGAAAACAGAAAATGCTGGAAAATCTCAGCAGGTCTGGCAGCACCCGTGGAGAAAGAAATAGAGTTAACGTCATATTGGGCTTATGCATACAAATCAGGGGCAGTAGACCATTCAGCCCCTCAAGCCTGCTTTACCATTTAATAAGATCATGGCTGATCTGATTGTGGCCTCAACTCCATTCCCAATACCTGACTCAAAACGTTAACTCAGTTGAACCTGGCTCCTCCACACTCTCAGGCAGCGCATTCCAGACCTTAACCACTCATATCGCTACAGATTCTGCCAGACCTGTTCAGTTTTGCCAGCACTTTCTATTTTTATTTCAGATCTCCAACATACGCTGTATTTTGCTATTATTTTACAGATTTAAGGTAATTGGCAAAAAAAAAGCAATGGCGACATGAGGAGAAGCTTTTTCACCCAACGAGTGGTTAAGGTCTGGAATGCGCTGTCTGAGAGTGTTGGGGAGGCAGGTTCAATCGAAGCATTCAAGAAGGAATTGGATTACTATCTGAAAAGGAAGTATGTGCAGGGCTATGGGGAGAAGGCAGGAGAGTGGCACTCAGTGAATTGCTCATTCATGGAACTGGTGCAGGCACAACAGGCCAAATGGCCTCCTTCTGTGCTGTAGCAATTCTCTGCTCATGTGAAAGCTTTTGTTTTCAAAATGATGGCAGAACACCACAGTACTTCTCCTTTTAATTGGAATGGTTTAATTAATTATGTACTTTCAAAACACAATATTCCAAGGAGTGCAGACTAATCCATAAACCCCTGGAGTCTGCATGTCATGTTTACATGGTTACCTTGCTGATTGGCTGTCATGTAAGGATTAATGATCTATGGAAACTGGCTCAACTACCTGGAGAGCATCACTCCTCTAAATGGCAAATATTTATACTTATTCTGAAAATTTTCCAGCACTGAATTTATATAAGTATATAAATGTTTACACTTGACGTTAATGCTATATCACAATATTTAAAGGGTACTGTAAGATTAAAATAATCTGTAACATCAACATTAAAGTGTATGCATCCATCAAGTTTAGTAGATGACAACATAAACAATGTGGAAAGTCTCCACTAATAGGACTGCTCTGCTCACTCTGAAATATATGGCTGTTGGCAGTGGTGCAGTCTTTAATAACTCTTCTGTTGCCTTGAACTTTATCACTTTAATTACACTGACTGAGTCGTAATTAGAAATTTCAAAATAATCGGCAGTGCATTAAAGATTTTCTGCATCTTGGGCTGAGAGCTTTCCTTATAAACTATGCATCATTTTGCTGTCAGATTTGATAATATACTTAATTGTATTTCCTGATTTACAAAGCCAAATCCATGCTGACAACTGCAAGTGCCAGGTGAATGGTGAAGCAAAGGGAAGTAAAAACCAAGTTAATGAATTGTAAGATTTTCAATAAAAATTAATTTTCAACTTTATTTCACTATTCCTAGATTTTGAGTGGCCTCTGTAACCATCAGGAGTTATGTGACAGAATTTTGGTGACGTGTGGGGGAGTGTCTGACCTCGATTTTGCTTTTCCCTAATGTGTCAAACAAGGTCGATAACTTGGTGTGTAGGGAATAGTGGGGCCACCAGACAAAAATATGTTCTAACATCTAGGCAAATATGGTCTCCACCAGTCATTGTAAAAGGTAAAAATAGCCGATAGAAAGTATGGCACCCATATTTGTATCATTTTTAATTTTTATGTACATTGTATCCACCGGAGATGCAATTTGAATCCAAAATAGCTTGCTCCTCCAATACAAATACTCTCCGCCTGAGTCTTGAATAACAATTGTTCTGCCATATTTGTAATACAAGGCTCTGGCATTTATAGGGACTGAATACAGTACTGCCAACACAGTGATGTGAGAAGGCACATGACCTAATCCTGGAGTCAGTGTAGTGTTGGCCAGAGATGTGTTAAGACCGAGGATGGAGATAGCTCTGTGCCTGTACCCTTTATTGTATATATGTATACAGTTACAAGTGGTTAATAAAGGCTTGCTGTTAACATAAAGAAGACTACGAAGACTTCTTTAAGAGACACATCTGTAACAAACACCATCTCAACAATATTAACCACAAAATGTATCCTGCTTACAGCGGTTCTGTATATGAGAGAATTTTACTAATGCTCATTGTAGACCAGGAGGAAGGCCCAACAGCCACACATATTGAGAAATTGTTTGCAGACTGATTTTCTAATCTGTGCAGCTGAAGAGCAAGGTTTTCTCACATTTTGTAAAAATCATCCCAGTCAATTGTCACTGAGACACACAGTGGTAAAAATGTATGATTTGATGAATTTATCATCTTGCCACTATGGAGCATAGCTGGGTATAAACTCTATTGTCTGAACAAAGTTCAAAAAGGTTTAACTTTCAGAACCACAAGACTTCATTCCTATAATGTCAAAGGTCTGAATTATGAGGGAAGCTGAGGAAAACTTGGCTTTTTCAGCCGGAAAATAAGGCCTCCAAAAAGTAAGAGATATATACTTAGGAGCAAGAGTAAGCCATTCAGCCCCTTGAGCCTGTTCTGCACTTCAGCTCGATCATGACTGATGGGAACCCTAACTCTATTTGCCTACCTTGGTTCCAACTCCTTTAATACCCCGGGCTAGCAAAAATCTATCGATCTTAGATTTAAAATTAAGATGCATAAATATATAGTAGTAATCAATTTAGATAAATTTAAATCTAAATCTAAATTAAATTGTGAGGGGAAGATAGGGGGAAGCTGGTTCAAACAACTAAAATGTAGATTTTGGATGGCATCAGGATCCAGATCAAGCAGTGGAAATGAAACTTTGAGGGCAGAATTTTGCCGTTGGGGAGCAGGGGGTGGGGCCCGCTCGCCGACACCTAAAATGAGATTGGGCCGAACCCCTGACATCATCCCACCCCATTTAAATTTTCGAGAAGGCGGGCCCGCAGCAAATTCAACTGTCCGCCCGCCGACCTGTCAATGGCCAATTGAGGCTATTGACAGAATCAATTATACAATTAAAGGACCTGCCCATCCAACCTTAAGGTTAGCGGGCAGGCCGGGAGCCCTGGCGGGCTTCAGAAAAACATGAAACCACATCCATGGGTAGGGTGAGGTTTCATGAGGATATTTAAATTTTTATGAACTGTTTCAATAAAAGTTAACTAAGGGTGAACTAAGACACTTCCCAACTCATGCCACAGTGTCATATGAGGGGACATGGCAGGGAAATTTTTTTATCACCTTTATTTGAAGTTATCAATTGGAGCCTATCTCACTGAGGCAGCACCTAGCCTGAAGGAGATTGGTGCACTCCTTCACAAGCATGCGCGAAAGAGCGCACTCCCGGCTGAGGGAATCCCCCACCACCCGCACACCACACCCGCCTCCCCCCCCCCGCCCGCACAGGGAACGCAAAGCGCTTCCTGGTGGACATCACGTTGGGTGGGCCTTAATTGGGCAGAAGTCTGCCCGCGCGTCCTCCTGCACATCCCTCCTGGGGGGGATGGTGGGGGGGGTGGAATTGTTGCCCTAAGAAACAGTTGGACACTGCAATATCAGAACTTCAGGCTCATTCTAGATAGATGAACAAAGATGGGCTTTGTTCACCCTTAGTTAAGTTTTCAACTTCAGAATTAAGGTAACAAAAATAAACAGTTTCGTTCATAGGAAATGGCCATCGCTGGCTGGGCCAGCATTTATTGCCTATCCCTAGTTGCCCTTGAGAAGGTGGTGGTGAGCTGCCTTCTTGAACCGCTGCAGTCCATGTGATGTAGGTACACCCACAGTGCTGTTAGGGAGCGAGTTACCAGGATTTTGACCCAGCGACAGTGAAGGAACAGCGATATATTTTCAAGTCAGGATGGTGAGTGACTCGGAGGGGAACTTCCAGGTGGTGGTGTTCCTATCTATCTGTTGTCCTTGTCCTTCTAGATGCTAGTGGTCATGGGTTTGGAAGGTGCTGTTTATTTTATGGTTTGTACTGCAAGCCTGTTTCGTAAAAGAGAGGCCAGAATTTTATGCCTTGTGGCTGGCGCGCGCCCAACCTGAACGGACGTGAAATAGCGCGAGATGTCGTCAGGCAAGCGTCCTGACATCTTCCCGCATGTGAGCAATCTTCAGGTCGATAGGCGCATGTGGGTGTTGGAGCTGCGCCTGCCAACAATTAAAGTGCTACTTCACTTTAGGCCATTAAACAGCCAATTGTACTCGATTTTACATTGTCTGCGCAATTTCACACTCGTCGCACGGGCAAAATGGACAGGCCCGCTTTTAATGAAACCTCATCCAAGTGCAGGATAAAAAGGGCCAGCAGCATTGCCAGTGTGAGTAGTGAAGAGTTTAGGAGATAGTTTGTTGCTGGTTGCTTATTTGAACTTGACAGCTTCATCTCCGTTCTGAGCTTCAGTCTTTGCATTTCTAGGCTTCATTTCAGGACTCATTGGTGTCTCCAAGGGCCCCTAAGGGTATTGACCATGTGGACCAATCCAGGCAACTGTTCCCTGGCAATGAGGATTGTGGCCTCCGTTGGCCGCACCTCCCCTAAGGAGGAAGACAGGGGCAAAAGGGAGAGGAGGCCAGGTCTCCCAATGCAGCTCCCAGGGGAGAGATCTGTGGGAGGAGAGGCGCAGGCACAAGGGGCACAGGGCCAGCAGGTAGACCAAGGTGGAAGGAGCTGCAGAAGATGCCACTATCCTGCTGCCAGGGTTTACAGGCATTGATGCAACTACCTCAACATGTCCGAGGTGCAATGCCGAGGAAGGCTCCACCTCTCCTAGAAGACTGTGACCTCTACTTGTCAGATGATTGGGCCTGAGATCACCTCCAATTGTGTGGTGGATACCCCATGCCAGTGGCTCTGAAGGTCACAGTGGCCCTCAACTTCTATGCATCTGGCTCTTTCCAGGGGTCAGTGGGGGATCTTTGTGGAGTGTCCCAATCAGCTGTCCACAGTTGCACCAAGCTGGTGACTGATTCTCTGTTCAGGTGGGTAATGGTGTTTATTCATTTCTGTAAAGATGAGGCAAGCCAGGCAGAGCGAACCAGAAACTTTGCAGTGATTGCTGGGTTCCCTCGCATCCAGGGTGCAATTGACTGCACACATGTGGCCATCATGGTGCCAGTGGGTCAGCTGGTTGCCTTTTTCAACAGGAAGGGCTTCCACTCAATGAATATACAGATAGTTTGAACCACAAGATGCAGATTCTGCAAGCCTGTGCAAGGTACCCTGGCAGCTTCCATGGCGCTTATACCCTCAGACACTCACAGGTGCCAAGGCTGATCACTGCTCCAGCCCGATTGGATGGATGGCTGCTGGGTGACAAGGACTATCTGTTGAAGAGGTGGCTTATGACGCCTCTCTGCCATCCAAAAACAGAGGCAGAGCAGTATTATAATAGGAGTCATACCTCCACTAGGGCAGTGTTGGAGAGGACCATACGTCTTCTGAAGATGCACTTCTGACGCCTGGACCGTTCAGGGGGAGAACTACAATACCCCTCAGAGCGGGTGTCTCTGATAGTAGTTGCATGCTGTGCTCTGCATAATCTGGCACTGGCAAGGAGGGACCCACTGGAGGAAGAGGATCTTGAGGCAGCTCCACAGGCCACAGAGGATGAATCCAGTAGTGAGCCAGAAGAGGAGCACAGTGAGGAGAATGCTGATGACGTGGAGTCAGACCTCTGAATCCTTCACGGTGGCAGGGACACTAGAGATGCCTTGATCCAACGCTCATTCAGCTAGGCTGCCAAAGATCTGCTTCCACCTCATGCCAGGGCTGCCGCCTCCATCCCGGGTGTCTGAAATGACACTTTCCTTTGACCCCAAAGTCCACTCAGTGCCTGTGCAATAAAGTTTAGAGCCATCCATGTCCAGCATGAAATTCTGGCATATCCTGCGCCTACAAAACAAATGAGGCATACTCAGGCCATTAAGAAAAGAGCAAAATTTATATCACGTTGGCACTCACATCAAATGAACATAACAATATATCATGTTAATGGTCACACCAGTAAACAGATAAACAAAATATGGCAGAACAGAAGCCTCCATGCTTAACATAAACAGGTGGAACCAAACTCTACATTTTATTCATCCTTAAACTTCATGGGGAAAATACCTGGAGAGTAAAGGCACTTAAGTTAGCTTAGCTTCATTAATCAACAGCTGAATGATTCAACCAAAGATTTAATTTCACCAGAGTTTAACTTACCACAATAAGTTAACTGAGAAATTCTTCACAGTTTCTGTTCTAACAAATAGGAGCAACCCTGCACAAAAGTGATTTGTAATGTTTTGGTGGTAAAATGGAGAATATGGTAACTAATGAAAAGACATGAAGGAGGAATTATTCAAAGAGATTAAACAGGATTCCTGCCAGACTTCCAGCAAGAGGCATGGAGCAGTGTGAGAGCTGCACTGAGAAAATTCTTGATCTTTGGGATTCACCAAGGGCACAGTAGCATTTTGTTATGTTACTGGACTAGTTACCCAGAGAAGATCAGCTGACATTTCCAGCCGCTGGCAAGGTCATTGTTCCAGTCCCCTGGACAGTCTCTGAAGATTCTCCCCTGGCAGCCTTCAGGGTGCTACCTTTGCTGGTTTCAAAGCACCTGCCATTGGACCCGGCACCCAACAAGTTCCCGCCCAGCCCTTCCTGCCCATTGAGAGGGCGCATTTCACACTGGGTGATCCTTAATCGGCCATCCAGCATGAAATCGCATTTGTAATGTGACTGCGGCTGGGAGCGGATTCTACTCCCACCGAATTGGTGCACACGTCAAGCGTGAAATTCAGACCATAGTGTTTTGTTCTCACTGAAAAAAACATCAAAGCAACTTTATTTCAAACACTGAGCATACAATGCTGCCCAACCTGTGTTGTGCAATGTAGAAAAGCCTCAGAGATGACAATGTGAATGAAGCAGTGCAGCCATTACACCATACATCTTTAATAAGTTTGAACACTGTGCAAAAGAGACCTTGTGGTATTTTTTTTATACATGTCACTTGGAACAGCTCCTCTTTGATACTTCAGATGCATTTGGGCTGGATTTTATGGCCGCATATCAGGTGGGTGATCACCCAACACCCGCCCCCACATTGCCACGAGCATAAAATATGGCTCGCTGACATCAGTTTGGCATCACACCAGTCTACAATATTATAGAAGGTGAGCAGGCATAGAAATATGAAGCCTGCCTGTCATTTTTAAATAACCAATTAACAAGCTATTGAACTTGTAAAAGATCCAATTGTGTGCAATTTTCCATTACCCGCTCCATTTTTCAGGCATAGACTGGAAAAGGTTTGGGAGCACTTTTATGAGGAGGCAGCACAAGGACAAACAAAAAGGCCTTCCTATGGGACCATGGCTGCACCTATCAGCAGAGTCTGCTGGTGAAGGTGGCAGTGTCTGTACGTTTTTTGACTGCACTTATTCAGTGTTTTGAGCCTGACAAATGAAGTAAGGAGAGGTCGAGACGGGAGGAAGCATTTAAATTTGCAACCATGTCTGAGTTCCTGTTCATGGCATAGCCCCTCTGCTGGATGACGTCCCTGCCTAGACTCCCAATTACGCACGGAGACCCCCGCTTTGCAACGCCAATTGGCTACTTTCCCACTGGGTGGCTGCTAATTGGCTAATTGATTTGCCATGCTGAAACGCCAGGGGGGTGGGAGCGAGGGCACCATCCACTTTCCGTTCTGCCTCCTTCACTCTGCTCAAAACCATAAAATCCAGCCCACGGAGTATGACACTTGCTCTGGTCATTTAGGGAAGAATTGAGATATATCTGGGATATGTTCCATTGAACAACAATCACATTTTGTTCAATTTACATAAATATTTTGACATATCTTAACTGATCTCTAAGGAAAAATGCAGCAAGTTAGAAAAGGCCAAAAATTTTGTTACTGATTTTAATGAAATAGTGGAATGCAATGAGTGCAATTTATATTTAAGGTTCAAAGATCCAATATATCAATATATATTTTAGCAAGAAAATCTGTAATTTTAACTCACTTAAATTTCCTAGCAGATTCCCAGTGGCATTGTTCACTGAGACAGTGGATTTCATAAAAACAGGGAGGTTTTTGACATTTGGGTATAATATGAGAGCCACTGATTTACACTTAAATTAAATTTATAGTGATTTGGAAATTAAGGGGAGAGTTTTTCCCCCGTCAGTGGGGGATGGTTGTGCAGAGGCCGGCTAGGACGGGTGTAAACCCGATCGGCCCCCCGATCCAGTCCGTGCCGCCATTTTACGTGCCTTAATTGGCCCGACCAGCATGATGCAGGAGCAAGGGCACCATCCATTTCCCATGCGAAAGAGCGCAGGAATCTCCCTGAGGCACAGAGGTGCCTCGGGAAGATTTGTTTAAATTTTAAGAAGCTGAATAAAGAAAAGAAACAATTTTAAGACATGTCCCCTCATGTGACAGTGTCACATGAGCTGGGACAGTGCAATGATTTTTTTTTTTAATTTTTTAATTCAATTTATAAACACTTCATGAAACCTCATCCCGCCCGTGGAAAATAGGTAAAAATGGCACGTATGCAAGATGTGTCAGTTGGGGGTCAGGGAGCTGGAACTTGATGTTTTGCTCTGAGTCCAATTGACTGGAAAAGGGAAAGGAAGCACTAAAGAAAGGATTTCTGGAAAGTTCCTGGACTAACCCCAGGAATTCAACCCTTTACTGCCTCTGTTGGCCTCAGTAGAACTCAGGGCAGCTAAGAGCTGCTATGAGTCTTGTTGAGACCAGCAAAAAGGCCCTTAATCTTTAGTAGGGAAAAGATAATTGATCCTGGGGGGAGGGGGGAATCACATGAGGCATAAGAAAATGAAGGACAGGAAAGAAGTAACTGTGCTAAAAGAGTCCTGTTTGCTTCATTTGGAGTTCTTCTTTGGAGTCTCACTGCCCCTCCTCTCTGTCAGAATGGAGTTATACCACTCTGACAGTCTGTAAACAGCTTAGGGTTGGCACTACTAATGCATCTTCACAAATGCAGATGGTCAGGATTGGCCATAAAAAGAATCTTGTCCCTGGAATATTAAGACGGAATATCCCGCCCAGAGCTAGGGTAGTTAGGAACACCCGCTGTATTACACTTGCTTTAGGCACCTGCTAAAGGGATAATAGGGCTAGCTTAAACTGAAGGCAGCTCTGGGCTTTAACAACACTCAAGGCAGTGGACTTGGACCTCACAGCTCTAGTCCCAGGTCCGGTAATACTGGTTTAGAAGGTTCCAAGAGTTCTCTGCAAATGATGAACTTGGCATTTTGTGATTGGTTCCTGGATATGCACCTCTATGGGCGGAATCGTTCCAGATTTGCAATAAGTGCAGTAGCAGGCGTGAAAAAGAACATTTTACCCGACGGCCGCAATGGTGGCATTTCACGCTGTATCGTCCCAAACCCACCTAATTAATCATGCGTTCCTGGAAAACATGCCATTTCAATGGCAGGTGGGCTCTCATTCACCCGCCACGTCACCACCTCACCACTTCCTCATGCCAGGTGCCACATTTAAAATGCAGCCGCCTGCACACCTCTCAGTGCTCCCAGCCCAGGGCTGCTATACAGGAGACATGGCCTCGAAAGGCAAGAAGACTGCAGCCTCCCGATTCAATGACGTGTCCCTGGGACATCCTTTGGACACTGTAGAGGCTGCCATGATGTCCTCTACCCTTGCTCTGGCTGCAAGAGATACAGAAATCTCATCACTCCAGCTTTGTAGGCAATGGCAGTGGTGATCAGTGCCAATGCTGCACATAAGAGTTTGGTCATCCAGTGCAGAAAGAGGATGAATGATCTCATCCATGCCACCAGGGTAACGCAACCATCTCATCACTCTAAACTCACACACTCACAAGGCCATCACGCATTTACTGGCATCTCACTCACTGCCAGCTCAAAGGACATTACCACTCACTCTCTCACACATACCCTCACATCTCCATCAGGCCTCATCTCCTCTGGAGACTGCCTCCTCAGCCCTCACCATGTTGAGGTCACTTGCACAGATCAACATGTGCCCCCACACACACCTTGGGATAACCCCCTTCCCAAGTACAACCCTCACCCTGCAGCCTCTTCTCTTGCCTGAGGCCACTTCCCTCCCTTCCCTAAACAAGCCCTATCCCTGCAGCCTTTGAAAAGCCACCCCTGCCTTATGGCTGTTCTGGTAGGTAGAAAGCTACCTGTGAGCTCCCCCTAAAAGTGATGTGGAGCTGCCTGTGAAGCCTGGCGCTGATGACTGCGAGTGCTGACCAAAGCAAGGTAGGTAAAGTCCCGAAATCCTGAGCGAAGTGCAGCTCCCCAGGTTCATGTCGCTTAAATACAGTTGTGAAACACATCAGTGTGCAAGCATGTCAACGTGCTAGGATGATCCAGCGTGGAGGGAGGGATGACCCTGGTGGGCAAAGTTTATAATGATATGCAGATGTATTACAATGAAGTTCCCGCCGTGTGGCAGCAGGAAATGCTACTGACATATGGAGCAGACAATTGCAAACTGGTTTCATGATGTTGTGCAATCGATTTTTGGCCTTCCTGCCGAATTGTCCTCTCATGCCCACCAAGACGCCTGATGCCAGCAGGCACAGAAATTTCTGCCCTGTGTCCTTTTCTCTCTGTCTTGCTGTGTGTGTTCTTGTTGTCTCAGTCCCTCTTTCTTTTGTCTCACAACTTTTGCCAATTAGAATATTTGATCATCAGCATAACATGGGTGATTAATCAGAGGTTCCTGTTTGCCATGAACATCTTTTTTTCATATTTAGGAAGGAAAGAAATCACAAAGAGGAAGGATACACAGTGGACAGTATTTTATGCCCTCCCCTGTGGCGTGTTTGGTGGCGGGGGCATTTAATTTGGCGGGATGGTGGCAGGTGCGGACCCCGCTATCTTCCCACCCCCACCCCCTGATTGAGTCCTTAGCTGGAAGGCCTGTGGAAAGTTTCCAACCGAACCGCCAACTGACGCCGTTAAAGGGAAATTAATACCCTAATGAGGGCCTCTTCCTTTTGCCACTGGGCATTAACCCAACAACGGGCAGGCCTGTTGCTACTGGGGATCACAACATATAAGCCTGTGTGGTTGCTGGTGGTCTCCAGGAGTTGGGGGTGGGGTGGGGATGCATAGACCCTCACTAAAAAGAACTCAATGCTTGATTGAGGCATTGGGAAGGGGGTCCTCCTGCTCTTGCTGCTGACGCCCCCTCCCCCGTGGCCTCCACACCATGAATCCGCTCCCTTTTACCAGTTACCTCTGGCATGGGTCAGCACAACACTGGGCCTCCAGTGGGTGTCATTCCGGCAGCAACCACCACCTCTCCAGTGGCACTGCTGTTCAATAGAGCTGCCAGCTAAGATTGACCGACTGGTCTCAGCAGGCAGGTCTTCCTACCCCTGGGATCCTGACCTCTCAACTGCCTGTTTGGTATGTAATACCACCGGACCTTCCCAGAGGAGACAGCATGGGTGGCTCACTGGTCCTCCAGCCAGTGGCTGAGACCTCCGATGCTTCCGTAAAATTCCCCCCATTTTACTTCATTTACCTCACATGCCCCCCAAGAGTAAGAGAGAGTCAGGATCCCGCCAAACCTGCTCCCATTCCTGCCCCTTTAAATTTTAACATACAGAAATCAGGCTGTTGATGAGGCTGCTGCAAAGGGAAGCTGCGGGCTTAACTAATTCAAGATAGTAGTTCCTAAAGCTAAGTGCTAAAGGTACATTCTTGTAACACTCCTTGTGGGCCAGGAAGGGAAGGTGTGCTTCCACGACAAAGCCTTTAGCACATCTGTAGTAGTTATAGTTTTGATAAACATAGGACTGTGGCTTTAAGAGTAAAGCTGTGTTGTAAGAACACGTGATCTGTGTAATACAAGGAGCCTGAGGAATAAGACAAAAGAGCTGAGGGCATAGTTGGGAATGGGGAGTATGAGATCATAGCTATGACAGAAACTTGGCTAAAAGGAGGGCAAAATTGGTAGCTCAGTATTATAGAGAGGGTGATAGAAAAGGAGGGGGGGTTGCAATATTGATCAAGGAAGCAATTATAGCAGTGAAGAGGGATGATATCTTGGAAGGATTATCAAATGAAGCCATATGGATAGAAGAAAAAACACAAAAGGGGCAAACACGCTGTTGGGTGTGTACTATAGGCCCCCAAACAGTCAAGGAGAGATAGAGGATCAAATATGTAATCAAATTTCAGAAAAGCGCAAGAATAACAGAGCAGGAATAGTAGGGGATTTTAACTACCCAAATATTAACTAGTTTTAGTGTGCAAAGTAGGGAGGGAGCAAATTGCATTCAAGCGAATGTTTTTAGCCAGTATGAAGAGAGCTCAACAAGGGAGGGGGCAGTTCTCGACCGAATATTTGCGAATGAGCCCAGGCAGGTGGAAGGTGTATCAGTACGGGAGCATTTTGGAGACAGTGACCATAACTCAGTTAGATTTAGGATAGTCATGGAAAAGGATAAGGTTGGGCTGGGAATAAAAATTCTAAACTGGGGATAGGCTAATTTTACTAAGATGAGATGTGATTAGGACTGGGAGCAGCTACTTGCAGATAAAACTGTGTCAAAGCAGTGAAGGCATTCAAGGAGGAAATAACGAGAGTACAGGACAAATATGTTTCCATAAGGACAAAGGGGGGTCCAAGTCTGGAGAACCCTGGACGTCAAGGGTCATAAAGGTCAGGATTAAGAAAAAAAGAGAAGCTTATGGCAGATACCAAGGGCTCAATATCCCAGAGTCCCTAGAGGAGTATAAAAAGAGCAGAGGGGAACTTAAAAAGGAAATTAGGAAAGCTAAGAAAGGGCATGAGAAAGCATTGGTGGGTAGAATAAAGGAAAACCCAAAGGGCTTTTAAAAATATATAAAGAACAAGAGAATAACTCGGGAAAGAATAGGGCCAATTAGGGACGTAGAGGTAATCTGTGTGTGGACCCGGAAGACGTGGGCACAGTCCTCACACAATACTTTGCGTCAGTCTTCACAATGGAAAAGGGTGACATAGGTATAGACATCAGGGTAGAGGACTATGAAATATTGGAGGAAATTAACATAGCAACAGATGAGGTACTAACAGCTTTAGTGGCCTTAAAAGTGGATAAATTCGCAGGCCCAGATGAGATGTATCCCAGGCTGTTAAGGAAAACAAGTGAAGAGATATGAGCGGCCCTGGCAGTAATTTTCAAATCCTCTCTGGCCACGGGGGAGTGCCAGAAGACTGGAGGACTGCTAACATTGTCCCATTATTAAAAAGTGGAGGAGGGATAGACCAGGAAATTACAGGCCAGTCAGTCTGACCTCAGTGGTGGGGAAGCTACTAGAAAGAATTCTGAGGGACAGGATATATCTGCACTTAGAGACACCGATTAATCAGGGATAGCCAGCATGGATTTGTTGAGGGAAGGCCGTGTTTGACAAATTTGATCGAATTTTTTGAGGAGGTAACCAAGAGTATTGATGAGGGTAATGCATTTCATGTGGTCTATATCGACTTTAGCAAGGCTTTTGATAAGGTCCCTCATGACAGACTGGTCAAGAAAGTAAGAGCCAATGGGATCCAAGGCAAAGTGGCACATTGGATCCAAAATTGGCTGAGAGGCAGGAAGCAGAGGGTGATGCTAGAGGGATGTTTCTGTGATTGGAAGTCTGTTTCCAGTGAGGTTCTGCAGGGCTCAATGCTGCGGCTCTTGCTGTTTGTGGTGTACATAAATGATTTGGACTTAAATGTATGGGCTATGATCAAGAAGTTTGCGGGTGACACGAAAATTGGTAGGGTGGTAAATAGTGAGGAGAATAGCCATAAACTGCAGGAAGATATCAATGGACTGGTCAGGTGGGCAGGGCAGTGGCAAATGGAATTCAGCCCGGAAACATGTGAGCTAAAGCACTTGGGGAGGGTGAAAAAGGCAGGGGATTACACTACGGATGGTAGGACCCTGAAGATCAGAGGGACCTTGGTGTGCATATCCACAGATCCCTGAAGGTAGCAGGTCAGGTAGATAAGGTGGTTAAGAGAGCATATGGGAAACTCGCCTTTATTAGCTGAGGCAAGAATACAAGATCGGGGAGATTATGCTGGATCTGCAAAAAATGCTGATTAGGCCACAACTGGAGTACAGCGTGCTGTTCTGGTCACCACATTATAGGAAGGATGTGATTGCACTGGAGCAGATGCAGAGGAGATTTACCTGGATGCTGCCTGGGCTGGAAGGTCTGAGCTATGTGGAAAGGTTGAATGGGCTGGGGTTGTTTTCCTTGGAGCAGCGAAGGTTGAGAGGAAACCTGATAGAGGTGTATAAGATTATGAGGGGCATAGATAGGAAGGCACTTTCTCCATTAGTAGAGGGGTCAAAACCAGGGGGCATAGATTTAAGGTAAGAGGTAGAAGGCTAGGAGAGGAGTTGAGGAGAAATGTTTTTCACCCAGAGGCTGGTGGGAGTCTGGAACTCTGAAAAGGTGGTTTAGTCAGAAACTCTGGTAACATTTAAGAAGTATTTAGATATTCACTTGCATTGTCATAACCTCCTGGGCTATGAGCAATGTGCTGGAAAATGGGATTAGTGTCATCAGATTTTTGTTGACTGGTGCAGACACGATGGGCTGAATGGCCTCCTTCTGTGATGTAAACACCTATGAGTCTTTGAGGACGAAAGTGAGGGATGCGTGGGTTAGCACTGGAATCCTCGGGACATCTCATAGTTACGTGTGAGTGCAGCTCCGGCTACATCTCAAGACCCCTTAACGCATGCTGGAGAGTGCTGGCCACCACTTCAATGGCCTGAATACTGCGCTGCATAGCTGCCTGAAACCTGACCCACCTCCGCCCCACTCCACCTGACTGACTGGCGGCAGCTTTGCTCACTGGACTGCATGCTGTGCTCTCAGCTCAGGTGCAGGCATTCTCCTAACCCGCGCTGCAAGGCTGCACTGTTAGCTTGAACCATGGGGGAGACTGGTCCAAACCGGAATGACGACATTGCAAGGGGCTGTGAGCACCTCTAACAGTGACAGTTTGTTGATCAGCTTTAGCAAGGAGATTGTACAATTGTGCAACTTTCCCAGTCATCCAATTGTTTCACATTCCACTAAAACACTCATTAATTTGCAGTCTGTGCCCAAGGCGTGCAAAGTTCAGGAGCATTTGGTGGCACTTTCTTGCCTCTGCATTGCTTGAGTGCGCAGATAAGCTGGTGGCCCGACTCCAAGCATGTCACTGTGGCTGCGCCTAAACTCTCTCAGCTGCGGAAGAATGTTCAATTTATACAAGGTTTTCCTAATGCATAACCATCTCCCCCCCACCCCCACTTTGCATTTGCTTGTGCACTACCATCAGACCATGCTGCCTTGCACCCCACCCCCTCAACTCAACTCACCCACTGTGCAGCCCTTGCCCCAGCATCGCACTGTCAGTCAGCTGGGAAAAAGTTACCTGCCCGTGCCCTTGCCTGAATGCACGGTGCCTCAATCTTGAAGTCAAACGGGCGACCTTCACAAGCGCTGCGCAACATTAATATGCACTTATCTCTGAGTTCCCCTCGAAGTTCAGCTCACCAGGTGAATGCCTTTTAAATGCTATTGTGAAACACGTCAGCATCCAATCACGCCAATGAGCCAGGATGATCCTGGGGGTATGATTCTGGCGAGCAGGGCTTATGATTAGATGTAAACATATTAAAATGACATTCCTGACATCTGGCAGCAGGAAACGTGGCCCGTCATTGACGGCTGGAGGGGACGATCACAACCTGGTTTCACGATGGAGCCTTCTCGCCATATTGTCCGCTCATGTCCGAGGCCAATGGGGATGGAGAATTCTGGCCTGAAACTGTCTGAGGTGGTTCTGTCACACTGTGCAGAACAGCACGATTCCCAGGGAATGTCCACAACTCTTACATTCTCAGTAGGTCTCAGATCCTTGACATCTTCCAGGGCCCACAGAGACTGCAGGGTTGGCTTTTCAGGGACAAGGGCTACCTGCAGAGGACGTGACTGATGTGGAGGCCTCAGACTGCAGCAGAGCGACGGTGTATCAAGGCTCATGCTGCAATGCACAACTTGGTGGAGCAATCCATCGGGTTGCTGAAAATAAGGTTCCAGTGCCTGGACTGGTCTGGTGGAGCTCTGCATAACAATCCACAGAGGGTATCACACAGTTTCATCGCCCACTGTGTCCTTTACAACCTAGCACTGCAATGGGGGGAGAAGTTGGCCGAGGAGGAGATGGAGGATCTGGCGGTCTCCTCCGATGAGGAGGACTTTGACAGTGATGAAGGTAATGAGGTTCCTGAAGGCGCAGATGACAGCGATGAGACCCTCACATTGTCCAGGTGAGGCAGGTGCATTCAGGTGGCCCTCATAGCTGCTAGATTCATGGAGGATGATGATGACATGCAGTGCGGAGACACCATAAATCCTCACATTCCACCTGTTCACATTTGACTCCTGTCTGGCTGATGGCAGCGCACATAACCTCTGTGATAAGGCTCCTGTCATGGAGACGCAGCGGATGCCCATAGTCCCAACATTCCAGGAGGGTGATGACGACATGCAGTGGAGACACTCCATAGATCCTCAACATAGCTTATGTGGATATCTGACCCATGTCTGGCTGATGGCAGCTCCCTTGTACTCTGTGAACAGGGTCATACCACGGAGGTGCAACAGGGAAACTTTAACTTCTCCTGAGCCCTTCAGGACTGCACTTTCACTGGACACAGATGCTGATGAGACAGTGGCCAGTCGCACCTCAAAGGTGCTGGGAGCACAAGGAGAAAATGGTGAAACTCTGTGCCGCTGGCCCAGCACATTCTGGCAGCAATGACAAGCCCCAACAAGGTACAAGCCTGACTGATGTGCCCAGTGACTGTGAAGGTACACCATCAGTGTGCTGGGAAGGTTGCACAAAGCACAGGGAAGAGGCCCAGGGCTGAGAAACCTGCCTTTATCTTGTGCAGAAAGATTTCACATCTGAGTTAGAACAAGGAGCCATAGGCAGGGAGACATTCTTGGGAGTTTATTGACAATAGTGAATAGTATGTACAAACGATTAACACCCATGCCCAGGCTGTGCAACTACATCTTCTTAACTTTCCTAACCCTGTCACTATGTCTTGGTGCTCCCCCGATATCCACAACAGAGATGGAGGCAACCTGCTGACTGTGACATCTTGTCTGTGACGACCTTGACGGGCATCCTCTGGAGAGTCGAGACCTGAAGGGTCCCGGCCTGCTTTTGGGGTCCCGCTGTGAGGCAGTGGCACCCTCCTTGGCCTGTGGAGCTGGAGCTGCTGGGGTCACAGGAAGAGGGGATTCGGATGGGCTGGACACTCCCGGAATCACCTGGGTGGATGACGCCAGCGTTTGCACCTGCTGATCCTCCTCCCTATGGGTGCCCAAGGACCCCTGGCTGACTCCTTGAGGAGAAGGGGAAGCTGGAGTGTGATCAATCTGCCCCACACCACTCTCACGTTGACACTGTTAAGAGGCCAACTATGATGTCAGTGATGGAGTTCAGCCCACACAGCAGTACAGAACCAATGTCCTGGACCAAGGTCTCCATGGCGGTCACCGTTCTACCAGTGTTGACCTCAGTGCGTTGACATACCAGTGCTATCACCTCACACAGACTTCTCCATCGTACATCCCTCCCTGATGTTCCTGAACTTGCTTTTGCAGTTCCAGCAACTGAAGTATAACCAAGTCCAGAGGCTCTTCATCTGACTTGGACTCAGCAGATTTCTGGTCTCCAGCAATCTTCCAAGTGCTGGAAACCTGGGGAGTCCATGCCCCCGCTTGCTGTGGATCAGACAGTTCGATGTGCTCACCAGATTGTGACCCCCAAGGCTATTCTAGAGCTAGGTCCCACTGAGGCATGTGTCTCTGCGTTGGTGGAGGGTGTGGGTGAGCACTGAGACGGGTCTTCAGTTAGGGTATCTTCAGGTTTTTTTTCCAAGGTGTCTTCGGAACAGAGGAATGACTCACCGCATGGTTATCTGATGGATGTTGCACTGCTGGATCTTCACTTGGTTGAGCACTGCCCAGCACAGGAGTGGTCCAGGTTGTCGCCAGCCAGCTGAATGACTATTTTCAAAGCCTGTGAGAACCTTGATGTCAGATATTCCTTCACCAGTCTGCGACCTTTCCCTTTGGTTGCATGCCAGCTTGTCCTGCATGAATACAGATGGAGAGAGTGTGAGCAGGATGCCTGCCAAGCCAGATAATAAAGATGCTTAATGCATGTGGGTGGTGAGTGGTGCCATGGATGTGATGAGGACATAATCCGCAAGGAAGATGAAAGTGCGTGTGAGAGAGTGAATGGTGATGTCCCTTGAACTGGCAGTGAGTGAGGTCCCTGTGGATATGTGATGGGTTTTGTGAGTGTGTAAGTTGAAAGTGATGAAAAGAGTGACTTACACTGGTGGAACGGAGGAGATCAGTCATCCTCTTTTGGCACTGGGTGGCTGTCCTCCTTTGCAGGGCATTGGTGCTGACCACCACTGCCACTGTCTCCCATGCCAGATTGGTGACTTTGCTTGCTGGTCTTCACCCAGAATGGGTGTAGAGGACTTGGTGGTGGGCCTCCACTACGTCCAGTAGGCACTCGTGGGAGGCATCACTAAATTTGGATGCAGCATGTTTCCTCCCTTTAGCAGCCATCAGTTCCCAGCAGTTTCCTATCCCTTGAAGAGTGCTAGCTCTGTGCATTGGCAGTCTTTAAATATGGCACCCAGTTTACTGAAGGCCTGAGGTGATGGCGGAGTGGGTGAATCAGAGGCCACCCCACCAGAGACATGGTGTGTTTCCTGGGAGTGCATATTAATGAGGCGGGATGTGCCGATACGGCGTGAAAAGCCAACATCGCGGCCGGCAGGTAAAATGTCCTTTTTCCCACCTGTTACTGCACTTACTGCAAATCTGGGATGATTCAGCCTTCAGAGTGAAAAATGGATTGAAACTAGGCTGTATCCTAACCCCCAATCTGTTCAGTATTTTCTCCACCATACTCCTGATCCTTGCCTTCCCTGCAGATGTAGAAGGAGTTTACTAACTAGGTCAAATGGCAAGCCCTACAATCCCAACTGAAAGCAAAGACAAAAATGCAGCATATCTTGAGCAGAGAATTGCTCTACAGTGATGTTGCCATGCTAGTCACTCATACCGAAACTCAGATACAAAGGCTCGTGGATTGTCTCTCTCGTGCCTGTAGCTTGTTCTGTCTTACATGAAGTGTCAAGGAAAACAGTGATTATGCGACAGATCACAACTCCACCCTTGATCACCACTCTGGAAGTGGTTTGCAAATTCTGCTACCTTGCCTCAATGGTGACAGATAATCTGACCCTTGATGCAAAACTCGATCCACGCATAGGCAAAGTAGCTTTCACCTTTGGCTGACTCCTGAAATGTCCATGGAACAACATCAAACCCACTCTTAGGACCAAGACAAAAACAGAATTACCTGGAAAAACTCAGCAGGTCTGGCAGCATCGGCGGAGAAGAAAAGAGTTGACGTTTCGAGTCCTCATGACCCTTCGACAGAACTTGCGTTCGAGTCCAAGAAAGAGTTGAAATATAAGCTGGTTTAAGGTGTGTGTGTGGGGGGCGGAGAGATAGAGAGACAAAGAGGTGGAGGGGGGGTGGGGGTGTGTGGTTGTAGGGACAAACAAGCAGTGATAGAAGCAGATCATCAAAAGATGTCAACGACAATAGTACAATAGAACACATAGGTGTTAAAATTAAAGTTGGTGATATTATCTAAACGAATGTGCTAATTAAGAATGGATGGTAGGGCACTCAAGGTATAGCTCTAGTGGGTTTTTTTTATATATAATGGAAATAGGTGGGAAAAGGAAAATCTTTATAATTTATTGGAAAAAAAAGGGAAGGGGGAAACAGAAAGGGGGTGGGGATGGGGGAGGGAGCTTACGACCTAAAGTTGTTGAATTCAATATTCAGTCCAGAAGGCTGTAAAGTCCCTAGTCGGAAGATGAGGTGTTGTTCCTCCAGTTTGCGTTGGGCTTCACTGGAACAATGCAGCAAGCCAAGGACAGACATGTGGGCAAGAGAGCAGGGTGGAGTGTTGAAATGGCAAGCGACAGGGAGGTTTGGGTCATTCTTGCGGACAGACCGCAGGTGTTCTGCAAAGCGGTCGCCCAGTTTACGTTTGGTCTCTCCAATGTAGAGGAGACCACATTGGGAGCAACGGATGCAGTAGACTAAGTTGGGGGAAATGCAAGTGAAATGCTGCTTCACTTGAAAGGAGTGTTTGGGTCCTTGGACGGTGAGGAGAGAGGAAGTGAAGGGGCAGGTGTTGCATTTTTTGCGTGGGCATGGGGTGGTGCCATAGGAGGGGGTTGAGGAGTAGGGGGTGATGGAGGAGTGGACCAGGGTGTCCCGGAGGGAGCGATCCCTACGGAATGCCGATAAGGGGGGTGAAGGGAAGATGCGTTTGGTGGTGGCATCATGCTGGAGTTGGCGGAAATGGCGGAGGATGATCTTTTGAATGCGGAGGCTGGTGGGGTGATAAGTGAGGACAAGGGGGACCCTATCATGTTTCTGGGAGGGAGGAGAAGGCGTGAGGGCGGATGCGCGGGAGATGGGCCGGACACGGTTGAGGGCCCTGTCAACGACCGTGGGTGGAAAACCTCGGTTAAGGAAGAAGGAGGACATGTCAGAGGAACTGTTTTTGAATGTAGCATCATCGGAACAGATGCGACGGAGGCGAAGGAATTGAGAGAATGGGATGGAGTCCTTACAGGAAGCAGGGTGTGAGGAGCTGTAGTCGAGATAGCTGTGGTAGTCGGTGGGTTTGTAATGGATATTGATGGACAGTCTATCACCAGAGGTTGAGACAGAGAGGTCAAGGAAGGGAAGGGAAGTGTCAGAGATGGACCACGTGAAAATGATGGAGGGGTGGAGATTGGAAGCAAAATTAATAAATTTTTCCAAGTCCTGACGAGAGCATGAAGCGGCACCGAAGTAATCATCGATGTACCGGAGAAAGAGTTGTGGAAGGGGGCCGGAGTAGGACTGCAACAAGGAATGTTCCACATACCCCATAAAGAGACAGGCATAGCTGGGGCCCATGCGGGTACCCATAGCCACACCTTTTATTTGGAGGAAGTGAGAGGAGTTGAGGGAGAAATTGTTCAGTGTGAGAACAAGTTCAGCCAGACGGAGGAGAGTAGTGGTGGATGGGGATTGTTCGGGCCTCTGTTCGAGGAAGAAGCTAAGGGCCCTCAGACCATCCTGGTGGGGGATGGAGGTGTAGAGGGATCGGACGTCCATGGTGAAGAGTAAGCGGTTGGGGCCAGGGAACTGGAAATTGTTGATGTGACGTAAGGTGTCAGAGGAATCACGGATGTAGGTGGGAAGGGACTGGACAAGGGGAGAGAGAAGGGAGTCAAGATAACGAGAAATGAGTTCTGTGGGGCAGGAGCAAGCTGAGACGATTGGTCTACCGGGGCAGTTCTGTTTGTGGATTTTGGGTAGGAGATAGAAGCGGGCCGTCCGAGGTTGGGCGACTATCAGATTGGAAGCTGTGGGAGGGAGATCCCCAGAGGAGATGAGGTCAGTGACAGTCCTGGAAACAATGGCTTGATGTTCAGTGGTGGGGTCATGGTCCAGGGAGAGGTAGGAGGAAGTGTCTGCGAGTTGACGCTCAGCCTCCGCGAGGTAGAGGTCAGTGCGCCAGACAACAACAGCACCACCCTTGTCAGCGGGTTTGATGACAATGTCAGGGTTGGACCTGAGAGAATGGAGTGCAGTAAGTTCAGAGAGAGACAGGTTAGAATGGGTGAGAGGAGCAGAGAAATTGAGACGACTAATGTCGCGCCGACAGTTCTCAATGAAAAGATCAAGAGAAGGTAAGAATCCAGAGGGAGGGGTCCAGGTGGAGGGAGAATATTGGAGATGGGTAAAAGGATCCGTTGAACTGGGAGAGGACTCCTGCCCAAAGAAGTGAGCCCGGAGACGAAGACGGCGGAAGAAGAGTTCAGTATCATGCCGAGCCCGAAATTCATTGAGGTGAGGGCGTAAGGGTATGAAATTAAGTCCTTTGCTGAGCACTGAACGTTCAGCATCGGAGAGGGGAAGGTCAGGGGGTATAGTGAATACACGGCTGGGGTTGGGATTGGAAGAAAGGGTGGGGATGGAGGAACAGGCAGGGGTGGGGGGTCCTAGATGGGTGTTGGTGTCGATGAGTTGTTGTAGCTTGCGTTCCTTAGCACTTGAGAGAAAGAGAAAAAGTTTCTTGTTGAGGCGTCGGATGAGCTGAAGGATAAAATGAAACTGGGGGCACGCGCAGCTTTGACAAAGGGTACGGCGGTGCTGCTGGAGGGAGAGGTCGAGTGTGTTCATATGGCGGCGCATGGCACTGAGTGTGGATTTCAGAATGTGACGGGAACAGCAGTCTGAGAAACGTTTTATGTCCCGGAGATACCTGTAATCCTGGGTGGGTTCGAAACATGAGGGGTGGAATTTCAGTTGAAATCCACATGGGGTAAGTCGGAGACGGAGACAGTCACTGAGAAAGGAGATATGGCTGTGAAAGCGGGTTTTAGTAAACACCTTGTCAAACACTAGGAGGGAAATGGAAAGCAAAGAAGGTGAGCAAGACAACAGAGAGATACAGAAATCTTGTCGCAGAGAGGAACAGAACTTCTTCAAGGAGGTAGGCATTTCTTGAAGAGCAGTGGCAGTCAATTAAACACAGAGATAAAAACAAAAAAACTGCGGATGCTGGAAATCCAAAACAAAAACAGAATTACCTGGAAAAACTCAGCAGGTCTGGCAGCATCGGCGGAGAAGAAAAGAGTTGACGTTTCGAGTCCTCATGACCCTTCGACAGAACTTGCGTTCGAGTCCAAGAAAGAGTTGAAATATAAGCTGGTTTAAGGTATGTGTGTGGGGGGCGGAGAGATAGAGAGACAAAGAGGTGGAGGGGGGCTGGGGGTGTGTGGTTGTAGGGACAAACAAGCAGTGATAGAAGCAGATCATCAAAAGATGTCAACGACAATAGTACAATAGAACACATAGGTGTTAAAATTAAAGTTGGTGATATTATCTAAACGAATGTGCTAATTAAGAATGGATGGTAGGGCACTCAAGGTATAGCTCTAGTGGGTTTTTTTTATATATATAATGGAAATAGGTGGGAAAAGGAAAATCTTTATAATTTATTGGAAAAAAAAGGGAAGGGGGAAACAGAAAGGGGGTGGGGATGGGGGAGGGAGCTTACGACCTAAAGTTGTTGAATTCAATATTCAGTCCAGAAGGCTGTAAAGTCCCTAGTCGGAAGATGAGGTGTTGTTCCTCCAGTTTGCGTTGGGCTTCACTGGAACAATGCAGCAAGCCAAGGACAGACATGTGGGCAAGAGAGCAGGGTGGAGTGTTGAAATGGCAAGCGACAGGGAGGTTTGGATCATTCTTGCGGACAGACCGCAGGTGTTCTGCAAAGCGGTCGCCCAGTTTACGTTTGGTCTCTCCAATGTAGAGGAGACCACATTGGGAGCAACGGATGCAGTAGACTAAGTTGGGGGAAATGCAAGTGAAATGCTGCTTCACTTGAAAGGAGTGTTTGTGTCCTTGGACGGTGAGGAGAGAGGAAGTGAAGGGGCAGGTGTTGCATTTTTTGCGTGGGCATGGGGTGGTGCCATAGGAGGGGGTTGAGGAGTAGGGGGTGATGGAGGAGTGGACCAGGGTGTCCCGGAGGGAGCGATCCCTACGGAATGCCGATAAGGGGGGTGAAGGGAAGATGTGTTTGGTGGTGGCATCATGCTGGAGTTGGCGGAAATGGCGGAGGATGATCCTTTGAATGCGGAGGCTGGTGGGGTGATAAGTGAGGACAAGGGGGACCCTATCATGTTTCTGGGAGGGAGGAGAAGGCGTGAGGGCGGATGCGCGGGAGATGGGCCGGACACGGTTGAGGGCCCTGTCAACGACCGTGGGTGGAAAACCTTGGTTAAGGAAGAAGGAGGACATGTCAGAGGAACTGTTTTTGAATGTAGCATCATCGGAACAGATGCTGGTTTATGAGGTCTGTGTTCTCAGCACCCTGCTGTGTGGCTATGAAACATGGACGACTTACAGTTATCAAGAAAGGAAGCTCAACCATTTTTATCTAGGCCACACATTCTCAGCCTCTCAGGAAAGGACAAAATCACGATCGCGAAAGTCCTCTCAAAGGCAAAGCATTCCAAGTATTCTAGCATTCATCAAGCTCAGACAACTTGGCTGCTTTTGGCACATTTGCAAGATGGAAGATGGATACATTCCCAAGAATTTTCTGTATAACAAGCGAGCCAGAGCCCGAAGTTCAGCAGGACACGCAAAGCTCCACTTCAAGGATGTGTGCAAGGCCATAAACATCAATTTTCACACCTGGGAGACACAAGCTGAATACAGAGGGAAATGGTAACATCACCTGTGGGTCAGCATGCACTGGTTTGGAACCAAGCACCAACACCGAAAACTACAACGCACAACACCTGATAACCATCTCATATGAAGCATTTGTTGCAGAACCTCCACAAATTGGGCTCTTTAACCCTCAGCAAAATTGCATCGTATGAAATTATCTCATCCCTAATGGATTTGCTGCGTGTTCATCATTTTACCTATTTGGAAAGATATCGATGACAGCAACAATGTCTCTGACAATGTCTCAGCTTTGTATGCTGTCTGCAGCTTATGAAATATTTAGCATTTCAATTTGTATATTCTGTTTCTTCCTTGCTTTCTTTGTCCCTCTCATACAAAAACAATCTCTGTTTTAAAAGTAACAAAACACTTGGGATGATATTTATCTGAATGAAGCTTTTGACATTTGTCATCTGGCTTTTTCAAATAATTTTGGAAAGCAACCAAATAGATTATGTTGAAGACTGCAGAGTAAACTAATTACCACTGATAAATCCTGAAAAAAGAATACACATTGCACATTGCCAAGCCTATGTCAGGCATGTCATATTATGAACTTTCAGCCAATACTTTTAAAATTTAGACGCAAACAAGCTATTAAGATGGCTGCCGCAAATCATGTGACTTTTGGGATTTGGACTACAGTCCATATTAAGGCTCTGGTGAATGCCTAATTAAATATGGAAATAGGTGAGGGTACCTCACAGCCATTTGTGAAATTAACACATCTCATTGTTTAAGGATGGGCTAAGATCTAAAGACCATGGAGTTTCCAGACTGTCTGTCTCCATGTTTCATACAGGACAAAAGGGGGATCAAAACTGAATGGCCACCTGTCAATTTTCCATTGTATCGTGATGGCCTGCCCCACCCCAACTAGACTGAGTAGGACCCAGAGGTGTTAACCCAGTGGCCATATGATCAAAACTGGGTTCAGGGATTGCATCTTTATTACCCTAGGTCCCAGAGGTTCATCAGAACCATTAGCCATCAGCCTGGCTGAGAACCAGATTCTGAAACTAGCTGCAAGTCATCAAGCAGTCAAAGTACTTAAACTGTTCCAGTTTCAAAGTTCACCTGAGAACCGACCTCCTAGATATTCAAGCACAAGAAACCTCACAGCCTGCTGTGGACGCTTTACTTTAAAAGACCCTCACTTTAACTTTAAATTATTGAATCTCATTCAAGAAACCACAGGCCTGCCACCTGAGAGACCGGAAATCATAAATCAGAGACTGAAGTAACAGTAATCTGTAAAAGTGCAATATTTTTTACCTGTATCCAATCTTTATGTGTGTTTGTGTGTGCATGCGTGAGACCGAGTGAATGACGTTACATTAATTAATGGTAAATGTGTGAGAATAAATAACCTTCTTTACTTTAAAACACATGAAAACTTGCTGCTGAATAATTTAATTGGAAAACACACTCCAAGGGGAAGATAAGACACTCTTAACCTGAAGGTGGTTTCTGAGGGGGTTGGGAAGAATCCAGAACCCATAAAACAGATAGGAATTTGTGATTGCAGCTCGCTGGTAGCAATTCATTTTGACTTCCAGGTTTTCCCTCTCCAAGCTGCAGAACCAGCATGATGAACACTTACATGATGCTGCACATCTCAGCTGCACTTAAAAGAATGGTGCACAAATGGAAATTGGAGGTGTTCAGGGTAGATGATGGACATAGAGCAAAAACAGCACCCAGATCTAATGATATCTCACTTGAATTATTGCTGCGTATGGTCTGGAGGAGGAGGGACATATTTTACCTCAGTGGTGAAGGGAGGAAACCTGCTGCTGTCACCAAGAAAATGTGTTTGGGAGTAAATGATGAGGTGAACTGCCCAGGTCTTGACTACAATATAGAAAGTGGTTTAATGACCTAACTAGATCAGGAAAGGTGAGTATATTTTCTGATACAATTGGCATCCTGCCACAAGTCCCCCTTTCACACTGTCTTGCTAAGTTATCTCTATCACGTCACTGCTCAACTCAACTTTCAGCTGCACTCAGTCTTCAGTTTCTATTCACTTCATCAACTCCGCCTTTGTTCATACACCACTGACACTTACCCCAATCTTTATGCAATATGAAGCATCAGTCTGATGGTCACCTTCACCAAATGCACTGCATCCATCAGGTGAATACCTCACCTTCATTCACCCACAACTCAGATTTCCTCTTCCTTGTGGGAGGAGAGAGTGCAAAATGCGACAGATAGTCAAGCTCATAGATGCAGAGAAGGATGCCAAAGGGATAAGTGGAAGATTTCCATCTCTCTCAGTTGCAGATGGATAAACTGGGAACTCATAGGTGGCTAGTGACAGAATTGCAAACATCTCTGACACACACACTGACTTTATTTCATCAATGACCAAATTATGAGAAGACTGAGTCTGGTGATTGTTAATATTGTGACTTTGCCACAACTAAATCATATCCCTTTCTTTTGCCATCCAGGACCTGCACACATAAAGCAAATGAGGTACCCATGAGGATAATTACTCAGGGTACCTCATTCCTTCTGAGGATGTACTGTCACAGGATGTATGGCCATGTACCAGTGAAAATACTGTCACTTTGGTGGGCCCAATTGGAGAGTTACTTAGTCTTTCACCTGGTGATTCACATCTCCCAGTGAACACAAGCATTCAGGAACAGCTGTGCCATGTTGTGGGGTGCTATCCTCTCCAAACCTTGCTCAGCTGGACACAGATGCTGAACCATGGGGCCTATAATTGAGAAGGAGAATGCTAAGCATGTGCCAGCAGCTTTGCCAGTTACTGACAGATGTGCCACATACACTCTCCACAATAGCAGAGAGGATGAAGGAGTTCAACATGAATCTAATGCATTGGTGGCACAGGTAGTTGCAAGAATGTCTGCCTGGGAACATAAAGCATGGCTCTGAAATGAATCCCTGAAGACCATGACCACACCAAACAGAATATGTCTGCTGTTTTAAAAAGAATTGCAGATACCACATCCATGGTCTTACAACATGTCTCTGACCAATATGGACTGCAGCAGAGCAATCAGAATGATGTGGCATAGGCTCAGCAAGAGGTGATGGTTAAAGAGACAGGGAAGCAGGAGTTTAACTCAAAGTGCTCCCACTTCTCAACCATTACCTTCCCCAGTCAGTACTCCACATGTTGGCTCATCAACTGATGGCTGAGTCTGTCTTCCCACAGGTCGAGATGGGGTTGTCTTTGACAGAGCCTGAGTCCTTTTCAGCCCAGAAACCCCAGTGCTGTTCAAGTTGCATTTGGAACCAAATTAAAAAACATTTCAAAAGAGCTCATTAACATCTCCTAAAGACATGAATTAAGCTAACACGTATCCTCCCGCACCCATTTATGAAATTGTTGACTTTGTAGATTTTTCACCAGCATCCAAACACTCCTCCGTTAAACAATAAAGCGAGTGCATTGAAGTCAGGTTGCGATCCTGCTTTAAAAGTCACAAGTTTTCACCCTCCACTTGCTTCAAACTATCGTTCTTGAGCAGATGAAATTCCACCCCTTTCCCCACCCCATTAGATCCAAGGCTAAGCTTCTGAAAAAAGCTAATGCTTTTAATTAAAAACTGTAATTAAGCGATTTAAAAACAAGAATGATAATTCAAAGCATAAATGTCATCGTTATTTTTATGAAACAAGCACTTTTTGATTATATTTTCATTCTGTTTGAAACCTTATTTTAGGCAATTTTTTATCATAATCAATGAGAAAAGGAATGGTCTCGTTCCAGCTGCTTTCTCTATTTTTGATTTCCATGTTCCACATCCCTGCAGTTCTTATTTGATGGTGGTTTATTTTGAGCCAGTCAATGAAATGTGACAGGGAAAGTGTCACAATGGGTGATACAAAAATGTGATATAACAAGAAGAAAATGTACAATGGCAACGGCAGAAGATATTTTGTGCATTATTGTTCACTGTTAAACTTCGCATGCTATTTTGCTACAGTAGAGGTGCAAAATGATGGGACACAACACTTTCAAAGGAAGATGTTACACTCATTTATATTAGAAATTGTCTTTGTCCTGTTTGTTCATTAGTTTTGAGTAATGGTTACGATTTTCAGCTATGAAACATAATTTTTTTGCTGTAAACTGTCCTCTACTAAATCTTTGGGTTGGCATGCACATTTGTAGATAGTTGGAGAATATTGAAGCCAACAAAAGCAAGCAGGAAAGCAAATTGAAGTACAATCATAGATTATCAGCTGGCAGCTATCACTGTTATAGGTATAAATCTGTTTATGAAGAAGTATTTTCTGCAAAAATAACCAAAAAAGGGGAAGAAAAACACTGGACCCAATTCACTTTTTTGAAACAAGAAACAATGTGACCTGTCGCGAAAGCCAAAACCTTCCACAAAACAATTTGATGCTCACTGCCAATCAGAATCAAAATCATATTTTGTACCAGATACAGTGGACAATGAAAACAAAATACAACAATGTCTGACAATCAAAGAACCCTTCAATATAATAGAAAGAAAATTAGGAATTATTTTTGTTTCAAAAGCAACATACTGCAAGCCCATTTGGTTACTGGCCAACACAAAAACTTCAAGTTTCTAAGGATTGGATTACAAGGTTGCTGAAGTTTAAAAGTTGAGGCAATTGTATCATTGTGAAAGGTACTATAATATTGTATGATAGTATATAATATTACTTATGTAATTCAACAGTTTCCCGGAACAATACTTTGTGTACGAATGAGGTATAAAGCTATTTGACATCTATTATTGTGTAATGAGGCAGGGTTAATTAGTAGTCTCAGAGTAAAAAATACTCTGGGAAAAAGTGGTCATAATACAGTTGAATTGCATATTAAGTTTGTGAGTGACTTACATGAGTTCTGTAATGACTCAACGGAGCAGACAGGATTCAACAAGAAACAGATAAACTTTATTACAGAGAGCTTTTCAGGTGCTACATGCTCGATCAGGACTCTCAGGAAGCCCAACCCTGGGTTTCCCACACTTAGGGCTCATTGGTCAGAGCTTTAACAGATTATCACATGAGCCTTGATAGAAAGCAGGGGCAGAATTTTGCCCTTGATGGGTGGGTGGGCCCTGGTTGGGCCCCACAGGCTCGGCGGCAGGGTAGGTGGGCCCCACAGGCTCGGCGGCAGGCAGGCAGCCGATCACCACTGCCGAAACGGGCCCTGCCGTCATTTTAAGTGGGCGGGCCAATTAAGGCCACCTGACAGGATGCGCCATGTGCTTCTGGTGTGGGCGGAGGGAATTCCCCAAATGCCAGAGAGCGCTTTCTCACGCGTGCGCGTGAAAGAGTGCACAACTCCCTGAGACTAAGTGCTGCCTCTGGGAGAGCACTGAAAGTTTTTGAAAGTTTAAAAATAGAAAAATAAAAAAATTATTAACATGTCCCCCCTCATGTGACAATGTCACATGAGATGGGACATGTTAATAAATATCACAGGGACTTTATTAAAGTCTTTTAAAACTGACATGAAACCTCATCCTGCCAGTGGATGAAGTTTCATGTTTTACGATTTGCCGCCGTGGCTCATGGCCTGTCCGCCAGCCTTAAGGTTGGACGGGCAGGGCCTTTAATTGATTTAACTACCCTGCCAATTGCCTCAATTGGCCATTGACAGGTCGGTGGGTGGACAGCTGATCGCGCTGTCCCCCTGCCTTCCTGAATATTTAAATGGAGCGTCATTTAAATGTTGTGTGTCATCAACAACATATACATATATACAATTTCAGGTGATGAAAGATCAAGTCTCTGAGGTTCTCGCCTTATATGGCTAGAGTGGCATAGCTCTACCACTTGCAGTTCCTCAACAGGATCGACAGGATCTGGAGCTATGGCATGAGACACATCATTAGAAAGTGGCAGCTGTGGATTTGGCAACTCTAGAGACATTGGGCATGTCTATTCTAGGTCATTCTGTCACCTCAGGAAATGATGGGTCGACGTTAATCACAGGGAGAATAGTTGGTTGTTGGAATTTCTCTCTAGCATGAAGATGATCTCTGTGGTTATAAATGATTCTATCTTCCACTTGTACTTGAAAAGATAATGGACCAGTCTCTGTGACAATGGTTCCAGGAACCCAATATGGCCCACTTCTGCATTTCCGCATAAATACCGTGTCGCCTACACTGAATGTTCAAGCTCTGCTATTTATATCATGGTTCAATTTTTGATTAGTCTGATTCTGCTCTACCTTCCCCTCTACATTTGGAAACACCAGACTTAACCGTGTATGTTGGCAGCGTTTCATCAATAATTCAGATGGTGTTGAACCTGTAGTCGAATGTGGCATCGTACAATAACTGAGAAAAAAGTGGGAAAGTCGAGATTCTAGAGCAACTTCTGATAACCTCTTCATACCAGACTTGAAAGTTTGTTCAGCTCTCTCGGCTAAACCATTTAATGAAGGATGGTAAGGAGCTGTTTTAATATTCCAGATTCATGAATTCCTGAAAATGTGTGCCGATAAAAGCTGTACCATTATCAGAAACAATGATTTCAGGTGGGCCATGTATGCTAAAACAGTGGCACAGTTTTTCGATAGTTGTGTCCAATGGTGATGATTTGACTTTGTATACACCCATCCATTTAGAATGTGCATCTATGATCAACAAAAACATGATACCTAAGAATGGCCCTACATAATTGATATGTAGTCTAACCCAGGGTCGACCAGGCTACTCCCACGGATGCAGTGGAGCTGAAACAGGCAACTTCTGTTGTTACTGGAGACAGTGCTTGCCCATGCTTCCAATGTCACTGTCTTTGCCTGGCCACCAGACATAGCTTTGTGTAAGCATTTTCATTTTTGATATGCCTGGATGTGCACTGTGAAGCTCTGTCAAGAGTGGTTCTCTACCTAGTGATGGGACGACAACTCTTGATCCCCACAACAAAATTCTATCTTTTGAACAGACAGCTTAACCCTGTGTTTCTGGCATGGAATGGTCGCAAATCTTCAGATAGAGGAGAATTTTACCATCCTTGCAAAACAAAGTCTCTAACTTTCAATAATATCGCATCTCTGTTTGTCTAATTTCTAATTTACTTTGCACACACAGGCGAAGAATCCAAGAAATTCAATAATAGCCACTTTTTGTGGCACTGGAGCATGTACAATGCTATCTGGTAACGGGAGATGACTGAGTATGTCCGCATTTGCAATGTGTAGGCCAGGACGGTACATAAAAGTATACTCATAGGCAGATAATGTCAGACCCCAACATTGTATTTTTGCTGAGGCTATTGGTGGAATGGCCTTATCCTCACTGAATAAACCCATTAATGGTTTATGATCTGACACAATGGTGAAATGTCATCCATGCAGGTACTGGTGGAATTTCTTCACGCCGAATACAAATGGTAAACCTTCCTTTTCAAGCTGGGAATAACCATCCTCAGCTTTGGAGAGGGTTCTCAAGACATAGCCAATGGGCCTTTCTGACCCATTTTCCACCAGAATTCTTTTGTCCCGTGGGCAGGCATGTGCCCAACCCGAATGGGAGTGAAATAGTGCTCGATGACATTGGGAGAGTGTCCCGACGTCATCGTGCACTCTCTCGATCTTTCAGTCGGCAGGCCCGCGCAAGAGGCGGCAGTGCGCCGGCCAACAATTAAGACACCAATAAGGCCCTTAAGTAATTAATTAAGTTGCATTTTTCACTGCCCGCTCAACCGTTCAGTTGACAGGTGGGCGAATAGGCCCGGCGGCCTTGACATTTTTAATGAAATCTCACCCAGGGGCAGGATAATGTTCCCAACTCTTAGTGAAAAAACAATTAAAATTTTTTAACATCCTTTTTCACATGTCCCTCTTCTTGTGACTGAGTCACATGTGGGGACATTTTTATCTCACATGTAAAAAGTTTATTTTTCATTTTAAAATTCTTCAGCTATTTGAGGCAGCTCTGTGCCCTCAGGGAGCTGTCAGTGCGTGCACCCCCGCCCATGCGCAAACTTCGGCACTCACGCTCCTCCCACCCCCACCCTGGCAGCGCTGAGATTCTTAGAGTGCCTTTCATGCTGGCTGGCAGTTAACTGGCCAGCCAGCGTGAAATTGCGGTCAGAGCCCGAATGCGGGCGGCGGTCATTCCCAGGCCCACCCGCCGCGCCCGCCCGACGAGGGGGAAGTCCCCCCCTATGTGATAACACGGCTCCTGCACCATACGGCGAGGCATCACATTTTAATACCAATTCTTCCAATGGGTCGTAATGTACCAATAAACACGACAAATGCAACAGTTTCTTTACTTTCACAAAGGCTTCTTCCTTTTGTGAATCCCATCACCAAAGGTGATTCTTTTTTAACAAGTGCAATGGTGCCAACACAGTTGACAAGTTTGACAAGAAGCGGTTATAGTAGTTGATCATACCCAGGAAGGACTTGAGTTTTGTTACATTGGATGGTGATGATGCATCTTTTATTGCCCGAACCTTCTCTTCTACCAGATGCAAACCTATGGTGTCCACCCTGTGACCCAGGTAAGTAACTTATAGGGCTTGAAATGTGCATTTTTCCTTCTTTAACCGTACAGCGGCTTCCATGAACCATCTTAGCACCTCCTCCAGCATGCCCAAGTATTCAGTCTTGATTGACCCTGTGATCAGAACAGGCTTTAGGTAAACTACCACTCAGGGAAGCCCTTGCAAAACACTCTCCATTGTTCTCTGGAAGATAACGCATGCAGATGATACTCCAAAGTGTAGGTGATTGTACTGATAAAGTGCCTTGTGTGTGTTAACAGCCGCATATTCTCTCGACATGCTATTCAGTTCTAATTGTTGGTAGATGTGGCTCATATCCAATTTCGAATAGGATTTGCCTCCTGCCAGCTTCTATCCTTGGAATGGGGTACTTGTCTTGTTTTGCTGTTTTATTTACGGTCAATTTATGGTCCCCACAAATGCGAATTGATTGGTTAGGCTTAAGCACTGGAACTATGGGTGCTGCCCATTCGGAGAATTGGGCAGGTTGGATGATGCCCAGCTTTTCTAACCAGCACAGTTCTGCATCCATCTTTTCTTTCAACACTTAAGGCACAGGCCTGGCCTTAAAGAAATGTAATGTCGCCTGAGGATCCACATATATCTTGGCCTTCACACCTTTTAACTTCTCTAACTCATCCCAAAATACCATGTCGTATTTCCTTAGCAGTTCAGTGACTCCTGTTTTCAGGTGAAACATCTCAGACCAGTCAAACTTGATCTCCAGTAACCAGTCTCGACCTAAAAGACTGGGCCCTTCTCTTTTCACTATTATCACAGGCAGCTGGGCTGTCTGTTGCCTATAAGACACTGGTACCAAGGTGATGCCCTTTACCTGAATAGACTCTCCAGTCTTTAATTTAGCAGTTGTCCACTCCAGGTTTATTGGCTGACTACCTTCAGTAAGGTATTTGAAAGTATGCTCTCCCACCACTGTAGTTGAGGCACCCCTATCCACCTCCACTATTAATGGCTTCTCATTAACTTGGATTGTGACAGCGATAGGCTCGGTTTTCACAGCGGTGATGTTATACAGGGAATAAATGTCAGTGTTGGCAACTTCAGGTTCTGCTGTATTTTTTAATTCAATCATGTTGGTTTGCTGCTTTACGGGCTGTTTCAACTTTGCTCTGCATTGCCTTACTACATGGCTTTTCTTACAGCAGTAATGGCATTCTGCCTTTGTGAATTTACAGGTGTCCAGACTGTGGTCAACTCCACACCTATAACAGCTCAATCTTGGAGTTGCCACTGAGGTGTTTCTACTTGGCCTTTTCATGTTTCTAGCAGCGGACATGGCCTCTCACTTTGATGCTGTGGGTCAGATTTTCGCACCACGCTTGATGGTAGGTTCCCACCCCACATGAAGAACAGTACCATGCTGTATGTGCTGCAAAGCCTGTGAGTCTCTCGCAACACTTTCCATGGCATCGTCCTGAACTCCACAAACTAATCGCTGCCGCAGCTTATCATTTAATGTGTCCCTGAAGTTGCAGTGTTCTGTCAACTGCTTAAGGTTCACTACACAGGCTGTGATGGACTCTCCGAGGGCCCAAACTCTGGAATTAAATTTAAAACACTGCATTATTATGGATGGCTTTGGCTGGAAGTGCATTTTCACGAGGTCCACTAATTCATTAAAAGATTTAGAGTTGGGCAGGATCAGGGCTGTCAGGTTGCGAATGAGATTGTGTGTCCTACTGCCACATCCTCAAAAGGATGACTCTCTGTTTTTCCTCCACAGTAATTTTGTTAGCTATGAAATAAAATCTGAGGTGCTCTACATACTGGCTCCAGTCTTCCATAGTCGCATCATATAAGGATCAATTCTGCTGAACAGTGGTGTGACTGGTGACTAGTCATCGCTTTTTCTTAAGATTCAATGTGCTCACGGTAAAAAGGTGAAGTGCAGTGTTGGAGCTATTTTACCCTCATCGCCAAATGTAATGACTTGACGAAACGGACAGGATTCAACAAGAAACAGTTAAACTTTATTACAGAGAGATTTTCAAGAGCTACATGCTCAATCAGGACTCTCATCAGGAAGCCCCACTCCCCAAATCACCTACACTTGGGGCTCATGTGTTGGAGCTGATAGACAGCAGGAGAGGCTATACTTTCAGTTACCACAAGTCCAAAACAAAAACCTTAGAGCAGAATCATCCCAAATTTGCACTAATTGTGGTAGCGGACGGGGAAAAGGACATTTTACCTCCTGGCCGCAATGGCGGCTTTTCACACCATATCGTCCCATTCCTGACGCATCCCTCCTTGTTAATAATTCATTCCTGGGAAACATGCCAGGTCACTAGCGGGTGTGTCCTCTGATCTGCCCACGCCGCTGTCATCTCAGGCCTTCAGTAATCCAGGTGCCATATTTAAAGGCCGCCCCTGCACAGAGCGAGCACTTGTCAAGGAATAGGAAGCTACTGGGGACTGATGGCTGCCAAAAGGAGGAAACAGATTCTGCCCAAGTTTAGCCATTCTCCCCTCGAACGCCTACTGGATGCAGTGGAGGCCCACTGCAAAGTCCTCGACACCTGCTCTGGTGAAGGCCAGCAAGCAAGGTTACCAATCCAGCATGGGAGGCAGTGGCAATGACAGTCAGTGTCAACAATCTGCAAAAGAGGACAAGCCACCCAGTGCAGGAAGAGGATGACTGCTTTCATCTGTTCAGTCAGGGTAACTCACTCTTCTCATTGCTCTCAACTCACACATTCACAAACCCATCAGACACCCACAGGGATCTCACACCTCAAGGGAAAACACCATTAACTCTCACACACACCCGCACACCTCCATCAGGCTCATATCCTCTGAAGCTTGTGTCCTCACCATGCCCATAGCTCCTCTTACCACACAAACATTCCACTCGGTGCCATGTGTCCCGCTCACACTCTCTTCATCTGTTTTCATGCAGAAGAAGCTGGCTCACATTGGCAGAAAGAGGTCCCAGACCGGGGGCGGAGTGGCCCATATTAGACCCCTCACTCACTTTGAGGAGCTTGCCATCACACTGACTTGTGAGGACGCGGACCGTACCTACGATGATGTTGAGGTCAGTGGTGAACACCCTCGTGAGGATCCTGCACCAGATCACCCCTCTCTCAATGCAACTGTGAGTGCTCTCTCTCTTGTTTTTGACTCTGCTGCCATGCACTAATTATCTCTACTTTGGTTCACACGGAGCTCTGCCAAGCAATCGACACCCTCAACCAGCCAGTCCCTCAGCTCCATCCACGTCCTCATCTCCAGCCAAGAGGACACCTCCTCCACTGAACAGTTGGAAATAAACAGGCTGGTAGACCAGTCAAAATGCTTACCCATGCCCTGCACCAGTGCAGGGACACACATTTTGGTGGGGCCTAGAGCTAGAGGAGGTTCAAGCTTACAATCTGGTGGTCACTGCATGGGCACATGTCCGCAGCAGGATGTGGCAGGATCGGCTGAGCTGCCTGGGATTCGGCTGGGGAAGAGGCATCTGTGAGGTCTGGGTCAGATGACAAGCCTCTGAATTCAACCTTCCAACTCATTGTAGAAAGTCAGCAGAAGGTGGGAGGAAATCATGCAGAGATGTAGGAAGCCCTCACCAAACTGTCACACAACTTGGAGGAGTGCACCCGCCTGCTCTCTGATGAAGTGGTGCCCACATGTGCCAGCATAGAGGTTACCAAGAGGAAGATGGCGGATCGTGGAGACCCTGGTCCAGCAGAATGCTGAGGTGCGTACAGACCTGCATTCCATCAAGGTAGTCGTGGGTGAGTTCCTGCAGTGGCAATGCGAGAGGGAAACAGGGCACCTCAATGTCCCTCCATGTGTTCCTTCTCTTCAACAAGTCAGCCTGGGGCCCATGAGCATCCGAAGGGAGAAGGAGTGACAGCTGGATGTTCATTCATTCAGGCAGTACACCAAGTCCCCTTTGCCTGTGACCCCTTCAACCTCATCCTCTGTCATCACAGAGAGATCAGTTGGCCCACAGGAGGGCAGCTAAAGCAACCAGGGCCTCCAAGGCCTCAGCTTTCCAGAGGACCCACACTGAAGTCATCAGAGGCAGCCGGGTCAACCATTGCACAAGCTGTATCCACCCCTGCTGCAGATGTCAGGACAGCACCTAGAAGAAGTGGTAGGCCTAGAAAAGTTTAAAAGTTCTGATCACAAATGGCTGCATGTGTGAACACATTTTGTCACCTTATAATCTGAAAGTAGATTCACTTTCATGTAATAACATGTACATTTACAGGCTTCACAAGTCCCCCACCCCTGCAGCCCCCCACTAGCAGTTCAGCTGCATGCAGCCGCACCACAAGTTATTCTGGAGGGAGAAGTATGTGTATGGCAGGGCCTTTCAGAGCCTCGTGCAAGCACACAGAGCCTTCCTCCATTACCCTCATTTCACTGTCCCAAGCATTTTCAATGCTGCCTGCTGGGGTTTGCTTTCAGTTATCCATCTGAGCTGACCTGTATCTCCACCCACCCACTGATTATACTCCCATGTAGCACCCGTGCCCACCCCACATGAAGCTCCGCTCATTTTCGATTTCAGAAGCACGGTCGCTGTAAGATTTGCTTCCAGCTCCTCCATCCTTTCCCCTCCCCCAGTCACCCATGTCCTTTCCCCCATCACTTGGCATCACCTTCCACCTCCCCACCATCACCTACCAACCCAAACTCTTTTCTTTGCAGGATATCCAGGTGAAGGTGTACATTCCCTACCTTCCTGAGAATCCCAACCTCATCCACATTGACCTCCCCGAGCTCCTGCTCCCCACCCCCAGAGACTGGGTCCACCTCTGAGGTTCCACCAATCACCCTTGTTGTCCATTACCATCGCACCCTCACTCTCCCACATTACCGGCTCACTCTGCCTGAGTCACTCTTGGTGATGAACATTGAAACCCCCACCCTGAGGACATTCTGCGCCCTTGCCACCCTCATTGCTTCCTCCAAGTGGTGTTCGATATGGAGGACCACTGATTCATCAGCTGAGGGATGACAGTACGTGGTAATCAGCAGAAGGTTTCCTTGCCCATGTTTGACCTAATGCCATGAGACTTCATGGAGTCCAGAATCAATGTTGAGGACTCCCAGGGAAACTCCCTCCTGACTGTGTATCACTGTGCCGCCACCTCTGGTTGGTCTGCCCTGCCAGCGGGACAGGACATACCCAGGGATGGTGATGGTGTCTGGGATATTATTTGTAAGGTCTGATTCCGTGAGGATGACTATGTCAGACTGTTGCTTGACCAGTCTGTGAGACAGCTCTCCCAATTTTGGCACTAGCCCCCAGATGTTAGTATCGAAGATTCTGCGGGTTTATAGGGCTGCGATTGCTGTTGTCGTTTCCAGTGCCTAAGTCGATGCCAGGTGATCCGTCCGGTTTCACTTCCTTTTTGTGACTTTGTAGCAGTTTGTTACAACTGAGTGGCTTGCTAGGCCATTTCAGAGGGCATTTAAAAGTCAACCACATTGCTGTGGATCTGGAGTCAGGTGTAGGCCACACCGGGTAAGGACAGCAGATTTCCTTCCCCAAAAGACATTAGTGAACCAGATGAGTTTTTACAACAATTGACAATGGTTTCATGGTCATCATCAGACTTCTAATTCCAAATTTTTATTGAGTTCAAATTTCACCATCTGCAGTGGCAGAGTTTAAACCCAGGTCCTCAGAGCATTACCCTGGGTCACTGGATTACTATGCCATCACCTCCCACTTACTCCCTCCTCCACCCTTACTCCCTCCCCACTCCAGAATCCTTCCTCCCCCGGACTCCTTACCACTCTGGACTCCTTCCTCCTCCCTGTATTCCTTGCCCCCTCTGGTCTCCTTCCTCCCCCTGGACTCCTCCCCCCTCCAAACTCCTTCCCTTACACCTTCGTCCCCTCTTACTCCTACCTCTCCAGTTGCCACAATTTCCCCAAATACACCATCGTCCCCCGTACTTCCCTGCTTCCAACCTCACGCCCCAATGACACCTTCATTAACACCTCCCAACCTCACCACCCCCCCACCCCCCACCCAGTACACCTTCCTCTCCCATTCACTACTGGACCTTCCTCTCCCCCATCATGGGGCCTTGAATAAAGAGATATTCTCTGCATAATATAGAACCATTATAGAATTTCCGAAACAACATCGATTCTCTATCTGGAAAGAGGAATTCTAAACACTTTGATCAACAAACAGTCTCAGTTCAAGATGCCGTGTTGATTTCCTAAGCTGGTACGATGGCACCATGTGTGCCCCTTTATCTATGTAAGTGTTTAGAAAGGGCCAGGATATGACCTTCAGCAAAAGCTGACCTTGAACAGGGTGATGCACAAGGGGGGTGAAAACCGCCCTGATGTTTTGAGTAGCTGTCCTATACCCATTGGTCAGAATACTTTGAATAGGTGATTGACACTTGGTAAGCTACAAACCCTCAAAAAGGGGTATATATATTTTTATATACGTATACTGTTGAGGTGTTGGGGAGATTGCAGTACTCATCTGCAGCCGCCTTCTTAAGATGGGCGAGGAAGAGGAGAATGGTGAGATCAACACATTCTTCACCAACTACTTGTCTGCCGTCTGGAACCAGTAAACCATAACTCTCATGGCTCGTATACTTTCTCTTTCTAATTCGTAAATGTATCATATCTAAACTATTGTTTCTTCATAAACTCAATAAACCATCTTAAAATCACTTATGACTAGTCGACTGCCTATTTCGGTATCCGAGACCCTGAATCCAAAAGTCTTATAGCGACCTGAGTACGGCCGTAATGTTAAATCCCGACTTCTGCACATCACACATGTCCAGACGTGTTCTGGGCCAGCATGTTTCCCACCCATGTGCCCGGATGATCCAGTGTGGGGGGGATGATTCCAGTGAGCAGGGCTTATAATTAGATGCAGATGTATTGAAATGATGTTCCTGACGTGCAGCGGTGGGGAACGCGGCCGCCATTGCTGGGCGGAGCAGATGATCACAAACTGGTTTCACGATGGGATGAAGCCGATTTTTGACCTCCCCACCATATTGTTCCCCCTCCCTGTTTGCCATGACGTCCGACGCCAACAGGCACAGAAAATTCCGGCCTTAAATTTAAAGTGGCAGACTTGTGACCATTGACAGAGCTGCAGCCTTTCTTTTCCCAGGAGGTGCTGCAGTCTCCACCCATTGCCACTGGCATGATGGGCTCTCCCTCCCCAGCAGCTGCACCCTCACTCTTATCCAGATGCTGATCGCTAAGGGAACAGAGGTGTGGGGGTACTCACTCTTATGAAGCCAAGAAGGCCAGTGACGCATTTGTACCATTCCAACCAGCTTCTCCAGATGACCTGATGGCTGCTGACCTCCTCAGTGATCTCCATCCTAACTTGTTTGGTTAGGCGGGGAGGTGTCCTGGGGAAGAGGACCTCCCACTTGCCTGAGTAGCCTGGAGGAGAACATCAGGGGGGTCATCACTGAACCATGGGGCCACCCGGGATCTTGCTTCTACAATATCAACAAGCGGGCTTCCACTGTGATTTTCTTGCAAGGATCCTGGGAGAGTGTTGCTGGCTGCTGGATGTTAGTGGAATGGAGTTGCTGGCTGCTGGAATCTTGCAGGCCTCAATCTTCCTAAGATGGCCGCAGGAAGGGTAGCTGAGGCAAAGACTGTTTGGATCAGGGCTCCTGTGCCAGCGGCCATTTCAATGTGGCACCAGCACTTCCTTCCACATCATGTGATGCCGCGGCCACTGCCTTAATGGCCGCCTCCAGCCCCTGAGTGTTTGACCTCCCAGTGAGCAATTGGTCAACTAGAGCTTGATCACATGATAAAAGGGCATCAGAGAGCGTTGGCCTTTGTCACCCACTTTCGGTTCTGCCTCCGCATTCCTGCTGGGTCCCAGAAAATCCTGGCCCTTATTTAATTTGTTAATTCACTGTTATCACAAGTGAACACAGTAAAGAAAAAAGAGAGGGAATGCTTTGTTTAATGAATAATTCCGCCAATCCAGAAAGTTAATTAACAAAGTTACTTTGACATAGAACTGAAGTAAAGTGATACGGTGATGCATCAGAGCTCATATTTCTCGCAGAGAAGCTGTACATCTTATATTTAACTCTTGCTTCAACTGTTTGCTTTCATTTTGCAGTCATGATTTATATAGAATCTTGCAATATGATGCTAAATTGATTCAACTTAAATAACATCAAAATGAAACAATGGCAGATGGGCAGAGTGCAGTCACAATTTTCATCACAATACTATCAAAGATAGACCAGGTTCTCAACGTGGGTTTATATTAGATATTGTGGAACCCATATGATGAATTACTTATGACATATGATAAACCATAGGTTTTCTTTTTCATATTGCGACTGAAATGAAAGAAAGTACACGGTCAAATTTGTAAAAGATCAAACCACACAAACAGCCTTAGGAACATCATCTAAAAGCAATACACATCAGGTTATTGCAAACCTACAGTTATTATTTAATTCCAACAAGCATTACACTTCTGCATCAAGTCTTTCTCATAACTATGTTTTCTTTCTTTGGCCAGAGGTTGTAGCTATGAAGGAAAGGACAAGGCCGCACAGTGCATCCCTGTACCATCAGTTTTCTCAGTATTACTGGTGCCGATTTTGGTGAAAAAAGGCTTCTGTGCCGCATGTGCACACTTCTGGCATGGACCGCACCAGATACCATTTTGTTGCGGGTGCGAAGAGGCATTAAGAGCGTGCACTGGAAATATGCAGGATAGGTAGATTGTAACGCTGATTTGACTCTAACAAGGCCATTTTCAACCTGAGCACTTCAGCTAATGCACTCTCTTAACCTCGTACAGCTGAACATGTGTTCAGCAGAAGGAAGGACCCTCACCAATGCTATTTAAAGAAATTATAACTACTTACAGGTTGGTTTCTGATTGATTTCTAGTGACTGCTTCACTGCTGCATAAAGCTGGTGGGAATTGAGAGGGAGTGATGTGACACATATTGAAGAAGTTAGAAATAATAAAGTGGATGTTGGAGATCTGAAATAAAAACAGAAAGTGCCGGAAAAACTCAGCAGGCCTGGCAGCACCTGTGGAGAGAAACAGAGTTAACATTTCAAGTCCGATATGACTGTTCTTCAGAAAGATGAAGTTGAAACATTTGGTTCTGACTTTAAGAGTTCTGCTCAGGTCACTTGCTCCCCGACATGGGTGTTGGAGCTACCATTGGGCTACGTAAACTCCAAGACAATTGGTGTCTCAAGGACCTTAACAGGCCACTTAATTAATGGCAGGCGTGTCTCCATCTCCATCATGCGTCTGTCTAGCGAAATATTGCGAGAGTGTGCGTTGATGTCGGCACGCTTCATTTAACGCTGGTTTCTGCTCAATGGACTTTTGAATGGCTCGCCACATTTTATGGCCCCACTCCTGCCAAACCAGGGCCGTAAAATTCCACCCAACACTTCAGTTCTGTGACCTTTCATCGCAGTTGCAGTTCTGATGAAAGGCCACAGACCAGGAATGTTAACTTTTCTCTCTCCACAGATCACTAGATCCTTGTGGGAAACATTTGTTGAGGTCAACAATGAGCACCATTGCTTCACCACTGACTGTAAAATCCCGGTAAATATTCTTCTGACTAATCTTCTCTGTGATTTATTGGCTAGGTGGGTTATATGAGGAGTATTTAATCTAATAGATACGGAAAAATATTCCCCCCATTGGGGGGGGGAGGTGCGGGAGCCGGTGCCAGAGGGTGTGCCTCCAATCGGCGCCCCCCAACGGGGCGCACCACCATTTTATGTGGGCGGGCCAATTGACATCCGCCAGGAAGTGCTATGCACTCCCTGTGTGGTCGGGGGGATTCCCTCAGCTGGGAGTGCGCTCTTTTGCACATGCGCACACTGATCTCCCTGAGGCTAAGTGCTGCCTCAGGGAGATCGGCTCCGAATTAAAAATTGTTATACAAATGATAGAAAAATTCCCCTGACATGTCCCTTCATGTGACACCGTCACATGAGTTGGGACATGTCCATAACTTTTGTTGAAACTTTTATTAAAAATTTAAATACCCTCATGAAACCTCATCCCGTCCGTGGATGAGGTTTCATGCTTTTTCCGAAGCCTGGCAGGACTCCTGGCCTGCCCGCCAACCTTACGTTGGATGGGCAAGTCCATTAATGATTTTAATTATTTTCTCAATGACCTCAATAGGCTGTTGACAGGTCGGTGGGTGAGCAGCTGACTCAGCTGCGCCCCCACCGACCTGAAAATGGAAATGATGTGGGGTGACATCAGGAGTTCCATTCAACTTCATCCCGTGCCATTTTACATGTTGGCGAGCAGGCCCCATCCCCGCTCGCTGACCGGAAGATCCTGCCCATGATCTTATTCTCATCTCTGATCTCTCTTTTTCTCCTCATTCTCCTTCTCTCTCTCTCTCTTTCTCTTTCTACTCCCTCCTTAAGCGCTCTCCATTGAAATCTTTGTCACCTATCTCTAATATGGTACTTCAATACTCTCTTATCCCACCTAAGGTAAATCAGGTTAACCATTTTTTCTCTTCCCTAGGTCTGAAATGTGCTTAAAAGAATATCCATTGACATTGGGGTAAGTTTTCATTTTCATCCCCTGTGCGGGTAATCTAGTGGCCTAATTGTTTTATGGATCTTGCTCGATTTTCTCTCCACTGAAATCAGAATACAATCAGGATGCTCTATAAAAAATGTATGATCTGCTCATGTGACATTACCAGCCAGGCTGTGAAAACCAAAATCCATCTCATTTTCTTCAAAACTTTTATTGTCTGTTCTTTTCTTCCTGCTACAGGTCTTGTATCATCCAACCATTCCTTTTTGACTTATGTCACAGACTCACAGACTCATGGACATTTACAGCACAGAAGGAGGCCATTCAGCCCATCATGTCCACGCAAGTCAACAAAGATTTGATTACACTAATCCTATTTTCCAGTGCTTAGCCCTTAGCCCTAGAAGCAATGCAATGCATGTGAATACCTAAATACTTCTTAAATATTACCAGTGTTTCTGACTCAACCACCCTTTCAGACATTGAGTTCCAGATTCCCACCGCCCTCTGGGTGAAAAAGTTTCTCCGCAACTCCCTTCTTAGCTTTCTACCTCTTACCTTAAATCTATGCCCCCTGGTTACTGACCCCTCTACTAATGGAGAAAGTGCCTTCCAACCCACCCTATCTATGACCCTCATAATCTTATACACCTCTACCAGGTTTCTTCTCAACCTTCGCTGCTCCAAGGAAAACAACCCCAGCCCATCCAACCTTTCCACATAGCTCAGACCTTCCAGCCCAAGCAGCACCCTGGTAAATCTCCTCTACACCTTCCCCAGTGCAATCACATCCTTCCTATAATTTGCTAACCAGAACTGCACAGTACTCCAGATGTGGCCCATACAGTTCCAGCTTAACCACCCTGCTCTTGCATTCCATGTCTCAGCTAATAAACACAAGTATCCCATATGCCTTCTTAACCACCTTATCCTGCGGAACCTCACTGGAAACAGACTTCCAGTCACAGAAGCATCCCTCTACCATCACCCTCTGCTTCCTGCCTCTCAGCCAATTTTGGATCCAATGTGCCACTTTGCCTTGGATCCCATTGGCTCTTACTTCTTTGACCTCTGCCATGAGGGTCCCTATCAAAAGCTTTGCTAAAGTCTATGTAGCACACATCAAATGCATTACCCTCATCAACACTCCTGCTTACCTCCTCAAAAAATTCGGTCAGTTGAAACATGACCTTCCCTTAACAAATCCATGTGGACTATCCCTGATTAATCGGTGTCTCTCCAAGTATAGATATATTCTGTCCATCAGAGTTCTTTCTAATAACTTCCCGACTACCAAGGTCAGACTGACTGGCCTGTAATTTCCTGGTCTATCCTTTCCACCCTTAATAATGGAACAATATTAGAAGACCTCCAGTCCTCTGGCACCTCACCTGTGGCCAGAGAGGATCTGAAAATTACTGCCAGGGCCCCTGATATCTCTTCCCTTGCCTCCCTCAGCAGACTGGAACACATCTCATCTGGTCTGCGGGCTTATCCACTTTTAAGGCCACTAAACCCGCTGGGACCTCCTCTGTCTCTATGTTAATTTCCTCTAATATTTCACAGTCTTCCACCCTGATGTCTATACCTGCGATGTCCTTTTGCACTGTGAAGACCAACACAAAGTATTCTTTGAGGACTGTGCCTGCACATTCCGGGTACACACACATATTATCTCCAAGGTCCTTAATTGGCCCTACACTTTCCCTAGTTATTCTCTTGCCCTTTATGTATTAAAAAAAATCATTTTCCTTTATTCTATCCACCAATGCTTTCTCATGCACTTTCTTAGCTTTCCTAATTCCTTTTTTCAGATCCCCCTGCACTTCTTATACTCCTCTAGGGACTCTGACATATTAAGCCCTTGGTATCTGCCATTAGCTTCTCTTTTTTTCTCAATCCTAACCTTTATGTCCCTTGACATCCAGGGTTCTCCGGACTTGGTCCCTGTCAGGAAGAGATATCAATGCATATAACGTTATTGGAAATTATTTTTTCAAAAATAGAGGTTTAGTCTGCATGTGTGTTAATTGGATTAAAGCCAGTCTGGGTGCTTTGATGTATAGTAGTATTGAGATGTAAACAGCAGGTAGAGGGTACATTTGCATTTTGTGGAATAGAGCTTTCAAGAGTGGAAGTAAAATCTTGAAGCTAGCTAGGAGACACCAAGCAATGTTGATATTACTAATAAAATTGGTGCTCTGAAAGGGGTTCAAAGGGCCTGGTGATACAATGAAAATTTACATTGAAAGGGGAAGGCTGGGTATAACAGAAAGGCATTTGTGTACGCAGGTCAGAGGCAGGTAAGATCTACGCCTGTAAGCCTACCACTGTGTCTGTGAAGGAACAAATTGAAAGGGACCTTAGTTTGAATTCGTAAGGCAAAAAATGCTTTCCTTGGTGTCTGTTTAAGCCTATTGGTTATTGTTGCCTTGGTGGAGATTAATTTGGGAATTTGTTAATAAGTTATGACAGTAGAAATTTGTGCGCATGTGTAAGTTTTTAATTTGTTGTAAATTAATAAATGTCTCATTTAGTTTGATATAAAAACCTCTCGAGGCTTGGCGGTCTTATTCCTGAATTTAGAGCTGCAACGCAAAATATGGCAATTGAAAATATAGGTTATGACAGTTGTTTAAAGTTTCCCTCTGGGATTTTAAACAACTCAGCTTTTACAAGCTGCTGCGTCATAACATTTCTGCCCCCCCCCCCACCCCCCCCACCCCCCCCCCCACCCCAGTCTTTACAGGAACATATTTGACCTGTACTCTCACTATTTCCTCACTGAATGCCTCCCACTGCTTTTATCTGCAAGTAGCTGCTCCCAGTGTACTTGGGCCAAACCATATCTCATCTTAGTAAAATTAGCCTTTCCCCAGTTTAGAGCTTTTATTCTCAGCCCAACCTTGTCCTTTTCCATAACTATCCTAAATCTAATTGCGTTATGGTTACCTTTTCCCTCCTATTTGTTTCAAGCTCAATGTGTTGCATTATGAGCCTTAGGCCTTTTCCTAAATTTCTCAGTCAAATAAAACAAATCCAGACCATGTATTTGAAGTACACAAATGCTATTATAGGAATTTTCACCTTTAAGTGGATGTTGTGAACGTGTCATTTCTGCCTGGATAACAAATTAAATTGCGAAAGTATAGGCGTGTTTAGCAATCTCCAATTCTTATCACTATTACGTGATCTGGATTTGAACTAAGTTCCCTTCAGAAAGTATCTCACATTGATAAAATGCGTCAAAAATTCTTATGCATTCCCTATTTTAAAAATGAGAAATGATGTTTAATATGTTCCAATTTTATTTTTCATATGAATATGTAAGCACAGATCAGTTACAATAACCAGGTTTTATGATAAAACCAAATTACTCTAATAATTTTGAGTAGGGTCGCTGAGCTTTATAACACTTGCAATTTGAAAACATTATTTGCTATTCTTCTTTTTCAGCAAATTCTGTGGCAGTAATCGTCTGACTTTGTGCTACCAGCTAGAAGCCTCTCCCACTGGGAGTACACAGGAAATTTGGGCTCACAAGTTAGGTTCAGTGTTCAGAAAATCTAGTGCATGCAGCCCATGTTTGCAAAGCGCGTTGCCAGTGAAGAAAGCTTCCCACAGGAAACACAAAGTCAGAATGTTCCCCTTCACAAGTGGTTCAACTTTGTAACTATTTTGATTCACTTCTTCATGATGCAGAACAGTCTAAGAAGATAATAGCTTGATTGGTTCCATTGAAACAAAAAAAGTGTGCTCCTTCAGAAAACTTTGGGCATGTGTACAATCCGCTTCCTCCGCACTGCAAATTTTTAATTTTATCACCATTCATAAAAGCATATTCCCGAATGAATCAATATAAATTACTGCCACTTACATCCTTTCCTTTCAATTCATCCCATGAATCCCATGCTTTATCTTAAACTGCGTGCAATGTTATTTAGTGGATTACCAATAGGATCAGATGGTAAAACTTGGTTTGTTGTGTGGAGCCTCAGTGTATGGGAGTTTATATTAGAGTCAGGATCGTAACACTGTGGAGGTTCTCAATGACTACTGCTGCCATCTAACCAGTAGCAGAGCCATATGTGACACTTTGGTATGTTAGGGGCAGAATTTTGCCCTTGGCATGTAGGATAGGTGGGGTCAGGCAGGGGCAGTCAAGAAGCCACCCTTCACCTGTCGCCCACGATCGACAGCACTCCGTGATTTTATGTGGGATTAGCTTTATAATTCCAGGTTTATAATTTAACTTAAATCCCACCAGCTACCATGGTGGGATTTGAACCTTTGTTCCCCACATAATTAGCCTTGGTGATCAACTGAAGATAAGCATGCCAAAGAGCACCGAATAATCTCCCTGAGGCACAGAGCTGCCTCAGGGAGATGAAGAATGTATTCAAAAAATTGTTAAAGAGCAGAAAAAAATTAATGAAACGTCCCGTCATGTGACTTTGACACATGAGCAGTGACATGTTTTTAATTAAAAATTAAAGTTTTTATTTCATTTGTATTTAATTTTGGAAACCTCATCCCGGCTGTGAATGAGGTTTCCCAAAAAAATGCAAAGGCCACTTGGCTTATTTGCCTGCCATCAACTATTAGGTTGAACAGGCAGTGAAAAATTCAGCACAATTGATAACTTAATGATTGTTGTTGGCTCCAGCAGCGTGCCTGCCGACTGAACAATCATGCTACACTTGGCTGACATTATTGCACGTAGTTTCACGTTCAGTCAGGTCGGGCATATGCCCACCCACCGAGCTAAAAGTCCTGCCCTAGGATGATGAAGGATGATGAATTGCAGGTAGACTTGAATGAAGAAAGGCCTATTTTTTTTCCAAACTAGACAGACAAATTGAATGGTATCGAAGTAAATCAAAAACATCAGACTTAATGCTATCCTATAGCATTAGTTATACTTAGGTCATGAGAAGAATATTCAGATTATCTTATCTAGAATATTCATTTTTATGAAAGCTCTATTTAAGGCAAAGGAGCGTTTGCTACGACAACAGAGTGTGTCCTGAATGATGTCACTTATTACACATCATGCTGTGATTTATTTTTTATATAAGGAACATTTGTGCAGTAAAATCATGCTTTATAAAATATATTTTATCAGTGAAAGAGATGAAAGAAAATGTAATCTTATCACGGAATTACAGAACCATGAAAATGGCTTTCATAAAACCCTGTCTGACAGGGAATAAAATTATTTATGATATTTGAAACCATCCTTGTAAAATTCCTGCACTATAAAATGAAATTGATGTAACTCTGCATAAGGGACTATGAATTATGATCCTGAAGATTACTTTCAATTTTGTATAACCTGTGATTTCCTTATTGTATCAACATGGCTGGGTAACATCCTGCCAGGACACCGGACTCATTTAAGAAATGACAGGAGACTGTAATGGTTGGTACTCTAGAAGGATGACATGAAATAGATCCAAACGCTTTCTTCAAGCAAACTTATCTTCAGTTGATCACCAAGGCTAATTATGTGGGGAACACAGGTTCAAATCCCACCATGGTAGCAGGTGGGATTTAAGTTAAATTATAAACCTGGAATTATAAAGCTAATCTCAGTAATGGTGACCATGAAACTATCACTGACTGTCATAAAGACCCATCGAGTTCATTAATGTCCCATTCAAGGAAGGAAATCTGCTGCTCTTACCTGGTCTGGCCTACATGTGGCTCCAGACCCACAGCAATGTGGTTGACTCTTAACTGTCCTCTAAAATGTTCAGTTTGAGGGCAGTTAGGGATGGGCGACAAATGTTGGTCTTGCCAGCGATGTCCACATCCCAGGAAACAATAAAGAAAAATAAATAAATGTCTGACATCAATACCTTTACCACAGGTTTAAGATGCCTTATGTGATCTATCTCTTGTTTGAGAAGGTCCGTTTAAGTGGCTATTTAAGGTGGAAATAACATGGATGTATCCACAAACAAAAGAAAAGTCACTCTGGAAATGGCTGTCACAGGCTGTCCTATTTAGTTTCTTCTGTCACTCAAATCTTTCATATTGCTGATGAGGGAATTCTTAAATGTAAGGATTACAAATATTGGAAGGTATTCGCTGATATCATCTACCTAAGATTCAGTGCTCATTATGACTGGGAAACTCTAGTTGATTGAGAAGTCAGGTCTTAATATCCATGGGGTCCTTGCAACTTTTGCTCAGGTTATCAAAAAAAATCTGGGGCAGAAATCTTTGCTCAGTGGGCGGGTGGGCTTGTGTCCAATCTGCTCGTGTGTGAAAGGACACGCGATGACATCGGCCGGGAATGCCAACATCAATGCACAGTCACGCGATAGTTCAGTCAGTGGGCACGTGCCAGAGCTGAGACCACGCCCGCCAACAATTAAAAGGCCTGTTAGGACCATTAAATTGTCAATTAAGTTAAAATTTTCACTGCCCATCCAACCTAACGGTTGGCAGGCAGGCGAAAAGGCCAAGCAGCCTTTGCATTTTTTTGGAAACCTCATCCACGGACAGGATAATGTTTCCAAAAGCAAACAAAAATAAAATAAAAACTTTAATTTTTCATTAATAACATGTCCCTGCTCATGTGACAGAGTCACATGGTGGGATATGTTTTATTACATTATCATTTAAATTTTTTTTACTATATCTCTTCATCTCCCTGTGGCAGCTCAATGCCTGCCTACCAAAGGCAAAATTCAGCCCCTCTTTACAATTTGAGGCAATTGAAAGATCCTTTCAGTCAAGTACAAACTGGATTAATCACACCACTGTTAGGGACTTGATTTTCCAGAGAGGTTTCTCATTAGAAACATTGAACTTTATTTACAGGCTGCTGCAGCAGTTACATGCTTCCATCAAGCTCCACACTTAGAAGAACTCCCACTCTAAACCTCCCCATACTTAGAGCTGATTCATTCACACTGTCATGTGATACTATACAACACAATTATCCTTAAAGCTACAGTCACTACATTCCTTAAAGCTACAATTACTACAATCCTCAGCCTTTAAATTTTTTGTACAGTTTGTATTTACAAGAACATCTACATTCATGACATTACAAATATATGCATAGGTCATTGAATTCTAAGTTCAGTCCCTCAGATGGCTCCCTGGTCCGGGTGGAACGTCGTAGCTCCATGACTTTAGAATCTCTTACAGGATCCACATTATCTGGAGTCGCAGAGACATCAGGGGCCTCTTTAGGCACAGGCAGTTCAGTGTTATCCACTCCGACAGAGACATCTGGTACGTCTACCCTTGGTTGAACAATTTCAACAGGGGCCACATGTTCTACAATGGTTACAGTTGGAATATCATTTTGTTGGGATATCTCCCTTCTTCTCAAATGACCCACGTGTTTGTGGGTGATCTGGCTTTCCTTTATGTGGTACACAGCAGTCTGTTCACAGAAACTATTACACCAGGTAACCTACTCGATCCACCACCGATGTTTCGTACGTACACTGCTTCACCAACAGTAAATTCTTGCTCACAACTATGCAAATCATGAGTCACTTTTTGATTCCCTTGACTTTTCTCCACCTTCTGCTCCAAATTGGGAAGTATCAGGCTTAATCTCATGCAAAGGTGTTGCTTCATAAATAACTCTAATGGTGTTGAACCTGTAGTAGTTGTGGGGGGGGGTTGTTCTATAGTGAAACAGGAAAAGTGAAAGTTTAGTCTCCAGTGATCCTCCTGATAATTTTATTGTCCCAACCTCAAAAGTTTGTACTGCTCTCTCAGCTAATCCGTTAAACATGGATGTTGCGGTACCATCTTTACATGTTTGATACCATTTAGGCTCACAAGTCTTTATGATTCAGTGATAGTAAATGCGGTACCATTGGGCAGAATTTTACCCTTGGCGTGTGGGCTCGGCGGGGGCAGGGATGGCCGGGAAGCTGATCACCGCCCATGATTGGCAGCGCACTGTGATTTTACACAGGCTGGCCAATTATGACCCACCCAGCATGAGACACAGTCTTTGAATGAGCACGAAGGGGCGGGCGGGGGCTTAATGTCGCTGGGTCCGATGGCGACACAGCGGCCAATTCAAATGTCTCCTCAGTAGCCCCTGGGAGGCTGCCACTGAAGGAAGCGGAAGTCGTGTGCATGGATGCCGCAATGGGTGGACATGGCAGGCAGGAGGGCATTTTTTGGATGAGTGCCTCACTGCCCCCCTGGAGGAGGTGGTAGCCAGGAGAGAAACACGTCCCCAGGGGCAGGAGGAACCCCCCCACCACCCCCAACTCCCCACTCCCACCTCACCAAAAAGGCCTGGGAGGAGGTGGTATCCAAGGTCAGCAGCCACAATGTGGTGAGGTGCACATGGGTCCAGTGCGATCAGGAAGGGTGAGCACCGTGTTGGCATGGGTCACTTTGCAGAACAGGCAAGAGCTGCCCGTCCCTCCATGGACTTCAGAGGTGTTAGAGTGTGAGTCTTAAACGTCAATGAGGCAGGGTCTGACCAAGGGGGTGAGCCCTGACTGCTTGGACTGAGTGCCTTGTGGCTCCAGGGTCACGAACATGCTGAGCCCTGCAAGGTGTTCCTCAGATGAGATTGGCCAGGCTGCACTGGTGCTGCAGGTGGAGGATACACTGATCAATGCTCCTCTATCCTTCCAGGGGAAAACATCCCATAACAATGCAGAGAGGTCACGGACTGGCAGGGGACCCCCAAACCTCCTCATCCTCTTGCAATATGAACAGGAGGCTCTGGAACTGGAGAGGCGTCATGCACCTCGGTCAAGCAGCCGCAGTGAGGTTGGGGTGCCAGAGGGAGGTAAAAGTGCAGTGCACTGAGGTGAGTTTGTTGGTTATTGCTACCATTGCAGTGTAGTCTGTACATTCATGTGAGTCTCGAACCTGGGATGCCCATTGATAATGGAAAGACAAGGGCACCATGATGCAGATCTCTGTCCCATCAGGGTGCCAGGCATGCACACTGACAGTATAATGACTTAAACTAATGACATGTCCTTCTGCTCACTTTTAGACTCACCAGCAGCCCCTCGTTGTGAGGAGCCTGAAGGCCGACCCCTGACCCCTGAGGACCAGCATGCTGAGCACGCACCAGCGTCACACCCTCTCTGTCAGGCAGGCACCAGCGCTGATACCAGCACCTCGGTGGGCATAAGATTGGTGTTTATTATCTCGGTGCACATTGATGAGGGCATTTCACACTCGCTTGAGCTGCAGGCAAAGGCAGAGAGTGCCCAGGGCGCCGACAGTCGGAGGATTACTGTGGACCAGCACAATGCTCAATTGGTGGCTGATGATGGGCCTCTGGAGTCGTCCGTGAGGCAGCAGATGCTGGATGTCCAGCAGGGTGTGCAGGAGGATCTGGCGGAGATACATGAGGGAATGCATGCCATGGTGTCCACTGTGGAGGACTCCATGTGGAGCATAAGCACTGCATTGACCCTCATGACCGAGCACAATGCCTCCTCCATGGAGAGTGGCAACTCTTATGGAGAGGGTCTACCGGGAGCTGAATCAGGGGTTTGTGGGGAAGCACTCAAACCTGCAAGCCCTCACACCAGCAATGACCTCAGCTGGTCAGTGTCTGTTTGGGAGCTGGATTGGGCACCCAGCTCAATGTCCATCCATCAATGGTGAGCAGGGAGGTCCAGAGCGACCTGACATTGGCGCACAAGCTGCCTGTTATCTCTGCGGGCTCCTCTCAGGGCGCTCCGGGTGATGGCAGCAGCTCCTCCGCCCCTCTGCCAGTGACTGTGGCATCTGATGAGGCTGCAGTGACTGGGGAGATGGCACTGGCCCCTTCACTCAGGTGCAGCCAGCACAGTCTCCATGGGCCGGAGGACACCCACCAAGGTGACCAAGGCCAACGAGACAGCAGAGTGAGCAGGCTGTCTCCAATGCCGGTGCCAGCGAGGGGGGAGCACCTAGATGTAGCACCTGTAAACGAAAACTCAAAGCACCTTAAACACAACACGTCCTGATCATGGGTGATATGTTCCCCCCGTTTTTCTGGGTTTTTTTAATGGTGTAATGTAAAACACTGGCGAATGTTAATTTCTGCTATGTTTGTCACTTGGAAGTGTTTGGGATTTTTTTTTTTGCAACTGGCCACTGGATGCTTCATTTGCTCTGTATGTGTGGGATAATGTTATGATAGACGTGTGACTCCTTAAACTTTATTGCGCTGGCACAAAGTGTGTATGTTGTTGACCAAGGAACTGGTCCTGTCAGGGGTCGAATAAGGAGCCTGCAGCTCTGGCATGTGGTGGTGATTCTTATTTGGTAAGCTAGCTGAAGGAGCATTGGGTCAAAGCGTCTTGGGTGTCTCTGCCTCCCTGGAGGTTGCCCAGCTCAGCGTCTATACCCTCAGCATTCTCCTAAGTGTGCCCGTCCTCAGACTCATTGCTGGACTCATCATCTGTTGCCTGTGCAGCTGCGCCAACATCTTCTTCCTCCACTGCATCGCCCCTTTCCAGCGCCAGATTGTGGAGATCACAGCATGCAACCACTATCAGTGACACACAATCTGGGGGGTACTACAGTGCACCCCCTGAGCAGTCCAGGCATCAGAAACGCACCTTGAGAAGACTGATGGTTCTCTCCACCACAGCCCTTGTGGAGGCGTGGCTCCTATTGTACCGCTGCTCGGCCTCTGTCCTTGGGTGGCGGAGAGGTGTCATGAGCCACCTTTTGAGGGGATAGCCCTTGTCACTCAGCAGTCAACCATCCAGCCATGTTAGAGCACCAAAGAGCCTTGGCACCTGGGAGTGTCTGAGGATGTAGGTGCCATGGGAGCTGCCTGGGTACCTTGCACAAACTTGCAGAATCTGCATCCTGTGATCACACACTATCTGCACGTTCATGGAATGGAATCACTTCCTGTTGATGAAGGCACCGGGTGAACCTGCTGGCGCCTTGATGGCTACATGTCTGTAGCAGCCTGGATACAGGGAAGCCAGCTATGGCTGTGAAGCCTCTGGGTCACTCTGCCTGGCTGGCTCATCCATACGGTAATGAATGAAAGTCAATGCACGCCTGAACAGGACATCGGTCACCAGTTTGTTGCAACTGTGGACAGGTGATTGGGAGACTCCACAAAGATCCCCCACTGACTGCTGGAAAGAACCGGAGGCATAGAAGGTGAGGGCCACTGTGACCTTCAGAGCCACTGGCATGGGGTGTCCACCCACACAGACAGAGCTGATCTTAGGGCCGATCCTCTGACAGGTGGAGGTCACTGTCTCCCTTGAGAAACGGAGCCTCATTCGGCACTGCACCTCAGGCATATTGCCGCCACTAAACCCTGGCAGCAGATTAGAGGCATCTTCTGCAGCCCCTTCCACCTTGGCCTTCCTGCTGGCCCTGCGCCCCTTGTGCCTGCGCCTCCCCTCCCACAGGTCACTCCCCTGGACACTGAATAGGGACACCTGGCCTCCTCCCCACTCTGGCCCTCTCTTGTTCCTCAGAGGAGGTGCCTCCAGTGGAGACCACAATCCCCATTACCAAGGTAAGGGAAGGCCGTCTGATACCTGGAATGCCCCATGTGGTGTGAATCTTCCGGGGGTCTGGAAGGCAACACTGGGCCCTGAACTGAAGCCTCTAAATGCTCTGAATGCAGCGCTGAAGTGAAAGGAAGCTGTCCTGTTTACAGAAGCAAGCAGCAGCAAGTGATATCCAAAACTCACTATTCGCTTTGTGAAGCCCACTGACCCCTCTTATCCAGCCCGTGGATGAAATTTTGCAATTTGTGGCCTGCCTGCCTGCTTGTTTTGCCCATGCAATGGCCTGAAAATCACACGGGCTACATAAACTCGGAGTCAATTGGCCTCTCAAGGGTCTTAACTAGCCACTTAATTAATGGCAGGTGTGCCCCCATCATCAGTGCGCGCCTGCCTGGTGAAATATCACGAGAGTGCATATTGACATCGGGACACTTGTCCAATATCAATGTGCTTTATTTCACACAGGGGCGTGTCAGGCGCACGCCCACACACCAAGGGTAAAACTCTGCCCATTGTCTGTAATGATTACTTTAGCAATCCATGTGTGGAAAAGCTTTGGCGTAACTTTTTTATAGTCACACCTTACGTTAGCGACCTAGCCTCATAAATGTCTAGCCATTTGGAAAGTGAGTAAATGATTAGTGGGAACATGCTGGCTACCTAGAAAAGGATCAACGTAATCTATGTGCAGTCTCACTCAGGGCCTACCAGGCCATTCCCACTGGTGTTATGGGGCTGCAACAGGTAACTTCTGTAGTTGTTGGCATTGTATACAGTGTTTAACTACCTTCTTGATATCACCATCCATGCCTGGCCACCAAATGTAACTTTGCGTGATCATCTTCATTCTTGAGTTTCCCAGATGTGTGCTGTGCAACTCTGCTAAGAGTGGTTCCCTTCCTTGTGACGGAACAACTACTCACGCACCCCATAACAGGATACCATCTTGTCTGCTCAATTCATTCCTTCGAGTGAAGAATGTCTTCAATTCGTCAGGGACTGATTCCTAAAACCATCCTTTCAATAGTTGGTCTCTCACTCAAGACAGGACTGGATCATGATTCGTCCAGTTTTTTGATTTGCCTGGCACAGACAGGCGAGGAATCCAGGAAATTCATTGCTAATACGATCTCTTGGGGAATTGGGGCATGTTCATTGCTCTCCTACAAAGGAAGGTGACTTTGAGCATCAAAATTGGCTGTGTGCATCCCTGGTCTGTGCACAAAAGTGTATTCGTATGTTGATAAAATTAGAGCCCATCTTGGAAGTCGTGTAGAAGCTATGGGAGAGATAGCTTTCTCTTCACTGAATAGACCCAGGAGCGGTTTGTGGCCAAACATTATCGTAAAGTGTCGGCAACGTATTGATAGACATTTTTTAACTACGAAAATAATCAATAATCCTTCTTTCTTGATTTGCAAATACTCTTTTTTGGCCTTGGAAAGGGTCATGGACACATAGCCTATCAGCCTTTCTGAACCATAGTCCATCTTGTGCGATAGTACCGCTCCCACACCATGGGGGACGGGTCACAGGTTAGTACCAGTTCCTTTGTTGGGTCGTAGTGCGCTAACAAGTTTGAAGAGTGCAAGAGTTATTTAAATTTCATGAAAGCTTCTTCGTGGGGTAACTTCCAAACTTAGCGCTGGCTTTTCTTTAATAATGAGTGTAGAGGGGCTAGGACCATTGATAAGTTGGGTAGGAATCGACCATAATAATTAACCATACCTAAGAATGACTTGAGTTCAGAGACATTTTTAGGCGGTGCTTCTTTAATAGCTTTAACTTTTCCTTCTACCCCTTGGGCATCCATTCGATGGCCCAAATAAGCGTCTTTGCTTTCCTGAAAGGTAATTTTTTTTTTAAGTGCACCCTTGCTTCCAAAAACTATTTCAAGACTTCCTCCAATTTAGTCAAGTGTTTAGTTTCCATGAATTGGACATTGTCCAGGTAGACCACGACTTGAGGTAGTCCTTATAGCAAGCTCTCCATTATCCTCTGGAAAATCACGCAGGCCAAAGAAACACCGAAAGGCAGACGCATGTAATGATATAACCCTTTGTGGGTGTTTATGGTTACCAACTCTCTGGAGACATCGTCCAATTCCAGCTGCTGATATGCGTGACTCATATCTAGTTTAGTATAAAAGCAAACTACTGTAGATGCTGGAAATTTGAAACAGAAACAGAAAATGCAGGAAAAACTCAGCAGGTCCGGCAGCATCCGTGGAGAGAGAAACAGAGTTAATGTTTCAAATCTGTGTGATCTTTCTTAGTATAAGTTGTCCCTCCTGTTAATTTACCATAGAGATCCTCAATCTTGGGGACAGTCTATTTGTCCAACTTTGCAGCTTTGTTTACTGTATTACCCCCAGCCTCTCTAAACAGTTTAATTTGGTGTCAATCTTCTCTCTCAGAGCATATCGCAGTGGCCTTGCTTTAAAAAAACGAGGAGTTGCTTCCAAGTCAACACAGATCTTAGCCTGTAGACCTTTGGTTCTCCCCAGTTTGTCTTGAATAAACTTGTCACATTTCTTTAGCAGCTGTGGCAGCTCTCCTACTCATGGCTGAAAAATTTTAGACCAATTTAGTTTAATTTCTTTTAATCAATCACAACCTAGAAGGCTTGGTCCTTTGCCTTCTACTACCATCACTGGGAGTTGTGCTGTTTGGTGCTTATGATAAACAGGAACAGTAGTAATACCCTTCACTTGGATAGCTTCGCCAGTATAAGTTTTCAATTTGGCTGAAGTCTGCTCCAAATTTAATTGTTAAGTACCTTTGTTTAGGTATTTGAAGCTGTGCTCTCCCAGTACAGTGGCTGAAGCACCAGTGTACACTTCCATCATTAAAGGTTTTCCATTTATCTGCAGAGTAACAGTGATTGGCTCTTTCTTCCCTACTTTTACATTGGCCGGAACTTTTAGCTGGTCAGGCAGGCATGTGCCCAACCCGACCAAGCATAAAATAATGCGTGATGACATTGGGCGAGCGTCCTGACGTCATTGTGCACTCGCATGATATTTTGGTCAGCGGACGCTTGGAGGAGTCAACAGCGCGCCCGCCAACAATGAAAAGGCTTATTAAGGCCATTAGGAAGGTAATTGAAAGAATTTTTTTGCTACCTGTCCAACCTTCCTTAAAGCTACAATTACTACAGCCACATTATTTAAGTTTCAGATAATCATCAGACTCTCTATATCAAAGTACAGACAATCTCCACCGCTGGGATTTTCCTTGTGTCAAACAAATCCATTGTTGTTATATCTTGCGACTGCCTAGACATAGCAGGGGAACGAAGTGGATCTTGGTTGTCTTTTATCTCACAATTCCTATGTTCATAAATAAAAACTATACTCAGCAGGTCAGGCAGCATCCATGGAAAGAGAAACAGAGATAACATTTTAAGTCGACAACGTCTTCTTGGAACTGGAAGAAGTTAGAGATGTTACAGGTTGTAAGCAAGTACAGAAGCAGGGGACTGGGAAGGGAGCAAAGAACAAAAGAAAAGGTCTGTGATAGGGTGGAAGGCAGGAGAGATTAAAGGACGGTAAGGATAATGGGAACAAGCAAAATGAGATGCTAACAGAACAAGTAGAGAAACAGAAGATGGGATTAGAGGAGATGTAAATGGGAAGTCGTAGACACATTATCAATGGGGAGGAGATGACATGATGGGGAAGTGTAGTAGCGTAGTCACCAAACTAGAAATTCAGACACCCAGGGTAGTGTTTTGTGGACCTGGGTTCAAATCCCACCATGGCAGATAGTGAAATTTGAATTCAATTAAACTCTGGAATTAAAAGTTAAAAGTCTAATTATAACCATTGTTGATTGTCATAAAAGCCTATCTGGTTCACTAATGTCCTTTTAGGGAAAGGAAATCTGCTGCCCTTACCTGGCCTACATGTGACTCCAAACCCACAGTAATGTGGTTGAATACGAAGCGCCCTCTGAAATGGCTTGGCAAGCCATTCAGTTGTATCAAATTACTAAAAAGTCTCAAAAGAATGAAACTGGATGGACCACTTGGCATCGATCTAGGCACCGGAAATGAAAACGGCAAACTCAGCACTGTTGAGCCTGCATGTTGAGTGCTCCTCCATGTTGAACACCACTTGGAAGAAGCACTGAGGATAAAAAGGGCACAGAATGTACTCTGGGTGAGAGATTCAATGTTCACCATCAAAAGTGGCTCAGTAGCACCACTACTGACCGAGATAATAAAGCCCTAAAGGACATAGCTGCTAGACTGGCTCTGTGGCAGGTGATGAGGGAGCCAACAAGAGGGAAAAACATACTTGACCTCATCCCCACCAACCTGTCTGCCACAGATGCATCTTTCCTTGACGGTATCGGTAGGAGTGACTACTACACATTCCTTGTGGAGACGAAGTCCAGTCTTCACATTGAGGATGTCCTCCATTGTGTTGTGTGTCACTACCAATGTGCTAAATGGGATGGATTTTGAACAGATCTAGCAACTCAAGACTGGGCATCCATGAGACATTGTGGGCCATCAGCAGCAGCAGAATTGTACTCAGCCACAATCTGTAACCTCATGGACCGGCATATCCCCCACTCTACCATTACCACCAAGACCTGATCATCCCTGATTCAATGAAGAGTGCAGGAGGGCATGTCAGGAGCAGCACCAGGCATACCTAAAAATGAAGTGTCAACCTGGTAAAGCTACAACACAGAACTACTTGCATGCCAAACAGCATAAGCAGCAATTGATAGATAGAGCTAAGCGATTCCGCAACCAATGGATCAGAGCTAAGCTCTGCAGTCCTGTCACATCCAACTGTGAATGGTTGCGGACAATTAAACAACTCACTGGAGGATCAGGCTCCACAAATATCCCCATCCTCAATGATAGGGGAGTCCAGCACATCAGTGCAAAAGAAAAGGCTGAAGTACTTGCTACAATCTTCAGCCAGAAATGCTGAATGGATGATCGATCTTAGCCTCCTCCAGAGGTTCCTAGCATCACACATGCCAGCCTTCAGCCAATTTGACTCACTCCACGTGATGTCAAGAAACAGCTGAAGGTGCTAGATACTGCAAAGGCTATGGGCCCTGACAATATTGCAGCAATAGTACTGAAGACTTGTTCTCCAGAACTTGCCCCTAGCCAAGCTGTTCCAGTACAGCTAAAACACTGGCTTCTACCTGGCTGTGTGGAAAATTGCCCAGGTATGTCCTGTACACAAGCCCAGCCCGGCCAATGACCACTCTATCAGTATACTCTTGACCATCAGAAAAGTGGTGGAAGGGGTCATCAACAGTGCTATCAAGCGGCACTTGCTTAGTAATAACCTGCTCACCAACGCACAGCTTGGGTTCCGCCAGGGCCACTAAACTCCTGATCAAATTACAGCCTTGGTTCAAACATGGACAAAGAGCTGAACTCCAGAAGTGAGGTGACAGAGCCTGTGCTTGACATCAAGGCTGCATTTGACCGAGTGTGGCATCTAGGAGCCCTAGCAATGAGAATCAGGGAGAAATCTCTCCACTGGTTGGAGTCAGACCTAGCAGAAAGGTAGATGGTTGTGGCTGTTGTAGGTCAGTCATCTCAGCTTCAGGACATCACTACAGGAGTTCCTCAGGGTAGTGTCCTTGGCCCAACCATCTTCAGCTGCTTCATCAATGATCTTCCTTCCATCATAAGGTTAGAAGTGGGGACATTCGCTGATGATTGCACAATGTTCAGCACCATTCATGACTCCTCAGATACTGAAGCAGCCCTTGTCCAAATGCAGCAAGACCTGGACAATATCCAGGCTTGGGCTGACAAGTGGCAAGTAACATTTGCACCACACAAGTGCCAGGCAATGACCATTTCCAACAAAAGAGGATTTAACTATTGCCCCATGACATTCAATGGCATTACCATCCCCGAATCCTCCACTATCAACATCCTGGAGATTACCATTGACCAGAAACTGAACTGGACTAGCCATATAACTACTATGCCTACAAATACAGGTCAGAGGCAAGGATCCTGCAGTAAGCCACTCAATTCCTGACTCCCAAAGCCTGTCCACCATCTACAAGGCACAAGTCAGGAGTCTGATGGAAAACTCTCCACTTGCCTGGCAGAGTGCAGCTCCAACAACACTAAAGAAGCTTAATACCATCCAGGTCAAAGCAGCCCACTTGATTGAAACCACATCCACAAACATTCGCTCCCCCCACCCCCGTTGCACTGTAGCTGCAGTGTGTACCATCTACAAGATGCACTGCAGAAACTCACCAAGGCTCCTTCAGCAGCACATTCCAAACCCACAACTGCTACCATTTAGAAGGACAAGGGCAGCAAACACATGGGAACACCACAACCTGGAATTTCCCCTCCAAGCCACTCACCATCCTGACTTGGAAATATATCGCTGTTCCTTCACTGTCGCTGGGTCAAATTCCTGGAACTCCCTCCTTAATGGCACTGTGGGTGTATCTACCCCACATAGACTGCTGCGGTTCAAGAAGGCGGCTCATCACCACCTTCTCAAGGACATTTAGGGATGGGCAATAAATGCTAGGCTAGACAGCGAAGCCCGCATCCGTGAATGAATAAAAAAACAACTGCCTTTCAAAAAATTGGGGTCAGGAATTATCACTGAAATTGTTGAACTCAATGTTGAGTCCAGAAGGCCTTAAAATACCAAATCAAAAGATGAGGCGCTGCTCCTTGAGCTTAGAGGACCAAGGACAGGGAAGTCAACGTGTGACTGGAGCAAAGAATTAAAATGACAGGCAATTGGAAGCTCAGGGTCAAGCCTACAGATCATCCACATATTCCCCATTACCTCCATCCAAGCACAGGAGACGGGACATCTGCCTTTTTACCTTTTCCCTTCTCACTACCTAGGATTCCAAGCATTCCCTCCAAGTGAAACAATGATTCACTTTTACTTCTCTTGGTTTACTGGATATTATTGTGTAGTATTCTATGTGGTCTTCTGTACACTGGGCGGGGGTGGGGGAACCAAATGCAGATTAGGTGACTGCTTTGCAGAATATCTCTGATTTGTCTGGTAAGCATTCTGCTACTTTTCATTTACACCTCTAGACCCATCATTGTTTTCTTTACTTGCCCCAATCCCATCACCTTTAGCCTTGCAACATCATCTCTTTTCATTTAATCTCATCTGCCTTTCATCAGCCAATTACTGCTCCATCAGTCACCCAAATAGAGGCCTTCCCTTTCATTCTTTCTTCTCTCTTCCCTTTCCCCTGCCCCTATACTGGCTTAAAATCTGTTACATCTCTAACTTTCATCAGTCCTGAAGAAGGATTATTGATGTGAAACATTGACTCTGTTTCTCTCTCCATAGATGCTGCCTGACCTGCATCATGAAAAGGGGAGAGAGAGGTGTTAGGTTTGAGGTGCAAGTAAATAGGTTAGATTTAGCATTAACATTTTTAGATAAGTTGAGAGTTTGTTTGAATATCAAAGTGGAGTCAAAGGTGTAAAGAAACATGTTTGTGTCTTGCAAGAGTTCCATAGGTGAACAGTAGTGGGGATATTATATTTTATTGACCCAAAAGCAAAGACAAGATAGAGACATGAAAGATTTTATGTTTGGAAGGATTAGAGTTCAAAGAGGTTTGAGGACAATGGAACCTGAGATGAAAAGGAATGAAGGTATTTTAAACATAGCTGTGTGAGCTGCTGAGGTAGCAGCTGGAGCTATATGAGTTGTTGAATTTGGAGCTGTTAACTCTGAGCTGGGAGGAGATGCAGTTTGAATCAACCATCCAGAAAAGCCAGAAAAGTCTTGGGCTACAAAAAGCAGTTTTATTCTGAAGTTTAATTTTCCACAGCAGAGTGGAAGCAAGTTGCAGCTCATGTGGTATGCCTTTATTGAAGCTACAGCAGTTTGTCTTGGTAATATTACCTGATTTTATAGTTAAACATCAATAAGGGAGTGTTGCCTGGAAGGTGTTTACTTCTGGGTCTGATCAAGTGGGGAGTTTTTTGGGGAATGTTTATAAGACTAACCTTAATGGTGCAACTGTAATCTTGTGTTGCTTAAGTTTTATTTTATCTTTGTTAATAAAACTTATACTTTTAATTTTTTTAAATCCCAGAAGTGTTACTGGACATCTTACTGCTGAGATTGGTACATCTTCTTCTTGTTTTCAGAATACAAAAAAAGATATTGCCCATAAGCCAAATTTCCCTCTGGGATTTGATTTGCACCAATTAACACCAGCTGTAGTCATAACATGCAGGCATGTCACAACATTATGTGTCTTTTCCTTCTTATGTACTGGGCTGTGTGGAACCTGTAGGCAAACTTTATCATGAAACCCATTCTAACCAAGCTTCTCTTTTCCATGAGATAGCACACAAAATGAATCAGCAAAAGAACATTGGAGCAGGATTAGGACATTCAGCCCATCAAGCCTGCTCTGCCATTCAGTGAGAGCATGGCTGATTATCTATCTCAATGTCACTTTCCCACACTATCCCCATATCTCTTGATATCATTAGTCTCCAAAAATCAATCAATTACTGTCATGAACATGCTCAGTGATTGAGCTTCCACAGCCCTCTGGGGTAGAAAATTCCAAAGATTCACCACCCTCTGAGTGAAGACATTCCTCCTCATCTCAGACTTAAATGGCCTGCATCTTATTCTGAGATTATGTCCCTTGGTTCTAGACTCACCAGCCAAGGGGAACATCCTATTTATATCCATTCTGTCAAGCCCTGTAAGAAATTTGTAAGTTTCAATGAGATCACCCCTCATTCTTCAAAATGCTAGAGAATACAGGCCCAGTTTCCTCAATTCCTCATCATAAGACAATCCCACAATCCCAGTGATTAGTCTGGTGACCCTCTGGTGCACTCCCTCTATGGCAAGTATACCCTTCTTTAGATAAGGAGACCAAAACTGTACAAAATACTCCAGGTGCAGTCTCACTAACACTCTATACAATTGCAGCAAGACATCTTTACTTCTGTACTCAAATTCCCTAGCAATGAAGGCGGGCATACCATTTGCTGTTCTTATTGATTGTAGCATAGCAGATCATAGATTGTCAATAGTACACAAAGGATGTCCTTCCAGGAGCTAACTTTCAGACTCTGCCAGCATTCAGCCACTCCCCATAAAGTGCCAGCCAAGAGACATGCACCAAGAGGGATGAGCCTGGACAAGCCTGGCCCCCTTTCTCTACCTGTAGGAAAATACCAACCAAAGTTCAGAAGGGTCATTTTGAGATTTTAGGTTTAAGAGTGCTGAAGTGCGGAACTTTGAGAAGCCAGGTGCTGTTTAATGGGTTCATTGTAAGTTTTGAAGTGTTCTTCCTGGAGGATACCTTTAAAAAATGAAAAAAAACCTTTTCAAGATTTGAACTGCTATCCCTCTGTGCCAGTGTGGTAAACTGAGTTCTGCTTGGAAAAATAATGAGGGGAAAATAATAAGCATTGATGAGGGACCTTATCACATCCTCAGAAGTTACTTTACAATCAGTGTATCACTTTTAAAGGGCAATCATTTTTTTTATAAGCAAATGAAGTAATCAATTAATAAAAGTGTTGAACGCCTATGCTTTAAGGGGAAATGTGCCACAAGTGCTTTAAAGATGTTGATGCTGAATTCTGGAGATGGTGCTACGTCAGAAGTATCCAAATATCAAGACCGCATTTTGATTTCTGTGGTGGATCTCGATTCTTGTTCACCCTTCAACATGTGAAACTACAGCTCTGGCTGACTCTCTCATTTTAGGACTGTCACTTCAAAAACAACCTGACAGAAATTGGATTCTAAAAAGTAATCAGAAACAGACAATTGCATGTGTTGACTGTAAACTTGAGCAATGCAGGTGTCTTTTTATTGTAATCACAGTGAGACTATCACTATGTTCATGTGTTGGTGCCCTGGTCAATAGGTATTCTTAAGCAAAATCACTAAAACAAATCCTGTGGTCATCAGCCACATTACTGTTTGAAGGAGCTTGCTGTGTGTGAATTGACTGATGTGATTCCCACATTACAACAGTAGACTACTGTTATGACCCAGCCAATGGTAAAGCTGAGTTATTTAAAAATCCCAGAGGGAAACTTTAAACAACTGTAATAACCTATATTTTTAAGTGGTGTGTTTAAGATACAACTCTAAATTCAGCAATCAGACCACCAGTTCTCGAGAGGCTTTAGATTAAAATAAATGAAACATTTTATTAATTTACACAAGTTAAATATATAGACATGGCTACAAATTACTACAATCTTAACTTTTAACAAATTCCCAAACATCTCCATTAAGGCAACAGCAACCCATAGACTTAACCACATATCAGACAAACATTTTCACCTTACGAATCCAAAATGAGGTTCCTTTCACTTTGGTTCCTGTGGAGACAGTTAGAGGCTTACTGCAGCTTTGATCTTACATTGCCTATGCCCTGCACTCACAAAACTGCTGTCTATTATACCTAGCACAGCTCATTGAATGTAAATTCTCATTGTCTTGCCAGCCTCTTTGAACTCTACCTCTCCTAACAATAAAACCCCTTTCATAGTACCAATTGGACATGCCTGTGGGCATGGAATTGAAGAGCAAGATACTGCTACCATAATGCAATGGAATGACATCTGCTGTACCTATAGGAATTTGCAGCACTCCTGGCCATCAGCGGTTGGAGCTCTTTGGTGTCATTCTCTCAACATTAAAGGACCTGCAATCCTTCAGCAAATACAGCTTTCTTTTTTCTGCTCCAGATAATGGAGATATTGGTCACCCCTGCCCTATAATCAAAAGTCCTCAACTTTCCTGGAATCAGCAAACTTCCTCCCGAGCAGCAGCCCAGAGGGTCAGTGATTTACAATTCCCACCATAGTGCACCCATGCCTGCTTTGTAATTTGACCAGATGCTGTTGGTCAAGTTTCTGGCTCAGTATCCTGAGCTGACCAGATGCCACAGAGAGCCACAATTCTGTGGAGAGCGGTCAGGAAGGCCCCGGTGAGTCTGGGATCTGAAGGTCCCAGCAATGGGAGAGTCTCTGAAATATTGAGGGTCTGAAGTGTGGACAGAGCTTCTTCCATTTCTCCCATCACCTCCCTCAGTTCCCCCTCTTCACTACCCTTGGTTTCCCCCCTTCATTGCCCCCTGTTTTCCCTCTTCATCAGCTCGCAGGTGGCCTCATGGTTGCAGGAGTTTGTCCCATGACAGCTGCTGTCATGAAACCACGAACAAAAATAGTCAACTACAGCAGGCTGTAGAAAGTTGAATTCTATTGCACTTACTGTAATTTTTTGATTTGAAATGTTTTGCCTCCAGGCTGTGTGCCTGACAGCAAATGTATATTGTAAATATCAAGAGAATTACAATTGTAGAAACACACCTAGGATTGGAACATACTGTATGGAGTCAAGTAGAATTTTGTAGCACTTTCTGTCATTTTCAAATAGAAATATTTTGTAATGTACTTCTACAAATTTTATGAATAAAGTATATGTTTGGGAAAATAGAAGATGATGTTCAGAGAGACCTGGATATACTCGTGTAGGGAAAACAGGAATTTATTATGCAGGTACAGCAAGCAATTAGGAAGGCAAATGGCAAGTTGAACTTTTACAGCAAGGGATTGGGGCACTGGAATAAAGAAGTCTTACCACCATTGTATGGGGCTTTGGCAAGATCACAGCTGGAATGCTGTGTAGAGTTTGAGCCTCCACATTTAATGAAGGATATACTTGCATTGGAGGTGGTACAGTGGAGAATTTGTCCCTGGGATGAGAAGATTATCTTATGATGAGAGGCTGAGTAAATTATGTCTATATTCTTTGGAGTTTAGAAGAATGGGAGGTGATCTCATTGAAAAATACAAAATTCTGAAGGGTCTTGACAGGGTAGACACTGAGACGCTGTTTCCCCTAACTGGGGAATTTAAAATACAGGCTGGGTGGGGGTGGTGGCGGGTGTATAGTCTCAGGGTAAGGGGCCTTTTTAGGACTGAGACTCGGTGACATTTCTTCAATGGGTTGTGGATCTTTTGAATTCCCGACCCCAGAGGATTTGTTGGCTATTTGAAGTTGAGCTAGATATTTGGTCTCTCAGAGAATGAAGGGGTAGAGGGAGAGGGTGGGAAAGTGGAGTTGAAGCTTAAGGTCAGCTATGATCACATTGAACTGTGGAGCAGGCTCAATGGGACGTATGGCTTACTCATGATTCTACTTTTTGTGTTTCTTATGTTCTTATTTCTTTGAATACCATGGCTCAGTTGGCTAGACAGCTAGTGTGTAGATCAGATTAATCAAAGACAACACAGGGTTCAATCCTTGGACAGGCTCAGGGCCTAGTCACTGTGGTAAACAAAATCACAGGCCTTTGCTCTTGTTCAGCAAATAATCCCCAAGGATCTGCCTCTGGGCAGACAGCTCAATGTTTAAATATGAAACAGCCATATACTTGAAGCTACATCAAAAAGTAATGTATTTAATTTGTTAATCATGGATATTTATCTTAAACCATGATCATTTCCCTCTGAATGATTTCCAATTATTTATACAAGAAAGACGTCAATGGCTTTGGCTTAAATGATTCCCTTGCCTGACCCTCCACATTTTTTGCAGGTTGTTCTTCACGTCCGGCTGGTTACTGATGTCACATTTCAGATTTGTTTACTTTTTGCATTGGGACTTTACATAACTGACTGGCATGAAATCAGCACCTCAGGGCAGCACCAAACTTGCCTGGACCGACATGAACAGTTGAGGGCAATTTAAGATCGACACTCCCAGGCACAAACCCAAAAGGAAGTTTATATCATGGAGCTGATCAGAAGATTATTCAGCTTTTTCCATGAGCCACATGCCCTTCCTTAAATAGTTCATGAACATTAGGAACACCCTACAAGAAGCAGATAGCACAGGGTTATATTTTATCATACGTACATATTTTACTGGTATGGTTTGGCATTTGTATGTTAAAATATGACCAATTTGATACTAAAATGTGTTATAGTTGTAGCTTTGAAGAGATTCTCAGTCACATGACTTGTTTTTGGAAAAAAAAACGGAGCACAAGCCATTCTGCTCCAATGATATTCATCTTCCTGTGCATCAGGTGAGTGTTTACAATATCCATTCCATCCATAAGTTGGCAATAATATGCGGTCAAAAAACTCAGCACATCAATGTCCGAACATAAATGTCTTTAATGCTGGAACATTTTTGTTGAAATATTAATCCCTGCCCCGTCACTGCAATTCTAAATAGCCCGTGCATTGTGAGAGCGATAGTATATCAGCGTCCCTTCCAAGAGTGAAACATTTAAAGATGGACTCCACTTTCATAATTCAAACATATCTTGTCTGCTGTGATTCACGTCCGATGCAATTGCAGCATGTTTCTATGTGTAGAATATTTTATTCGTTTGAACAAAAAGCTTAGAATGTTATCTTATAACTTTATTCCCTACTGCATTCAGTAAATATTTCAGTTTTCATGTTTTCCTTAATTATCGTATTTTCTGAGGTATTCTCAATAATTAGTCATCTTAAACTATTTATGATTTGATTTTATTTTCCCACACTCTTATGTTGAAAAGGATTATTTCCTTTATCCAGCTCTCGACCCCTTTATTCTGTGATAGCTTAAATGACTTGTCCTTTCTTGATGTATGTATGTCAAAAAAAACTTAACTCTTAACTTTCAGGGATGTTCTTTGCTTCATCCTCCCCCTCCCCATTGCAGTGGGATAGATGAATCGATAAGGGGTTAGTGATCTCGTCTCTCACTCTCCACTGTTCCCCCCAGGTGGGCTGTCTGTGTGCGAGATCCCCCAAATACGGATCTGCCACGTCTCCTGGAGGCCAGGAGTGATATTGACAGTTTATTGCGCCAAAGTGACGCAAGCCGAGGCGCAGTTTCAGGAAGCATTTCGCCCCCGGCGACAGGTTCTAAATCAGGATGTGCCTTTAGCCTCAAGAAGTCGAGGGAGCGCGATATAAACAGCCTCATATAGTCTAGATTCGAATTAGAGGAAGGTTTCAGCGTGTCTCCAGCTCACAAACTGCAGGGATCAAGAACATGAATGAAGTCAAACTCGCTGTGCTAGGAACTGATGGAGTTGGGAAATCCGGTGAGTGGACATTGTTTAGGTCATTTCACGTGTGTAATTCTAAATAGGGATGTTCAACTTATTTTCCATGTTTTTTTTTTGTATGTGTGAAATTTTAAGGAGCCTCCCATATACAATTGCCCGGTGCAACATGCTGATTTTCCTTATGTTTGTTTGCAGCCCTCATCGTGCGTTTTCTAACCAAACGTTTCATCGGCGAGTATGCGTCCAATTCCGGTAAGTGCAGGAGATCTCACTCTGTCCTGGATTTAGAACAGAAGTTCTTAAAAACTCGCGTCCCCTCCGACGAAACTTATCTTTTTTTGTAAGATGTTGATACATTTATTTCGAAATGTACTTTTCTCGCTACAGTTCGTACTTGCCACAGCCCTGTCGGTTTTGGAAGGAGAAACTACAATGTTACCTGTGAATCTGTATAATTAAAGGGTCGATGTGCGATCGGATTGAAAAGTGGGAGGTGCTGACTGACCTGCCGAGTAGTTCCAGCATTTGTTGTATTCACTTCAAGAAATACCTCTGCAGGAGTAACGTTTTGGTGCAGTGTTGCTGTGTTACTCATTGTAAATTGCTGGCAAACCCCTTTTTGAAGGCTTAATATCTCAAAGTAACCTGTCTAGCAAGGAATATGGCTGGTGATGTTTTGTCCACTATTTTACGATGCCACGAATTGCCTTTAATCTCAGTTTTAATCTCAATTCAAACTTCTAAAACTCGTGAAAACTACATTGAAAACTTTCAGTAGAAAGCTGCCATGTTACCCAGCCTGTGATTAACCAGTTATTTTAGAAATCCTGTGATTCGGCTCAACATAAATCCCTTCATTTCTTCTGAAAACAGTTACTCCAGGAACTGAACTTGCCTGAAATATTTAAAAGTGTTATTTTTTTAATTGTAATAAAATCCAATTTTTACTTAATTTATGTACAAGTTTACAACAGAATAAATGACTTGACTTCTTGTGTTCTTACAGTTGCAATAATGTATCTAATTACTAAATTCTAACAAACATAGGTATGTTCATATGTACTGAAATGGAGTTATTTCAAAACATATCTTCAAAGAAGGATGCTGCAACAGTGCATGAAATATTCTGATCACGGGTTCCAATTATTTTTGTTTTTGCAGAGTGTATCTACAAAAAACGCTTATCCATAGACGGGAGGCAAACAAATTTAGAAATATTTGACCCTTGTCCCCAAGTAAGTATTTCTTCAGAGTAGGTCTCTTGTGCTGGTAGCAGGAAAAGGCATTCTGTTCTGAAGACTGACAAAGTCAAGTCTGTTGATCTCATAAAAACAAAAAACTGCGGATGCTGGAAATCCAAAACAAAAACAGAATTACCTGGAAAAACTCAGCAGATGTGGCAGCATCAGCGGAGAAGAAAAGAGTTGACATTTCGAGTCCTCATGACCCTTCAATAGAACTGAGTGAATCTTAGGAAAGGGGTGAAATATAAGCTGGTTTAAGGTGGGAGGGGTATGGGGGGTGTGGGGGGGGTGGTGTGGTGTGGTTGTAGGGACAAGCAAGCAGTGATAGGAGCAGATAATCAAAAGATGTCAAAAGATGTCTGTGACATCTTTTGATTATCTGCTCCTATCACTGCTTGCTTGTCCCTACAACCACACCACCCCCCAATTCCCTCTCCACCCCCCCACCCCCTCCCCCACCTTAAACCAGCTTATATTTCACCCCTTTCCTAAGATTCACTCAGTTCTGTTGAAGGGTCATGAGGACTCAAAACGTCAACTCTTTTCTTCTCCGCCAATGCTGCCAGACCTGCTGAGTTTTTCCAGGTAATTCTGTTTCTGTTGATCTCATATCACACAGGAGTGTTGAGGTGACCACTTTGAGTATTTGGCTGCTTTTAGAAAACATGTAAATTGTTCAGTAATAACTGCTAGTCAGTTCCATATATTGTTGGCATGAAGGGTTACTAAGAGAAGCTTAAAAACCAGTACCACCAGTAACAAATCTTTTACAGTAATCCCTTTAATGTGAAGATGCTCCAAGCAACAGGTGCTATAACCATAAAGAAGTTTGAAAAGAAATCTGTTCTTCGAAATTATTAAAGGCATTGCGCTGGTGAATAATGAAGTTTCCACATAACTTGATCATCTGTGCGGAAACTAAATCGAGGGTTGAAAGATATTTTCAAGCAGGGATTTTTCAGACTGGAAGTGTTCTACCTTGAAAGACTATGAAGTTCATTTAAAAAAACAATTGGATAAGTATTTGAAAAGGAACAATAGAAAAGGATATAGACAAAGGTTAGGGAATTCAAGCTGATAACATCAAACAGAAGTAATGAGCAAAGTGAGTGAGTTCCTTTTCTTTCATGAATGTTGTCAGTGGAATTTAGAGCCTGTCTTATCTCACTTACTAATTATGCCTGTGGGAAATCACTAAGGTTTAGGCTTTTTGTTTCTCTTTGAAAGTTGTAAGTACTTTATAATACAATGCCAAGAATATGAATAGATTACAATAAATGTAACTAAATCATAAATTAGAATTGATGATTAATAAGTTAAATCAAGTACACTTCAGATTGCCCAGTGTTTTTCTAACACCTTTTCTCTTCCAGCATTCTGAGAGTAAGTCATCATTGATTGATCAAGTGAACTGGGCTGATGGGTTTGTTGTGGTGTACGATATTGGTGATCGATCCTCCTTTGTGTTTGCAAAAGCACTCGTTCGGCGAATCCGAGAACTAATTAGTGAAATTTGCAAACGGTAAGAACACATTACTCTGTTATTCACAAATCCTATTACCTCTTTGATTTGGGCTGTTTAGATCTACTCAATGGCTGGCTGCCTATCTAATTTACAGCAAATTTTTCTGCATTGTATTATTCTTAAACTTTAATAACTCTTGTTGACTGGTGATTTTTTAATAGTTATACTGAATCATTCTTATCATGTTACATTTATCAGACGCTCATGCTTGTATCTCCTTTCATACAGGAAGTAGGCACAAAATCCTATAGTTACCACAGGAAACATGCCTTCCTTTACTTGACAGTAGCTGCTCAGTCTCAGTCTCATTCAGTCAAAACTTCTAATAGAGTAAAACTTGCAGTGGGCTCTTAGGATCATAAGAAATAGGAGGAGTAGGCAGCCATTTGGCTCCCCAGGCCTGCTGCACCTTTGAATAAGATCATGGCTGATCTGATTGTGTCCTTAACTCCACTTTCTTGCCTGTCCCCCATAACCCTTGGTTCCCCTGTCGATCAAAAATCTGTCTAACTCAGTCCTGAACACGTTCAATGATCCAGCCTCCAGTGCTCCCCATGGAAGAGAACTCCAAAGACTAATGGCCCTAATTCCTCTTCATCTACATCTTAAGTGGAGGGGGGTGGCGGGGGGGGGGCATTATTTTTAAACTGTGCTCTCTAGCTCTAGATCCCCCCACGACGGAAAACATCCTTTCAGCATCCACCTTGTCAAGCCAGCTCAGGATCTTATACATTCCAATAAGAAGGCTGGAGAATTGCAAATGCCACACTCTTGCTCAAATAAGGGTGCAAAGATAAGTCCAACAATCTTTATCTTTATCTAAGTCCTTTTGTTCTAGTTAGATAGGTTGTGCTGTTGCTCACTTAGCCTGTGGTACACCTGATCTGGGATTGCATGATACTCCCAATCCATTGTCAAGGATGGAATTGATGCCAGAAACAGTGCTCTGATCTTTGAAAGAATAATCCAGCATGAAACTGAAGATTGGGTGGGCAAATATTTGGGCCTGGTGGAAGGAAACAGCAAAGAATAATTATATTAATCTTGGATCATTGTATCTCATATTTGCACATGTAATAACAATGGGGGACTACTGTTATGGCTAGTACCTTTCCAGCTGTACCAAGAAGTACAGGGAAAGTGAAATACAGGATCAGAATGCTAGATAAACACTGCCTAGATGCTTTGGCATATATAACTGTGGTCAGTTTAATTGGACTGGGCCACAGCTGAAATTTAAAAGAAGTTAGCTAGTTTTTGAGCTCAAACCCAAACGAAGCTCAGAGCAGTCTCCCACTGAAAAATTATTATGTCACTGTGCCTAATATTTTATCAGCAATGTGGCCTTCTGCAATAAAACATTTATGTTCAAAAAACAGAAAGTGCTGGAATCCCTCAACAGTTCAGGCAGCATCTGTGGAAAGAGAGAGAGAGAGATACAGTGTGATGACTTCTCCTCAGAACTGAAAGATGTTTAGTGATTAACTGTTTCTAAAGAAGCATAGAGCCGGGGAAATGGTGGAGCAGAAAAAGAGCAAAGGGACTGGTCTGTGAGAAGAGTGGAAGACAGGAGCGATTAAATACCAAAGAAACATAAGGGGACAAACATGGAAACAAAAGATAGGTCCAACAGAGGTGTAAATGGCTACAGAATGTCCCAGGGAATATAGGAGTGGTGATTCAAATCTGAAGTTGTTAAAAATGTTAAGGCCAAAAGGCTGTAAGGCACCTAGCAGAAAGATGACATGCTGTTCCTTGAGCTTGCAATGAGCTTCATTGGAACCGTGTAGGAGGCAGAGGACAGAAAAGTAAGAGTAGGATGAAGAATAAAAGATAACTGTTGTTTACTTATTGTCATCTAACTATGCAACTCTTTTATCAGTTCACGTTTATTGCAAAATAAATTATATTGATTGTCCAGAAATATATTTACAGACTGAATTTAGCTATGTGCAGCGCTATATAATTTATTGTACAATAGATTATCATATTGACTTTCTCAGTGTCAATAGTGTACAAAAATCCAATCATGTTGATGGAACACTCAAAGATGATCTTCCTGATCTATTTGGAGGAAGGAGCCTGTTTGGACACAAACTATGACATTTTTGTTCAAATTTGTAAAAACCCATTGCAGGTTGGGTTGGACACATGGCTTACGCAGGACAATGGTAGAAAAGGGGGAAACATTCTTGCCTTGATTTCCTGATCAGTGTTGTTTTAATCCTGGCATTAACCCAATGGCTAAAACTACACTGATTGGAAAATCTAGGCTTGTATCTTCAGTTCATTGGCTATGGAGTCTTATCTGGAATTTTGTGTAATATTGCCATTTTTTAAAAACTATAAAACTTCCAATTCTGGAAGTAAATAAGACAATATGCCAGGAGTTTATGCTCCGTACCCAATGTACGGACTACAGCTTGCATGGCCATAATCTAGACAACTGATGTAATCATACATTTATGTTTTCACAAGTATCAACTTTGACAAAATCATTATATCCTGGAGCCTGGTTGAGATTACTTTTATGACTCAGTGTTCTGAATGTTGTAACTATTAGGATGTGTATATCGGATTATATACGATAGCATGACCTGTGAAGAATCAAAATTATAATTGTCTTTTTAAACAAAAGCCATTGCATGTTCCCTTTCTTAGTAAATATTTAAATCAGATTCAGCTTACCTATCCAAAAATAGTAATGTTAGTCATCTCATTTTTGTTTCAACAAGATTTTTTATTGTACATTGGATCTTGTGGGCAATCAGGGATTTCTCAATTTCTATTGAACCATTATATCATTAGATGCACTGCAGCTTTGTATCATTTGACTCACTTGGGTAACTTGTTTGTTTCTTGAGAGGTGATGAGGGATCACTGTTATAGGTGCCTTGTGATCGACCAATTTTAGTCATCAGTCCCCAGTGATTGGTTGGTTTTTAGGTCTTGCCAGTGACATCATACCCAAAGTTATCCATTTAAAAAGTGTACCCATCTACTATTGTGTTTACTGGTCATAAAGGTTGATTACAAAAAGGTTACTTTTTTTTCCATAGAAAGTCTAGAGTGAGCAAGTCTCAGCTTAAACACTTGCTTATTACTCTGGACTTTTTTGAAACCAATGTTTAGGCTTTTGAATATTTTTTGCTTTCCTTTCAGTCAAAAAAATTCTTTCAACATTTCGTATATGTTTGATTTGTATTGGCCAAGAAAGTATTTCACAACATTTTTTGTGAACTATTTAGCATCCAGTAGTAATAACTTACAATGATTTGAAAAATAGTTTGTGTTCGAAAGGATGAGAAATTCAAAACAAAATCAGTTTTCCAAGTTTATTTGTAAAGTTTACATTTACTGAAAAAACAGTTTCTGTGCATTTATTTAAAGATGTTACTTTTATAGTTATGTATTATACATGTTATATATATAATATAATATATACATTAGAGAAGACAGGAAAGCGGAGTCGGGACAACAACTAGATCAGCTATGATCTCATTGAATGGCGGAGCAGGCTCGAAGGGCCGAATAGCCTACTTCTGCTTCTGTGTTCCTGTAGCATGGCAATAATGTAACACTCACTGTAGACGCCCCTATTTACATTCTAATTCCATTGCATTTTGGAGATGGGGTAAAAATGGTATAGAAGATTCACATTAGAGGTTTAAGAGCCAATGTTTTGAGTGGCCCATGGAGCCTCACCTAAAGCCACAGAGCAGTGTTCATGACTTGCTAATATGCATTGTCAGAGTGATGGAAGACCAGGACTTTAGTGTCCATAATGCAGCATACAACAGTTGCTGAATCTCACATTGTTCTTCTCAAATGTGGAATTAGCTTTCAACCTCTGGCACCTATATATGGGCTTGGAGATGTAGCTCAGAGCTTTAGGACCTGGGTCAGTCCCTGGTATCTCTATAAAGCTAGACTTTTATCTGTTCTAAAGAGAAAAATTTACAGGGCCACAGGGAAAAGATAGTGGAGCATGACTAGTCTTACACAGAGCTGGCACTTACATGAAAAGCCCATTAGCCTGTTTCTGTGCTGTAACCATTCTGTGATTCTATGTATGCAGAATAAACATGAACTTGAATTGCAATGGAAACGAGAGCAATAGCAATATATGATAGTGCTAGAAAGTCAATCTGCGTGAACCGAAAGAGCTAGATTGTAGAAACAAATATGTATTTTTTCAGCAGCTTCTGGATATCCGATGGTAAATTGGTGATTACAAAGCTGTACCTGAAGTTGCCTTTTGGTTTCACATTTACTGTAAAGTGTTGAAGAGTTTGGGAATTCACTGACTGTCCTAATCCATTGAATTTATCTTCACTTATATAGAGAGGTTACATCGATAATATTTTTGGTTGGCAATAAGCAAGACCTATGCCACGTGAGAGAAGTGAGAGAGGAGGAAGGACTGCTTCTAGCTGGAGAAAACAAATGCCAGTTTTGCGAACTGTCGGCAGCTGAGCACTACCAAGAGGTGGCAGTGATGTTTTTAAAGGCCATCAGGAGTGTAAGCGGGAGCCGCAGAAGAAGACCCAGTGGTTCAAAATCAATGGCTAAGTTAATTAATAATGTATTTGGTAAAAGAAGGAAATCTGTGTAGCTTGATACAATTTTCTTCACACTGATGTACTGTAATGTATGCAAGCCCCCCAATAATACCTGTTGTTTCAGTTTTCCCTAATCACAATCTGTAAATAGACATTTAAGTTAACCGTTTTGGATCGACAGAGAATAAAAACCCAGAAAACCACATCCAGGTGCTTTCTTTCTGGATGAACGTTACATTGCCAATTGAAAAAGATGGAATGTAGTGGCAGTTGTGGTGGGGAGAGGTTGTTCTGATTGAGCATTCTTGGCATAAGTTGTGTGTAGAGAATCATGGGGGTTGCAAATGGAACATACTGACAATCTCTGCTCAAAGACCTGCCTTTCACTCCCATCATGTAAAGCTTTTTGTTAGAGGTGCTAATTTGTAAACATTCCTTATGTGATCTACTGTCAGTGACTCTATAAGATATATTGGTACATTATGTCATGCACACTATAAGAATGCAGTGAAATATGAAATTGTATTATATTTTGATTACTATTTAAGGGTGCATCATTTGGGGGAGACCATCAATAAATCTTACGGTTTATATGCAAATTATAACATATAAATTGCTTTTCCAAGATGAAATTCCACTGTTCTGTCACACTTGAGAGTTTATGTCAGCAGCATGTGTTTGGTACACAGTAAAGGTACAAATATAAAACCTAAATTTATGTCACAACAGATGTAAATATGTGAAAGTTTTGTAAATCACAAATAATACTAGGATCTTATTGTACAAGTTTATGTAAATGAAGCACTTTGTCAATCCCATGATCTGTTGGTTGATTTATACTTTTTATATTTCTATCGTTTCAGTGCCATGCAATTAAAACCTTTACATTATCAATGCGTGCAAGTAGTTATTTTTAAATTCCTCTAAACAGCCAGTTGGAGTGAATTTCTAATTACAGTAGTTTGGAATTGAAGGATGTGCATCCCAGCATGGAGACACACTAGGAATGTGCTTTCATCATTTCCTGTCCATTAAAATTAATTGATTAATAATTGTGGTCGCGTGTGCTGACTCTTTGGTAAGTATCCCTGCCAAGCAAAGTTCTGCATCAGAAGCGCTCCATTGTAACACTGCCCTACTATTGCTCCCTCTCTTTATCCTTCTGCTTTGCTGCACTAATTCTTATATGGCCTGTTGCAGGTCTTACCTCCCACACAGATTTTGGTTGGGTGAAAAGTCAGTCTGAGTATTCATATACCTTCTGCAATTTTCTTGAGAGAGGTGTGAGACCTGGAATACAATTGTGATGTTCAGATGGTAATCTGGCCTGTGGTTTAGGTACATTGTCTGACTACTTGTGTTTTGTCACCTTTGTGTTTATGTCACAAATCTTATTTCCAGCATTACATTTCTTAACAGTTCAACAATACCTATCACCTGCAATTATGTAGCTATTTTGTAAAACCAGCTCAAGGCACTTCACAGTTTATTTGGACAAAAATGGACAATGAGACCAAGGGTGAAGAAATAAGAGGAATAGCCAGAAACTTGGCAATGTGTTTTTTAAAAAAGGCCTTGGAGGACAGTGAAGTGTAGAGGCAGAGGGCTTAAGGAAGTTAATCCAGTTTGTGGCACCTAGATGATTGGAGTGATCATCAGTTGTGGAGCAGGGGGAAGAAGGAATATACAGAAAGCCAGAATTGGAGTAGCAGAGAATTATGGAAGGGTTGTAGAAATGGGGAGGTGACTGATAGGAAAGGAGGAAGTGCCATGAAGAGATTTAAACACATTCATGAGCTAGTATGTCCGGCATAACATTGCTTATTTGTAGTCTGATTTTTTCGCTTTAAGTTTGGCAAGGTAATGTTGCAGTCTGAACAGGGCAGTGTTCCCACAATACTAATACAGTAAATTGATTTGATGGACTATATCACATGGCTGAGAGAAGATTTATAAAATTACAGCAAACCAGATGCTGCTCTATGAAGGCTGAGCAAAGGAAAGATCTTCCCTTGGCAGTATTACACCAACTACAGCTCCAAAATGAAGGGTACAGATCTCACTGATATATTTATAATGCTATTCATAGAGTCATAGTGTATTGGTTATGTTAGTGAACCAGTAATCCAGACTTAAAATCTAAATGAGTTCAAATCCCACCAGTGAAGTTTGAGAATTTGAATCAGTTTAAAAATAGTTCTAAAAATAAAAGTAAGAGTGACAGTGAAGCTGTTGGATCCAATGTAAAAAATGCAACTGTTACACTAATGTGTAGAAGATGTGCTGTCTTTATCTGATCAGACCTACTTGTGACACCTGCCCCACACCCATGTGCTTGACTCTCAACTGCTCTGCCTAAGTTGTCTAAGTGCTCTGTACTGCAGTAATTCAATAAGGAGACCCACCACCACTTTCTGGGGGCACCAAGAGGTGGGCAATAAATCAAAGCTTTTCCAGAGACACCCACAAACTGAGAATCATTTTTTTTAATTGTCTACCAATTTACTGAAGCTGCTAAAGAATCAAGTAACTTTGTTCTTATTTTCAGTTATTTATTTGTGTTCTAATTGGCATGGTGGATAATCAGTATGTGATTAAGATGCTTTTCTTGTTTATTCCCCCCACAGCCCTTCCCAAAAAGCTTTTTAATCCTGAGTTATTCCTACGTGCATGAAGCCTGTAAGTTTCTCCCATATTCCACACGTAGCTCCTGTTGAGGTTATCATTGGAAAAGCACTGCCACGTGTCGCCCTTTCCATTGCTCAGCCTCCATAGACTAGCATCTAACCTGACCAACGATTATATTCCTGTCACAAAAGCTGAGGAAGCATCACCGTCCCACAAATATTCCCAATTACTTCATCCCAGATATCACAGTCAACGCGTGAGTACAAAATTTGAGATAATCAGATAGAACTATGACTCAAGACTATAGACATCACAGGGGAATTTTCCCTTCCACAGACTAAGTGCGGTGCCGGGCGGGTTTCGTGGCATGTTTCCCGCTGGGTGGCGTGGTGGGAAATCGTACCCGATTTCATGCTTGGAAGCTCATTAATTATACATCAGCGAGTAGCTCTCTGGATCACATGGCGGGGGACGCTGATTCCTCTGCCCCGCCGTTACCTAATGGGGTCAAAGGTCCGGGTGTCATATTTAAATGCCACTCGAACACACACATTACTCTCAGCAGATCAGCTGGTTGTCAGGAAACCTCTTGGAATGTCTGCACCGAGGAAGAAAGCTGCATCGTGGTTCAGCAATGACTTCCTCAAGGCCCTCATCCATGCAGTCTGCCAGCACTGGGATGTCCTCTATTAGAAGGATGGCTCCAGGAGGCCCACCAGCCTCACCTCACCAGCCTGGGAGGCAGTTGCAAAGGAGGTCAGCCCAAGGAACGCAATCCAGAGCAGGAAAAGGATGAATGATCTCATCCGCTCTGCCAGGGTAAGTCAACCTTCAGCTCTCTCCAATCTCACTCTCTTCACGGCATCATGCACTCAAAGGGTTACACCGCTCAGGGATCTCATACAATATTAGTGGGAGAGACATCAGCACTGATTGTCTCACAGACACTTTAACATTATCAGTACCTCATGCTGCACAAACTCCATCCTCAGCCCTTACTGGAGAGGGCTCTGCACACACAGTAGGCATGCACGCTTCCCGACCTCTCCTCCATCTGTTTTCATCACAGTCAATCCATTTATCTTCATGCAGACCAAGCTCACCCACAACTGCAGGGTCATACCCCAGATGAGAGGAGGGATAACAGACATCCAGGAGCTGTCCCAGTTTGAGGAGGGGCCGCTGTGATCGCTGCTGTGGAGAGGTTTGAGATTGACCTCTCCCAGAAAGCCAGTACGGATGACCCCTCCATGAGTTGACCACATCCTGATAATCACAGTGAGGGATATGCAATGTTTTATTCTGTCTGCTTATGAACTAAATCTATCTTCTCGCTCTCTTACAGGCACCAGCAGGTCCAGACAGACCACCAGCGCTACCATAAACCTCAGCCCCAGGTCACGTCAGAGGAGGGTGTTGCGGATGTATCAGGTGAAGAAGCATCACTACGTTCACCTGCACCCTCCACCAGCGCAGAGACACACACCCCACTGGGTCATGGATCTAGGTTATGCTCAGGGTCACATTGTGGGGAACACCTCATTGACACGTCTCTGCTGCAGTCGGAGGCAGTGACAGCCCAGGTGTCTGGCACTTGCAGGACTGGTGGAGATCAGCCACCCACTGAGTCTGAGTCAGGTGATGAACCTCTGCAAACAGCCAGCTCTAACATGCTGAGATGCAACAACAGGCAGCAGAAAATCAGGTAGAATTGCGAGAAGCAATCAGCAGACTAGAACAAAGAATGGAATGTCTGATGTCATGGCTGCGACATGTGAGAGCCTCGAAGTCTCCATGGGAAAGGCGCTGGCTGCCATTGGAGACCTTGGTCCAGCAAACCCTGCCGGTTTTACGCTCAGACCTGCTCTCCATCGCTATAGGCATTTGTGGGATCCTTTGGTGACTAGGCGAGAGGGGGCGGGGTACCTTGACATACCTCCAGGAACTCCTTCTCCTCAGGGAGTCAGGCAGGGGCCCTTGGGCACCTGCAGAGAGGAGGACGAGCAGCTGGAGATCCCAAGGCTTTCCACCCAGGTAATTCTGAGAGTGTCCAGCCGATCCCAATTCCCTCTGCCTGTGACCTCATTACCGCCAGCTGTACAGGCCAAGGAGGGTGCACCTGCCCTACAGCAGGAGACACAAAGCAAGCTGGGACTCCCCAGGTCTCAGCCCTCTAGAGGACGCCCGCCAAAGACAACAGGTCATACTAGTCAGCAAGCTGCCTCCACCTCTGGTGTGGATGTCGGGGATGCACCTAAATGTAGCGGTAAGATTAGAAAAACTAAGAAACTTTGACATCACTTATGGGTCATGGGTGTTTAATCACCGTTAATATCATGCACCTTTGTCAATGCATTTGCTGCTTAAATGCCTCATCATTTGAATGCGTGTATGTGTATCTATGTGCCCTCTTATTGTGCGGGTGAGCCAGGCTCCCACTCAGGGTTCATCTCCCTTTTGAGCCTCACATCATGTGATGTGTAGCTGACTCATGAGAATTACTCTACTTTTGTGTTATGTCAGGGAGATGTGTCTTTACTGGAAGCATTTGCAAAATGCGTTAATAACCATGCTCCTTACAGGACAGCATGGAGTTAGGCGAGCTCACTCGCTTTGGAGGAATAATTGCTGTAATTGTCTCTGCAACTGAGAAGGCTGCAATCATTGTTGATGCCAAAGCACAAGAGCTGCAGCCATGTCAGTCTCTCAGACCATGCGCGCATCTCAGTGTCTGCTAAAAGTTTCTTATTAAGGTGACCACTGCTGCACCAAGTCTTTTAATGCAGAATCTGCACTGTTGTGGCGACTTTCACTTCCCAGGGTGTGCGGATACAGGGCTCACTGCTGATCTTTCCAAAGATTGGGGCCTGGTGAATCATGCCGTTTGAAGGTGCAAGACCGAATGCTGAACTTACTCTCTGTCACTGGTTGTCAAGGCCTTCAGTGCACTGGCATGGCACAAATGGGCAGAAGGAATGTGGCTGTGTCCTGTTGCCTGTACCTTACTCCTCCTGGAATCTTGTGGCTCGCAGTGTCACACGGGAACGTCTTCCACACCATGCCTCCTCGATGGCATTGTCATGTGGAAGAAGACCCTCATCTCCCAATTCAGGTTCCTGCCCTTCTTGCTCTTTATAGTCTGAGGAGCTCTCAACCTCCTCCATGCCTCCCTCTGGCAAGGGATCCCCCTTAGAAGTGTCAGATTGTGAAGGGTGGAACAGATCACGATGATGGGGGAATCCCTCTCTGGAGAATACTGGAGAGACCCACCTGAGCGGTCCAAACATCGGAAGCGGATCTTCAGGATGCCAACAGTCTGATTGATGATGGATCATGTGGAGCTTTGCACCGCATGGTATCTCTCCTTCGAGGCACTCTGAGGACAATGCACTGGTGTCATGAACCATCGTTTGAGCGGGTGTTCCTTATCCCCAAGCAGCCAGCCCTGTAATTGCTGAGGCCCTTCAAATATCTGAGGCACCTGGGAATGACTCAGGATGTATGAGTCATGGGAACTCCCTGGGTACCTGGCACAAATGTGGTGATGTGTTTCTGATGATCGCACACCAGTTTAAAGTTCAGAGAGTGGAGACCTTTCCTGTTAATGAACATCAGGGGCTGCTGCCATGGAACTCAATGCTACATGCGTGCAATCAATCACTCCCTGTACTCTAGGGAAGCCTGAGATAGCTGCAAACCCGAGAAATCTAGCAGCCTGGCTAGCTTCATTGAGTGTGAACATCATATAGTGATGAGCCTTATTGTAGAGGGCATCTGTCGCCTCCTTGATGTTTATGTGTTCAGGACTGTGAGATGCCACATAGGTCTCCTATGGATCTCCTGTGGATCCCTGGAACGATCCGCAGGCAAAAAACTGAGTGCGGTGATGACCCTCATGGCCACTGGCAGGAGATGTCCTCTCAGTCCATGGGGCATTAGATCCTCCCACAGAATATGGCAGATATGATCCACCACATCCCTTGACAAGTGCAGACATGCGCAACATTGTCTGTCACTCATCTCCAGATAGGCAAGTTTTCTTCCATAGATCCTTGGTCATGCGAGACCCCTGTGTTGGATGGGTCTGACCCCCTCATCCTCTGGGTCTTGGTGGGCTACCCCTGGACTATGGACCCAGGCTGGGCCTCCTCTCGAAGCTGCACTAGGTGGCACTGGGCCTTTCTTCTCCTCCTCAATCAGATCACTGCCATCAAGAAGGCAACATCGAGCACAGGCTCCATTATTCAATCCTCCTTCTCCCTGTGGACTGATAGATGCAACAGATTAATGAATACTTGGCAAATATAATAGACCTCCCACTTACAAACAGAAAGTTAATGTCATACCTAAGAGCTCTGTCTGTGCTACTAGCTTTTCACTGATACAGCCATGCAGCTGAGGTGCTCACTCGCAGATCGAGGTGACCAAGGTGCCACCTGATACTTGACATCTCAATCCCACAGAGGTTGGAAGAGGTTTGGGCGCATTGATGAAATGTGCCACCTTACCAAAGGCAGCCCTGCGATCTCTGATCTGGTTTCCTGATCAAGCTCAACTTGCACTTCAGCAATGACTGGATGCCCTTTGGCCCATTATCCATGCCAGTTGGAGAAAGCACATTAGAGGCTTTCATTGATGATCTGGCAGGTACATATCTCTCTGTTAAACCTTAAATGGAATGACTGTATTGTGAAGCCAATAACTCCTGCAGTCTCTCCTTAATGTGCACCAAAAGGCAATGGATCCAATTGCACCTTCTCAAGGAAGCCTTCCTCATTTCTCTCAGCTCTGACTCTATTTCAATGTTGAGACTCTAAGCAGTTTGAAGATGCCTCCTGAGTGCAGCCCTGGGCTCCTCCCACACTGCCTCAGACTCCTCCGGTCAAACTGCACAACAACTTTAGGCTTTTAAGATGGTGGTGATGTATTTTTATTTTGAGACCAGTTTTGACCTTCCACCTGTCAGTGTTCAGGCCCCTCCAATCTTCCTGGAACCTCACAATGTGCAGATAGAGCACCCTCCAGTTATTCTCCAGTCTCTCCTGTAACCCTGGATGTCACTGTCATTATGGTGGACATTCTCCAGCCTCTCCCCGAACCCATCACTGTTGACATCCCCAAGCCCCACATGGGCCTCAGCCCTCCCCATCTCGAGGCTGTGTGTATGGTCAGCCATGCCATATCAGAGGAAACCACCCACCTCCCCCATCAGGAGAGTTTTAAATACCTCCCTCTGCATTATGTTTTCCCCCTTTGTAGGCTGCAGATGCCTCCCTTAACCACGACCATCCCATCTGCAGCCTAGTACTGAGCCAAACAACTCCATCGCCACTGACTGTAAGACCATGACCATGCCCTGCACTTCAAGCTATGCTTTATCTCAATTGAGCACACAGCTCTTGACCCTCCCTGGAGTAGGACTATGACATGTGTGCCATGCATCGGCCTGTAGAATGGCCCACAAAGCTCCAGATCTGCCTTTAACCTCTCACCCTGAACTCTTGGCCCCAGACCAGAGACTATGATTGTCTTTCAATGAGCTCTCCTGTTCCTTCCTGACTGATCACAACACAATTCCCCTCTCCCACCCCCCTCCATGAGTCTCTGAGTAACCCATCCCTTTTCTGCCACACTAACACAATCCCCCCATCCTCCCCCCACCTCCTATATCAGAGTCTGCGTGAATCTCCTCCCATTCATACAGTTCGATTCCCATCCACCCACTTCGGTATCTGTGTTCTACTCTTCCATGTGGGACTTCAGCTTCCCCACCTTCGGTCGCCCCTCTGCCTGCTATCAGCCCCCTCTCCCCCTCCCCCAACCCGTTGCACCACACGTCTCTGTCATCCTTCCTTCCAACTCCAACCCCACCATAGCCCACTGTGCCCCATCATCCTTCCTCCCCCACCCACCAACCCACCTCGTCGCAATGCTAGTCTCTATTTCAGAGTGCAGCCATGCCTGAGACCCACAGAACATACCCTCTGGGCACCCACTGAGCAGATGAACCCTACACCCCCACCAGTGTGATGTCTCACTGGTATTGGTGAGAGCCCAGAGCAGCGCTGCTGCAGGTAGGTTTTGAATCTTGCACTCACTTCAAGGTCACGAGCGAAGTGAAGGCGGACAGCTGCACGCCACCTCTACCTGAACATGATTCAGACTGGTCTCATTTCCCGCTTGTGTGGCATATAATTGGGAGGGGGATCGTGATTCAGGCGAGCAGCGTTTTTAATGAGCATCCATGGCATGGTAATGAATGCAAATGGCGTTCCGACATGAAGCAGCGGGAAACTCAATCCGCCATGAAAGTGGTGAGGGGGAAATTGCCGGCGGGATTCCGATATTTGACCTCTCTCCGAATTTTCCACTCCGGCCCGCCGTGAAACCCACCTCTGGCAGGACCAGAAAATTCTGCCCCTCAATTCTAAGTTATACTGGATAGCTGTAGGTTAGACATAATATTTTCATACATAAACTAGCATGTCTCCTATGGGTTATACTGCTTCAGGAGTGAGGGACTGGTTGTGGAAATGGGGTTAAGTGTGCACATGTACCAATCATGCACTCAAGCGGCAGAGTGGAGCTTAATACAGAAAATACTTTCTTTAGTCAAGTGTACTAAGACTATAAATAGATAATATGAGAGGAGGCTGAAGAACCACCACTCGTGTGATCTTTAAGCTTTCAGCAATAATCTTGTTGATCTGACAAGACAGGGCAAAGTTTCTACCTGATGCTGCTGTTGACTTTTAACTTTGATTTGTTAGGTATGAGAAAGCCATGCATCTTATCTGCCAGACATTACATAACAACCTTGCTACTTAAGGGAATATTATTTCCTCTGGAGAAGTTATGTGCAAATGAGGGAGTTTACTAAATTAATAAAGCTGAAATAACTCCAATTTCCAGTAAGAGCAATTCCAATATTGGTTAAATTATTTGTCAGTTTAGTAATTTAACAATGGGCAAGTACAGTGCCCCCTTTGGAACCAAATGTACTTCAGTTTGAAGTTGAGGCCATTCAGCTGGCTTAGATTCTGCCACCTCTTTTTGAGCTTAAATAATCAAAATTAAGACAGATGAATGGATTTGAGATAAAAAAAAAATCACCTACGATTTAACTGAATGGCAAAGCAGGCTCAAGAAGCTTAATGGCCCACTCCCGCTCAAGGGGCTGAATGGTCTGCTCCAATTCCCAATATTCCTAAGGCTGAACAGTGGGATAGTGTACAATGGTGTGAATATTTTCAAGATTGTTAGATTTCCAGTTTCAATAAGGATGGGAAAAGAGAATAGGTCATGACTTTCAGGCTTTCAAATTTCTACTAGATGGGAGCAGTGCATTTCAAGTTTGTCTTCCAATCACAATAAAATATGGAGAAAATATCAGTTGATCTTTTTGTTCCTTTTCCACAATATAATTAATTCCAGAGTTGCACTTGGACTCGATTGATTTAAGCTGGGTGTGCCATAACCTTGGCTGAATGTTTTTGTTTAGCAATTTTTCAAGTCAGTGCCTGTTGCAGTAGCCACCCATTTGTCGCTAGTGTGATTCAAATCTGTTGATCTACTTGCACCAGAGACTCCAGTCCCAGATGCCAAGATGTGATTCAAAAACTCCCACTGTTGCAGGCTGAGGGCCTGCCTGGATTCCTTGTGCTGATCTCCACATGTGGTAATGTGAAAATGTGTGCTGGGGTTAAATAAACTGGAACAGTATAATGGATGGGATTAATAATGTGAAGTGTTTCTCAACTGAAATTCATTCAGAGTTTGCAGTGTCTACATGGCTTCCATCATGTAGCAGCCTCAAAAATGCTCAATTGCATAATACTACATTTGAGAAAGTGCCAATGAAGTGAATTATGAGCCCAACTTTATTCCAGTTAACTTTTTTCTTCTGTAGACAGTCTCTGAAAATAAAGAACGTTGTTAATTGAACTTTCGGAATAAGGCATACTTCATTACCAACTAAATAGCAAATTTAAATATAATCCTCAAAAAGCAATGTCCAATGATAAGTGTGATAGGCCCAAACCTCAAACAATCTCGTTTGTAGCAATATTTCATGGCTAGTAAGGAAAATGAAAAGTGGCTTTTAGGTGTTAGAATATAGCTAATAATAAATTAAAAAAAGAACAAAGCCACTAAATGAACAAATTGATTATAGATGAGTTATGTCAAAATAGGGTGGTAGTAATGGTTGGATACATATTGCCTGCAATGAAGGCAACATTTGCTGTGGAGTTCCTTCAACGTCACTGTACCAGAATTTTGCAATTTCTACCTGACATCACTATCACCACAAGAACTACAGCACTCCAAGGGGAAGGCCTAACAGCACCTTTTCAGGGCAACTAGGGATGAACAATAAATATCAGTCTCACCAGTGTCACCCAAATGCACTGAACAAAAAGAAGTACGTCTCTAAGAAAAATGCTTAACAGCTAGCTATAGTGGAGATGTTGTGTGTTTATAGAACTAATGTAATTCATTAAAAGCAATTAGGTAAGCACAGAAAAGGTTTGAATGAAACCTGAGAATGATTTTGATGCCCTAGACTAGATGAAGGATGCTGATAATGGCCAACTCTCAATCAACAAAGACTGATTGAGCTCTTTTTAAGAGAAAAGAGGAGACCTGTCAAATTATGAAGAGTTTGATAGGGTAGGTGTGGAGAAACTCCTTTACTTGTGGGTCCAGAATGTAAATATAAGATGGTGATTACAGATCAAATAAAGAATTAGATGGAGTGTAGGAAAAATAGTAAGGATATGGAACTTGCTGCCTCATGGAATTGTTAAAACAGGTGGATCTGATGCAGTTAAACAGAACTTCAATGCATACATGATGGAGAAGAGAATAGTGAGATTGACGGATTTGGTGGGAAGATGTATTAAGAGTGGGAGGAGGCTTTTGTGGAATATAGAACAGTTGAAAATTTCTGTGATGTAGAAACTATGCAATCTTGCAGGAAATCACCAGGTAACATGGTAAAGTAAAATTATTTTTTGTTTCATTTGACCGTACTTGCTATTAGATTAATGACTAAAATTTGTTTTGCATACTGTTTTCACAAACATGTTAAGCAATGTGCTACCATAGAAAATTAAACCACTTTATATTGTTTCAGTTACTTAAAAGGTCATTTTTGTCAGAAGGTATATTTTTAAACCAATACACAGTGGGTGGCTTTTTTGATGTGCATTGTCAGCCTCATGCTTGCTTGTTTTGGAAAAGATCAATCTTGCATTGTCGGTCCTGATATTCTTTTTCATGACCAACACCTCACCTGGGTTTGACCCGGTGCTGTGAGTTCTCTGAATGTGGAAGCTGGGGTTTTTGGCACAGTGCTAACATCCGAAGGGACGAAGCTGTTCCTCAAAAGGGAAAAATCTTTTCTGGGGCAGACGGAAAATAGTAGGGGAAATTCTATGACCTTTCAGAAAGCAGCGTGGGTGAGTGGTGTGGTTACAATCATTGATGCAGAACATTGGCACCTGCGAGGGGATTTGTATTCCCAGGTTCTGTTGGTGGGGGGAATCTTACGGCTCCTGCTGGTGGGATCTTCTGGTCCCGTTGAAATAAATGGGGTTTTGAATGGATCGCTGCATTTTTTGGCTCTGCCCTCACCATGACAGGGGCATAAAATCCCACCCCATGGGGCAGAATTTTCTGCTTGACGTGCGGGGCTGTAAAATGATGCGCGGTGACGTTGGCTGAGCATCCCGATGTCACCGTGCACCATTGCGATATTTCCCTGGGCGGGCGCACAATGAAATTCGACACGCGCCCACCATTAATTAGCGGGGCACTTAAGGCCCTTAAATCATCAATTGACGCCAATTTTCAGGCGACCGTGCAATCTTCGGCTCGACGTACAGGTGCAATGGGCAGGCGGGTAAGAGATTTTTTAATAAAACTCATCCACGAGTGGGATAAGAGGGTTCAGTGGGGTTGTCAATCTGATCTGTGAATATTTATTGCAGAAAGTGTTTTAAACTTGCCTATGTGATCTGTAGCAGTTCAGAACAAATTCCAGCAGCTTTCTGTGTACTTTGAACCTTCAGGTCAGCACTCTGCAGTCAGTAATCTTTATCAGGCCTGCAGCTTTCCGGAGGCCTCCCTTTAGCCTGGGTACAGGTTCTGACATTCTACTGGAGGCAGCTCCTCTAAGGAGGAAGGGAGGGCTAGAATAAGGAGGAGCCCAGGAGTGGACAATCAGCTTCCAGGGGAGCACAAGGGGCGCAGGGCCAAGAGGTGGTCTAAGGCAGAAGGGGCCGCACAAGATGCCACTATCCTTATGCCAGGGTATACAGGCGGCGAAGCAGCTACCTCAAGACGATTGAGGTGCAATGCCGAAGGAAGTTCTGACTGTCAAGAGAGACAGTCAACTACATCTGTCAGATGATTGACTCTGAGATCTCTCCTAACTGTGTGGGCAGACATCCCATGCCAGCTGCTCTGAAGGTCACAGCTGCCCTCAACTTCTATGCCTCTTGCTCCTTCAAGGGCTTGGTGGGAGATCTTTGCAGTGTCTCCCAATCAGCTGTCCACACTTGTGTCAAGCAGGTCACAGACGCTCTATTCAGGCGTGCATTGACCTTCATCCACTTCCGCTGGGGTCAGGCAAGTCAGGCACAGTGAGCCAGAGGCTTCGTGGCCATTGCTGGCTTCCCCAGTGTCCAGGGTGCAATAGACTGTGCACATGAAGCCATCAAGGCGCCAGCAGGTGAACCGGGTGCCTTCATCAACAGGAAGGGCTTCCACTCCGTGTACGTGCAGATAGTGTGTGATCACAGGATGCAGATTGTACAAGTCTGTACAAGATACCCAGGCAGCTCCCACGCTGCCTACATCCTCAGACACTCCCAGGTGCCAGGGTTATTCAGTGCTCCGACTCGGTTTGATGGTTGGCTGCTGAGTGACAAGGGCTATCCCCTCAGAAAGTGGCTCATGACGCCTCTCCGCCATCCAAGAACAGAAGCTGAGCAGCACTACAATAGGAGCCACGGCACCACAAGGGATGTGGTGAAGAGAGACATCGGTCTTCTCAAGATGCACTTCCGATGCCTGGACTGGTCCGGGGACGCACTCCAATACCCCCCAGATCGTGTGTCAGTGATAATGGTTGTATGGTGCGCTCTCCACAATCTTACGTTGGAAAGGGGGGAACACAGTGGATGATGAAGACATCGACACAATGGATGCGGCTGCACATGATGAGTCCCGCATTGATTCTGAAGATGAAGAATGATAAGGGCTAAACGCTGAACCAGGACTACACCAAGGAGGCAGGGACACCCTGGACACTTTAATCCAATGAACCTTCAGCTACTCCTCACAAATGGATCAGCAGGACCAGCCTTGCCTGGCTCTTCCATAGTCAGCACTTAAGTGCTAAATCTGCCACTTCATCAGCTGCAACTAAGGGCTTTGGACATAAACCTCAATGACAACTCAAACACTCATGACATACAAACATACAAATGCAGAACAAAGGAGCCCCCCTCAGCCATGGTAAAACATCTGGTGTTAATTTTCACCATCATAAGGTCACACAAAATCAAACCAAAATGCTTTTTAGCCATTAACAAATAATGATTCCCTAATCTAGATCCAACACAAAAGCACCAGTGAGGAACCCGTGGTGTGACTAAGGTGCCTTACGTTTACATTTACTATCTTTGTGCTGCCCCATCGCTCAGAGTGGCATCTGAGACAGCCTGCTGACTCTGCTGTCCTGTTGGCCTCGATGACCTTGGCGGCCGTCCCCTAGCCTGTGGAGCCTGTACTGGGCCCACCTGGGAGGAAACTGCCAGGTCCACAGTTGGCATCTCCCCAGCCATCGCAGCCTCACCCGATGAAGCGGTCACTAGGAAAGGGGCAGAGCAGCTGTTGCCCTCATCCAGAGCGCAATGAGAGGAGCCCACAGATATGACAGGCAGCTGCTCCGCCAATGTGAGGTCGTCCTGGACCTCCCTGTTCACTGTGGATGGATGGGCAACGAGCTGGGAAGCTTGAAGCTCACACCATCTCCCACATTGGCACTGACCAGCTGTGGCCCCTGGCGCTGTGAGGGTTTGCAGGTCTGAGCGTAACCCCAGGAGAAGCTGCTTGTTCTCTTTGAAGCCCCTTTCCACAAGAGTCACCTGTCTTTCCATGGAGGAAGCATGACCCTCTGATATGAGGCTCATTGCATCACTGATGCTCCGCGTGGACTCCTCCACCATGGACACCAAGCGAATCAAAGCCTCATGCATACTCCCAAATGCTCCTGCACACCTGGCCGCATTTCCTGCAGCTGCTGCGTTACAAACGAATCCTGAGGCACATCACCACGGCTCGACTCAGTATGTCCCTGGTCCCCTGCAGTCGTCTGACTGCTGGCGCCATCAGCACTCTCTGTCTCTTCCAGCTCCTCCAGTGATTGTGAAGTGCCCTCTCCACTGTGCCCCAGGACACTAGCCGATGTTGCAATTCCCACCGATGTGCTAGTATCTGTGCTGATGCCTGCCTCGCAGAAATGGTGTGACGCAGGTGACAGTTGAGGGCCCTCAGGTGTGAGAGGGGGCATCTGCACTTCCTCCTGGCGGCCAGGCTCTGATGATGCTGAAATGAACAACAAGGACAGTGGATCAGTTAGCGTGCACACAGTGACACACTTCATTCCTTTCCCCCTGGCTCATAATGCGTTCAACCTTCCAGAACATAAGGAGACGAATATTGGTGGAGTGGCAAATAGTCAGGAGCAGACCCAAACATTACAGGTGAATACAGACGGGCTGGTCAGATGGCCTAAGGAATGCAAAATGGAATGTTATGTTGATAAGTGTGAGTTGATGCACTTGGACAGGAGAAACAAGGTATGGGAATACATGAGGAACAGTAGGACCGTGGAAAGTAAGGAGGATCAGGGGGACCTTGCTGGACATGTCGATAGGCCCGTTAAATTATTGGGTCAGGTACATAAGGCGTTTAAGAAGGTAAATGCCATACTTTCCTTTATTAGCTGAGGAATAGAATATAGGAACAGGGAGGTCATGTTGTAAATGCAGAAAATGCTGCCTAGGCCACAGCTATAGTTCTGCATGCAGTTGTGAAATACGCTTCAAGGGGGAGTGGGGGGGGGGGGGGGGGGGGCGGGGAGAGGAGGGGGGGGCGGCGGGGGGGCGATGTGATTGGAGTGGAGAGAGTGCAGAGGTCGTTGACCAGGATGCATGCTGGGCTGGAGAGTTGAAGTTATGAGGAGACATAGCATAGACTGAGGATATCTCCCCTGGAGCAGAGGAGATTGAGGGGTGACATTATTGAGCTTTATAACATTATGTGAGGCATAATACACAAGATAAAATCACACGGAGTTAGGGGTAATATACTAGCTTGGATAGAGGATTGGCTAACCAACAGAAAGCAGAGAGTCAGGTTAAATGGGTTTTTTTCTGGATGGAGAGCTGTAACTACTGGGGTGCCACAGGGTTCGGTCCTTGGGCCCCAACTATTTAAAATCTATATTAATGACTTGGATTCAGGGATAGAAGGTACTATAGCTAAATTTGCAGATGATACAAAAATAGTTGGGAAAATAGGTTGTAATGAAGAAATAAGACATTTACAAATGGATATGGATAGGTTAGATGAATGGGGCCAAAATTTGGCAGATGGAGTTTAACGTGGATAAGTGTGAGGTTATCCATTTTGGTCGGAAGAATAAAAAGGCGACTTGTTATTTAAATGGAGAGAAACTTCAGAATGCTTCAGTGCAGTGGGATCTGGGTGTCCTCATGCATGAATCGCTGAAAACTATTCCACAGGTACAGCAGCTAATAAGGAAGGTAAATGGAATTTTGGCATTTATTGCTAAAGGAATGGAGTATGAAAATAGGGAAGTGTTGTTGCAACTGTACAAGGCATTGGTGAGACCACACCTGGAGTACTGTGCACAGTTTTGGTCCCCTTACTTGAGGAAGGATGTAGTTGCACTTAAGGTGGTTCAGAGGAGGTTCATTAGAATGATTCCAGAGATGTGGGGCTTGTCTTATGAGGAGAGATTGAGCAGTTTAGGTCTATACTCGCTAGAGTATAGAAGGATGAGAGGAGATCTAATTGAGGTATATAAGATGCTAAAGGGGATAGACAAAGTAGACGTGGAGTAGATGTTTCCCCTTGTGGGGCTTTCTAGAATGAGAGGCCATAGTTTTAGGCTAAGGGATGGTAGATTTAAATCAGAGATGAGGAGGAATTACTTTTCTCAAAGGGTCATGAATCTATGGAATTCACTACCTCAGAGTGCATTGGATGCTAGGAGACTGAATAAATTTTAGGAGGAGATAGACAGATTTTTAATTAGTAATGGGTTGAAAGTTTATGGGGAGAGGGCAGGAAATTGGAGTTGAGGCCGAAATGAGATCAGCCATGGTCGTAATGAATGGCGGGGCAGGCTTGAGGGGCTGGATTGCCTACTCCTGCTCATAGTTCTTATGTTCTTATGTTCTTAGCAGAGGAGTGAGTAACCTGGTGGCATTGATTTAAGGGCAGGGGCATGAGGTTGACAGGTGGGGTGATGAGCAACTTTTGCACACAGTAATGTGGGATGCACTGGCTGAAAGGAGAGTGGACACAGAAACCCTCCTAACATAGTATTGTAATGTAAGCATTTGGATGTACAGTTGCGATGCCATGGCATACAATGCCATGGGCATAGTGGTTGGAAATGGGATAAGGCGACTTTGGAAGGTGCTGGACACACGCATCTTCGAAGGGCCGAGGGATCTTTGTCTATGACCCACAGCTCTGACTCTATCAGTCTGTGAATGAGCAATATTGCAACAATAATGATTCAAACAATCATCAGTGCTATGCATGGTGGGAAGACAGAGCGGATGTCGCTGTGGACCTCAAATATCTGGCTACTCCACCCCAGCCTCACCGATACCAGTGGACCTGGGCGCATGGCACCTCTCAAACTCCAGGGCCTCCTGCTCAAATCAGCTTAATATCATCAGGTGAGCCTGGCCACCTTCAATTCGCAAACGCTCAAAGGCATTGTGAGCATTCTTCTCCTGAAAAACATAGAAGACCATTGCGGCTAATCACACATGGACTCTGCACGTACATGATGCACCCCAACCACAGTGGCCCATATCAGGCCTCTAGTGTCTCCTCTCCCCACTACTGCTGATCAGTCGCACAAAGATATTACGCCTGCTCCCAACAGCCACCCCCACACCCCCCCCCCACCCCCCACCGCCCCCCCACCACCCCTCCCCACCTTCCCCCCTCCCAATGGCCCCTTGGACTCATTCTGCGTTCCTCACTTTAGGAAACACACGGTCTTTGCTCCCATAGCAAGGAGGCAAACTAGGTGCGGCGTCGAGGGCAGCAGACGGCTCTTGGCCACGAGACCTTGAGGCCCCCCCTTCCACAATCGCATCACCCTGAAAAGGACGTTGTAGTTCTGAGTATGCGCCTAGCTGCATCTCTTGCAGGTTGCCCCCAGACTAGTCATGTGTGACTAAGAGCAACACATGGTGCGAGGGAGAACTCACCTCCTCATGAACCACTCAGGCCTATGTAAGCATGGACACTATCTGCTTGCCCACCCAGCGTACAAGAAATGCCCAACATGATTCAATGCAGTCACAACAGTAAGTCTTGAGGGGGGGGCCCTCAAAGGCTAAGGGTACCTGCTGGGTTAAATGCCCAATGTCAACATGGTACTCACTTTTCCAGAGCGCAACAAATCGTTGAAGTGCTTACGTCACTGGATCCAGATGCACCGCACCACATTGCGGGAGCTCACCACCTCCGCCACCTCCTCCTAGGCACATTTAGTCATGTGGGGGGGGCCTCCTCCTACCATGCTGGGGGACCAATATCTCCCACCATGCTGCCACCTCCTCAAGGAGAGCAGCAAGGCAATCATCAGAAAAGCGAGGGGCACATTGGCCCCCCCCGCTGGTAGACCCTGCAGCCTGGCCTGCTCCTCTGCCCTTCCCTCCAGCGTGCCCTGCTGAACAGACCCCCTGCGGTTGGATCTCCAGGTGGCCATTGTGACCAGCCTACAGGAGGCTGTCAGGCCTTCCTTTAAACAGGCTGGCGGGTCACCATTGGACCCAGCAGTCTGTGCACGCCCGACACAGCCCGCGCACTTCTGCTATCCACAGGAGTTGGAAATGCGCTGGGTGGGCCTTAATTGGCAGCCCATGCAAAATGGCAGCGCAGACCCAATTACAGGCGCCGATCAGGTTCGCGCCTACCCGCGTCTTCTTTCGCTCCGCCTGCCTGCCAAACGGAAAATTTTGTCCCATGTGTTTTTGGGGCGGGGACTGTGTTCTGGTTGAAGGACTACAACTCCTGGAATGCGTAGGGCTCCAATGCAAGCACAGGGTGCAGCAGGGGGACAGACCATGCAGGCTTCGTCTCTGGTGTTCTTTTGACAGGTGCAGGGATTGGGCAGTACACCTAAGTGTGGTGTGGCACAAAACAACAATGATGGGACCTGGGTGCAGCGCAAAAGTCAGCCCCATGCCAAGGTTAGTTGCGAGCTGAAGAGGCAGCAGCTGAAGTGCTGACATAGCTCCGTGCACAACTGGAGCTCAGAGGAGCACTTAAGGAGTTGAAGAGGTGGCAGAAGTTTGCGAGTGCTGTGGGAAGCTGGGGCTCAGAAAAGCCCAGCAGCAGTTGATATCTCCACGCTGGTTGAGAGTTGGTACTCAGAGAAACCCAGGAGCAGTGCTGGTCAGAGCAGCTAGAGAGCTGGGATCATGCTGGAGACTAGGTGCTGGGGTGCAGCCTTATCGAATCTAGTGGGATGCAGTGTCAGGGGAAGAGATTGAGCAGCTGGGAGACGATCAGTCATTAGAACATTCTGAATTAGAACTGCTGTTGAGGGAAAACAGAGAGTAGATCCTGAAAAGAAAGTTATGAGAAAGCCAGAATTTTTAAGACTTTTTGTGACTCAAAGGGATCATAAATGTCTGGGTGGGTTTTCGTGAAAATTCATGGAATCTGTCTTTGTTACACCTGCCATTTAACATGCATTTTGTGGTGTTTTCGACCACAGTTTGCCTGTTAATTCATGTTTATCTCATGTGAATTCTGGGTGATAGAATATGAAACAGATAATGTTAATATTTGCCTTGTTGACTTTTGGATAGTAAAACTTTTTCTGTTTGTTTAAAACCTTGTGGCTTTATTCTCTTAGTAAATACCTAGGATTTCAAATTTTATCTACTTTAAACAAAAAAGCTAGCAGTCCCTAATGGGATTGTAAAAATATTGTAGGTCCCATCCGTGATCATAACACATCCTATCTGCCAATTAAAGCTTTACTTTAGGAAACTTACTGAAATGTGAGTAGCTCAATCAATTCACTGGTTCTCTTGTCTCAATGGGGAGCCATGGAGGAAATGTGGCGATCAGAGAATTGGCACTACAGTGTTAGAGGCCTATATTGAATCTGTGCTCCCTTCAGGCCTTCAATTACCGGAGCAAAACTTTGGAGGAATGAGAAGAAAAACAAAATCTTGCTTATTGTATTTGACTACCATTTAAAAACTTGGACACTTAGTAGTTCAGAATGTAGGAATGAGAAAAAAAGCTTCATCTTCATTACTTGCAAAATCCAGCAGAATGCATAAAGGTAAGCGTTTGCACTTCAAAAGGAATCTCTTGGTAATGAATTACTTCCTGTGTTCCTAGTTCCTACTTTGGGGTGTCCTTAAAATGGAACATAGTGCTACACAGTTACAAGTTTGTTCATGGTTTACAGCTATCTCAGGATAATGAATGGTCTCAGTTGTATTGCTGTCCATGTAAAAGAGACACCTGACCAACTTTATTTTAAAAGGTCAAGGTAGCTGAGATATGGCCTCACCTTTTTAATTTGCTTTGATGGTTTTGTCTGTGGAATTTGAATAAAATGTTGTTAGAGTTTGTGAGTATAAAACAGGATATGAAAGGTTTATAACATTATACTATAGATTATCAAATGTATCCCTGTGTACCCAAAGTTCTTTTAAATAAGCAGGTCTGGCAGCATCGGCGGAGAAGAAAAGAGTTGACGTTTCGAGTCCTCATGACCCTTCGACAGAACTTGCGTTCGAGTCCAAGAAAGAGTTGAAATATAAGCTGGTTTAAGGTGTGTGTGTGGGGGGCGGAGAGATAGAGAGACAAAGAGGTGGAGGGGGGGTGGGGGTGTGTGGTTGTAGGGACAAACAAGCAGTGATAGAAGCAGATCATCAAAAGATGTCAACGACAATAGTACAATAGAACACATAGGTGTTAAAATTAAAGTTGGTGATATTATCTAAACGAATGTGCTAATTAAGAATGGATGGTAGGGCACTCAAGGTATAGCTCTAGTGGGTTTTTTTTTATATATAATGGAAATAGGTGGGAAAAGGAAAATCTTTATAATTTATTGGAAAAAAAAGGGAAGGGGGAAACAGAAAGGGGGTGGGGATGGGGGAGGGAGCTTACGACCTAAAGTTGTTGAATTCAATATTCAGTCCAGAAGGCTGTAAAGTCCCTAGTCGGAAGATGAGGTGTTGTTCCTCCAGTTTGCGTTGGGCTTCACTGGAACAATGCAGCAAGCCAAGGACAGACATGTGGGCAAGAGAGCAGGGTGGAATGTTGAAATGGCAAGCGACAGGGAGGTTTGGGTCATTCTTGCGGACAGACCGCAGGTGTTCTGCAAAGCGGTCGCCCAGTTTACGTTTGGTCTCTCCAATGTAGAGGAGACCACATTGGGAGCAACGGATGCAGTAGACTAAGTTGGGGGAAATGCAAGTGAAATGCTGCTTCACTTGAAAGGAGTGTTTGGGTCCTTGGACGGTGAGGAGAGAGGAAGTGAAGGGGCAGGTATTGCATTTTTTGCGTGGGCATGAGGTGGTGCCATAGGAGGGGGTTGAGGAGTAGGGGGTGATGGAGGAGTGGACCAGGGTGTCCCGGAGGGAGCGATCCCTACGGAATGCCACACACACACCTTAAACCAGCTTATATTTCAACTCTTTCTTGGACTCGAACGCAAGTTCTGTCGAAGGGTCATGAGGACTCGAAATGTCAACTCTTTTCTTCTCCGCCGATGCTGCCAGACCTGCTGAGTTTTTCCAGGTAATTCTGTTTTTGTTTTGGATTTCCAGCATCCGCAGTTTTTTTGTTCTTATTCTTTTAAATAACGTCTAGATTTTAAAATGACCAGCACACATCCAGACCTGGTTTATACCCCAATAGCTGCCCTTGAGTTTCAATTTCAGAAATGGCTCCTTAATCTCGGCTAGTGCACAGCCAGTTTCTATTCAGAAGTCTTTTGGATTAATTATTCCCTTAAACGTTTATTCTCACTACTTTTAGTCTTATATAAAATGTCATCAGCTTTGCATTTACCATATAAACCTGGTGTTAAATTGTGAACTGATTCATTGTGGAATGAATTGAGACCCCCACCATTAGGAAACCTTGCTGCACATTGCTCTGAGGCTGAGGATAGACCTCAAATTGAATTCAGGCCAGATTTACAGTGTGGCCCTGAATTCGCCAGAGTGAGACATTTCTGGAGAACACCGTGAGTTGGATTTCTTTCCTTGCCCATCAGTTCCAATTAATTTTACGCCAGCAAAATGCTGGAAATGCGAACGGATAATGGCATGGCAAGGGCAATGGGACATCTGGGCCCTTGGTGACCAACAGGATTCATAGTCCAGTTTCTTAATCAATGAGATTTAAGAATAGAGGAAGAAACTGATTGAATGATGGAGAAGGAATTAAGGTGATGTAGAGTCAAATTAGACTAGAAAGAGAAATAAAAAGAAGGAAAGAAAGATGGGATTGAGAGGAAGAGAAAAAGAGTCTGAAAAGAAAGTAAGAAAAAATGTAACCTATCTGCATCTCCAAGGTTGAGTGGCATTGCAAGAAAGTTCAATCCCGTCATTAAAGGATTCCTTACATTGTGAATAACCAGACTTGACTTTGCGGCAAGTTATATCTATTAATTTAATGAAATCCATAGACAGCTTGACAGCAATCTACTGTTCTTGTGAAGTTAACAGTGGAGCAGTGCAAATTGTCCAGCAACTTGTATCAATTTGCCCCTCACAGGGTATTCTCTGTCTTACCACTAATAATGACGAGCGCAGTTGAACTTGCTATGAATTTGTAAATTCTGACTAATCAATGTCAGTACAAAGTGACAGCACCTTTACATCAATATGGCTTTCTGGCATAAATATACCTGAAGCATCCGAAAAATGAATTCTTGATTCCAATGTTAAAAAGGAATTTTACATTGGTGGTCGAAGATATTACAATTTTTTAATTATTATTTTAGAGGCTAAGATCTGCTTGAAGGGCTATTGGAAGTAGATCATAAAGACATAAAAAATAGGAGCTGTATTAGGCCATTTGGCCCTTCAAGCCTGGTCGGCAATTTAATAAAATCATCAACCTCAACTTGATCTTCACACAATGTTCTCATACTCCCTTAGTACCCAAAAATCTATTGGCCTCTGTCTTGAATATGCTTAATGACTGAATATCTGCAGCTCCCGGAAGTAGAGAATTCCAAGGATTTGCAACCCTTTTAGTGAAAAAATTTCTCTTCATCTCAATTCTAAATGGCCAATTCCTTGTTCTGAGACTGTGATCCCATGTTCTAGGTTCCTAGTCATGGGAATTTAATAGTAACCTTCAAAAGGAAATTGAATATATACTTGAAAATTGCCAAGCTGTGGGGAAAGAGAAGGAGCATGGGAATAATTAAACAGCTCTTTGAAAGAGCCAGTAAAGACATGATGAACCGAGTGATCTCTTTTGGTGCTACCTGATTCTATTCTATCTTAGTGTTATTATGATCTCAGAGGTGATCAGTAACTTTAAAAAAAAGAATTACACCAAAAGGTTTCAAATTTTAAACAAAAGCTTTTACTGTACAAGAGCTAAACAAGATAAGTACTGCTAACTTGACAGTATATTTCGTAAACACATACTTTACACCCAAAAATCTCAATAATACACTCCTTGTTCTACTTTTGTTTCTAGCCCTGCGCCCTCATTCTCCGCTACCCTCACTCATCCCCCATCCCACCACCCACCCCCACCTTCACCCTCACCACCCCACGCCCCCCACCCCTGCCCCCTACCCCCACCCTCAAGCTCAAGCATGGGCCTCCCTGCTTTCTGGTTTAGTGACTCCAAATCAGAAAGCACCCTTGGTTTCTGATAGCCCTCTGCTACTGCTCCACAGCTTCCAGCAGATTGTCTCTCTGCTTGTCTCAAAGCAGCCTCCAGGCTGACTTCATTTTCAACTGACTTCAACTATTTTTGTGAGAAAACACACACAGATAACAACCCAAAACCTAAAAAAAACATTCCTGCAATCTATCCCCACGGCAATGTGGCACATCTGGTACAACCCAGATAAAAATTTTAAACTAATTATCTGCAATTCCCAAACCTATCCTTAGTTCTGGGAAACCATATGAATAATTTAAACTCTTTATTGAGACATCTGTAGACATCCCTTCTCCAGAACGAAGCCCAGATATGGGTCATCCTCTTTTTGCGTTTTCCCACTTCCAACTTTGACCTTATTAAATAATCATAGGTCATAGGCCACCTTTTGAATGGCAATTACTTTAAGTTTTTTTTAACCAACTTCTCACCAGATGTTTTCATTTATATAACAATTAAAAAATTCAGTCCCCAAACTAAAAGTTGTATTCCTAAAGCATATGAATCATAAAATTACACATTCACAACAATGCGATTTGTTGTAAGTCTGGTCACTGCTCATAGCCTTTCATCACTGATATACTTAGAAATGCACGATGATTTAATTATGGAAAGTTGTCATAGATCTTGCAATAAAAAAAGAAATGCTTATTGTGTTTTCTATTCTAATCAGCATTTCTTGGCAGCCAGGTAAATCATGGGTTCTATTCCAGTCATGGTGCAAGTCTTGATTTTCTGATACACTTCATAAAAGTTGGCAGGAATAAGGTGTATTTAGTTAGAAATTTTATACAATGTATATTTCAAACTGCTGTTCATGAGCTCAGAAAGATACTGTTGGTGTAAGTAAAATAATTCAGCTGGTGTGTGAGATTACAATCAGACTCCTCAACTATCACTTTGGAAACTCTTTACTAATCTCGTACCGCAACACTGTAAGCTTCTCTGCGGAATATTTGCACTTTTACAACGTGGGGAAAATGTATAAGACTTAAAGACTGCAAAATTGAACAGGGTTTGAAAATGAGCATTGGCATCATGCTGCAGGATAACCCCTGTGCATCTGCTTCTGATGCAGAGAGCACGCAAACTTTGTGCTGCCTGCTAATTTAAATTATTGTAGCATACAGTCGGCACTAAGGGAGATGTTGAGTGTCTGCATGTTTGAACAGGGGACACTTTGTGAAAGGCTAGCACAAGCAAATGGTATTTGAATCGAGATTGCACCTCTTAAAGGGGTGATTGTGACTGTAGCAGGTGCTTTAAGCCATCTAAAAGTGATTTTGTTCTGAGGAACATTCGATAATGGCACAATGTGGTAGAGCAGGCTTGAAGATTTTCTGAGGCTGAACTGGAGCCTTACTGCAGGAGGTGGAGAGGAAGAAAGATGTCATTTATCAACAGAGGGACGGGAAGCCCACCAGGCAAGACTTTGTAAAGGTAGTGAGAACAGACAGTCCTGGCAGCCAAAACCAAGAGTCTAGCTCTCAGGCCCTGGGGGTGCACAAAGTTCAATGACACAAAATGGCTCACCATGACTCACAAGAGCGGTCAAAGTCAGTGAACGTATCTTCAAAAGTTGTATCCCACCAACTACACCATTAGCCTCACACACTGCTCTATGCATCATACCCCATCACTCAACTACCAAAAATCTCTATCAGTTGTGACTCAGAATCACAGAACATTTGCTTCCCCTTACCGTCACACATTTAGGCCTGAATTTTTCAGATGGTGTGGTCCCTCTTCCCACCATCTGAAGAGTTGGCGGGGAACACATCCTATAAGCGGCCATAATTCGCCACTTATTGGCATTGGCTGGGGCAAGCTTCCCGTCTGAGGCCTTAACTGCTCCAGCGTAAAATTGCTGCATGGTCGGGGTGGGCAGGAATCCAGATGGAATCCTGTTCCTTCAATTTCGCACTCCACCAACACCCGTGCCACCCCCCCGCCCCCACAACCTAAAAACCCACCGGGCAGGGGAGTGTAAAATTCAGGCCTTAGTATCGCTGTGAACCTCAAACCTACAAACCACAGCTTGCACACACTGCCAGCTAATCACCCATGACAGTCACATCACCCAAACACATTTCCCCACATTCACTGACTCACTTCACTTTGTCTTGCAGGACAAGTTAGTGCCTAACCGGAGGGAGCAGCACGTAGCTGAGTGTAGGCACAGCTACCTGTCCTTACCCTTATGGAGGAGCTGATGGTCACCATAATGGGAGAGACCATGACTGAGGCCCTAGTCAGTGACAAGATTGAAATCGGTGAAAATGATGGTATCCTCATACCTCACACCCCGTTTCACCCTCATCCACCAATCTCTGCTGATTTACAAGCAGCAGATGATCTATGCATAAATCTCTTGTTTTCTCCACCCCCCTCTTCTCAGCACAACACCACCCTTGCACCATCTATGACAAAGCAGCCCAATTGATTAGAACCCTATCCACAAACATTCACTCCCTCCCCCACCGACACACAGTAGCAGCAGTGTGTACCATCTACAAGATGCACTGCAGGAACTCACCAAGGCTCCTTAGAAAGCACCTTTGAAACCCACGACCATTACCACCCAGAAGGACAATGGGAGCAGATACATGGGAACACCACCAACTGGAAGTTCCTCTCCAAACCACTCACCATCCTGACTTGGAAATATATCACAGTTCCTTCACTGTCACTGGGTCATAATCCTGGAACTCCCCTCCTAACAGCACTGCAGGGGTACCTACATCACATGGACTGTAGCAGTTCCAGGAGGCAGCTCACCACCACCTTCTCAAGGCCAATTGAAGATTGGCAATAAATGCTGGCCTAGCCAGCAAAGCCCACATCCCTTCAATGAATAAAAAAATCTTGCTGTAACATCACCAGCTCAGATACTGACACTGCATATAGTTTAGAGGATAGCATAGCTCCAGGATCTGCATGTGCTGAGAAGGGGCATAGGACAAAGAGAAATCTGTTGCCAGGTAATTGGAGGGTGAGATCACACATGAATCCTGCTGCAGATGTCTCAGATCTGCATTTTGATGGGGTAGCCTGTATAAGGTTGGTGGGTGTGCACAATGAAATGGTTGTTGCTTTGGCAGACCCAGCAGAAAGTCTAAATGTAAAGTCAAGGAGTCAACACCAACTTGGTGCAAGGCTTTGCACACAGCTGGAAGCCCATTCTTTCTAACGTGGAAGTGGTAATCAAATCTATTTGCACACGTGTGGACCTGACCACGATGCTGTGTGATAATGATGCTTCAGCTTTCTTGGGCTCAAACAAAAAGCATCCAATGTCTGGGTGCTGCAGTCAAAGTTCAGAATTCTGTAATGCAAGCTCAGCTAGTTGCTGCAAAACTCAGAACCTTGCCATTATGGATGTGAATATCAGTGTTAAAGGAGACTTGCAGGCTGTTCCCTCAGTCCAGCAACCTGTCCTCCAACACATTACTTGCATTGTTGAGGCATTGCCCCAGGGGAGTGGCAGTGAATTCAGCATGCAGGAATGTGCTGTCCCTTCTCAGGCTGTCAGCAGACACTTTACCATCACTGCCACACTGCCAATGCCCTTGTTATTGCCTGTCAGCTAGCCAGCCTAGGCTGCTGCCAACCATGTCAAGAATATCTTGTCCAAAGCCAGGCCATCTAGGGTCAGAGCTGTATGAGGTCGTTTTGCAAGGCCATCTGCAGTCTCTCCCATTGAAAGGTGCCATGCTGCAGCCACTGGGGTTGCACTGTGTAGGACAGGCCTAGGCACACGGAAGGCAGGTACTAAGTGGATGTGCAAGGATGAGTGGTCAACATTTGTGTGCAATACGGCATGGCTTGACCTATAAATTTGGCCTGAATTTCATATTGCATTGGCTGTTTTTTTAATATTGTGACCAAGTAAACACTGTGACAGCCAGCAACAGAGGGAATGTAAGGTGTGAGACTGATGATGAATGAAGCATTAGGGTTGTGTTTTCCATTACCTCAGTTAGATGAGTCGATCATGAACAGACACAGCCAGAAAGGGCCTGTATTGTTTTCTGCTCCCATCCAGTTGCTCCTCCCCTGAATATTTTTCCTCTTTTCCTGCCTCAGCCGGTCATCATATAACTGGTGACAAGCGCTGTCACCTCATGATGGCAAGACTCTGCAAGGCCAAGCTATGATACAGGTATGCTACATCATCAGTACACTGATACACTGACACAATAGCTGGAATATGAATTGGTCTTTAAGCATGTCATCAAATCGTCGATTGACTATCATTATTTCCTTTGTATGGACTTCTATTTCTTCTTTATAACAATCAAGCTCTTTTCTCACCATCAAAAGTCTTTCACTCAGGATCCAAGACTCTTATAACTTCCATCCCCACTTGCAACAAGCCATCCCTCACTTTCTCCGCAGATGATATCACAATGGGAAAGACTGCAAGGATAGGGAACAACAGGTTACAGCAGAACCTGGATAGATCCAGGAGCTAGCCTGAGACGTGCTGTTTGCCATTTAATATGGATGAAAAGTCGTGAAATTGGAGGGTGAAGAATAAAGAGTGTGAATATAAGTGAAATAACCAAATTGTAGAGGACATACCATGATGAATTACAGCACTGAAAACATCAGCAGTGCGTAGTAATTAATGTTGTAATGTAAATAACATGGCAGCCAACTTGAGCACATAGCTCACATTGTTAATCTGTATTTTGTAGTTCAACAATCCCTATTTCTTTATACTTTTACCGTATGTTATTCAGAAAGAATTGGAAATTAAAGGGCAATTCTGAGTTACTTGAAATTTAATTTCCATAATGCAACAACAAATTGCATTTATGTATCATCTTTAATGTAGCAAGATGTCTCAAAGAGCTCCAGTGGAGCATTATTAAACAAAATTTGACACTGAGGTAGCTAAGGAGATATTAGGCCAGATGAGCAAAAGTTTGGTCAAAGAGGGAGGTTTTAAAGAGCATCTTTAAGGAGAGTAGAGAGATAGAGAGACTTAGAGAGAGAATTTCAGAGCTTAGACATTGGCAGCTGAAAGCACAGCCACCAGTGATGAAACGATTAAAATCAGAGATGCTAAAGAGTGAAGAATTGATGGAATGGAGAGATTCTGGGGTCAGTGAGTGGGAGGTGAGGTGGAGGCTAAAGGCCTGGAGGAGATTTCAGAGATCGGGAGGGCTGAGGACATGAAAAGATTTGAAAGCAAACATGGGAATTTTAAAATCAATGTGTTGATTAAATGGGAACCAATATAGATCAGCGAGTGCAGCAGATTGATGAACCAGGCTTGGTGCGGAGTAAGGGCACATCAGCATGCGTGTGAAAATGGAGTTGTGTTTTCAGATGATATCATTGGGGCAGCATGTAAATGAGATATAGAAGGGAGCCAAGGGTAGATCCTTGGGGCCACCAGAAATGACAGCTTTCAGAATTTGTTTTAATACAGTGGGTGTGTGCAATCTAGGTCTAAAAATTAATTGAATTGCAACATTAGGCAGAGAAATTGGATAATCCATTTTAAAAATGAAGCAGCATTGCAGGAACACTGAACCACCAGCCTCTGTTTTAGGGAAATTGGGCTGAAGCTCTTTTGCATATCAATGGTAGCGAATAGTTAGGAATCCTATATCAAACTGTACCATTTGAAGAGGTCATGTTAGAATTTGACCTGCAATAACCAGCATGAAATCCTGTCAGAAATCACATTTTACAAGCATATATAAACTTAAAAATGCACCAAGTTTCTCTTTTTGTCTTATGAAATGATATAGGGGAAAACTACAATGCTCAGATGTGGAGTCTTGCTAGGCATATGAAAAACATACAGAATTGGGGCCACTGTGTGCTCCTATCTCCAGTCAATACTCACATCTGATGCATTATTACTTCCACTTTTACCTCTGTTGAGGTTTGATTAGCACAGTTGGTTAATCACAATCCTGTTACATGATGGGATTCAAACTCAAATCTAACTCCACATTATGAAATGCAAATATTCTTTCGGATTCCAATTTAAACTAACTGACAGCAGGCTGCATACTTTCCTCTGAATAGGAAGCTAAACAGAAGTTATTTTATTAAACCATCATTTATTCTGACTGCAAGAAAGATTACTTTGTTAACTGTGCGCATGGAGGGAGAAAATAGACCCTAATTTACCAGTTTCATTCAGAGGCTACAGGGAAATTGGTATAGGAAATGGAACTGTGACAGTGGTGCAGTTGGTGAATGAGCCTTCGTCTCTGCGATTGAAGAACAAGGAACAGCGAAGGAGGGTGCTTTGACATAAAGCAGATCCACAGCTGTATATTTTCTAAAATGGCAACTATTATTTCAGCATTGATCTTTCTTATTCAAGGTGACCGTCTATATCGGGAGCCAATTTAATGATGTAGATCACAATGGCATCTCTGGATATTATGATTATAATTTGTTTTATTTTATTTACAAAGACCATAGGCTAGCTGAATATACATTCTGGATTGATCTTGCTTGGAAGCTTGTAATCCAGATTAGATGAAAATGTTGAGATGCTTTAGTTGGGAAAAGTTAACAGCTCACATGCCACCTTATATTTGGACTGGTCCAACACTCTGACTTTTGCATAACCACGTGCCTTCATATATAATTCATGGATAAAGACCCAAGTTAGTAAGTCTCTGTGAGAACTGATAACATGGTATAAGAAACACCACTTGCTTTCTTTTCTAATTCCTGGGGAAGTGCTTTGTATAGAAAGCATTCTCTGAAACATGGGTGAATTTTACAGCAGCCCCCCACTCCCCACCCCACCAGTGTATTTGAAGACAAAGGGGCATGTAAAATAAAGTGAGCGGCCAATCTGCCACCTTCCCACCCACCCCCACCTTGACCCCCAACCCCACCCTGTCCTCCACATTATTGGCAGGTTGGGGGGTGGGGGGCGGTGCAGGCAGGCAGTCCCACCCTTGGACAATTAACTTAAGGGCCTCAATCCACCTCTGCCACAATTTTCATCCAGCTGAGGAAGTGGGGGTGGGGGTGTGGAATGGCAAGCAGCCCAGCAATATTCACTGCATAGGTGCTGGCAGGCAGGAAGGGGGTTACTACCTTTGGGAGATCCTTTTGCCCCTTGGGTGTGTCCCTCCCAAGATCATACCACCCACTTTCTCACTGCCCTCCCCCCCACCTCTAAGACCTGACCCCACAGCCCACCCCCCTCCTCGCTGGGGTCTGCCAGGCAGGACCATCCAAAATCCTAAGGTTTACCTGAGCTCCAGGATCCATAACACTGCACCTTTGGAGACTGCTTGTAGTCCCAGCAGTGGCCACTACTGGATTCTGGGACTACAGAGCTGCTGACCAATCAGATTTGCCAGCAGCTCCCTTAAGCAGGACTTCCGGTCCCTGAGGTGCATGTCCAAAGTGGAGTTTTAATTCAGCGGTTCTACAAAGTTCTCTCTTTTGTGGGTATTGATACCGTCCATGTCTTTAAGGAGAGTCTTGCCATCTTTGGATCTTACCAGCATTGGCACGTGCTTTGAGAATTTTTTTGAAATTTTTCATGTTTCTACCTGCCTTTCATGTCAGGAGCTGGTCACAGCACCATCTGGATGAGTCATTTCTGTTGCCTTTCATATATCAAATCTTTGAAGATTGGGAGCTGTGACAGAAATGAGCACAATAACGGAAGCAAATACATGATTCAACACCATGTGCTTGCTGGTGTGAAAGTGTGCTATGATTTGCCTTTGTAGTGAGGTCAAAGGCTATTCATGTGTTGGTTCCATTCTTTTATTTGGTGATCTTTGTTTATTCTTGTGGAGGCAAAGTGATTTCATGAGGAGCATGGACACTGAGTGTGATCTGGATCCGGATGTTGAGTGTAATTATTTGGTTGCCTTGAAGAAGGCATGCACGTTATGCATGTCAGCGAGAAGTAGAATTTCCTCAGCCTTCTCTGTCCACTACTTTTTCCTTGAATCACGAGTTCTTCTTTAAACTTCAGTTTTACAAAATTTGGAATGCTGATTGTTTACAATCATTGAATTTGCATATTTCTGTATCACTCTCATCCAACCAGACTTGGTGCCTTTTATTGATGTGTCCGAGGATTTCTTGGCATGTATGAGAGATGATGGATTTCAATGATTGCCAATCATCTTGGAATGAACCAATCATCGGTTCATTGTGGAGGTTGCCTCAAGCACCCATAATGAGAGAATGAGTCCAACAATCATCAGCCGTAATCATAGCATGTGTAATGTGCACATCTTTTCCACGCTGGTCCTAACTATTAGGTGCCAATGCTTCGATCATGCATGTTGCCAGTAAGTCTTTGAGTGTGTTTGGGACAATTTTGTAGAGCAGTACATTCTAGAGCCAAACAGGGAGCACGCTATCCCAGACCTGGTAATGTGCAATGAGTCAGGATTAATCAATCACCTCATGGTAAAGGAGCCTCTAGGTAATAGTGATCAAAACATGATAGAATTTTATGTTCAGTGTGAAGTGGAGAAGTGTGGGTCCACGGCTCGTGTTTTAAACCCAAATAAAGGTAACTATGAGGGTATGAAGGCAGAGCTGGCTAAGGTGGACTGGGAAACTAGGTTAAAAGGTAGCACAGTAGAGTTGCAGTGGCAGACTTTTAAGGGGGTATTTAATATCTCTCAGCAAAATTTATCCCAATGAGAAAAAAGGCTCTTTGAAAAGGATGCATCATCCATGGCAGAATAAGGAAGTTAATGATAATATAAAATTGAAAGAAACACAGTACAAAACTGCAAAGATTTGTGGTGGGTCAGAGGATTGGGCAGATTTTAAGAACCAGCAAAGGGTGACTAAAAAGAGACTAAAAGGAGGGAGAAAGAAGCATATACGAGAAAGCTAGTTAGTAATTATAAAAAGATGGTAAGAATTTCCACAAGTATTTGAATAGGAAAAGATTAACTAAAGCTAATGTTGGTCCTCAAGAGAGTGAGGCTGGAGAATTGATGATGGAAAACAAGGAAATGGCGGGGGCGTTGAACAGGCATTGTGTGTCTGTCTTCATGGTAGAAAACTCCCAAAAGGTTCATGATAATCAAAAGGTATAGGGAAGGATGAACTTAAAGCAATCACGATCGCCAGGGAAAAGGTGCTAGGAAAACTATTAGACATAAAGGCTGAAAAGTCCCCAGGACCAGTTGACCTGCATCCTAGGGTCTTAAATGAAGTTGTGGCACAGATAGTAGATGCATTAGTTATAATCTTCCAAAATTTCTTAGATCCTGGAACAGTTCCGGCAGATTGGAAAATAGCTAATGTAACTCTTTTATTCAAGGAAGGAGGGAGGCAGAAAGCAGGAAACTATAGGCCAGTTAACTTAACGTCTGTCATAGGGAAAGTGCTAGAATCCATTATTAAGGAGGTTATAACAAGATACTTAGAAAATCAGAATGTGATCACATAGAGTCAACGTGGCTTTATGTAAAGGAAATCGTGTTTAACTAAACCATTAGATTTTTTGACGAAGCAACATTCAAGGTGAATAAAGGGGAACTGGTAGATGTGGTGTACTTGGATTTCCAAAAGGCATTTAATAAGATGCCACATCAAAGGTTATGACACAAGATAAGAGTACATGTTGGAGGGGGTAACATATTAACATGGATAAAAGATTGGTTAGCTAACAGGAAACAGAGAGTAAAAATAAATGGGTCTTTTTTTGGATTGGCAAGCTGTAACTAGTGGACTGCCACAGGGATCAGTGCTGAGTCCTTATCTTTTTGCAGTCCATATCAATGGCTGGGATGAAGCGATCCAATGTGTGGTAACTAAGTTTGCTGAAGATATCAAGATAGGTAGGAAAGTAAGTTGTCAAGAGGAGATAGAAAGTCTGCAAAGGGATATAGACAGGTTAAGTGAGTTGGCAAAAATTTGGCAGGTGGAGTATACCATGGGTAAATGTGAACTACTTCACTTTTGCAGGAAGAATAGAAAAGCAGTATACTATTTAAATGGAGAGAGATTGCAGAACTCAGTGGTACAGAGGGATCTAGGTATCCTGGTATATGAATCACATAAAGTTAGTATGCAGGTACAGCAAGTGATTAGGAAGGCAAATGGAATATTGGCATTTATTGCACAAGGAATGGAATATGAAAGTAGGGATGTCACACTGCAGCTGTACAGGGCATCAGTGAGACTACATCTGGAGTTCTGTGTGCAGTTTTGGCCTCCTTCTTTGATAAAAAGGAATATTTGCTTTAGAAGCAGTCCAGAGAAGATTCACGTGACTCATCCCTGGTATGAATGGCTTATCTTATGAAGAAAGGTTGAACAGGTTGGGCCTATACTCATTGGAGTTTAGAAGAATGAGAGGTGATCTAAGTGAAACATATAATATCCTGAGGGGACTTGATAGGTTCGATACCGGGATGATGTTTCCACTTGTAGGGGAGACTAGAACCAGGGACATAGTTTAAGAATAAGAGGTCTTCTAAGACAGAGATAATGAGAAATTATTTCTCAAAGAGGGTTGTAGTCTGTGGGATTCTCTTCCCCAGAAAGTAGTGGAGGTGGGGTCTTTAGATTTATGCAAGGGGGTGAAGCATTATGGGGTGCTGACAGGAAAGTAGAGTTGAGACCACAACCAGATCAGCCATGATTATATTGAATGGCAAAGCAGGTTCGGAGTGTCAAATAGCCCACTCATGCTCCTAAGTCCTATGTTCCTATGTTCTTATGGCTGGAAATTATTTTTTCAGGTGGAAAAGGATGTTAGTGACCACAAGATCATGTCTAGTGTGCAAGGGCTCAGAAACCATCGGCAGACCCATGGCTAACACTGACACCTCACTTCCGCCCAATCACCTGCAAGAAAGAATCATCCTCGATATGAGGGATTGCTGATAGATATGGGTAGACAAGCAAGTATCCATTGTATCTTTTACAATGACCTGGATTTTTAGCAGCAACTGTGGGTGGGAACAGAGACAGGTAGGTTCTAAAAATAGCACTGCCAGTCAGGGTGCCAGTTCCTGTCTCCATCACCCCTCCACCAGGCCATGACTTCGGAGGGGTGGTGGCGTGGTACAGCTGCCCACCCTCATGTGGCAGGTAGTGAATTAAATGAATTAACAGATACATAGTGGAGAATTTTCTCTCCATTCGAGGGGTTGAGCGGGAGCGGGCATGGGTGGGCGTACAGCTGCCATTTTACGTGGGCAGGCCAATTAAGGCCTGCCCAGCGTGACACGCACCTGGAAGTGCTGAGCGCTCCCTGTGCGGGTGGGGGGAGGAGGCTGGGTCGAGTCCTGCGCATGCGCGTGAAAGAGCTCAGAAATCTCCATGAGGCACGGAGCTACCTCAAGGAGATTAGTTTCATTATGAAAAATTTAAATAAATAAACAAACAAATTAATTCAGACCTGTCTCCTCATGTGACAGTGTCACATGAGCTGGGACATGTCAATGAATTTTAATTTAAAAATTTATTTGATTTATAAATTTTTCATGAAACCTCTTCCCACCTGTGGAGGAGGTTTCATGATAAATGCGAAGGCCGCCTGGGCTCTTCCCCTGCCCACCCGCCAAACTTAATGTTGGACAGGCAGCTATGTTAATTATTTAAATTGCTATTTAAATGGCCTTAATATGCCTTTGACAGTTCAGAGGGCGCACAGACGACTCCAGCGCGCACCCGCCGAACTGACGATCTGAACAATGCGCGGTGATGTCGGGACATACATCCAGCATCACCGCGCATCACTTTACGTGTCGGCGAGCAGGACCCACCCCCCATACGCTGACCTGAAGATTCTGGCCATAAGATCAATTGAAGGAGGCCGACTGGGATTGTCCAGTCAAGCTCCATGCATCTGCAGATGATGGCGGACAGTTTAGCTGCCTGGAGGTGGTCTTTAGGGGGCAGACCGAGGGACCAGCACACCATGTAAGCTTGGACGCCCTTCCTGCCTGCCTTGGGTACAGCAGCAAACACAGGCCGTCCTGTGGAGCATTTGCTCTCCACGGTGGTGGCCTGCCTGAAAAGGCCAATTCTGTTTCAAGCTATGAAAAGTTGGAGAGAGCAGTCTCTATATTGAAATGCGCGCTCCTTAACATACTTACCATGGCATTCTGTAGCTTCAAGAGCCCACTGGCCTTCCTTAATCGAATGGTGAGCCTGCCCCCTGGCTATTAGTTGTCTGCCCCAGGGGAAATGACAGTGAGCGACTGTTTCCCCACATAGTGTGACCTTCTGACCCCCACTTCAGTCTGACCGTGGAGTTCAGAAGTCACCAAGGAAAATCCTCCCAGAATGAATTGTCTCTCATTTCATGAAGGAATCAGACAAACATAGAACCTGGGTGTGACAAGTGAACCCTCAATATTTTTTGAATGGTTAGATTGTAGGTAAAGTGCTAAAATAACAGAAGTTTATTTTTTATGCTGGTGGCTGCTATTCAATGAAGTGATTAATCGTTTAAAATAGCAGATGCTTTATGCATTATGAGGTGTGAATTTTTGCAGTTTGGGGAAAAGAAACTAAAGCAGTTCAAAACCAAGAATAATAGCAACAGTATACCTACTGCTCTTGCTGCCTTATGGCTCAGTTGGTAGCACTCTTGCTTTTTGTGTTATATGGTTCTGGATTTAAGTTCCACTCCAGGGCTTAAGCACAAAAATCAAGGCAGTGCAGTACTGAGGGAGCACTACATTGTTGGATGTGCAGTCTTTCAGATGAGATATCAAATCAAGGTCCTGTCCTCCTCCTTGTAAAAGATCCCACAACACACTTTTTGAAGAAAAGCAGGGGAATTATCCCCAGTGTCCTGGCCAATATTTATCCCTCAATCAACAGCACAAAAACAGATATGTGGTCATTATCACATTGCTGTTTGTGGACGTTTACCTCATGCATATTGGTCGCTGTGGTTCCTACATTACAACAGTGACTACATTTTAAAAGTACTTAATTGGCTGTAAATCACTTTCAAACGTCTAATGGTTATAATAAGTGCTATAAAAGTGTAAGTCTTTTCTCTTTTCCTTTTTATTAAGTGAACATTTAAAATTTTCAGGTTTGTAAAAGTGCAACTTTGCAATGGCATGCTCACTGCATTAAAAGTTTACTACAAGATGCTTTGGTGATAACGTTAAGCATCAATATGGCTTGGTGGTAGCACTCTCATCTCTGGCTCAGGAGTTTATCAGTTTGATCTCCACTGCAGGAGTTGAGCATATAATCTAGGCTGAATTTTGGTAGCAGTGAGAAAGTGCCACATTAATGGGACTGTTTGGGTAAGAAAGAAATTACTTCCCTGCTCACCCCTGAATAATGCTGTGGGATCTTTTGCATTTATCTCAGTGGGAATACTGCGCTGGTATCACTCCACCACTCCAGTGTCAGACCAGGTACTTATTCTGGGTGAGGCCTTTGTGCAACCCAATTTCTCTCATTGGCGATGGTGCCTTCAGCTGTCTATAGGCTTTAAGCTCTGGATCTCCCTCCTTAAAGTTTCCACTTTGCCACCTCCCTGTCCTCCTTAAGTTGTTCCTTAAAACCTATCAGCTTTGGGTTGTTTATCCAAATATCTCCTTAGATAAAAGTGCAATACAGTGTATGCTGGAAATCTGAAATAAAAACAGAAAATGCTAGAAAAGCTTAGAAAGCCTGGCAGCATCAGTAGAGAGAGAAACAGAGTTAACATTTCGAGTCCGTATGGCTCTTCTTTAGCTCTGAAAAAGAATCATATGGACTTGAAATGTTAACCCTGTTTCTTTCTCCAAAGATGCTGCCAGACCTGCTGAATTTTTCCAGCATTTTCTGTTTTTATTTCAAATATCTCCCTATGTGGCTCAGAGCCAGTTTTTGCCTGTTTGCATTGCTATGAAAATCCTTGGGACATTTGATTACATTAAAGGTGCTATATTAATGCAAGTTATTGTTGTTGCGCCATTACATAAATACATTTGTCATATATATTTTACTCTAGTTGATGTTGGTAATAAATATAGCGAACTTGGTGATCCAAGGAGGCGACTCAATATAATGGGGGCAAAATTGTTCTTTGGTCATTGCATAAAATAGGTGATAGGGACTTCAACAGGAAAGACAATCTGGCAGGATGTATAACAGGTTGCTGATTCACTAATGTCACAGACCAATTTCATGCCCAGTGTATTCAAACCTTTAAAATGTTGTTTGTTGACTTTTCAAAGACTTGTAACATACTCTTCATTAGTCAGTAAATCACTATTAAACCAAATTTCTACTCTAATCATACAATAAATGTGCCTTTCAATATATTCAAACAATATTTAGTTCAAATAAAAGCAAAATACTGCAGATGCTGGAAACAAATAAAAAACAGAAAATGCTGGAAAAACTCAGCAGGTCTGGCAGCATTTGTGGAGAGAGAAACCGAGTTAATGTTTCGAGCCAATATGACTCTTCAGAACAGATTCTGAGGGAGAGTCACATTCAATTTAATATTCAGTTTGAACTTTGGTCATATTAATCTCCAGGTGGTTATGTCATCAAAAGGGTCAGGTCTGATTCTATGGGCAGAATTTTACAGTCCCGTTGTGGCAGGGGCGGGGCTGTAAAATGCGGTGAGCCATTCAAAAGTCCATTGACTTTGGCGGGACCAGAAAATCCAGCGGGATGGGCCATAAAATTCCGCTCTATAAATTTAGCGAAGGACTTCACGATAAACTAAGTTATATTTGTAGCAACTTTTTAAAATTTCTGTCTTGAACTGTTTAGACAGCAGAATATTAAGTCAATTTCATATTTTTGACAACAGCACCCTATCACATCTTAAATACTTGACAGCACATGTGACTACTTGTGGTCAAATGCAGCAGTCAATCTGCAGACAGATCCCACTTACAGTGAAGGAGATGAACAAACAATTAGTTGAGGAAGGAATATTGGCCAGGGCACCTCACTTCTCTTCATGGCAATGGGACCTGTTATGTTAAGCTGATCAAGCAGCCAATGCATCAATTTTAAAATTTTATCAAGTGTTGGATGTGACACAATGATAGAATCCTCATAACCATTCTAGATTGTTAACTGAGCTTGGGAGGCATTCTGCTCAAGCTCACTACCTGTCTCCTTCACCAGAATAGGCTCTGAACTAACAGAAACCAGATTGTAATATTATATGGCTGAACTGTGCCATTATCACCTCTGCTGGAGCCATATGTTTTATGCTGAAATCTTCTTTCATCTCTCCAAATGCTGCTGATGCTAGCATATTCACTTTGAGATCCAATTCTGGTTCCTGTCAAAGTGCCAAACTTGTGTGGCAGGTTTCTCTTGAAACTTGTGTTGAGCTATTCCCAGATCCTCAAGGATATGTATTAGTGCCCACTTTATTTTCATGATCCAAAGCTATCGTAGTTTGAACAATTAGATTTGAAAGCTCAGTGTCTTGGTGAACACCATCCATCTGCTGTATTTAGCTTTCTGTTGATATAACCTATTAAACATAGTCTCGTTTGATGTGGTTTACTAACGAGCACTCCATCAAAGGCTCATTTAGGCTGTTTATTTCACATTGAATTCGTGGGGATGAAGTCAATGGATTGAAATATCTGGCAGTGTGTGAAATGTCTGCCAATTCGCTATCACCTGTTTTGCATTAACGCCCAATATACATTTCACTCCCTGATGAATTCCAATTGAATTTACCTTTTTTGATAATCAGCAATACTTTTGTTACACTTAGGTTTTATTGATCATGACTATATTTTTCAATAGTTTAAAATAATAAACTGAATGATTAAATATAGCTGAAGAAAATCCTTAACTGGCCTTTCGCATGAGTGCTTTCATAATGGAAGAAAGCAAGACTTGCATTTATATATCAAATTTCATGACTACAGGGCATCCCAAAGCCAATGAAATATTTTTGAAGTGTAGTCACTGTAATAATGTAGGAAACTGGGCAGCTGATTTGCACACAACAAACTCTCACAAACAGCAATGTGATAAAGATCAATCAATCTGTTTTTTTGTGACCCGCATGGGCCCCAGCTATGCCTGTCTCTTTACGGGGTATGTGGAACATTCTTTGTTCCAGTCCTACTCCGGCCCCCTTCCACAACTCTTTCTCCGGTACATCGATGATTACTTTGGTGCTGCTTCATGCTCTCGTCGGGATTTGGAAAAATTTATTAATTTTGCTTCCAATCTCCACCCCTCCATCATTTTCACGTGGTCCATCTCTGACACTTCCCTTCCCTTCCTTGACCTTTCTGTCTCAATCTCTGGGGATAGACTGTCCACCAATATCCATTACAAGCCTACCGACTCCCACAGCTACCTCGACTACAGCTCCTCACACTCCACTTCCTGTAAGGACTCCATTCCATTCTCTCAGTTCCTTCGCCTCCGTCGCATCTGTTCCGATGATGCTACCTTCAAAAACAGTTCCTCTGACATGTCCTCCTTCTTCCTTAACTGAGGTTTTCCACCCACAGTCATTGACAGGGCCCTCAACCGTGTCCGGCCCATCTCCCGCGCATCCGCCCTCACGCCTTCCCCTCCCTCCCAGAAACATGATAGGGTCCCCCTTGTCCTCACTTATCACCCCATCAGCGACCGCATTCAAAGGATCATCCTCCACCATTTCCGCCAACTCCAGCATGATGCCACCACCAAACACATCTTCCCTTCACCCCCCCTTGGCAGCATTCCGTAGGGATCGTTCCCTCCAGGACACCCTGGTCCACTCCTCCATCACCCCCTACTCCTCAACCCCCTCCTATGGCACCACCCCATGCCCACGCAAAAGATGTAACACCTGCCCCTTCACTTCCTCTCTCCTCACCATCCAAGGGCCCAAACACTCCTTTCAAGTGAAGTAGCATTTCACTTGCATTTCCCCCAACTTAGTCTACTGCATTCGTTGTTCCCAATGTGGTCTCCTCTACGTTGGAGAGACCAAACGTAAACTGGGCGACCGCTTTGCAGAACACCTGCGGTCTGTCCGCAAGAATGACCAAACCTCCCTGTCGCTTGCCATTTTAACACTCCACCTTGCTCTCTTGCCCACATGTCTGTTCTTGTCTTGCCGCATTGTTCCAGTGAAGCCCAACGCAAACTGGAGGAACAACACTTCACCTTCCGACTAGACACTTTACAGCCTTCCGGACTAAATATTGAATTCAACAACTTGAGCTCCCTCCTCCATCCCCACCCCCTTTCTGTTTCTTCCCCCTTCCTTTTGTTTTTGCCAGTAAATTAAATAGATTTTTCTTTTCCCACCTATTTTCATTATTTTAAATATTTTAAAATCTTTTATGCTCCCCCCACCCCCACTAGAGCTATACCTTGAGTGCCCTACCATCCATTCTTAATTAGCACATTCGTTTAGATAATATCACCAACTTCAATACCTGTGTTCTTTTGTTCTGTTGTCTGTGACATCCTTTGATGATCTGCTTCTATCACTGCTTCTTTGTCCCTACAACCACACCACCCCCCTCCACTTCTCTCCCCCCACCCAAACCGCTCCCCCCCCCCCCACTGCCGCCCCCACACACACCTTAAACCAGCTTATATTTCACCCCTTCCTTGGATTCACCTAGTTCTGTTGAAGGATCATGAGGACTGGAAACGTCAACTCTTTTCTTCTCCGCCGATGCTGCCAGACCTGCTGAGTTTTTCCAGGTAATTCTGTTTTTGTTTTTTTGCGATGTTGATTGAGGGATAAATATTGACCATGACACTGGGGATAATTCTCCTGCTCTACTTCAAAATAGCGACATCGTTTGCATCCACCCGCAAGGGCAGACCCGGCCTTGGGTTTAACGTGTCATCTGAAAGGTGGCATCTCTGACAGTGCAGCACTCCCTCAGAACAGTCCTGGGGTATCAGCCTTGATTTTTGTGCTCAGATCCTAGAGTGGGGCTTGAACCCAGAACCTTCTGACTCAGAGGTAAAAGTGCTACCAAATGAGCCACAGCTACCACAAATGATAATGCTTATAAAATAATCTTGCTTAATATAATACACTCAGATCATTGTAAGGACATTGGAGCAGAAATGCATCTCAGGCGGTAGCATAAAATGGATGGTATCAGGTCAGCTGCCCATGTGCACAGCATATGATATTTAATTCTGTTGAGTACAATGGAACAGAACATCAAATGTTGTGTATAACAGGCGGCTGAATCCATTCTACACCACCACAAGAGTCAAATCCATTGTCTTTGAACAGTATTTGATTGGGTTTTGCTACATTAATAAAGTGAAACATTTCAAATTAGGGAGAATTTAAAAAAAATTATTGTAAGGTGAAAGATTTGTGGACTGGTTAATTGCACAAAAATTTTCCAAACAAGCTTCATCAAAGCATCTTGTTTCTGAATAATATGAGAGAAGATATCAACTGTTCCTGATTACAGTAAAAATTATGAATATGTTCCTTACATATGGGTTTCTGATTTCATTCTAAATAGCAAACTCTGGAAATGTAGCTGCTACTTTAGCTGTAAGATTTTGAACAAATTTGGGGTCACTTCAAATTCAGGACACACCTTGAATGGTGCTGGCTAGATGTTGTATTGACAGTTAGAGAAAAGCTCAGTATTCATAAGTAAATTCACTATCGTGCTGCAGGTATAGGATTGCTTTGAGTAATCTATGTTGTCTCCCTTTCACACCATGATCAGGCTGACTGCACATACAGAATTTTCCACTCCGTTCTCTTTCAGATCTTCCATAATTGTCAGGCATTTGTCAATATTCTGCTGACGCCAACAGTGCAATTAGAGAAATACTTTTGCGTTTTTACTAAGGAACCAATTCAGAATAGTGCAGCTGTCAAGTTTAAACTTTCCTGAAATTCCAGTCCAGACAGCTGCTGTGTTGTCAGTTTGAACATTAAAATAAATGTCTTTTTACAGTAAGTTTTGAAGTTAATTTACATAGCTCCCTTACATCAAAAAGTTGGGTTCCTCATGCCAATATATAAGCGACTTTTTCAAAAGCGGGTGGCTGGAAATCTAAAGTAAAAACTCAAAATGCTGGCAATGCTCAGCATGTTTAGCAGCATCTGTGGAGAGCGAAAAAGTTAACATCTAAGCTCGATAGCCTTTCATCAGAACCGGAAAAAGTTAGAAATGTAACAGATTTTAAGCACTTAGAGAATCAGGGGAAGGGGGCAAAGGGAGCAGGGAAAGAACAAACTGCAGAAGCTCTGTGATTGATTAATTGAGGGAAGGGATGATGGTACAAGGCAGGGTTGGCCGCCTCTGCTTTTGCTGTCCAATTAAGGATGCAGGTGGACCAGGGAGACAGGAGAACCAATGAGAGGTCAAAATGAATGGCCAGCAGGTGGCTCCACAGGGAGAGGTGAGAACTGCTGAGGAGGAGGGACACATAGGGGGCACCTCAAAATGGACGGACTCACAGAATGGTCCAAAGGGAGTAATAATGGACCAGAACTGTGAGGGCCCTCAAAAATGTGTTTGGCTGCGATTACATCCCTTTCAGCCTTGCATCTCCCTGTTACTGACATATATAGGAATCTCTGATGGCCTAAGATCTGATTCCAGTGGCAGCCAGAGATGGAACTACGCCAGGGAGCTCTCCCAAACAGATTTTTCCTAGCCACCAACATCCCATCCCCACTGCCTTCAAACCAGTCTCTGCTGGGCTAGGAAAACTCCCTCCATTGCCTCTGGATTCCTTCAAGGATTGTTCCACTTCCTCATCTAATGTTGAACCTTGGAAACATCATCCAAAGACACGGGGTCAGCCTCCATTTCTATGTTGACAGCCAAACCATATGTGTTGTTAAACTCTTTGTCCAACATTCAACCTTCAACGAGCCACAATTTTGTGCAGTTACATACTGGGTAAACTAAAACCCCACCTCCAGCCCCACCATAAAGCCCATACATTTGCTACTGATTCCACCCACCTCCTTTGCCACTGTCACAGGTTAAACCAGACAATTTGCAGCCTTGGTGTACTATTTGTTGGCCTTGAGCTGAGCTTACAATGGCTTATTTCCTTCACCCCAAAGACCACTACCCTGTCTCAGCCCATCTGATGCTGAAACACCCATCCACACCTTTGTCATCTCCATATATATATCATTATTTATTTATGTATATTATATACATATATCATCCTGGCTAATCTATAAAATTATTGTTCATAAAACTGGACAAAGGCTTTAAACTGACTGAAGCCATAACTGGCTATGACTCACATGAAAGGAAGTTTTGGCCTTCAGAACAGCAGCAACTTTGTTATCTCTAAAGAGACACTAATGGCCCTGTGACCTGCAGAGGTCAAATCCACCGGAATTGTATAAAGGCCCTTTACATTTCTAAGGCCAGATACTGGCCAATGAAAATGAGCAGTCTGCAAAGACAAAAGGACCCCGAAACCTCTTTTGAACTTATTAATAGGCGAAACATTAACCCTCTCAAGAATTCAGATGAGGAATATCCAACCTCTGTTGAAACCATAGTGGAGAAGTGGAAGTCATGTCACATGACACACCTCCACCCCCACAACCCCCGCCCCCACCCAAACTGTTAGAACCTGTAATATTGCCTTGAGGAGCTCAAAAAAGGCAAGACTGTCATTTTCCTTCTTGCCGGCAGCAGCAGGAAAAGGGCTTTGTCCAAGTTTTTGAATACTTGGTTCTCCACCTATACTGTTTTCTACTGGATCTTTTGAACTTCTAAACCAGTGCCTACAAGACTAATTCATCCCTATGGGCCCATTTCATTGTGGACGTCACCGCTACTGGAAAGGTGAATTATCCAGCATCAGTCTTCGAGACTATCAACTCTGAAAGAATACGCCATTGGACTTTGATTCTGGACTTATGTGAAACAATAATTCTTATTTTGTCTGTGGTTTTTACCCTACATCTCTTTCTATTCTCTATCCCACCTTTATTACATGAATGAAAAGGAAGTCATGTTGCAACCCTTCTCTCGCGTTTGAGCGTGTGCAAATGAATTAATCCTTTTAAATTATCCTATCTTGAGTTGCTGTGGGGTTATTAATAGAGAATTGGATCACACCAAAACTGAGGGGTTGGGAAAATACACCACCACTTATAAAGGGGGAAATCAAAAATCAAAAACAGCTTTCTGTTTACAGATGAGTGGTGAGAGGGGAAATCAGAACTGTTTAAATTAAACCTTCTCCTGTCCGTAACACCAGACTTGACAATTCCATGGCTTCCCTTGGCTAACCTTCCTCCCTTCATGCTCATCCAAAGCACTGCTATCCCTATCCTATCGAGCACCAGTTCCTGCTTACCTATCACTGCTGTCTTTGCTGACCTATGTTGTCTCCTAGTTTCCCCGATGCCATCAACTTACAATTCCCATCCTGTGTCTAAAAGCCTCTGCGGCCTCACTGCTCACTGTTGCCTCTTTCAGTCTTACAATTTTGGATCCAAGATTTCTTTTGCTGCTCATTGTCAATAGATAACTAATGTGTTAGCAAGTTAGTATCCAGTGCCTAGTGGCATATCAAGCACTTCATTTCTTCCACTGCTGCCTGTCTAGATCAGGATACTTGTCTCCAGTCAGTATATTATCTTGCCTTATATAAAGTAGATCAAGGTTTTCGACAGTTAATGTTTATATACTCAAATTGTAACTCCAACTCCCTTTGACTCCCCAAAGCCTGTCCACCATCTACAAGGCACAAGTCAGGAGTGTGATGGAATACTCACCACATGCTTGGATGAGTGCAGCACCCACAACACTCAAGAAGCTGGACACCATCCAGGACAAAGCAGCCCACTTTATTGGCACCACATCCACAAACGTTCACTCCCTCCACTACTGATGTACAATGGTAGCAGTGTGCACCATCTACAAGATGCACTGCAGGAATTCATCAAGTATCCTTACACAGCACCTTCCAAACCCACAATCCCAACCACCTAGAAGGACAAGAGTAGCAGACAGATGGGAACACCACCGCCTGGAAGTTCCCCTCCAAGTAACTCACCATCCTGACTTGGAAATATATCGCCGTTCCTTCACTGTCACTGGGTCAAAATCCTGGAACTCCCTTCCTAACAGCACCATGAGTGTACCTACACCATATGGGCTGCAGCGGTTCAAGAAGGCAGCTCAACACCACCTTCTCAAGGGAAACTAGGGATGGGCAATAAAAATGCTGATCCAGCTAGTGAAGCCCACATCCCATGAATGAATAAAAAAAACAGCAACCGGTTGTATTTATATAGCACCTTTAACATAATTATCTTAAGGTGTTTCAGAGGAACATTATCAAACAAAATCTGACACCCAACCACATAAGGAGATATTAAGACTACTGACCAAAAGCTTTGTTAAACAGATAGGTTTTCAGGAGCGAGAGAGAGGTAAGGAGGCAGAGAATTTTAAGGAAAAAATTCCAAGTTTAAGGTTTAGATAGCTGAAGGTGTGACTGCCAATTGTGGAGCAATTAAAATCAGGGATGTTCAAGTTGCCAAAATTGATGGAGAACAGAGATCTCAGAAGGTATTAAGCTGGAGGAGGTTACAGAGATAGGAAGGAGAGTGAGGCAAAGGAGGGATTTGATGGAAAAAAAATGAAATTTTTAAAATCAAGAGTGTTGCCGGACCAGAAGCCAATGTGGATCAGGGAGCTCAGGTCTGATGAGTGAATAGGATTTGCTGGCTAAAGGTACATAGGTATAATATAAGGGTCTGGCACATGTAGGATTAATGTGGGACTGAGTACAGTACCACCCACACAGTGATTTAAGAAGGCACATGACCCAGACCCAGGGTCTGTCTAGTGTTAGACAGAGCTGCGTGCACAAGCAAGCATGGAGACAGCTCCTAGCTTGAACCCTTTACTCTATATATGTACATAGTTCTTGCAGTTAATAAATACATACAGTTAACCTACTTAAGACTATGAGGACTTCATTAAGACCCACTGAATAGTATCCAACACCCTCCCATTGATGGGCAGCAAAGTCCTGGATGAGTTCAAGTTTACAAAGGGTGTCAGGTGGGAGGCCACCCAGGACAGCATCGGAATAGTCGAGTCTACAAAGGCATAAATGAGCATTTCAGCAACCAATGAGCTAAGCTAGGAGTGAAGCCAGGTGATGTTACATTGGTAGAATTAGGCAGTCTTCCTGATAGGGAGGAAATGAAGATGGAAGCACAGCTTCAGGGTCAAATCTCAGGATCAAATATAAACACCAAGGCTGCGAACAATCTGGTTTAGCCTCACATAGTGCCCAGTAAAAGGGAATAAGTCTATGGTTCGGAAATGGAGTTTGTGGCAGGTAATGAAGACAATGCTTTCCATCTTCCCAATATTTCATTGGAGGGATCTTCTGCTCATCCAATACTGACAGATCTGAGGCAGTGGAGAGGTTAAGAGAGGTGGTGTTGAGGTCTAGCTGCATTTCATCAGTGGGACCTGATATTCTATAAGAAGGATCTTAATATAGATCCCTGGGTAACCCCAGAGGTACTCATGCAGGATCAGGAATAGAGCCATCACAACTGATTCATTGGCAAATGAAACTTGTCTTACCTCTGCATTGTGCTTGTACCACAATTTTATATCGCCAGGTCATTAACCTGATTCACAACCCTCTACTTTGTTGACTGATCAACTGCCTTTAATCTGACTCTCTTTAACCTGTCTGACAGGTGGCTTGAGCAGGAGTTATGCTGGTGCCAGAATTGCTCTTTGGATCACAGATGTGCACAAACCTCCTCAATATATCAAAGTAAAAAGGAAGGATAGACAGATAGGAGTTGACCTAGCCATTCTTTCAATTTTTGGAAACACATGAGAAAAATGTCTGAAAGTCACAGATACTTAGGATTCCATAAGTAAGAATCCCATTCCCTCTCTCAGCTTTTTGTCTGGGTTATATTGAAATCATAATTGATTATAGCAATATTTGGATGTGCAACATACCTAGAAGACCTGGATGAATGGGTGAGATTAACTTTACCTTTTCCTCTATACTAAGACAGTTCAGCTCAAAATGAACTCAAGTAATTGACCCTGCTCTCCAAGCACAGCACAGCTGTACCAATGCCAAATAAAGCTTGTCATTCTATTAGGGTGGACCTATAAATAACTCTCTTTTCTATTTCAGAATATGAATAACAAAACTAGTAAATGGCATATCAGGATTTTGTTTTGACAGCCCAGTTCATCAGGGTACTGTACCCTGATGAGCTGTTGAATAATATTGTTTAAGTTGATTGTAGTATGAACATATGGCTTTGGGACTGATGGAGCACCTATCACCTAGACGATCAAGAGATTTTCATCTTGTAAGTCAGGTGTGAGCAGTTTTTTTGTCATCTCTTATCTAGTGAGACTGGTTCGTACTGGTTACTGCCAATCTGCTCTGTGATTTTTATCTGTGGCTTTACTGTGTTGACAAATGTAATTAATGATGCCTCAACCATCTCCAAGTGGTTTCTTTGAAAAACAAAATGATTGCTTTCCAACCGATCCTTCCTGCTTCTTGAATTACACTTGTAGGCGAACCATATGTTCCTGAGCTTGCATGCTAATTGCTGATTTTCCTCAGAAGATGCTAGAAATAAAATAAAAGAAAGGCTTGCATTTATATATCGCCTTTCATGACCTCAGGATGTCCAAAGTTCTTCACAGCCAATTAAGTAATTTTTGAAGTGTAGTCTCTGTTACAATGTAGGGAAATGTGGCAGCCAATTGATACACAGCAAGCTCTAACAACCAGCAATATGATTGTTATGGCCCAGCTGAGTAACGGTAAAGCTGTGTTATTTAAAAATCCCAGATGGAAACTTTAAGCGACTGTCATAACCTATGTATTTATTTTTGTGTGTTTGAGATGCAGCTCTAAATTCAGGAATCAGACCACCAGTTCTCAAGACGCTTTTATATTAAAATAAATGAAACATTTTATTAAGTTACAATGCATTAAACACACACAAACACACACACATGGCTACAAATTATTACGATCATAACAACAAATTCCAATACTAATCTCCACGAAAATTCTTGGTGAGCAGTGAAGGGGGAAAAATAGGTGTGAAGAGGATGCCCTAGAATTGTTGTGGAAGAAGACATAATAGAGGGTCAGGGGATATAAATGGATGAGGAAGGGGTGGAAAGTGGGGTGGAGAAGGGGTCATTGATGCCAATGAATGGGAGAGGAAAGAAGGAAAATGAAATAAAGAAAAATTGTACTTTATGCAAGAATTTTCATATCCTTGGGACATTCCGAAGTGCATCAGAGCCAATGACGTACTTTTGAAATTTAGACAATATGAAACTTGGAAGCATTACGAACTATGAGGGGGATAGTGTAGAACTTTGTAAGGATATTGACAGGTTGGTGAAGTGGGCAGACAGGTGGCAGATGAAGTTCAATGTGGAGAAATGTGAAGTGATTTATTTTGTTAGGAAGAACGTAGCGAGATGATATAAACTAAAGAGTACAATTCTAAAGGGGGTGCAGGAGCAGAGGGACCTGGGTGTATATATGCATAAGTCATTGACAGTTGCAGGGCAGGTTGAGAGAGTGGAGGATAGTGTAGAACTTCATTAATAGGGGCATAGAGTATAAGGGAAAGTAGGTTATGATGAACCTGTATAAGACACTAGTTCAGTCTTAGCTTAAGTTCTGGACGCCTCATTTTAGGAAGAATGTAAAGGCATTAAAGAGAGTGTAGAAGAGATTACCGAGAATTGAACTTCAATTATGAATAGAGATTGGAGAAGTTGGAACTGTTTTCTTTGGAGTAGCAAAGGCTGAGAGTAGATCTGAAAGAGGTATTCAACATCATGCAGGGTGTGGACAGAGTAGATAGAAAGAAACTGCTCCCCCACCCACCCCCATGAACAGATCAAGAATGAGAGCGCACAGATTTAAAGTCACTAGCAAAAGAAGCAAAAATGATAACATAAAAAACTTTCTAACCCAGCAGGTAGTTAGGGTTTGGAATGCATTGCCTGAGACTGTGAAGGATGCAGGTTCAATTAAAGCATTCAAAGGGAATTAGACGGTTATCTGAAAAGGAAGAATGTGCAGGGTTATAGGGCGAAGGCAGGAGAATGGCACTGGGTGAATTGCTCATTCAGAAAGCCGACATGATAGGCAGAATTGTCCCAGATTCGCACCAAGTGTGGTGCCGGGAGGGTAAACCAGCGTTTTACCTGCTGGCCGTGATGACGGCTTTTTACGAGTTTCATCCGAAACTCACCGCATTGCTTATTGATTCCCAGGAAACACACCATTTCAATGGCAGGTGGGCAGGCTTTCATTCGGCTGCCACGCCATCATCTCACCGCTTGGTCACACCGGGCACCATATTTAAAGTCCAGCTGCGTGCACACATCTCAGTGCTTCAAGCCCATGACTATTGGAGGGAAGATGTCCCTGAAAGGCAAAAAGACTGCAGCCCCCAGGTTTAATAATGCATCACTGGAATGCCATTTAAAAGCATTGGAGGCCCACTGTGATGTTCTCTATCCCCACTCTGGCCGCAGGATGGGCAGCAGCATCACCAACCCAGCATGGCAGGCGGTAGTAGCGGTGGTCAGCACCAATGCCCAGCAAAAGAGGACAGCCACTCAGTGTCACTACAGGATAAATGGTCTCTTCCGTTCAGCCAGGATAACTCACTCTTCTCATCATTCTCAACTCATACACTCACAAACCCGTCACACATCCACAGGGATCTCACACCTCAAGGGACAACACCACTAACTCTCACACACACCCTCACATCTCCATCAGGCTCATATCTTCTGGAGCTCGCATCCTCATCCTGTCCTTGTCGCCATTCACCACACAAACATTCCATGCTGTGTCATGCATCCTGCTCACACTCTCCCCATCTGTTTCCAAGCAGAAGAAGCCTGCTCACATCAGCAAGGAGAGGTCCCAGACTGGGGCTGGAGTGACCCACATTAGGCCCCTCACTCACTTTGAGGAGCATGGCATTGCGCTGACTGATGAGGATGTGGACCATGCCTACAGTGACAGTGAGGTCAGCGATGATCACCCTCGTGAGGATCCTGCACCACATCATCTTCCTCTCAATGCAACTGTGAGTGCTCTCTCTCCTGCTTTTGACTCTGCTGCCATGCACTAATGATCTCTAATTTGGTTCACAGAGAGCTCTGTCACCCTCAGCCAGTCAGTCCCTCAGCTCCATCCACGTCTTCATCTGCAGCCAAGAAGACTCCTCCTTCAGTGAAGAGCTGGAAATAAGCAGCCTGGAAGATCTGTCACAGCGCTTTCCCACACCCTCCACCAGCACAGAGACACACACCCCAGTGGGACTTAGATCTAGAGCAGGCTCGGGTTCACAATCTGGTGGCCATCACATAGATACATGTCCACAGCAGGAGGAGGCAGGTTCACCCGAGCTCCCCGGCACTTGAAGGACTGCTGGGGAACAGGCATCTGTGAGGTCCAAGTCAGATGATGAACTCCTGGATTTGGCCTTCCAAATCACCATGGTGAGTCAGCAGAAGGTGGGGGAACATCAAGCAGAGCTGTTGGAAGCCCTCAAAAGAGTGGCATGCGAGCCGGAGGAGTACGTCTGCCTTCAGTCTGATGGAGTAGTGTCAACATATGAGTGCATGGAGGTCTTCATGGGTAGGATGGCGGGTGCCATGGAGACCCCTATGTCATCCATTCAGGAATCTCAGAGGCTGTTCTCTCCCTCCAAGTCCCCTTTGCCTGTGACCCCCTCAACCTCATCCTCTGTCACTGCAGAGGGAGCAGCTGGCCAGCGAGTGATTCTGGAGGGAGAAATGTGTGTGTGGCAGGGTCTCTCGGTGCCTCATGCAAGCACTCTCCCATGTAGATGGATCCTTCCTGTAATGCACTCATCTCAATATCCTGAGCATTTTCAATGCTGCCGGCTGGGGTTTGCTTTCAGTTGCCCATCTGAGCCGACCTGCATCTCCACCCACGCACTGATCGCACTCCCACGCAGCACCTGATCTCACCACCACAACTCTCGTTTCACTTTCGATTTGGACAGCATGGTCTGGATTTGCTTTTATGTCAGCTCCCCCTTCTTTTCCCTCCCCCAGTCACCCATTTCCTCTCCCCCATCACAGCTGACCCGCCTGGCATCAACTTCAATCTCCCCTCCCCTCCTGCCTACCAGCCTTTTCCTTTGGGGATGTCCAGGTGAATGTGTGTGTTCCCCTCCTTCCTGAAAATCCCACCCACACCTACGTTCACCTCCCTGACTTCCTCCTTCCCACCTCCAGGGTCTGTGTCTGCCTCCAGGTCCCCACCAAGCACCCCCACTGTCCCTTCTATCGCTACAGTCAAAACCTCGCCCTCCCACCCTACCCCCTCGCTCTGCCCTTGGCCATTCTCACCATCCCTTCATACCATGCCCAACCTCAGTTTGCTCTGTTGGAGACAAACATGGACCTGTCTGACCCCTCCCATGCATGTTCACTTGCACATCCTCTCTTCCGCATTCCTTCCCCCCTTCTCACCCCTTCCCCTATAAAACCCAATTCCTCCCCCCCCACAGAACCCTTCTACCCCCAGTCCTCCCAACCCTCGGATCTCCCTGCACTTAGTCCCTCCCTTTCCTTACTCCCTCAGACACCCTTACCTCTTCTGCCAACCTTAGTCCCTCCCCTTTCCTGACTTCTTCCTCCACTCTTACTTCCTCCACCCCTACTTCCTCCCCTCTTTGTCCCCGTCCTCCCCCTAGGCATCTTCCCCTCTCTGCACTCCTTCCCCTCCCTGCACTCCTTCCCTTATACCTTCCAACCCTCCTTTACACCTACCTCCCCAGTTGCCATCTACTCCCCCGATAGCCCCCTCCCCATTCTCTCTCCCACCTCCCAAACTCCCCTCAACACCTTCATTCCCTGCCCCCCAACCTCATCGCCCCAACACCTTTTCCTCTCCCAGCTGATCCTAGCCCTTCCTCTCCCGCCCCCTTGGCCATCACCCATTGTGTGCATCAACAGTGACTTTCCAAATTCCATGAGCTGCTTCGCAGCAGAACCATGTCCATGAGAATCCATCCAGCATACCATGGATGTTCCTCCAGGTCCCGTTGCTTCAGGCTCCAGCATCTTCTGCTCCTCGGATGTTTGCAATGTGAGCAAGGCTCTGGCGGATAAATCCTAACTTCTGCACATCACACTTGTCAAGGCGTGTTCTAGACTGGCGCGTTTTCCCACCAACGTGGGCGGATGATCCAGCAGTGGGGGGGTCAATTGCAGTGGTCAGGCCTAATAATGATATGCTGATGTTTTACAATGAGGTTCTCACCGTCTGATGACAGAGCGTGTAGCCCGCTGTCGGCAGGCTGAGTGGACAATTGCGAACTGGTTTCATGTCGTCATGAAACCGATCATGCCATATTGTCCGCTCATGCCACCGAACACACCCAACACCTGCGGGCACGGAAAGTCCCGGTCAATGGGCCAAATGGCCCCCTTCTGCACTATAGCAATTCTGTGAGTCCGTGACAGTCGTTATTGTAACGTACAAACCCCAGCAGCCAATATGTGGCAGCAAGGCCCCACAAAAAGCAACATGATAATAGCCAGACAATCTGTTTTATTGATGTTGGTTGAGGGATAAATCTCATCCAAGACACTAAGAAATACCATGAGTTGCTGGAATAGTGCCACTGTAACTTTTTGATCCACCTGAGGTGAACAATGTCCTACCTGAAAGACCTTCTACAGCGTAACACTCTCTCAGTGCTACTGTCACCCTAGATATGTGCTCATATCCTGGAGTGGGACTTGCACCCACCGTGAGGCTTGTAGCCTCCTGACTGCAGATGAGAGTGCTACTGCAGAGTCAAGGAAAACATTACAGGGGCTAAATGAAGGAGGTACATATAGTGTTAAAAGAGGGAGCAGGAGAGGATTCAAATTTGAAGTTAATACTGAAGTGGGAGGAAAAGTAAGTGTTTCTGAGGACCTAAGGAAAATGCAAGGGGATATACATGAGATGGTAGGATCAGAAAGATAATGGCAGATGGAAGTCAATGTTAGTAAATATGAGGTAGTACATTTTGGAAACGTAAGGTAATGATATTTGGGATGAGGGTGGCTAGGTCTATGCAGAAAAGCAGGGCTTTCAGGATTTCAAGACATTAACTGCAGCACCTCAATAGATACGATCATCAAAACAGATCAAAGGCTGCTAGATCAGCTCATCTGGGGTTCTGCATGCTCTGAAATGCAAAATGAATTAACTGGAAAGTACAAGCTCACAATAGGCAGGCTGTAGACACTACCAGAGCATGAGGCCACAAGTAGACAGATGAAGACACTGACTACCCAAACAACTAGCTTTCAGTTAAGTCACAAGAAAGGCAGCAGGGTTGATGCAGTGAAACAACAACGAAAGGGTGCACATCAGAGAGAGAGAGAAAGATGTGCAAGAGCTGTGGATGACCATGCAAGTTCACAGACATACAGAAACATATGCTTCAAGCTGCAGAGCTTGTGGAAAGCCCTGGGAAAAGATATGAAGAACAAAGAAAGATGATAAACAAGTTATCGGAGAGAGAGTAACAGGGCAATGAGAAGTTTCCTCACTCTGGGTGCCATATCTAAACTGCAGTTGTGCACACAGTTCTTGATGTTTGCAGCCCAGGACTACTCCAGTGAAGACATGGCCCTGAAAGCCAAGAAGGGTTCAGTGACCCATCATTGGAATGCCTTTTGGAGTCTGTCGTGATGTCCTCCACCCCTTTCTGGCTGCAGGAGGATCAGCAATCTCACCACTCCGGCTTGGGAGGCAATGGCAGTGGTGATCAGTGCCAATGCTGTACAGAAGAGGTTAGCCATCCAGTGCAGAAAGAGGATAATGATCTCATCCATGCCGCCAAGGTAAGGCAACCATCCCATCACTCTAAACTGACACACTCTCAAGGCCATCACACATTCACTGGCATCTCACTCACAGCCAGCTCTAGGGACATTACCACTCACTCTCTCACACAAAACTTCACATCTTTGTCTGGCCTCATCTCCTCTGAAGACTGCTTCCTCAGCCCTCACCATCTTAAGGCCACTTGCACAGATGAACTTGTGCCTCCACACACACCCTGGGATACCCCCTTCCCCAGTACAGCCCTCACCCTGCAGCATCTTCCCTTGCCTGAGGTCACTTCTTCCCCTTCCCCAAGCAAGCCCCAGCCTTGCAGCCATTGAAAAGACCTCCGTCTTATGGCTGGTCTGGTAGGTAGACACCTGCCTGCAAGCCCCCAAAAAGTGATGTGGTGTGAAGCCTGGCGCTGATGACTGTGAGTGCTGCCCAAAGCAAGGTAGGCGAACAAACATCAAAGTCCCGATTGAAGTGCAGCCCGCCAGGTGCATGTCACTTAAGTGCAGTTGTGAAACAGGTTGGTGTGGAATCACACTGATGTACCCATTTGATCCAGCTTGGGGGGAATGATTCCATTGAGCAGCCTTATAATTAGATGCTAAAGTATTGAAATTAGGTTCCTGACATGCACCGGTGGGAAATGTGACTTGCCATTGATGGGTGGAGTGGACAATCACAAACTGGTTTCATGCTGGCATAAAACCGATTTTTGGCATTCTCACCATATTGTCCGCTCATACTGCCAAACACGCACGCTGATAATGGAAATTTTGCGCCAATGCATAAAATGACGCGGGATGATATTGGGCGGAACTCCTGGCTTCACCTCACGTCATTTCCATTTTCAGGTCGGCGGGGACGCAACCGAATCAGCTGTGTGCCCGCCAACCTGTCAATGGCCCACTGAGGCCATTTAAAAAGTACCTAACATGATTAATGGACCTGCCCATCCAACCTTAAGGTTGGTGGGCAGGCTGGGAGCCCTGGCAGTCTTCAGAAAAAGCATCAAACCTCATCCACGGGTGGGATGAGGTTTCATGAGGGTTTTTAAATATTTAATAAAGGTTTCACTGAAAGTAATGGATATGTCCCAACTCATGCGACAGTGTCACATGAGGGGACATGTCAGGGAAGTTTTGTTTTCATCTCTTTAACATTTTTAAATTTGGTGCCAATCTCCCTGAGACAGCACTTAACATCAGGGAGATCAGTGAGGTCTTTTGCGCACTCCCGGCTGAGAGGATCCCCCCTCCCCCGCCTCCCCCTGCACAGGAGTGCATAGCGCTTCCTGGCAGACTTCATGCAGGGTGGGCCTTAATTAGCCAGCCCACTTAAAATGGCAGCATGCCCCCGACTGAGGGTGTTGATTGGAGGCAGGCCTACCCACGCCCGCTCCCACACTTCCCCTCCCAATGGGGGGAAAAATATTTTCCATAGTTACAGACTACCACTCAAGTTTCCTTTTATCCAAAAGGTGAAAGATTTGAGAGCTGCTACAATCAGCTCAACAGTACAAATTCTATTTGCTAAGCAAGGGACTTCTGAAAGAATCATATGTGACAATGGAACCCAATTCACCTCCAGTGCATTTAAGAAATTCACTAAACATTTTAGGTTCAACATCATCACCACATTACCAAAGGGGACACAGGTTTATAGAAAGACACATCCAGATGATGGACAAAGAGAGCCAAAGGGAGTCCAAATCTTTCTTATTGTCACACCAATGTACACCTCTCAAGGTGGACATGAAATCACCTGCAGAGCTATTGAGTGGAAAAAAGTATAAGCCAACTCAGCCAAGCAAGGTGCTTCTTCCACATGACCAGGAGGAAGTAGTACAACAACTCACTGAGGTACAGTCAGATTGAGGTCAAGCATGCTAAATCCCTGCCTTCAGCTGTTGAAAGGACAAACTGTACATGTACAGAATCCAATGGTGAAAACCCGGAACCCAGTAAAAGTTGGTGGTGAAGTTGAGACTCCAAGTCATTGAGATTGAGACCGATAAACAAATGAGAAGGAACAGGGTCCATATTCAACCTACACCTGAGCTGGAAAAGCAGATAAGATCGTCAACATCACCAGCAACATCACCAACTAGTGAGACAACATCAACAGCATCAGCAACAAGCTGTGAACATCAACAACGTCACCAACAAATTATTACACAATATTAGCAACATCAAACATGATTCTTACACCAGAAGGAACACGCACAACCTCACTTGTGCAGCATGCAAACTCACCACTGAGAGCGATGAATGCCAAATCTACAAGATGGAGGCACAAAATCTGATACCTAAGAGGTACCGTGAAAAATATTTTTAGAAAAGAAAACAGACTATAAAAGACTCTTAAAGGATTCTGTTTATTTATAAAAGTCGATTGTTAATCTTCTTTAGTTTAGAAAAAAAAGGTAATGATTGGAACAGTTACATATATCTCTGAGCGCCGCTGCACTCCAGTCATGTGCCAAGTAGCAATGTATCAAACCACCAGCCACATGGAGAACTGAAAGAAATACATTCAATGAAGCTCCAGCATTTTGACCTCAGTTTTGCCAGGACTCCTTGATTCCACAATTGGTTAAATGCTGCCTTGATGTCAACGGCAATCACACTCACCTCCCAATGCAATTGGCTGGCAGCTTTCTAAGATGGAGCTTCCTCCTGAGAAAAAGGCAGAAGTCTTGCCTTAAACAATTCACACTGTATCCAGCTAAATCACTACAGGGCAGTTGTTAGGATTGTGGGTGGGCTCCCCACTGTCCTTTTAGCCAGAGCGGTGGGGCTGCAGCTCCCTGTAAACTCTAGTACCTTATATGAAAACCATATCAGATTCAACTAGAAGGTCCTTTGTTTTACAATTCCATTTGGTTGCAAACATGCTAGTTATGATTTTTAATTGTGTTTAGCATCGATATTAGTGATCAGTTCAGGTCATTTTTAACAAAAGATGAGTAAAATGGAGGTAAGTGTAATGTGTTGGGGGGCAGTTAGTCAGTATTATTGATGATTTATATACTTGTCATGTTTTTTTTAACCTGTTGTGTTCTATCAATATTGTCATCAGACCCTGACTGAGAATGATGCTGTGCTATTCCAGCCATATACTGCAGGATTTGTGGACAAAGTGCATCATGTGCCAAAGGAAATAGTACATTTGCGATAAAACCTGACTGCAAAGTGGAGTCGGCAGTGGCAATGTACCTCCGTGACACCATTTTAAATCAGTAAATTTAGCAGGGCCATTCAGCCAAAACCAGTGAAACAGAACAGAAAACGAATTTTCAGTGACTCTTAATGCTCCCCAGAAGTGCATTCCCTTTGTTGTTCCATGTCTTCCTCAGCAACTAATGTTAATAATGCATATCCCATTGCTAAAAAAAATGAGGAATGGACCAAACATATTTTACCTGACAACGTTAACTGTTTTGCACCAGAGAGCATAAAATATAATTTAAAAGCGAGTCAAAATGTCATGTTATTTTAAGGTAGAACTATGACTTAGAGCTTTAAAATGGGGATGGCATTTATGTTATCAAAATTTCTGTTTTAAATTGAATTCAGATTTGAACTGGAGCATGTTAAAACCACAAACATCAATAAATTATTCTAAGAGATAGAAGTTTTTCTTGAGTTTTTTTAAAATGCAGTTTACAGTTGTAAAAATAAAGCATTAAGAAACATTAAATCAAATTCAAAGTGGAGAACTTTTCATCATGTCAGCTAAAGTGAGGTCAAAATTTGAAGAGCATTTCTGTAAAGTCTCATGTTGCCTAACATGCATTATGCAGTTCAGTCTGTTACTGTGTTAATGAGCCTCATTGAAGTCTGCAGCCATGTGCTCTGTTTATAAAGATGCTCATCTCCACTTTGAGCTACTTCCTGATTCAGTGATTGGCAGTAACTCAATCCCACCTCCAAGCATCCTCTTAACATGGCTCACAATGAAGATGATGTTCTTCCCTGTTTGGCTTTCATCAATGTTGTTGCGAAGCCCAGTCCAAGGCATTGCAGTTGAAAAGTGCAACAAAGCAATATAGTTACTAGTATTGCCAAATTAAAATTTATAAGTTAAGTAATAACAATTTCCAGAATTAAAGAGCAAAGTACTGTGGATGCTAGAAATCTGTCAAATGGAAACACACAGTAGATTCAACAGTACCCACAGAGAAGGAAGCGAAGGGTCATTGAACTAGCATATTGATTCTGTTTCTCTCTCCATGGATGGTGCTTGGCTGGCTGAGTTTCCTGCCTTTTCTGTTACCATTTACAGTAAAATTATTTTCTTTGCTCTTGTGTCAGCAGAGTGGCTGGGCCAGCATTTATTGCCCATTCCTAATTGGCCTTGAGAAGGTGGTGGTGAGCTGCCTTCTTGAACCGCTGCAGTCCATGTGGTGCAGGTACACCCACAGTGCTGTTAGGGAGAAAGTTCCAGGATTTTGACCCAGCAACAGTGAAGGAATGGCAATATATCTCCAAGTCAGGATGGTGAGTGGCTTGGAGGGGAATTTCCAGGTGGTGATGTTCCCATGTATCTGTTGCCCCTGTCATTTTAAACGGTAGTGGTCATGGATTTGGAAGGTGCTGGCTATGGAGGCATGAACTTCTGCAGTGCATCTTATGGATGGTACACTGTGCATTGGTGGTGGAGGGAGTGAAAGTTTGTGGAAGGGGTGCTGTGTCCTGGATGATATCAAGCTTCTTGCAGTTTGTTGGAGCTGCACTCATCCAGGCAAGTGGAGAACATTCCACACACTCCTGACTTGTACATTGTAGATGGTGGACAGGCTTTGGAGAGTCAGGAGGTGATTACTTGCTGCAGGATTTCTAGCCTCATTCTTGCTCTTGTAGCCACAGTATTTATATGGCTAGTCCCATGCAGTTTCTGGTCAATGGTAACCCCCCAAGGATGTTGATAGTGGGGGATTCAGCAATGGTAATGTCATTGAATGTCAAGGGGAGATGGTTAGATTATCTTTTGTTGGGAAAGGACATTAACTGGCACTTGTGCGGCATGAATATTACTTGCCGCTTGTCAGCCCAAGCCTGGGTATTGTCCAAGTCTTGCTGCATTTGGACATGGACTGCTTCAGTATCTGAGGAGTCACAAATGGTACTGAACATTGTGCAATCATCAGTGAGCTTCCCCACTTCTGACCTTATGATGGAAAGACAATCATTGATGAAGCAGCTGAAGATGGTTGGGCTGAGGACACTGCTCTGAGGAACTCCAGCAGTGATGCCCTCGAACTGAGATGATTGGCTTCCAATAACCATATCCATTTTCCTTCGTGCTAGATATAGCTCCAACCAATGGAGAGTTTCCCCCTTGATTCCCATTGACTCAGTTTTGCTAGACTCCTTGATGCCACACTCGATCAAACGCTGCCTTGATGTCAAAGGCAGTCACTCTCACCTCACCTCAAGAGTTCAGTTCTTTTGTCCATGTTTGAACCAAGGGCAGAATTTTGCCTTTGGTGAGCAGGGGGCGGGGTCCATTTGCCGACACAGAAAATGACGCGGGATAATGTCGGGTGGAACCCCAATGTCACCCCGCCCCATTTAAATTTCCAGGAAGTTGGTGGTACAGCAAAATCGGCTGCGGGCCTGCTGACCTGTCAATGGCCAATTAAGGCCATTGACAGGATCAATTAAGCAATTAAAGGACCTGCCCGTCCAACCTTAAGGTTAGTGGGCAGACCAGGAGTCCCAGCGCAAATAGATAAAACATGAAACCTCAACCACCGGCGAGATGAAGTTTCATGCAGGGTTTTAAACATTTTAATAAAGTTAATATGTAAATTATGAACGTGTTCCATCTCATGTGACATTGTCACATGAGGGGGACATGTTAGGGAATTTACTTTTTCTATTTTTAATATTTTTATAAGTGTCAGCGATCTCCCTGAGGCAGCACTTAGCCTCAGGGAGATGTGCGCTCTTTCGGTGTGCATGCGCGAAAGAGCACGCTCTCGCTTTTGGGGAACCCCCCCCACCATCCCCCGCCCGCACAGGGAGCGCATAGCGCTTCCCGCCGGACATCACACTGGTTGGGCCTTAACTGACCCACCCATGTAAAATGGTGGCCGGGCCCACTTCTCCGGCAGGGATCGGCTCCCCAACTGCCAAAGATTGGGTCGGGCCCGCCCACCTGACAGGCAGAAAATTCTGCCCCAAGACTATAATGAGGTCAGGAGTTGAGTGACCCTGGCAGAACCCAAACTGAGTGTCGGCGAGCAGGTTATTACTAAGCAAGTGTCACTTGATAGCATTTTTGATAACCCCTCCCATAGTTTGTTAAAGCCATGGGGGGTACTGGATGTTGTTTTAATTTTTCAAGGGGTCTGATTATCATATAACTGGAATCACAGTGCAAACTTTATGAAAATAATATGGTTGCACAAAATCATCCTATAGGGCAAATGCCAGTGAGCCACAGTATATGTTCCAAATGCCCCACTCTGTTTAATGAATCTTTAATGAATTTTAATGAATCGTTTCTTCTTTTTTCTTGCTCTTTTAGCACTTCTGTTTTTCTCACACCATTTACAAGGCACAAAGCAGGATTGTGATGAGATATTCTTCATTACCCCGAATGGATGCAGCTGCAGCACCACTCAAGCAGTTTGTCACCATCTATGACAATGCAGTCTACTTGATCGGCCAGCCCATGCACCACTGATGGACCATGGCTGCAATGTGTACTATCTGCACAGCAGCAACTTGCCAAGAGTGTTTTAGCAGCACTTCCCAAACCTATGACCTCCAGAATCTAGGGGCACAATTGCAGCAAGTGCATGGGAACATCATCACAATCGCATTCCCTTTGCAACTCTAAGTCATATATTATCCTTACTTGAAAATGTATCACTGCTCCTTCATTGTTGTTGCTTCAAAATCCTAGAATTCTCTACCTAACTGCACTGTGGGAATACATACTTCCACCACCTGAGCAGCAGAAGTTCAAAATGAAAACTCACAACTGTAGAATAAAGGATTAATGCTTATGTTAATTACACAATGATATTAATGATTATGTAAGTGTTATGGCACAGCCGATGGTAAATGCTGAATTGTTCAAATCCCAAAGGGAAACTTGAAACAACTGCCACAACTTGTTTTGCAGTTTGTATGAATTTTGAGATGCATATCTTGAAATTAGTAGTAATAAGACCACCAAGTCTTATAGGCTTTTACAAAACTAGATTAAACATTTATTAATAGAATAAATGACTTTAAATACATACATAGATCTACAAATTATTACAATGATAACTTCTAAATCCCCGAATCAATCTAACTCCCAGTTACAGTTTCGTTAAGGCAACAGTAAGACACATAGATTGTAAAACACCCAGGGAAAGTTACATGATACCCTGAACAAGTCAAATTCAAAGAAAGTTTTCTTAACTTCAGTCCTTTGAAGACAGCAGCTTGAGGCATAGTTGCTAAAGGTTTTTCACACTTGTTAAGATCTTAGAATACCTACCCTTACACACAACCTTCACTCCTGTATACATATTTTCCCCTTTGAATGCAAATTCCATTGTTTCACTATGTCTTTGGACTTTATCTTCCTGATAATAAAAACCTCTCATAGCGCTAAGTTTTACCGGTAATCTTTGGGAAAAACAAACACACTGGGCAAAATTTTTAGCTCAGCGGGCAGGTGCTCGCCCGATCTGCTGGAGCGTGAAATGACACGCATTGATGTCTGGCGAGCGTCCCGATGTCCATGCGCTGTCGCTCAATATTTCAGTCAGCAGGCACCCACCAAAAACTGAAAGGCTTGTTATGGCCATTAAATTGTCAGTTAAGTCAAATTTTTCGCTGCCTGTCCAACTTTACAGTCGGTGAGCAGGTGAAAAGGCCAAGCGGCCTTTGCACTTTTTAGGAAACCTCATCCGCAGGTGGGATGAGGTTTCCTAAAGCAAAGAAAAATAAAATAAAAATCTTAAAACTTAATTTATAACATGTCCCTGCTCGTGTGGCAGAGTCACATGAGGGGGCATGTTTTATTATGTTTTTAAGTTCTTTATTTTTTTTTATAACCCTTCATCTCCCTGAGGCAGCTCTGTGCCTCAGGGAGATTATGGAGTGCGTACCGGTGTGCGTGCACGAAGGTCAAGCTTGCTCTGCTGGTCCTCCTCCCTCCACCCACACAGGCAGCGCTGGCCACTGCTGCTCACGTTTCACACTGGGCGGGCTTTAATTGGCCTGCCGATGTGAAACTGCCTTCAGGCCTCGATCATGGGAGACGGTTGGCTTCCTGACCACCCCCGGCCTGTCCCCACAGAACCTGCCCGACAAGGGCGAGATTCTGCCCACTGTTTCTAAACTTCACCTGGCTAGGTAACACATTTCGCCCTCCTTTGAAAACAATCTAGTCTGGTTTATTTAGAAATACAAATGTCCTTTTAACTTACATTCTAAACTTGCCCACGGGCAGAATTTTCTCAGTGGCGTGTGGGGTCTAGCCCCCGCACTTGAACGCATAAAATGACGCACGGTGACATCGGGTGTGTGCCCGAAGCCACCATTCACCAGCGCGATATTTCGGTGGGCGGGCATGCGATGATCTCTGATGCGCACCCGCCATTAATTCACAGGCCACTTAAGGCCCTTGAGCCAGTAATTGACGTTGATTTTTCAGTGCCTGTGCGATCTTCAGATCATCGCACGGACACAACGGGCAGGTGGGTAGGCCGCATTTTTATAAACCTTATGTACAGGTGGGATAAAACGGATGAGTGGGGTTGAGAGTGGTCTTTGGTAGGCATTTAACGTTTAAACTTACTGTTATTTCCCTGTGTGAGCAGGAATACATCAAATCTCTTCACAGCTGCTTGAGCAGGAATAACAGGCTTCACGTCAGGACTCTGGAGTAAACATCATTTTTGGGGCATTGCTGGTTTCAGGAAGCCTTCCCTTAGCCTGGGAATGGGAATTGTGCTCTCCACTGGAGGCACCTCCTCTGAGGAGGAAGGGAGGGCCAGAGTGGGAGGAGGCCAGGAGTCCATATTCAGCCTCCAGGGGAGGCACCTTTGGGAGGACAAGCACAAGTGGCGCAGGGCCAACAGGATGTGCAAGGCAGAAAGGGCTGCAGAAGACGCCACTATTCCACTGCCAGGGTTTACAGGCGGCGATGCAGTTACCTCAATTTGTCTGAGGTGCAGTGCTGAAGGAGGCTCCGCCTCTCAAGGGAGACAGTGACCTACTTTTGTCAGATGATAGGCCCTGAGATCAGCTCCAACTGTATGGGTGGACACCCCATGCCAGAGGCTCTGAAGGTCATGGCTGCCCTCAACTTCTATGTCTCCGGATCTTTCTAGGGGTTGGTGGGTGACCTTTGCGGAGTCTCCCAGTCAGCTGTCCACACTTATGTCAAGCAGGTGACAGACGCTCTGTTTAGGCGTGCATTGACTTTCATCTACTACTGCTGGGATGAGGCCAGCCAGGCAGAGCGAACCAGAGGCTTTGCCATGATTGCTGGGTTCCCCCACATCCAGGCGGCAAATGGCTGCACACATGTGGCCATTAAGGCACCAGTGAGTGAGCCGGGAGCCTTCGTCAACAGGAGGGGCTTCCACTCCATGAACCTGCAGATAGTGTGTGATCACAGGATGCAGATTCTACAAGTCTGTGCAAGGTACCCAGGCAGTTCCCACGACACTTACATCCTGAGACATTCCCAGGTGCTGGGGCTTTTCAGTGCTCCAGCCCAGCTGGATGGATGGCTGCTGGGTGACAAGGGCTATCCCCTCAGAAGGTGGCTCATGACACCTCTCCACCATCCAAGAACAGAGGCCGAGCTTCCACTAGGGCTGTGGTGGAGGGAGCCACTGGTCTTCTCAAGATGCGTTTCCAATGCCTGGACCATTCAGGGGGCGCACTCCCAGATCGTGTGTCACTGGTAGTGGCTGAATGCTGCACTCTCCACAATCTGGTGCTGGAAAGGGGAAACGCAGTGGAGGAAGAAAATGTAGACGCAGTTGCTCCGGCTGCACACGATGAGTCCAGTAGTGAGTCCAAGGATGAACACACTCAGGAGAATGCTGAGGGGATAGACGCTGACGCAGGCAACCTCCAGGGAGGCAGGGACACCCGGGAGGCTTTAATCCTACTTCAGCTAGCCCCCCACAGATGGACCTCCAACACATGCCAGGGCTGCAGACTCCCTACTTGATACCTGAAAGCAACATCGGTTAGGAACATTAACTATGCTCCATGACAAACATGTCACTCATAACATCATGGGTTCCCATCCACCTGCAGAAGTAAGGAGTCACATATAAACATTTAATGAATTCACAAAATAAAACAGAAAAGAAACTTAATTCAAAGGTGTTCAGCACCACACCAAATTATAATCAACCAATAGCAGGGGCAACATAAAACCACAAGTGAGAAGCCCATGTGTGCCTAAGGTGCCTTAAGTTTACATTTTTGGGCGCTACGTCTAGGTGCTCCCCCCTCGTTGGCACTGGCATTGGAGACAGCCTGCTCACTCTGCTGTCCTGTTGGCCTTGATGACCTTGGCGGGCGTCCTCCGGCCCGCGGAGCCTTTGATGGCCCTGCCTGGGAGGGAGTGGCCAGTTCCACGCCTGGCATCTCCACAGTCCCTGCAGCCTCATTGGATTCCACGGTCACTGGCAGAGGGGCGGAGGAGCTGCTACCCTCATCCAGAGCGCCCATCAGAGGAGCCCACAGAGACGACAGGCAGCTTGTGCGCCAACATGAGGTTGCTTCAGACTTCCCTGCTCACCGTGGATGGATGGGCTGGGATACTTGGGGCCCAATCCATCTCCCACACTGGCACTGACCAGCTGAGATCAATGTCACTGTGAGGGCTTGCAGGTCCGAGTGTAACCCCAGGAAGCCCTGATTCTTCTCCTGGAGGAGACTGTCCACAAGAGTTGCCACTGTCTCCATGGAGGAAGCATGGTGCTCGGCCATGAGGCTTATTGCATCAGTGATTCTCCGTGTGGACTCCTCCAGCATGGAGACCAAGCCACGCATAGCCTCATGTATCTCTGCCAGGCCCTTCCGCATACCCTGCTGCACTTCCGGCATTTGCTGCCTCATGGACGACTTCAGAGGCACATCATCAGCCACTAACCGAGCATGTGCCTGGTACCCTGCAGTCCTCTGACTGCCGGCGCCATGGGCACTCAAGCGAGTGTGAAGTGCCCACAGCGCTGTGCCCCAGGACACTAGCCGACGATCTAATTCCCACCATGGTGCTAGTATCTGCACTGGTGCCTGCCTGACAGAGATGGTGTGATGCTGGTGACTCTATTTGTTCTGGGCCCTCAGGTGTTAGAGGCAGCCCCTCTGCCTCCTCCACCCGGCTCTGCTCCGGTGATGCTGAAAGGAAGAATAAAGATATTTGATTAGTTCAAGTTGAGACAATGTCAATATGCATGCCTGTCCCCCGGATCTGTATGTGCTCATCCTTCCATCATCAATGGTCAAGCCATGTTGAAAGCTTAAATCACTAAACATTCAACAGTGGAATGGCTGCTGGGACACACATAGTGACCTCAGTGAACACCATTCTTACCTCCACCAGGCACCCCAGCCTCACTGGTGGACCTGGGAGCATGGTGCCTCTCCAGCTCCATTGCCTCCTGCTCGCACCTGGAGTCGACTGGGCCTGGCCTCCGCCAGTCTGCATCTGCTCTGTAGTGTTGTGTGTGGTCTTCTCCTGAAAAGGAGAGAGGAGCATTGATTAGTCCACCCTGTACCTGGATTGCCATTGTATCCCTGCCACCCCCATCTGAGTGGGACATTGCAGGGCTCCAGTGAATCGTGACCCTGCAGCTGCCGCACACTCACACCAAGCAGCCAGGGCTGACCCACCCCTTGCCCACATGCTGCCTCCATCACATTTGCCACCCACACAGTTTCACTTTGCAAAGCAAGGACACACAAGCACGTGGAACGCCAAGGGCAGCACCTGGAAGATCCCCTCCCAGCATGTCAGCAGCCTGACTTTGACATGTTTTGGAATTCCAGCACTGTGCCTAGGGGCAGATCCTTAAGGTAGCCCCAAAAACAATACTCTGAGTGTCAGTTTACCACATGCAGCGGGTGCAGAACCCATCTCAGCACAACCCTCTCAGGGTGAACTAGGCATGAGCAATATCTCCTGGCCCACCCAGCGAGGGGCACTTGCCGTCAATGATTCAATGCAGTAGCTACACTCAGAGTTGGGGGAGGCCGGGAGCCGGGCTTGGGGGAAGCCTACCTGCTGAGTTAAGTTACTTATGCCAACACGGTACACACCCTTACCGAGTGCAAGAGGTTGTTGAAACGCTTGTGGCACTGGACCCAGGTGAGTCGCACCACATCCTGGGAACTCACTATCTCTGCCACCTCCTCCCAGGCATGTTTGTTCATGTCAGGGGACCTCCTCCTCCCATTCCTGGGGGTGAGGAACTTCTACCATGCTGTCACCTCCTCGAGGAGGGCAACAATGCACTTGGCTGAAAAGCGAGGGGCATAGTGCCCCGCTGACCTGCCCTCCTGCCTGGCCTGCTCACCAGCAGCGGTCTGGGTAGCCCTTCTGCTGGTCATGGTTCACAGCCTTTGCAAGGCTGCAGGAGCGATCTTTAAACAGGACGCCTGGTCGCCATTGGACCCGGCAGTCATAGCAATTCCGTCGCCACCTGCCCACTCCTGCTGTCCTCAGGAGATGCTTTCCATGCTGTGCGGGCCTTAATTGGTCCACCCACATAAAATGACGGCGCGGAGCCAATCACGGGATCCGCACCCGCCTGTGCCCGCTCTGCCCAATGGGGAGAAAATTCTCCCCCATGTTTATCTAATCAACATTTCAAACCTAACTTCTCTTCTTACATCAAAGCATCCAGACTAGCTGCCTCTAGTTCAATCAAGTCTCCCACACACAGACACACATATAGACACATCCCACTATTACTCTATTTTACAATGAACCCCAATAACATTATGGAAATTATTATATCTTTCTGACAGTAAGCATGACATCAGGGTTAGATGACAAAGAAACTCCAAGGGAGCAAGACACAGAACAGTCTGTGCCCAGAGAACACTGTACTTACCACAAGGTCTTGGATGTAAATAGTTCCAAATAAATAATTTCAAGAAAACTAAATGCTAACTATCTTCAAGTCACTCATACAGTACGATAAGCCTCAATGAGACAGAAGGCCAAACAAGTAAAGGGCAGCAAGCACAAACCATGATGACAGTCCAAAACACCAACCACCTTCTCGAGGACATCTACATCAACAATACCAAATCCCAAGAATGCAAAAAAAAACAATCAAAGTTGATGATTTGCTTTTCATAGTCTGACCAGTATCAAGCTTTCAGATGCTGCAATGCCTGGGTTGAAATTTAGAATCAAGGAGGGCAATGACCTCAAAACAAATTTGCCCATCAATGGAAGCACTACAAAAGTGCAGAAAGTGTTATTCTGCTGCTTGGGTGATGTGCTATTGCTATCTTACCTATGAGATTAAGGTGCATTAATACTATGACTGTAGCATTGCTATGAACTAGCACTCCAGTTATAGTGTAAATGCAGCCTGATTCCAGAGTTAACACCCAACCTGACACAGTAGTGAAGCAAGTGACACTCCCTTGAGGTGAGTCCATGCCCCCCTATGGGCTTGAACAGGTAACTGATGTTGGTGCTCCATTGCAATAATGGTTAGTGAGGGAGGGTACAACCATTGTCTCAGATGTTGTGTTTTGAATGAGACATTATACTTAGGGCTTGCCTGCTTATTTAAATTGACTTGAATGATCCTATGGCTCAATTCAAAAAAGAACATGGAGCTCTCCATGACCTGAGCCAACATTCCTCCTTCAATTATAACCATAAAAACATGTTATCTGGCTATTTGTTTCTTTGCTGTTTGTAGGACCATTCTGAGTGGAAATTGTCTGCTGTTCTTGCCTACATAACAACAGTGACTGCACTTCAAAGATAAAAAAGTAAAGAACTTTTGGGATGTGGGATGTAACATAGATTTACATTAAACAAACAGATTTGCAGCGATGCTAAACCTACTGTGTAAGTAGCAAAATCTCTTCTGCCAGACGAGGGTTTTGGAAGTGATTCTCCATATGCTGCTTCTGTGCATAGTTTTGATATTTTGTTTTTGCAATCTTGAGCTAATACTTCAGGCTGCCGCTTGGTAGTACTGAGCTTGAATATTGTTGAAAAAAGACATGCTGTTGAAGTTTTTCATCTTGCACTCATCAGGACAGATACAAGAATGATAGATTTCAAGGGAACAATTTATACTGAATGAGAAAAGGGGTGCTGATTGGTTGGCAAGTCAATGCTGATTGGTCGAGACATTGCCAAGGTGAATGCACCAGGGAAATATTGCCCCCAAGCTTTAGCTTGTTCAAAAACAGGTGTAATGCCTGGTCATATTCCTTTTGCCTGCAGAGGACAGGTCTCTGCATTTTAATATATTTAGCTTCTAGCAAGCATAAGTAAGCTACATTGCCAGCCTGACTGGTAATCTTAAATTGGTTTTTAGTGTAGTTCTTAGCACTCTCGAGTTTGTCCAGCAAGTGCTGCCTAATTGCAAAATCACATTTAACATGAGGCATTGTGTTCTGAGTTTTACAAGCATGGGTTGGTTGAGTAAGGTCAGGACCTTAACTATTGCAAACAGCCGATGGAATGTGCTGTTTGATATGTATGCTATATTTGAATCTGCAGTTGCATGTAAGAATTTCCTGACACACCTTAATGCGCTCCATCCTGCGCTCAAATTCATCTTTGAAATGGAGCAGTCTAATGCGCTCCCTTTCCTCGATACCTTAGTTGAGAAATCTGCTAATGGGTTCTCTACAACTGTGGACTGCAAGCCTGCCTTCATTGGTCAATAAACATGTTGGGGTTCCTCCAGCTTCACACATGACCAGATTGGTCTTATCGGTAATCTCATAAAAAGGATCCAGGCAATTTGGTCACCTTGCAAACTTGACCCAGAAATAGGGCACATCAAAGCTATCCTGCAGGATAATGGCTACCCCAATCAGATCATTGCTCACTGTGTATTGTACATATGCATGAATGGGCCAAAAGCCACCATTTTCACACCTGAACAGTGCCCAGTCTATCTCAAATTACCCTGGAAGGGTAAGGTATCTCAAAAATTTGAGCAAGAGGTGAAGGTAGCCATTTCATGCTGTTACTAAGCAGTAGCAACCTAAGTGGTGTTTTCCACTAACAGGATGCTGGCTTCAAGCCAAAAGTAATACAAATGAGCTATGTAGTATATGAATTTCAATACCAGTACAATGCCAGGTATGTAGGCCATACGTCTCAGCAACTGGCGGATCGTATCAAACATCATACCCTTGTGTTTGTTTGCAATAGGCAGAGTACTGACCATATTCAATCAACCCATATTCACAAAACTCAGAACATAATGACTAACATTAGATGTGATTCTGTGATTGGGCAGCATTTGCTGAACAGACACAATTGTGCTAAGAATTACACTGACAACCAATTTAAGATTATCTGTCAGGTTCTCAATGAGCTCACTTATGTTTGGTAGAAGCTACATATGCCATGACACTTCCTCTGAGGCACAAGGAATATGTCCAGACATTGCACCATTTCTGAATAAACAAAAGCATGGGGTCAATAGCTCCCTGACACATTTGCCATGACAAAATTAGCATGCGTGAAGTAAAAGGTTGCCATTGACTCGAGAGCAGGCAAATCACAACAATGGTGCCAGTTTGGAGTACAATGTTCCAGGTCATTCCCTTTCTTAACCTCCTTAGCATGGTAAGGACATCAAGGGAGTCAAAGGTTATCGGGGTAGGCAGAAAGTGGAGTTGAGGTCAGAATCAGATCAGCCAAGATCTTATTGAATGGCAGAGCATGCTCAAGGGGCCAAATGGCCTGCTCCTGCTTCTAATTCATATGTTGGTATGTACGTCTTGACCAATCAGAGACAACTTGCCAATCAATCAGCGCCCCTTTTCGCATTATAAATTGTTGTTCCCTTTGAAATTTGGTATTCTTGCATCTGTCCTGATGATTGCAAGAAGAAAAGCTTCAACAGCATGCCCCTTTTATCAGCAATACTTCAGGCTGTAGGAAGCAAACAGAAGGCAATCACTGCTGGGTTTGCTTCAATACAAAGCCAACTTGTATTGTATTTCCAAAAGCTGATCTGAGTCTATTGGATTTAGTGGTTATGAAGCACCAGATATTACAAGGACACTTCAGTAACGATATTGCATCGCAGCCAGTAATATGCCTCCTTTACTTCCTGAACTGTTTTAGATCAACATTGTATTGTTGCCTCTGAGTTGCATTTGGGTATCAGATCATTAGGTGACTGAGGTTGGAATTTCCAGCTCAAGTTCACTGGCATTGTCCCTGCGACTATCGCTTCAATGTGACAACTACAGCTGGTGTGCAAATGCATCCTTAGAATAAATGTTTCAGAAGAGCAATATGGAAATCCTTTCCCTCACCATGTCTATCGATCCAAGAACCATTAAAATTGAGAAAACTTATTTCAACCGGTATATTCTTATCCATCCTGTTCATCACTATTTATGGAATTTACTTATTCCTCTCACTAAAACTGCCTACTTAATTCATGCTTCTGCTTTTTGAGATTTGCAACTCTCAAAGACAGATAGTAGCCCTCACTGCTGGAAGCAGCATCATGCTTATTGTAGCAGATTTACATGTGCAAAAACACATTTATTTGCAGCAGAATAACCAAGATTTAGATATACAAAATGTCTACCATCAGGAAGAATTCACATTCTACATAACCAACTGCTGTGAAACAGGTACAGCATTTACAATGAGTGTGATTGACTAATTTATCTAGAAAACTGTATGAATTAGAAACATTCATCGTCAAAATTTGCTCAGGGATGTTAGGAAAATGATCTGTAATTTAGAAAGCATGTTTCGGAAATCAATTTTTCTTATCTATTCTGCAATATTATTCTGCAATGCATTAATCAAAGTTGGTTGATAGATTTCTTCACATTTATATGCAGTGCAATGAAGCACAACTAATTTACCCACAGCAGAGAAACAGCTAATTGAAAGAGCCACATAGTCATTTGTACTGAGCTATTGTACTGTCATAAACAAAATAAAAAAAACAGGTTCCAGCGACTGCATGGTCGTAGTTATTCTGTTTGTGACTGAGCAATTGTGATTGTTTAAAAATAAGGGGTTGTTCATTTAAGACAGAGATGAGGAGAATTTTTTTCTCTCAGAGGGTTGTGAGTCACTTTGAAATTCACTTCCTCAAAAGGCAGTGGAAGGAGAGTCTTTGAATATTTTTAAGGCAGAGCTAGGTTGATTCTTGATTAACAAGGGGGTGAAAGGTTATTGGGGGTAGGCAGGAATGTGGGGTTGAGGTTACATTCAGATCAGCCATGATCTTATCGAATAGCGGAGCAGGCTCGAGGGGCTAAATGGCCTACTCCGCTCCTAATTTGTCTGTTTGTACGTCATTAATGGCCTCTCATTTTGAGGATGTGATGCTGACGGGGAGCAATTTGGAATGGGAGGCAATAATGGAAATCCAATGAGCTATGGGACACAGTGGAAAGTGTGGGATGGAGTGAAATGATAGCAATGGTGGGAAGTCAGTCACTGTAAGAAATTTTTGTGCCTGGGTAACAAGAGAGGCAGCGTGAGGCAGGGTAGGAAAAGGTAAAGAAATACTCCTGAAGAAAAGGTTCGGGGGAAAACAAGAGGGGAAGGGTGGAAGGCATGGGATATTAAATAACAAATAAGATAAGTGGAGAAACAGGAGATGAAAGATAGCAGAGTCATCACCAACAGCTGCTACCTGAAAAATACAGGAGCAGTGGTTATGATCTGAAATTGTTGAACTCAGTGTTAAGTCCAGAAGGCTGTAAAGTGCCTAATCAACAGGTGAGCTGCTGTTCCTGATGCTTATGTTAACCTTCATTGGAACAGTGTAGGAGATCAAGGACATTGAGGCATGAGCTGGAACACTGTACTCCAAAATGGCACCATTGATATGAGGTCGTAATTTGCCTGTTCTGCGAGCTTACAGCAACCTTTTACTTCATGCATACTAATGCCTTCACCAATATGGTGTTCAGCACAATTTACCCTGAAAATGTGCACACTCACACTTCTTATGGATGCCATTTTGGGGCTTCAAGGCCACTCCTAGAGCCCAAACAACAGTTGCAAATAATCCCAACTTCTCGTCATATGTGCTCCAGCTTTCTCTAACCCCTATCAGCAAACTATTTTTAAATGCTTTACTTGTTTTTATCCGTGTTGACTCCCTGTGAATACGTGCATGCTTGTCTACAGCATTAATTTCTCAATGTTTTGGCATTATAAAATGCAAATAAGTTAAAGAGACCGTGACAGACCTCTTCCCTGTTGGTCCTTTCTTCGTGTTTCTTTTTAACTCAGACGGAACTGCCAAGTCTACTCTCGCTGCATATTTGATATACTTCAAATCAGGCCAGCTGGATTCTTCCATTGAACTTTAGCACACATAACTTTTTAAATTCTGTTTTGCAAGTGAGGCACACAGACTATTCTGCCCTCATAGAATGGGGTCAAGAGATCATCAAAAATGATGAACTAAGCATAAATCTGATGTATTGGATTATTCACAACAATGTGCAGAGGGTATCAAATTCCGTGACAGAGAGACAGAGCTATAGTTGAATTTTGGCCACACATTTTTGGATTGTGACTTGATAATTTTATTAAAGTCACTTGTAGTTATCCTGGTTTGTCTGTAACTATTATACCAAGCCAAAAATCACAATCAAGTTGTACAGAACAATTCTCAAAACTTTCAGCTGTACTTGCATTCAGTATCTGAAATTTCTAATGACCAAAATAAAGACTTTCACCTAACAAAAACATTTGAAATATATTTTACAAAACTTCCATTAAACTTAGCTATAATATTGTTCAAAAGAAAGATCTGTCGAAGCTTTTTGTCTTGCACTTATCAGGACAGTACACAAGAAGACCAATAAAAGGGAAAAACAATAATTTATACTGTATGAGAAGAGAGTGTTGATTGGTTGGAAAGTGGATTCTTATTGGTAGAGGTGTTGCCATGGAGAATGCATCAATTGGTGGTGAATGACAGTTAACTGCCAAGCATTGTTTGACATTTAAACCAAGAAGTTTGACCCTGATTGGTCAAGGCATTGCCCTGAGGAACAAGTCAGCAAATGTCTGTCATTGATTTTGTTTAGCTAATAAGCTTTGTCAGGTCTCTTTTTTCAGCAGAACTCAAGTTTTGTACTACCAAACAACTATTAGCTATAATATTGACATTTATCTCTTCAGTAGTTTTTTGATGTATTTTCTAAAATGTAGTGTTCACATTTCATAGTTTCCTCATCAACCCCAACTCAAAGAATATCAGCTGAATCATATTTGTTGCGTCAAATGAAACATGTGCAACTTTCATGATTTCCCAGCACACTTCAGCAAAAGGAAAAATATACTATTCAATGTAAAATGATCCCTGTGTTTTTCCAAATGGTTTAAAAAGAAATTGCACATTTTTGTCAACCACTTTAATTTTCATGCAGAGAGAGAACATACATCTATTTTCACCTTGGCCTGTAGCATGACAGAGAGAAAGAGCAGAAGCAACACAGAGTAGGACTAGCTGCTCAAAGAGGGAGGAGGAGGGGGAGAAAGGCTGTAAACAGGATACCATATCTGCCCATGGTCTTCAGGGAGCTTTCTTCTTAAAAGAAAGACTTGCAATACTTCCACAACCACAGCACTTTCAAAAACACTTTACAGTTAGAGAAGTTATAATATGAAAAATATGGTGGGCAATGTGTGCACAGCAAGTTCCCACAAACAGCAATGTGATAATGACCAGATAATCTGTTTTAGTGATGCTGATTGATGGATAAATATTGGCCAAGACACCTGGAATAACTTCCCTGCTGTTCTCCAAGTTGGTGGTGTGGAATCTTTTACACCCACCTGAGAGGCAGGCAGGGCCTCTGAAAGACAGCACCTCCACCTCCCTCAATAGGGCATTGGGGTGTTAGCCTTGATTATTTGGGCTCACGTCTTGGAGAGGGACTTGCACTCAGAACCTTCTGACTCAGAGGTGAGAGAGTTCTGAACTGAGCTAAGGTTGACACATTATCACCTACCTCAACCTCAGTGAGGAACAGTGGGCTGGATGCTTCTGTTTCACTAAAGAATGCTCACTAAAACCTGTCACCTTTTACAGGCAGACCTGTAGCCCCAGAGGACAGTGACTGTGAAAGTGTATGCAGCCATGAACCTCTCAGCATTGGGCTACTTCCAATCTGGAGCCACAGACATCTTCAACATCTCCCAAATCAGTGTACACTGTTGTATAACTGAGTTGACTAACACACTGTATGCAAAGTGAGAGGATACATTTGCTTCTCTCTTTCAGAACCTTCTCAAACCGCTTTGCAGTCTAGATTCAGAGATGCATTGCAACCACAAAGGGTTCCACTCCTTCCACATGCAGCTGGTGTGTGACCATTATGATGAACACTTCAATCACAGAAAATTGCTCATCTTGAAGGACTAAGGAGATCCTGGAAGAATATGTCTCTTAAAAGACACCGGGCAGGATCTTCCAGCTGGTGAGCAGGGGCGGGGCCCACTCGCCGACGTGTAAAATGACACAGGATGACATCGGGTGGAACTTCCAACATCACCCAGCGCCATTTTTATTTTCAGGTCGGTGGGAGCGCAGCCGAGTCAGCTGCACGCCGGCCGACCTGTCAACACTCTATTGAGGCCATTGAAAAACTAATTAATGTCATTAATGGACCTGCAGGTCCAAACTTAAGGTTGGCGGACAGGCCGGGAGCCCTGGCAGGCTTCGGAAAAAGCATGAAACCTCATCCACGGGCGGGATGAGGTTTCATGAGGGTATTTCAATTTTTATTAGATCTTTCAATACAAGTTATGGACAGTGTCACATGAGGGGACATGTCAGGGAAATTTTTTTTATCATTTCTATTTAAAATTTTAATTCTGTGCTGATCTCCCTGAGGCAGCCCTTAACCTCAGGGAGACCTGTGCGCTCTTTCATGTGCATGCGTGAAAGAGCGCACTCCCAGCTGAGGGAATCCCACCCCCCGCCCGCACAGGGAGCACACAGTACTTACTGGCACATCTCACACTGTGCGGGCCTTAATTGGTTCCGATCGGAGGCATGCCCACCCACGCCCACTCCCGCACATCGAACATTGATAAAGAGGCAAAGACAGAAGAGGGGATACAAAGTTGAATATTTGCAGCCGCTGTATCTTAACTTGGCCTCAATAATGCAGTTAAGCCCTTGGATCCTCCCTTCACTGTTGCTAGACCCATTCACCCCTCTCCCTCTGTAAGCCCCAATCCCAGTTGTACATAGTCATATATGACATGGCAATAATTCCATAACATATGTTCAAGGCCTTAATTCATCAGATAGCCAGGCACATATCCACACATTTCACTATTACAGTTGAACATAATAAAATTGGCTGTGATTTAGCATTCTACCTATAGGCCAGAATTTTTCACTGAGTAAAACGACACACGCCTGACCCGCTCGAGCATGAAATAGCATGTGAAGACGCCGGACAAACATCCTGATGCCATCGCGCACTCACGCGATATTTCGGCTGGTGGGCGCGCACTAAACTCGGATGCATGCCCACTGTCAACCAAGAGGTCTATTAAACCCATTAACAGTGCAATTAACTGGGATTTTTCACTGCCTGTCAAACATTCCAGTTGGCAGGTGGGTGAATTGGCCAGGCAGCCTTTGGGTTTTTCAGGAAACCTCATCCAAAGGTGGGACAAGGTTTCCAATATTAATTAAAGAAATATAAAAATATAAAAACCTATGCACAGGATTTTTATAGGCCAGAATCTTCGGGTCAGCAGGATGAGACTTCATGAAGGTTTTTAAAGTTTAATAAAAATTTTTAATAATATTCATTGACCTGTTCCAGCTCACGTGACACCGTCACATGACGAGACATGTCTTAAAAATTTTTTTTCTTTATTAAAATTTTCAAATATCAAACTAATCTCCTTGGGGCAGCTCTGTGCCTCAGGGAGATTTCTGTGCTTTTTCATGCACATGCACAAAAGACTGAATTCCCAACTCAGCACACTCCCGACTCCCCACCCACACAGGGAGCGCTCAGCGCTCAGCGCTTGCGGGTGCGCATCACGCTGGGCAGGCCTTAATTCGCCCGCCCATGTAAAATGGCGGCGCACAGCCGCTCGCAAGCAGCGATGGGCTATGCGCTCGCCCGCGCCCGCTCCCGTCCAATTCCCCAACAGGGAGAAAATTCTCCCTGTAATGTCTATGCTCAGGAAATTTTTTTCTCGATTTAAAAATCTTTATTGGATACTTTTGAAGCCTTCAGCTCCCTGAGGCAGCTTTCTGCCTTCAGGGAGCTTTCTGTGAGCGCTCCCCCCGTGCCCGCACTGACTTCAGCGCTCACCCTCCTCCTGCCCCTACCTCAGGCAGCGCTGATCACGTGGGCTTCACGCTGACTGGCCATTGCCCGGTCGCTCATGGGCCCAGCGGTCGTGCCCAAACGCCAACCTAAAAGTCCTACCTATCGTTTTTGTCATGGTTTTATTTTGAACATTAGTATCATGCAAATAAACATCTGTCAATATTTGAAGAGCATTCTCATTTATTTTTATACATAATCATGCTCAAAATTTATGAATGTTGCATTTTTACACTTTGAGTACTTTGGATGCAGGGTATGCTTTGTGTACAGAGTTTGCTTTAGGACTCTATCATTTACATCAATCATTGATGTAGGTTCAGTTGCATATTTAATACAATGTCAAGGGCATTGATCGAGTACAGCCTAGTGATTTTTATGGATTCAAAGCATAATGTGAAAAAACATAAAGAGCTCTGAAGGCTTCACAAGAAAGAAATAAACATCTCAAGGTACTTATTCGCCTGAGTTTTATTTTAGTAACTCCATGGGATAAAAACTTTCGTAGCAAAGACACGCATATTCAAGCACCCAAAATGTCGTAAATGATATTGGTTATAATTTATGCCGAGCTGTGGAACATGCTTCAACAGAGGGGGAGATCCTTTGGTGCTGTGCATAGGTGTGCCATGGGAGGGGGAGGGTAGAACTGGGAAAGGTCTTCATCCATTTCCTACAGGACTACAGTCTTGCGGTCCTGATGAATTTTGTGTCTGCAAGTGCTTGTGTTGCTTTTTGCCTTGGCTGCATTTAAGGTCCTAGTTTGATGTTAAAGCCCAGTAGTAGTACTCTCGTCTTTAAATCAGGGTGCCTGGGGTTTAACCCCCTACTCCAGGGAATTGAAAACATTAAGGAACACTGAGCTTTTATTGTGGAACTGAAGAAGGCCATTCAGATGAGTTGTTAAACTGACATCCTGGCTGAATTTTCACCGTGGAGATGGGAAACGAGGGCAGGTTTTATTTTGGGTCAGAAACTCGCCTCCAGTGGGGAACTGATTAAAGTTCAGGTTTTCATGGGCCGAGAGCCATCAAGTGGCATAGAGACCGATTTCCTGTCCATTAGACCTAGTGGAGGCAGGAATAGAGGTGGGTCAGATGAAGTGTGAGCCTCATTTAGATACCCCATGACAGCCAGCACTGAGGCTGCTGGTTATCCTGAGGGAGGGATCTGCTGATTTTGTCCCAAAACCTTCCACTTCACCAGAGGGAAGCGAGATATCACAGGGGAGATAGAAGCCTGGCACTCGGGGCAGGGCAGCCCTTTGCTTCATCAATGCAACTTTAATCTAATGCTGGAGGGTGTGAGGGGGAGGAGGGTGGCAGGAAGAGGCCACATCGTCACACAACAAGGGCACCTGTCTGTTCAGAGTGCTCTCTGTTTTCAATTCCTCCTCCCCTCTTATCCTGTTCCTACCCTGATGAGCTGCCCCCTTCCAGGGCCACAGTGTCCTCAGGATCCACACTTCTCTGGTGGACCATGTTATGGAGAGCACAGCAGAAAGCCACAATGACTGAGATCCTTGCAGGAGGGTATTGGAAGGCAGCATCCAACCAGTCCAGGCACTGGAGTCACATCTTCAGAAGCCTAACGGCCTGATCAGTGGTTGTCCTGCTGATCAGGTGGCATCGGTTATATTACCTCCATGCCTGCATGTGGGGCTCCATTGGAGGGGTCAGTAGCCATCTCTTCAAGGGTTTATCCTTGTCCCCTCAGATCCATCCACATTCAAAGGGAGTTGAGTGAAAATCTGAGGCAGCCTGGACTGGCAGAGGATGAAAGACTCACAGCAACTGCCAGGAAAGTGAGCGCACACATGGTCAAGCTCTTGTGGTGATGGCAGACCAGCTGGATGTTGAGGGATGTTATTGTTCTCCCTGTTGATGTATCTCACTGACCAGTCACTGGGCACCTTAATGGCCACATGTCTGCAGCCAATGATGCCCTCCACCTGCTGGAATCCAGCAATGCAGGCAAATCTAATCTGTTTTTGCAAGGCAATGTTCTTCATTAAATGAATGTGCTGTCCTGCTCTGGCAAAGAGGATATCAGTGACAAGTGAGATGCAGTGGGTTGCAGTCATTATGAGATGCCAATAAGGCCCACAGCTGATCCTTAGAATGATCCAGATGTGAAGAAGTTCAAGGTCAGAGTAACTTTGACTGCCACTGGCAGGGCATGACGACCAGTACTGTGAAGTGTGAAGTCTTTGGCGACAAGGGCACAGATGTCTGTGACAATACGCCTGGAAGTCATAGTCTCTTGTAGCACTAGCATCTGCAGGTTGAAAACACAGACTCCCATTAAAAAATTAACTTCTTCTGTTGACATAGTTTGGAAGCTGATTGATAAATTTATGATGTGTTAATAAGCTTTTTCTCTGCGATCTCTTTTGTCAATGGCTTAATGTTTATTCACACAAGGTAAGGAAGCCTGAAATGCATATATCATCTGTTATTGATACTTTAAAGGTCTGGTTACTTGACACTTAAGCAACTCTAATAGCAGCAGTTATTTTAAGAATATTATGGGCAGAATTTTACTCCCGTTGGATGGGCGTGCGCCTGACCCGGACGAGTGTAAAATGACGCGCGATGACATCAAGCGAGTGCCCCAATGTCATTGTGCACTCACACGATATTTCACTCGGTAGGCATGCATGGAAGTCGGAGCCACATCCACCAGTAATTAAGTGGTCTCTTGAGGCCCTTAAGAACACAACTGGCTTGAACTTTTTGCTGCCCGTCCAACCATTTGGCTGGCAGGCGGGTGAAAAGGCTGAGAGGCCTTTCTATTTTTGGCGAAACCTCATCTATGGGCAGGATGAGATTTCAACCAATGATTTAAAAAATATTAAAAACTTTTAATACTCACATTTAACATATCCCTGCTCATGTGACAGAGTCACATGAGGGGACATGTTTTCATTGTTTTTAATATCTTTGTTTTTATTGTTAAAAATCTTCAGCTCCCTGAAGCAGCTCTGTGCCTAGGAAGGTTTTACTGAGCATATCCCTGCGCATGCGCAAGCTTCCCCGCCAGTGCTCCTCCCGCCCCCACCCAGCAACACTGAGCGCTGCAGTGCGCGTTTCACACTGGCTGGCCATTAATTGGCCAACCAGCATGAAATCTATATCGGGGCCTGATCGCGGACGGCAGTTGGCTTTGTGACCGCTCCCAGGCCTGCCTGCCACACTTGACCGACGAGGGCAAAATTCTGCCCTATGTGTGGGTTTTTTTTTAAGCAGCTGCACACATGACATTGTTACTATAAGGTGCATTGGTTTCATACAGAGTGTATATTGGATCAATCGGCATAGAAGTGTCATGATTTGGAATGGAGGGTATGAGGAGCTAGGAGGGGTGTTGGTGAGGGGCATGAATTGGCATGGTGGGTATGAGGGGTCATTGGGGGAGGGTGGGGGGTGGGGGAAATGAGCTAGGAGATGCCTACCCCCACAATGGAGCCAGCCAAGTCAGGAGTTCAGGGTGTGGGCTCGCTGCCTGCATGCTTATCTTGCATCAGGGAAAATTGGGGCACTGGGAGTGGAGCCAGGAATCCTGGAATCAGGTCTGCCCACCATTTTTAAAGGTCCATGGTGTCTCCATGACACCAGCCAATGATAAGAGAGGAAATATTAAGTGGGCTCATATCTTTGAAAGTGGTTAATTCAGCAGGCCCAGACAAAAGGTATCCCAGGCTGCCAAAAGAAGCAAGGAAGGAATTAATGGAGACTCTGAACATTATAAAATTCTCTCTGACCACAGGTGTGGGCCCAGAGGACATGAGGACTGCTAATGTTGTGCCATTGTTTTAAAGGAAGGAAGAAATAGAATGAGATAGACTGGATAAGTTGGACCTATGTTTCTTAGTAAAGAGGTCAATAATCAGGGGTCTGATTTAAAGTGATTGGCAGAAGATTAGAGGGAAGTTGATGAGAAACCTTTTCCTCTAGAGGTTGGTAGTGGTCTGAAACTCAGTTCCTGGAAGGGTGGTAAAGGCAGAAACACCCATCACATTTCACAAACAAATCTTGTATGTGCTGAAGTACTGTAACCTACAGGGCAATGGACCAAGAGCTGGAACATGGCATGAGGCTGGATAACCTTTTTTTTGGTGGCACAAACACAGTGGTCTGAATGGCCTCATTCTGTGCTGTAAATTTTTGATTTTTCTATATGTGTTGTTGGAATCACTTTACTGGTGTATATCTAATGTGTGTGCTTCCTTGACTTCACCCTGAAAAGTTAACTTTGATTCTCTCTTGTTTCCACACTTGCTGAGTAGTTCCAGCATTTTCAGTTTCTATTTTAGATTTCCAGCATTGGTGGTATTTTAGACTTTCTAGCTTCCTTAGCAGCTTGTGATGTGTGTTTCTCTTTGGGTTATATGTCCAAAGGCACCCTTTGATCTAACAGGAACCTATCTCAAATGAGCAGGCTCCTTAAATTGCCAGAGGAGCTTCTTCCAGCTCTTTGCACTTCAATTATAATTCTGTTCCAACTTTATATCCATATTTTTATCACAAGTCAGACAAGAGAGTTGTGTACTCAGAAATATTCTTTGGTTCTGTACACTTTAAATTTTTTACTTTGTATGATTTTTCTGTGAGGATTATGTCTTCTGGTAGGCTGAAAACTAACCTTTCATCTCTGGAAGCTAGGTTTAAATCTTAGACTGCTTGAATGAAAGCATGTCTGTTTGTAGCTGAGAGATTTCTACATATAATTATTTTGAGCAAAGCCTTTCACTCGTAATTTGATGCCATTGGAACTAAATCAGCAATCTTACTCCATGTTATGTATTTCATGGGTCTACATGCTCTTGTGTTCAACGTCTGCTCCTCACATAAACAGACCTTGTTTTCCCTATACTTAGGACTGCACTTTAATGCCCAGCATCTATTTGCATGATGTTAACATCAACCATATATTAGATTGTGATCTCACACATACCATGTGCATTTTCCTGCTTTTTAAGAATCGAGATTTTAAAAATCTCTAAAGAGATAAGATCCATTAATTTGACACCAGTTTGGTGAATGCTTAAAATAATCACATTCCAAATGTTTGGTATAAATGTGATTTTCAAATACTGACTGGATTAAGAAAGAATGGATTCGAATTTAAGTAGCATCATATCATATCTTCGTGACCTCATAAGGCACTTTAAAGCCAGGAAATCATTTCAGAAGTATAGTCTCTCTTAGGTAGATAAATGTGGCAGTTAATCTGTGCACACAGGTCTCTCACACTGCAAATGAGATGAATAAGTGTTTTTGGTGGTGCTTGAGTCTGCGGTATTTTGTAGGTCACATTGAGAACTCTCTGCTCTTCTTCAAATAGTGTCATGGGTTATTTAATATCCACTAACCTGATAGGGTTGGACCTTAGCTTAATGTTTCATCTGAAAGACAGAAGCTCTGACTATGGTTAGTATATTATTTATGTGCAGTTTCAGGTGTATAAAGTGCATGATTAATATTGTTAATTTTACAATCCAGCATGCCTAGCAGTGGAAGCAGCCTTGGGAGATGGGATTGATGAGGGGCTATATTTTAGCCTGATTTTGCCATATTGTATATTGTAGCCTGAGTCTGATTTTTCTCCACCATCACACCCCCACCCGCTTGCTGGGAATGTGGGATTGTGGGATAAGCCCTGAGCCTTACTAAGTTGTTATAAGATACAAAACACAAAATCACTTCACTGTGGTAAAAGGCTCATAGTTAAATACCAGGGACTAGACCAAGCAGATTTTAACAAGTAAAAAGGATGTACACCAAAGGAACAAGGGACTTAAGTTAGGCTATTGGTTAAGTGAAATCACACAATGACATTTCATACAATGTTGAGCATGCTTTACCCTTTGTTCAGTATAATAACCAGAGTATCTTCATTTTTCAAGACTTTCACTGTTGAAATATACATCTGAATCCTGTGTTCACCAGCAGTTTTGGTTTACTTTGACAGTTTATGTCATCTTAAACCTAAGACTTTTGGCAACTCCAAGGAATTGCAGGTTGACAGTTTTTTCCAACTTCCACTTTACAGTTGAAACACACATTAATATATTATGGCAATGGTGTTACTTGTACCCTGGGGATAAGAAATAATATTGTTAGCGCACTACAAACTCCATGCTACAAGAAATAGGCAATTATTTAAAATTGCTTCAGCATGGCTTTAGCTAATCTTATTTGCTTCAAAATACATGAGTGACTATTTAATCATTTAACTTTCACCTTTATTGGAGTCAGTTTGTTTCAGTGGGATCTATTCTCTGAGTAATGATGGCAAAGCCTCATTGACTTGAGCATGTAAGCTAGGCTGATACTCCAGTGCAGCACTGAGTGATTGTTACATTGCTGGAAATCTTACCTCTTGAATGAGATGCTCAGTTGACACACAAATATCCATAGCGCTATTTAAGGATTTCCTACTATTTGAAGAAGGGCAGGGAGATTTCCATGATAAAATTCCTCTCTCAACCATCTTTTTTTTTTGAGGGACAGATTTGCTGTTTGTGGATTCTGCTATGCACAAATAAGCTGCTGCATTTGCCTACATAATGACAGATAATTCAGTTCAAAGATAATTCATTTGTTGTGAAATGTCTGTGGATGTGGACTGTACTAATTCTTCCTCTAATATATTGTAACCTTCCTTGTTTTCTCTCCATCCATCTTGTGCTCCCTCTTTAGTCTAGAAATTTTCAAAAATGGATGGTACCCCATTCAAGATACCTGAACTAATATTCTCATAATATAATCTTAAGCTTTGTGTTAAGGCTGAGGAGCATTTTCAAATAAATGTTTAGTGCATATTGAAGTATTGCATCAAACTTTGTGAGTGTATTTTTTAGTGTAATCAAGTGTATTATTGGACTGTGTTTCACAATTGGTGATGAAGCAATAGCATTCTCCGGCCGCCTGAAGACAGCTGCCCAAAAACATCTAGCAATGTCTGTGGTATGGACTTTCCTTTGCCCAACATTACTTTGATTCTGGCATCAACTCAAGTGGATCACCGGTGTCCAGCAACAGTGATGCCATCAAACAGTCTAAGCAGCCAATCACATTGCAGAATTCTCACAAGCAACAAACTAGGAAGTAGAAACCACTTCCCTTTTAATCATTTTACAGAGGCCAAAGTAAAGATTGGGAGATACACATGGGATTAAGGTAAAAGATGAATTATCACAAACAACTTAAGATAATTATTATTTTATTATTTTAGAAAACTGTGGGGTTTTTTTATCAGAGTGGAGAAATTGGATATTCCATGAATATAGGATTAGCTTTTCAGGGCCAGAGAGGTTATTCAGCTATAATTATGAATTTAGTATGTGGCTAAAAACCCAGTTACACCTTATTCAACAAGGCATAGTTTTTTTCATGGGTCCTACAGCAAGGCTAATAATAAAAAAGGGAAGATTCATGTCGATTCAAGTGGTTTCTAAAGATTTCCATCTGCGACCACTTCAACTGTGCACCCTGTGAAGAGGCAGGGAATCATTGGAAGCAACTTCTGAGTTTTTGGGTTTAATTATATACTTGCAGATGCCAGAAATTGCTGTCAGTTTCACAGAGCGAATGATGGCAGATGGTGACAGTTTTGCCATCATGACAACCAAACAATTCAAGCCATTGTGCTTGAATCTAGTTAGCTCTTACAATCACAGAAGCACACAGCCCCCACAAGGGGTAAATTCAACCCATGGTGCCTGTGTTAGCTCTTTGAAAAAGCTATCCTATTGGCCCCACACCCTTGCTCTTTCTCCACAGTCCTGCATTTTTTTTAAAAAAGTATACATCCAAATCCCTTTTGAAAGTCACAATTTAATCTGTTTCTACCACCCTTACAGGCAATGCACTCCAGTTCATATCAGCTTGGTGCATAGAAAACAAAATCTCCTGATCTGCCCTCTGGTTCTTTTGCTGATTATCTTAAATCTGTGTCATCTGCTTACTGACTATCCTACCAGTGAAACAGTTTCTTCTTATTTACAGTGTAAAAACCCTTCATAATTTTGTGCATCTCCATTAAATTTCCCCCTTAATCTCTTATGTTGTAAGGAGAACAATCTCAGGAGACCCAATCCCTCCACATATTCAAATCGAATAATGGTAGAACGCCAGAAGTTGAGGCTGGATCTGAACTCCCAGTTGTGCAATAAGATTACTTAGTTCTTTGAAGCCATGTAGCAAAAACTTAATTTTTAATTTCTTGAGCCCTTGAATTAAACTTCTATTTTTATACTTGCAGTTTAAAGGAATGTGTTTGTGTACCGTGCTTGACTTGAATCGTGTAATACAACCTCAAGTGCTTATGTATTTTTAGACTGAAAGTAATTCTCCAGGGAATTACATCTGCAGATAACCACAAGGAAAATCAAGCACTATTTCTTTCAACATTTTAAAGGTAAGCTGTTGGCAGTAAATGTCAAGTGATTACAGTAATAGCATTGCTTTCATGAAAAACTAAATCTAGCATTCACATTTCAATTACTGCTAATGTTCCTGTTTACCAAAAAATAATTGAACTGTTACACTCGAATGGTCTCTGTTAGTCCAGAAGATACATATAATTGGTCAGCTGATACTACAAAATAGCTGGCAGCCATCTTGGTAAAACAGTCAGAATTTAAAACAAAGTATTTTCAATAATTAAAATTTCCACGCTGATGAAGTGAGAACAAAAATATTGCATTAACCGTAGAGAAAGTTATTATTTGTCAAGGATTTGGAATGATTATCTGATTATGCTGAGGGCTTTGCAACACAAGCCTTAAACTGTAGCACTGCTGCTCCAAAAATCCCACTTCAACCAACTGTTAACTAGCCTTATTTTATTTACAGGATGTACAGAGATGTCAATATTGGTCAATCAAAAAAGGCTTCAGTGCTACGTACAGATGGGGCAATTTGAAGTCTGTGTGCTTCTGACTCCAAGCCTTAGCCACTGGGAGCATACACTAGGAAATTGTGTGTGCACTCCGCAAAGTGGGGACTGCACTCCTGGCAGGTGAGGAGTGTAATACGAATACAAATTTGTAAAATTAGCCATGCAATGTTAGGCAATGCAATAGAAGTTGCTGATGCAATTTATAAAACATGTCAGTCAGATGGTAGGACATTCCATCATCATGTAGATCAGTTAGGCATCCCTATTGTTGAGTGCCACACATGTTGGTGTCCAGGGCATTCTGCACAATGGACACACTTTTTCATGGTTTATTGAATGTGCATAAAGCTTGTCACTTGCCCACTTGTGCAGATAATGAGGCATGGTTGGGTTGTGGAACCAGAATTAGCCTTGTTGTTTGACATGCCTTTGCATGCTGTTTCAGAATCCTCAATATGCCCCCACAAAATGTGGCTTAAGGAGATCCTCCTAAGGTTTGACTGCACAATGTAGGATCTCTATCAATTGGCATTAGCTTAGTAACTTTTTCCAATTGTCCCTGAACAGCGTTGAGGGGCTGAATAGCCTATTCCAGTTCCTATGTACCTTTACTTTGAGGCTATTGTTTACAAGAAAAACCTGGCACATTTACAAATTCAGACCTCAGCCCACCTGGAATAATTTGTACAAATTTATGATTACACGCTGCCTAAATCATTTGTATTTCAGCTGCTTAAGAGTTTTTATTTGCTTCATACTGTTGTCCACAAAAATCCATTTTACTTGTGCTGCCAATTGCCACCTTCTCAAGGGCAATAAGGAATGGGCAACAAAATGCTGGCCTTGCCAGTGATGCTCACATCCCATAGAAGAATTAAAGAAAAAAACCCTCTTCATGGCAAAACTGCTGTTGTCAAAAGTCTCATTTTGAGTTGGCTTGACTCAGTTGTTGAGATTCCCATCTCCGAGGTCAGAAGGTTGTAGATTCAAACTCCACTCCTGGAACTTGAGCACATAATCTAGGCTGACACTTCAGTGCAATAGTGATAGTGAGGGAGCTGCACTGTCAGAGGTGATTTTGGGATGTGGGGGTGGGTCCTAGCCAACCTCTTAATCAACATTATCAGAAACATCTGAACCAGGCATTTATCTCACTCCTTAACTCTTTTGAGTACAAACACGTTTCCATCCGTTCCTATTCAGATGAAGTTACATTGTTTCATAGTTTGCCATTGTGAGATTTGAACTCTTGATAATCTTTTAAATGAAAACCAAATCAACAAAATTGGGATAAATCAGGCAAGCCCCTAATTCAGGTCAGCTGTAAAACCAAGGACAAAAGTTTAAAGGAACCTTACAAACTTTAAATCAAAATGTGATTAAAGGGGTCAACAAAACACCCCAGTCCCCGCGGTGCCCACTGAGCACGGAAGGCCTCGAGAGTGCCAGCAGACACCGCGTGCTCCCTCTCCAGGGACATCCGGCAGCGAACGTAGCCGCGGAAGAGGGACAAACAATCGGGCGGGATGCCCCCGTCGATCGCCCGCTGCCTGGACCTGTTAATGGCCAACTTGGCCAGGCCCAGGAGCAGGTTCACGAGGAGGTCCTCCTCCTTCCCGACCCCCTTCCGCACCGGGTGCCCATAGATCAGGAGCGTGGGGCTGAAGTGCAAACAAAACATCAATAAAAGGTTTTTCAAATAACTAAAAAGGGAGTGCAGCCTACAACACCCTATGTATACATGGTCCACGGACTCCACAAGACCGCAAAAAGGGCACGTGTCCTGAGAGTCCGTGAACCTATGCATCCTCTTATTATAGGGGACTGCTGCAAAGATGTAACTCTTTCGAGTATAAACCCATTTCCATTTATTTCAGATGAAGTTACATTGCTTCATAATTTGCCATTGTGAGATTTGAACTTTTGATCTTGGGGTTACAAACCCAGTACCATAACCACTTGGCTATTTCGGCCAAGCTCATCTCACTCCTTAATGTGAACAAATTGGTGGATACATTTGCCTACAAAACTGAAGAGACTGCAGTTCAAAAGTAATTGACTGCAAAATGCATTGGGATATCCGGAGGATGTATAAGACATTATATAAATGCAGAGATAAAAACAAAAAACAAAAAAACTGCGGATGCTGGAAATCCAAAACAAAAACAGAATTACCTGGAAAAACTCAGCAGGTCTGGCAGCATCGGCGGAGAAGAAAAGAGTTGACGTTTCGAGTCCTCATGACCCTTCGACAGAACTTGAGTTCGAGTCCAGGAAAGAGCTGAAATATAAGCTGGTTTAAGGTGTGTGTGTGGGGGGCGGAGAGATAGAGAGACAGAGAGGTGGAGGGGGTTGGTGTGGTTGTAGGGACAAACAAGCAGTGATAGAAGCAGATCATCAAAAGATGTCAACGACAATAGTACAATAGAACACATAGGTGTTAAAGTTGGTGATATTATCTAAACGAATGTGCTAATTAAGAATGGATGATAGGGCACTCAAGGTATAGCTCTAGTGGGTTTTTTTTTATTTTTTTATATATAATGGAAATAGGTGGGAAAAGGAAAATCTTTATAATTTATTGGGAAAAAAAAAGAAGGGGGAAACAGAAAGGGGGTGGGGATGGGGGAGGGAGCTCACGACCTAAAGTTGTTGAATTCAATATTCAGTCCGGAAGGCTGTAAAGTCCCTAGTCGGAAGATGAGGTGTTGTTCCTCCAGTTTGCGTTGGGCTTCACTGGAACAATGCAGCAAGCCAAGGACAGACATTTGGGCAAGAGAGCAGGGTGGAGTGTTAAAATGGCAAGCGACAGGGAGGTTTGGGTTATTCTTGCGGACAGACCGCAGGTGTTCTGCAAAGCGGTCGCCCAGTTTACGTTTGGTCTCTCCAATGTAGAGGAGACCCAATGTGGTCTCCTCTACATTGGAGAGACCAAACGTAAACTGGGCGACCGCTTTGCAGAACACCTGCGGTCTGTCCGCAAGAATGACCCAAACCTCCCTGTCGCTTGCCATTTTAACACTCCACCCTGCTCTCTTGCCCACATGTCTGTCCTTGGCTTGCTGCATTGTTCCAGTGAAGCCCAACGCAAACTGGAGGAACAACACCTCATCTTCCGACTAGGGACTTTACAGCCTTCCGGACTGAATATTGAATTCAACAACTTTAGGTCATGAGCTCCCTCCCCCATCCCCACCCCCTTTCTGTTTCCCCCTTCTTTTTTTTTCCCAATAAATTATAAAGATTTTCCTTTTCCCACCTATTTCCATTATATATAAAAAAAATTTTAAAAAACGCACTAGAGCTATACCTTGAGTGCCCTACCATCCATTCTTAATTAGCACATTCGTTTAGATAATATCACCAACTTTAACTTTAACACCTATGTGTTCTATTGTACTACTGTCGTTGACATCTTTTGATGATCTGCTTCTATCACTGCTTGTTTGTGCCTACAACCACACCAACCCCCTCCACCTCTCTGTCTCTCTATCTCTCCGCCCCCCACACACACACCTTAAACCAGCTTATATTTCAGCTCTTTCCTGGACTCGAACTCAAGTTCTGTCGAAGGGTCATGAGGACTCGAAACGTCAACTCTTTTCTTCTCCGCCGATGCTGCCAGACCTGTTGAGTTTTTCCAGGTAATTCTGTTTTTGTTTTATATAAATGCAAGTTCTTATTTATTGAAATAACAGCCCTTTCAGCAAACAAACCTGCTATGCACTCAATAAAATGTCATGCTTTACTATTGATTAGCATATGTGCTCTTGCATTAATTTAGATAAAGTTTGTTGAATATGTTGATTTAAATAAGTTTCACTTCTGGCCAGCTGGTTTCACATGCTTTTTTTTGGAAATTGTATTAATTCCTGGCAACAGGAAGGTATTTATTTTGAAAGCGCATCGATTGGGAACTAGGCCAGTTGCCTAGAGGGGGCCTCCGAGTGACAGACTAGGGTTCAGCACTCTAGGCAGACTTTGACACCTTCCCTCCTTGCCTAGCCTCTGCTGTAGCCATAGAGCACCCTATGGAGGGTGTCCCCTTCCACAGTGATGGCCCAGGCATTCAAGACATATTTTAAATTTAAAAGTGTAAAAGTTGGAGATAGGGTGCCTAAAAATGGAAGTGCCCTCTCTCTTACCTAAACTGCAGGCTGCTGCTCCACAATTGGACAACAAACTTAACCTCTGGCCACTAATTGGCTAATTCACGGAAAATCACAACTGGGTGACTATTTCCCACAAAGTGCTGGGTTTTGTCTCCCATTTGACCCAGGTGTCAGGGGTCCAAACTAAAGGGCAAAATGACACCCTTGATAAAGGGAACAGAACAATGGACATACATCTGTGTTTCAGCTGCAGCTATAAACCAGATCCATCTATGGAGCCGCTCTTGTCCCGGTGCTTTCACAACAGAGATCTTGTAAATTATTGTTCTGCAAATTATGCAAAATATCAACCTGTATGCCAATGGATTGCCTGATCCAGTGCCACAATGTTATAAAAACAGGTCATAATTAGCAAAGTCACTTTTTAAATGGATTGGGCTACCCTGTAAGTGAAACCAATTAGGTTATAAAAGGCATTACTATTGTTGTGTGGAATGAATGCGATTTGAACATTCAAGCTAAAGTCTTTCCCTGTCTTTTGACACTTTGAGCTCAATAATGAGTATTTGAAACCATATTTTTATTGACATATTATTATCTTAGATAGTTATCTTGAAGTCAAACAATCAGATCAAGATTTTCACAACTTGAATCAGTTTGGTCATCACTGTGTCCATTTTGAATTTTGCTATTTTAACTTTGTAATGTTCAAGCTTTTGGCTTTGTGGGCTATGTAGGAGCATATCATGGACTCCTGAGGATGTTCTGCTTTAGGATGTATCCGCTTATGAGTTAATGCTATGAAAAAAAAATAGCTATGCCTTTAGCCATCAGAATGTTCCAAAGCACTTTATAGAAGCTATAAATTCAAATCAGCTCATGGAATCATAGAAGGAGGCTACTCAGCCCATCACATCTGTGCTGGCTCAAAGGCATAAAACTGAATCTGAACAATTGTGTTTTGTCAACGCCAACCTAAAGAGGAGCTCCTGTAGAAAGTTGAAATTTTATAGAATGAAAATCAAGAAATAGTTACACTGAGAAGAATAGAGACTAGATCCACCTGTCCTTGTAAGATTACCTCACATATATAGTCCTATATATAGTGAAATATAAGCTGCTACGTTTACAGATTAACATCAGAAGAGATAAATTGGCTGCTGTCTTAATGATTATTCTTACAATGAATTGCTGTGCAGAATAACATCCATTTGAAGATCTGTTGCTGAGCCTGAGACTGTCATAATTGTACCTTTTCTATTTATATCAGAAGAATACCAAGATGAGTTCAATTTTATAGAATTGGTCAAGGATCACCCAGAATTAATGGCCTTGCAGCATTCAGAAACTTTCTCCAATTTCTCCCCCTCTTTGTATGTAACTTGTGACACAATCGAAGCTTAATAAGATATGCCTCAATTTAGAGTATAAATATCTAGAACGTTGCTTTGCATTTTGATTTTGTAATTATTTGGATTAGAATTTTATCAGAGTTTCTGGGGCCAAGATTTAACATCCTTAACCTATCAGATTGCAGTTGGCTTTTTCATAAATAACATTCCTTTCATTAATTGACCTAAATTGCACTTCAAAGCAACATCAATTCTAACATTACAATCTTTCCAAAATCAGTCTAAATATTGCAAAACATTTTTTTTACAGAACATATCTTTATCTTGAAAATTTTATACATCTGTAGAAAATAAATGTACTGAAAGCATTCCAGTACTTGTTACAAATCCAGTTTACCATCAAGGCATGTATTTGCATTAGTTCCAAGAATCTGTTGCAGATCCTGCAGATCGCTAGGTCACACATAACTATTATCTTCAACAGACGAAGCAGTGCATTGCCTATTAAAGTTTTGTTGACCAAAAGATTAATCTGTTGTGGGCCAGAGGGGGGTTCATTTAAATAGCGCTAATTTCTCCTCCCATCACCTGTACATAAACAGAAAGGTGTTTTGATTTGTTTTCCTCTTTATAAGTGGTAGCATATTTCCCAAACCCTTGGTTTTGGAGGGATCCAATTTTCTATTAATAACCCCACAGCAAATTGGAGATAGGATGAATTCAAAGGGTTAGTTTAGCAAAGCAAGGGGCGCAACATCGCATCCACTCATCCTGTAAAGAGAGGGATAGAGAAAAGAAATATTGGGCAGAATTTTCTGCCTGCCGGGCGGGTGGGCCCAACCCAATCTCTGGCAGGCAGGGAGACGATCCCCGCCAGAGAAGTGGGCCCCACCGCCATTTTACGTGGGCGGGCCAATTAAGGCCCGCACAGCGTGAAGTCTGGCAGGAAGCGCTATGCGCTTCCTGTGCAGGCGGGGAGGGATTCCCCGAAAGTGAGAGTGCGCTTTTTTGTGTATGCGCACAAAAGAGTGCACATCTCCCTGAGGCTAAGTGCTGTCTCAGGGAGATCGCTTACACTTTTAAAAAGAATAAAAATAGAAAAAAAAAACTCCCTAACATGTCCCCTTCATATGACAATGTCACATGACATGGGATATGTTCATAAATTACCGTAAAACTTTATTAAACATTTTAGAACCTTTCATGAAACCTCATCCCACCGCTGGATGAGGTTTCGTGTTTTTTCTATTTGCCGCCAGGCTCCTGGCCTGCCTGCCAACCTTAAGGTTTGTCAGGCAGGTCCTTTAATTGTTTAAATGACTCTGTCAATGGTCTCAATTGGCCATTGACAGGTCAGCGAGCCCGCAGCTGATTTTGCTGTGCCCCTGCCTTCCTGAAAATTTAAATGGGGTGGGATGACACTGGAGGTTCCGCCCAATGTCATCCCGTGTCATTTTACACGTCGGTGGGCAGGCCCCACCCCCTGCTCGCTGATGGCAAAATTCAGCCCATTGTTTCACGTGGGTGCCAGAGTCCAGAACCAAAGTCCAATGAGGTATTCCTTCGTGGAGGTAGGAAGGTTGAAAATAAATATTGTAGGATTTCCTTTTCTGGTGGTGTTGACTTCACAACATGAGATAGGCACACAGGGATGAATCAGTCCTGCAGGCGATGGTACAGAATTTTCAGCAGAAGCAATGTAGATAGGGCTACGTGCCCAACCTGGGCCAGAGCACCTTCAGTGTGGCCTGCTAGTCAGATGTTAAACAGCAGACTGAGTTATGCAGTTTAGCAAGGCAATATTACTTGTTCCACAAGCCAGAGACCAAAGTCACATGATTCCAACCTCTCCTCCAGGTTTTTGACAAAGTATGTGTATCCATTATCAGGCTTCCAAAGACCATTAAATGTCTCTGCCATTAGGAATTGAAAAGAAGGTTGTGGGGCCTTTGCCTTAGCAGATGATCCATCTCCTGTTGGACAACCTGGGTTATTAAATGCAGATGGCCTTTGTATAGTTCACTTTGAATTTGGGCTGTGCAGTCCACTGATGGTTGTTGGTGGCTCTTCAATGAGGTGCGACTTTTTCTGAAAGTGCCAAGTAGCTTCTTTCATTCTGGGGTTACAGACAGACATAGGTTCAACCATTTAAAAGGTCTTTGTTCAGTTTTAAAATTTTAGAAATAGCAATGGGCATATCTTTAGATATTTTATTAAATTATGCAGTGTGAGGTCTTAGTTCCTCACAAATCACACAAGACCATTTACCTCAAACAAACAAGGTTCTGATTTACAGTTTAAGATGTTTAGTGAATGTTTCAAAATTTGGATTCACAAAATAATATGAAGGAGAAATGTCACTAATGAAGGTTCCTTTATTGTGGTAACATTGGGTTTGATAATCCAATACCAGACACCTACAGTGCTTTGCACATCAAGGCTCTAATTCGGGCATGGAGACTGAGGCTAAATGCAAGCTTCATGCTAGAATGTGAGTAATAAGTCTAATGCACTGGGAGGAGAAATTCAGTCACGTAGCATTGATTCTAGTGGTGCTACACAGGCTTACCTCAATTTCTTGGGGGCAGGAGCCCTGCAGACTGATACCTGGTGGCTCACATCTTAACTGCTATCATTGACTCCAAGGCAAGAGTAGTATAAAAGATGCATGTCACATTTGGTAAACTACCTTCAATTGTCAATACCTTGAGAATCACAGGATTGTTACAACACAGAAGAAGGCCATTTGGGTCCATCCTGTCTGCACTGGCTCTCTGAATGAGCAATTCACCTAGTGCCATTCCCAATGCCTCATTTGAACGTGCCTCCACCAGACTCTCAGCAGTGTATTCCAGACCTTAACCATTCACTGTGTTAAAAAATGATTTTCCTCATGTCACCTTTGCTTCTTTTGCCAATTACTTTAAATCTGTGCCCTCTTGTTCTGGATGCTTTCATGAGTGAGAAATTTTCTCCCTACGTACCCTGTCCAGGACCCTCATGATTTTGAATACCTCTATCAAATGTCCTCTCAGCCTTCCCTTCTCCAAGGAAAACAACCCCAACTTATCCAATCTATCTTCATAACTAAAGTCCCTCAGCCCTGGAACCATTCTCGTGAATCTTGTTTGCATTCTCTTCAATGCCTTTGCGTCTTTCCTGGAGAGTTTCATCCAGAACTGGTGCAATACTCCAGCTGAGATGGAATTTGTTTCTTATACAAGTTCAACATAACCTCCATGCTCTTGTAGGCTATACCCCTATTAATAAAGTCTAGGATACAGTATGCTTTATTAACCTCTCTCTCAACCTGTCCTGCCACCTTCAATGACGTATGCACTTTTACATCCAGGTCCGTCTACTCCTGCACCACTTTAGAGTTGTACCTTTTATTTTATATTGTTTCTCCATGTTCTTCCTACCAAAATGAATCACTTCACATTTCCCTGCATTGAACTTCATCTGCCACCTGTCTGCCCATTTCACTAAATTGTCAATTTCCTTTTGTATTTCTACACTGTCCTCTTCACAGTTTGCAATGCTTCCAAGTTTCATGTTATCCGAAAGTTTTGAAATTGTGCCCAGTCTATATATATTAGAAAGAGCAAGGGTCCCAACACTCACCCACGGTGAACACCACTACAAATCTTCCTCCAGTCCAAAATAAATGTTAACAACTACTCACTGTTTCCTGTCACTCAGCCAATTCCTATCCATGTTGCTACTGTCCATTTTATTCCATGAGCTATAACTTTGCTCACAGGTCAGTTGTGCGACAACTTATCAAATGCCTTTTCGAAGTCCATGTACACCATATCAACCACATTGCCCTCATCAGCCATCTCTGTTACCTCTTTAAAAGAGTCCAGCAAGTTAGTTAAACAAGATTTTTCCTTAACACATCCAAGTTGGCTGTCCTTAATTAAACCGCATTTGTCCAAATGACTATTAATTTTGTCCTGAATTATTCTTTCTAGAAATTCTCCCACCACAGAAGTTAAACTGACTGACCTGTAGCTGCTGGGCTTATCTTTCCACCTTTTTTTGAACAAGGGTGTAACATTTGTAATTCCCCAGTCCCCTGGCACCACCTCAAGTCTCAGGAACACTGCAAAAATATGGCCAGTGCCTCCGCAATTTCCACTGTCACTCACCTCAGTATCCTTGGATACTTTATCAACTTTAAGTATAGACAGTCTATCTAATACGTCCTCTTTATCAATTTTAAATCTTTCCAGTGTATTAAGTACATCCTCTTACACTGTGGTTTGGGGTAGCATCTTCTTCCTTGATGGAGACAGATGCAAAGTGTTCATTCAGCTATTCCTTCTCCCTCGACTTTTTGGTCCCTGATCAGCCCTACCCCTCCTTTTTCCGCCTTGTTACTGTTTATATGCCTATAGAATGCTTTGAAATTTCCTTTTATGTTAGCTTCCAATCTCTCTTCATACTCTCTCTTTGCTTCTCTTATTTGCTTTTTTCACTTTTCAAGATTTTTTCACCTTCTTTATTCAGACTGCTTCTCTATTATATTAGAAACAGGCCTTCTCTCCAAGTAGCTCTCTAATATTTATGTAAATGTCCAAATCTCACACACGGAGTGAGATATTAGATTCAGATGTAGGAGACAGGCTCTGATGGTTCTTTCATGAAGTTCAGTTGATTTGCAATCAAACTCCAATTTTCAGAAGTTTTGTATATATATGTGAGTAAAGAAAGAACTTGCATTAATATATTGCTTTTTTGGAACCTCATGTTGTCCCAAAGCGCCTTACAGAGGTTGTAGGTTCAAGCCAGGTTCATAGAATCATCAGGGGCTGAATTCGACAGCCCCTGGAACACAGATGTGGGAATTGCGATGAGATTTTAAACTGGACACATTGATTGTGATGCAAGCAGCATGCTGACTTCAAGCCACCTGTTCACTTCAATTATTTCAGCACCTAGCCAGGACTAACCACCACGTTAATTAGCTGAAAGCAGCAGCAAGGTATTAATATCAGGAGTGGCTTGCACCACTTTAAGAAATTAAAACAAAATTATTGCGGATGCTGGAAATCTGAAATAAGAACAAAAAATGCTGGAAAAGCTCAATGGGTCAGGCAGCATCTGTGGAGCTAAACAAAGTTAACGTTTCAGGTTGTTTCATCAGAACCAGTTCAGAGCCTTTCATCAGAACCAGTTCAGAATCTTTCATCGGGATCAATTCAGGACCTTACATCAGGACCAGTGTTGGATCCTATGGATCCTCGTAGCACACTTGTTGTGAGTGGTGGCCAGTTGACTTCTATGATGGATAGTTACTCTACTTATGCCTTTGACTTGGATGTCTTCACCAGTGTATGATTTAATTAGGCAGTAGTTTCTTCAACATTTAATTGATGTTCCCCATTATTCAGATATCTGAAGGTTTGTTCTCCATTTACTGTAGTGGAAGCTCCTGTGTCCACTTCCGTTCGAATAGGTCTATCATTCACTTTCACTGTCACATATGTTAGTTCTGTTTTTCCAACCTTCAAATTAAATAATGAGTAAATATCTGAATTTGTTGCTTCAGGCTATTCTACAGTGTGGATCTCACTGCTTTTTGTCCTTTTGTTCAAAAGTCTGCTTGACTCTTTCCTTGCACTGTCTCATTATGTGTCCGTTTCTATGACAATAAAAACATTCTATTTTTTTTAACTGCCAATCGTTAAAAGACTGCTTGTTTCCACCTCTATTGAAATTATTTCTTGTTTTCGCTGCTAAGTCATTTCTTCTCATTTTCCTGCTAACGGGGGCTGTTTCCTGCTTCTCGGAAGAGTCTTGCATTTTCACCCACTTTTTGGCTGGGGCTACCCGCCCCATGTGGAGGACAGTGCCATTTTGCACTCCCTGTATGGCTTTTGAATCTTTTCCTGCGCTTTCCAGGGTCAGCGCTATCTCTAGTACCTTTTTGAAATCCAAATTTGTTTCAGACAGCAATCTCTTCTGAATCGTGTCCTCATTCACACTGCACACTAAACGATCTCTGAGCATATCATTTAGCGATGTACCAAACTCACAATGTTCTGTTAATTGCTTCAAGCTTGCCACATAGCATGCGATTGGCTCCCCCGGGGCTCTAATTCTTGGATGAAACTTGAACTTTGCATCATTATTGAGGGCTTTGGTTGATAATGGCCCTTCACTATGTCCACTAATTCATCAAAATGTCTCAAGTCTCAGGCACTAGATGCCATCAAACTTTGAATAAAGCCATAGTTTTTATTCCCACATGTACTTATGTGGATCGCCTGCCTCTTCTCTTCCCCCATGATCTCGGTCGCTTGGAAAAACCACCCCATCCAACAATCTGACCCCCACTCCCCACAGGCGCAACTCTCCATCAAACCGACCCAAAACACCCCCCCTCCCTGGACCGCAGTACCAATCTCCCCCCAACTGTCCCAACACCTCCCCCCGCACTGGAGCGGACATCCGTCTCTCCCTCACGCCCAGCATGCCCTATCTCTATCCTCAGCCACTTGGTTTTTTTCTATTTAACTTGCTTAATTCTCGTTGCCAGTTTGTTGGATCCTATGGATCCTCATAATACGCCTGTTGTGAGTGGAGGCTGAGTTGGTACTATTGATAGAGTTGATCAGCAGAGACTGCATAGGTGGAAACTTTTAGTTTATTTACAAAGGTACTCAGCAGTAACTAAACATGTGCTTACACTTCAAACTCTATCTCTACACTACTAACAACTGCTGACTACTGAGGTAGCCCACGCTACTCTACTATTGGATACTAGGATAACGTGATCTTCCTTTATAACATTCTTCTTAAAGGTATATTACACATCAGATAAACAGATCAGAGACACAACCAATTCAGGACCTGTCATCAGAACCCTGAAATGACCTGAAACATTGAGCCGTAACTTCCGAGCTCCCCAGCGTCGGATTTGGGTGGGGTGGGGGGGGTAACTCAAAGATGCACTAGGCAAACCCAATTGGAGATTCAAAGGTAAGGGTTTGCACAGCAATTGCCCAGAAGTGCAAACTTCCTCTGGGCAATTGCCCTACGCTGGGAACCATTTGAAAAAATGATTTAAATCACAAACATTAGATGGTTTCGCCTGTTACACAAATAATTACTCAGAGAAAGTTAGAAGAATTAAAACACAGAGGTAAAGACACAGGACGGTCCCCACCCCCGCCCCCAACGGGACTCACCCCACACCCCCGACCCTTCAGGGGTCTCTCCATATTCACTAACTACCCCACCCCACACAGTATTCACCATCCCCCCACCGACTCTCCATGAGATTTCCCCCTCGACCTGACCCGACTCAACCATCCCGTCCAACAATCTGACCTCTACTCCCCACAGGCCCAACTCTTCATCAAACCAACCCAACACCCCCCCCTCCCTGGACCGTAGTACCAACCTCCCCACAACCATCCCAACCTCTCCCCCCCGCACTGGAGCGGACATCCGTCTCTCCCTCACGCCCAGCATGCCCTATCTCCATCCTCAGCCAAACAGACCTCTCACTTCTGACCTCCGACACACCCCAAACACCCCTCCGATGTACAACCCTCCCCCTCAAAGTCAGATGTCTGACCCCCACTTGATGGCTGACCCTCCCCATCCCCCAATGTCTGACCCCACCACACCCTCGATGTCCAAACCTGCTGATGTCAAAAACCCTGCCCCCCCAGTGAAGTATGATCCCCTCCCAAATTCTGTGCCCCCTGGTGTCGACAGCCCCCACCTGACGTCTGACCCCCTCTTTTGTCTGCCCCTCCCCATCCTGATGTCCGACCCCCCCTCCGATATCCTTCCCTCCCCACACCCTGATGTCCAACCCCAAACCTCCTGACCTGGAAAACATTGGCACAACATGGGCTCCAAGGTTAATTGATGCTGCTGTCGAGGCCTTGGCGAAGAAAGTGGAGAGGAGCTGAGATGCCCCATCTCTATTGGGAACAAGAAGGCCCTCCAGACACACGGTGAGAAAACAATGGGAGCAGATAGCCACAGAAATCAATACCAGGAGTCAATCCTCGAGGACCTGAATGCAGTGCAACAAGAAGTTCAATGGCCTCACATGACTGGTCAAGGTCAGTGAATGCATCTTCAGATGTAAATCCTACCAACTATATCACTAGCCTCACAAACTGCTCAACTAACAATATCCCCAGCTTTCACATACCAACAATATCTTTAAGTGGATTAGTTCATATCCTTCAAAGCAACTTTTTGAATACCCAAAGAGGGATATTGATGAAGTTGCAGTACTGCCAGTGGTGTTTTGTGCAGCTAAGGTCACCTCAGGAAGGAAAGGCAAGATGAGAAGAAAAAGGCAATGAAAGAGTTTCAGCTAGAGAAGAAGATAGTGAGGGCTGAAGTGATTGCAAGTGCAGGACATCACAGGCAGGATTTTACAGTGGCAGGGGTTCCCAGTCTGTTGCTGAAAATGTTGCTGTAAAACTCACCCCTGCTCTGGCAGGCTTTCCTGCAGCCACTTGATGCTCTGAGGAGGTCTGGGAAGAGGGATGTGAATTTGCACTTTACTGGGGCCTTAATTGTTGACAGTTAGTTAGCTGCACTGTCGGCTGGGTAACCAGTATTGTTCAGATTCCACCTCCAAAAAGATCGCTTAGAGGGAGAAACATGCCTGAAAGAAGAGCTGATACACATCTTTCCAATCACCCCCATCATCACCTCCAACTCCTTGCTCCACTGCCATCTCCAAAGCCTCCTCTGCATGGCAAAGAAGATTCCAATCAAAGGGAGACAGCAATTCTGGTGCTGTGAATGTGGATTCTACGCCTAAGATGTATCCAAGTAATAATTAACACTGGGCTTCTATTTTGCAAGCTGCAATTCTAGGTGTAGTCGTCATGATGTCTTGGAGTTTTGTGTTAAGTGTTTGATCATTGTAAACAGGTCACAACTACACATTTACAACTGTTTCCTGATAAGTCCTCCCCTAAGTATTTGTTTGTAACATTAATCTTATGCTCACTCTATATTGTGGGTTTTGTCTTTTGTTTAAAAATCATTAAAATGACATGTCATTGTTTCCCAGCTTTCAAATTTGTTTAAGCATTCTTGATGCACATTATGCCATAAAACCCAATAAATATTTCATCTATTAGGAGGAAGAAACCTAATACCTGTAGTGTAGTGATAATGTCACTAGACTAGCAGCCCAGGGGACCAGGCTCATGCTCGGAGCCAGGGAGAGAAATCAAGGGCCCTGGTAAATCCCCTGTGTCCAGGATCCTTATTCCTACACCCACCCCCAACCCCCCTTATTTTAACCCTCCCCCTTCAATCACGCATGATATTTTTTCCCCTTTCAAAATTCTCCAGTCAATGCACCAAACAATCACAGAAAGAACCTAGTAAAATGATAAGACCCATTAGTGGCACCTGGCTATAAATATTGTCCGATATATATGCAACATGGGTCAAATATATTAAGAACAACAACAACATAATGTAATGTTAGTTTGTGCACACACTATAGATGATGCCACTGTGAATATTAGACAAACCAGAGACTACAAGTTTGATTTTAGCAGCATCATGCAATATTGTTAGTTTGACAGGAAAATATCCCATTAGTTATTTCTAACACTGTGCACTGTGCAGATAATAACATTGATTTCAATAGCTGCCTCAGTCCTCATTAACACATTCTGCACATTGCACTATTTGCAAATGGTGACAGTAAATTCATATTTGGGGAAAGGTTCAATGTTTGCATCCCAGATAAACTGCTTCTATTCTGTAGAAGTAGAAGTAGGATTTCTTCTGCCTGGGTGTGTGATATTATTCAATATAATTATTTCATACAAGGGGTGTAAATAGCTTCTATTTTATCAGCAACCTCACAGGGTAGAAAGATTAAATGACTCCTGAGCAACAAAGTGGAGTGATTGAACAACATGTCAGTAAGAAGCGGTGGAGACCTCAGGTATCTCTGTGCAACAGAACCTTCAAGAGGCCAGAGGAACAAAGCTGAATTGCTCACTATTGTATCTATGCCTTTTTGATTAGCAAGTCAGAATACTCTGCTGATTGCTGATTCTCACTCTAATATATTTTCAATATCTACTGTGCAACACCACTTTATTACAATATTTCAATATCTCAAAAACTCATATGAAGTACCAAAATAGAGTAGAATAATACATAAGTAGACAAAAAAAACAAGATTTAATTCAGTAGAAAAGGTACTTGAGAATCGTGTGCAGTGTAAAACAGGTTACTGATTCACAATGATTCACTGATTCACCATTACATACTCCTGTCCCAGCTATTTTATCCCACAAAGCCAGTTCAGTAAACTTCTATTGGCAACAAAATTAACAGAATTCCAGCCATGATTCCACCCTATGTTCACAAGATAATTATGGATGACAAAGGCCATCTTGCCCAGCTCATCTCATCCCTCTAGAATGACATACGAACATCAGTATTAGAAGCAGGAGTCGGCCATTCAGGCCCTCGAGCCTGCTATACCATTTAATAACATTGCCTATGTTATACCAGTGACTACAACTCAAAGTACTTAATTAGCCGTAGAGCGATACGGGACCTCATGAAAGGTGCTATATAAAGATAGGTTTTGACATTCTTTCATTACAGCTGCATGCAGTAGGCAGAATGACTATTGTAATGGCAAAATTGGAGGCCCAATACTGATTCTGTAATGATTATTAATCACAGAACAATCAACTAATGTAAGGAAAATGGCTACAAAGAAATCACTACATCTACAAAACAATTCAACTCTGTAGCTAATACAACCTTCCCATTCTGACTTCTCTAATGCCAACCCATTGCCATATAATTATGTTGTACACTGTGAATTTACAATCTATCCACAGGTTCCATATGATTTTGGCTTACATTTGCACTAAATATATGTGCAAATAGTATTTTAGAAATTCTAATTGTTGTTTGAGATGTGAGGGAAACAGATAAATTATCTGTCTTATGGTCTTATCTTGATTGGTAAGGGGATCAAAGGTTACGGGGAGAAGGTGGGAGAATGGGGTTGAGAAACTTATCAGCAATGATTGAATGGCAGAGCAGACTCGAGGGGCCGAATGGCCTAATTTCTGCTCTTATGTCTTATGGTCTTATGGTCTAAATTAAGTGGAAACATGTAATTAATAAATAAGAAACTCCAACAATGACCCCTACCATCCTCAACTCCCCCTCCCACTCCCATCCAACTTCCCCACAACACCCCCTCTCTAGCCTCCCACCAATCTCCTTCCCTAACCCCCTCCACCCCTCAAACCTCCCCCTACAACCTCACCCACCCCCAATCTACCTGGTAGGGTAGGCAGCTTCAACCTTCCCCCAACCTCACAAGCTCCAGCTCAACCTCCCCCAACCCCACCCATGGCCATCTCCCCTCCACCCTTCCCTCACTCTCCCGCTACCCACCCCCAACTTCCCCCCATCCTAACCCCACCCCCTCCATGCCCTCTATGCACAGGGGTACACAAAACCCTCAAGTCAAACTCTGAGAAGGTAACAAGAGCAGGTAGTCTGCACAGTCAATGTCAGCAGTGTAGTCCCAAAGACCTGAATGCAGTGCTCCAAGTTTAATAACCCCACACAAGTAGTCAAAGCCACCCAACACCTCACCCCCCAGCCTCCCACTCCCAACTCCCAATTCCCCCCACCTTCCCCCATTCCAAGCCCTCCAACCCCTCCACCCCAGCCTACCTCCCACCACCCAACTCCTTCCAACCCCCCAAACTCCATGTCACCCCCCAACCACCCAACCTGCCCTCCCAAACCTTCTCCCACACCATAACCTCCCCACAACCCACAACCCCTAGCCAACCTCTCCCCAACCCCCGCAACCTCCTCCCCACGCACAGCATGCAATTGGTTCTAAAATTACAGGGACTTCACTTACCATTATTCAGCCGAGAGCACTCTCCTGACAGTTGCTGCTGCTGCTGCTGCTGATACTCTGGCAGTTTTGTGGTTTTCTGGCAGGCTTTTCAAAGTCGGAAGCAGCAGCACAGCGACTTGTGAAAGTGACTTGACAGACGGCGTAAAAAAAACTAAACTCTCTGGCTGACAGTTTTGAGTTTTTTCCAAGCTGGTCTTTCAGGTCTGCAGTCCTGGCTTCTCACTGCAGACGAGTTGAGAACTCCATTTAAAATACCCTGGTCCCTGGGCCCCGGCGTTTGGTTCCATCTAGACCCCTTCTCCCAGCCCTGCACATAGGGGTTCAGATCCCACCATAACAGTTTGTGGAATTTAAATTCAATTGATAAAATCTGGAATTGAAAGCTAGTCTCACTAATGCTGATAATGAAACTATCATCGATGTCATAAAAACAGATTTAGTTCACTAATGTCCTTTGGAGAAGGAAATCTGCCATCTTTATCTGGTTTGGTCCACATGTAACTCCAGTCGCACAGCAATATGGTTGATTCTTAATTGCCCCCCTGAAATAGCCTGGCAAGTCATTCAGTTCAAGGGCATTTAGGGATGTGCAACAAATGTTAGCAATGTCCACATCCCGTAAAAGAATTTTAAAAAGTGTGCCTTTTGTCAAATTGGAATTCTATTGTGTAATGTTTTCCATGTCACACATTGAACATCATGGGCGGGAGTTGCCGCCCTCGACTGCCGCCGGGATCGTCCATTCCCGCCAAAAGAGAATAGACTTTTGGCTGAGTCGCCGAATCTCCCACTGGGGGTCCCGCCACAGTGCGGCTGGAAAGCCCTGGCTTATATCTTCTCAGTTTTCAAAGGGACAAATATATGAATCAAAGAAAGTTTTTTTTTCGGCAGGTTGTTTTTTTTTTGCATTTCCAGAATTTATCACTTACATAACATCTAAGGAAAATTAAAGGCAACAGAAAGAGTGCGAAGTTCCAAGTGACATTTTACCAGGGCTGGGCATTCATTTCAAATCTTGCACAGATTTCATCTTTCCATTTCAAGGACTATTTAGTTTTCCTCTCTCAAAATAATGAAGAGAAGCTCAAACTACACAAACAGCAGATTTTGCATTTCAGATCACTTATCAGGGAAAAATATCACAATTGGAGCCATTAATTTAATCCAAATGAAACTACAAAGTTAGTTCCAGGAACTCCAAACAGATTTATGTTCTAACCATTATCACTGAAGCATATAAAATGTTGATCAAATTTACTAACTTATCTGTACTTTATAATCATGTGGAAGATCACAATCTCGTTGTTTATACAGCAATAAAATAACACTGTTAACATGTAACTTTCTTTATACACTGCAGAAACAACTAAGGGCAAAAACATTAGCAGTTGCTGTGGTAATATTTTAGCACTGGATTGTATCCAGCTTCTAGGACACTGTATAGTTCAAGTGTTTTATTATGGAGTCTGATTCATCACCAGTTATGTATTTGTGTGAGCAACTTGCCTTGGGAACAATGAACTCCGTTAGATTGGAATGTAGTTTTTGTCAGTAAGTGAACTGCATGATGTACGAAATCTTACTCCTGGATAATTGAAAAGCCTTCCAACTTAAACTCGGTCATTTTCCAGTAGAGTTGTTAACTACTTGAGCCCTTTACAATTCCAACTCTCAGCCTTCTCTAAGCTAGCTCTATGACTGGCATCTAAGATATTCACTTTTGTGCAGAAGATTGCTTTTGTCACTCTTCTAAATAATTTTAAATCGGCTGATTTATGGGCGTGCCTCTTTCTACATTGGACTATGACACAGGAACATAGGATTTAGGAGCAGAAGTAGGCCATTCAGCCCTTTGAGCCTGCTCCACCATTCGATATGATCATGGCTGCTCTGGTTGTGGCCTAAAACCCACTTTCCTATCTGTTCCCCATAACCCTTGGCTCCCTTGCCTATCAAAAATCTATCCAACTTAGCCTTGAAAATATTCAATGACCCAACCTTCAGTTTTCTCTGGGGAACAGAATTCCACAGACTAATGATCCTCTGAGAGAAAAACATTTTCATCTCCATCTTAAAAGAGAGACCTCTTATTCTAAAACTGTGTCCCCTAGTTCTAGTCTCCCCCATAAGCGGAAACATCCTCTCAGCATCCACCCTGTTAAATCCCCTCAGGATCTTACATGTTAAATAAGATCACCCCTCATTCTACTAATCTCCAATAGGTACAGGCCCAACCTACTCAACCTCCAGGGATGAGCCCTTCATCCCAGGAATGAGACATGTAAACCTTATCTGCGCTGCCTCTAAAGCGATTTTATCCTTCTCAAATAAGGAGGCCAAAACTGTACACAGTACTCCAGGTGCGGTCTCACCATGGCCCTGTACAGCTTCAGTAAAACCTCCCTACTTCTATATGTCATTCCTCATGCAATAAATGCCAACATTCTATTTGTGAGAATAGATGTTATTTTATTTTACTATTTTGTGGTGTATTGTGCTATTCTGTAAAGAAGGCTGGATGTCTATGTCTGTGTGTGTGATTTAATTAAGCTGGGCAAGAGATTGATCGGAGTCAGGTTATCTGGAGGATTGGAAACATGAAAAGGATTGAGGTGTTAAGTTTGAGGTACAAGTAAATTGATTAGAACTGACATTTGCATTTTTTGATAAGTTGAGAGTTTGTTTGAATGTCAAAGGGGATTCAGAGGTAGAAAGAAAAATGTTTGCATAGTTCATAGGTAAACAATAGTGGGGATATGATATTTTATTGACCTAAAAGCAAAAATAAGATGGAAACATGAAAGATCTTATATTTGGAAGTGTTTGAGTTTCAAAGGGTTGTGAGAACAATGGAAGTGAGATGCAAGGGGAAAAAGGTATACTAGAGTTAGTGGATAGCTGGTTTTTGGCTGTTGAGCTAGAGATGGCTGTAAAGCTGTTGAGCTGGATAGCTGTTAAGCTAAAGATGGCTGGAGATAATAGAGCTGTTTGAGCTCTTGAGCTAGCTGGAGTGCTGGGCTGGAGTAGGATGCAGTTTGAATCACCCATCCAGTCAAGCCAGAAAAATCTTGGGCAACAGCAAGCAAGTTTATCCTGAAGTGAATTCTATTGCAGAATGCAAGAGGGTAAAGGTCATGTGGCACACCTTTATTGAAACCACAGCAGTTTGCCTTGTGTAATATTACTGGATTTCATATTTAAATATCTATAAGGGAGTGTTGGCTGGAAAGTGGTTACCTGTGGGTTTTACCAAATAGAGAGTTTTGGGGGAATGTTTTGTAAGACTAACCTTAATTGTGTAACTGTAATCTTGTGTACTTAGGTTTTCTTCTGTCTTTTGTTAATTAAACTTTTGCTTGTAATTTTAAAAAGAACTCTTACTGGACCTCTCACTGCTGAGATCAGTATGTCTCTTTCTCATCAAAATACAAAAAAAAGGTTGTGGCAAGTAAGCCAAGTTTCCCTCTGGAATTTGGTTTGCACACAGTTAAACCCAGCTGGTCATAACACATTTGCTTTCCTAATCATTTGCTGCACCTGCATACTAACTTATTGTGATTCATGTATCAGGGCACCCAGATGATGGTGATTGTTTTAAGTTCCTCCTTCTCTTTCAGCTCTTGATTTTCAAGTATCTTTGGGAAGTTTTCTAAGTCTTCTACAGTGATGACAGACACAAAATTCCTGTTCAATGCCTCTGCCTTTTTTTGTTTGCCATTATCAATTCCCCAGGCTCACTCTCTAGAGAACCAACACTAGCTTTAGTTACTCTTTTCCTATTTAAATACTCATAGAAACTCTTACTTTCTGTTTCTATATTATTAGCTAGCTTTCTCTCATACTCTTCTTTCTCCCTCTTTTTTTTTTAGTCACTCTTTGCTGGTTCTTAAAATCTGTCTACTTTTCTGACCTACCACTAATCTTTGCAGATTTCTGCAGTGTTTCTTTCAATTTTATACTATCCTTAACTTCCTTAATAAGCCACAGATGATGCACCATTCTCAAAGTGTCTTTCTTTCTCATTGGAATAAATCTTTTCTGAGTTATGAAATATCACCATAAAAGTCTGCCATTAAAGTCTACTGTCCTACCGTTTAACCTAGTTTCCCAGTTCACTTTAGCTAGCTCTGCCTTCATACCCTTGTAACTACCTATATTTAGTTTTAACATAGTAGTTTTAGGCCGATACTTCTCCCCATCAAACTGAACGTGAAATCCTATCATGATATGATCACTGTCAGCAAGAGACTCCTTTACCATGAGGTTATTGATTAACCTTGTTTCATTGCACATTACTTGGTCTAGAATACCTTGCTCCCTGGTTTATTAAAATGTAATGCTGTAAGAAATTGTCCTGGATACACTCAACAAAGTGATTTTCCAGGCTATCTTTGTCAATCTGATTCACCAAATCTACATGTAGATTAAAGTCACCCATGATTATTGCAGTGCCTTTCTTACATACTGCATTTATTTCGTCCTGTATACTCTGTGCAACTACTTTCAGGGGGCAAATATACTACTCCTACAAGTGATCTCTTGCCTTTCCTATTTCTTATCTCTATCCAAACAGATTCTACATCTTGGTGAAAGCAAAAGAAAGAAAAGTGAAGATGCTGAAAATCTGAAATAAAAACAAGAAATGCTGGAAAAACTCAGCAGGAGTGGCAGCATCTGTGGAGAGAGAAACAGAGAGGAGAGTGTGTGAGGAGAACTCTGGGACAGGTAGTCAGCAGCACCTGGAGGAGTTGGGAATTGAAAAGGAGCACGAGAGGAGCCAAGAGTTGAAAAGGAGCACGGCAGGAGGCAGGAGTTGAAGATAAATGTGAGACGAATCAGGAGTTGAAGAGAAGCTGGGAGAGCAGGGGTGACTGAGAGAGTTTGGTGAGGAGGGAACAAAGTGATCCTTTGAGTACCGTGAGTATGGCCGAGTAGGCATTTACTACTTTTATTGCTTATAGTTTTTAAGGTCTTATTTTGTGGTTCATCAATTGTTGGGGTTATATTCTGTAACAAGGAGGAGCCGGGAAGAAGGGCCCAAGAGTAATTGATATTAAGTATCTTCCAAAAAGTTTAATTTAATTTAAAGGGGTAAGTCATGGCAGGAGAGCTCAAAGCCACAGTTGCTCCTCCTGCTCTACGTGGAAGGCCGGGGACACTTCCAGTGCCCGGGGCCAGCATGTGTATGGGAAGTGTCTCCAGCTGCAGCTCCTGGAAGCCCGGACTTTGGAGCTGGAGCAGTGGCTGGGGACACTGTGGAGCATCTGCGAGGTGGAGAGTATCGTGGATAGAACATATAGAGAGGTGGTCATACTGCAGGCTAAGAGTCCACAGGCAGGAAGGGAATGGGTGACCACCAGGCAAAGCAAGAGGACTAGGCAGGCAGTGCAGGAATCTCCTGTGGCTATTCCCCTGCAAAACAGATATACCATTTTGGATACTGTTGGGGGGAATGGCTTCTCAGCCAAAGCAGCAACAGCCAAATTCGTTGCACTGTTGTTGGCTCTGCTGCACAGGGGAGGAGTAAAAAGTGTGGGAATGCAATTGTTATAGGGGATTCAATTGTAAGGGGAATAGATAGGTATTTCTGTGGCCGCAAATGAGACTCCAGGATGGTATGTTGCCTCCCTGGTGCTAGGGTCAAGGATGTCTCAGAGTGGCTGGAGGACATTCTGAAGGGGGAGGGTGAACAGCCAGTGGTCATGGTACACATTGGTACAAACGACATGGGTAAAAAAAAGTGCTGAGGTCCTAAAAGCAAAATATAGGGAGTTAGGAAGTAAGTTGAAAAGTAGGACCTCAAAGGTAGTGACCTCAGGATTACTACTAGTATCACGTGCCAGTCAGAGTAGAAATAGCAGGATATATCAGATAAATACATGGCTGAAGAGATGGTGTGAAGTGGAGGGTTTCAGATTCCTGGGGCATTGGGACCAGTTCTGGGGGAGGTGGGACCAGTACCAACTGGACAGGTTAAACCTGGGCAGGATCGGGACTGATATCCTAGGGGGAACATTTGCTAGAGTACTTGGGGAGGGTTTAAACTAAAATGGCAGGGGGATGGGAACCTATGCAAGGAGTCAGAGGAAGGGGAATCAAAGACAAGAACAAAAGACAGAAAGCGGAATAAGAAAAATGATAGAGAAATCAAGGGCAAGGATCAAACAAGGCCTCAGTGAAAAATAGTGGGAACGGGACAAGTAATGTTAAAAAGACAAGCCTTAAGGCTTTGTACCTTAACGTGAGGAGCACTCACAATAAAGTGGATGAATTAACCGTGCAAATAGATGCAAACAGGTATGATATAGTTGGGATTACGGAGACATGGCTGCAGGGTGACCAAGGATGGGAAGTGAACATCCAAGGGTATTCAGTATTTAGGAAGGACAGACAAAAAAAGAAAAGGCAGTGGAGTTGCATTGTTGGTTAAAGAGGAAATTAATGCAATAATGAGGAAAGATATTGGCTCCGACGATGTGGAATCTTTATGGGTAGAGCTGAGAAACGCTAAGCAGCAAAAAATGTTAGTGGGGGTTGTATATAGACCCCCAAACTGTAGTGGTGATGTTGGGAATGGCATTAAACAGGAAATTAGAGATGCATGTAATAAAGGAACATCTGTAATTATGGGTGACTTTAATATGCATACAGATTGGGCAAATCAAATTAGTAACAATACCGCAGAGGAGGAATTCCTGTAGTGTATATGGGATGTATTTCTGGACCAATCCTTTGAGGAACCAATGCGAGAACAGGCCATCCTCGACTGGGTATTGTGTAGTGAGAAAGGAATAACAGGCAACCTAGTTGTGCGAGGCCCCTTGGGGATGAGCGACCATAATATGATAGAATTCTTCATCAAGATGGAGAGTGACGTAGTTGATTCTGAGACTTGGGTCCCGAATCTTAATAAAGGAAATTTCAATGGTATGCGGCACGAGTTGGCTATGATGGGTTGGGAAACATTACTTAAAGGGATGACGGTGGACAGGCAATGGCAAACATTCAAGCAGTGCATGGGTGAACTGCAACAATTGTTTATTCCTCTCTGGTGAAAAAGTAAAACAGGAAAGCTGGCCAATCCATGGTTTACAAGGGAAATTAGAAATAGTATTAGATGCAAGGAGGAGGCATACAAATGGGCCAGAAAAAACAACAGACCTGAGGATTGGGAGAAGTTTAGAATTCAGCAAAGGAGGACCAAGGGATTGATTAAGAAGGGGAAAATAGAATACGAGAGTAAGCTTGCAGGGAACATAAAAATTGACTGTAAAAGTTTCTATAGGTATGTGAAGAGAAAAAGATTGGTGAAGACAAATGCAGGTCCCTTACAGTCAGAAACAGGGGAATTTATAATGGGGAACAAAGAAATGGCTGACCAACTAAATACATACTTTGATTCTGTCTTCACAAAGGAGGACATTAATAACATACCAGAAATGTGGGGGAACACAGGGTTTAGTAAGAGGGAGGAACGGAAAGAAATCTGTATTAGTAGGGAAATGGTGTTGGGGAAATTGATGGGATTGAAGGCCGATAAATCCCCGGGGCCTGATAATCTACATCCTAAAGTATTTGAGGAAGTGGCCCTAGGAATGGTGGATGCATTGGTGGTCATCTTCCGAGATTCTATACACTCTGGAACAGTTTCTACAGATTGGAGGGTAGCTAATGTAACCCCTCTATTTAAAATGGGAGGCAGGGAGAAAACAGGGAATTATAGACCAGTCAGCCTGACGTCGGTAATGCGGAAAATTCTGGAGTCCATTATAAAAGATTTAACAGCTGAGCACATGGAAAACAGTGGCAGAATCAGACAGAGTCAGCATGGATTTACAAAAGGGAAATCATGCTTGACAAATTTACTGGGATTTTTCGAGAATGTAACTAGTAGAGTTGATGAGGGGGAGCCGGTGGATGTGGTTTATTTGGACTTTCAGAAGGCTTTTGACAAAGTCCCACATAAGAGATTGGCGTGTAAAATTAAAGTGCATGGGATTGGGGTAGTGTATTGAGATGGATAGAAAACTGGTTGGCAGACAGGAAACAGAGGGTAGGAATAAACAAGTCTTTTTCCGAATGGCAGGCAGTGACTAGCGGGGTACCGCAGGGATCGGTGCTGGAACCCCAGTTATTCACAATATATGTCAATGATTTAGATGAGGGAACTAAATGTAATATTTCCAAATTTGCAGATGACACAAAGCCGGGTGGGAGGGTGAGCTGTGAGGAGGATGCAGAGATGCTTCAGTATGATTTAGACAAGCTGAGTGAGTGGGCAAATGCATGGCAGATGCAGGATAATATGGATAAATGTGAAGTTTTGGTAGCAAAAACAGGAAGGCAGATTATTATCTGAATGGCTATAAATTGAGAGAGGGATATGTGCAATGAGACCTGGGTGTCCTCGTACACCACTCACTGAATGTAAGCATACAGGTGCAGCAGGCGGTAAATAAAGCAAATGGTATGTTGGTCTCCATAGCCAGAGGATTTGAGTACAGGAACAGGGATGTCTTGCTGCAATTGTACAGGGTCTTGGTGAGACCACACCTGGAATATTGTGTGCAGCTTAGGTCTCCTTATCTGAAGAAGGATGTTCTTGATTTAGAGGGAGTGCAGCGAAGGTTTACCCGACTGATTCCTGGGATGGCGGGACTGACATATGAGGAGAGATTGATTCGGTTAGGATTATATTCGCTGGAGTTCAGAAGAATGAGGGGGATCTCATAGAAACCTATAAAATTCTAACAGGACTAGACAGGGTAGATGCAGGAAGGATGTTCCCAAAGGTGGGGGAGTCCAGAACCAGAGGTCACAGTCTGAGGATGTGGGGTAATCCATTTAGGACTGAGATGAGGAGAAATTTCTTCACCCAGAGAGTGGTGAGCCTGTGGAATTCATTACCACAGAAAATAGTTGAGACCAAAACATTGTATGCTTTCAAGAAGGAGTTAGACATAGTTCTTGGGGCAAAAGGGATCAAAGGATATGGGGAGAAAACAGAGGCAGGCTATTGAGTTGGATGATCAGCCATGATCATAATGAATGGTGGAGCAGGCTCAAAGAGCCGAATGGCCTACTCCTGCTCCTAGTTTCTATGTTTCTATGTTTCTATAAGTCCATATGACTCTTCTTCAGATCCTACATCTTGCTCTTTTGACCTAAGGCCACCTTTCACTACTATACTAATGATAGCCTTAATTAACAGAGCTACCCCATCACCTTTTCCTGGATTCCTGTCTTCCTGTCACAAAGATACAGACTACCTGGTCATTTATCTCATTGGTGTTTGTGTGAACTAGCTGTTCACAAAATGCCTGCAATCTTTCTTACATTACAACAATGAGTATGCTTCTTAAATATACCATTGACTGTAAAACATTTTTGGGATGTCCTGAGGCCTTGAAAGGTATTATAGAATTGCAATTTCTTTCTTTTCTTTAACTGAAGTCTTTTAAACACATAACCAATTCTCCCTGTCAGTTGCTTTTCAAGAGTGTGGACAATTTCTTTAAATGCATGGTCCCTTTAAATTTCTGCTCAATAATTGCAAGGGGCCAGCTTGTGCGTGGCCTACATGGGGCCAATCAGGTTGCTACATGGTCACATGGCTGGCTCAGCTTAAAAGAAAGATTGCATATAACCTGGAATTGATGTTAATTAGTTAGTTAATTAGTTAATTAGTTGGGCTGATTATTGGCTCAGTATTCCAGAGAGTGTAATCTGGAATACAATTCTTTCCTGTACCTTATCTGTTGTTAACTTGTTATTCAAAGGGACTTGTCCTCCATTCACTATTACCGGAAAGTATGTGAGTGTAGTTAAGCTTATTACTTCCAGAGTAATGGATAATGAGGGCTTCTATTAGGTTCTTTTTTCTGCTAGATATTTTTACCTTTTGTTTTCCAGAGTAGTTGTGCATTTAAGCTGTTATGTGGAAAAGCTGTTGCCTGTCAGAAAGTTGTAGGTTCAAACCCCTCTCAAGAGACTAGAAGCACAAATTCTAGGCTGGCAATCTAGTACAATACTAAAGGAGAGCTGCACTGTCAGAGATGCCTTCTTCCAGATGAGACATTAAACTGAGGACCTATAATCTCAGGTGGACATAAAAGATCCCATGGCAGGAGCAGGGATGTTTTCTCCGATATTTATCACTCAACCAACATTGTAATAAAACAGATTATTGGATCATTATCACACCGCCAATTGTGGCACCTAGCTGCATGTAAAGTAGCTCCTGCAAAATACTTTATTACCTGTGAAAAACTTTGGGACAATGTTAGGTTATAAAAGGTAGTACATCACCGAAAGTTCTTCCTTTGTTTCTTTTACACATTATCTCCACTGTAACACATCAAGGAGTATTTTCCCTTGCCCTAATATCTAAGGGAATTCAACAACAATCCTGGGAAACAAATCAGGAACAGCTTTTTGAAAGATTATCTTAACTACTGGTTCTATCCTTAGCCTCTGTGGGAGAGACCTTGGGCTCAGGAGGTGACAGAATAGCTCACAAGAACTTGTTTCAAGTTTAACCACAACATTTCATAAAGGCAAAAGAAAGCATAAATAGTTGCAACAATAACATATTTTGGGTGGCTAAGTTCTAACAGCTTGCAACTTCTGTGTCAGGCCATATTTTAACTATTTTTTGTAGCCTGCTCCCTGGGTGGCTAGAATGTACTGTTCTAAGAAATTGTTCTGGATACACTCAAAAAACTCATTTTCCAGGCTACCTTTGCCAAATTGATCTACATGTAGATTAAAGTCACCTACAATTGTTGAAGTACCTTTTTTACACACCCCATTTATTTCTTCCTGTGTGCTCTGTCCTACTGTGTAATTACTGTTAGGGGGCCTATAAGCTATTCCCACTAGTAACCTCTTGCCTTTCCTAAGATAAAAGCAAAATACTGCAGAATATTGTGGAAATCTGAAACAAAAACACAAAATGCTGGAAAAGCTCAGCAGGTCTAACAGCATCTGTGGAGAGAGAAACAGTATTAACATTTCGAGATCGTATGACACTTCTTGAGAGCTCTGATGTTACTGCGCGTCATTCCAATCTTAAGTTCGGCGGGTGCGCACTGGAGTCAGCTGTGCACCTGCCAAACTGTCAAAGGCCTATTAAGGCCATTTAAAAACTAATTAAAATAATTAATGGAGCTGCCCGTCCAACCTTAAGGTTGACAAGCAGGCGAAGAGCCCCTGTGGCCTTCACATTCATCATGAAACCTCATCCACGGGCGGATGCCATGTTCCATGTCATTACACAGCTTTATAAGTTGGTTATGAAGGCCAGAACTTTGAAATCACATTTTTTGTAATTTCTTTCAGTTTTAGGCAGTGATAAACAAGCTCCGTGCCTGGACTACCGGGTAGTTAATTAAGTAGCTAGTTAGAACAGGTTCCCTAGCCAACAATAGTTGACATACATCAGCATGTGTCACTTTACACTGAACTAGTATAAATACTAGAGGGTTAGCACATGCACGAAGTAAGCTGTACAAAAGACACAGCAGAAGACTGAGTGCAATGAGACTGAATGCTTAAATTCAGGAATTTGATCAGTGAGGGAATTCAGTGCTGTGAGGAAGCAAGTGCTATTCTGGCCTTTTACAGCAAAGGAGTGGTCCAAAAGAGGGAGCCAGAGATAGTGAGACCCGAGAGTTGATGCCTGGATATATTAAATAAGTGAGCAGGTGAGTTTTAATTTTTTTATCCTCTCTAAACTGGGGTAGTGGTTTAAACCGGTACTTGGGAGATATAATAATATATTAAACCTATAGCTTAACTACTTAAACTCCATATTATAACAATAGGTAATCACTAAATAATCTTCTAAACTTGAAAGTTAATTAGTTAAATAAAACATAATAAAATAGCAGAGCAGGTGATGTGTTGCAGCTGTTGTATGTGGGAAGGTGGCTACGTTTGTGATCCACAGCAACCACATCTGCTGCAAGTGTCTGCAGCTCAAGGAACTTTGGCTCAGAGTTGATGAGCTGGAGTCTGAGCTTTGGATACTGTGATGCATCAGGAAGGGGGACACTTTGTTCCAGGTGGCAGTCACACTCCTTAGGCTAGATACTTCAAATTTGGCCTGTGGTCAGGGCAAGATAGTGTGACATGTAAGTGAGGCAGATATGGGAATCTAGATCATAGCAATGAAGGACTCTCCACCCCTACACTTGTCCAACATGTTTGATGTTCTTGCAGATTGTGTGGACAAGAGCAGGGATTGCAGAGAAGATGAGGAAACTGACCATAGCACCGTAGTTCAGGGGGCCATTCAAGTTGGGGGAACAAAAAAGGAATGTAGTTGTAGTAGGGAGCAGCATAGCTAAGGGCATTGACCTGTTATCTGCAGTTGATAGAATGAGTCCTGAAAACTATGTTGCCTTCAGGATCAAGGACATCTCTAGTTGGAGAGGAATATGGAGAGGGAGGGGAAGGATCCAATTGCCATGGTTCACGTGAGTGCCAGCAACATTGACAGATCTAGGAAAGAGTTTCTGCTGAGGAAATAAAGCAGACTAAATTAAAAAGCAGAACCACAAAGGTAATTATCTCTGGACTACTAACGGAGCCACAAGCAAATTAGTATAGTGTAAATAAGATCAGAGAGTTGAATATGTGGCTTAAAGATTAATGTGGAAAAAATGAGTTCTGCTTCATGGGGCACTGGCACCAGTATTGGGGAAAGAGGGAGCTGTACTTTTGGGATGGCCTTCACCTGAATTGTGCTGGGACCAGTGTCCTGATGAATTGTATAGCTGGGGCTGAAGAGAGGTCTTTAAACTAAATAGTTAGAGGGAGGGGATTCATGTGAGGGGAAATTTGGAAAGTTAAAGAGAAAAGAGAAGGCAATAGTGCAGGGTGGCGATGTGGATAATGATAAGCAGAAGATGACAGGGAGGAACAGCGTGTACAAACTTAAGAATGCGGCAGAAAATAAGATCAGAGTAGGAAAAAATGGAAAAAAGACAGAATTCAGTGCTGCTTATCTGAATGCATGCAGCATTTGTAATAAGATGGATGAATTGATAAGACAATTAGAAATACATGAGAATGATATGACAGCCGTTGCAGAGACATGGGGCAGAATCATCCCAGATTTGCAATAAGTGCGGTAGCAGGTGGCAAAAACTATGTTTTACCCTCTGGCCGCAATGGTGGCTTCTCACATTGTATTGCCCCAATTCCGCCACATTAATTATGCATTCCAGGAAACATGCTGTTTTGATGGTGGGCATGCTCCAATTCACTCGTCACACCGCCATCTTGCTGTTTCATCACGCTGGGCACCATATTTGAGGTGGAGCGATGTGCACACCTCTCAGTTCTTCTAGGCCAGGATTGCTGCAAAGAAGACTTGAAAATTGCAGCCCTCAGATTTAGTGACATATCCCTTGAGGCTTTTTGGATGCTGAGGAAGCCCACTGTAATGTCCTCTACTCCCACTCTGGCTGCAGGAGAGGCACATTACCACTCCAGCTTGGTAGGCGATGGCAGTGGTGATCAGTGCCAATGCTGTACAGAAGAGGTTGGCCGTTCAGTACAGGTAGAAGATGAATGATCTAATTTGTGCCACCAGGGTAAGGCAATCATCTCATCACTCTAAACTCACACACTCAAGTCCATCGCACATTCACTGGCACCTCACTCACTGCCAGCTCAAGGGACATCACCACCCATTCTCACACACATACCCTCACATGTCCACTTGGCCTCATTTCATCAGGAGACTGTCTCCTCAGTCCTCATCATCTTGAGGCCACTTGCACAGATCAACATGTGCCCCCCACACACACCCTGGGATACCCTCCTTCCCCAGTACAGCCCTCACCCTGCAGCCTCTTCCCTTGCCTGAGGCCACTTCTCCCCCTTCCCTGGAGCCATTGAAATGCCACCCTTGACTTATGGCTGGTCTGGTAGGTAGAGCTGCCTGTAAGCACCCCTAAAGGTGATGTGGTGCTGTCTGTGAAGCCTGGCGCTAATGACCGTGACTGCTCCTTGAAGCAAGGTAGGCAACAAACCTTGAAGTCCCAAGTGAAGTGCAGCTCACCAAGTGTATGCCTTATATATGCTGTTGTGAAACATGTCGACGTGCAATCACACTGCTGGAGTTTAGAAGAGTATAATGCGACTTGATTGAAACATACAAGATCCTGAAGGGTCTTGACAGAGTGGATGTGGAAAGTATGTTTCCTCTTGTGGGAGAATCTAGAACTAAAGGTCACTGTTTAAAAATAAGGGGTTGTCCATTTAAGACAGAGATGAGGAGAATTTTTTTTCTCTCAGTGTCGTGAGTCTTAGGAACTTTCTTCCTCAAAAGGCAGTGGAAGCAGAGTTTTTGAATATTTTTAAAGCAGAGGTAAATGGATTCTTGATAAGCAAGGGGGTGAAAGGTTATGGGGGTGAAAGGTTATGAGGGTGAGGGCAGGAAGTGGAGTTGAGGGTACAATCAAATCAGCCATGGTCTTATTGAACGGTGGAGCAGTCTTGAGGAGCCGAGTGTACTACTCCTGCTCCTAATTTGTATGTTTAGCCATCCAATGCCAGATCTGGCTGGAGCACTCCTGATCTGTTCTGCAAAAACTTAATTATTCCAGGACAATCCTAAAACCCCCCCGACTTCATTTCTCTACTGCAAGTTATCTTCCCAAAACCCCTCTCCTCTGCTTTTCCAGCCACATCTCCACCAACAAGTACAAGGAGCTCACAAACATCTTTGTCACTAAAGAGACTGTCTAATCAGCTGCGTGGCAATTTTGCTCCTTTCCACTCGTCCACCAGTTCACACTTCCTCTAAAGCCTGCCCTAGCCCTGAACTCACACCTTTCTCCATTTAGTTGGCAATTAATATATTAAACTACTGAAAAGATATCCCAGTTTATTAGTTTCTTAGCTCCACCAATAACTTCACACCATATTTATACACTACTGCACTCTCTGATGGTTTATAGGCTTTGTAGGACTGAGTCCAAAGCTTCCAATAGGCTTGCTTCTCCCAGTTTCACTGATTCATAATGTCCAGCAACCACTGAAGGTCCGCTCGCTCAGTCTTCCAAGAAATCCCAAGCCGACCTCCAGCAGCATGGCTCACCCTGATGATTCCTACCCCAGCCAAGCCAGGATGAATCTCTCAGAGTTCTTAATTTTTTCCCAGTTCCCTCTTCTCGACCAGAGGACCAGCTGTCAACACCCATTCAACCTCATAGCTGATGCAGAATAGCCTTTTCCCTGCTCACAGACATTGTTGTCTCTCTCTCTCTCTCTCCCCGGGACTCTCCCTCTCTCTCTCTATTCCTGTTCAAAGTCTCTGAGACAGAAAATCTTCAATAACAAGAACACCAGCTACTGCCTTTGTTTTCATGTGTTAAACCTGGCACGGGCATTTCAATAGCACTAGACCTGGGTGCCTGGTCTCCATGGTAACCAGGCCACACAGGCTGTTGGTTGGGCAAAACTTGTAACAGATCACATGTCTCCCTTCATTACTCCATTTTACTTTAAATTAAAGGAGACAGTCCAAAGTATAACCATCTTTTAAAACCTTACATTTGTAACAAAGATCAACCATTACAGTTGCATCTGCATCTGACTTCTCTGCAACAATTTATCTAATATGTTCTAATCACCGCAATATATTGGACAGTCGAGCAAATTTCCAGAGATTAACAAGACATAATACTTACATTGGCAAATCTCTAGTATTCAATAAAATACAAGAAAAGAAATTAATAGGACGGATTTTAGTGTAATGAGGCATTTTTATGTTAGTAACACATTTTTCTGCTTCAGCTCACATATGTTTTGAACCCTAACTTGCTGGAAGTGAGTTGATAACAGCATGGCAATAGCAAAGGGATATCTGGAACCTCTGTGAATGGTGGGACCGACAGTGTATCTCCTTAACAAATGAGAATTGTGACTTGAGAAAGAAACAGAGGAAGGACGGAGAAGGAAAGTGAATTAGAGTCAATTCATGTGCAAAAAGAGAAGTAAAGGAAAAGAAAGATTAATTTAAGAGAGCATGAGAAAAGAGACAGAAAAAAAAAGTAAGGAAACAATATAAAAGAGAATAGCTTGACATTTTAAAAATCGCTACCAACAATTTACCACCTGAAGGAATAAGACTCCACAATTTAAATTATGCAATTTTTGGGCAGAGTGGTTAATTGTCAGAGCATCAACAATTATTATGTGCTAATAACACCACATACCATTCACATGTCATTGTGTTTTGAGTAATATTCAGGTTACAATGTATTTGATGCAATACAAAAAAGGCACAACATCTAAAAAAGTTGAATGATGAAAATACTAGCAGACATTTCATGTGATTAAATTTTTATTTGGCATATTAGTAAATAAATTACCTCTTATTTTACAATTCTCTTTTTGCTGGTTTCACAGACCTGGTCAGCCTTGCTACTTTATCCATGCGTCCACTTTTCATTCGTGAGTATTGACAGCGAGTCTTAATAGGATAATTTAACGATGGAGGCATGACAGCCAAGCCCAAACCTGTTCTCACTGGATATCCATACATGCATACACTTACACCAGGAATGTAGTCAGACATATGAATCATGTCTGATTTTGCTAGCTCAAGGATGCTTTGGCCAACTTTCATACCCCAGGTGCTGTTCAGGTTGAAATTGGCAAACTTAACACAGAGTGAAAATCTAATGGAGCCCAGCTCATCAGCTTTGCTTAGTTCCACAGCTTGTGGTGCCTTTAGGAAGAGAAAATCAAGGGAATCTTGTAACAGTTCTCAACCATTATTCAATATTTATTATTAGGAGTTCAGTGCATTATCTGTTCTCAACCTGCTTCATTCTCTGTCACTGCTTTTAATTGTTCCTCATAAATCTTCATCTCCAGAGTCTGGCAAAAGGTAAAGGTTGCACAATCCGGTGGTGTGAATGCAGCTTTTAATCTTTTGATTTAAGGAGGTTACTGCACAATCATTGGAAGAGATAAATTATGGCTTTGATAGTTAAGTGAAACATGGGAGTGTGACAGAGCCACAATAGTCTCAAAGCTACATTATAGATTTACCTAGAATGATTCACTGCTGTCAGCCATTTTGGGCTTAGATCAACTTTGTCAATGAATGGTGAGGCTGAACCCATACAGAAATATTCAACATGGGCTCGTCCTATGATCTTCGGAATGAGATTGATGATGAAAGCTCATTTAAATGTGTGTAACTTGTCGAGACTTGCTCATGAAGAATAGATAGCTTGGTGAGGTATCAAAGGGGCACTGCTGTGTTAGCAAACATGAAGGAGGGCGGATTTGGTAGATCTGATTAATGCTAACAGAATCAAATGGATTGTCCGCACTGCACCAATTGTTCACTGCATTAAACATGCACTGTGTGTCATCACCTGGCACGTAATGCAAAATGTTTCATTGCTGCCTGATATAAACTTCACCAGTATTCCTAACACGTTCCCTATTTAATCCATCAATTGATGTAGTAGTGGTGAATATCTCAGGAGGAATCAGCTATTTCCCCCATTGATGCATTTTACTGACCTCATTGACTTTGCCAACTGACTGCTTACATTACAATTTGCATCAAAGTAAAATATTCTAAGTGATGGAATCATAAACCACTGAGTTGTCATTCCATGTTGGCCACATTACTCTTCCATCTTCTCATCATTAACATTTCAGGAAGAAAGATATTTTGCAGAGTGTTTTTCATGTGCAACTCCTTAGCCATGTAAATATATAATTAATTAATGCGTATTGATTTCCACGATTAGCCAACAACTCAAGTATTGTTGTATCATGTGATTACCAAGATGGTGGATGGTGATTTGGATGGACCTTGATCTTTGTCTAGTAATTTCTATGTATACAACTGCATGAGGCATACCTAAATGAGCCTAGTCAAATGGAGGCCAAGCTTAACACTGTCAGTGATGCAAAGCAGGCAATAGCAGATAAGCTGCCCATCATACTCTCAAATTTCTTTATTGCTAAAGCCAAGAGAAAGAACAATTGGGTGAGATGTATAATGAGCAACCAACCAGTGACTTCCAAGTTCAATCCTTGAAAGAGTTGAATTTTACCAGCCAATAGTTTGAACTGATTGTACCCATCATTTATTAAGCATACTTAAATTTAATCTATAATTGTAAAAAATGATAGAACCTTGTTATTTAGTATCAATGTTATCTTCTAAATAACCATTGTAACATTGAGGACAAGCCTTGCCTGCAGAGTTATGTCTCTTCTGCTCATTTCTACCCAAGAAGAAAGAAACAGCTTGCATTAATACAGCGCCTTTCACAAACTCAGTGTCCCAAAGTGGCTTACAGCCAATAGTGAAGTGTAGTCACTATTGTTATGTAGGGAATCTAGTAACTAATCTGCACACAGCAAGGCCTCACAAACAGTAATGTGACAATGACTAGATAATCTGTTTTAATGATGTTGTTGAGGCATAAATATTGGCCAGGAGACTAGAGAGAATGCTCCTGCTCTTTAAATTACCCTGGGATCTTTCATATGAACCTGAGAGATGAGAAAATGTAAGTTCATAAAACCGGGTTCATTTACATAGTTAAATACCTGGCCCATCCCAGGTCAAAACTGCACAGAATGAATACGCAGTCTTGCTGTTGCCTTGGGAAGCTGGCATATTCTCAGTGTGGATTGTGAGACCACACATGGGTATGTCATGGAAAAACTGATGCTGAAAATGCAAAATGTGGAAGAGCCCATGGTCGCCTCAGGCTTTCAAATCTATCTGAATACTATTTGTACCAGAGAAGAACTTAACTCCATGCGTGTCTAATATGCGTGGCTGTTTGAGAATTTTAATTAATTTGTCTAAGGATCAGTGAAATTATATTAATCTGAATTGGTGTGTGGCCTTACTAACAGGGTAAGTGGGTTTTTATCATTTCATGTGCCCGTGTTTAATACTACAAAGCACTGCATTAAGAATAAAGTAAGTATGGTTAATCATGACTTGCATAATGAATGCATTAACCGCTCACATTACATTTCATCCTTGGCAGAACCTCACCACAATAATTGACACAGATTAAAGTTTGTGAATTCTCTAGGACATTGCTATCCTTTGGAGACATTTTTAAGATTAGGTTCTTGATGATAAGGGGGAAAAGAAATTTAACAAGCTGAATAAGCCCATTGGTGAGTCTTTGAACAATCCTGTCAAAGAACATACAGTAAACACAGTTTCCTTATGAATTACATTAAAATTAATAATTCACACTAATTATGAGCTCTACTGAATTTAGCAGGGTAAGAGATCTTCATTTTATCAGCTATCATAAACACTGTTGTCATTAACCACACTGGGGGTTTAATTTGCCCTCATTGCACTGTGTATGTTCACTCTTCTCTCTCTTGTTTAGTGCTCTTGCAGAAACATAAGCAGATACGAATGGAACGTTCCTGAAGTTCAATTGCTTTATAAACATGACTGAGGGGTTGATAAGAAAGCAACTGTAATGCCACTGAGTTATAGAGGGAATACACCAGCAATATTGCATGGTTGGGTTTAATTAAGGAGTAACTTAATGGACAGTAATTCATTGTTTTACACAGAATTACATAGGGCTGAATTTCCCCCCCATCCACCCCCGCCTAAGTGCAGCCTCAGGGAGATCGACTCAAAATGTAAAAAACCTAAACATAGAAAAGTAAAATTTCCCTAACATGTTCCCTCATGTGACAATATCACATGAGTTGGGACAAGCCCATAATTTTCACAAAATCTTTATTAAAATCTTTTAAAAGCTACATGAAACCTCGTCCCGCCAGTGGATGAGCTTTCATGCTTTTTCTAGTTCCCGCCGGGGCTCCTGGCCTTCCCGCCAACCTTAAGGTTGGACGAACAAGACCTTTAATTACATAATTGACTCTGTCAATGGCCTCAATGGCCTCAGTTGGCCATTGACAGGTCGGCTGGCCCCCACCTTCCTGAAAATTTAAATGGGGCGCAGTGACGTCAGGAGCTCCCCCACCCCCGACGTCACCGCACGTCATTTTACACATCGGCAATGGGGCCTCGCCCCCCCCCCCCCCCCGCTCGCTGACGTGTAAAATCCTGCTCATAGAATCTACAACAAAGCCATTTGGCCCAACTGTTCCATGCCAGTTTGTCTTCACACAAGCCTCCTCCCACTCTAATTACCTCTTTCTATCTTCCTCCATACCCTTCCATTCTCTTCTCCCTTGTGTGCATCAAACATCCCCTTAAATTTATCAATTTCTATTTGCTCCAATCACTCCACGTGAGAGTTAGTTCCATATTGTAACCAATGAAATCCTCCTGAATTCTTTATTTGATCTGTTAATGGCTATGCCAGGTTCTAGACCCACCCACAGGTAGAAATGGTTTCTCCACATCCACCCTGTCAAATTCCTTCATAACTTTAAAGATCTCTATCAAGTCTCCCTTTAGTTTTCTCTTTTTCGAAGAGCTCTATCCTTCCTGATTGTTGTAATCTGGTAATTCTGGTAAAATCCTTCTAAATATTTTCTGCATTTTCTCTGATGTTTCAGTATCTTCTTTGAAGGGTACAGACTAGAACTGCACTTAGTGTGATCTAACCAAGATGCTATATAAATTTAACAAAACCTCTCTGCTTTTGTAGCCTCTTCCTCTATAAATGAATAAAGGAATAAACGGCATCCTTGTTTTCCATTCAAAACAAATCACTCACATTTTGATTGTGATTTCCCAACTGGAGGTCTCCGGAAGGTCCTTTACAAGGAGCAGATTGTTTAATGAGCCCTATGAGAAGTTTTGCAGAACAAAAACTTTACTGTTATCTGAGAGTGAGGAAATTCAAACAAACCTCTCTCACCAGTAAGGTAGAGATGATTATGAATGGCCTGAGGGCACTGCAAGATATTCTTTATGGACTGGAAGGGTACTCCAACTAAACATAAGGACATCAGAGACAATCAGAGAACAGTTGGAGTCTATTGGCTCTTTGTCCCTGTGTCAGTTGTTTGAAAGAACTATGGAATTAATTCCAGCAGGTTATCAATTATGTTAATTACTCAGCCAGAGTGATATTTTCATTTTAACATTAGGTTCACAAGCTTCCTGAAAGCTGCAAGTGAAAGCCAGGTGAGAACACAACAGCAACTGAGAGGGCCGAAGCAATCTGAGGGAAATATGCCAATAAGTATTCAGCATTGACAGCTACTTTCTTACCTCCCTTGGAAAAGTCTTGGTTCACATACTTTTGCTAAGAGGCTATTTTCTATAATTCAGAGGTTCGCTGTGTCACATCAGGGTGGGTGGCGCTTACTCTGCCCTAGATTGGACCTCAGGTGAATATCCAGATGACCAACAACAGCCTGCTGGTCACAGATCTGCAGCTGAATAGGAGAGAAAGGGGGCAGCAGAGAGGGTGACAGCAGATAGGTGCAGCTCACAGGTGACACTACTCACAATATAGTGGGGGCAGGAGGTGGGGAGAAGGGGGGGTGTTGGCAAAATGGTATTGTCAAGGGCTAGTAATCCAGAGACCCAGGGTAATGCTCTGGGGACCTGGGTTCAAATCCTACCATGGCAGATGGTGAAATTTGAATTTAATAACAAACATGGAATTAAAAGCCTAACAATGAAGGCAGCTCATCACCACCTTCTCCAGGACAATTAGGGGTGGGTGATAAATGCTGGACTAGCCAGCAATGCGCACATCCCATGAACAAATAAAAAAAATGACCATGAAGCCATTGTTGGTTGTTGTAAAAACCATCTGGTTCACTAATGCTCTTTAGGGAAGGAAATCCTACCTGGTCTGGCCAACATGTGACTCCAGATCCACAGCCACAGCAATGTCATTGACTCTTAAATGCCCTCTGAAATGACCTAGCAAGCCACTCAGTTGTATCAAACTGCTACAAATCCAATAAGGAATGAAACCAGAAAGATCACCCAGCATCAACCTAGGCACCAGAAACAATAACGCCAAACTCAGCCCTGCCAACCTTGTATAAGTCCTCATTGCTAACATCTGGGGCTAGTGCCAAAATTGGGAAAGCTGTCCCACAGATTAGTCAAGCAACACCCTGACATAGTTGTCCTCACATACCTCATTGATAAAGTCCCAGAAACCACCATCACCATCCCTGGGTATGTCCTGTCTCGCCATAGGACAGACACAGCAGGAGTGGCAGAACAGTGGTATATAGTCGGCAGAGTTGCCCTGGGAGTCTTCAACATCGACTCCAGACCCCATGAAGTCTCAAGGCATCAGGACAAACTTGGGCAAGGAAACCTCCTGCTGATTACCACATACTGTCCCCATCATCTGATGAATCAGTGCTCCCCCCTGTTGAACACCACTTGGAGGAAGCACTGAGGGTGGCAAGGGCACAGAATGTACTCAGGATGGGAGACTTCAATGTCCATCACCAAGAGAGGCTCGGTAGCACCACAACAGACCGAGCTGGTTGAGTCCTAAAGGACATAGCTGCTAGACTGGGTCTGTGGTAGGTGATGAGGGAGCCAACAAGGGGGGAAAATATACTTGACCTCATCCTCATCAGCCTGCCTGCCGCATCGGTCCATGACAGTATCAATAGGAGTGATCACTACACAGTCCTTATGGAGGCCAAGTCCTGTCTTCACATTGAGGATACCCTCCATTGTTTTGTGAGGCACTAAGATCATGCTAAAGGGGATAGATTTTGAACAGATCTAGCAAGTCAGGACTGGGCAACCATGAGGCACGGTGAGCCATCAGCAGCAGCAGAATTGTACTCAAACACAAACTATAACCTCATGGCCTGGCATATCCCCCACTCTACCATTACCACTAAGTCAGGGGATCAACCCTGGCTCAATGAAGAGTGCAGGAGGGCATCCAGGAGCAGCACCAGGCATACCTAGAAATGAGGTATCAATCTGGTGAAACTACAACAGAGTTTGCATGCCAACCATCATAAGCTGCAAGTGATAGACAGAGCTAAGTGATTCCACAACCAATGGATTAGATCTAAGCTCTGCAGTCCTGCCACATCCAGTTATGAATGTTGGTGGACAATTAAACAACTCACTGGAGGATGAGGCTCCACAAATATCTCCATCCACAATGATGGGGAGTCCAGCACATCAGTGCAAAAGATAAGGCTGAAGCATTTGCAACAATATTCTGCCAGAAATGCTGAGTAGATGATCCACCTTGGCCTCCTCCAGAGGTCCCCAGCATGACAGATGCCAGGCTTCAGTCAATTCGATTCACTCCAGGTGATATCAAGAAATGGCTGAAGACACTTAATATTGCAAAGGCTATGGACCCTGACAATATTCCGGCAATAGTACTGAGGATTTGTGCTCCAGACTTGCTGTGCCCCTAGCCAAGCTGTTCCAGTGCAGCTAGAACACTGGCATCTATCCAGAAATGTGGGAAATTGACCAGGTATGTCCTGTACACAAAAAGCAGGACAAACCCAACCCAGCCAATTACCCCTCTATCAGTGTATTCTCGACCATCAGTAAAGTAACGGAAGGAGTCATCAACAGTGCCATCACTGACACTGGGGTCACTCAGCTCCTGACCTCATTACAGCCTTGGTTCAAACATGGAAAAAAGAGCTGAACTCCTGAGGTGAGATGAGAATGACTGCCCTTGCTATCAAGGCAGCATTTGTCCAAATGTAACATCAAGGAGCCCTAGCAAAACTGGAGTCAATGGGAATCAGGGAGAAAACACTCCACTTATTGGAGTCATACCTACCACAAAGGAAGATGACTGTGGTTGTTGGAGGTCAATCATCTCAATGCCAGGACTTCACTGCAGGAGTTCCTCAGGGTCGTGTCTTAGACCCAATCATCTTCAGCTGCTTCATCAATGAGCTTCCTTCCATCATAAGGTCAGAAGTGGGGATGCTCGCTGATGACGGCACAATGTTCAGCACCATCTATAACTCCTCAGATACTGAAGCAGTCCATGTCCAAAAGCAGCAAGACCTGGACAATATCCAGGATTGGGCTAGCAAGTGGCAAGTAATATTCACGCCACACAAGTGCCAAGCAATGACCATCTCCAGCAAGAGAGAATCTAACCATCACCCCTTGACATTCAATGGCATTACCATTAGTGAATACCCCTACAATCAACAGCCTGGGCGTTACCACTGACCAGAAACTGAACTAGACTAACCATATAAATACTGTGGTTACAAGAGCAAGTCAGAGGCTAGGAATCCCACAGCAAGTGACCCACCTGCTGACTCCCCAAAGCCTGTCTACCATTTACAAGGCACAAGTCAGGAGTGTGATGAAATACTCTCCACTTGCTTGGATGAGTGCAGCTCCTACAACACTCAAGAAGCTTGACATCATCCAGGACAAAGCAGCCCTGATTAGCACCCAATCCACAAACATTCATTCCTTCTGCTGGATGAATGAATGGCTGGAGAGATGGTGTAGGAGGGAGGGATTTAGATTCCTGAGGATTAGGAGAAGTTTAGAATTCAGCAAATGAGAACCAAGGGATTGGTTAAGAGGGGGAAAATGGAGTATGAGAGTAAATTTACAGGATACATAAAAGCAGACTGTAAAATCTTCTATAAGTATGTAAAAAGAAAAAGGTTAGTGAAGACGAATGTAGATCCCTTACAGTTGAAAATTAGAGAATTTATAATAGAAAACAAGGAAATGGCAGGGCAATTAAACAACTACTTTATTCTGTCTTCATGGAGGAAGACACAAATAACTTCCCAGAAATATTAGGGAACCAAGGGTCTAGTGAGAAGAATTGAAGGAAATTCATATTATTAAAACAATAGTTCTGGAGAATTAATGAAACTCATTGTTAACAAATCCCCACAGCCCAATAATCTACTTCCCAGGGTACTAAATGAGGTGGCCATGGAAATAGTGGATGTGTTGGTTGTCATCTTCCAAAATTCTGTAGATTCTAGAACAGTCCCGGCAGATTGGAGGGTGGCAAATGTAACCCTAATATTTAAAAAAGGAGGGAGGGAGGCTGGTTAGCCTAACCTCAGTAGTAGGGAAAATGCTAAAGCCTATTATAAAGGATGTGATAACAAAATATCAAAGGGATTAGACAAAGTTTACATGGATTTATGAAAGGGAAATCATGTTTGACAAACCTACTGGAGTTCTTTGAGAATGTAACTAGTAGGAAAGTTAAGGGAGAACCAGTGGATATGGTGTATTTGGATTTTCAGAAAGCTTTGATAAAGTCCCACATAAGGAGTTAGTGTGTAAAATTAAAGCACATGGGATTAGGGGTAATATGTTGGTATGGACTGAGAATTGATTAGCAGACAGAAAACAGAGAGTAGGAATAAATGGCTCTTTTTCGGAGTGGCAGGAGGTGACTAGTGGGGTACCACAGAGATCAGTGCTTGGGCCCCAGCTATTCACAATATATATCAATAATTTGGATGAGGGAACCAAATGTAATATTTCCAAGTTTGCTGATGACACAAAACTTGATGGGAAAGTGAGTGATGAAGAGGACGTTAAGAGGCTTCAAGGTGATTTAGACAAGTTCAGTGAGTTGGCAAAAACATGGCAGATGCAGTATAATGTGAATAAGTGTGAAGTTATCCACTTTGGTAGGAAAAACAGTGTGTCAGAGCATTATTTAAATGGTTGATAGATTGGGAAGTGTTGATGTACAAAGGGACCTGGGCGTCCTTGTACACCAATCGCTGAAAGCAAGCATGCAGGCGCAGCAAGCAGTTAAGAAGGCAAATGGTATGTTGGCCTTCATTGCGAGAGGACTCCTGAGTCCAGGAGCAAATATGTCTTACTGCAGCTGTCCAGGGCCTTGGTGAAACCACACCTGGAGTATTGTGTACAATTTTGGCCTCCTTAGCTAAGAAAGGATATACTTGCCATAGAGGCAGTGCAGCAAAGGTTCACCAGACTGATTCCTGGGAAGGCAGGATTGTCAAATGAGAAGAGATTGGGTCCACTAGGCCTGTATTCACTGGAGTTTAGAAGAATCAGAGGAGATCTCATTGAAACATATAAAATTCTGACAGGGCTGGACAAACTGGATGCAGGGATGATATTTTCTCTGGCTGGGGGGATCTAGAACAAGGGGTCACAGCCTCAGGATATGCGGTAGACCACGTAGGACTCAGAAGATGTTGAACCTATGGAATTCTCTACCACAGAAGGCTGTGGAGCCCAAGTCATTGAATATGTTTAAGAAGGAAATACATAGATTTCTGGACTTTAAAGGTAGCAAGGGGTATGGAGAGAGAGCAGGAATATGGCGTTGAGATAGAGAATCAGCCATGATCATGTTGAATGGCGGAGCAGGCTCAAAGAGCCGAATGACCTACTCCTGCTCCTAATTTCTATGTTTCTATGATTGCGCACACATGGCAGTTTGGGAAACCCCAGACCACTCAGGAATATTCGCTAACCGCAAGGTCGTCCACTACATCAACATGCAACTGATGTGCAACACAAAAAGATATTTAGGGAGGCATGCTGATTCCCAGGCAGCTGCCATGATGCTTTTGTCCTGTGGCAGTCTAAGCTTCCTGATCCTTCCGACCTGGAAGTGGACTTAAGAGGTGATGGCTCGGCAACAATGGATATCTACTGCAAACTTGATTCTTGGTAGCCCTCTGAAACCCCAACACTGAAGCCCAGCAGTGCTATAATGAATTCCATATCACCAGGGGATGTGTGATCAAACAGGGCATCAGTATGCTGAAGACATGCCTCAGGTACCTGGACAGATCTTGAAGCACCCTTTAGTCCACACCAACCAAGGTCTCCAGCGGGGGGGGGGGGGGGGGGGGGTGCAATAGGGCAAACAGTGATCCTCAGCAAACTTAGCCCATTAAACCTCCCACACCTGATTAGAAGATGCCAAAAAGAGATGAAAGGAATAATGGAAGAAATATACAAACAAGCCACAGCATTACTGGAGATTCTTCCCAGAAGTGATGATGATGCCAAAACAGCTGGAACACAATGTTACCAACAAACCATCTGTGGTACAAAGAGAGAACACTACTGACTCAGTGGGAGTGTGCCCATAACTGCAAGTGCTGTTCTCCTCCTCATCCTGGAGATTAAGCAGAGACAAATATTTGGATAAGATATTGCTTTAAAATCCAAAAGGCCTTAAAATACAAGGGCATACAAATAGAAACAGTTCCCTGAGTGAGCTTTCATTATCTTTGCCTCCTAAAGTATCAAGAAATAAAGGTTAAACGTCTTAAAAAGATCATAGAATGGATTTCGTTAATATTAATGAGGCTAGCCTTTCAAATTTAAGCAATCTAATACAGGAGGTACAAAGGTCGCATCAGATCCAGAATAAACTCACCGTTTATGACTGAAATGATGGAGAGTTTTACTTCAATGTAGTCTTAAGATTGTATAAATGCACAAGATGATGGGTCTGCAAGGTAGGCCAGCTGATTAAGTGTGTACCTGATTCTGATGATCCAGAGTCAAGAGTGGCTTTGCTGGTACAGGCAGGTAGAATGTTCATGCTAAGATTCCTTCCTCAACCAATACCACCAAAAGACAGAATAACTGGTCAATAATCTTGCTGCTGCTGATGGATGAAAGGAGCTGAATCTGTATCCATCCTCTGACCTGTTGAGCAGCACATGGCTGTGGAGAAGGCAGCAGCTGCTGCTGGTGGTGTGTTGCTCCTCTTGTTCCTCATCAGTCACCCAAGGTGGAACTACACCAGTTGTTTCCAGGCTTGTGGTGAAGGCTGATAGCAGGGGAACCCAGCTCAAGGAGAGTGAAGTGACTTCCAGGAAGTCAGCAATCAACTGTCAGTGATTGAGATCAAACTCTCTGAAGAAGCGTTTGTGACCGGCAGCCTGTCACCTAGACATGGATACAGCTAATCAGTTGCACAAGCTTCCCAGCCTGTTAGTTTCATTGAAGTAGCCAGCCTAAACATGCCATATGATTGGGGAAGGCTATGTCTGACTGTTAAAACCAGACTGTTAGCTTAAATCCTGAGATAATTGCCTGTTTGAATATTTTAATTAGTTACTAGCCAGCTGGACAGTGGGTTCCCACTTGCCTGCAAACCTGTCCAGGTTAAAGCCAGAAATGGACAGGACTATATTGGGTTCCTGGCCTGACACGTCCACTTTCCAGGACTTTAACCAATCTGCCTGCACTTGGACCCACCTCCCCTTGGCAGTTAAATTTCTCCCCTCTCTGTGTGTCACTTTCCCATTCCCCATGTCCCCATTTCTCTCTTTTGTTCTCTTTCTTGTGTCCCGTTCTCTTTCTCTGTGTGTGTGCTCCTCGTTCTTTTGTGTGTGTCTCTCTCTCTCTCATTTTCACTGTGTGGATTTAAATCACAAGCAATGAGCTAGCCAGCAATGCTACGCTGCAGTAGCCTCTAAAGCCTACTATTGTCCCACTCCATCAGAACCTGGGGAGCCCACCTAGAGGTTTTGAATACCTCTGAGATCAGAACATCATCTGGGGCCTGAGATACATTTTTGTAGTGGGCTGCACTACACTGCACAAAAGATGCAACCGAGAACTGCAAAGGCGGAATCGCTGGGCTGTCATCCAGGAAGCATGCTGCCTTAATGTGCAGTCGCTCTCCCCTCACCTCTGGAATACAACTCTTTTGTACATATTTGAACCAGTGCTTGTAATGAGATCAGGAGCTGAGAGGTTCGGGTGGGTGTTATCATGGTCCAAAGTATCCAGTGCCTTCAGCCATTTCTTGATATCATGCAAAGTGAATTGAATTGGCTAAAGACTGGCATCTGTGATACTGGGGACCTCAGGAGGAGGCCAAGATGGATCATCCACTCGGCACTTCTGGCTGAAGGTGCTTAAATGCTTTAGCCTCCTCTTTTGAATTGATATGTTGGGCTCCCCTATTTCCCCTATCGCTGAAGGTGGGGATGTTTATGGAACTGACTCTTCTGATTTGTTGTTTAATCATCTATTCACAACTGGATGTCCCAGGAATGCAAAGCTTTGACCTGATCCTGTAAGATTGCTTAGCTCTGTCTATTGCATGCTACTTCTGCAGTTTAGCAGTGTCCTGCATTGTAGCTTCAGCAGGTTAGTACCTAATTTTTACATATGCCTAGTCTCACTTCTGGCATGCTCTCCGGCACACCTCACATAACAGGGTTGATCCCTGATGTTAATAATCAAGTGAGGAATGTCCCAGGCCGTGAGTTTACAGATTGTGGTTGAATACAATCCTGCTGCTGCTGTTGGCCTACATCCCCTTGTTGATGCCCACTTTTGAGCTGCTAGATCTGTTCTGAGCTTATCCATTTAACATGGTGGTAGTGCCACACAACACAATGGAGAGTATCCCAAAGTGTGAAGTTAGGATTTTATCTCCACAAGTACTGTGCAATACTGTCATGGGCAGATGCATCTGTGACAGGTAGATTGGTGAGAATGAAGCAAAGTAGGTTTCTTCCTCTTATAGTTTCACTCATCACCTGCCACAGACACAGCCAGGCAGATATGTCCACCAGGACTCAACCAGTTCAGTCACTCGTGGTACTGCTGAGCTACTGTTGGTGATGGGCATTGAAGCCCACAAAAAGGGAGCACTATGTGCGCTTGCTAAATGCAATGCTTCTTCCAAGGTGTGTTCAACTTGGAGGAGTGCTGATTCATCGGTTTAGGGAGGGCAGTAGGACCTTCCCTAACTCTAATACCATGAGATTTCATGGCGTCCAGAGTCAATGTTGATGACTCCCAGCGCAACTCCCTCCTCATTGTAAACCACTGTGCCACCACACTGGTTGGTCTGATCCGCTAATTGGACAGAACATACCTGTGAATGGTGGTGGAAAAGTCTGGAACATTGGTTTTAATGTGTGATTCAGCGAGTGTTGCTTGATTCGCTTGCAAATTTTGGCACAAGCCTCCAAATGTTAGTAAAAAGGATTTGGAAAGTGGTCTGGGCAGTGTGTGCCTTTGTCATTTCCAGTGTCTCGGTCGATGCTGGGTTTTATTCTTATTTGACCTTTCTGCAACAGTTTGATGCGACTGAGTGGCTAGCCAAGATTCTTCAGAGGAAAGTTAAGAGTAAAAACCGTTGCAATGGAGTCACACAGAGGTCAGTCCAGGTAAGGATGGCAGATTTCCTTCCCTAAAGGACATTAATAAACTAAATGGGGTTTTACGACAATCCAGTAGTTTCATGGTCACCATTACTGGAATAGCTTTTAATTTTATATTAGAATTAAGGCTTCAACTGCTTCATCAATGGAAGTCATAAGTCGGAATGTTTACTACCAATTGCAGTGTTCAATACTATTTGTGACTTCTCAGGTGCTGAAGTAGTCCATACCCACATGCAGCAAGATCTGGATAACATTCAGATTTGCGCAGAAAAGTGGCAAGTAATATCTATGTCACACAAGTGCCAGGCAATGACCATCTCCAACAAGAGGGATTCTAACCATCTTTCTTTGACATTCAATGGCGTTACCATTGCTGAATCCCTGTTATCAACATCCTGAGGGTTACTATTGACCAGAAACTAAACTGGACCAGTCATATAAATACAATGACTAAAAGGGCAAGTCAGAGGTTGAGAATTTTGTGGCGAGTAACTCAACTCCTGACTTGCCAAAGCCTGTCTTCCATCTACAATTTAGGAGTGTGATGGAATACTCCCCACTTGCCTGGATGAGCGCAGCTCCCACAGCACTCAGAAACTCAAAAGCACCCAGGACAATTGCAGTCTGCTTGATTGGTACCCCATCCACCACCTTGAACGTTCACTTGCCAGTCTCCACACCAGCGCATAGTGGCATCAGTGTGTACCATGTACAAGATGATCATAAGATAGGAGCAAAAGTAGACAATTTAGCCCCTCAAGCCTGCTCCGCCATTTAATAAAATTATGCCTGGGATTTTCCAGTCCTGTGGTGGGGGGACCCGCCGCAGGTGATTCGGCAGCCCGGCCAAAAGTCCATTGACTTTCAGTGGGACCGGACGATTCCGGCAGTGGGCAGGGGCAGAATTTCCTGCCCTATGGCTGATCTGATTGAGGCCTTAAGTTCACTTTCCTGCCATTTCTCCATAACATTCAACTCTCTTTTAGATCAACAATCTAACTAACGCAGCATTGAATATATTTAATGATCCAACCTTCACTGCTCTTCGGAGATGAGAATTACAAACATTAACGAGCCTCTGAGAGAAGAAATTCCTCCTCACCTCCAAGTGCCAAGCATCCTTCAACAGCACCTTCCAAACTCACAACCCTTAACTACTAGAAGGGCAGGGGCATGTTTCCCTCCAAGTCACACACCATCCCTGCTTGGAATTATTTTGCTGTTCCTTCACTGTCACTTGGTCAAAAACCTGGAATTCCCTCCCTAACATCACTGTGGGTGTGCCCAAACTGCGTGGAACACAGAGGCTCAAAAAAGCAGCTCACCACCACCTTCTCAAGGCAAATTGGGAATGGGCAATAAATGCTGGCCTTGCCAATGATGTTCACATCCCATGAAAAATTAAAAAAAAAGCACAATTTGGCCCAATGTGATCCCACTTATCCCTTCTCCCCAGAGAATAGTCACTGGTTAGCTATTGGACTACTGACAAGTGCTGGTTGCACCTTTACTAGAAAAGCAAAGGTACCAGGAGTTCCTCACAAATGACATGATCAGCAATGATAAAATGCCATCATCCTCCTAACCATACCGTGGACATGCACTGCACCCCATTGACCAGCGGATCAACTAGTTGCCCTTGCAGAACTTCAGCCACAGCTGATTCTCTTTCTCTCCAACCTAACCAGTCAATGTTGAACCCTTGATACAGAAACATGTGTTCATGTCCTGTCTCCAGTTATTGTTTATCATCAGTTGTTTCAGAGTTTGCTCATGAGCCTATACAATTGTAATCTGCTTGAAACGTGGTGTAAAAACTATGACAGCTTGCAATCTGCAACCAACTTGATGTTCCAAGCTCGATGGCTTGTACCAGGCCTTCTCATCACCTGCTGCTTGTGAGCCATCCACACTTGCGCAATTTTGGAATAGAGACTTATCTGAGTACTTCATCAGAACCTACAGTGACAAGCTAGAATCATGTAACTGTTCAACCTTCTTGCCATTTTGTCCTGTATTACACATATTGCATTGCTTAAGATTTCAAATTGAGGAAGAGGAATTGTTTGAACAGAAGCCTTGCATGACACAAGATTAACTTGCAGTAGGACTGAGCTGTAATTGAAGGTAGATGAGGGAAACTAAAATGCTATTTGCTCCTTCTCACTGGCTAGGTTCAGTTGGCATCCAGCCACATTTACTAACGTTAAACATAAATTGAGATAGATGTCCCTGATAACTTCAAATCAATGGCTTAAAAGATCCATGTGCAAAGGCATAATACTGCATTTGGAGCAGACACCAATTTATCTCACTAATTGGACATTTGCTCAAGATGATGAATAGGGTGCATCAAATCTCTAGATGTGTTCGCAAAAAAACAATCTACAAAAATGGCTGTACTATGATTACAGATAGGCTGAGAACACATATAGAGATTGACCCTTACAAAACTATTCAACAGATCATTGATGAAGAAATCAAATACATTAGGCAATAGTGGACTCCGATAGCTCACCCCTATTTTGAGAGGACAGATGGAGCTGGAATATATATAAGATATGTACTCCCATAGCTTCTAGGTCCTTCATGGGGTTTGTAAAAGACACTAGATTAAAATCCTAATGAAAATCAATGAAAGGAAAGAGACATTCTGACAAAAGGCACAATATACTGTAAACATAAGTTGAGTGGAGTATTAGGCTGCCCCATTTTTCCAGCCATAAAATCATATTTTTGCATATATTTAGCAGATAAATTTACTCTCCTTTCCAGTCACGACATGCTTCACTCACATTAGTAATCAGCCTCAATTTTTCATCCCACTAATGGATGTTTTACTTACCAACAACATATAAATGGGCCTAAGGGATTAAGCAAGTGATACGGGCTGTGTTGCAAAGATGCACAGTTGTTTAAAACATGCCCATTCTTTGTGTCAGATGCCGATGACATTTCAAAATGGTGACCAGCCACAACCACTCAGGCAGTTCACTTTTATACTCGGCGTATAAGTCGACCCCTGTTTATGGAGGAATTTTTTGTGGCTTCAAATGCCAATTTATATGCTGACACCCACGGTAAATATTATCATTTTAGCAAATGTGTTAAAGCAGGGCTTCCAAACCATGGGTTGATAAAGTTTGAGGGTTTGCAATGGATGAAATGGCAGCCGCCAAGAGGAAACTGCATCTTGGAACCAGCCCTGAGATCCCATGGTGCACATTTCCTGCCTCACAGCCTCAACAGGAATCCTAGTTGGACAAACAGTAAGTGGGGGAGGGAGAACATGATATATTTGGAGGGTTGGGCCAGGAAATAGCCTGTGCGTGCCTAAATGTTGCAAACTTCTCGTTGGCATAGTAGTTGGTGCTTCTAATCGGCAGCTGAACAATCCGAGAGCCAATTAGTACAAGCTATACCCTGTTTAAGTCGCCTCATTCAATGTCATTTGCTTTAGCTTCGTGGATAGGGACCAGTATCGGCACTTAGTGCCTGGACTTTCAGTTTCCTTTCCTTTCACTATCATTTCCCGCCACGGCCCAATCCTGCAAGATCAAATCCGTACCCTTTTGGAGTGGCTGACCCTCTCTCGCTCTTCACATTCCTGCTCGACCATCCCCGGTCACCACTTCATTCCCCAACTCTCCTGCTCGTAGCTCCTCTCGCTCACTTCCTCCCTCTCACCGACCCTCTCCTGAACCCTCGCTCATAGCAAGTGTTTGGGAAAGAAAACAACGAGCCGGGATGGTCAGACAGGAAAGCCAAGAGTGGGGTGTGTCAGACAGGGAAATAGCAAGCGGAGAGAGTCGGGCAAGGAAACAGCAAGCAGAGATGGTCAGGCAGGGAAGTGTATAGCGGGGTTGGTCGGACAGGGAAGCAAAGAAGAGGGACCCTCGGGCAGTCTAGCGAAGAGCTGGGATGGTTGGACAGGGAAACGGTGAGCGGAGAGAGTCGTGCAGGAAAACAAATAGTGGGGATAATTGGGGGGGGGAAGTGAAGAGCATGGATGGTCGGACAGGGCAATGAAAACAGGGGATAGTCAGGCAGGGAAGCAAAGACCGAGGATGGTTAGACAGGGGAAAAAATGAACGGGGATGGCCAGATAGGGAAGCAAAGAGCAGGGATGGTTGGACAGGGAAGCATTGAGTGGGAGAGAGTTGGCCTGCATGAGAGGTAGAATTGATAGTAAATAAGTCATAAACTGTCTTAGCAACTTCCATATTTTTAAATATTATATTTTGAAAGTTACTTCAAATTTATAGCACTTTAGTACTCTAAAGTATTTCAACTGAACAGGGTCTTGTAATATTATTTTTCTGATGAGGAGAAATCTAACTACAGGTTAACATTATTGGTTTTATGAAAAAATGTAACTCACTTAATGTCTTTTCACTTAAAGTTGTGATTTTCATGAACGTACCTACAATTTGAGTGAGGACTCACTGTTGTAATTATTTGCAGGTCACACCATGAACAAATGTTTTAGCAGACCTTGCACCTCCAGTAGCGAGCCTTCCGACTCCTGTGGAAATGAGACACAAGAAGGTAGGAAATGTGTCCGTAAATATGATGACACTTCTCTTGAGTACAGGTCCACAAGTATTTCAGTGAAGTCCAAGGAAAGGCTAAAATGTCTAATTTGCTTAAAGTGCTCTCCAGTGAAAGCACAAAGCCAAATAAGCTTCAGCGACACTTGGAGACCATTCACAGGGAGCACATCAGGAAACCAAAATCATTTTACCAACATCCAAAAAAAGAGTTTTTGTAGCAACAATCTCACTTTAAGAGGGCCATAAGCATATCCATCTTTTGAGATGAGCTATCAGGTTGCACAAGTCAAGAAGCCCCACACGCCTACAGAAAATTTGATTTCACCTGCTGCAATCAAAATTGCTAAAATAATGTTTGGGGAGGCACAAGCGAAGAGATTTGCAACAGTGCCCCTCTCAAACAACACTATGAAGCAAAGAGTTGAAACAATTGCACCTGAAGTGCACCACTGTCTCTTGCTCTTCAAGCTGCTGTGAGTACTGAAGGGCATGATGTGCACATATTGGCTTTTGTGCGATAAATGTGGGAAAATAATATTCTGGAAGACATTCTGTTTTGTCTCCTGCTTTCTGAGCATGAAACTGCACAGGGAATACTCAGTGTGTTACTTGGCTACATGGAGAAAATAAATATTCCCTGAGATCATCTGGTTGGATTTTGCATTTTGGATTTGCCAATGTACCTTGCATTTGCAATTGAATGCTAAAAGAAAGGAATTCATAGATTTTCTCTGTGGGCAAAGCATGATGTGCCTCTGTAGTAATCTGATATGTAATATGCCTTTAAAACAAGCATTGTAATGCAAGGTCACGTGTTCTTAATATTCAATAGCAGAGTAGCATGGACTACCTCTCTATGTGCAGAGTCTTCAGTTAGTCACTGATGAGAAAAGACAGAGTTTTATATAGTGAGTACACAAGTGTAGCTGCAGAATTTAGTTTGTAAGTAAACAGCATGTGTTTATTCTAACAATGATCTTCGGGTGTTCTCTCAGTCACTCAGTCACTCTGAAACAAGTGTGCAACCCAGATCCTTTAGCCCCCACAAACTAAGGCCTCTGGATCCAACAGCTTCCTTGCTTACAGAGCAAACACATTTGGGAGACTAAGTGAACTGAATGCAAAAACTCAAGGAAAGAACACAAACCTTCTACAACTGAGCGATTGGCTCACAGCATTCATGAAGAAAATTGCATTTTGAAAGACTATTATGCTGAGGTTGAACTATGACTCTTCTCCCCTTTCCAAGTTTCTCTCTGACAATGACACCAAACAATGTCCCGCACCTGTGATAACCGACCACCCAGCCGCCTGGAGTTACGCTTTGCACCCACCTTTTTCTGATTTGAAAATTACAACATTTGCTTGGGTCCAAAACCCTTTTCACTGTCAATCAGAACAGCTGGATTTGCCTGCAGCTGAAATTGAATAGCTTATTGAAATTCTGTGTGATCAATTTTTACAAAAAACGTTTTCCAGAGTTTCTCTGACAGAATTCTGGTTTGGTGTGAAGACTGACTACCCTGACATTGCATGGCATGCATTGCAAGCGATGGTCCCTTTTGCCAGTATGTATTTTTATGAAGCTGGATTTGACACCCTGGTCTGCATCAAATCTCAATGTCGGTCAAGCCTTGATGTCACATCAGTGATTAGATTTTGAAGGACTGTGTCACAATATGCATGTCCATGTATCTCATTAGGGTAGTCCCAGTGCCCTTTCATTACAGTAGTGAAGGTTATAATGCTAAACAAAAACAAAAACAGAATTACCTGGAAAAACTCAGCAGGTCTGGCAGCATCGGCGGAGAAGAAAAGAGTTGACGTTTCGAGCCCTCATGACCCTTCGACAGAACTGGAGTTCGAGTCCAAGAAAGAGTTGAAATATAAGCTGGTTTAAGGTGTGTGTGTGGGGGGCGGAGAGAGAGAGAGGCTCTCTCTCTCTCTCCGCCCCCCACACACACACCTTAAACCAGCTTATATTTCAACTCTTTCTTGGACTCGAACTCCAGTTCTGTCGAAGGGTCATGAGGGCTCGAAACGTCAACTCTTTTCTTCTCCGCCGATGCTGCCAGACCTGCTGAGTTTTTCCAGGTAATTCTATTTTTGTTTTTGTTTTGGATTTCCAGCATCCGCAGTTTTTTTGTTTTTATCTCAAGGTTATAATGCTGTTGTTTTGCTTAAGTTTGATACTTCGATATCAAAAGTACTGAAGGCTGTTTGGTTTTACACTTTAATAATAGAGTATTGAAGGCTATTATCCTGCTGTTTTGCTTTATTTTGGCACTTTAGTAATAAAATAATGAAGGTTACTATCACGCCATTTTGTTTTATTTTGGTGTCTTCCACTGACTCACTCCTCCTTGGTTCAAAACTGAATCCCAACAACCCCCACTCCATTCGCTCAACAACTCTGGGGTTATGCCAAGTCTGAAGCATTAAAATGGGGTCACACTGGGAAAATGTTTGAGAAGCACCATATTAAGATTTCCAAACTGATGTCTGGATAGGGAGGGTGTAATTGATGCTCTATTATTTCTTCATTTTAACACATTGGGTAACATTTTGTGGAAGTCCAATGCATTAGAGGCATAACCACAGAGCAGAAGCTGAAAAAGAAGTTAACAATGGAATCCAAATCTGGGAATTGTAGCAACAGGGATGTTCCGTAGAATTTTGCAGTCCTGCCAGCGGTGGGTTTTGGGGTGGGTGGGAGTGGAAATTTCGGACTGAGGCCTAAAGTCAGATTCCCCCGGATGGAAAGACGAGTCGGAATTTTCCACTGGCCACCTTCATGGCGGTATAATGGCGGGTCAGCCTTTCCACCGATCCATGATCGGAACACCATTTGCATGTATTAGGATGTCATGAATACTCACTAAAAATGCACAGGGGAGCCGGAGAGCTGAGTGAAAGACAGTCACAGTCCCAGGTCTGATACCCAGAGGCTGGGGTGAGAGTTAAAGGCTGTCTTGGGACTCTGTGGACTTCAAAGTCAGAGGGAGAGATTAAAGGCAGAAAGTAATGAGTGTGTTCAGGTGGAGTTTAAGTACAGTGCCAGGAACTTCGACTTCATGAGGTGATGGCGGGTGGACGAATCAGTGCGCACCCCGCCATATGATTTAGCGAGCAGCTCGCCTGTGCGTAATTAATGAGGTTTCATGCGGAAGATCGGGAGTGAGAACCCGACCCGCCGATCAGCGGGAAACTCGCCGCTAATCCTGCCCTCTACTGCACTTTATCTTTGGAGCGGAAAATTCCTCCTGTTATCTTTAATGGATCTTTGCATTCTTCATTGTTGTAATAATTAAGTTTTCAAGTTATCACGTTTACTTGAAGTCAGTCCACTTTTTATAAACTGGGCGTATTTTTATAGATATTAAAAATCTGGCTCTGTCCTTGTTTTCGAAAAGATGTGCTGAGTTACGCGAATCAAATCTTGGAAGCATATCTTATCAGATTTAAACTTCTCCACATGCTTTGTAGTATCTGGTGTATGTTATCTACCCCAACAACTATTTCTCAGACAACCAATGGTACAGGAGACATAATCTGATATGTTTTGCTGCTAACATTTTATAACAGCAAAATTCCAATGAAAGGATCTGTCTTTCTTATCTGGGGTCACTTGCTGCTGACTTCTTTCCTGAGTGGTGCAGTAAATATTACTGAAGAATTTTGCAAGCATCGAAGCCAACTCTTTTGGAGAATTAAATGGAGCAGCCTTTCAAATTCAACCCAAACTAATGGGACAACTGTGCCCTATAACTGGAAGCATTGGACATGAATTGAATTAGATGATCCAGTCCCTGGTGGTCAGTGGTCTATAGCACAATATTATATAAATTGTCTCGCTGATGGTCATCCATAATGAACTTAGCTGAAATGGTATTGTTTTCTGGACATTACACTTTTTTCTTGGGGCATAATAACCTAGAACAAAAAAAAATAGTAAAAACTGGGAAATACTGGGAAAACTGGGAAAACTGATCTTGTATACCTTAGAATGGAACACCAGTAAAAAATGTTGAGCTTCTTGAGTGCTGTTGGAGCTGCACTCGACCAGGCAAGTGGAGTGTATTCCATCACACTCCTGACTTATGCCTTATAGATGATGGAAAGGCTTTGGGTAGTCAGGACGTGAGTTACATTCCACAGAATTCCTAGCCTTTGACCTGCTCTTGTATACACAGTATTCATATGGCTAGTCCCATTCAGTTTCTGGTCAATGGTAATCCCCAGGATGTTGATACTGGGGGGATTCCGTGATAGTAATGCCATTGAATGTTAAGGGGCGATGGTTAGGTTGTCTCTTGTTGGACATGGTCATTGCCTAGTACTTGTATGACACAAATGTTACTTGCCACTTGTCAGTCCAAGCCTGGATATTTTCCAAGTCTTGCTACTTTTACACATGGACTGCTTCAGTATCTGAGGAGCCGTGAATGGTGCTGAACATTGTGTAATCATCAGTGAGCATCTCCACTTCTCACCTCACAATGGAAGAAAGGTCATTGATGAAGCAGCTGAAGATGGTTGGGCCTAGGACACTACCCTAAGTAACTCCTGCGGTGATGTCCTGGAGCTGAGATGACTGACCTCTAACAACCACAACCATCTTCCTTTGTGCTGGTATGACTCCAACCAGCGGAGAGTTTTCCCCCTGATTCCCACTGACTCCAGTTTTGCTAGGGCTCCTTGATGCCACATTTGGTCAACCGCTGCCTTGATGTCAAGTGCAGTCACTCTCTCACCTGCCTTCAACACACACTCAGGAAGTTCATTCAGGTCATTGTTCTGTTGATGGGTTTTATCAAAAATTGCATTAACACCACAATATACAAAATAGAGTTCTTAGCATTATATCATTGCAAGAATTTTATGATTTAACCCGAAAGAGCATAAAATCTCCCAAGCAGACATTGGGCGTGCATCCCAAAGTCATAGCGCACTCGCACGATATTACCGTCGGCGACTGTGCATGGGACTCTGAAGTGTGCCGCTGACAATTAATCAGCCACTTAAGGCAACTTAAATTGCAATTAAAGGCAATTTTACATTGCCCGTAAGGTTTTGTGATCAATGCACAGGCAACACGGGTAGGCAGCCAACTTGTTTTCTCACTTTTCTCGTCTCAGTGCAGGATGAAAGGGGAGCTGAGCATTGATTGTGTGGGTTGTTAGGAGTTCACGTGAGAGTTTGCTGCTGCTTGTTTGCTGAGAGTTCAGACATTTTCCAGTGGTTTCTTCTGAAGTTTTTGCTTTGCTAATTTGTTCTGAGGACTCTTTAGTTCTGTCAGCTCTCTTGGAGCATTTCTGCCGAGTGCAGCCTTCAGTGCGCGAGGCACCTGCATCTCAGCAGATGGAGATTGTGTTCTCCAATGGGGGTCCTCCTCTGAGGAGGAAGAGAGGGGCAGAAGGGAGAGAAGGCCAGGTAACCACAGGCAGCGTTTCAGATAGAGACTTTTGGGAGGAGAGGTGCAAGCACAAGTGGTGCAGGGGCAATACGAAGTGCAAGGTGGAAGGATCTGCAGAAGATGCCACTATCCTGCTGCAAGGGTTTAAAGGCAGGTATCCAGCTACCTCAACATGTCTGAGGTCCAATGCTGCAGGGAGCTCCTCCTCTCTAGGGACACCAAGATATCAATATTCCAGATGATTGGCTCAGAGATTGCCTCCATCTGTGTGGGTTGGTACCCGATGCCAGTGGCTCTGAAGGTCACAGAAATCTTCAATTCTTTTGCATCCAGATCTTTCCAGGAGTCAGTGGGGGATCTGTGTGGAGCGTTTCAATCAGCGCTCACAGTTGCATCATGCTAGTCACTGATGCTCTCATCAGACGGGCCATAACCTTCATTCATTTCCATATGGACAAGGACAGCCAGGCTGAGTGAGCCAGAGGCTTTGCAGCAATTGCTGGGTTCCCCTGCATCCAGGATGCCATTGACTGCACTCATGTGGCCATCAAGGTGCCAGCGGGTCAGCCTTTGTGAATCGAAAGGGTTACTCCTCCATGAACGTGCAGATAGTATGTGACCACAAGACCCACATTCTGCAAGTCTGTGCAAGGTACCCTGGGAGCTCCCATGATGCATACGTCCTGTGACACTCCCAGGTGCCCAGACTGTTTGTGGCTTGAGCTCAGCTGGATGGTTGGTGACAAAGGGTGTCCCTTGAAAAATTGCCTCATGATGCCACTCCGGCCCCCAAGGACAGAGACAGAAGAGAGGTACAACAGGAGTCATGCCTCAACAGGGCTGTTTGAGAGGGCCATTGGGCTGCTGAAGATGATGTTTCACTGCCAATCAAGGGGATCCCTGCAATATCTTCCAGAGTGTGTGTCAGTCATTGTCACTGTCTGCTGAGCTCTGCGCAATCGGGCACTGGCAATGGGGGGCCTCACTGGAGGATGAAGATAGGGAGGCAGCTCCACAGGGCTCAAAGGAAGACTTTATTGATGGATCTGATGAAGAGACCAGGGAGGCACAGGGTGAGGGATGTGGAGGCAGACTTAAGGAATCTTCAGGGAGGCAGGGAGACCAGGGAGGCCTTGAATCAACACGCCTTCAGCTAGGCTGCCAAGGCGCAGTTTCACTCTCATGGCAAGGGTGCTGCCCTTGATTGGCCAGCCAACATGAAATCATGTTGTTTCGACATTCGCGGGCGGAAGTGGAAATCATGGCCACTTCCAGCCCTGACAACCTCACACGCCCAATGAGTGAGAAATTCAGGCCCACCTGTTTTGGTGTCACAAAGAAGCAGTGCTGTAGGTACTGAGACATATGGACTGATATTAGAAGATTTCACTCCAAGTATGATACATCCCTGCTGTGAGCTTATATCTATGGGACAGGGGATTGTCAGCCCAGAATTCCTGACTTTCATTCACAGTGTATCAGGCTTCCTACCAGAATTGATATCATACAATCTTCCCTGAATCACTTACCAGGAGGTCAGGTTAAGAAGAAATGGAGCAAATGGAATTCCAATGAAGAGAAGCGATTTTGTTTTTTGTTTGCAACCCATCTGAAAAATTGGACCAAGGTCTCACTGGCTTTACCTTGAAGTCCAATGTGAAAGGGTGCAAAATATTTAATTTCCTCCTGCTATATTTCAAAATAGGAACATCATTGCCTTTCCCAGAAGACCAGAAATATAAACCTGCCAGAAGTAGAGGTTTTGACACCAAAAATACAAATTTATGTGGGATTCTTTTCAAATGCCTAGCACTGTGAAATCATGTTATGACCGAGCAGTTGGTAAAATTGAGTTATTTTTTTAAAAATCCCAGAGGGAAACTTTAAACAACTGTCATAACCTATAATTTTAAGTGGTATGTTTGAGATGCAACTCTAAATTCAGGAATCACACCACCGGTTCTTGATAGGTTTTATATTAAGCTAAATGAAATATTTTATTAATTTACACAGGTTAAGTATGTTCACATGGCTACAAATTACCAAACTAATCTCCGTTAAGGCAACAGCAACCCACAGACTTAACCAGACACCAGGCAAAGCATTTTCACCTTACAAATTCAAAATTAGATTCTTTTCACTTTGGTTCCTATGGAGACAGTTGGAGGCTTACAAGTGCTTTTGATCTCACATTGTTTCTGCACTACACACACAAAATGGTTGTCTTGTTATACCTAGCACAGTCCATTGCATGTAAATCTTCATTGTGCCACCTCTAACAATAAAAATCCTTTCATAGTACCAGCTTCTATTAGCAATATAAACATACTTCTTGTTCTCTGCTCACTAGGTGCCAGATTTCACCCCACTTCTTGAATGCTGTATTCAAAAAATGCAAATGCACTCTATCTCTCTGTTTACACCTCAAAACTAGTACGCATCAAAGCACACAGACTAGCTGACTTTAAATCAATTAAGACACACCCACAGACTAAACCTCTATTTTAAAAGAAAAATATTTTCCAATAAAATTATATACATTAATAGCTTCATGGCAAATAAGGAGATACATTCCATGAGCTTTCATTGGGAATGTTAAACAGAACAGTTCAGAAAGGCTCAACAAGAAAACGGATGGATCAGAATATCGACTTTGCCAACATTAAAATGGGATAAAGGGCTCCTAAGGAAAAGCATCATAGTGATAGGCATCTGGTTAAGTAGTAACTAAGTCAGAGCACTGAGCTGTTAGACTTTGAAGCTGTGAATATTTTCACGGGTGAGTCATAGAAACATAGGATCTTACTGCACAGAAGGAAGCCATTTAGCTCATTGTGCCTGTATCGGCCCTAAGAAAGAACCAGCCAATTGGTCGCAGTTAGCTGCTCCTTTCCCAATAGCCTTGCAACTTTTTCCTTTTGAAGTATGTGTCCAAAACCCTTTTGAAAGTTACTATTGAACCAGCTTCTACCACAACATACTGTGATCTGTTTCATAGGGTGACACCTTTCCCTCTAGCCCTGCAAATGTTTTCACTTCAACTGTTTACCAAATTCCCTTTTGAAAGCCTTGATTCAATCTGCCCCCAACACACACTCAGGAAGTGCATTCATGTCTATAGGTCATTATTCTGTTGATGAGTTTTACCAAAAATTACATAAACACATAAAATAGAGCTCTTACCATTGTAATCATCTGTTTCTGTGCCTCTGAGAAGCAGTGCTGTTCAGTGTTTGGATTAACACACCAAACTCTTTTAGGAAATAAGCTAATTAGCCATAGTTTAGCCATTGTCCACAAAGGACCAGAGGCATCACTCTCCATTTGAGAGAGACAATTGGTTATATATCACTGGAGGGGCACCACTCCATAAGAATGGGGCGAGGTGAGGAGACAGCCTCCATGAATACCATAGTCGGTACAGCTATTGAAGCTGCACCATTGGCATTATTCTGCATCACACTCGAGCTATCTAAGCTAACTGACCTCCACAAATAGAATATAAAATGTGTTTACAAATTATTAGTTGAAGTAAGTTCAAGTGAGTTTTATAACATTAGAGCCTCACATCTCAGATAGAAGGAGCATTAACAGTTTGAGCCAAAGCTATTCACTATTTAGATCAGCTACCTGATTAATATTCATGTCCATTCTTTGCATTTTATTGAAGATGTATTAGGTGACCAAAAGTTTGGTCAAAGGGATAGGTGTTAAGAAGCATTTTAAAGGAGGAGAGAGAGAGGTAAAGGAGCAGAGAGGTTTAGGGATGGAATTACAGAGCATAGAGGTTAGGCAGCTGAAAACAATGCAGTCACCAGTGATGGGGCACTGGAAACTGGGAATGCAAAAGACGCTATAATTGGAGGAGGGATCTCCAATGGTTGTAGGGCTCGAAGGGGCAAGGCCTGGAGGGATTTGAAAACAGGAAGAGAATTTTTAATTTGAGGCATTGCCAGACAATCACAGAATAAACAGGACTTAGTGGAAGCTTTCAATGAACTGATATTTATAAAGGGTAGAAAGTGGGAGGCAAGACAGCATAAAAATATTTGAGACTAGGAGTAACAAAAGAAAGGCTGTCGATTGCAGCAGCTGTTGGGCTGAGGCAGGTGTGGAGATGAACGATATTATGGAAGTGAAGGAAAGTGATTTTGGCAATAGGGATGATATAAGTAGGAAGGTCAGCTCAGGGTTAGATAGGATTCAGAGGTTGTGAACACTTGGTTCAACCTCAGACAATAGCCAGTGAATGGAGTTGATGGAGGGAAATGAAGGCAGTGGCTTTGGTTTTCCCAATGTTGACATTTATTTAGTTCATGAGCCCTCATCTTCTTGTACCATGCTTTGCATGGCTGAACAAGTTGGTTCAGCAATAGGTCTTTCTATATTTTTGGAGAGGCTTTATTAAACAATAAAGAATGAAGCACAAAAAATCCAAATCATAAAATATCTCTACCTAACTTGGAGCAAAATCACTAAACGGCTGTAACCAAGGGTAACTATTACGAAGCTCAGTTGGTTAGAAAGTTTTGATCAAGACCAGGCTGCAAATCTTTTTCAAGCCACTTTGCTGAATGCACACAAAATACTAAATATAACTCAGCAAAAACAGTGACTGAGTTGCTTATTAAAGGGGCAGTTGCAACATGGATATGAAAGTGGTTAAGGAACAGAAAGCAGAGAGTAGTAAATTATTATTTTTCATTCTGCAGGGAAGTAAGCAGTGATGCTCCCTAGGGCCTCGTATTAGGACCACTGCTCTTTTTGACATACAGGGCATAATCTCAAAATCTGCTAGTGTAATGAAAGTCCAAAAAGTAGTAAACAATGCAGTGGATAGTATCTGATGTGAGGAGAACCGTAGACAGATTTGTAAAATGGGCAAACACATGTCAACTGTAATTTAACACAGAGAAATGTGAAATGATGCATTTTGGTAGGGCAAATGAGGCAAGACAATATAAATTAAATGGTGCAATTTTAAAAGGGGTACAGGAACAGAGGCAGTCAGGTGTGTATGTGCACAAATCTTTGAAGATTGCTGGATAATGCTGTTAAGAATGTTGAGAATGCTGTTGAAAAGCTTTAAAGAGAGTGCACAAAATATTTACTAGAATAAAATATTTCATCTAAATGTTAATGCAGAATTAAAGAGTGGAAATTTCTCAAGGAACTCATTGATGAATGTTAGTGTACCTTCAGCAGCAGGAACTGATTTCCTGAGCCAGGAATTCAGGATATCAACTTAGTGGAGAGATTGCAGAAGCCAAGATTGTTTTCCTTAGAGTACAGAAGGTTACTGGGAGATTTAATGGTGTTAAAAATTATGAAGGATCTTAAGCGAGCATGAATATCAGTAATCAGAGAGCACGGATTTAAGGTAATTAGCAAAGAGAGAACAGACAAGATGAAGAGAATTTCTTTAAACACTGATGTTGACTGATCTGGAATCCATTGCATGAACTGCTGGTGGTCGAAGATTCAAGAATAACTTTCAAAAGGGAATTGGATATATATGTGAAGAAAAAAATCATAGGGCTATGGGGAAAGGGCAGGGGCGTGGGACTAATTGGATATCTCTTTCAAATAGTTGACACAGGCAAGATTGGCTGAATGGCTTCCTTCTGTGATGTAACATTCTATGACTTTATAAATTACAAACAAACAGCAGGATAAGTACCACTGCCTTACAGTGCTGCAAAATCTGATTTTTACGGGCATACCAATTGCCCTTCAAGTTGTATCAACTGCATGCAGTACGTATAATCTATTATCAAAATAATTACAAAGCTATAGCCAAAGATGAGCGCATTACTTGATTTTCTAAAAGGTTTTGCCCCGTCAATATCATAATAACGTGAAGGAGGTGACACATTTGCTTTATTTCATCTAAATGTTAATGTAGAATTAAAGAGTGGAAATTTCTCAAGGAACTCATTGATGAATGTTAGTGTACCTTCAACAGCAGGAACTGATTTCCTGAGCCATCTGCAATGCTTTCAGTTTGATAATATCTTGAGGAATGATTCTGTCCATATTTATAATGATTGAAATAGCTTTAAAACACACCAGAAGGCAAAATATGTAAGAAAAAGAGTTGCATTTTTGGAACCTGAAGGGATATTAGTTAGAATAATTTCTTATTCAAAGCAATTATGAAATAACCTGTAGATTTTTTTTTCCATAACAAAAGCCACATTCTTTGGCTTTTGTTTGAGGTGATAGGATATGATCCTGGTATTGCCAATACTATTCAGTTTGCATTGATTTTGCACTGTTGTTTTAATGTACGTGATTCACGAGGAGAGATGGGCAGATTGTATTCTCTCTCACTCACTTGCTCTCCCTGTAAATCAGGTGCATTAAAACAATAGTGCAAGATCAATGCTTTATTAATGGAATAGGGAGGGTCATCAGAATTGATGTTCTACTGCTCATCCAGCACAGAGAAAGACAGCAATTAACAACCTGCAGTAAAGGAAGAACGTGGTTACATTTCTATAGCATCTTTCATAACCTCAAGCCACTCTAAAGCTATTATGCACAAAGCAAGGTTACACAAATATCAATTGAGTGAATGGCTGCCCTATCTTTAGCTTGAGTGGATTGGATCGGGAATTTCCAATGGGCTTTGTTGTGGCTCTTTAATTGACCGGCAGCAATAGCATCTCGCTTCTGGATTCTTCATCAGGCAGGCAGGATCATACATTGCATCTGGAAGGATTTTTAAGTAAAGGGACCTCGGCGGGGTCAGAATGCATCAACTGGACATGGATTTTTGAGGCTTCAGCAACCACAGGAATGGAAAGGAGACCCAGGAAGTATTTAAGGTTGTTTGGTGTCTCATGGAGAGGTCTGGAGGCTTGTGTGTTTGAACATTAAGTGTTTATTAACAACTCATAACTATATACATCTCCAAGTTACGGCCCTGACTCGGTGTTGTCCTCAAGCTGCACCGATTAAACATTCAGTATGCTCTACTTGATTAGTGCCCTGATTATCTTTAAAGGTTAGCTCAGCATTTTTACTCAATGTTTGTTCACCCTTGCTAGGTTCTTTGACTCTGCAATTGATGGGAATTCACAATGAACCTCCATGTACTCTGGTGGAATCCTTAGCTGCACAGTGGATTTTTTTTCTTTGCCCTTCATCCTTTTCTCTTTTTTAAATTTCCCTCAGCACTTTGTGATCTGGCTAGGCCCTATGACTGTGTTTGATTAGGTCTGGCTTTTCATCTGCACAGTGGATTCTTCCTCTGCCACATTTCTCAGTTTTGAATCTTGCTCAGCCTTTTGTGATCTGGCTCGGTCCTCTGACTCTGTGCTCAATCAGGTCTGGCAATGAAGCTTTTTTAGGTGATCTCCAGCTGTGTCTTTGATTCAGTTGAACTTCAGTCAAGGCAGGATGCTGTTCCTTTGCTTCTCATTCTCTGGGATCCTTCTCCAGCTTCTTTGAGGTCATGGGTTCAACCATTTGCTGCCACCATGTTGTAAGGTTGTTTTGTGTGTTTTCCCACTGGCGTAACGTTAATTCTGGCATGGAAGGATGATTCATTTCGGGCCTTACTTTGCATACCATTACCAGGATGCACATTGGGTTCCAGCAGGATTCACGTTCCACCATGGTGGACATCTTCAGATAATCCCGCTGTGCTTTCACGTCAGCGTCAAACAGGTCTCTCGGCCCCTCATGCCAAATTGTTGCCCACCCTGATGAATTGTTCCCCATCCCACCAAATTGTTCCTCATCCTGCCAAATTGTTTCCCATGCTGATGAATTGTTCCCCATCCCGCCGCCTGCCATGACACCTGGCACCAATGAGACTGGGCAATTGCACCCATAATAATTGCACATCTATCTTTCTAGGATGTCAGGCTTGGCTCAATCATAGCACTCTCAAGCCCCTCTGCTGAAACTCAAGCCTATAAACCAACTCTACTGTACAGTACCGAGGGAAAGCTATAGTGGCAAAGGTGCTTTTTTTCAGGTGAGATGTTAAACTGTGGCCCTGGCTGTACTAAAAAGATTGGATGGCATTATTCAAAAAAAAAAGCAGGAGAGTTCTTCTGGTCCTGACCAATGATTATCCTTCAACCAACAAGGTTAAATAGATTATAGGTCAGAACATTGATTTCATTGCTGTTTGCGGGGTCTTTCTGCTTTCCTGTGTAACAACAATCAGAAGTACTTCATTGGCTGTAAATTGTTTTAGATCATCCTGAGGTTATGAAAGGTGCAACATAAATGCATGTTCTTTCTTATTTCCAATACCTTTATTTCAGATGGTGATTGAGTTGCTGTGTATTCCCACCATTTTTTTAAATTTCAGATTTCCAAAATTTGTGATTTTCTTTTTAAGCCTTTTGTTAGGTTAGGTTTAAGTGGAGGATACTGGGTTATTCCTCTAACAGTTAGTTTAAACGGAGGGTACAGGGTTACTTCCCTAACAGTTAGGTTTAAGCGGAGGGTACTGGTTATTTTCCTAACAGTTAGGCTTAAGTGGAGGATACTGGGTTATTCCTCTAATAGTTAGGTTAAGTGGAGGGTACTGCGTTACTTCCCTAACAGTTGATCAGTTGCCTTTGTCATGACCACAGCCAATGTTATTCATTGAGCAGGCCAAATCCCAGAGGGAAACTTGTCTTTCTGATCGTAACTTTATTTTTATATTTTGAAAATGAGGGGAAACCTACTAATCCTAGAAGCATAGAATCCCAATAACACCTTCAGGATTCTAAAATCAGAAGATTTATTAACAAGAAGAAAAAAAACTTAAGCACACAAGATTAAAATTACACAGTTAAACGGTCTTACAAAATATTCCCCCCAAAAAATCCATTTGGTTAAAACACACAAGTAAACATCTCCCTCATAGATCTTTAACCATAAAAATCCAGTAACCCAAAGCAAAAATTTCTGCTGCATTAATAAAGTATACCAGACAAATTCTCATTCTCTTCCATGCTGCTGTTGAAAAAAGCTGAAGGAAGTTCAGGAACAGACTGGTCTCTGTAAACAAAAACTCCTCTGGCTTGAAACTGGATGTTTGCTTCAAATTCACAATCTTTCTCATCACAGAGCTGGCCTCAGGACATCTCCCACACACAGCCAACCCAACTCAAATAAACATCTTTCCTTAAATATCCTTTTTTTCCCCTTTGACCTTAGACTCCATTGTTCCAAGCACCTCTCTGAATTCAATTTTTCCAAAATATAAAATCTTCCTATTGCCTCCACTTTTAGTTAAATTAAAATTTAACAACCTTCTCTTGTTTATCTATGAAAACTTTGTAAGTTGTAAAAGTCCCTTGTCACTTCTAAATTTCCTTTGATATTTAACAGCTGAAAAGTCAAGACCCTATATCTTAAAATGCAAATTTCAAACCCAACCTATTTACACATACATTCAATTTCACCATAGCCTCTCATTACAAATGCATGTATCTTGCCCCATTACCTTTCATTTCTCTACTCCCACAGACAAGCTGTCCTTACTAACCTTCCCTCAGTTAATTATATACACACACACACACACACACACACACACACATTCACAGCCTTCTTTACAAAATAGCACCATATTCCCAAAAGTAATTTAAAAAATCTTCACACCTTGCTGAATTTGAAGGAACATTAATTTGTACACTGTGACCTGTAATTTTTAGAAAAATGAATTTGAATTCCTTGCACTTGTTTCAAACAGTTGATCGAAAAGTTCTGACTGTTTTTGCACACAATATATCACTGGTGCATTGCAATACTGAACCAATTGATTGCATAACCAACTTATTAACCAGCGTTTTATTAACTAGTAGTAATGCTGCCAACTAAAGGTAGACTTTACACAATGACTATAATAAACCAATATATTGACAGTTCTATGTTATGAAATACTTTACCAAAGAACAGTCTCATGTAAAAATTGGTAAGGTGGAGTAGAAAATGGCAACTAAGTACTCATCTGTCTTTTAATTATTTCTACCTGACAAGAGCTAGTGATAGAAATGGCTTGTAAAAAGCTGGAGGAAAGTCTAGTTGAAACTAAGGCCTCATTGTAGATGATGAATTAGCAAATGGTGCAGCACCCCTGTATTATAGGGGAACATCAAAAGGAAAGCATAAGCAAAGATTGTAAATATAAAGAACAATTAGAAGCAGGACAATGAAGCTTAATGTTATTCTGGTCATTTCCTGAACCTGGTGACAAAGAGACAGAAGTCTAGGACCAGAAGAAGTATAGAAGGTTAATGAGTCACAGCACACATTATTCCAGACAGTGGGCCTATTGAATAGAGTCATCTAACTGGCTGCCATGGAGGATCATGAAGGGATTCAACCTCATGCGGGTGAGTCTGAGATGTGTGACCTGGTCCTTGAAAACCAGTAGCAGCAACCCAAAACCGTGACAGTGTAAATCATCAGCACACTGCAGTGACAGTATAAATGCACAATGTTATTAGTGTAACTTATCAATGTGCAGCAGTTACTGCGTAAATCATCAGCACACAAGGAGTCAATGTAAATCATCAATGTCTTCCATTTCAAAGCTGCAGGGATCTTCAAAGAACCTACAGGAACATTTCAGGTCTCAGATGTCAGCTTATTTAATGATTTCAGATGGGGATTATGTTAACATGTTAAAACTCTTTCCCAAGTGTTCAAGTTCGGTCTCAAGAAGTTAAATTCACAGACTGCAGGACTGGCAAAAGTGGATTAGGCTTCAGATGTGGCATTTGGACCAGCATCCTTCAGAAAACGAAAGATACTTTGAAATAGTGATTGTTCGTACCTGCTGCTGCATCAGATCTATTCATTTGAACTCAGTATGGTTTATTACCAATTTAAGCTTCTGTATTCTGCTCTGGGGGTGGGGTAGGGTGATTGTGAAGAGGCAGTCAGTTTGTCTAAAAGCTGACACTGGACTCAGACTTTTAAAATAGAAGGCACTGTTACAGCTGGAAGAGCAACCAGACAGGAAAGAATATTGAAATAGATGGAACACAGGAGAGTAGCTTTAACTTTAGCATAATGACCCACTAAGCTAGGCTAGGTTCCATAAAATATGTGAATGCATCATACTGTGATGGGATGTCACTTTAAAATCCCAGAAGAAATGTCGGTGCCATATTGATCAATGTTCAGCAAGGCCACCCCCACCACACCCCAACCCCCCACCCAACCCCAACAGCCATAATGTGCTGCAAGGCCACCCATCAGTGTGAGGAATCCCGCCCTTGAGAGCTGCCTGTTAAGTCTAATTGGTCAATGCATTGACCTGGGGAATGAACCAGAGAATGGTTATGACCTATTTTGTTTAGGCGCAATGTGTGTACATGTTCTTTCTGTCTGCAAAGAACAGGGCCCTGTGTGTTAATATATGTAGCTTCAAACACGCATAAATGTGCCACACTGCAAACCTGACTGATTATCTTCAATTGGTTGTCAGCGTAATTCTTAGCACACTCAGGATTGTTTATCAAATGTTGTCCAATCACGGAATCACATCTAATGTTGGACAATGCAATTTGAGTTTTGCAACCACAGGCCAGTTGGGTACAGTATGTACCCTGCCTGTTGTGAACAATGGCTGGGACATGCTGTTTGATATGATCTGCCAATCTTTGGGACATGCAGCCTACATACCTGGCAGCACACTGGCACGTTACTCATTTGTGTAATAGGCAGAACATCTTTTTGGCTTGCCGACAGCATCCTGTTTGTGGCGAACATCAGTTGTGTTGCTACTGCTTAGTAGCAGCGTGAAACAGCTAGCTTCACCTGTTGCTCAAATTTTTGAGATGCCTTGCCCTTCCAGGGTAATCTGAGGTAGACTGGGCACTTTTCAGGATTAAAAGTGGTGGCCTTAGACCCATTCATAAGTTTACATGATATATAGCAAGCAATGGTGTAATATTCAAGCTCTGTACTACCAAACAGCAATTCTTTTTTTTATTCAGTCATGGGATATGAGCATTGCTGGCAAGACCAGCATCCCTAATTGCCCTTAAGAAGGTGGTGGTGAGCCGCCTTCTTGAACCAATATAGTCCATATGGCGTAAGTACACCCACAGTGCTGTTAGGCAGGGAGTTCTAGGATTTTGACCCAACGATAGTGAAGGAACAGCTATGTAGCCCCAAGCTGGATGCTATGTGGTCTGGATGGAAGTTGCCGGCAGTGGTGTTCCCATGCATCGTCTGCCTCTGTTTATCTGGATGGCAGAGGTTGTAGATTTGGAAGGTGTTGTTGAAGGAGCTTTGGTGAGTTAATGCAGTGCATCTTGTCGATGGTACACACTGCTGCCATAGAAATGCTAGAGACATACGAAATATATAAGTCCTACTGGGTTTAGCAATGACAATACATTGAGACCACTAATTCCATGTGAATTAGCTGGAGTAAGCTATTTTATAAACACTGAAGTGGTCTCTAGTTGCTTTTTTAATTAAGATATCTATGCTGTTGAGTAAATATCCTATGAAAAAGGTACAAATGAAACTTGACATAGGGAATGATAAAGCATTACTTTTGGAAAGTCATTGGATCTGCAGCTTACCCAAAACCTGATATTTCTTGTCAGAGTATTGGATATATACTAATGGCATCACGTGTAAAAAATCAGAGAATAAACAAGTTATCTTAAAATTACATACACAATTTGTTACCCCACCTGCCAAAGATTAAAATCCCTGCTAAAAGATGCAGAAGTAGTTGAGGAAGAGTGTGTGAGGTTAATGGAAGATATTAGTGAGAAGTGTGAAATCTTTAAAAAGTATCAGAGGATGCTGCCATGTCCTATCGTAAACCTTCTATTGGCACGTGATTTTAGCAAAGTACTTGCCATGGATCTAAAGGCATGAAACAAAGACAGTAATATTTTCATTCTATATTTTATAGACCTGCTTACCAGATTTAGTCTTTCTACAATATATAGTAAGGACAAAAGGGTGATTATAGACACAACCTTGGAGAAATGGATAGAGACCAGGCTTGGAGTGCCGGTGAAGTTTCTAGCTGATAAATGGAGGGAAATTTGCCAATGACAAGTTCAGAAATGTGTGTATAAACATCATAAATACTGTAGCTGAAAGTCCTTTCAGCAATGGATTCTTTGAAAGGAATTACACAGTGATCAACAAAATACTGCATTAAATTTTAGATGATCAACCAGACTTCAGGTTGCCAACTATCTTGGCATGGACGGTTCATGCAAAGAATTCAGTTCAGATGAGCGAAGGATAGAGTTCCTATCAATTGTCTAAGGGTGAAAACCCAAATTGGCTTCTGTTCTGTGTGATAGTCCTCCTCCTCTGAAAGATACGACAATTAGTTCTATTTTTACTGTGCATTTGAATGATTAGCATGCAGGGAGACAGGCTTTCACCAAGGCTGATGTCTCAGAGAAATTTTGGAGAGTGCTAAGGCATCATATAAGACCCTCTGAGGCAGAGTTTAATTCAAGAGATTTAGCATAGCATAAAAAGAGAGTCATAGGAATGGAAATGTTCTGAAACAGTATTTATCAAGCATGGCAATCAAATTGTTAAGGTTCATTAATCCCAATTAATCATGAGGAATAATTACACAATCTCAGATTCTGAGCAGCTTATACAAGTAAGCAAGGTGCCTTGTACCTAAAGGCTGGAATTTTATGGCCTCCCAGGATGGTCGCAGGGTGTTGTAAAATTGGGCAACTTTGATATCCTGTTCTTTAGATCTTTTTCCTAGCTCCTGAATCTCTGCCTATAGGGCCTCAACCTTTTTTCTATCTATGTCATTTGTTCCAACATGGACCACAACCTCTGGCTGTTCACCTTCCCCTCATAGAATGTCCTACAAAATGTTCAGGATTATCCTTTTCTCTGGCACCATGGAGACAACACAGCATTTGGGAATCATTTGCAGTTGCAGATACAACTGTCTATCCACCTGACCATCAAATCCATTTGACAACTGCATTTCTATTCTCTTTTTCTCCTCACTGCAACCCCCTGCAACCACCCACCTCGCAGCTGACACCACACTGTGGATTTGCTTCTGTCTGAATCACCCTGGGGTGTCATCATCTTCAATGGTATATAGCACTGCATGCCACACTCCCAGGGCACCTCAACATTGCCTGCCCTGTTTCTCCTATTCTGCCTGGTGGTCACACACTCCTTCCCCTCCTGAACTGTCGGTAGTTGTCAGGTGACCAACTGCTCCAAAACTCTTAGCTTCCCACATGCACTGTAATGATGCCAACTGTGTGGATAATTGTTTCTCTTGATCACTTGAAAAGCCACTGTTCCATCTATTTTGCCCTCCTGACATTGAACCATTTTCTACTACTAATGAGTCCACTCATGAAGCTTAACACTGTCCAAGTCAAAGTAGCCCGCTTGATTGGCACACAATCCACAAACATTCACTCCCTCCAACACCGATGAACAGTGGAGAAGTGTATAACATCTACAAGATGCACTGCAGAAACTCATCAAAGCTCATTAGACAGCACCTTCCAAACCCACAACGCTACCATCCAGAAGGACAATGGCAGCAGGTACCTGGGAACACATCCACCTGGAAGTTCCCCTCCAAGCCACTTACCATCCTGACTTGGAAATATATCGGCGTTCACTGTTGCTGGGCCAAAATCCTGGAACTCCCACCCTGACAGCACTGTGGGTGTACCTACACCACATGAACTGCAGCCGTTCAAGAAGGCAGCTCATCACCACATTTTCAAGGGCAATTAGAAATGCTGATCTAGCCAGCGACGCCCACATCCCATAAATGAATTTTTAAAAATCTCAATTTGCATGGCTTTTTGTATTTTCTCAACCAGTTATTTCACTGATTAGCTGCTCTGGAGGTGTTAAGATTATTATAGGTTTATCATATTCTGCTGCTATTTTTCATTGCACCTTCTACATTCACAATTCTCACACTTACTTAGGCATGTGAAGCTTTGGGGAATTTGTTAATAGATTTTTTTTTCCCAAATTTCAAAACACAGTTGAAACATTTTAACATCATGCTATTGTGGCATTACAATTTGATATGTTAATATATGAAAGTAAAATCACTAAGATAAAACGTAATAGCATAATTGGACAGGCCAGTTCCTGTGTGAAAAAGACTTGAATTTATATAGCCCTATTTATGACTACAAGACCTCTCAAAACACTTAATAACCAATCAGATACTTATTGAAGTATGGTCACTGTTGTAATGTAGGAAATATGGTAGCCAATTTGCGCACAGCAAACTCCCACAAACAGTAATGTGATAATTTTTTATGTACAATGTGTTTTTGTGATGTTGGTTGAGGGACAGATATTGGCCAGGACACTAGGAGTATAATTTTATGCCCAGCCAGATCGGGCATAAAATACCGCGAGAAGACGTCAGGCAAGAGTCCCGACATCATCCTACGCACGCATAATCTTCAGGTTGGCAGGGGGTGTGCAGGGGTGGGGTGGCGGCGCCAGGGTCAAAGCCGTGCATGCCATCAATTAAGAGGCTACTTAAGGCCATTAAAAACTCAATTGAAACCGATTTTACATTGTGCGGTTTCGCACTGATCACATGGGCAAAGCAGGCAGGCGGGCAGCCCACGTTTGGCAAAACGTCACCCAAGGGTGGGAAAAGAAGGTTCAGCAACATTGCCAGTGTGAATAGGGAGGACTTTAGGGGCAGGATTTTCAGGTCGGCGTCCAGGCACGCTCCCAACACTCACAAGCGTAAAATAATGCTCGATGGCATCAGGCAAGCGTCCTGACATCATAGCGCACTCGGGTGAAATTTCAGTCAGCGGACGCACGCGAGAGTTGACAGCACGCCCGCAGACAGCTAAGAGGGCTGTTAAGCCCATTAATCAATTAATTGAAGAGAATTTTTCCCTGCCTATCCAACCTTACAGTTGGCGGATGGGCAAATAGGGCAAGAGGCCAATGGATTTTTGAGGAAACCTCATCCACAGGTGGGATGAGATTTCCGAAGTTAATTAAAATTAAAAATTTTTTAAACTCATTTTTAACGTATCCCTACTCATGTGACAGTGTCACATGAGGGGACATGCTTACCTTAATTTTAAAATCTTTGTTTTTAATGTTAGAAATCTCCAGCTCCCTGAAGCAGCTCTGTGTCTTCAGGGAACTTTCACTGATTGCACCCGCGCATATGCGCACACCTCAGCGCTCGCGCTCCTCCCGCCCCTACCTGACAGTGCTGAGGTTATCAGAGTGTGTATCATGCTGGCTGGCCATCAATTGGCCAGCATGAAATCGCGGTCGGGGCCTGATTGCGGGTGGTAGACCGTTGCACGGCCATTCCTGGGCCGGCCCACCGCACCCGCCCAATGAGGAGAAATTCTCCCATAGGAGATAGTTTGCTGCTGGTTACTTATTTGAACTTGACAGCTTCATCTCCATTCTGAGCTTTATTCTTAACATTTCCAGCTTAATTTCAGGACTCATTGGTGTCTCCAAGGCTCCTGGAGGATTTTGAACGTGTGGACCCTTCGAGGTCTCAGACAGCCTTCAGGTATTCTTGGAATTGGGATTGTGGCCTCCACTGGAAAAAAGGGAGAGGAGGCAGGTGTCCCAAAGTAGCTTCCAGGGGAGGGACCTGTGTGAGGAGAGGCGCAGGGTCAAGAGGAGCATGGCCAGCAGGTAGCCAAAGACGGAAGAAGACGCAGAAGATGCCACTCTCCTGCTGCCAGGGTTTACAGGCGGCGATGCAGCTACCTCAATATGTCTGAGGTGCAATGTAGAGGAGGCTCCGCCTCTCAAAGGAGACAGTGACCTCCATTTGCCAGATGATTGGGCCTGAGATCAGCTCCGACTGTGTGGGTGGACACCCCATGCCAGTAGCTCTGAAGGTCACAGTGGCCCTCAACGTCTATGCCCCTGGCTCTTTCCAGGGGTCAGTGGGGGATCTTTGTGGAGTGTCCCAATCAGCTGTCCACAGCTGCATCAAGCTGGTAACAGAAGCTCTGTTCAGGTGGGTAAAGACACTTATTCATTTCCGCATGGTTGAGGCCAGCCAGGCTGAGTGAGCCAAAGGCTTTGTCACGATTGCTGGGCTCCCCCACGTCCAGGGTACAATCGACTGCACACATGTGGCCATCAAGGCACCAGCGGGTCAGCCGGGTGCCTTCGTCAACAGGAAGGGCTTCCACAGGATGCAGATTCTTCAAGTCTGTGTATGTTACCCTGGCAACTTCCATGACGGTTACATCCTGAGACACTCCAAGGCATTGAGGCTATTCAGTGCTCCAGCCTGACTAGATGGATTGCTGTTGGGTGACAAGGGCTATTCACTGAAGAGCTTGCTTATGATGCCTCTCCCCCACCCAAGAACAGAGGCATCATAAGAGCAGCATTATAATAGGAGTCATGCCTCCACAAGGACACTGATAAAGGGGACTAGTGCCTCCTGAAGATGCACTTCTGATGCCTGGATCATTCAGGGGGAGCACTGCAATACCCCCCCAAGTGATAGTGGTTGCATGCTGCGCCCTCCACAATCTGGCACTGGTAAGGAGGGACCCACTGGAGGAAGAGGATCTTGACACAGATTCACAGGCTGCAGAGGATGAATCCAGTCCTAAGTCAGAAAAGGAGCACGGTGAGGAGAAGGCTGAGGGCATGGAGGCAAACCTCTGTATTCTTCAGGGAGGGAGGGATAGCAGGGATGCCTTGATCCAATGCTCCTTCAGCTCGGCTGCCAAAGATCTGCTTCCACCTCATGCCAGAGCTGCCACCTCCATCCTGGATGTCTGAAATGACCCTTTCCTTTGAACCAAAAATCCACTCAGTGCCTGTGCAATAAAGTTTAGAACCACTCACGTCCAGCATTACATACTGGTGTACCCTGCACCAAAAAAATACAAAGGTGAAGCATACTCAGGCCATTAGGACAAAAACAAAATTTATCTCATTTTGACAATCAAAAAAACTTAATTCCCAGACCAGAAAACAGAAACAAAATATTACACAACAGAAGGTCACACATGACCAGTCCCTCTTGTGTTCATGGTGCCTTAAACTTAAGTTTGTGAGTGACTCTGGCATCCTGTTGGCCTTGATGACCTTGGCAGTCATCGCCTGGCCAGTGGAGCCTGTGCTGACCATGCCTGGGAGGGAGCAGCCAGCGCCACGGCTGGCATTCTCCCAGTCATCGCAGCCTCATCAGATGCCAAGGTCACTGGCAGAGGGGCAGAGGAGGCACTGTCATCATCCAGAGTGCCCTGAGAGGAACCCGCAGAGACAAGAAGCAGCTCCTGCGCCAATGTGAGGTCCTTCTGGACCTCCATACTTGCAATTGATAGACAGGCACCTAACTGGGATACTGAGGTCAGTGCCTGTGCAAAGTCTTGCAGGTCCGAGCGCGACCACAGGAACCCTTGATTCTGTCCCTGAAGTTGCCTCTCCATGAGAGTCTCCACTCTCTCAATGGAGCAGGTAGTGCACTTGACCATGCGGGTCAACGCAGTGCTCATGCTCCGCATGGACTCCTCCACAGCAGAGACCATGGCATGCATACTCCCATGGATCTCCACCAGATCCTCCCACATATGCCACTGGACATCCAGCATCTGCCGCCTAATGGATGACTCCAGAGGCTCATCATCTGCCTTCGACTCAGCATCGTCCTGATCCCCAGCAGTCCTCCGGCTGCCGACCCCTGGGCACTCTCTGCCTCCACCTGTTCCTCAAGCCAGTGTGAAGTGCCCTCACCGCTGTGCACTGACATTCTAGTCGAGGATCTAACACGCACAAAGGTGCTGGTATCTGCGCTGGTGCCTGGTTCAGAGAGTTGGTGTGACACAGGTGCATGTGAAGCCTGGCGGTCCTCTGGCGGCAGGGGTGGCTCTTCTGGGTCCTGTGATTGAGTGCATTTTGGCGAACCTAGGGGAGAACAAGGACATGTCATTAGTTTAAGTCATCACCCTGTCACTGTGCACGCCAGGCCCCCTGGGGAGACAATGGAGATCTGAATCATGGTGCCACCGTCTTTCAACGATCAATGGGGACTCCAGTTTTGAGGTTCCCATCAATGATGAGTTTACACAAGAATGTGTGCACCATCTGAAACTCTCACCTCTGTGCACTGCACTCTTACCTTTGTCTGACATCCCAGCCTCTCCGCGGCCAGTTGACTGAGGTGCGTGCTGGCTCTCCAGCTCAAGGGCATCTTACTCGAATCTGCATAGGATTAGGAGGTTCTGGGGGCCTTGGCCTGTCCGCGACCTTTCAATGTTGTCATGGGTCGTCTTCTCCTGAAAGGACAGAGGAGCATTAATTAGTCCATTCTCTAACTGCAGCACCATTGCAGCCTGGCCAACTCCACCTGAGGAACACCTTGCAGGGCACACCTGAGCTGTGGCCCTCAAGCTGCGAGGTACTCAGTCCAAGCACCCTCTTGGCCAGCTCTGGCATCATTGACAGTTGGCACTTAGACACCCCTGAGCTCCACAAGGGGACACCCAGACCTTAATACTTCTCCACACTGATCCATGCCAACACGGTGCTCACCCTTCTGAAGCACAGCAAGTCGTTGAACCTTTTGCGGCACTGCACCCATGTGTGCCACATAACATGCTGCTGACCTGCGCTGCCACCTCCTCTCAAGCTCTTTTTGTAAGGTGTGGTGGCCTCCTTCTCCCAACTCTGGGGACAAGGGTATCCCTCCTGGAAGCCACCTCCTCCAGGAGGACCTCAAGGAACTCATCGAAAACCGGGAGCAGAGTGCCCACCCGACTTACCCTCCTGCATAGCATCTCCAGCTGCACTTGATGCCATAGCTTGTGTTCGCAATGCAGAAGATACATTCTTCCCTGGCAGCTTTCAAGGAGCTGCCTGGGCCGTTTTTAAACCGCCATCGAGTCCCCACTGGACCTGTCAGCCAACAGCCCCTTGCCCACCCTCCCCTTCCCGACCATTGAGAGGACGCTTTTCACACTGGGTGGGCCTTAATTGGCTCACCAATCCCATCCGCCCACCAAGGGAAAAATTCAGGTCCAAGGATAACTCCCCTGCCCTTTACTGAAATAGAGCCATGGGATCTTTCATATCCACCTAAATTGACAGATGGGGCCTCAGTTTACCTCTCATCTGAAAGATGGTATCTCTGACAGCACAGTATTCCCTCAGTACTGCACTGAAGTGTTCAAACACCAGACTGGGACTTGAAACTAGAACCTGGTAACTCAGTGGCAAGAGTGCTACCAACTGAGCCACAGCATGGCGCACTGTGTTCATTTCCACTAGAACCATGGAACTCACCACCCTCCCTACCCTATTTAGCAATAGTGCTCAATGCAGCATTTGGTGTGCCTAGTTTACACTGGAAATAATTTGATGTGAATAAATTGGCCTTTGTACAAGGCTAGATTCCTTAGGGAAGCACACAGAGAGAGTGCGGCTCAAGAAGTTTAATGTTTTCAGAGATGAAGGGTCATCTGATTCTAAGTCCAATCCAACCTTCCAAATTTACCATAATAAAGGCATGATGCCAATGATGTCAAATGACCCTCACTAAGCAGGTCAGCTCCCAAATTCACTGTCACAAAGTGTTAAGCCTGGGTACGAGATTTTAGTGTAACTCAGCCACTTTTAGATTAATTTCATGTCATATTCATTGCATTAAGCTAAAAGGTCAAAATGCCATTTTGTGTTCTGTACTTTATAATCATTCACATATATTAGTTGAGAGTTATTACATAATTTGGAAGCAGCCAGAAATAGGTGACTGACAAAATAGTGTACCTCAGTTAAGTTGTAATTAAAGAAATAGTAATTAATCAAGTAGTTATGTTAAAGCTGGATCTAAAACCTTACATCTGCTTTGGATGAGTATCAATCAGGTATGTTGTGCTAAGTTCAGCAAATGCTGAACCAAATAGACAATAGACAATTGCGCAAATTCAGCGAACAAAAGGAACTGCAAAAGAAACATTGGACGGAATTGTCCCAGATTTGCACTAAGTGCAGCAGTGGGAGAGAAAAAAGACATTTTACCCACCAGCCATAATGATGGGTTTTCACGCCATATCATCCCCTTCCTGCCTCGTGAATTATGCAGTCATGGAAACAAGCTAGATCGCTGGTGGCCAGCCTCCGATTTGTGTGCCTTGCCATTACCTTGCCACTTTCTCACTCCGGGTGTCATATCTTAACTACAGCACACTTCTCAATGCTTGCAGCCCAGGACTGCTCTAGTGAACACATGGCCCCAAAAGCCAAGAGGAGAGCAGACTGTTGATTCAGTGACGCACCCCTGGGATGCCTTCTGAACACCGTGGAGGACCACTGTGATGTCCTCTACCCCCTCTTTGGTTGCAGGAGGTCTATCAGACTCACCACTCCGGCTTGGGAGGCGGTAGCAGAAGTGGTCAGTGAAGTCAGCCACCCAGTACAGAAAACGGATGAATGATCTCATCCAGGCCACCAGGGTAAGTCAATGATCTCATCAATCTCAACTCAGCTACTCATAAGCCCATCATACATTCACTGGTATCTCACTCACTGCCACTCAGGGACTCTCACACATATCCTCACATCTCGATCTGGTCCGATCTCCTTTGCAGACTGCCTTCTCATTCCATCCATGGCTCTACACAGCACACACACATGCCGGGCCTCCTTCTCATTTAGCCTGCCAGGTGCCTTGCTTACATTCTCTCCATCTGTCTTTATGCTGGACAACATCGCGCACAATCAATGGGAGAGGTCCCAGACTGGGGGTGGAGTGCTGGACATCAAGATCCTCACTCCATTCTTGAGTAGCTCATTGGAGCTGGCCAGAGAGGACATCAACCATCCTTGCGGCGATGGTGAGGTAGGTGGTGAACACCCAACTGAGGATCCTGCACCACATTATCCCTCTCTCAACGTTACTCTGAGTTCACTGTTCTATGTGTAACATGGCTGCCAAGCACCAGGGAGGTGGTGGCATTATGGTATTGCCATTGGACTGGTATTCCAGAGACCCAGGGTAATGTTCTGGGGAACAAAAATAAAAATACCTGGAAAAACTCAGCAAGTCTGGCAGCATCTGCGGAGAGGAACACAGTTAATGCTTCAAGTCCGTATGACTCTTCAACAGAACTAAGTAAAACTAAGTAAAGAGTCATATGGACTTGAAACGTTAACTGTGTTCCTCTCTGCAGATGCTGCCAGACCTGCTGAGTTTTTCCAGGTATTTTTATTTTTGTTTTGGATTTCCAACATCCGCAGTTTTTTGCTTTTATCTTAATGTTCTGGGGAGCCGGGTTTGAATCCCACCACGGCAGATGGTGAAATTTAAATCCAATAAAAATCTGTAATTAAAAGTCTGATGATGACCCCAAAACCATTGCCGATTGTCATAAAAACCCATCTGGTTCACTAATGTCCTTTAGGGAATGAAATCTGCCACCCTTACCTGGTCTGGCCTAGTTGTGACTCCAGACCCACAACAATGTGGTTGACTCTTAAAGGCCCTCTGGAAAAGGGCAGCAACGCCCACATCCCATGAACAAATAATAAAAAAACAATAACCACCACTTTCTCTCTGAGGCACATCTGCCACGTCACCCTCAGGCAACCTTGACCCCGATCCCAGCATCAAGAGCCCCTCAGATGAAGACCCTGATGGCAGCACCATTGAAGACCTGTCATGGTGCTCACCCACACCCTCCACCACTGCAGTGACACACAGCTCGGTGGGACCTAGATGTAGAGCAGCCTCGGGATCACAATCTGGTGAGCACAGCACACAATCTGTTCCACAGCAGGCAGAGGCAGGGACATCCAAGGTCGCCGGCCCTCAAGGACTGTTGGAGGCAAGGAATCTGCTGAGTCCGATTCAGAAGATGAGCCTCTGGACTCAGTCGTCAAAGACAATTACGGGAACATCAGGAAGGGATATCTAGTGTACTCCTCAGATTGCAGGAGGAATACGTCCGCCTTCAGTCTGAGGTGATAGCCAATGCACCAGGGTCAACACTGGCAGGATGACGGCCACCATAGAGAGCTCAGTCCAGGATATCAGTCTTGCACTGCTGCATGGGCTGAACCCCATCGCTGATGCCATGGTTGGCCTCCAACACTGTCAACCCAACTTGGATGCGGGGCAGCTCGATCTCATTCTCCTTCTTCTCAAGGAGTTAGCCAGGGCCATCAGACACCCATAGGGAAGAGGACCAACAGCTCAACACCCCGGAGCCATCCATCCAGATGACTCCGAGAATGTCCAGCTGATCCAAATCCCCTTTTCCTGTGACCCCCGCAGCTCCAGCTCCACAGGCTGATGAGGGTGCACCTGGCCCACAGCAGAAGACCCAAAGCAGGCCGGGGCCCTCCAGATCTCGGCTTTCCAGAGGACGCCGAACAAAGTCATCACAGACAGAGCATAGTAGTCAGATGTCTGCCTCCACCTCCTCTGTGGATGTTGGGGGAGCACCAAGACATAGCGACATGGTTAGGAAGGTTATGAAGATGTAGTTGCACAGCATTGGAACAGGTGCTAATCACTTGTACATAGTGTTCATGATTATAAGTAAACTCCCAAGAATGTCTCCTGTCTATGGCCCCTTGTTATGATGAGCAGTGTTCGTGCACCAAAATCATGGTCCAGCTTCACACTCACTGGACACACCAGTGATGTCTGAACCTCAAGGGTGCTGGTCATTGCTGCCAGAATGTTATGGGCAGAGGTCACAGAGTTCTATTATTCTCTCTGTGTGCTCTCTGCACCTTTGAGGTGGAGCTGGCCCGCATCTCTTCAGTATCTGTGTACAGTGACGATGTGGTCCTGGAGGGGGCAGGTGCTGAAGGCTACCAAAGGATCTGGTGCATTTAAAGCTTCACAGCTGCATCGCCATGATATGACCCTGATCACAGAGTGCAAGCAAGCTGCCCTCAGCCATACAGGAGTCTGACATTCATAGTGGCTATGTGAAGATCCCTGGCCCATCCTCACTGCATGTCATCATCATCCTCCTGGAATCTAGCAACAATTAGGGCCTCCATTGTGTCTCTATGACAAGAGCCTGAGCACTGAGAGTATGTGCATTGCTGTCAGCCACACAGGAGTCAAACATTCACAGGTGCAAGGTAAAGTTGTCAGGACTATCCTTACTGCATCTTGTCATCATCCTCCACAAATCTTGTGGCTATTTGGGCCTCACGAGCATGCCTCTATCGTCTGGCCAGTGTGATGGCCTCATTGCAGGCATCCTCGCCTTCGAGGATCTCATCACCCCTAACCCCTTCAACGTCCTCCTTATCGGAGGCGACGTGCAGATCTTCGATCTCCTCCTCAGCCAGACACTCCCACCATTGTAGCGTGTAGTAATCATGGTTTCATTAAATGTTGGACTGTACCTTTAAGATTAGTCCTGTGGTATAAGATGTTAGCAGCACAGGCTACCTCCTCAATCAGTGTAGAGATGGAGTTGCTGCTGGCTGTGTTGGAAATAAACCTAATGTTTCCAGTTAGAAAGTTGTCTGCAGATCAACTCTATGACAAACATGTGAATCGGCCACACCACAACAAGCTGGTGACAAGGGTAAATCAGGATAAATCAAGATAAATTGGAATCAGTACCGTACCTCACCCAGCGATTGTGAGTATCAACATCAGTTTAAAATAACAGAATATATACTCATCCAAACTGTGACAATTTGGTAGAATAGATCCCTTTGAGCCAGCCACAGATGATTGGTCTCAGCTTGTAGAATTCCTTGTGTTCTTCTTTCAAGCAAACAAGATCACGGGGGAAGAGAAGAGGTACGTACTTATGGGAGCAAAACCTACAGTTTGTTTCGAAGTTTGATGGTCCCCAGTGCCCCAGATTTAAAGAATTTCAGAGAATTGGTGGACCTCGTGAAGGGACATTTTCATCTCAAGCCCTCAGTCACAATGCAGAAGTTCCAGTTCAATTCGTGAAATAGGGCCCCGGATGAGACAATTGCTAGCTACGTGGCAAATTTGAAGCAACTAACGGAACATTGCGAGTTCAGTGAGACTCTGAAAGACATGCTCAGAGATTGTTTAGTGTGTGGTGTGAAAGAAGACACTATTCAGAGAAGATTGCCGCTGGTCAATCTGGATTTTAAGAAGGCATTAGAAATAGCACTGGTCAAGGAAAGCGCTGTCAGTGATTCACAAGCAATACAAGGGGCCCAAAATGGCACCATACTCCAACCAGTCAGTCAGCCGAAAGTAGCACGAAAAAGCCAGACTCTTTTGTGAAGTGGGAAACAGCCCCTGCTAACCGAAAAATAAGAAGAAATAATTTAGCAGCTAAACTGAAGAACAACTTTATTCGAAATGGAAACAATTAGTCTTATAGCGACTGACAGTTTAAAAAAGTAGAATGTTACTTTTGTCACAGAAGCGGACAGATAACGAGACAGCACAAAGAGAGATTTAAACAGCTTGCAAACAACAGAAGAATCCCAATGAAATCTACAGTGCAGAAAAGCCTGAAACAACAAATTCTGACATCTATTCATTGTTTAACATGAAAGTTGGGAAGACAGCCAATATTTGTTACAGTACAAGTGAATGGTAAACCAGTAAAAATGGAAATAGACACGGGAGCTTCCATTACTGTAATTGGAGAAAACACTTTCAGATATTTAAATAATGGTGAACATCAATTAAATTTGGAACAAACCATCTGCCAAGCTGAAAACATACACAGGTGATGAAATCCAAGTAAAAGGTATCAGCAGATTAACTGTCCATTTTAGAAACCAATCAGCACAGTTACCCATGATGGTGGTAGTAGGTGAAGGGCCAAGCCTTCTTGGGCAAGATTGGTTCAGGGAGATTAAATAAAACTGGGCTGAAATCTTCCATTTGAGAGCAAGTGGGCTACCAGAGCTGCTTAAAAAGTGTGCCCCAGTCTTCAAGGGCGAACTGGGAAGAATCCAAGGCCTGCAGGACAAAAGTTATGTGGATCCTGAAGCAACCACTCGCTTCATGAAAGGAAGAACGCTGCCATACACCCTGAGAGAGAAGGTTGACACTGAGCTGAACTGGCAAAAGAGGTTGGGTACCATAAAAACGGTCCAGTTCTCAGAGTGGGCAGCACCCATAGTCCCTGTCCTTAAACCAGACAAAAGCTTCCAAATTTGTGGGGACTATAACCTAATGGTCAACAGAGCAGCCAAACTCAACAGGCACCCTATTCCAAAAATTGAAGACCGATATGTCAAGCTTGCAGGAGGGACAATGTATACAAAGCTTGACATGAGTCACGCATGTCAACAATTGGTGTTGGATGACGCCTCCCGGGAATTCGTCACAATTAATACCCATGAAGTGTTGTATCAATATACACGCTTGCCTTTCTGTGTTTAATCAGCCTGTGCCATCTTTCAGAGAACAATGGAAAGCTTACTGCAGGAACTGCCCCAGGTTGTAGTCTACTTAGATGATGTGTTGATAACTGGATTCACTGAAAAGGGACATTTGGCTAACCTAGAGGGTGTCCTAAAATGCTTTTTAGAAGGAGGAGTGTGACTGAAAGACGAAAAATGCACTTTTCAAGCAAAGGAATTAATCTATTTGGGCCATCGGGTAGATTTTCAGGGGTTACACCCGGTTGAAGAGAAGGTTAAAGCAATAAGAGAGGCACCTACACCCAAGAACGCCTCTGAACTTAAATCGTTTTTAGGAACAATAAATAATTATGGGCAATTTTTACCTAATTTATCTACAGTTCTGGCCCCTCTGCATTCATTCCTAAGAAAGAACCAACGTCGGTCTTGGGAAGCACCCCAGTGGCTGGGGATGGATGGTGATATTGAAAATGTGGTAAAGCACCGTGTGCAATGTCAACAGCTGCAAAAGTTGCAGGTGGCAGCCCCATTGCACCCATGGGAGTGGCCTGGTAGACCCTGGATGCAGTTACACATCGACTATGTTGGACCCTTCCTTGGAACCATGTTTCTACTTATTATAGCTGCTCATTCCAAGTGCTTATATGTTAATGAGGCGAAGTCACCAACATCGGGTACTACAATAAAAAAAATTACGCCAGAGATTTGCCATCCACGGATTACCAGAAGTAGTCATGTCGATAACGGCACGGCATTCACGGGTGCTGAGTTCCGACGATTTATCAGACTCAGAGGTATCACCCATGTGAAGATTGCACCGTACCATCCGTCAGCAAATGGACTGGCGGAAAGGGCAGTTCAAACTTTTAAGACGGGCATGAAGAAGTGATTTGTTGGAGACCAAGCTTGCACGCTTTCCTTTTCACTACAGAACAACTTCACACACGACAACTGGAGCAACACCTGCAGAATTGTTGATGAGACATCGTCTTAGGACAAGACTGAGCCTAATATTTCCAAATTTGGAGGGGAAGGTGGAGAAGAGTCAAGGAAACCAAAAAGATGCACATGACTTGCATAGTCATGAGAGACAATTTACTGTTGGAGAAGCAATATATGCAAAGAATTTCGGTGGAGAACCGAAGTGGTTACCGGGTAAAATAAGTTCAGTGACCGGACCATTATCATACCACATGGAAGTGGAAGGTCAAATCACCCGTAAGCCTGTGGACTATTGAAGACAAAGAGAGATACCACAACAAGATATAGTTCCACCTATAACCATTACTGAACCAGTGTTTCCTGCTCAGCCAAGGACTGACATGTCTGTCTCCATCATAGTGGAAGACACTGAACTGCAAGTGCCCACCGAGGTACCTGATGTTCATGTAGTTTCAGAGAATGTGGTTCCTGATAAAGAATCTAAAGTCGTGGAGCTGCGACGTTCCACACGAATCAGAAAACCACCTGAAAGACTGAACTTGTAAATTTCATGACCTGCATAAATGCTATAATATCATGAGATAATCATACTTGTAAATACAAATGTGTACAGCAAAGTTAAAGGGGGAGGAATGTATTAATCATGGTTTTGTTAAATGTTGGACTGTACCTTTAAGAATAGTCCTGTGATGTAAGACCACATGATCTGTGCAAACCAATGTATTAGCAACGCAGGCTATCTCCTCAGTCAGTGTAGAGATAGAGATGGAGTTGAAAGCACACATATAGTTGCTACTGGCTGTATTGTAAATAAACCTAATGTTTCCACTTAGAAAGTTGTCTGCAGATCATATCTATTACAAATAAGCAACTCGGCCATACTACAACACAGTTCCATGTTGTTTAGCACACAGCAAGCTACGATGATGCGCAACACCCTCTGGAGACTGTACTGCAGTGCTCCACCAGACCTGTCAAGGCACCAGAACCTCATTTCCAAAATGCCTATCGTTTGATCCACCAAAGTCCAGGTTGTGGCATGAGCCTTGTTGTACATTCTCGCTGCTGTAGCCTGAGGCCGCTTCACAGGCGTCATCAGCCACGTCCTCTGTGGGTGGCCCTTGTCACCGAGGAGCCAACGGTGCAGCCTCTGTGGACCCTGGAAGGTGTCAGGGACCTGAGACCTGCTAAGGATGTAGGAGTTGTGGACGCTCCCCAGGAATCATGCGGAGACCTGCAGGATGTGTTTGTGGTGGTCACACACTAGCTGAACATTCAGCAAGTGGAAGCCTTGCAGTTGACATAGTTGACTGCTTGATGCCATGGAGATCTAAGTTCCACGTGAGTGCAATTGGTGGCACCCTGTGGAAAACCTGAGACCTGCACATACCCCAGCACTCTTGCTTCCTGGCTAGCCTGATCTTGGTCGAAATACACAAAGTATTGAGCCTTCGTGAAGATGGCATCCATGACCTCCTGGATGCACTTGTGTGCGGAGGCTTGCAACATCCTGCACAGGTCACCGGTGGAGCCCTGGAATCAGCAACTGGCATAAAAATTGAGCGCTGCAGTCACTTTCATGGCCACTGGCAATGGACACCCTCCATATCCCCTGTGCCACCAAATCCTGCTGCAGGTGGTAGACCAACCAGTTCCCTAGACATGCACAGTCTTCAGCAACAGTGGTTCTCAGTCATCTGCAGGAATGACAAGCGCCATCTATAGACCCTGGATTTAGTGAGGCGCCTACAAGCAACAGCTCCCTGTGTATCTTCAGCTTCGTGTGCAGCAGACTCTGTCACCCCTTCATCTTGTAAGAGGTGCTCCTCCCTTTGCTGAGCCAGGCGCCTCCATCGCTCTCTTCTCCCTCTTCTCTGCTCCCTGTAAGCCATGAGGCACACCGCTAAATCACCAGACTCCATGATCCTGATGTTCTCCCCCTGCAGGATCAGAGAGAGAGAGACACATGGGTTAGCATATGTGCCCTAAGAATCTCTCTTGGTTAAGTCTCAAAGCCCCTTCATGCATCCCGGAGAGTGCTGGCCACCACTTGGATGGTCAATGTGCAGTGCACATCATGGTTGTTGGAAATCCCACCCACTTCCGCCCCACTCCACTTGACCGATTGGCGGTAGATTCAGCCACTGGACTGCCTGCTGAGTTCTCAGCTCAGGCGCAGACATTCTCCTAACCTACACTGCAAGGCTGCACTGTTAGCTTGAACCATGAGGGATACTGGTGCAAACCTTAATAAAGGCACAGCAAGGGGCTCTAAGCACCTCCACAAGTGACTGCACCATGGCCACCTCTCACAAGGGGATTGTACAACTTGCCCAATCGGTGAATTGTTCAGTTGCCTCCTAAAATGCACATTAATTTGCAGTCTGCGCCTGAAGGGTGAAAAGTTCTGGAGCATTTGGTGGCACTTCCATGCTTTTGCTTTGCTTGAGTGGGCAGAAAAGCTTCAGAGGACCGACTCCGAGCATCTCAATGGAACTGCAGCTGAACGGTCTCAGCTGCGGAAGAATGCTCACTTTAGGAAAGTTTTTCCAAATGCGTGGCCACTTCCCTTACCCTCCAACCCCCTTCCTATCCCCCACCCTGGTATGTGCTTGTCTACTTCCTTCAGTCTGTGCTGCCTTGCACCCTCACCACTCACACTGGAGGCCTTGCCCCAGCACTGTGCTTGAAAGCCAGCTGGGAAAAAGTGGCTTTCCTGTGCACACACCCCCCCCACACCCCACCCCCCACCCCGCCTCCCTCCACACACCCCACCCACCGCCCCCCCCAACCCCCAACTTCCCATTGAATGCACAACGTCTCTTCCTTAATGTCCTACAGGTGATCCTCGCAAGCACGGCGCAAGATTGTGTGCACTTACCTCCAGGTTCCCCTCGAAGTTCAGCTCACCAGGTACACGCCTTTCAAAGGCAGTCAGGAATCCCGCCATTCTGAAGTCACGCCGACGTGGTGGTAAATTTGACGTGAGAGGATGGTTCCCATGTGTGGGCCCAATGATGAGATGCAAATGCAGTAAAATTAAGTTACCAATGTTGAACGGTGGAAAACGCAGCCAGCCAATGACGGGCAGAGCAGATGATCACAAACTGGTTTCCCAACAGCATAAAACCAAATTTTGGCTTTCTCACCATATTGTCTGCTCATGCCCACCATGACGCCCGTGCCTACAGGAGCAGAAAATTCCGGCCATTGTCCTTTCAATAGGTGATGTACATAGATAGTCAAACTCCATTTGAAACAACTAACATTTCATTAACCAATTATGAAATTACACAGATGTGGTCTGAGATGAGGTATTGATAATTTAGGGGATAAAAGTAAGGGCTTTGAATGACATCCTTGCTAGCTAGCCATGTACTGGATGCACATGAGGCAGAATTTGAAAGAATTGCTATCAACAAAGGAACAGGAGGACGACCTTACTCTTCAGTGTCCTGATCACTTGTTTGAAAATATAACTCTATTTTGTGTTGTTAAGTATACTTTTTCTTTTTAAATTCAACTTTCTCTTCTAATTACTACTTGAGAGTCCATCTTGCCTTCTGGTTATGTCATGTTCGAACCTAAACATTTAATTGATTTTATTGGATTAATCTGAAGTCAGATAATTGCATAATTAAGGATTCAGATAAATTAAAATAATCTGTTTATATATATAAAAAAAGACACAAGATAGTCCAAATTAGCTTTTTTTCTTATTGGTGCTTGATGTGTGAATGGAATGAAGATGGAGCAAATTACCTGGAGCTCCCTATTTCCAGACTCAAAATTAACTCAATGCTTTTGGATTCCAGTGGATCATTTGCTGATGATTTGTTGGCAAGAACGAAGGATACAGGTTCAACTAACACCCCTCATGGACGTTGCCTCTTGTTGGCAGCCTCAGTGGGATGCGGGTTATACTTCTAAGTGTGAGATGGGCCAAGATCTGGTCATGATGGAAAATAGTTTAAACCCAGCATAAATCACAAAGATCATCCAGTACATGTGCCTTGGGATGTCCTACTATATTAGAAGGTGCTAAGTTAATGCAAGTTGTTGTTGTAAACAACAGCACCCAGACAATGTACCACTGGGACAACTTTCCCTGTATCTTGGTTCCCTTGCAAAACCCGAATGAAAACAAAATAGCATTTCACTGGGCTACAATAGTTAAAGATGATCAAATTAATACAACTACTTAATTTCTGCAAACATAAACAACCTGGTAAATTATTAAACACACATGAGAATCTCTTCCCCAGATGATAATAAGGTTTTCACAGCATATGTAATGTGTTTGATACTCCAAGCACAGTGTGAAGAGAAACGACATTTAATAGATTAGAACTGATATTTATGAGCATCTGTCTGTATAATCTGCTTAAAAGTTAATGTGCCACACTGCTCTTAGTTCTCTGCTGTTACACTGTCTCCCTCAAGCTGCAATTAATGGGAAATGCTGGAATAGCAAACATTAAGCGATTTTCTTCAATGTGGCTCAGGTATAGTTTAAATGACCATTTTAGAAGTTTCTAGGAGAACATTAAGTTCAGATCAGGTTATTATCTATTGTGCAAACAGTGGGAGGTAATCTTATTCATTTTCAAATCCCTTGTTGTTGAAAAAGACTGAGGTTTAATTAAAGTTAATTTGCATAAATTCCATGTTAATAAATTCTCCTCACCGACCAAGGACCCAAACACCCCTTTCAAGTGAAGCAGCATTTCACTTGCATTTCCCCCAACTTAGTCTACTGCATTCGTTGCTCCCAATGTGGTCTCCTCTACATTGGAGAGACCAAACATAAACTGGGCGACCGCTTTGCAGAACACCTGCGGTCTGTCCGCAAGAATGACCCAAACCTCCCTGTCGCTTGCCATTTTAACACTCCACCTTGCTCTCTTGCCCCCATGTCTGTCCTTGGCTTGCTGCATTGTTCCAGTGAAGCCCAACGCAAACTGGAGGAACAACACCTCATCTTCCGACTAGGCACTTTACAGCCTTCCGGACTGAATATTGAATTCAACAACTTTAGGTCGTGAGCTCCCTCCCCCATCCCCACCCCCTTTCTGTTTCCCCCTTCTTTTTTTTTCCAATAAATTATAAAGATTTTCCTTTTCCCACCTATTTCCATTATTAAAAAAAACCCCACTAGAGCTATACCTTGAGTGCCCTACCATCCATTCTTAATTAGCACATGCGTTTAGATAATATCACCAACTTAACTTTAACACCTATGTGTTCTATTGTACTATTGTCGTTGACATCTTTTGATGATCTGCTTCTATCACTGCTTGTTTGTCCCTACAACCACACCCCCCCCCACCTCTCTCTCTATCTCTCCGCCCCCACACACACACCTTAAACCAGCTTAAATTTCAACTCTTTCTTGGACTCGAACTCAAGTTCTGTCGAAGGGTTATGAGGACTCGAAACGTCAACTCTTTTCTTCTCCGCCGATGCTGCCAGACCTGCTGAGTTTTTCCAGGTAATTCTGTTTTTGTTTTTAATAAATTGGTGTTTGATATGCTTAATGTTCAGTAGCTACACATATTGCATGGTGGTGGTGCATTACAGTTCACTCGGGGAGTCCAAGTTACTGTGGCAATATGCACTTTTTACACACATGTTGTAGTCTGGAACTATGGACAGTGATGGTATAGGCTCCAACATTCTTTCCATCACATGGCTAACCAGGAATCTCTCCTGCTCTTACCTCCTGCCATTGACATGTATTGGAAGGATTTGCAGGTTGATACTCGACCTTCTTCACTGCATTATAAACCCACCTGGTTCACTAATGTCCTTTAGGGAATGAAATCTGCCACCCTTACCTGGTCCGGCCTACATGTGACTCCAGACCCAAAGTGATGTGGTTGACTCTTAATTGCTATCTACAATGGCCTAGTAAGCCACTCAGTTCAAGGGCAATTAGGGATTGGCAACAAACACTGGCCTTACCAGCAACACCCACATCTCTTGAAAGAAAAACAAACATCATGCTTGACCTTCCTTTATAGTCCAGCTTCCTCCCTCTATTTCCCACAAGACTTCGTAGGGCTGCCACCTTCGTTCCCTTGCTCCCTTGGTCAGCCCTGCTCTGTTCCCCTTCGGCTACCACCACCCGATCTCAATTGTTACGACAGTGGACTAACGGTGCCAATGACCCACAAACATTTTGAACTTTTTAAAGAAGACCTGTGTTTTTTTTTAAAAAAGAAATACATGTAAAAGCACTGAGCAAAAGTTGGCCTGTGGATTATAATTGATCGACTAGTCCCAAGAGAACATGGAATGTCACACATGGAAGGCATCATGGACTTCTTCAAAGAGCAATTTGAAAGAGAGGTAGGAAAGATGCAAAAGACTGAACTTTAACCTCCAGTGGTTGCGGTGACAAAAGACTGATTGCACGTCTCAGCAGACATCCGAAATCCCTCTCCTGTAGATTTATATCTCTGAATGTGTAAATGGTCTGAGATGAAAGAATGTGGACCCTGGGTGTGGACCATAGTTCTTTGCCTTGCAGAATACACAGGGAAAAATCAATTAAGAAGCTGAGGTGCTGGTGTATGACGATGTGTGGCAGCAAGAAAAAGAACAAGAATTATCCCTCTCTCCCCCCTGCCCCCCCACCTAGCAACTTGCAAAAGGATCTCCCTTTCTCTCTGTTGCTGGAGGCAAAGCTCAGCCGGTGGCACAATCAAAAGGAAATAGGACAACCTTTCATCCATTCTGCAGAACCAGGTATCTCTAAACTAACTGCAAAATTGCCAAATTCAGCTTCACTGGAATCACCCAGCTTAATGGCCGCAATTTACCAAACCAAGACTGATTTGTATCTTTTAAAACTTTTATTTGGACTCTTAACTTTTCATTTCTGATCTGTGTGTATGTCTGTTGCATTTTCATTATTTTTGTCAGGTTTTAGTAACTAATACACTAAGGGTGGAATTGTTCCAGGTTTGCACTAAGTGCAGCAGTGGGTGTGAAATAAGACGTTTTACCTGTTGGCCACAATGGTGGGTTTTGCGCCATATCGTCTCCTTCCTGGCACATCCCATTTCATTAATAATGCATTCACGGAAAACACGCAGGATCGCTGGTGGGTAGTCTCCAATCTGCCCACCACACCAAGACCTCTGCACTTCCTCGTTCCAGGAGCCATTTAAAAACGTACCAGAGCGCAGCCTACCTCATGCCTACAGGCCTGTACTGCTCCAGGTAACAGGTGACTCTGAAAGCCAAGAAGAGGGCAGCCCCCAAATTTAGTTACATCTTACTGGGGCGCCAGTTGGATGCAGTGAAAGGCCACTGCGATGTCCTCTACCCTGGAGGTCCTGCAGGTGGTCCACCAGAGTCACCAATCCAGACTGGGAGGCAGTGGCAGGGTCAGTCAGAGCCATTGGAGCACAGAGAAGGTCAGCCATCTAGTGCAGGAAGAGGGTAAATGCTCTCATCCGTTCCTCCAACTCACACACTCAAATCCACAGGGATCTCACACCTGAAGGGACAACACCACACCCTCTCTCACACACACTCACATCTCCATCAGGGTCATATCCACTCGAGCTCATGTCCTCATCCTGTCCATGGCTCCACTTACCACACAAATATTCCACTCAGTACCATGTGTCCTGCTCACACTCTCTCCATCTGGTTTCATACCAGAGAAGCTAGCTCACAACAGCAGGATGAGGTCCCAGGCCAAGGGTGAAGGCACCCACATTAGGCCTTTCGCTCACTTTGAGAAGTGTGCCATCATGCTGACTGGTGAGGACATGGACAGCGCCTGCGATGACGGTGAAGTTGCTGGCAAACATGAGGATCCTGCACCACATCATCCCTCTCTCAACGCAACTGTGAGTGTTCTCCTTCCTGCTTTTGACTCTGCTGCCATGCACTAATTATCTCTACTTTGGTTCACAGGGATCTCATAGCAGATTTGATTTGGACTGCCAAGGTAGTGGTTTTTTCCAAGGTTAAGTCATCATGCGCCATGAGGAGGTATTCTCTAAAACACTGAATTGTGGCCTTTTCAATGAATTGGTCATAAATTAGTTCATTAGCTAGTGAGCCAAATTTACATGTAGAAGCCAACTGCCACATCACTGCCACATATTGTTTTATGGGCTCACCATTTCTCTGGCAGAATGTATATCATTCAATCATCACACTTTTCTTCAGCCCAAGGTATTTTTTGAGCACACTTACTGTTGTATCAAATGTAAAATGTAAAAGGCATTAGTGGAGTACAGAAAGTGCAGGGTGGAACTTAAGAAAACAATTAGGAGAGCAAAGAGGGGATATGAGAAAGCTCTGGCTGGTAAAAGTAGGGAAAATCCTAAGGTATTCTATAAGTATATCAATGGGAAGAGGATAACCAGGGAAAGAGTAGGGCCCATTAGGGACCAAGGGGGCAATCTATGGATGGCGCCAGAGGATATCGGTCGAGTGTTGAACAAATACTTCGTATCCATCTTCACCCAAGAGAATGAAGATGAAGGTATGGAACTCGGGGAGAGAGACTGCGAGGTTCTTGAGCAAATTGATATAGGGAGTGACAAGGTACTTGAGGCTTTAGCAGGCTTAAAAGTGGACAAATCTCCAGGTCCTGATGAGTTGTGTCCCAGACTGCTGAGGGAGGCAAGGGAGGAGATTGCAGGGGCTCTGACCCAAATTTTTAATTCCTCTCTGGCAATGGGGAAGGTACCAGAGGACTGGAGAACAGCTAATGTGGTTCCACTATTTAAGAAGGGTTGTAGAGATAAGCCAGGGAACTACAGGCCAGTGAGTCTCACATCAGTGGTAGGGAAACTATTGGAGAAAATTCTGAAGGAGAGAATCTATCTCCACTTGGAGAGGTAAGGTTTGATCAGGGATAGTCAGCATGGCTTTGTCAGAGGGAGGTCATGCCTAACAAATTTGATTGAATTTTTTGAGGAGGTGACCAGGTGTGTAGATAACGGTAGTGTAGTTGATGTAATTTATACGGGTTTCAGCAAAGCCTTTGACAAGGTCCCACATGGGAGACTTATAAAGAAGGCAAATGCACATGGGGATACAGGGTAATTTGATGAGGTGGATTCAAAATTGGCTTAGTTGTAGGAGACAGAAGGCAATGACAGAAGGATGCTTTAGAGACTGGAAGCCAGTGTCCAGTGGCATACCACAGGGATCTGTGCTGGGTCCGCTACTATTTGTCATTTATATAAACGACATAGATGACTATGTGGGGATTAGGGTTAGTAAGTTTGCGGATGACACAAAGATTGGCCGGGTGGTTAACAGTGAGGTTGAGTGTCTTGAGCTACAGGAAAATAAAGACGGGATGGTCAAATGGGCAGATAAGTGGCAGATGGAAATTAACCCTGAAAAGTGTGAGGTGATACGCTTTGGAAGGAGTAATTTGACAAGGAAGTATTCAATGAACGGCATGACACTAGGAAGGTCTGAGGAACAAAGGGACCTTGGCGTGTGTGTCCATAGATCTCTGAAGGTGGAGGGGCATGTTAGTGGGTGGTGAAAAAGGCATATGAGACACTTGTCTTTATCAATCGAGGCAGTAGGGAGGTTATGTTGGAGTTGTATGGAACCTTGGTGAAACATTTAAGTTATGAAGAGAGGTTGGATAGACTTGGGTTGTTTTTGTTGGAGCAGAGAAGACTGAGGGGCAACCTGATCGAGGTGCACAAGATTATGAGGGGCATGGACAGGGTGGGTAGGGAGCAGCTGTTCCCCTTAGTTGAAGAGTCAGTCACGAGGGGACATAAGTTCAAGGTGAGGGGCAGGGGGTTTAGGGGGGATGTGAGGAAAAACTTTTTTACCCAGAGGGTGATGACAGTCTCGAATGCACTGCCTGGGAGGATGGTGAAGGCAGGTTGCCTCACATCCTTTAAAAAGTACCTGGATGAGCACTTGGCACTTCATAACATTCAAGGCTATGGGCCAAGTACTGGTAAGTGGGATTAAATAGGGTAGGTCAGGTGTTTCTCACGTGTCGGTGCAGACTCGATGGGCCAAAGGGCCCCTTCTGCACTGTGTGATTCTGTGATTCTGTGAAAAGTGTCTTCTGTGAGCTGTTTGAATACTTGCTGGCCTTCAGCTCTGAGACAATGTACAAGTATCATCTTCTTGTCGATCAGTGTTACATCTGGACTGTCTAATCCCAATATGAGCAAGAAAGTTTTGAACACCTCAATCTATCAATCCCATGGCATGATTAAATCTTCTGGCAAAGAAGGGAAAGGCTTGGAGCCAGTATATTTAAAATTTTCTCCATCTCAAGATCAATTGTTGTGTTTTATGCCTCGGAGGTATGCAGAGGTGACACACTACATTCTATGTCTGAACAGGAGTTCATCTACAATGCTTTTAAAATGTTACCTTTCATGCTGCTTTTTTCAGTTTAGTTTCTCTTTCTCTGTAACCACACCAGGCTTGACTAACAGCATACAGAACAGAGAAGAGTCAATGGACACACATAATCAAAAACCAAAAAGCTGAATATTCCATCATGCACCTGAGAAATTGCTATTCCTCCTACCCTCTGCTTTCAGCCATCCCACTATTGATGCAGCCACTTTAGCATGAATACAATGAACTTAATTTTTGCACCTGTTTTTCAGAAGGCTAACGATTCCACATCTACTATCTTTATACATACTTGCATAACTTCCTTGAATCCTGAAACCCCATCAGTGGTGACTGTGCCTTCAGCCTCCTGGAACCCCTGGTCCGAATTTATTCCTTAGATGCTTCCAGTTGCCTCACCTCATTAAAGGTCCTTCTTGAGGAAAACACTTTAGCCAAGCTTTTTTGTCACCCTTCCTTCCTTTGGCCAAGAGTCTATTTTTCATTATTCAAGCTGTTGTTAATTGTGTCTATGTTTAAACAGTTAATCCTCCATTATTACAGGCCTACTATTTCTGTGAAGCACTCCAAATTGTTTACCAACCCCTGTTATTTCTTTGTCCCCAATGTAATGGATACCCAATCTTATTGCTGAACCATTACTAATTCTCCATTCAATCCAGAGAAACTCAGCTGAAATGTCAGCTCTGGTAATGTCCATTCTTTCTAACATTTCAATCATACTTTTAGTTAGTAATGCATTTCCTCTCCCATCCCCTTTTCTTTGTTTATTGCATCTGAAAATGTGTTATGATTTGGCAGGTGTTAATTGCCAGGCTGAACAAATCCCAAAGGGAAATTTGGCCAAGCTATCACAATGATATGGAATTTGTATTTTTATTATGAGACTGTATGTGCACTGAAGTCAGAAATAAAAGGTTCCTCTACCACTTTTGGAGATGTAAAATATTAAATTAAAACATTTATTAACACAAGAAAACTTAAACACACAAGATTACCGTTACACAGTTAAATTTAGTCTTCCAACATTTTCCAAAAGATTCCTACTTAGCTAGACTTCCAAAATAAACACCCTTTTCCAGGAAACTGTACAAATAGATTCCTAGCCTAAACATCCATGAATATTACTGCAAGGCACCCACTGTTGCTACAAGGAAGTCATTTCACAGCTTCTCTCTTCTGCTCACTTTTAACAAATCCTTGCTTTCTGGAACAAACAAACACTTCTTTGGGGTGGCTAGAGGCTGCTTCTCACAAGTCTGTCTTTGCACAGCACACCCTTCAAGGTCTCACATGGCCACCCCTCCATACAGTTTTCAATCTTACCTTAAATATATTTTCTCCCCTTTTGATCTTTAAATCTATTGTTCTAAACTTTCTTTGGAAGTCACCTTTCCCAGAATATAAAAATCTCTCATGTTGTCATTATGGCCAGCACTTGCGGGAAAGATAAACTTAATAACTTTGGCTTATTTATTTACGATTGTGCCAGTTGTGAAACGTCCTGTTAATTATCTTTTGAAATCCAAACAACCTCTCAACTTACCTACGAATACAAATGCCAGCTAATCCATTTACACTTCAAAATAAAAATAGAAATAACTGGAAAAACTCAGCAAGTCTGACAGCATCTGCGGAGAGGAACATAGTTAACAGTTCGAGTCCGTACGACTCTTCAACAGAAATAAGGAAAAATAGAAAAGAGGTGAAATATAAGCTGGTTTAAGGGGGTGGGGGTGGGGGGGGGTGGGACAAGTAGCTTATATTTCACCTTTTTTCTATTTTTCCTTAGTTCTGTTGAAGAGTCATACGGACTCAAAATGTTAACTGTGTTTCTCTCTGCAGATGCTGTCAGACCTGCTGAGTTTTTCCAGGTATTTTTATTTTTGTTTTGGATTTCCAGCATCCGCAGTTTTTTGCTTTTATCCACTTCAAAATGCCTGCTTTTACACCTAACTCCTTTAATTTAAACCTTGAAATCTGACTGTCTTCAGTTTAATTAAATTAGTCATCCACCCACACACACACACACACACACACACACACACACACACAGCCTCCACAATCCTACTTCAGTAACCCTCAGTAATATTAGGAAAAATGACAATCCTTTACAAATGTTATAGCCAAGAAAGTTTAGTAGCCAACCATGTCCTATTCAAAGTCAAATATTGTCTTGCTATTGTATAATATCCCCCTAAAATGTTCCTCCTTCCAAAGATTTATTGCTAATGGTTTGTGAATTCACATAAAGACATTTCAACCAAGTCCTGTTTTACTTTTTTACTATTATTTCTATTTTTTTCTTACTCTTCCAGTATTCTTTTGCAGACATTTGGGACTCTTTTAAATATATGGTGTTATTGGTTTGAATTGTTATGTCTCTTCAGTCCAGTGCATGTGGCCAATGAACTAAATATCACAAGCTCTGGTGATCTGTATGTAATTTGCTTATAATGTTACAAAAGATGTGAATGTTCAAATTTATGTTGCATAGTTACAGCAAAGATTAATCTTATACATTATATTTTATGATTTCTCAGGTCCTTTAACCCTTTTAAGTTGCTCTTGAATTTCTCTCAAGTTCAAATCTATTTTTACCACTGTTTGCCGTTGTGTTCTTTCAGAAAGAAACTAAAAATAATTATTGATGTGGAAAAAATGTTGTAATCATGATATTAAGATCTGTTTAAAATAGAGCAGAAACATTCATTTTATGAGATGTAGAATATTTATAAAAGAAATGAAAGACTTCCATTTGTACAGCACCTTTCACATCCTCGAGACATCCCAAAGCACTTAACAACCAATGAGATTCTTTTTCTCAGAAATATAATCACTCTTATAATGTCAGAAAAATGGCAGTCAATTTGTGCACAGCAAGCTCCCAGAAACAACAGTGATACAACAAGATAATTATTTTTAGTGATGTCGGTTGAGGGATAAATATCAGGGATTCACCTGTTCTGCTTCAAATAGTGCCATGGAATCATTTACACCCACCCCTGAGAGGCCAAGTGGGGCCTCAGTTTACTGAAAGATGTCACCTCTGACTCTGCAGCACTTCCTCAGTGCAGCACTAAGAGTGTCAGCCTAAATGTTTGTCAGTCTCTGGGTGAGATTTGAACCCATGACTTTCAGACTTAGAGCAATATATGTATATTACATGTGACGAGCATGGAGTTTGACCAACAACCTGCCTTATATTGCTTCATTCACATTTACCATGTTTGATTTGATGGAAGCAGAGATTTCAGCCTTTAATGAGGAAAATGTCTGCATTATACTCCAGCAGACGTTAAGTAATTCAGAGCAGATGGAATTTTTTTAATTGGCTTTGGATGCCTGTAACTGTAAAATCAGTTCCTTTATCTAGAGGTAGTTTCAATGAGATACCAATTTTCTACATGAGCACAGCCAAGTGTTTGTCATGAAATTCTGACAGGATCCGACAGTTGTTGTAGGGATAGCTGAATTAGAGGTATCTTAGAGCTGCAAAATTTGGCTCCATCATGTCAGTAGTTTTAGCACTATTTGCCATTGCCCGGGAGCTGGACAGGGGGAGAAAGGCTGTATTTCTGTGGGGGACCAGGGGGCCCTCAAGGTACATCATCAGAAGGGAATGGGAGCAGGTGGCCAGGGAAATCAATTCCCAGATTTTGGCCTAGAGCACTCGATAGGTATGCCACAGGAAGTACAATGACCTCAGGCAGGTGGTCAAGATCAGTGAATGCATCTTTAAAGTTCACCTCATATCCATTGCACCACCAACATTTCCCGCTGCTCAATGCATAAACCCCTATTATTCCCACCATCAGTCCCTAGCAGCCAGGACTGTGTCCGCACATTAAAATGCTCTACCTCACTCTCACATATCTTCCAATGCTGCCAGCCTCACATTCGCCTCCTGCAGCCACCATGTACCTCCAGCCATTTAACTATGGCAGGCACATCACCCAAACATAACAAAACACAACCATTGACATCCTTCCTTCTCTCTTGGAGGACAATGAGACCCATAACTGCAGGGGAGCTGAGCAGAACCAGAGGGGACCAGGTACACCTGCATTATGTGGAGGAGATATTGCTCTGTAATACGATGACACTTATGACAGAGGCTATTGCATTCGACATTGACAAGACAACTCAGAATGATGGATTGTTCCTGCCTTATGGCCCTCCTTAAATCCCACCTCACCCTCCTCCTGCTCGCAGACAATGAAATGAAAGCTGCCGATGGCGTGACCAGGGACCCTTTCCCACCATTCCTCACCCCAACTGTCCCTTCTGATTGTTGTTTGCAGATACCCAAGAATCATCTAGCCACCCTCGGCAGCCTCAGGAGGAAGGGCTAGAGCTGCACCAGACGCTCAGATAAAGAAACATTGTCATTTGATCTGACACTCGCAGCCACCAATTCAGATGCCGGTATTGTAAAGGGAAGTATAGTGTTGGGATCTGTAAACTGTCAGTCACTGGACATGAGTAGCCTGCAGTCAGGCCACCGGAAAGGGCAGCTTGTGTGCCAGCTCCCAGGAGGCCAAGGCCACAGTTGAGTTTTGCTCCAGGGGACTCAGATGAGGACTTTGTTGGGGAGCCCTACAGGAATACACTAATGAGCATGCACACTGAGATGCTTGGTGCTTTGGCGGGCCTGCCAGGCAAGCAATTTGATGGAAGATTCCAGCCCCAACACAGCACAGGATCTTGTGAAAAGGCCATCCTTTCCAGGGTGCAAGTGATGGCCATCTCCATGGCAGCACTGATGGACTCAGCGTAATGATGGCCCCTGCCTCAGCTTCTTATAGAGGAAGCAGAAGTCACACAACTTCTCAGTGCTACAGATAGAGATTGTGAGCTCCTTGCTTGCTGCAATGCAGACTGCTACCATCGTGGCTGTGGACCTCAGTGCCCAACGGGATTGCAGGCTCTCCCAGCAGGTCCAGCAATCTATGCCGCAGCAGATTATCCAGATTGCTGAAGCACTGTCCCAGAGGAGTGGCAGCTCAAACTTTCTGTCTCTCAAAACAACAGCACTAGTGTCCCCACCACTGCCACTCCATTGGTGCTCGTGCCTGCCAGCCAGCCCAGCCTGCTGTAGTCCATGTTTTCCACCATCTGTACTGTTGCCACTGGGATAGTGCTATGTAGGAGCACTAGGAAATGCAAAGGTACACACACCACAGGCACTAACTTGGAGATGCACAGGGGCGATTTGTTCAGTGTTTATTATTGGATGTGCTGTTCAATTATCTCCTTATGGAAAGGGTTTTGTTGGTGGTTTTTACTGCAAGATTTTGGCCAAGAGGACACAGTGATGGGGGATTGCAGGTGGGTAGGAAGGTGGGAAACTGTAGAGCAAAGGAATGAAGAAATGAAAGGTACCAGACTCTCATCCCTGGAAGTGAAGGGATCCCAAACGACTCCTCCCTGCCTCCTCCCCTTTATTCTACCCTCCCCCCTTTAACTCGCTTAAAGCCTATTACATTTCTAACTTTTCCTAGGGCAGGGTTTTTAAGGTGGCGGTGTTTCCCATCCCATCACCCAAAGAGTCAGCGAGTATACCAGCTTCCCACAGCCATTTTACACTCAGCAGGACATTCACTGGCTAAGAGAGAGACTTCTGCCCTCATCAGGGGGGGAAGACCTGTCTTAGAGAGCTGCCATCCAACCGGATGGCCAGCAACTCTGTAGTCCCAGCAGCACCAAGTTCGAGCAGTGGCCACTGCTGGAACTACAGCCAGAAAAGAAGAGTTGGTCATGGAGGCTGGACTGAAGGTAGGTCTGGCAGGGCCTGGATGGCAGGCCCCAGCAAGGGGAGTGAAGGAGTTGGGGCAGCCCGGTTTGAGAGGCTGGGGTTGGGGGGAATGGGGAGGTGCAGGTTAAAGCGGGGGTATGACATTGAGGTGGGTGCCTCCAATGGGCACAGAGGACCCGCAAATGAGGTTCTCCCTTGCCTGACACCAACCCGCTCAATTAAAGCTGCTGGGCTACCCGCTTGGCATGGGCCTCCCTCCACCACGGGTAAATTAGCAGTAGGGGTGGGACCAGGCACTTAAGTGGCCATTAGTTAAGGGCCTAATAGGTCCAAGTGGGGGAAGGCCACCCAATGCCTCCACTCAACGCACTACTGGAAAATGGGAGACAGGTCAGGAGCGGCAGGTAAGCAATGCCCCAGCCTTCAAACCCACCAGCGGGGCACCATAAAACTCTGTGCCTACTTCTGATGAAACGTCATTGACCTGAAATTAACTCTGTTTTTCTCTCCACAGATTCTGCCAGACCTGCTGAGCATTTCCTGCATTTTCTGGGGGTTTTTTTTGGATTATCAGCATCCACAGTATCTTGTTTGTGTTTTAGTAAAGCTTTGTAGCTGCTCAAAGGTATACACATGAGTGCTGGAGAAAATATTAAGTTATTTGTTGTGATATTGTATGCATGTCAATGCAGATAATGACATGTACCTTTAAGAAGCTGCATAGTCACATCACTATGAATCACCGTGTTTAAGGCTGGTGGATGAAAGGTACAGCCTCCATGTTAGACTATTCCTGTGATCTCTACCTCACATGTTCACTACGTCTGTGACTCTATATCAATGAGACTTTATGGCCAGGATTTTCCCCTCGGCGATTTGGGGGTGAGGCCCGCTCGCCGAAGGGAAAATGACATTGGATGATGTTGGGAGGAACCCCCGATGTCATCCTGGTCCCTTTAAATTTTTAGGCAGGCAGGCAGACAGCGAAATCAGCTGTCCGCCCGCCGACCTGTCAATGGCCAACTGAGGCCATTGAGAGACTCATTAAGATAATTAAACACCCTGCCCGGCCAACCTTAAGGCTGGCAAACAGGCCAGGAGCCCCAGCGGGCTCCAGATTATTCATGAAACTTCATCCACTGGCGGGATGAAGTTTCATGTCCGTTTTTTTAAAAATTTAATAAACTTTATGTGTTTCTTATTAACATGTCCCATCTCGTGTGACATTGTCACATGAGGGGGACATGTTAATAATTTTAATTTTCTCTATTTTTTGACTTTTCTTACCTGTTAGTAAACTCCCTGAGACAGCACTTTGCCTCAGGGAGCAGTGCATGAAAGAGCGCACTTTGACAGATGGGGATTCCCTCCCCCGTCGCACAGGAAGCGCTTCCTGTCAGGCAGGCTGCTAGGTGGGCCTTAATTGGCCCGCCCACTCTAAAAGGCGGCATGCCCTTCTTCGGTGGCGGGGGTTGGCTGTACGCCCACCGCCAAGCCGGTGGGACCCGCACGCCAACCGAGGACAAAATTCTGCCCTTATGAGTCAGGCAATATAGTCAAGTAATCAGCCTATGTAACTGTTAGGACCCAGGCTAGATCAAGACCTGTGCAGAGCTGTATATAGTTGTTGCTAGTTTGACCAGAACTCTCATCACTCTCAATATCCTGCTTAGCATAGATAGCATAAGGACAGATCCCTTGAGGTTTACATCGAGATCTTCAACATATATGGTGACAGCAGACTATAAGAGACCACATTATTAAGGCCCAATTTTTTATTATGATCATGTTAAATTTATTACTTCACACCATTTTACCATGTTGATTGCCAAGTGGCAATTTGCCTTTTCTGTGAAATAAAAAGACAGCCATAAATTGATTGGGATCAATGAGGAAATGTGCAATGGGTGGATGGTTGATTAAAAGGCTGCATTATGTCAGTGAGATTGGAAGGGAGTGAGATGAGGGTAGTGACTGAATGTAATTATTACATACACCCAGTGGAAATGACCAGCTCAATCCCTGGGCAGCAATGTGAATGTTAATGCTGCTGCCAATATCCTCCGCTCCTCCTGCTCCTCTTCATTGAATTCATCCACAGATGACATGGGCTTTGTGCCTTGTTCCTCCTGCAGCTCTAATCCTCAGAGCTGCACAATGTTGTAGAGGGCCCTGCACACCACGATTATACCAGAGACTCTGACGAATACTGGTGATTCTGCCCAGACACCAGAAGCACACCATGAGCATGCCAATTACTTGCTCAGTGATACATCTGGTTGTGATGTGATTATCTTTGTACCACTGTGGGGTTTCATTGATGAGGTTTCGTATGGATATCATCAGTCAAGCTTGAAGTGAATTTCCTTTATCTCCTAGCAGCGACTCCTTAGGTCTGCATGCAGCTCTGAAGAGATCAGGGGTGTTTTGACTGCCACAGGATGAAAACATCTTGACAGTTCCCCAGGCATCTGGAACATTTGTGCAGAAACCTGTTCTTGAGGATTCACACCAGCAGAACACTGATGGAATTAAATCCTTTGCAGTTTACAAATGCTCTTGATTGATTAAGAGGTTACACACATGCGACTAAGCCTTCCTCAGTTAAATCCAGAAGTCAGCCTGCCGACATGTTCTGTGAATTAACTCCCTAACCATATCTAATTCCACACATTAAAATTCCCCCCAGTGTGTGTGTAAACAAATAACAGTGGCTGTAAGTAGCCTTTTGCTAATATACTGACATTACACAAATCGATGGGAATGTAATTAAAACCTGGTTATGAGTGAAGTGCTTTGTACTTTGTTCTAAGTTTACAACATCCAAAGCTAGCACATATCTGAAGACTGGATCTGTCCCCTAATAAACTTCCCTCTAAGTAAATCCAAACTCAAAATTACAAGTTGGCATTAATACACGCTTTTAGGCAAAGTCTGCTTTTTTTTGCAATTAACATTAAACTACTGATGTTCAAATGCTAGCTCCTTAATAGCGATTGGATTCATTATCTTATATTCGGCATGAGGTTTCAACTGTTGCAACTGGCACAACTAACAGTTCTTGATATAATATCAGTCACTGTGAAATAAAATTTCCTTTCAAGCAAGTCAGGTTTCGAGAATTGGTTTCAAGTGTCTCTTTCAAATGCAATAGGCACAGAATTCAATTTTAGGAAGAGGTGCTTTGAGCGTCGTGATGAGTGTCAATCATCTGCACCACATGCTTCACTCAAAATTGGAAAAACTGAAGACAACTCAAAGAGCCGTGCAATTTGATGATTATTCTTGTCTCTTTAAAGAGGGATAGTTGTTGTGCCATTTTGACACCAGATTCAAGCCTTGTCAGTGTAAGTATAATCCCACTGTCTATTCCCACAATATCCAGGAGAGGGTGCACTTGTCACATTTAGTGACCAAAGGTGGATGTGAAAAAATGTCCAATCCTTCATTTGAAACGGACGTGGAAAATAATTACTTGGAAAATAATCACTAATAAATACTTATAATAGGAATAAATAGATGGTGGCTGGATTGTGCTATCTTTACATCGTTTAAGGGTTATTTTCAGACCTCTATTTTGGTATTTTGTGCTTAAGATTCATGCTGCATCTAACATTTCCCCTATGGTCATTTCCTTCACTGGTTTATGCTGAAGGGTATGGGTGAATAAACAAAATATTGCTGCATCAAAGTTAGTTTTTTGGAAACCAAATGTCCTTGTGCTAATATGTGGGCAGTGATTTACTGAAAATTGGTATAATGTGCTTGTGCTGAGAAAAAATTCATGGCAAACAAAATTTTGATTTTTGCAACCCAATTGGCCTCACTGTAGCTAGCATCTGATTTTCCTGTTATTAGCTTAAACTATGGACACATTGAATAACATATCCACTACAATTACTTGCATTTATCTAGTACATTTAACGTAGGAACATAGGACTTGGGAGCAGAAGTAGGCCATTCAGCCCTTCAAGCCTGCTCCACCATTCAATATGATCATGGCTGATCTGGTTGTGGTCTCAACTCAACTTTGCCATCTGCCTCCATAACCCTTAACTCCCTTGTCTATCAAAAATCTGTCTAACTGTGCCTTGAATATATTCAATGACCCAATGAGGAAGAGAAGTCTGCATAGTAATGATCCTCTGAGAGAATAAAAATTCTCCTCATCTCAACCTTAAAAGGGAGACCTCTGATTCTTAAACTGTGTCTCCCAGTTCTAATCTTCCCCAAGTGGAAACATCCCCCCAGTATCCACCCTATCAAATCCCCTCAGGACCTTCTATGCTTCAATAAGATTGCCTCTTACTCTTCTGAACTTAACTTGGAGGGTAATCAGACAAAAATTAACACCAAGCTGAAAAAGGAGATATTATGACAGGTGACCAAATGCTTGGTCAACACAATAGGTTTGAAGGAACATTGTAAAGGAGGAGAGGAAGGTGGAGAAGTTTATGGAGACACAACAAGTTGTGTGGATATAATCACCTCCCTGGTGCAGAATTATATTTCCCATTCTTCCTGCTCAAACTAATTTCTCTAATTTATTTGCAATATATCTGCAGCACTGTTGCAAAGTGATTTTGCTTTCCACCACTGATGCAGTTTTAAGAGCTGTTTCAGTGGGCATTCCTAGCAAGGAGCGATACTGACCAGGAAATGCAAGTAAGAATATCATGAGCCCACATCCACTGATCTGACCTGCCCTGTGCAAGCAGCCAAATGCAGAATTAACCACAGTATACAAATGCAGCCAGAATTCAAACTAAGGACTCTAATTCATACCAGAATGAAGCAGTAAAATACCCTGGAGAGTTCTCACTCTGCTTCACCTCAATGTTGTCTGGACCCTGGTTGGAATAGCTCCAGCTCTCCAGTGACAAGTCTATCTCTCCAGTAGTTAGCTAGATGGTTGGGCAGTCAACCATACCCTGGAGCACTGCAAACCCCTGTTTGGCTCTGACATCAGATTATTAAGTTTCAACCCACCATCACTTGGAATGTCATCTCAATTTATGTAGATGGAAAATAGTTGAGAGTATTCCCGTGCTATCCTGATGTGAGACACTGCAGCAGAACCTCCCACTGGCAATGCATGCTTGGAAAGTTGGCATTCTGCTAGCTCTGAATATTGACTTTAATTATCTGTCTGAATTTCTTGCCTGTTTCTTCCATCCAAGCTTCCATTTGATCACAGCCCATGTTGGAGGCTGCATGTTATTCCATGCCTTTTCACTGTCTTACTCAGCTATTTTCACATCTCTTTTGTTCATCTACAACCTTTGAATTAATTTTTTGTACATCACCCAGCAATTTTTCACCTCCTGTTAAATTTTTCAAATCCCTGTCTGTAGACTATGCAGTCAGCATTCCTGATTCTGAATTTGTACCCGTTGCTTGAACCATTGGATGACGCCCACTAACTAAACTATCTGGGAGCTTCTTGTGTGCTGATGACAGCAATTCATTAAAATGGCCTGGAATTATTCGCTGAGTCTGCATAACAAAATCCTGTCATGCTTTCTTCCTATGCCTCTTCACTTTGCTCAGCCCTCTAAAGGGATTTAGTTATCATTAACTCCCCAATTTGGGCACAGGGAGCCTACAACTGACTCACGTTTACATATGAACCTGCTGCTCTCTGCTAAATCATTTTGCATTGGGAAGGAACATAGGGTGTGTGCAGGACTGAACTAAGCTGCGATGCTTCTTTATCATCAATTTTTTCTTTGAAACTTCCAGTCTAACCATTGAATGAAGAATGACCTGCCACATGAAGTTGGGGAATTGTTGCCCCTTACAAAGCTGAAACATTCCATAAGTTAGCATCCCTCAGTGAGGAGGAGGAAGGAAAAACATTGAAATGGGGATCAGCTTCCTCCAGTTGACGAGGGAAAACTGCTAAATCTGGTAAAGTTCTCTCACGTAGTAAATTAGGGACTACAATCTTGTGGATTGCAAGGTTCAATGAAACATGAAATAGCACATCCTTTGTAGCCTAGGAAGGATTTAAAACTGTTTCCGTTCATGAGATGCTATGGTGGCTACACCTCAGGTCTTAAACTCAGGAAGCTTTGAAAATTGCACTCCAGCAGTAACCCTGGAAATAGTATTTTTTTAAATAGTGCTTACAACGCAGATCAAACAGCTGTAATAACATCTATAGCTCCAAAACTAACATCAGTACCTGGGTCAATGCAGGCAGGTCAGATGTTACCCTTTGGAAAATACCAGTACGTATGTGCAGAGGATATGTCCTTGTGGTTATGCAAATAGTTTTTTGTGTGTTTTTCATGCCTTGGTGTTAGACAGAAAATCTTTTACCACACTCACAGATACAGTTCCAAAAAAAAGACTAACTAATCTAATTGGGAGAACGTGCAAGTTTTGGGGGAGTGATAACATTTGGATTACCATCTGCCCAATTCTGGGAGTTTTTAAGATGTAAAGATCTTGTGTCTCATGATGTGAAGCGATGAAATATTGAGGCTATTAAGAATTTGTTGAATTCTACACAAGTCTTTCTTGTTTTCTTTCTCATCACGAACGTAAATCTCAGCATTCAAGTAAGTAGTCTCACCCTTCTGTCCTGTTTCTGTCTTTTCCCTGTGTGATTTGGGACTGGTCAAATCTTTGGAAACCAAGTTGTATTGTCAATCAGGATCTTGTGAAGTGAATGGCTTCTGCATCTATATTAATGCAACTCTGTGACCATGGCCCAGGTCTTGTGATCAGTATTGGAAACCTTATTTCCGATTCTGATCAGACAAAAAAAAAGCACAACTGCCTTCCTCTGATTTTTCTGAGTAAATCTGATGGAGAATGATTCATGACCAACTCAGCACAGCACATCTCCTGGGGAGCAGCTTAGAGAATTGCTACAGAAGCCACACTCCCTTTTTATGGCATTGATTCCCAGACCTGTCCTGTGTGAGCACCCAAATGCAGAATAAACCCCAGCACGTAAATGCAGCCAGAATTCAAACGAAGGACTCTAACTCATACCAGAATGAAGCAGTGAGATGCCCTGGAGAGGTCTCACTCTTCTTCATTTCAGAGTCAATGTGATCTGGACCCTGGTGGGAATAACTCCAGCTCTCCAGTGACAGGTCTATCTCTCCAGTAGTTAGCTAGATGGCTGGGCAGTCAACAATGCCCTGGAGCACTGCAAACCCCTGTTTGGCTCTGACATCAGATTATTAAGTTTCAACCCACCATCACTTGGAATGTCATCTCAAGGGGGTGGAATTTTCGGTGCTGGTTGGTGGACAATATTGCAAGATGACTAAAGATTATTTCATGATGTCATAAGACCAGTTTGCAACCGCCTGCTCTGCCCGTCAATAGCGGGCATCATTTCCTGCTGTCGGAAATCGGGAACTTCATTGTAATACATCTGCATATCATTATAAGCCCAGCTCACCAGAACCATCCCGCCATGCTGGATCATCTGAGCAATCACGCCAATAAGTTTCACAACTGTACATAAGCGATGTGCACCTGGCGAGCTGCACTTCACTCGGGACTCCAAGGTTTGTTTGCCTACCTTGCTTCGGGAAGCACTCACAGTCATCAGCACCAGGCTTCACACCACATCACTTTTAGGGGAGCTCACAGGCAGGTCTCTGTCTACCAGACCAGCCATAAGGCGGTGGGGGCGGAGGGGGGGTGGTTGGGGAGGTGCTTTTCGATGGCTGTAGGGCTAGGGCTTGCTTGGAGAAGGGGGAGAGGTGGCCAAAGGCAAGGGAAAAGGCTTCAGGGTGAGGGCTGTTCTGGGGAAGGGGTATCCCAAGGTGTGTGTGGAGGACACAAGTTGTGGAAGTGATCTCAAGATGGTGAGGGCTGAGGATGCAGTCTCCAGAGATGAGGCCAGATGGAGATGTGAGGGTGTGTGAGAGAGTGAGTGGCGAACTCTCTGAACTGGCAGAAAGTGAGATGCCAGTGAATGTGTGATGAGCTTGTGAATGTGTGAGTTTAGAGTGATCAGATGGTTGCCTTACCCTTGTGGAACAGATAAGATCATTTATCCTCTTTCTGCACTGGATGGTCAACTTCTATTGTGCAGCATTGGCACTAATCATCACTGCCATCGCCTACCATGCCAGAGTGGTGAGATTGCTGGACCTCCTGTAGCCAGAGCGGGTTTAGAGGACATCACAATAGGCCTCCATGGCATCCAAATGGTTTTCCAGGGACACGTCACTGAATCAGGGGGCTACAGTCTTCTTGCCTATCAGGGCCAAGTCTTCTGTGCAGCAGTCCTGGACTCTGGACTGGAAGCACTCAGAGAGGTGCACGTGGCTGCACTTTTAATATGGCACTTGGCATGAGGAAGCGGCAAGGTGACAGTGTGATGGGCAAATGAGAGTCTGCCCGCCATACGAGCATGCGAATTAGGAGCAGGAGTAGGCCACTTGGCCCCTCGAGCCTGCTCTGCCATTCAATAAGATCATGGCTGTTCCGAACGTAACCTCAATCCCACATTCCTGCCTACCCCCGATAACCTTTCACCCCCTTGTTAATCATAAAATCTATCTAGCTCTGCCTTAAAATTATTCGAAGACTCTGCTTCCACCGTCTTTTGAGGAAGAGAGTTCCAAAGACTCACAACCCTCTGAGAGAAATAATTTCTCCTCATCTCTGTCTTAAATGAATGACCCCTTATTTTTAAACAGTGACCCCTAATTCTAGATTCTCCCACAAGTGGAAACATCCTGTCAAGACCCCTCAGGATCTTAAAGGTTTCAATTAAGTCACCTCTTACTTTTCTAAACATCAGCGGATACAAGCCTAACCTGTCCAGCCTTTCCTCATAAGGCAACCCACCCATTCCTGGTATTAGCCTAGTAAACCCCCCAGTGAAGCAGGTTTGAAATATCTCAAGTTGCATCTCAGTTGTAACTTGGTGGAGATTTCCCCTCCTTCTGTGCCTTTTCTTTTCTAGAAGTTTCCCCACCTGGAAGCCAGCCTGATTGGCTGCCTGTCAGCCAAGGAATGCACTGGAGGAGGTCACAGCTTCAGGAGCAGGTAGGGACCCTGCAGCTGTGTTGGTGTTAGCATGGAAAAGTGGGATCAGGATTTTAGGGGGATTGGTGTCTGATCCCGGGGAGGGAAAAGCAATCCATAATCATGGGGTGGGTCTGATGCTGACTGTCTTTGGCTGGGGAGGGATTTCTGATGGCGGGGGTGGGGTTGGGGCACAGGGAAGAAGGTAAGCTTGGAAGGCTGCGGGGAAGCACACCTGCTCCTCCTTTTCTACAAGCAATTCTGTAAAGGTGCTTACCTTTTCCATAAAGCAATCCTCGCCTCCATTCAGTTGCCAGTTCTCCTGAAGCCTGGGAAATCCAAGAGGCCAAGGTTAAACCTAGAAATGATCTACACTGCCTCATTATGCTATTTAAACCCAACTTCTGGGAGCAAGTTGATCGCTCGACCCCACCCTGCCTCCATTAAAACCAAAAGTGGCCGATCTGAGGTAGGTGGGGGTGGTGGGGAGGAGGTGTTGGTGATGGGGTTCGAGATTTTAAACTTTTAGCATCTCACCCAATCCCAACCCACTTGATTTTGTGTGGTTAAAAATTACCTTTGACACCTCTGCTCTAGCTGATCCTAAATTGGAATAAAATTCATCAACTCGCATTTACACAAGTCACTTCAGTTTTGTTAGAGGTGAGCTCCCTATTCTCAAATCACTTTAAAATCTACACAGTGTGGATTTTTTTTTTCAGGCGTGATCTCCATTAAATGTCAATATGTTTGGATTTTTAAAGGTAACAATGTATATTTAAACACCACATCCAAGAAACTAAACATTTATAGTGTAAGGGCAGTGTGTGACCCATCCTAGCTCATTAGCAAACCCGACTCCTTCAAATGATTTCAGACCAGTGCCATGCCGGGCGCTGAGTGTAGGTAATGCAGCAACTTATTTGCACTAATCAAGTCCTCACAAGCAGCAATGTGATAATGATCAACCAATCTGTTTTCTTGACATAGGCTGAGAGGATCAATTTTGACCAGGACACCACTAAGCACTCTCATTCTCTTCTTCAAACTCGTGTCATGGGATCCTTTACATTACCTATGAGCTAGGGAAGACAAGACCTCAGTTAAAATAAAAACCTCATTCAACAGTGCAGCTCTCCCTCAGTTTGCACTGAAGTGTCAGCCTAAATTTTTGTGCTCAAGTTTTGAAGTGGGGCTTGAACCCAGAACCTTCTGACCAAGAGGCAAGTTTCCACCCCTGAGCCATACTGCCAACTTAACTGGATGCTGTTGTTATGGCCAGGTGAGGGGGAATAAGCTGGCTCCCATCTTTTTCATCCCCCTCAGTTGGTCGCAACAAAGGTTTGTTTAAAATTCTTTCCCTGTGGATACCTTTTCCCAATCCAAATGTATTTATTTTTTTATTGAGGAGCCAATTCAACCAGGTTTTCTTTAGTCAAAGGAAGAGTAAGTTTATTAGTTACTAAAAAAAAACCCAAGGAAAAATAATAAAAGACGCGAAAGACACACACAGATCAGAAATAAGAAAGGTAAGAGTCCAAATAAAGTGAAAAAAATATACAAATCAGTCCTTGGCTTATCCATGAGGTGTAGATGGTGGCATGTTAGTTGGGTGATTTCGGTAGAACTCTGGAGCTAACTTTAGCAGTTTTGCAGTCTATTGAGGACGCTTGCTGGTTTGTTCCCAGAGAGAGAGATGACCTAGTTGTCTCTGCAGGGGTAACTAAAGAGGGTAAAAGATTGGGAAAAGCTGGACAATCCAGTGGAATGTTAAAAGAATCTACGCCTGAGGCCCAGGTGTGTGATAGTGTGACTTGAACACTATAAAAATGAGTGTGGTTGCTGCAGTCAGGAAAAGGATGGGGACCTGTCATCTCCAGATCTAGACCAACAATCAACACTTGTAGCGACCAGCTACATAGGTGGTTGTAGGTTTCAGTCAAATCATACTGTGATTTTGTGGGTTCAATAAATAAATGAACCTGAGGGTGAGCTGAACCCTGTTTGTTGCATGCATTTTGTTCTTGTAATTCCAGGGTCCAAGGCCCACTGTAAAGACAAGGGAATGGAATCCCTTACATGCCCATCTCTAATTGTCCTTGAGAAGGTGATGGTGAGCAGCATTCTTGAACCACTACAGTCCAAGCAATTAGGAAAGCAAATGGCATATTGGCCTTTATTGCAAGGGGTACAAGAATAAAGAAGTATTGCTACAATTATATGGGGCTTTGGTGAGACAACACCTGGAATACTGTGTGCAGGTTTGGTCTCCATATTCATGAAAGGTTATACTTGCATTAGGGAGGTCTTGTTGCACAGTGAGTAATGTCCCTGCCTCTGAGCCACAATCTCTCACTTTGAGTCCCTCTCCACAGCCAGAATCTTTTGTTCTGGACTCTAATATCAGTGGGGGTGTGCGGAAGTGAGAGTGTTTTCCGTTGGGGGTGTGGGGGGGGTGGGGGGGGACAGGATGGCTGACTCCACGTGATCTTGCACCGTTCAGCTCATTATTTATGCTCCCATAAGCACTTGCCGATTCTTGCTGTGGGGCGGGCAGGAAGTCACCGTCCCTGCTATTACTTCATTAGGTCAAAGGTCCAGGTGCCATATATGCACGACCCCTTCCACCTTTACCCAGCCACTGCTCCACCCTTCCCCACTAACCCTTCCTCCCTTCCTTGGTCATCCTTCACACACCTTGCCACCACCCAGCTTCAAGCACAGGCTGGCATTTACAGACACACCCCGAAGAGGACAATGCAGCGGCAACGTACCATTAATCATGGAAGAAATCAACCTCGCTAGGAACCCGCCACTTATGTGCAGTCGTGAATGTGAGTATTCTAATTTCTCACTGGCGGGGAACTTAATTTGGAGGGGGAATTTAATTCCTGTGAGGTGGTCTTTTACTGAGCATGAATGACTTGCTAATGCATGCAAAAGGGTTTCCTCACATTATTTGTCAGTAAAGCTCGACCCGCCTTTAAAGTCCCAAAAGCCTAATTGCTAAAGTTCATCTCGCCATCGGAAATCTGATTTTTGGCCTCCTACCAAATTAAGTTCCCCCTCCTGCCAAGCTTCCCACTGCTGGCAGGACTGGGGGATTCCACCAGGACTTAATGGCCAAGGAAGGCGTGTTCTTAATGTGGCCATACAGGTCAATGGCAGATGGTAACGGGGGAGAGATTCCTGGTCAGCCATGTGATGGAAAGAACATTGGAGCCTCTACCATCACTATCCATATGTCCAGACCACAACATGCATGTACAAAGTATAAGTTACCAAAGCAACTCAGACTCCCCGGGTGAATTGTAACACACACACACACTTAATTGGAGGTAATACAATGAATGTTCACTGGACTGGCCCGCAGGATGAGACAGTTGTCCTATGATGAGAAATTTAAAAGAATGAAGGGGCTTGTCAGGGTAGACACTGAGATGTTGCTTCTCCGGGCTGCAGAATCTAGAACAAGGAGATGCAGTTTCAGGATAAGGGGCTGATCAATTAAGACTGAGAAAAGGAGAAATTACTTGGCTCAAAGGGTTGTGAATCTTTGGAATTCTCTATCCCAGAGGGTTGTGGATACTCCATCAATGTATATGTTTAAGGATGAGATAGACAGATTTTTGGTCCCTCAGGGAATCAAGGGATATGGAGAATGAGTGGGAAAGTGGAGTTGCAGCCCATGATCAGCCGTGATCGTATTGAATGGCAGAGTAGGCTCCACAGCCATGTCTTCTCCTGCTCCTATTTCTAATGTTTTTTAAATGGTGTAGGTAAACCAATAATGCTGTTAGGAATGGAGTTCCAGGTTTTTGACCCAGCTACAATGTAGTACTAGTGATGTGACTTGGAAGGGAATTTGCAGGTGGTCGTGTCTCATTGTGTCTGTTGCCACTGTTCTTCTAGGTGGTAGAGATTGTGGATTTGGAAAGTGCTATTGAAGGAGGCTTGGTGAGTTGCTGCAGTGCACTTTGTATGTGATACACACTGCTGCCACTGCACGCTGTTAGTGGAGGGAGTGAATGTTTATGGTGATGGATATGATGCCAGTCAGGTAGCCTGCTTTCTCCTGGATGGTTTCTGGCTTCTGGAGTATTATTGGAGCTGCACTCACCCAGGTAAGTAGAGCATATTCCCCTGCTCTCTTAAATTGCTCCTCGTAGATGGTAAAAAGGCTTTGGGGAGTCAGGAGATGAGTCACTCACAACAGAATTCCTGGATTTTGACCCATTGAGGTCAGATGATATGTAACTTCTAAAAACATACCCAAAAAATCAACCCCTTCTAACTCCCATAAACAAAAGACATGTGCTTTCTGTATTATTTTCCAGTCACAGGGTTCATTAATAATAGTTAAAAGCTCCAGGCTTACATTTATAATGACTTTCTACTGCAACTCCATTCACACATGCATTAAGCTTTCTGCATTAACACTACAGAGATTTCAAAGAACAGTCTACAGATTTCTAGCAATGAATCCCTCTGAGATGTCTTTAACTTCCCCAACTACAAAGCTGCATTACCTATCATTAGATACTCCAAGATTGCTGCTCAGAAGCAGCAGAGCGAGCCTTTGTCATTTTGCAGGAATCTTCAATCGGCAGATGCTGTTCAGCCTTGCACTCAAATGACTCGCTAGGTTTCCTAGATGGATGTTCTTATTAGGTCACATACTCAACTGAACACAAAGTCTACCAACCACATACACAGTGAAATTGCCATTTTGTTTTGGCAGCAACCTCATGAGATTGGTGTGGAAAAATTATTAAAACTTGATCTTTTATTCCCTCATAAAGTGACGGAAATTACTTAAGCCACAATTTGGCTCTCAGCTGGACCAACCAAAATTTATAGAGCCAAATTTGGGAATTATTGCTTCTTCTCACAATTTATAATTATTCCAAAAATATTTTTCTGTCATCTGACAGGATTCACCTGTAGTGCAAGTAATATTGGAGGTCAGCATCAATTCGCTTTTGGAAGGAGCATGGAATAGAAAGGCTGACTGGGGAGGATTTTAGTCCAATATAGTTGAACCTTATGAAGCCGAATATGTTATGTGAATACAACACAATCACCATCACACAATATACAGCTGAACTGTGGTTCTTGTGATACCAATGGCCCCCATAAGGTTCCAGTTTCAAAGTCCAGGTAATGCAGTCCCATTTGTGCTTGTATTTCTTATTCCATGGTTAGTGATCTTGGAGATTGGGAAAGAACTGTGCTTAATGTTGGTGTCTCATTTTTCTTAATCAGAATTTCAAGGCCCATGAGTATCGCAGTTTAAGAGATAAGCAATTTAATAGAAACATGACTTTAAACTTTCTATGAAGCCCTTGCATGTCCATGTAATGCACATATATGGCTCATAGCATACAAGTGCTGTGCCTTCTGATATAAGTCCAGTAATCAGCATCAGTTTAGCTCCCTGTTAGAAAAATTGATATCATCACCAAAGACCCTTTGAAAAAAACATATGGTTACAAAGATTGAGGATTAAATTCAACGCCTCTTTGGGCAGAATTTTCCCAAATTTGCACTAAGTGCAGTATGAGGCAGGTAAAACGACATTTTACCCTCCAGCCACGATTGCGGGTTTTCACGCCATATTGTCCCAAATCTGTCTCATTATTTATGCACTCCCAGGAAACACGCTGTTTTCATGGTGGACAGGCTCTCATTCACCAGCCCCCCCCCAACCCCCCACCCCCGCCATCACCCCACCGCTGCAACACGCTGGGCGCCATGTTTAAAGTCCAACCACAAGCACACATCTCAGTGCTTCCAGCTCACCACTGCTACATGGAAGACATGGCCCTGATACTGAAGAAGACTGCAGCCCCCCAGGTTCTGCAGCGTCTCTCGAGTGACGTTTGTATGCTGTGGATGCCCACCAGGATGTCCTCTACCCCCACTCTGGCCACAAAATGGGCAGCAACAGCACTAACCTGGCTTGGGAGGTGGTGGCAGCGGTTGTCCCTCACTCACTGCCAGTTCAAGGGATATCCCCATTCACTCTCTCATGCACACCATCTTTGTCCTCATCCCATCCATAGGACTACTCAACTCTCACACAGGCCAGGCATACTTGTCATCTGGCCTGACAGGCGTCCTGCTTACACTCTCCCCATCTCTGTTCATGCAGGACAAGCTGGCATGCAACAAGAGAAAGAGGTCACAGACCGGTGGCAGAATGCCCGAAGTCAAGGTCCTCGCGGACTTTCAAAACAGAGTCATCCAGCTGGCTGGAGAGGATCTAGATCATTCCTGTGCTGATGGTGAGGTCAGCGCTGCTCTACCAAGTGAGGGTCCAGCAGTGCAAAATCCATCAGACAAACATGCTGTGAGTGATGTGTCCTCTTTCACAGGACAAAGCATCAGATGCTTCTAAAGTTTCATGGCTGTGCCTCTACGATATGACCCTGATCATGTTTTGCAAGAGAGCTGCCCTCGGCTGGACAGGAGTCAGACATTCTCAGAGGCTGTGTGAAGATTTATGGAGTGTCCTCAATGCATGTCATCATCATCCATCGGCAAACGAGCAACTATTAGGACCTTCACCGCACCTCCATAACAGGAGCATTCTCTCAGAGGGTATTTGCGCTGCCATTAGCCAGACTAGAGTCAAAAGGTCACAGCTGCGATGTGAGGAACTATGGGGTCACATCACTGCATGTCGTCATCACCCTCCACAAATCTAGCAGCTATGAGGGCCTCCAAGCACGCCTGAACTGTCTAGCCAGAGCAAGGGCCTCATCCCAATCATCGTCGCTTCCAATAATGTCCTCAGCCTCATCCCCGTCGGCGTTCTCCTCATCGGAGCAGACATGCAGCTCCTCCATCTCCTCCTCAGCCAGCTTGTCTCCCTGTCAGAGCACCAGGTTGTAAAGGGTGCAGCAAATGACAATTCTGCATGACACCCTCAGCGGACTGTATTGCAGGGCTCTACCAGACCGATCCAGGCATTGGAACCTCATCTTCAGCATCCCGATGGTTTGCTCCACCAAGTTGCGAGCTGCTGCATGAGCCTCATTATAGCATCGCTCTGCTACAATCTGAGGCCGCCACATGGGTATCATCAGCTATGGCCTCTGTGGGTAGCTCTTGTCCCTGAGGAGCCATCCCTGCAGCTTCTGTGGATCCTCGAAGACGTCAAGGACCTGTGACTGACCGAGGATGCAGGTGGCATGCGCACACCTGCAGGATGTGTTTCTGGTGATCACACACCAGCTGCACATTCAGCAAATGGAAGCCCTTGTAGTTGATGTAGTCCATCATGTGCTGTGACTGAGACCTGAGAACCACATGAGTGCATTCGATCGCATCCTGCACCTGTGGGAAACCCGAGATCTGGGCAAATCTAACCGCTCTTGCATTCTGGCTGTCCTGGTCCAGGCAAAATGTACAATGCTGTGTGCCCTCAAGAAGTTGGCATCCGTGACCACATGGATGCATTTGTGGGTGGAAGCTTGAGAGATCCTACAGAGGTCACATGTGGAGCCCTGAAAGGAGCCACTGGCATAGAAATTGAGCGTCACTGTCACTTTCACAGCCACTGGCAGTGGATGCCTTCCATGTTCATGTGGTGCCAAATCCTGCAGTAAGTAGCAGATGTGAGTGACCAGTTCCCTAGACATTCACAGTCTTCAGCGACACTCTTTTTTGGTCATCTGCAGGAATGAAAGGCGGCATCTATAGACCCTGGGTGTCACTAGGTGCTGACAACGATGGCTCACTGTGGCTCTTGGACAGCGTGTGTGGGAGCCCCAGCCGCCCCTTCTTCCTGAGGTTGCTGCTCCTGCCTCTGTGCAGCCAGGAGCCTCAGTTGCTCTCTCCTCCATCTTCTTCACACTCTGTAGGTCATCAGGTATACAGCTAGTTCACCAGGCTCCATTATACTGATGTACTCTTCCTGCAGGTGTACTAACAACCTGTCCTGGTTAAGTGTGATGGCCCCTTAATGCTTCCTAGAAAGTGCTGGTCACCACTTGGATGGCCAGAGATTAGTGTGTTGCATGGCTGCCCTGTTAGCTTGAACCATGGGGGAGACAGGTCCAAACCAGAATGCAGACATTGCAAGGGGCTGTGAGCACCTCCAGCAGCGACTGCTACTTGGCCAGCTTTAGCAAGGAGGTTATACAACGTGTGCAGTCCAACTGCTCTGCACTCTACTAAAGTGCTCATGAATTTCTGTGCCAGGACTGGGAGAGGGAGCTCTGAAGAACTTGGTGGCACCTAAATGCCTATGCTTTGCTTAAGTGGGCCGATAAGCCAGGAGCCCAACCCCAATAATATCAATGTGGCTGTGCCTGAACTGTCTCAGCTGCAGAGGAATGGTCACTTCCTACAGGTTTCCCGAATGCGTGACCACATCCCTCACCCACCCTACCCCCACCCACCCCGAATGCTTGTGCACTATATTCAATGGTAGGGTTGCCCTAGCCCCACCCTGCCACCAGTGTCCTCAACAGCAAGGCTGCACTTGCCCCCTGCTCCCCCTCACCCTCAAAAGTCACCTCCGAGGGAGGGTGGCATTTAATCCTGACCACCCCCCGCCACCCCCCCCCAGCGCCCCTGAAACCTGAAAAGCAACAGGCGACCCTGGCGAGCTCTGCAGAACGTTGCTGTTCACTCACCTCCAGTTCATCCAAAGTGTAAGCCGCCAAGTGCACATCGCTTATGTGCTGTTGTGAAACACGTCGGCGGGAAAGCACGCCAACGTGGACGGACAATCTAGCGGGGGTGCAAGAGCCTGGCAGGATGGCCTGATAATGATATGCTGATGTTTTACAATGAGGTTTCTGACGACTGATGGCGTTGGAATGCAGCCTGTCGTCAGCGGGCTGAGTGGACAATCCCAACCTGCCATCGTGAAACCGATCGCGCAACATTGTCCACTCACATCACTTTTCACACCCACTGCCAGCGGGCAAGGAAAATTCCACCCTTTGTAATTATTTCCAGCTAATTGGGGTAATACTTCAAATATTTGAAATTGAATAGATAATGATGTGATTCTTTAAGTGAGAAATTACTAAACCAAATTCTGCAGGCTGCTAGGTTTATATCAGTACAGACAGTAGCTGGTTTTACCACATGATTATTGACATACAGATGAATGCAGGCTAAGCTAAAACATTAAATTAAGACATGTAAGTTCTATTTGTGATTCCCATTTACAGGTTTATAGTGTTACTGGTGAATAAAACACCCCAATTTAGTCAATTATTCAGAAGCAAAGTTGTTAATTTTGTATTCCTATCTATTTCAATATGTCAAAACATAATTCCATAAATCTCAGCTGGACTGGCTTTTATGTGTGCTGGCAGATTTCAGTTTGCACCTTTAGTGTCATGCATTATGCTACAGACAGGGGAGATAGGCAAACTGAACTCCGTTATTTTCTCACCAACTGTCCATTAGCAGAGGTGTTTAATTTCTGAACTAGGCTGTGGCATGTTTCCCCAAAACCTCTTTTTGTTTGTTTTTTTTATTCTTTCACGGGATGTGGGCTTCTTTGGTTAGGCCAGCATTTATTGCCCATCCCTAGTTGCCCTTGAGAAGATGGTGGTGAGCTGCCTTCTTGAACCGCTGCAGTCCATGTGGTGTAGGTACACCCACAGTGCTGTTAGGGAGGGAGTTCCAGGATTTTGACCCAGTGACAGTGAAGGAACGGCAATAAATTTCCAAGGACAGACCCAGCAGAGGTGCCAGCACAGTGGTTTACAGTCGGGGAGGATTTGCCCTGGGAGTCCTCAACATTGACTCCAGACCCCATGAAGTCTCATGGCATCGGGTCAAACATGGGCAAGGAAACCTCCTGCTGATTACCACGTACCGCCTTCCCTCAGCTGATGCATCAGTACTCCTCCATATTGAACACCACTTGGAGGAAGCACTGAGGGTGGCAAGGGCACAGAATGTACTCTGGGTGGGGGACTTCAACATCCTTCACCAAGAGTGGCTCCGTAGCACCATGACTGACCAAGCTGGCCGAGTCCTAAAGGACACAGCTGCTAGACTGGGTCTGTGGCAGGTGGTGAGGGAACCAACAAAAGGGAAAATCATACTTGACCTCATCCTCACCAGTCTGCTTGCTGCAGATGCATCTGCACATGACAGTATCGATAGGAGTGACCACCGCACAGTCATTGTGGAGGCAAAGTCCCACCTTCACATTGAGGATTGGGGAAACATGCCACAGCCTCTATCATGTTGTATGGCACTACCACCATACTAAATGGGATAGATTTCAAACAGATCGAGCAACTCAAGATTGGGCACCCATGAGACACTGTGGGCCATCAGCAGCAGCAGAATTGTACAAAACACAATCTGTAACCTCATGGCCTGGCATATACCCCACTCTACCATTACCACTAAGCCAGGGGATCAACCCTGGTTCAATGAAGAGTGCAGGAGGACATGTCAGGAGCGGCAGCAGTCATACCTGAATATGACGTGTCAACCTGGTGAAGCTATAATGCAAGATTACTTGCATGTCAAACAGCATAAGCAGCAAGTGATTGACAGAGCTAAGTGATCCCACAACCAACAGATCAGATCTAAGCTCTGCAGTCCTGCCACATCCAGTCATGAATGGTTAATTAAACAACACACTGGAGGAAAGGCTCCACAAATATTCCCATCCTCAATAATGGAGGAGCCCAGCACATTAGTGCAAAAGATAAGGCTGAAGCATTCGCAACAATCTTCAGCCAGAAGTGCCGAGTGGATGATTTATCTCAGCCTCCCCCAGAGATCCCCAGCATCACAGATGCCAGTCTTCAGCCAATTCAATTCACTCCACATGATATCAAGAAACAGCTGCTGGCACTGGATACTGCAAAGGCTATGGGCTCTGACAATTTTCCAGCAATAGCACTGAAGACTTGTGCTCCAGAACTTGCCGTGCCCCTAGCCAAGCTGTTCTAGTACAGCTATAACACTGGCATCTACTTGGCTATGTGGAAAATTGCCAAGGTATGTCGTGCACACAAAAATCAGGACAAATCCAAACCTGCTAATTACCGCCCCATCAGACTACTATCCATCATCAGTAAAGTAATGGAAGGGGTCATCAACAGTGCAATCAAGTAGCATTTGCTTAGCAATAACCTGCTCACTGATGCCCAGTTTGGGTTCCACCAGGGCCGCTCAGCTCCTGACCTCATTACAGTCTTTGTTCAAACATGGACAAAAGAGCTGAACTCCCGAGGTGAGGTGAGAGTGACTGCCCTTGACATCAAGGCAGCATTTGACCAAGTGTAGAATCAAGGAGCCCAGCAAGACTGGAGTCAATGGGAATCAGGGAGAAAATTCTCCGCTGGTTGGAGTCATACCTAACACAAAGGAAGATGGCTGTGGCTGTTGAAGGTCAGTCATCTCAGCTCCAGCACATCACTGCAGGAGTTCCTCAGGGTAGTGTCCTAGGCCCAACTACCTTCAGCTGCTTTATCAATGACCTTCCTTCCATCATAAGATCAGAAGTAGGGATATTCGCTGATGATTGCACAATGTTCAGCACCATTCGGAACTCCTCAGATACTGAAGCAGTCTATGTCCAAATGCAGCAAGACCTGGACAATATCCAGGCAAGTAACATTCGCGCCACACAAGTGTCAGGCAATGACCATCTCCAACAAGAGAGAATCCAACCATCACCCCTTGATGTTCAATGGCATTACCATCCCCCACTGAATCCCCCACTATCAATATCCTGGGGGTTACCATTGACCAGAGACTGAAGTGGGCTAGCCATATAAATACTATGATTACAAGAGCAGGTCAAAGGTTAAAAATCGTGCGACAGCTAACTCACCTCCTGACTCCCCAAAGCCTGTCCACCATCTACAAGGCACAAGTCCGGACTGTGATAAATACTCTCTGCTTGCCTGGATAAGTGCAGTTCTCACTACACTCAAAAAGCTGGACACCACCCAGGACAAAGCAGCCCGCTTGATTGGCACCACATCCACAAACATTCACTCTCTCCACCACCAATGCACAGTAGCAGCACTGTGTACCATCTACAAGATGCACTGCAAGAATTCACCAAGGTTCCTTAGACAGCACCTTCCAAACCCACCACCATTACCATCTAGAAGGACAAGGGCAGCAGCCACATGGGAACACTAGCACCTGGAGATTCCCCTTCAAGTAACTCACCACCCTGACTTGAAAATATATTCTTCACTGTCACTGTTTCAAAGTCCTGGAACTCCCTTCTGAACAGCACCGTGGGTGTACTTAAACCACATGGACTGCAGTGGTTCAAGAAGGCAGCTCACCACTATCTGCTCAAGGTCAACTCGGGATGGACAATAAATGCTGGCCCAGTTAGTGAAGCCCACACCCCATGAATGAATAAAAAAAAAAGTCAGGATGGTGAGTGACTTGGAGGGGAACTTTCAGGTGGTGGTGTTCCCATCTATCTGTTGCCCTTGTCCTTCTAGATGGTAGTGGTTGTGGGTTTAGAAGGTGCTGTCAAAGATGCCTTGGTGAATTTCTGCAGTGAAGTCAATTTTAAAGTGACTCTCTGCAACCTCTCTTTAGGGTTTAATCAGAAGTATTGTTTATTCGTACATTCAAACCCAGGGGATGGTCATTGCAACTACATACACACACAAGCATGCAAGGTGGAGATAGAAAAGAATTTTAAAACTAGAAATAACTTAAAACAAAAAAGCAAATATATGAATATTAATTCAAATGAATGTCAGAGCTAGAATTTTGGAGTTAATTCCTGGTGGGTTCAGCTAGCTGAAAGCTGAATATGCTGAATTCCTTCATAGTTGGTGATGACGGAGCAAGATAAGGTTGGTATACAGAGGCTTGTTCCACTCTACAGGCAATGGCAGGAATCTTCCAGAGAACTAGGCTTCAAGGAGGTAAGACTTGAGGTAGGTTTTGTTGTCAGCCTGGAGTCCTGCTTTGATTTTGCAGGCTCGATATTAACAGCAGACTGCCCAATGAATGTAACATTGAAACTTTCCAAATACAAAAGGAGCTTAGGTCATGTTTTATTGCCCATTGATGAGTCAGTTTATGATTAACAATCAGTTTCTATGTCTCCAGTCAAAATTCATGTTCACCTTGGGAGATAGATGGTGGCTATTAGCGCCTTCACAGGTATAACAAGTTTCAATAGCTCTCTTTGTTATAACTTCAGGCTGGGGAGACAGGCTGTCTGCTGCTCCCTTGTTTCATTGATTGTAATGGATCCACACAATGATAGGTGTGAGATTCCACACGGGTGAGGGTTGAGCTTATCCTGTAATTACTGTTGTAAGTTTCCAGAATTGTAGCCAACTTGTTAATCATGTGACCTGTAGCAGCCATATTTTTGATCCTGCAAAGTCCATTTTTAAATAAGCAGAAAGTAAGGTTGTTTTAAACAGTTTATGATCTCTTTCAGGTTTTATGGACATGACAATTAATACTGATAGATTTCCTGTATGAAGTGAGTGCTTAACCTTGATTGGTTCATTGTGAAGCAGTAAAAATAGGATGGTCGAGCATTGTCGTTAAACTCAATGTAAAATACATCACTGAAATGGTCCAAATGGATGTAAAAGCTGATCAGTGCCATATTGTTGCAGCAATCAATGGTAATTTCCACTATTAACATAATGTGTGCAATGGATTGAACTTTAGACAACGATGTCTGGGGGTAGTTCCATAGGTAAGGGAAAAGAATGTACCTGTTTTTGCCTCTAGTATTCAGCCCAGACACTCTGGACTGACTCAGAATGATTATTCCCTTAACCACAGGCAGCAGCTGGGAGGATAGAGCAAGTTCCTGACATTCAGGAATGTGTGTTTTTTTCAGTTAAATTATACTGTCTAGCAGTAGATGTGCAATTACTTGTAAATTAGTAGATGATGTCTGATTCCTTACTGTATGTTTACCACATCAATATGTTCAGCTCTGGGGGGAAAATCTTGGCTCCGAACAAGACAAATTTCTCTGGGGGAACAGATGGCTTCTGACTGAAAAGGTTTATCATCTGATTTTTAAGTGAGAATAAACTAGTTCTAGATCTCCTAATAACTTCCCCACACTGTAATAGATTTCTGACCTTTTCATTTTTATTTATTCAGAGGTAATGCTCAAAGAAACAGATGAAAGGGGATTAAGCTGAGCACATGACTCAAGGGTTCTTGCACTCAATAATGAACTGGCGCTTGACATGAATCATTACCCTCTGGTAGTAAATCACTGCAGTACTTTTTAATTGGACTGTGTTTCTCTCACATTTGAATTCACAAAAGCACTCAGATAAGACTCAAATCTTCGTTTAAATAATTATCATTATTCACTATTTGCGTTGTAGGAGAAATCAAAATGGCTACTTGTAGATGAAACTAAAAGTGGTACATGATTGAAATGAATAATATCTTTTGAAGAGTTTTGGAAATCAGTGCTATCGCATAGTCAATTTATTCCTCTGTTCACAGGTTTACAGAATATTTAAAAAACCATTGTCTGTCATTTTCATAAGAAGACATCAAACAAAGAAGCTCACGGAGGATACTAACTTAGTATTGAAGGTAATCTGTAAGATATTTGAATTGCAAACTTACACAAGCCTTTAATAATCAAGTAGACACAATAGTCTCGAGCATATGTAAGTCTGACTTTGAGTCGCATTTTAATTTACTACCAACTAGTGTAGGAGTAGTTTCTGGAAATTCTGCATACGTTTAATGTTAGACTAAGGCTGGGATTTTCCGTGCCTGCCGGTGTCAGGCGTGTTCAGCGGCGCGAGCGGACAATATGGCGTGATCAGTTTCACGATGGTGTGAAACCAGTTCGCAATTGTCTGCTCAGCCCGCTGATGGCGAGCCACACTTTCCACCATCGGACGTCAGGAACCTGAGTGTAATAATACTGCATATCATTATTAGGCCAGCCTGCTGGAATCATTCCTCTGCCTCCCATGCTGGATTGTCCGTCCATGTCAGGAGGAAAGCACACCGAAGGGTTTCACAATATAAAAGGCGTGCACTTGGCAGGCTGCACTTTGAGGGGAACTCGGAGGTGAGTTCATAGTAACGTTGGGTAGCGTTCACCAGGGTCGCCTGTTGAACTTCAAGCTTGAGGAGCGTTGCAGGGTGGTCAACGGCAGCCCTACCTTTGAGGCAACTTGTGGGGGGATGAGGGGTGAGGGCTGCCTTGCATTTGAGGTGATTTATTGGGAGGCAGAAAGGGCAGTCCTGTAGGTCAGGTGACTTGTGGGGGGTGGAGAGGAGGGCAAGGGCTGCCTGCCGTTGATTATAGCGCACAAACATTCGGGATGGGGGGTGGGGTGGGCAAGGGAAGCAACCACTCATTAGGGAAACCTGTATAAAGTGTTGATTCCTCCGTAGCTGAGACAGTTCAGGTGCAGCCACATTGATATGATTGGAGTTGGGCTTCTAGCTTATCTGCCCACTCAAGCAATGTAGAGGTATCAAAGTGCCACCAAGTGTTCCAGAGCTTTTCACCCCCAGCGACACAGACTGCAAAGTCATGGGTGTTTTAGTGGACTGCAGAACAGTTGGACAACTGCACACATTGTACAATCCCCTTGCTAAAGCTGGTGATGGAGCAGTCACTGGTGGAGGTGCTCACGGCCCCTTACAATGTCAGCATCCCGGTTTGGACCAGTCTCTCCCATGGTTCAAGCTAACAGTGCAGCCTTGCAATGTGGGTTAGGAGAATACCTGCGCCTGAGCTGAGAGCACAGCATGCAGTCCAATGGGCAAAGCTGCCACCAATCGGTTGGGTGGAGTGGGGGCGGAGGTGGATGGGGTTTCAGGCAGCCATGCAGTGCACTAATCTCTGGCCATCCAATGGTGACCAGCAGTCTCCAGGAAGCGTTAAGGGGCCTTCACACTAACCAGGACAGGATCGTAATACACCCATGCTAACCACATGTCTCTCTCTCTCTCTCTTTCACCCTGCAGGAGGAATGCATCAGGATCATGGAGCCTGGTGAACTTACTGTATCCCTGATGGCCTACAGAAAGCAAAGATGGCAGAGGACAGAGTGACTGAAGCACTATACAGCGTAGAGGCAGGAGCAGCACCCTCAGGAAGAAGTGGCAGCTGGGGCTCCCGCATACACTGCTGAAGAGCTACAGCGAGGCATCACTGGTCGGCACCTAGCAACACCCAGGGTCTATAGGCACTGCCTTTCATTCCTGTAGATGACCGAGAACTAGTGTCACCAAAGGCTACGTATGTCTAGGGAACTGGTCAGTCACATCTGCCAGCTACTGCAGGATTTGGCACCACATGAACATGGAGGGCATCTACTGCCAGTGGCTGCGAAAGTGACAGCGGTGCTCAATTTATACACCAGTGGCTCCTTTCAGGGCTCCACAGGTGACCTCTGTGGAATCTCACAAGCCTCCACCAACAAATGCATCCACGAGGTCACAGATGCCATCTTTATGAAGGCACACAACTTTGTGCATTACGCCCGGGACCGGGACAGACAGGATCCATGAGCAATTGGATTCACCCAGATTTTGAGTTTCCCACAAGTGCAGGGTGCGATCGACTGCACTCACATGGCGCTCAGATCTCCGTCGCAACATGCGGTGGACTTCATCAACCACAAGAGGTTCCACTTGTTGAATGTACAACCACCACAAATGCATCCTGCAGGTGTGCGCACAGTTTCCAGGGAGTGTGCACAACGCCTACATCCTCAGTTGGTCACAATCCCTGAAGCCTTCCAGGATCTATAGAGACTGCAAGGATGGCTTAGCAGGGACAAGGACTACCTTCAGAGGCCGTGGCTGATGACACCTGTGCGGTGGCCTCATGCTGATAATTGAGACTTGTGCTGCAGCTCGCAACTTGTGGAGAAAACCATCGGGATGCTGAAGATGAGGTTCCGGTGTCTGGACCAGAATGGTGAAGCCCTGCAATATAGTCTACAGAGGGTGTCACGCATCATTGTCATCTGCTGTGCCCTTTACATCTGACACTGCAATAGGGGGACGAGCTAGCTGAGGAGGAGATGGAGGAGCTGGAGATCTCCTCCGATGAGGAGGACGCAGACAGGGATGAGGGTGAGGAGATCTTCGAAGGTGACGATGACTGGGTTGAGGCCCTTGCACTGGCTAGACGAGGCAGGCACACTCGGGAGGCCCTCATAACTGCTAGATTTGTGGAGGAAGATGACGACATGCAGTGAGGAGACACCATAGATTCTCACATTGCATCCATGAATGTTTGACTCCAGTCCATCTTATGGTAACACACATGCCATCTGTGATAAGGCTCCTGTCATGGTGACACCATGGAGGCCCTAATAGTTGCTTGATTGCAGGAGGATGCAGTGAGGACATTCCATAGATCTTCACATAGCCTCTGAGAATGGCTGACTCCTGTCTGGAGGGGGGCAGCTCGCTTGTGCTCTGTGATCAGAGTCATATCATAGAGACACAGCCATGAAACTTTAAAAATATCAGATCCTTTGTCCGCCTTCAGCATCTAAGCTCTTCAGGAGCACAGCGTCACTGGTCACAGATTAAGAGATGGGGGCTAGCCCCACCTTAAAGGTGCTGAGAGCACACAGAGAGAATGATGGAACTCTGTGGCACCTGCCCACTACATTCTGGCAGCAATAACCAGCACTGTCGAGGTGCAGGAATCAGTAATGTTTCCAGGGATTGTGAGGCTGGACCATCGCTTTGGCCTGAAGGGAGTTTATTGACAATAGTGAACATTATGTACATGAAATTGACACCCGTGCCGAGGCTGTACAATTAATTCTTAACTTTCCTAACCCTGCCGCTACATCTTGGTGCTCCCTTGCTCCCTGGACATCCACAGTGGAGCTGGAGGCAGCCTGCTAACTGCCAAGCCCTGTCTGTGATGACCTTGGCAGGGCCGAGACCTGGAGAACACTGGCCTGCTTTTGGGTTCCTGCTGTGTGGCAGTGGCACCCTCCTCAGCCTGTGGAGCTGGAGCTGCTAAGGTCACAGGCAGCGGCCTGGGATGTGCACCGCTGACCCTTCTCCCTATGGGTGCCCAAGGGCCCCAGTCTGACTCCTTGAGGAGAAGGGGTAGCTGGAGTGAGATCGAGCTACCCAGCATCCCTCCCTCGTACAAACTGTTGGAGGCCAACTATGGCATCAGTGATGGAGTTGACCACATGCAGCATTGCAGGAGCGACATCCTGGGCCAAGGTGTCCATGGCAGCCACCATCCTAACATTGTTGACCTCAATGTGTTGGCATGCCAGTGCTATTGCTTCAGACTGAAGGCGGACAGACTCCTCCATCGTGCCTTGCAATCTGAGGGGTGCAGAGGACATCCCTTCCTGATGTTCCTGAGCTTGCCTTTGCAGCCCCAGCAACTGTGACATGACCAATTCCAGAGGCTCGACATCTGACTCGGACTCAGCAAGTTTCTGGCCTCCAGCAGTCTTCTGAGTGCCAGGACCTGGGAAGTCCCTGCCGCCACTTGCTGTGGATCGGGAAGTGCAATGTGCTCACCAGATTATGATCCCGAGGCTATTCTAAAGCTAGGTCCCAGTGAGGTGTGTGTCTCTACAATGGTGGAGGGTATAGGTGAGCGGCTTCAGGGAGGGTGCCTCCAGATTCCTCTTCAGAGGTTTCTTCGGGACTTGATTGGAAGCCCTGGGTCATGGACTCCATCGGCTGTTTCGCAGATGTGCCTGCAGAAGGAATGGAAGATAATTAGGGGGAGGAGATTGCGTAGTGGTATTGTCACTGGAGTAGTACTCCATCGACCCAGGGTAATGTTCTCGTGGAATTTGAATTCAATAAAAATCTGGAAGTAAAAGTCTAATAATGGCAATGAAACCATTGTTGTTAAAAACCTATCTGGTTCACTAATGTCCTTTAGGGAAGGAAATCTGCTTTCTTACCTGTTCTGGCCTCATGTAATGTAACTGCTACAAAGCCGCAAAAAAGAAATGAAACCAGACGGACCACCCGGCATCGACCTAGGCTCTGGAATGATAATGGCAATCACAGCCCTGTTGACCCTGCAAGTCCTCCTTACTAACATCTAGGGGCTTGTGTCAAAATTGGAAGAGCTGTCCCACAGGCTAGTCAAGCAACAGCCTGACATAGTCATCCTCAAGGAATCAGACCTTATAGATAATGTCCCAGACACCACCATCACCATCCCTGGATATGTCCTGTACGACCAGCAGGACAGACCCAGCAGAGCTGCTATACAGTTGGGAGGGAATTGCCCTGGGAATCCTCAACATTGGCTCCGGACCCCATGAAGTCTCATGGCATCAGGTCAAACATGGGCAAGGAAACCTCCTGCTGATTACCACGTACTGCCCTCCTTCAGCTGATGAATCAATACTCTTCCATGTTGAACACCACTTGGAGGGAGCATTGAGGGTGGCAAAGGCACAGAATGTACTCTGGATGGGGGACTTCAATGTCCTTCATCAGGAGTGGCTCAGAAGCACAACAACTGACCAAGCTGCCCGAGTCCTTAAGGACATAGCTGCTAGACTGAGTCTGTGGCAGGGAACCAACAAGAGGGAAAAATACACCTGACCTCATCCTCACCAACCTGCCTGCCACAGATGTATCTGTCCATGACAGTATTGGCAGGTGTGACCACAGCACATTCATTGTGGAGACAAAGGCCCGCCTTCACATTGAGGACACACTCCATTGTTTTGTGTGGTACTACCAGCCCACTAAATTTCAAACAGATCTAGCAACTCAAGACTGGGCATCCATGAGGCGCTGTGGGCAATCAGCCGCAACAGGATTGTACTCGAACACAATTTATAACCTCAGGGCCCAGCATATCCCCCACTCTACTGTTACCATCAAGCAGGGGATCAACCTTGGTTCAATGAAGAGTGCAGGAGGGCATGCCAAGAGCAGCACCAGGCACACCTAAAAATGAGGTGTCAACCCTGGTGAAGCTACAACATAGGACTACTTGCAGACCAACCGCGTAAGCAGCATGTGATAGACAGAGCTAAGCAATCCCACAACCAACGAATCAGATCTAAGCTCTGCAGTCCTGCTGCATCCAGTCATGAATGGTGGTGGACAATTAACCAACTCACTGGAGGAGGAGGCTCCACAAATATCCCCATCCTCAATGATGGAGGAGCCCAGAACATCAGTGCAAAAAATAAGGCTGAAACATTCTTAACAATCTTCAGCCAGAAATGCTGAGTGGATGATCTATCTCAGCCTCCTCTGGAGCTCCCCAGCATGACAGATGTCAGTCTCAAGCCAATTCGATTCACTCCATATGATATCAAAAAATGGCTGAAGGCACTAGATACTGCAAAGGCTATGGACATTATGCCAGCAATATCACTGAAGGCTTTTGCTCCAGAACTTGCTCCACCCCTAGCCAGGCTGTTCCAGTACAGCTACAACAGTGGCATCGACCTGGCTATGTGGAAAATTGCCCAGATATATCCTCTACACAAAAAGCAGGACAAATCCAACCTGGCCAATTACCGCCCCAGCAGTCTACTCTCCATCATCAGTAAAGTAATGGAAGGGGTCATCAACAATGCTATCAAGCGGCACTTGCTTAGCAATAACCTGCTCACTGATGTCCTGTTCGGGTTCCGCCAAGGCCACTTAACTCCTGACCTCATTACAGTCTTGCTTCAAACATGGACAAAAGAGCTGAACTCCAAGGTGAGGTGACAGTGACTGCCCTTGGCATCAAGGCCGTGTTTGACCAAGTGTGACATCAAGGAGCCCTAGCAAAACTGGAGTCATTTGGAATCGGGGGGAAACTCGCTACTGATTGGAGTCGTGCCTAGCACAAAGGAAGATGGTCGTGGTCATTGGAGGTCAGTCAGCTCAGCTCCAGGACATCACTGCAGGAGTTCCTCAGGGTAGTGTCCTCAGCCCAACCATCTTCAGCTGCTTCATCAAAGACCTTCCTTCCATCATAAGGTCAGAAATGGGGATGTTCGCTGATAATTGTACAATGTTCAGCACCAGTTGTGACTTCTCAGACACTGAAGCAGTCCATGTCCAAATGCAGCAAGACCTGGACAATATCCAGGCTTAGGCTGATAAGTGGCAAGTAACATTCACACCACACAAGTGCCAGGCAATGACTTCTTCAAACAAGAGAGAATCTAACCATTGCCCCTTGACATTCAATGGCATTACCATCACTGAATCAATCACTATTATCATTCTGGGGCATTACTGTTGACCAGAAACTGAACTGGACTAGCCATATAAATACTATGGCTACAAGAGCAGGTCAGAGGCTAGAAATTCTGCAATGAGTAACTTACCTCCTGGCTCCTCAAAGCCTGTCCACCATCTACAAGGCACAAGTCAGGAGTGTGATGGAATACTCCACACTTGCCTGGATCAGTGCAGCTCCCACAACACTCAAAATGCTTGACATCATACAGGACAAAACAGCCCGCTTGATTGGCACCATATCCACAAACATTCACTCCCTCCACTACCAACACAAATTAGCAGCAGTGTGTACCATCTACAAGATGCACTGTAGGAATTCACCAAGGCTTCTTCGACAGCACCTTCCAAGCCCATGATCACTACCATCTAGAAGGACAAGAGCAGCAGATAGATGGGAACACCACCACCTGGAAATCCCCCTCCAAGTCACCCACTATCCTGACTTGGAAATATATCACCGTTCCTTCACTTTTGCTGGGTCAAAATCCTGGAACTCCCTTCCTAGCTGCACTGTCGTGTACCTACACCACATGGACTGCAGAGGTTCAAGAAGACAGCTCACCACCACCTTCACGAGGGCAACTAGGGATGGACAATAAATGCTGGCCCGGCCAGTGAAGCTCACATGCCGTAAATGAATTTTTAAAAAGTTAGTGCATGGCATGGCAGTGGCCTGTGAAACAGGGCACACCACTCATGGCATGGTTGTCTGATGGATGTTGCACTGCTGGACCGTCACTTGGGAGAGCACCGCCGACCTCACCATTAGCACAGGACCGGCCCAGATCATTGCCGGACAGCTGGATAGCTCTGTTTTCAAAGTCCCTGAGGACCTTGATTTCAAGCATTTCTACACCAGTCTGTGACCTCTTCCTGTGTTGTGTGCCAGTTTGTCCTGCATAATTAGAGATGGAGAAAGTGTAAGCAATATGCCTGCCAGGTCAGATAAGCTTGGTATATGTTGGTGGTAAGTGAACCCGTGGACAGAATGAGGACAATGAAGGTGTGAGAGAGAGAGTGAATGGTAATGTCCCTTTAACTGGCAGTGAGTGAGATCCCTATGGATGTGTGATGGGTTTGTGAGTGTTTGAGTTGAGAGTGATGAGAAGAGTGACTTACCCTGGTGGAATGGAGGAGATCATTCATCCTCTTGTGGCACTTGGTGGCTGTCCTCTTTTGAAGGAAGTTGGTGCTGAGCACCGCTGTCACCACCTCCCAAGCCTGGTTGGTCACACTGCTGCCCATCCTGTAGCCAGAGAGGACATCTCAGTGGGCCTCCACAGCATCCAAAAGGCATTCCAGTGACCTGGGAACTGCAGTCTTTTGCCGTTCATGAATATCTTCCCTGCAGCAGTCGTAGCCTGGGAGCACTGGGATGTGTGCGCGCAGCTGGATTTTAAATATGGCACCTGTTGTGATGAAGCACGCAATGGCAGTGATGGTGTTTCCCGGGAATGCATAAATAATGTGGCAGGTTTGGGACAATACAGCATGAAAACCCGTCATCGTGGCCGGTGGGTAAAATATCATTTTACCTGCCCGCTATAGCACTTAGTGCAAATCTGGGATGATGCTTCCTTAAGAATGAACGGAAATGATGCCAAGCCTCTATGTTATGAAGTTTGTGATTGAGAAATGGCTGAGAGCCCTTCTCCCTCTCTTCCCCAACCAGTACATCCGCACCACCCACCTTCCAGCAGCTTGTTGTGATCTGTGTGGCCTCTGCTCACTCCTCCAGCTATGCTCAATTCCAAAGGAAGGCCTCCTTGGCTACCCATGTTTGGAAGCAATTGTTTTGTGCACAAGTCTTGAAGTCAGCAGAATGTCTTCCAATACCTAGCACCCCTTTTCCTGCAGACTTCTGAGACCAAAAACTTGTAGACTTGCATCAACATTCAGCAGATTTAAACCAGCAACTAAGGTGTAAGCTGTCGACAATCCCTGGTACCGGTTGACGGGGATGTGGGGTCCTTTCTGCTGCTTAATACACATTCAGCTGTCTGAGACTAAGGGGGAGGAGAGGGAGGTGGAACTCCAGAATGGTAGCACAAACTTTGGGTGGAAATCCCACATTTCAACTAATTGCGGTGGCAGACGGAAAGTAGAACGTTTTACCCACTGACCACAATGATGGCTTCTCACGCATTATGGTCCCAATCCCACCTCATTAAGCATGCATTGTTGATTCACCCGCCATGCTGTCACCTCACCATTTCATCGCATTGGGTGCCACATTTAAAGTGCAGCCATGCGAACACCTCTCAGTACTTTCAGCCCAAGACTGCTGCAAATAAGACATGGCCCCAAAAGGCAAGAAGACTGCAGCCCCCAGGTTTAATGAGGTGTCGCTCGAGTGCCTTTTGGACGCGATGGAGGCCCACTATGAAGTCCAATTGCAGGAAACATGGCCCGCCATTGGCGGGTGTAACGGACGATTGCAAACATAATGAAACTGATTTTTGGCCCTCTTGCCATATTGTCCGCTCATGCTGCCAAACACACCCAATACCAACAGGCACAGAAAATTCCACCCATGAAGTGCATGAGCACCAACAGCTTTACTAAGATAGCATCTAATATACTTCTCATCATGCGTATAGGCTCTGGATGCTATTTTGAAGCTTTAAGGTGACTGATAACACCCAGAAAGTAGGTGTTACCAAGCCTAATTTCTTTAGCATTATGGAATTTCACTGCTTTTCTTTCCCCCTCTAGCCTAGTCTTCATTTTATAAATTGATTCCAGCTAACTTCATCACACATTACTCCACCACCTATTACTTCATCACCCTTTCACTCTGTTACCCCTCATTGCATTACCCCCTCAATGTTACACCCTCACTCTGTGACGTCCTCATTCTGTTACCTCTACACTCTGTACCCCCTCACTCAGTTACCCTCTCACTCTGTTGCCCCTTCACATTGTTAACCCTCACACTGTTAACCCTTCACTCCATGACCCCTTCACTCTGTTGCTCTCAAATTCATCACCAGTCTGTGACCTCTCCCTGTGTTGTGTGCCAGTTTGTCCTGCATAAATAGAGATGGAGAAAGTGTAAGCAATATGCCTGCCAGGTCAGATAAACTTGGTATATGTTGGTGGTAAGTGAACCCGTGGACAGAATGAGGACAATGAAGGTGTGAGAGAGAGAGTGAATGGTGATGTCCCTTTAATTGGCAGTGAGTGAGATCCCTATGGATGTGTGGGATTGCACCTGGAGCTGCAAACAATGCAGATTGCTATGATTTCCTGGAAATTTTTCAATATAAATTTTTTGAAATTCATTGACAGAAGAATGATCACCAATGGACTCATTGAAGATCAACAAAGGTACAACAATTTACTACAATCAAATTGTGAGTTAAATGGATGGGTTTTAGCACCATAATTGAAAGTATGTGGTCCTATCAGACATACTGAAGGAAGAAGGTCTGAGGCAAGATCAAGTAAAATAGAAGTGGACATTTTCATTACTATCTTCTGAAGCACAGGATAGGACCAGATGTTATATGCACAAGTTAGAAAAATTAGAATGGATGGTGAGCCTTTGTCTCTCAGCCTCTTTTTTTAATCTCGAATACTCAAGACAGAATGTTAACTAATGACTAGAGTCACAACAATAGCAGGACTCTAAGCATTGTTATTTTTGGAGAGTTATCTGCAACTCTTAAGAAGCCAATGGTAATATTTCATATTGCACTAGCCCATCATCTAACTTCATGGAAGACACAACTATCTGATTGCTCTTGGATCAAAAGCTCTTTTGACTATGTGGCCTCAACCGCAAATCAATCATCAGTTCTCGTAGTGGCTTTGAAATGGAATTTTCTTGAATGGAATGTTACTTCTTAAATTTACTGTCGAAATGAAAAATGCATAAATTCATGACTATGTCAGAAATGCCACCTTCCTTTTATACTTCCCTTTGCCATAAGATTTTATTAGTATTACAGTGTTGTTCCTCAATTCCAGATGATTATCACAGTAACCAAGGGTTTTATCAAAGCGGTGGGTTTTCACAAGGGTACAGAAGGGAGAAATGGAGGTGGAGAGGAATACAGAGGAAACTTTAGAGTTTGATTCCTAAATGACCGATTACAAGGCTGCTAGTGGGCATTGAAAGGAGGGGAATTCATCAATGGTCAGAGCCAGAAATAGAAAGCTCAGGAGAGATTACAGAGCTTGGTGAATATTCCAGACATCGGAGAGACAAGGTCAATAATAAAGCTTAAACATGAGACTGAGACCACTTTGGTTACGTCGATACCTCCTAAAACTTTGCATTGCAAATCTTGTTAATACTGTTATATCAATGAAGAAAAAACTTAAATTCACATAGTGGAATATCATAAATACTTCACATCCTATAAATCACAGCATTCGCTGTTTTCATTTGCACAAACATGGCTGCCAATTTGTGCAGAGAAGGATCCCACAAAAAAGACAAATGAGATAATTGGCTTTTGATTCTTCTTTTGTTTCCATAGAGGAAAAACTCTTGAAGTAGTGCAATGTTTATATCTACCTGAATAGTGAGAAAAGGCCTTGGTTTAGTATCTGATTCTAAAATACTATTCTATCGTGTTAATAAGGGAATTAGTTAAGAATTCAAAGAAGTCAAAGAAGGACAGAGGAGTGAAATTGGAGCATTGGGCTCCAATTGAAGAGCTAGCACTAGTGAAGCTGCAGTGGTCCAAATTGGCTCATTTTATGGAGTGCTTCCTATTATTCTAGAACTATTGCATTGCCTGGAATGGAGCATATATCAACAGTGAAAGATTTATTACTAACTTGGGTCTAAGGCAAAAAAATAGTATAATTCTTCTGAAACAATTCACAACCAGACTGAATAAGACTCCATATTTCAAATGTCCACTTATGGGCAGATAGGTTGATTGGCAGTCATCAGCAATTATGCCATTAAGAATACTTATACCATTAATTACTGGACTTCATTTTCTGCAGTGAATTTAATGAGTAATTAATGTACAAATGCAAAAACTTAATGAAAATCACGGGCAAGTTAAAATGCTGTGTTTAGAATGCCAACATCATTCAGGCACTTCTCAGGGAAAAATCCATCCAATTAAACCTAGAGTGGATGATGAACCAAAACCTAATTTTTCTGCTCAGTTTAATGTTTCCCACTATGCTGAATTCAACAAAAGATTTCATTAATGCTTAACCGAATTCTGTCACCAACTCTCAATAATTTTTTCATTCCTTAATTTTATTCTTATGACTCTTTTGAATATCAAAATCTTTGACCAGTGATTTTAATGTTCTTGTATTTTGTACTTTTCCCTATTTTAGTTATCCATTTTGGCCTTTGAATGATGATGGCATTATTGGAAACCTGCTTCCATAAAGTTCTTGAGCCAAATAATGTTGTGAAGCTGAACTAATATAAAGATAGGGCATCGTGGAATTACTGAACAGCCCAGGAGTGTCTTTGTAAACATTAATTTAGCTCCCTGACATGGTTAGAAATGAACTCGTGGCAAATCCATCAAACATTTCATCAGTGTTCATTGCTTATTTAGTAAATAGAAATTAACATTAAAAGTGGTTTGCAATTTTTTTAATGAATTATATTGCAAACTATGCTTTAAGCATATACTTAAACATGCAAGATTTAATAGTTGAAATGATTTAGAGGGTACAGTTTAAATATGAATGGGGTCTTTGGGGGGAAATTATGAAGATGTTGCATAGTGATTTTTCATTCTGATCATTAGGGAGGGACAAAGAAGTTTGCAGAACCTCACAGCATCCTCAAAGTATGCCAAAGCATTTCACAACCAATGAATTACTTCTGAAGTTTAGACACTGTTGTTATAGGAAACAAAACAATCAATTATGCACAGGAATATCTTAGAAACAATATGAGTGACCAGGCACTGTGTTTAGTGTTGTTGATTGAGGGGGAATGTTGGCCAAAGCAGTGTAAGCTCCACATGCTCCCTTTTGAATAGTGCTGTCTGATCTTTTATGTCTTTAATATTCTGATAGACATTCAGACTGATGATATAGTATTGCCTCAGTATTTGTTTAGGAGTGTCTACCTAGATTATGCACTCAGGTCCTGGTGAGGCAGTCCTCTGATTCAGGGGTAGAAGTGGCACCTACTGACTTCAAGTCATGGAGAATAAACTAAAATAGCCAAAATCAACTTGTGTTTTGCATACCTTTTGTTTCCAAATGGCTGAAATATTCAAGTTTCTAGCCATTTGAAGGGAGATATTTGCTTTTTCATTACGCTGAACTTGATGCATTATATTAGAGACACAGACATGGAGGCAATAAAGTAGCTACACATTCAACAGTTTCCCAGTAACAACTTGCCTTGTGGCATGTGCTGACATCTATAGATATGACTCGACATGACCGTTTCACAGCCCACCAGCTGAGTCTATGTCAGTCTCAGCATTGTATTCCAGCTCATGTTGGGGCATCAGCAAGAGTATTCCAGGCTGCCTCATCTGCTGATTATTCTCCTTTAGGGGGAAGGCACTAGCCTCTGCTCCTTGTCACCATCAGCAGCCTTGTGACATTACCAATCCAAAGAGCAACACATTGAAGCCCCTTTCTTTACAGTTTTGTACCTGCCCACAAGCAACAACTTAGTGGTATACTAAACATTTATGACCTCTAGCGTGTGTTGGCCGATGAAGTTTATCAGATAAATTGGCACTTCAGAAAATTTTTCAGGACTGAGCTGGGCTCAGCTCCCGAGTCATCACTGAGATCTTCAGGGATGCAGAAATAAACCATTTTGTTCTCATGGAAACAAAAGCGAACATGCTGGAAATACAATGCAGTTCCAATAGCGTCCTTGAAGAAAAAAGATAGGTTAAAGTTTCAGCTATAGCTTTTTTTCACATCTAAAACATGATTTTTCACAAAAAGGGGCTGTGTATTTCCAGATTTTATTGTCTTTGTTGCAAATTTTCAGTATTTTTTATTTACTTTTTCTTTGTCTTCTTCAATTATACCATTGTTTCTCTCCTTTAAATTATTTGCCTGCTTCCCAGTTTGGAAACCAGGCCATCCTGCCCATAGCAACCTTCATGGAAACAGTCATACAGTATCATTCTTTAGTTGATAGACACAGGCGTACACATGAACTGCTTGGCAGCTAATCTTTCTCAATTCATTTTTCCTTCATCTTTGGGTGCGTGTCAAATCAAACTGGAATTTGAATTTGTCTTCTATTCAAATGTTGCTCGGTGGCTCTCTAATAATTTTGTACAATAGAACATAAATAGGAACAGGTGAAGGCTATTCAGCCCCTCCAATCTATTCAATTGTTTGGTTAGATCATGGCTGATCTGTATCTTAACTCCACTGATTGCCTCAATTCTGTAATGCACACTCTTGGCTCACAAAAAAATCTATCAATCTCAGTTTTGAAATTTTCAATTGGGACTTGGCTGAGGAGGACTGGACAGCACTGCTGGAGGATAAAACAGTGGAAAACCAGTGGGAAGCACTAAAAAGCAAGATCCTAATTTTACAAAGTAGACATGTCCCTTACAAAAATAAGAGTGATACTGCCAAATCTAGACCCCCTTGGTTGTCTAGAGGAATACAGGGGAAGATCAAACAGAAAAAGAAAGCGTACAGTAGGCACAAAGAACTAAACACTGCAGATAGCCTAGACGAATATAGGATGTGCAGGGACGAAGTAAAAAAAGAAATCAAAGAGAGGGCATGAAGAAAGATTAGCAAGTAAAGTTAAAGATAGCCCAAAGATGTTTTACCAATACATTAATGCTAAAAGGTTAGTTAAGGAAAAAGTGGGACCTATCAGAGATGAAGGTGGAAACTTGTGTGTAGATACAGAGGCTGTGGGAAGGATTTTGAATGAATATTTTGTCTCCGTGTTTACAAAGGAAAGGGAGGATGTAGATATAGTAGTCCAGGAGGAACACTGCAAGATATTGGATGGGATTGTCATAAAGAGAGAGGAAGTACTCGAAGGGTTGAAATCCTTGAAAGTTGATAAGTCACCAGGGCCAGATGGATTGTTTCCGAAGCTGCTGAAGGAAGTCAGGGAGGAGGTAGCAGATGCTCTGAGGATGATTTTCCAATCTTCACTAAATACAGAGGAGGTGCCGGAGAACTGGAGAAATGCAAATGTAGTTCCATTGTTTAAAAAGGGATCAAAGGAAATGCCAAACAATTATAGGCCAGTTAGTCTTACATCAGTAGTGAGCAAATTAGTAGAATCAATCCTGACAGATAGGATTAATTGTCATGTGGAAAAGCATGGACTAGTCAGAGATGGTCAGCATTGATTTGTTAAAGGAAGGTCTTGCCTCACAAATTTGATTGAATTCTTTGAGGAAGTGACAAGAAGGGTTGATGAACGTAGTGCAGTGGATGTTGTGTACTTGGATTTTAGCAAGGCATTTGACAAGGTCCCATATGGCAGATTGGTCAGGAAAGTAAAAGCCCATGGGATTCAGGGAATGTGGCAAACTGGATAAAAGGTTGGCTTTGTAACAGGAAACAAAGGATAATGGTCGATGGATGCTCTTGCGAATGGAAAGTTGTCTCAAGTGGTGTTCCACAGGGCTCAGTATTGGGACCCTTGCTGTTTGTGTTATATATTAACGCTTTGGACGTGAACGTGGGGGGCATGATTGGGAAATTTGCAAATGACACAAAGATTGGCCAAGTAGTGGATAGTGTAGAGGATAGCCATAATCTCCAAAATGATATAAATGGGTTGGTGGAGTGGGCGATAAAGTGGCAGATGGATTTTAACATAGAGAAGTGTGAGGTCATACATTTAGGGAGGTCAAACAGTTAGAGGGATTACAGCATATAGGGAATATACTAAGAGGGGTAGATGAAATGAGAGATCTTGGCGTTCAAGTACAAAGGTCCCTGAAGGCAGCAGTTCAAGTAGACAAGGTTGTAAAGAAGCATATGGAATGCTCTCCTTCACTGGCAGAGGTATAGAATATAAAAGTAAGGATATAATATTGGAATTGTATTAAACACTGGTGAGGCCACAACTGGAGTATTGTGCGCAGTTCTGGTCACCACATTACAGGAAGGATGTAATAGGTCTGGAGAGAGTGCAGAGGAGGTTTACTAGAATGTTGCCAGGGTTAGAAAAACATAGCTACGAGGAGAGGTTGCATAGGTTGGAGTTATTTTCCTTAGAACAAAGAAGGCTGAGAGGTGGCTTGATTAAGGTGTACAAAATTATGGGGGGAATAGATAGAGTGGACAGGATAAAATTGTTTCCCTTGGTGGAGAATTCTAGAACCAGGGGACATAGATTCAAGATAAGTGGCAAAAGGTGTAGAGGGGACTTGAGGAAGAACTTTTTTAAGCAGAAGGTAGTAGGCGCCGGGAATTCGCTGCCCAAGTTGGTGGTAGAGGCAGAAGCTAAACTCTTATAAAAAAGTACCTTGATCTGCACCTTAAGTGCTGTAAGCTGTAGGGCTATGGGCCAGGTGCAGGAAGGTGGGATTAGAAAGGGCACCTGGGTGTCCTCGGGCTGGCATGGGCAAGATGGGCCAAATGGCCTCCTTCCATGCTGTAACTTTTCTATGGTTCTACGGCCCCCAACCTCAACAGTTTTCTGGGCAGGGGTCCAGATTTCCATTACCATTTCATAGAGGAATCAGAGAAACGCAAAGCACAGAAAGAGGCTATTCAGCTCATAGTGCCCATACAGGCTTTTTGAAAGAGCAATCGTGTTTAGTCCTACATCACCTATTTTTGTCCATAACACTAAGTTCTTCATTATCGGGTATTCAAATAACAGTGTGCCAATCGGCACATGCAGCTGTAAATGTAGCACCCCGGGATATATCTTCACATAACAATTAGTTCCTAGCTCTTTATGAATAAAATACAATAATGATATAATTATATAACATTCCTCTTTTAAAAAAAATATCGTGCCTCTACATCAATATAAATGTTCCAATCATTAACTTGTTTCTTTAAACTACAGAAGATTAACAATTGACTTTTATAAATAAACTGAACACTTTAAGTGTCCTTTATAGCTTTGTTTTCTTTTCTCAAGAGCATCATTCATAGTATAGCTTAGATGGCAGGATTTTGTGCCACCATTTTGTGCAGTTGCCATTCATCACTCTCACTGGTGAGTTGGCACACCTCACAGGCGATTATGTGCGTGTTGCTCCTGATGTTGTAGGATGTTGATGCTTGATGTTGCTAATGTTGTGTCACTTGCTGGTGACATTGTTGATGTTGCACTGTTTGTTGGTGGTGGTGATGTCTCGCTGGTTAGTGATGTTGCTGGTGTTGTTGATGATCTTTTCTGCTTTTCCAGCTCAGGTGTATGTTGGCTATAGAGTGTGTTCCTTCTTATTTGTTTACCGGTTTCAGTCTCAATGATGTGTGACTTGGAGTCTCAGCTTCACCACCAACTTTTGTTGGGTTCCAGGTTTTCATGATTGGATCCTGTGGATGTACAGTTTGTCCTTTCAACAGCCCAAGACAGGGATTTACCATGCTTGTTGAAATATTGACCTCCATCTAACTGTACCTCAGTGAGTTGTTGCTTTACTTCCTCCTGGTCACTTGGAGGGAGTATCTTGCTTGGCAGAGTTGTCTTATACTTTTTTTCCATTTGAAAGCTCTGCAGATGATTTCATGTCAGCTTTGAGATTGGGGATTGGAGTGACAATAAGACAAAGTTTGGGTCTCCTTCATCTCTCAGCATTTTGTGAGCATGCTCTTGACTGTCTGAACATGTCTTTCTATAAACCTGTGTCTCCTTGCGGTGAAGAGGTGATGATGCTGAATCCATGCTGTTCAGTGAATTCCTTAATTGGGTTCCATTTTCAGATATTATTCTTTCAGGAATCTCTTGATCGGCAAACTCGTACTGCTGAGATGATTAGGTAGCTCTTAAATCTTTCAACTTTCAGATAAAGAGAATTTTGAATAGCAGTCTGTAACTATGAGATACCATTCTTGATTGTGTGTGAATAAATCAGTATGCCATGATCTGGATGGTACTTCATTAGCTATCATCACCTCCTTTTGCTGTGTATTTCTGTACTTCTGGCATACACTGCATGTAGACACATTCTTTCAATGTCTTTGTAGATGCCTGATCTGGCTCTGAGTTTACACTTCTCCATTCCCATGTGACCTTTATGTATCTTCTGGAGAAGTTCTCCCAGCATTGTTTTGGGTACAGTTAATACAGATCTAGCTAGCAGAACACCATCTTTTGTGAGATGTCATCTCTGATGGACCAGTACTGCTATACTGCTGCCTGTCTTTGTTGTATCTTATCAGATCATCCCTGGATCACTTGCTGAGAGAGTTTCCGTAACTCTTCATCTTTGCTGGTCTCATCTCTAATTTGACTCAGTGTTGGTGGTGATACTTTCACTAGGTGATGGATTGTCATGTGTCAGTACAAAACTTGAATATTGCTGAAGAAAGAGACATGTCTAAGCTTTTCATCTTGCGCTCATCAGGCCACTCACAAGAATACCAATATAAGGGGAAAACAACACTTTATACTGTTTGTGAAGAGAGTGCTGATTGGTTGGCAAGTGGCTTTGCCACGGAGAATGCACCATTGATGGTTGCTGACAGTTAACTGCCAAGTGTTGTTTGAAATTTAAACCAGGCAGCTTGACCCTGATTGGTCAAGGCATTGCCCTGAGGAATGAATCAGCGAATGTCTGTCATTTATTTTGTTAGCTGAAACAGGGGCAGTGTATGTACATGTTCTTTCTGTCTGCAAAGGACAGGGCCCTGTGTATTAATATATGTAGCTTCCAGTACACACAAATGCATCATATTGTGAGCCCGACTGACAATATTAAATTGGTTGTCAGCGTAATTCTTAGCACATTGAGGATTATTTAGCAAATATTGTCCAATCACAGAGTCACATCTAATGTTGGACACTGTGTTTGCATTGTTCCTAGCTGTCAACTCTCAGTTCCCTCGTATGCCAGTGGTATGATGTTGCTAGGTTTCAGAGCACCTTTCCTTGGGTAACCATTTACTTTCAAATTTTCAGGAAAGGTTTTCTGGTATAGTCAGCAGGAAGATGTTATTCTGTGCTCTGCTATCAAGCTTTAACTTCAGACTTACGGTTCTGGGTGTAATTCTCACCTCTTCCTGATCTGAATGATTGTGTGAATTTCTTTTTCCTGGGAACTGTCACATCCAGCCATTTCATACAATTGTTCCACTGTCAATTGTGTCCTCAAACTCATCATTATCTTCCACGGTATTGATGTTTTGTTTCTTCTCATTTCTCATTCACCCTGTTGCTCTCTTTTGCTCTGATAACTTGTTTATCATCTTATTTCTTTGTTCTGCACATCTTTTCCCAGTGATTGGGCTTTCCATAAGCTCCGCAGTTTGATCCATATGTGGAACATTTCAGTGTGTCTGTGAACTCATGTGGTCCTCCACAGCTCTTGCACATCTTTCTCTCTCTGGTGTGCATTATTTTGTTGTTGTTTCACTACATCAGCCCTGTTAGCTTTTATTTAAGTCAAGAGAAAGGTAACTGTTTGTGTAGTCAGGGTCTTCATCTGTCTAGTCATGGCTTCATGTGCTCTGGTAATGTCTACAGCCTGCCTTGTTGTGTTTGTCCATTATAATTAAATCGCTTTACATTTCAGGGTGTGCAAAGCCCCAAATCTAGCAGCCTTTGATCTGCGTCCTTAAATTTATGTTTTATGGCTACATTTTTCAATCTTGTTAAGAAATTGTCAACAAGTTCACCTGGTTCTGTTCAAGAGTCATTCAGACTCGAAACATTAACTGTGTTCCTCTCCGCAGATGCTGTCAGACCTGTTAAGTTTTTCCAGGTATTTTTGTTTAAGTTCACCTGGTTGCTGCCTCAGGCCTTGAAATTAATACCGGGAGATTCAATGATTTTATTTTGGCTGGAGCTGTGTGCTGAATTGTTCAAAAAAATTGTCTGGGTTTTTGCTGTTGTTTTCGCACATCTCCCAGCTATTAAACAAATTTTCCATTCTCTCCGGTCCACAAAAGGATGTAGCTGGCCTTTGCCTCTTCACCAGTTACTTTTAGAAAGATACTGAACATCAGTCTACGCTCTTGTTTAAACTTCTCAAATGCCCCTACGACATCATCAGCCTCCCATTTCATCACAGGCTGGAGCTGTGTGTTTATTGCTGCAGCAGCCATTTCATTTTCACATGATTCATTCAGTTTTTCTCTCCCTCCCTCTGGCACTAACTTGGGTTGACTTTTCAATCTAATTCAGCATTAAATTCATTTAAAGTGCTTGGATTCTTACTCACAGACAACCCACTGCCACCATGTTATGTATTCTGGTTCCCACAGGTTAGAAATAATTTATGGGAACCAGAAGACTTTAAACTCAAAATGCTGGAGTTTCAGTGAGTGTATTTCTTTCCACTCTCAACGTGGCTGGTGGACTGATGGACTGATACATTGTTACTCAGCATATGACTCCACTGCAATAGTAAATATGACACCCCAGGATATATATTCACATAACAATTAGTTGCTAGCTCTTTCTGAATAATGTAACACTCCCATTTAAAATTATTAAAGGAATCAGCTTCTATCACCTTTTCAGGTGGTGTTCCAGACACCAAGAACTCTGAGTAGAAACATTTCTCCTCAACTCCCCTCTAAATCATTTGCCAATGATTTTAGATCTATGACATCTGGCTGTTGACTCACTCACCAGTGGAAATGTTTTTTCTATACCTACTCTGTCAAAACCTCTCATCATCTTGATACCTCCAGTTGGTCACTTCTTTGACTCTCTCTCGTTTCAGGAGAACAGTCCTAACTTTTCCAACCTTTCATCATAACTGAAGTCCCTCATCCCTGGTAACATCCTGGAAAACCTCCTCTGTACCCTTCCTAAGGCCTTTACATGAAGTGTGGTGCACGGACTTGTCCATAGTGCTCCAGCTGAGGCCTAACTAGTGATTTATAAAGTACTAGTAATGATTTATTTGCTTTTATGTTTTACATCTCTATTTATAATCCCAAGTCCCCATATGCCTTTTAATCACCTTATCGACTTACCCTGCCATTTTTAAGAATTCAAGCACATGGGCATCTCATTTGCACACACTAACCCAATCAATTTCTTTAATCATCATAAACATCGCAATTAGATCACCCTTTAATTTCCTACACCCAAAGGAATACTAGTCAATGAAACATGTCCTCAGAATTTAACTGTTTTAGCCCTGGAATCATTGCAGTAAATCTGCACTGTACTCACTCCAAGGTCAGTATATCCTTCCTGTGACATGCCTGGGATGGAATGCAGTTCTCCAGATGAGGTCTAACCAGAGCTCCATACAGCTGTAACAAAACAGCCATCCATTTGTATTCCAGCTTTCATGAGAGAAAGGCCAACATTCCAATTAGTCTTTTTAAGATTAATTTTGTACCTGTCCACTAGATGTGGGTGATTTCTGTGCTTGAACCCATAAATCTCTCAGCTCCTTCACAGTTCCTTTTTACCATTTCGAAAATGCTCTGATCTATCTTTCTTAGGTCCAAAGTGGATAATCTCACATTTTCCCACAACGACCTTCATCTACCGTGCCCACTCACCCAATTTTTCAATGTCCCTTTGCAACTTTCTGCTCCCACCTAGCAATGATAGTGATGCTACCATTGAATGAGAATACATTTGTAAATTAGCTGTTTCTGCTGTGACGATAACACATTTAGTTTAAGTGGCTTTACAGCTCCATTAAAATAGCAGGGAGGGCAATACCAGACTTGCACATGAAGTGTTCAGATTCTTTTAATGACTTACAGCACCAATTTACAATTTTACTCCTGGGTGTTCAATAAATTCCTTTGTGGGTAATGACATATTCCCCCATTAATGGTGAGCATGAAATAAGTTTCTACTCCTCAAAGACATCTTGATGAGTTTCTATGCTTTATATCGGCAAAGTAGCTGTTCAACATAACAAGTGCCTCAACATTCGTTAACACATTAAATACCCATTAATATCCATCGCTAAAGATCAGTTCTTTGACATGAGGTGTAAGCACAAATAAAAAGCAAATTTATTGGATAATTCTGAACCTTGATCAGTGGAGACCTGCAAGTCCTGCCATAACAAAGCAGCATTTCCAAACGAGGTGAGCGTTGCAGATGCTGGAAATCTGAGACCAAAGCAGAAAATGCTGGAAGCACTCCCCTGAAATTGTTTCTTTTCCCACAGATGCTGCCTGACCTGCTGAGTATCTCCAGCATTTTCTACTTTTATTGACAACTGCAGCGCCCCCAATAAAACACAGTGAACGCGAAATGATGAAAGTGTTAATCCCAGCAAAAACTGATTGCAATTCACAGGACATTGCAGATCAGTGATAACTCATTAGTGAGTTTCAGTAAGATTCCGGTTATCAAATATTACACAAGACACCGGGGAACAGATTGAATCAGATGCCAACCAAGAAATCAACAGTCATTGATGTCAAAGAATGCCATGGCTCAGGAATTTTCAAGAGATCTAGCTCTCAAAATAATCAAAGGTAGAGCAGACAATTCAATCGATAAGTCAGAAATTCCCTTGGTACACAAGAAAATTACATTTACTTCACACCAACTTTACATGCAGTGCTGCCCTCAATCTCTTTGTACTCTGGGTACCATCAGATTACCACAAAAACACATTGTAGGGATGATTTTAAAGTACTACCGGACAGCGGGCAGGTGGAGGGCACTCACCAAGTAGCTCAGTTGCTGCTTGCTGGCCCTAGTGCTGCAGGAAATGATTCAGTCAACATTGGGCTTCGAGGGTAGGGGGTTTTGGATGGGCCAGCAGTGGCATGGATTTTTTTGTGGGCCAAGTTGCAGCATTCCTACTCCTTTTGACCCAACCAAAGCAAAAAATATTAGGATTTTCCTGGGCTGTTTTGTGAGTGGCTCCAGCAGTCCCTGTAAGCACTCACCGTTTTCTGCAATTAGATGAAGGGCAGAAGGGAACTCGCTCCACTCACTTCTACCTCAACATGGCATTGAGGTCCTTTTCATATCAGAATGCACACTCTAATGAGGTTCCCGCGTGATACAGGATATCATGTTATTAATTTAATTGGGTAATTAGCCACAGTCCACAAAGGACCACAGGAGTTGGGATCCGGGAGTTGGTGTGGACATGTGGAGTCATGATCCAGGAGTTGGTGCGGGCATGTGGAGTTAGGATCCAGGGGTTGGTGAGGACATGTGGAGTCATGATCCGGGAGTTGGTGTAGGCATGTGGAGTTAGGATCCGAGAATTGGTGTGGACATGTCGAGCCATGATCTGGGACTAACTCCTGGATCCTAACTCCACATGCCCACACTGTCTCCCGGATCCTAACTCCACATGCCCATGCCAACTCCTGTGGTCCATTAGAGAGAGACATTTGATTATATATAGCTTGAGGGGCAGCACTCCACACGAGACAAGGTGAGGAGGCAGGCCTCCATGAGCTACATGTTATTGGACTACCTATGTTATTGTGACTATATTAATAGTGCTGAGGTAAACCCATCCAATCAAATGTAAGAGTAAACCAGCATCTCTGAATAAGAGGATTCACTTGACCCTTGTCAATGACTACAACACAATTTCCATTGTAGGTAAAGCAAGACAAAAATAAATCTTCCAAATTAAAGTAGCATAAAAAAGAGTTTGACTTTTCAGTGATAATAATAATAGGTTCCTGACTCCACATGCCCACACCAACTCCCGGATCCTAACTCCACATGCCCACACCAACTCCCGGATCCTAACTCCACATACCCACACCAACTCCCGGATCCCAACTCCACATGCCCACACCAACTCCCGGATCCTAACTCCACATGGCCACACCGACTCCTGGATCCTAACTCCACATGCCCACACCAACTCCCGGATCCTAACTCCACATGCCCACACCAACTCCTGGATCCTAACTCCACATGCCCACACCAACTCCCGGATCCTAACTCCACATGCCCACACCAACTCCCGGATTTTAACTCTGCAAGCCCACACCAACTCCCGGATCCTAACTCCACATTCCCACACCAACTCCCGGATCCTAATTCCATATGCCCACACCAACTCCCGGATCCTAACTCCACATGCCCACACCAACTCCCGGATCCTAACTCCACATGCCCACACCAACTCCCGGATCCTAACTCCACATGCCCACACCAACTCCCGGATCCTAACTCCACATGCCCACACCAACTCCCGGATCCTAACTCCACATGCCCACACCAACTCCCGGATCCTAACTCCACATGCCCACACCAACTCCCGGATCCTAACTCCACATGCCCACACCAACTCCCGGATCCTAACTCCACATGCCCACACCAACTCCTGGATCCTAACTCCACATGCCCACACCAACTCCTGGATTTTAACTCTGCATGCCCACACCAACCCCTGGATCCTAACTCCACATGCCCACACCAACTCCCAGATCATGACTCCACATGCCCATACTAACTCCTGGATCATAGCTCCACATACCCACACCAAATCCTGGATCCTAACGCTACCATTCACACACCAACTCCAGAATTCTGACTCCACATGCCCCTACCAACTCCCAGATCATGGCTCGACATGTCCACACCAACTCCCGGATCCTAACTTCACATGCCCACACCAACTCCTGGATCTTAACTCCGCATGCCCACATCAACTCCCAGATCCTAAATCGACATGCCCACACCAACCCCTGGGCCCTAACTCCACATGCCCACACCAACTCCTGGATCCTAACTCCACATGCCCACACAAACTCCTGGATCCTAACTCCACATGCCCACACAAACTCCCAGATCCTAACTCCACATGCCCACAGCAACTCCCGGATCATGGCTCCACATACCCACACCAAATCCTGGATCCTAACTCTACATTCCCACAACAACGCCAGAATTCTGACTCCTGTTATGAACTTCATAGAAACTGATAACTTTTAAAAAGATATTTGGATTTCCAGTGACTGACTGGAAGAATCACACAAGATTTCAAGTTTTAAGACTTTTACTGGAATAAACAAACAAAAAGCAACATTGTCTAAACACTATTCTATAGGCAACTTATACTCTAAACTACAGAAATGTTTCCCTATTTAACTTTTAACACAACCGGCAATCATCCACTTAATTCTGTCCCTCACTTGGATACTTCATTCTCTGGGAAACAGTCCAAAGCAATTCTCAGCTCCTGATGACTTGCTTCCTTTTTCCTTTTCCAGCCAGATCACTTCTAACCCCCTTGCAGATTATTCCCTCTAGCCAAAGCTGGATGAATCTTCCAGCCTCGCTTAAATCTTCATGAACTTGGTCTCTTCAATTCAAGCATGAGCTCCCTCCCATATTATGCACAATGAACAATAGGGACTGGCTGCCTCTATCTCTCTGCCGTCTCTCAGATTCTTGCAGATTTTTTGCCAGATTCAATGACACCCTAGAAAACCATGTAAGATAATACTCCTATGGTTTGCTATGGACTCTTCCCCTCTCAAAGCCCAACTCCATGGCAACATGAATCAAGTAGGTCTTGTATCCAGGTAGAAATGCTAATTAACTATCCTTTAGACCCACAACTCCATTCTATCCTGAAAATAAATAGACAGTTTAAAGTATTCATTCATGTGAGCTCTGCCCAAAGGCAGGTCCTATGCTCATTGTCAGCTGATGTTTCATCCTGGACCATTTTCTTAGCAGTTTTTGTTAGTAATGGTTTGCCACTCTCAAGGATAGGGCAGGGAAGCAGGTCCTAAGTTTACCTCAGCCAGAACAGGAATTGAACCCATGCTATTGGTGTTACTCTGAACCACATGCTAGTCATCTAGCCAACAGAGCTAACCAATCCCAGTTTATTATATAGCTGTTTATAAAATCTGATATTCTTAACATGTCCCTGTCAAATCTGGATAATAAAAGTCTATCCACCATCATCACAACTGCTCTAGTCATTTTTTTACAGGTGAGAATGTTTTGCACCTTCTTCCCAATAAACCAGTCCAGGCCTCAGTGTCCCCATAGCAACCAAATTGTCAAGCTGGATTCGATAGTACAGAACTTGAAAAAGAGACCTTCTTTGTCAAAGATTTTTGTCTTGCATTCATCAGGCCACCTTTTTTGCTTTCAGTATGTCCCAAAGAAGCTTTCCAGCTAGAGAAGTACTTTTACAGCACAGACAGTGTTGTAATGGAGGAAACATGGCAGGCTATTTGTGCGCTGCAAATCCCACAAACAAAATTGAGATACTGTGATGTGTTTTAGTGACATTGTATGGAGAGATAAATGTTTGATCAGGACAAAAAAGAGAAATCCTCTTCTTCGATATCATGCTAGAGAATCTTTTACAACCCTCTGAGAGGGCAGCCGTGACCTTGGCTTAACGTCTCATCAAAAGGCAAAGTCTCTGATGGTACAGCAGTCCCCCAGCACTATACTGGGAGCATCTGCCAAGATATTGTGTTCAGATCCCTGTGAAAGAGGCAACCTTGAATCCACCACTTTCTGATTCAGAGGCTCGATGAGCTGAATGGCCTACTCCTATGTTGCTACCAACTGAACCCCAGCAAATCACATATATGCATAGAATTTTTTAATGGTTAGAATAGTGATGTGTTAAGCTGTCTAAAGGCCAATAATTTTTTGAGGAGTCAACGACATCAGGAGAGACATAGATTCAGAAGACTTCTCGCATCTAGAAACGCACGGGGCAGACAAAGCAAATGCTTACATCTGTTTTCCGTAGCTTATTCTTCCAGGAGCAGGTTGCTAGCCTGTCGCCAGAGGCTGAGGGGCACCACTCTGCATCCAGCATGGCTGACCAGGAAACACTCCCTCTCTTACCACCTGCCACTGGCATTTTGGAAAAAGTTGCAGGTTGATAATTAACCTGTTCAGCTGTATTATGAACACACCTTCCTTAGCCATCAAATCTAGGAGTGGGACTTGAACCCAGAGCTTCTGGCTCAGAGGCAGGAACACTACCCACTGCACCACAAGATCTCCTTCACAGAGATGTAGGGAAGGGGGCAAAAAAGGGTGAAAAATGAGAAAGGAGAAATAAGTACCATAGCAGCCTACTCTTTTATTGGATGTGATTAAAGTTTATGTCACTTGCTCTTGGAAAATGTTGGGCATTGTGCTTTTGAAGACAAATTTATATTTTACAGAGATGTATTCTTGAACTGAAGGAAGTTTAATTGAATCATATGCTGTGTCTACGAATCTTATGCCACCTCAGCCATTGTCTGACAGTCAATTGCAATTATTCCTTAGAGATGAATAAAACCCAGCTCTCATAAGCGCTGCTCAACTTGTATGAAAGATTCAACTGTGACCGGTTTTATAATGAAATAGAGATATTAGTTCAAAAAGGATTGAAAAACATCTAAGTTTAGGTCTGAAAACTATGATTAGAAGTAGTAGCTAGACCTTTCAAGCCCTCCAGCTCTTCACTATTGGTTTAATTGCTTTTTAATTGCCGTAACCTTCTGGTCATCTACAGAGGACGTCTACTTATATATCAGAACTGATGGAGCGCTGTTCAGCCTTGCTCACCTGAGATCTGAGGCAAAGGTCAGTAAGTCCACATCAGAGATTTTCTATATACCATGATGCTGTAATAGCATTCCATACTGATGAGCACCTTCAGTGGCAAATGGACACGCTCACGTCTGTAACGAGTTTGGTTTGACCATCAGCATCAGGAAGACAGATGTTATGGTTCAGTATGTTGCCATTCTGCCATCTATCAGCAGTGAAAATGTGACACTGGAGGTTGCTGATAGCTTCACATATCTAGGTTCCACAATCACCAGCAATCTGTCACTTGATGCTGAAATCAACACACGCTTCACAAAAGTTGCAGCTGAGTAAGAGAGTGTGGAACAACAGCAACCTGACTAAGAACACCAAACTGTGAGCCTACCAAGCCTGTGTGCTCAGCACACTCCTCAACACTGAGGAGACCTGAAAAACATAAGCTAAGCAGAAGAGGCTGAATAGTTTCCATCTTCACTGTCTCAGACGTATCCTTGGCATCTCTTGGCAGACAAGGTCATCAATTCACAGATACTGGAGTGTGCTAATTCCATCAGCATGCATTCATTGCTACGTCAACGATGCCTGATCTGGCTCAGCTACCTTCAAAAGATGGATGAAGGCCATATACTCAAAGTCCTTCTGTACAGTGAATTGGCTACTTGGCCACAACCTCCTGGGTGTCCATACCTCTGTCACAAGGACACCTGCAAGCGAGATATGAAGGTGGGGGACATGATAACTGGGAGACAGTTGCTGACAGCTGTGACCTCTGGAGGCTGACTGTTTGGAAGGACATTGGAAGAGGTGAGCATAAATGAAAAGCTTAGCTGGCCGAGAAGAGGGCCCAGAGAAAACAGAGGCCAGCGAATCATGCACGTTCTCAGCCCACTGTCCTCCACTGCAGTATATGCAATAGAGATTGCCATGCCAGAGGGGGACTCCTGAGCCACACCAAGCAATGCTTAACAGAATTGCCCATCATGACGCAAACCATTGTCTTGCAAGACAGAAGGCTGTCGCAATTGATGAAAGCATTACCAGCTACAACTTTGTGCAACATGTGAAGCTGTTAGTTCTGTTGTAATACAAATTACTATCCAAAAGACAAAAAATTCTGGAAATGCTCAATAGATCAGGCAGCATCTGTAGACAGAAACAGAGTTAACCTTTCAGGTCGATGAACAAATGGAAAAGTCTGTTCTTTCATCAAAACAAAAGGGAAATAGAAATGTCATTGTTTTTAAGCCAGTACAAGAGGGGGGAGGGAGTAGGAAGAACAAAAGGAAATGTCTGTGATAGGCTGTAGAGATTAAATAACAAAAGATTTCATGGTGCAAAATCCGTTCAGTCCGCAAGTACGATCCCGACCTTCCTGTTGCTTGTCATTTTAATTCTCCACCTTGCTCCCACTCTGACCTTCCTGTCCTTGGCCTGCTACAGTGTTCCAAGGAAGCTCAACACAAACTCGAGGAACAGCACCTCATCGTACGACATGGCACTACAACCTTCTGGACTCAACATCGAGTTCAACAACTTTAGATCATAACCTCTGCCTTCATCTTGCTCTATATATATTGTTTCTTGTTTTTCTTTACCCCATGTTGCATTCAGATGGTTACCACGTAACCTGGACACAACCTTTGTTTCTTTACTACACCCATCACCACTCTCTTGTTCTTTAATCTCTCCTGCCCCCCACCCCATCACAGGCCTTACCTTTTGTTCTTCCTGCCCATCACCCCCGCTTCCACTGGGTTAAAAACTCTTACATTTCTATCTTTCTTCAGTACTGATGAAAGATCATCTCAACCTGAAACATTAACTCTGTTTCTCGCCACAGATGCTGCCTGGCCGGCTGAGCATCTCCAACATTTTTTGTTTTTATTTCAGATTTCCAGCATTTTGCTTTGCAAAAGTCTTCTTTCAAATCCATCAGAAAATGTTCTACGTGAGGAAATCATTTCCTCTACCTTTCACTTCCTACAAGACCAGACTGAGAGAACAGTTTCAAGGGGTTTGCCAGGAAACCAAGGGTTGGATTTTCCTGGCTCATGGGATGGGGTTGTAAGAGAGGGAAATGGGAAAATATGAGGAGATCCACCTTGGGATGGTTCCCCAATGCATTCCCACTGCCAGGCAAGTTTCCTAGGGCAGGTTGGGGAGAGAACCACCAGTCCACATCATTAATGCAGCAGCCAGTTAAAGTGATTGAGACCCCAATTAGGGATGATTTTACAGCCTCTCCAGCACTTTGCCACTGGCGGAGCAGACGGTCCTGTGTGTGGAAGCCATCAACTCAATGGAGGCAGCCACCCTGAGGCAGGTCATCAGAGCCAGAGTCTCCATATCCCAATGGCAGGGCCTTGGGCATGAAAGGGAACAAATGCAGCCAGTTCTGCTCCTGTGGTGAGGTTTCCCCTCCATCCCTAGAGATCTGCCAACCTCGGTCTTATTAATTTCTTTACTGCTGGGCAGTTCAGCAAAGGAGCCTCCGTGTTCAGGCATCCTTTTTGTCTCCGCCCTGCCGCAGCAGTGCCCGCCTCTCCTGGTGGGGCTGCACAGCTGCCAGTTCCCTGACTGGATCGGCAGTATTGCGAGCCTACCCACTGTCCTTAATAGTGAGCTCAGAGGCAGCCAATTAGGAGACTGCCTCCTGGAAGATTGCGAAGCAGTTTCACCACCTCCATGTGCAGGCTCAGGACCCCTATTTGATCCCTACATTAGGGTCCCAAAGCTTGTGGGAAAGATCTCAGAAGAAAATTCAAAGTCCTGCCCTAACTCAATGACAGCTACAAAAGGGCCAATTTTTCAAGGCTTTTCTCCCACCTCAGAGATGCATTGGACAGTAGCATAGAACTGTCATAATATAGAGCTAAGACTGAAACCCATGTTCTTCTCTATCAAAGCTCCACACCAGGAACCCTACCTTTCAATATAACCCCCAAATTATCCTAATCTCTCATGCTAACAAGTAGCACATTTTGCATTGGATAAGTGTGTTGAATTGTTAGAAAAAAAGGGGTTCAGCTCCAGAGGGGGAATGCGGTGGACATGATAGAACCAAGATACAATCATCAAGAAAAGAACAGAGAGAAAATTGAATTACTTCTCTCTGTTAAGCTGACAGTTCCATTTGTCCAGATGGCCTTTTTACGGTTTGTTAAACCTCAGATAGAAGTGTAGGAATAAGCAGTGAAGAGAGAAACCTGACCACTGTTAGCCTTTTATGTAATTGCTCTTGCTTAGCAGCTTGATGAGACAGCTTGCAGCTGACATCTTCTAACAAGAATCAGGGACTGTCTGGTTCAGATGCATCAACCAGGCATTGCCTATTCCTCTGAGCTGAGATGGTTTCCCTCAGATTAATTACATTTATAATATGCTTGTCAGAGTCCAGTGGTTCAATTTACTTGGGGCATCTGGTAAGAAGATCAGTCGCATTTATCACAATGTTCATAGAATGTGTGGCATGTGTGTAAAATTGTGGAAAAGGGAGCCCTTCCAAAGCTACATTGCTTTGCTATGTTTCAGCCTTTGAAGCTCCACTTCAGATTTTTCTATTGTTTAATATTAAAAAAGGAATATTAGAAGTTAAGGGAATTCAACCTAACTCAACACGGACCATATTGTCCTCTGTTCTGCAATATTAATTGTAACCACTGTAACTAGGCACCACCTGTCCATACTTTTAAGAGGCTATTCACCCATGTTTAGTGCAGCTCCAAAGTTTGAAAATGAAGAGGGGGAAAAAGAGTTTTTTGCTGGTTGAAGACCAATGTTGGAAAACTTAGCAACAACAACTTGCATTTATATAGCCCCTTTAATCCAATAAAATATCCCAAGGTGTTTCACGGGAGCGTTGTCAGGCAAAATTTGACACCGAGTCACATATGCAATAGTAGGGCAGGTGACCTAATGTTTGGTCAAAAGGATAGGTTTTCAGAGCATCTTAAAGGACGAGGGAGAGGTAGAGAGCCATACAGGTTTAGGGAGAGATTTCCAGTGTTTAGGGCCTAGGAAGCTGAAGGCACAGCTGCTAAGAGTGGGGTGATGAAAATCAGGGATGCGCAAAGGGCCAGAAGTGGAGCAACACATAGCTCTCAGAGGGATGTAGGGATAGACAAGGTTACAGATTTAGGGATGGGTAAGAACATGTAGACGGGAGTGTGGTCTGGACAACTTTGAAATGATTGATTTTTGGGGTAATGAAGGTATGGATAACAGTTTCAGCAACAGATGAACTGAGGCGGGGGCAGAGGCATGCATTGTTACGGAAATGGAAGTAGACAATCTTAGTGGTGGAGAGGATGTGGGATCAGAAGCCTAGGGTCAAATAGGACATCAAGGCTGCAAAAAGTCCAGTTCAGCCTTAGACTGCGGCCACCACAGGGCATCAGCAGCTTGCTAGCAAAGTTTGTGATAAGGATCAAAGACAATGGTCTCAGTCTTGCATAATTATACAGGAAGATCTTTGGAAAGTGATTATTTAACTTGCATCTGTGTTTAGTGAATTTAATGAGAGATGGCTTTTAAGTGCAGGACTAACAGAAGTGAATAGTACAAATGAGTATTCTCTTTGAGTACAATTGGAGCAGCCACTTTCAGGTAACTTCAGCACAGCAGGAAGAGGACAAGAGGGGCATCTACAAATGGTGATTGTGTAAGAGTTATAGGACTCACAACATGCATTGTGTCAGCAATGGGCCAAATGGAACAGAGTTAGCAATATGGGCACACTAGTTTAGGGCAGTGGTAGCATTCACTGCCACATATAATGCAATATGGTTGGTCGACAGTTCCCCCAATCTATGAATAGATAGTACATTTCTATCACAATCTCCATTCTGAGCCAAAGCCCATTCGTTCACTGGTCCTCTGTTGTGCACAGATAGTTAACTCCAGATTGAGCATAGGCTTGGTGAGCTTAGTGGCTTCATCCTCCACTGCAACTGCTATGGTTCTCTGGTATGTGGAGATTTAGGATTGAATTTTAAAAAGAGGTAGAGCCAAATTTTGATTCATACAATTTTTCTAATAAACTGTGAGCATAGAAATTACTGACAGAGATGATTCAAATTAAGTTTGGATAAAGCAAGCTCCCAATGGGTCCTCAAGATGCCAATAAGATGTCAAGAATGCTGCTTCCACCAACAATTCAAGACAAAGCCAATCTCCATTTAATATTATAGATCTATACCATGCACTGGCAGAGGTGTGGTATTACAGAAGAGGCACCATACCAATTTGAAGAATAGCAGGTGAGTTTTCCCCAGTGTCCTGGCCAACATTTAACCCTCAACCATCATCACTAAAACAGCAGATCTGGCTATTTATTTTATTGCTGTTTGTGGGAGATTGCTTTGTGTAAATTGGCCACTTTGTTTCCTATATTACAACAGTGACTAAAGTTCAAGTGTACTTCATTTACTGTGACACACTTTGGAATGTCCTGAGATTATGAAAGGCACAATAAAAATCAAGTCTTTCTTTCTTGTACATATGGTTTGCATTATGTATTGCAATGGAAGGAACCTTTATACAGCAGTTTTATCACTCCCACTCTTTCCCCAGTGGGAGCAGCACTCAATATGAACAGAGGCCAGAGAATCTGATTCATACTCTTTTCAAGTGCAGTTTGATGACTAGTTGACCTCTGTCGTGTTGCTCATAGGTTGTCTGGCTGCAATACTTATCATTGCCTTATTAAAAGGTGGGAAATTGCTCACAGTGACTGGAGCACCAGGGGGATGCAAGGCACAGAACTTAACATTAAAATTCCTGGAGAGACACAGATATGCCTATTGGGTGAACAGCACATTGTGCGATAGGAAAAAAAGCAAAGCAGTACTGATAGAACCAGGGGAGTGGAAAGTGAATGGCAATTGTGCCGAGGGCAGAGAAGTGAGATTTTAAAATAAAAACAAAACCATTGAACTTCAAAACAGATCAGAGAGGAGCCATTTAGTCTTAGGATACTGTAAGCTGCGATGGGAAATGTTGAGAATATTTTTTCATGTGTTTGATTTCCTTCTGGGCTCCCTTAAGTCTTCATCTTCTCCATGGCTGGTACACTGCTGCTTATTCTGTGGCTGGCACTCTGGTCACATTCTGATAACTCAAGAGGACCAACTAGGCACAGTCCTCTAAAGCATCAGTTTTGTGGTTACCATTGTGTTTACGCCCAAAGCTGAGCACAGGTCATTTTCTAGCCCTTGATTTATGATACAGCTACCCAGGAGAGAGATTGTCAGAAGGTCATTTGACCATATGAGGCATCACAGCCGCACTTGTTCCTGGCCTCATTTAACAGATACATAAATACACTTCCAGTAAAGAGTTACTAGGTCGTAGTGAAGTGAGAGGAGCCTGGGTGATATTGAGAGGTCAATTGTCACACCCCTTGCACTAGACAGGGGCGAGAAGAAAAATACCTGTTTTTCTTCAAAAGACATGATCAAAAGCTGTTGCCACAGTAAGAAATGGAAAAATAGGAAAGATCTAGATGGCATAAACGCAAATGAAAACATCTAACTACGATCCACTTCAAGCTAGTGGAGTGAAACCAGAATCCATAAAAACCATTGAAAGGGAAATAAACAAGTATTTGATAAAGAAAAAATAAATGATATGGTGAAAGAGCAAGGGAAGGGATCCAAATCGGATTGCTTTTTCAAAGCACTGGTAAATGTGCGATGCGTGGAGTGGCATTCCATGTTGTTCGTGGGATCCCTCACATGTACAGTGGATGTATGTTCAGAGGATATTCTGTCGGCTTGTGGAAACTGCCCGACTGCCAAAGTTGGGAGAAAGTTCGAGACAAGAACCTAAGTTTGTCTAAGATTGAGGACACTGCAAAATGACACAAAGCATAAATCTGAAAGAAAAGTTTGGTTAAGGTTGCAAAGGAGTTACTAAAACAGGGAAATGGATATTGGTCCTGTGAGAAGACCAGGGAACCCAGCATCTGTGGAGAGAAAGACAGAGTTAACGTTTCGAGTCCATATGACTCTTCTTCAACGCTCCTCTCAGATCTTAGCTTTGGGCCTCTGCTGGACATTTGCCCTTTCACAAGCTGCTTGTGAATAAGCAACAGACATGATATGTAAATGAAGCCCCCTTTTTGGACCAGCACGGGCCTCTCAACTGGGGCTACATGTGCAGAGCCAGGTCCGGGTCCAAAATCAGGACTTTTGGTGATATTGCTAGCTATACATTTCGATGCAAAGCAGATGCATATTGGATTAGGATATCTTGTGCTGGGAACACAAGTGGAGTCACAAGAATAACAACCAGAAAAGCAGACCAGCCTGCCATACAAATTATAAAATTACTATAAAGGCAAAACTCATTGGAAGATAGGGAATGAATTAAATATTATTTCACAATTAGTAGTTTATATTTTCAGCTCAAACAGCATAAAGTTTAAATATAAGCAGGATATTTAAAGGTGATTAATATTAAGTGTTCATTTTATTCTTCCTAGGATTAGAGGTAATGGATCTTGGTGTTGTCTCTGGGCATAGATTAATGTCTATGTAAATATTGGCTTTTCCTTAAATTAATTAAAAGCCCTTGACCATCTCTTAAAATTGGAATCAGGCCACCACATCTAGATAGGGGTGGTGGTAGCAGAGTGGTATTGTCACTGGACTAGTAATCCAGGATAATGCTCTGGAAATCTCCAGGTTCAAATCTGAGTAGTGAAATTTGAATTCAAGTAAAAATCTGGAATCAAAAGTCTAATAATGATCATGAAACCATTGTCATAAAAACCCATCTGATTCACTAATGTCCTTTAGGGAAGGAAATCTGCTGTCCTCACCTGGTCTGGCCTATATGTAACTCCAGACCCACAGCAATGCGGTTGACTCTTAATTGCCCTCTGAAATGGCCTAGCAAGCCATTCAGTTCTCAAGGGTGATTAAGGATGGGTACTAAATGCTGGCCTAGCCAGTGACACCCCCATCCTATGAACAAATATATAGAAAAAAGATAAGGGTATAACAGAGGAAGAAAAAATTGCTTAGGGCAATGTGTCTCAGTCATTAATGACAGGGTTTTCATCAACATTTCTAGGGACAGTTCTATCTGCAGCAGAGGTTTCAAATTTCTGATCTTGATGACTTCCAATTACTATTCATCTCCAAAGAAGGCTAGGTAATACATTGAAATAAAGTGCAACCAGTTTATTTATCTTCTACTATCGACTAGTGTATTTGCTATCACTGTTTGTGTCCCAAATGCTTCTATAGGTGACAGTGTGATGTCTGCTACCTAGAATAATGGTCCTTCCAAGTACAATTTGTGCACCGTGCCCGCCCACACATTCCCACCACCCTCCCCGCCCCCCCCCACCCACCCCCACCTTCCCCCAGCATACAGCAATGAAATAAAAAGCAGATCATTTGTTTTTGGTTATGTTTGACTGCCACATCACTTCAGGGATTTCAGAGTGGTGCTTCTTCATGATATATTTCAACTCATTAAGGAGCTCACTCTACAGCCAGCCTCCATCAGATAAGCATCCAGAGTCCCCACATCATAAGGACCATGAGGGCTTGGTCTCAGTTTAGTTGGTTTCTGCTCTTCTGCTGCCGCCACTGTACGACTGGCTATATCACTGACCGTGAATAAGTGAATCCCCTATTCTGGATGTACCTGAGCTGGTACTGTTTTGGGCAGACAGGCAATCCTGTGATGTATGGTGCTCCTGACATGCACTTGTGCCAGGTATACCATTTAGGAGAAACTTATTATAAAAAGAAAAACAAAAGCATATCTTACCATGGTGCCTGTATAAAACAGTGGGGCACAAACTTCTAAGGCAAAGTACTTTGAGTGGTAACCTACAGAATTTATTTGGATCATTGGGAGTGAATGTCAAAAAGGAATAAGACAATGAAGTAAAAGAGGACAATTGCCTTGGCACGAAACCACTGAGCTCTCTCTTGCTGTTATTTTCAATCACTTTTACTCTCATCTATTTGAAGGGCTACATTCTCATGTCAGGCAAATCTCCTCCAGTTGTCTACTGTCCACCCCTGTCCCAGTTGTCTCCCTTTATACCTACCTGGTCAGCTTTCTCCTTTAAAGCCAGACAAAATAGCTGGAGTTTGGAAGGGCAGCGAGTTAAAGACTAGTACACAGGCCACAGCTTCAATGTAATACAATGCAACATGCAAGTAGATTGCAATGACAAAGTTTGATTTAATAGCATTATATGCAAAAGTTATATGTAAGAAATTAGGATAATTTTAGTATCTGCTATAGTATAAGGGTCTGGCACATATAGGGTTAATGTGGGACTGAGTACTGTACCACCCACACAGTGATATAAGAGAACATATGACCCGCACCACGGGTCTGTCTAGTGTTAGACAGAGCCGTGTGCTCAAGCAAGCATGGAGACAGCTCCTAGCTTGAATCATTTACTGTATATATGTACATAGTTCTTGTAGTTAATAGATACATACAGTTAACCTACTGAAGATCACGAAGATTTATTAAGACTTACCAAATGGTATCCAACACCCTACAACAACTCAAAAACAGAATTACCTGGAAAAACTCAGCAGGTCTGGCAGCATCGGCGGAGAAGAAAAGAGTTGACGTTTCGAGCCCTCATGGCCCTTCAACAGAACTGAGTGAATATTAGGAGAGGGGTGAAATATAAGCTGGTTTAAGGTGCGGGGTGGGGGAGAGAGAGAAGTGGGGGGCTGGTGTGGTTGTAGGGACAAGCAAGCAGTGATAGGAGCAGATAACCAAAAGATGTCACAGACAAAAGAATAAAGAGATGTTGAAGGTGGTGATATTATCTAAACGAATGTGCTAATTAAGAATGGATGGTAGGGCACTCAAGATACAGCTCTAGTGGGGGTGGGGTGGAAAGACTAGCAGGGCATAAAAGATTTAAAAATAATAAATAGGTGGGGAAAAAAATCTATATCAATTATTGGAAAAAACAAAAGGAAGGGGGAAGAAACGGAAAGGGGGTGGGGATGGAGGAGGGAGTTCAAGATCTAAAGTTGTTGAATTCAATATTCAGTCCAGAAGGCTGTAATGTGCCTAGTCGGAAGATGAGGTGCTGTTCCTCCAGTTTGCATTGGGCTTCACTGGAACAATGCAGCAAGCCAAGGACAGACATGTGGGCAAGAGAGCAGGGTGGAGTGTTAAAATGGCAAGCAACAGGGAGGTTTGGGTCATTCTTGCGGACAGACCGCAGGTGTTCTGCAAAGCGGTCACCCAGTTTGCATTTGGTCTCTCCAATGTAGAGGAGACCGCATTGGGAGCAACAAATGCAGTAGACTAAGTTGGGGGAAATGCAAGTGAAATGCTGTTTCACTTGAAAGGAGTGTTTGGGCACATGGACGGTGAGGAGAGAGGAAGTGAAGGGGCAGGTGTTGCATCTTTTGCGTGGGCATGGGGAGGTGCCATAGGTAGGGGTTGAGGATTAGGGGGTGATGGAGGAGTGGACCAGGGTGTCCTGGAGGGAACGATCCCTACGGAATGCCGCTGGGAGGGTGAAGGGAAGATGTGTTTGGTGGTGGCATCATGCTGAAGTTGATGGAAATGGCGGAGGATGATCCTTTGAATGCGGAGGCTGGTGGGGTGATAAGTGAGGACAAGGGGGACCCTATCATGTTTCTGGGAGGGAGGAGAAGGCGTGAGGGCAGATGCGCGGGAGATGAGCCGGTCACGGTTGAGGGCCCTGTCAACGACCGTGGGTGGAAAACCTCAGTTAAGGAAGAAGGAGGACATGTCAAAGGAACTGCTTTTGAAGGTAGCATCATCAGAACAGATGCGACGGAGGCGAAGGAACTGAAAAAATTGGATGAAGTCCTTACAGGAAGCGGGGTGTGAGGAGCTGTAGTCGAGGTAGCTGTGGGAGTCGGTAGGCTTGTAATGGATATTGGTGGACAGTCTATCACCAGAAATTGAGACAGAGGTCAAGGAATGGAAGGGAAGGGAACAACAGTTACTACCCTTGCAGCATTAAGGACATGGAACTGCTGATGTGAAAGATCTGATAGGCTGTATCACTGATTCTCACGCTCCTTCACTCCATGTTTAGAGCACAGTGCAAGTGGCAGCATCTGGCCAAACATTTAATCAGATTTGGCCAACAACTGACATACTTACCTGGCATTCTTCATGCACTTTCATGCTTTGCTCCTAAACAGTGGTAACTCAATCTGCCACCCCTTGCATACTTGCCACACATTTTGATGCTAAATAGGGTTCCTCTTCTGCTCTAGTGATGGCTACACATCTCATCATCACCTCTCCTGGTCAACATCAGGCTGATTTAATTAAATGGAGCAGTTCTGAAAACATAATGGCACAGAGACTCCGTTCCCTGGGGGATCGTACCCCTTAGGTGCCCCAGAAGATGCACTGGGGTACCCTGCAGAAGTCCCCATGCAAGGACTGCACGGGAATTGTTTAAACTAAAAGTTTAAACTTCTGTTGGGCAATTGCCCTGCACCTAGAATCCTCTGAAACATTGATTTAAATCAGAAACTTTGGGTGGTTCCACCTGTCTTAGCAGAATAGTTACCCAGGAAAAGTTAGAAGGATTAAAACCACCTCTAGCTCCTGGATAACTATAGTACTGGCACCCGTGACCCATCACTGGGCCCCCAATCCCCCAGACCAACTCCCCCAACCCCTGACAACCACACCAACCCCCAATAAACCAGCACCCTCACCCCTGAACACTCCCACTGCCCAACAGCCCCCACATTCTCCAACTAGCCTCCTGACCCCCGAATGCACACCCAGCCCCCGGCTACCCTCCCAACTCCCCAGACTGACCCCACTCCCCAACTACCCTGCCGACTGCCTGATTAGCCCCCATCACCTGACTACCTCACCTCGTCAACTATCCTGACCTCCCCAACGACTAGCCCTCAAACCAAACTATCCCCCATCCCCCTGACTACCGCCTGACACCTCCCCCCCCCGACCATCCAACCCCCAACCACCGTCCCAAACCACCCCAACCCTCCCCACCTCCTCAACTACACCCAACCATCCGACATCCCTGACCATTCAACTTCCCCATCAACCCCATCCACCCACCCCTGACTACTCCCCGACTATCCCCACCCCAACTAGCCTTCCAGACTCCCTCTACCCTCCCACCCCTCGAATACCACCCGGCCCCCACACACCCCTTGAACATCCGACTAGCCCCCCCACCCCAGACTACCCCTCAACCCCGACTACCCAAAACCATCCCAAACTCCCCACACCTCAAACACCCTCCAACCATCCAAATCCCGACTACCCTGCTCTCTGACCCACTTACCTTCTCTCCCATCAAAGTCGCTGAGACCTTTAAACTTGCCACTTTACAGCAGCTAGTGTCATAAGAAGGGACGTGGCTTCACGCTGTTGCCCTGCACTGGAAGGAACCGGAATTGCTGCAATGCACATTTCCGATCAAGACTAGTTAGGGGTATTGGGTGAGAAATGTGCGGCTTCCGACTTGGGTAAGTAAAAAGGAGCGTTGCGGCAATCCAACCGTGCTTGCCACTTCACGCAAGTTCTGGGCAGATTGTTTTCTGCTTTTGGTAGGTTCCTTGCAGTGAAAAAAATATCCAGAGCTGCTTTGAACTAGGAGCACCAACCCTGGAAGAGCTGCTGCTTTCTAGATATCCTACTCTTGACAAGCACGATACTCCCTAAGGCTGCAAAACAGAAATGTGTAGGGTGAATATGTTGTCATAGAACAATGCAACTTTTCCACCTATGTTTAGTTCCATGGATTGCTTTACATTCGTCAAGACAATCCTACATGAATTACATTTCTCAGGTTGCTTAATTCTCATGCTTCAGTATTTTTACTGAAACCACTGACTTCAGTCGGGCAGCTGGTCCTTGCACTAGATTGACAGAAACTGGTGAATGGTCAGAACACGGTAATATTGTGCAGTGGCATCACCTGAGTTCCCCAGGTTTCAGTGCATAATTTAGAAAGACAAACTTGTTCTTAGTGATTTTGTAGCCACGGATGATCTCGGCCATTCAAGGTTGCATTAGCAATGACATATAACTGCAGTGCATCTCATATACCTGTCTACTGTGGGTTTATCACATTCTAAGCCTTGAATCACCATATGGTAACATGCTTTATTGTTTATGGAGTTTCTGCATCAAAACAAAGTGTTAAAATCTTTGTTAGATGCTGTTCCTTTGTCAATGGGAAGAAAATGTGTCAAATGGCATCTTAAATGATTTCTACAATTGTTATTGAAAGAGTTAATGCCTGAATTACTGCAGATAACATATGATACACACAGTCTAGGTTTATATGTTTTGGACAATGCTCTGTTGTTCTTCTCAAGTTCCATAGTCAGAAGAAATTACACCAAGATTTTCTTAAAATATATTGAAACTTTTTATTGGGTTCCCAAGCAGTGAAGCATTACCCAGACTGCCTCATGAACACTGGCATATCCAAGATTGACTTTCTTTCAGAACTGATTAAAATATCCCATTGAGTTTATCAACAGGTTTGCATTACCTTTCACATTGCAATGGTGTGCTATGATCCAGGTACATAAAGAAGCAGACTTCAAAATATAACGTCAACACACTTTTGACCCTGTGGACCCTATGGAATTCAATTGGTTATAGTTACATTTAAACAACTTCTTTACAACTTCTAGATCCATGCAATGTTTCTACATGAACTTTAGCAATGTGCTTGCTAAGGAGATTAAAATTTATATTCTGCAAGCAAGGTGACATTACCTGCATCTGCTGCCTAAGATTTTTCTTGGGTAACAACAAACAGCTTTTGTCCTTCTGGTTTGCTCTACAACCTGCTGATATATGATGCTACAATCCCTGTTATTTCCTCCAGCCCTACAATCCTACATTAAATTGTCTTCCTTCAACTCTGTCCTCTCACCCAGGCACTGCTTCCTTCAGTCCACCATTGGTGGCCATGCCTTCAACAATCTAGACTGTAAGCTCTGGATTCCTTCCCCAAATCCCTTCACATTTCCATCTCTCCTCATTCAAAATGCTCCTTAAAATCCCATACTAAGTGTTTTAATATCTCATTCTTTGGTTTGGCCTCAATATTCATCTTATGCTCCTGTGAAGTGCAGTGGAACATTTTACTCTAGAATGTTATATAAATGCTAGTTGTTGTTACATTCTTTTTTCACAGGTTGCCAAAATGTGGCTAACAATAAAATTACAAATTGCAAAGGGCAACACAATTTCCTTCTCTGATGTTGCCTCTTTTTTCTTTTTCTTTTTCTCTGCTAGGATAATAATCTGTCTGTCCAGAGACTTCCTAACAGCAGTTGATCAACATTCAGTGGCATTTGGGTACTGATATTCCTAGGTCAGAGGCGAGGAATCCTGTGGCAAGTAACTCACCTCCTGACTCCCCAAAGCCTGTCCTCTATCTATAAGGCACAAGTTAGGAGTGTGATAGAATACTCCCCACTTGCCCGGATGAGTGCAGCTCTAAAAACACTCAAGAAGCTTGACACCATCCAGGTCAAAGCAGCCCGCTTGATTTGCATCCCATCCACAAACATTCACTCCCTCCTCCACCACCGATGCACAGTAGCAGCAGTGTGTACCATCTATGAGATGCACTGCAGGAAGTCACCAAGACTCCTTATATAGCACCTTTCAAACCCACAACCGCTGCCATCTAGAAGGACAAAGGCAGCAGACCCATGGGAACACCACCACCTGCAAGTTCCCCTCCAAGCCACTCACTGTCCTGACTTGGAAATATATCACTGTTCCTTCATTGCCGCCGGATCAAAATCCTAGAACTCCCTCCCTAACAGCACTGTGGGTGTACCTACACCACATGGACTGCAGTGGTTCAAGAAGGCCGCTCACCACCACCTTCTCAAGGGCAACTAGAGATGGGCAATAAATGCTGGCCTAGCCAGTGATGCCCACATCCCATAAAATTAATTTATATATGTATATTTAAGAACTGACTGGCTATGTAGAGGCAGGGGTCGATGCCACTCATGTTGATTTGGCTCCAGGTTATCAAGTACTCTGGTTGGTGTGGCTGATTGCCCTGCTTTGATTGACTTACCATCCTATGGTTGCAAAGTGTATATAGCACTGAAGTCATGGACACTGAGGCAATAGAAATAATTTAAATGCGATAGAGCATCTGAAATGTGTTCCTGCCATTCTGTGTCCATTGAAAATCAATGTTGACCATGGACTGGTTTAACCATTCTGTGTCCTCTTTTTGCCAAAGAGAATTCCACATGTTAGAATTAAGCTGTCACAAAACAATGCATCAATTTATCACTTATACATTGTTTCAGCACTAAAGCAATTATTATTTCCTTAACATTAAGGCTCATCTTCCATTGGTAACAGCACTCTAAATGTTCCGAGAATCAATGGTATTTGTGGGTGATTGGTTGGGGATACTGCACTTTCCTGATTCAGGAGAAAGATCAGAGGAAGCAAACAGGGCAGGTTAATCACTGCTTAGGTGCTCAGGAAGGACACAGCCCTATCTCACCCCACTACCCATGTATACAGGCCATGGTGATTGTATAACCAAGGAGAATGGCATGTAGAGACTGGGAGTAGTGGAGAAGGTTGCAACAAGGAAATCCGGCTCACATTCACAGATGACGCTAAACTTGCAGTTTTACTCATCTGCCACTAGGCTGAACATCATCAGCTCCAGATTACCACAACTTTGTTCAGGCAGCCTCACTGATCCAAGACATTGGCAACATGACTAACCTGCCTCTTGAATAACACTAAGTTGGGAGCAACCACTCACAGTTGTCTTCTTCCTTTGCTTCTGTAATGCCTTCCCTTTCTATATAAATGATTTTCTTGAAACCTTCCCAGGCAAGGATTCCAGTGATTCCCATTTATCCATGGCCCTCTCCACAGTCAGAGGACTCTCTTGGCACCTCATAAATGGCTGCACTGTTCTTACTTGAAGTGTTAAACTGTGGTTAATTATTTATGGCCTCATCATTATCAGTTAGCTAACTTCTTCTCAACCTGAGATGAGTAAACAGTGGTTTGCAATTTTTACTGCTCTTCCGTCTCTTTGCCAGGGAATTTTACCTTGTCTTGATTTTCCATGGAAAATGTACAAGAGAACCTCTAGTTCAATAAATGGTCAGTCTAAGATATTGCACATTAAAAGAAACATGGATTACATACTCGAGTGAAAAAAGGAAGATCCTTTCATGACGTCAGGATGTGGTTTCATAAAATAATAGAAAGTTTACAGCGCAGAAAGTGGCCATTGTGGCCCATTGTGAATGTGCCAGCTGAAAAACGAGCCACCCAGCCTAATCCCACTTTCCAGCATTTGGTCCATAGCCCTGCAGGTTACAGCACTTCAGGTGCATAACCAGACACCTTTAAGTGAGTTGAGGGTTCCTGCCTCTGCTACTCTTTCAGACAGTGAGTTCCAGACCCCAACAATCCTCCAGGTGAAAAATGTTTTCATCATCGGCCCTGTCATCTTTTTGCCAATCACTTTAAATCACTAGTCACTGATCTCTCTGCTAAAATAAGTAGGCCCTTTCCATCCATTCTATCCAGGCCCCTCACAATTTTGTACATCTCAATCAATGATGTCTCAAAGCGCTTTACAGCCAAAGAAGTACTTTTGAAATGTAGTCGTTTTTGTAATGTAGGATGCATGGCAGCCAATGCAGTAAGGTCCCTTACAAACAGCAATTCAATAAATGACCAACTATCCTGTTTTGATAGTGTTAGTTGAACAATGAATGTTGGCCAAGTCCCTAGGAGGACTTCACCTTGCTTCTTTAAATAGCATCACGGGATTTTTGACACCCAGCTGAACAAGCAGAGGGGGCCTCGCTCTAAAATCTCACCCAAAGTTGGCACCTCTAACCATGGCGCACTCACTCAGTACTGTAATGAAATGTCAGTCTGCTTTGTGGGCAGCATTTTCCCATCGGCGAGCGATGGCAGAGCCCGCTTGCCAATGCGTAAAATGACGCGTGGTGACATTGGGCGGGTGTCCCAATGTCATTTAGATTTTCAGTTCGATGGGCACACAGCCGAGTTGGCTGAACTGTCAAAGGCCTATTAAGGCCATTTAAAATCTAATTAACTCAATTTAATGAGCTGCTCATCCAACCTTAAGGTTGGCGGGGGTGGGGGGGGGTTGGGGGTCGGGGGCAGGGGGCAGGCAAAGAGCTCAGGCGGCCTTCACATTTATCATGAAACCTCATTCACAGGCAGGATGAGGATTCATGAAGTGTTTTAAAATCTAATAATATATACATTTATTCTTTGACATCTACCAGCTCATATGATAATGTCACATGAGGGGACATGTTTTAACACTGAAACAAATCTCCCTGAGGCATCTCCGTGCCTCATGGAGATCTCCGTGCTCTTTCATGAGCATGTGCAAAAGAGAGCAGGGAACCTCTCAGGGAACTGCCCCCCCACCCCCGCCCGCTCAGCACTTCTGGGCGCGCGTCACACTAGGAGGGCCTCAATTGGCCCGCCTACATAAAATGGTGGCGTGGACCCGATCATGGGTGCCAATTGGGTTCGCGCCCACCCCAACCCCCGCATAACCCCCCCACGGTGGGAAATTTCTGGCCTATGTGTTCAAGTCTTTGGAGGGATGATGGAAAGTACAGCCTTCTGACGTGGTCAGAGTGCTGCCGAAAAGTGAGGTTTAAATAACTAGAGTTGAGGTTTAAACAGATTTTACAGGTTAATAGATTAGGCACTTAACAGGTCAGGGTGCCATGCAATTGAAAATAACAAAGAAAATAAATGCCAAACTGTACGGTCAGGTCAATCAACTGTAATTGTAGATTTCTACTGTATAACCCTCAGTACAGAGCTAGGCATAGCACTCTGTTTAATGCTCTGTACAGTAATCTATACAGCATAATATATAGTGTTCATTTTTGTCTCCTGGATAGTGCTCAGTAGTGTTTTGTATAGTGTATTGTACCATGTTTTGTATAGTATCTGGAAAATATTGAGTTGTGCAGTGCTCTGTGTGTATTCTGCACAGTATGTTGTATAATGCTCTGTACAGTGTTTTGTACATTTCTACTGTCAATCATCAGCAAGGTGATGGAAGGTGTCATTGACAATGGTATCATGTGGCACTTACTCACCAATAACCTGCCCGCCAATACACAGTTCAGGTTCCAAAGGGCCATTCAATTTCAAATCTCATTCCAGCCTTAGCTCAAAAATGGACAAAAAAGCTGAATTTCAGAGGTGAAGTGAGAATGACTGCCCTTGACATGATGGCAGCATTTGACCAAGTGTGGAATCAAGGAGCCTTGGCAACTTTGAAGCCAATGGGAATCGGGAGAAAACCCTCCACTGGTTGGAGTCATACCTAGCACAAAGGAAGATGGTTGTAGTTATTGGAGGTCAATCATCTCAGCCCTGGGACATTCCTCCAACAGCACTCAGGAAGTTTGACACAATCCAAAACAGAGCAGCCTGTTTGATCGGCACTAATCCATCACCTTGAACATTCATTGTATTTTTTACTCTTTCATAGGATGTGAATGTCACTGGCAAGGCCAGCATTTGTTGCCTTTCCTAATTGCCCTTGAGAAGAATGTAGTGGTGAGCTGCCCTCTTGAACTTCTGCAATCCATCTGGTGTAGGCCCACCCACAGTGCTATCAGGGAGGAATTGACCCATCGAATGAAGGAATGGCAATATAGTTCCAAGTCAGGATGGCGTGTGGCTTGGAGGGGAACTTGCCAGTTGCGGTGTTCCCACGAATCTACTGCCCTAGTCCTTCTAGACGGTAGAGGTCATGAACTTGGAAGATTCTGTCAAAGGAGGCTTGGCAAGTGGCTACAGTGCATCTTGTGCATTAGTGGTGGAGGGAGTGAATATTTAAGATGGTGGATTGGGTGCAAGTTGTTGGAGCTGTACTCATCCAGGCAAGTGGAGAGTATTCCATCACACTCTTGACTTGTGCTTGTAGATGGTGGACAGGCTTTGGGGAGTCAGAAGGTGAGTTACTCACCTCAAAATTCCCAGCCTCTGACCTGCTTTTGTAGTTATGCTATTTATATGGCTGGTCCAGTTCAATTTCTGATCAATGGTAATCCCAGGATGCTGATAGTTGGGGGATTCAGTGATGGAAATGCTGTTTTATGACAGGAAGAGATGGTTAGATTCCCTCTTGTTGGAATATTCTATATAGTGTTCTGTTCAGTGCTCTTTATATCTTTTAGTGGAGCGCTTTGTGTAATGCTCTGTATGGTGCTCAGTACAGTGCTACAGTGCTCAGTACAGTATTCTATTATAGTGCCTGGGTGACCTTGAGAACTGTCCCCAGTTTGGTCACAAGGCACAAAGGAAACAATGCAGTCCAGGAGGTAGACCATTGAAGATCCATGAGGCTTATTTGCAAACAACTGGGTGCTGACCTGTGATGATATGGACAATGGAGCTCTTTGGCAAAAAATAATGGCAACTTGTGGGGACAGAAAGGAATCATATTTGAGATATTAAAGATGCCTGGAATAATCTTTGGAGATAAATTCAAACAGTAGGGCAAAGGGCTCAGGAACATACTGGTCAAGGGTAAATTTAGGGCTATTGACAAGAACACACATTTCAGCCAAAGACTGATGAAATTGATTGTATTGTAATGAAACGGAAGACTTTAAACCCTCAGGGCCTTTTGGATGGTGTGATTAGCAGGGTAGGAGTAAGTAGGTGACTAGCTTTCCTTTTTTTCGAAGGGTTTAGCTAAAATGGTCATTTTGTAACCCACTGTGTGCAATACAGAAACAGAAACATGTTAACGGAAACATGTTTCAAATTCCAAAGAGGTGGGGAGGGAAACAATATTCTGTTTTAAAAATTCAAAAGAAACCTGAAGTTAGGAACAGCAGCCTGGTTAAATCTGGTTCAGCTGACTTTCTAGTTTACTTGTTGACAAATTGATTTTGACTGTGATTTGGAAGGAATGTTCTTTATGTTTTCCCTCGTTTTGTTCCATGGCTCCAGGCACTACCTTTCAATGGAACCTAGTTGAACTGGTTTTGCGCATTACATTACTTTGTTTCCACACTCTTCTGTTGGTCAACACTATTCCAATTATGAAACTTTAAGCAAATTATACAGCACATTGTAAACTACCGCTCCAGTGTCTGAACCTGTTTTGTCTATTTTCCAAACAGGTCTCATTTACTGGAACAGAGTCATTTTCACCTCACATTGGGCTGGCTGGCTGGCTAGACGTTACTGATAAATCAGCTCACGCAGGTATGCTCCACTTTACTTTCTGTTTTAAAACCTTAGAAATGAAATGAAAACTCACAAGCTTCTAACTCCTGTCAACTGAAAAAGGTAAATTTATTCAGATTAAAGGAAGCTTTTATGAAATCAGTAAAGATGTATTTAACATACTTGAGTCACAGATTAAGCATTAATCAGAGAGGTTCCTGTCAGCTGTAATGGATCAGGTGGCTAGGAATAAAAAAAACACAGACATAAATCAGTATTGTGAAAGGTGGACTCTTCTAGACTTTGGTATGTAACAATAAGGGGTGTAGTGTGTAATCTATTTGATATTTCTATGATAAAGAGTTTTCACATGCGTGCATTATGGCCTTATTGGACCCTGGGCACAGCAAAGTTAGTGTATACTTTAAGTCCTTACACAAACCTGGGGCATTTATAATAAAGAAAAGCTGGGACTTGGAAGCCATTGGGCCATCAGTTTAGATACCAAATGAATGAGATTAAAGAAAGGTGGAGTATGGAACTGTAGAAAAGTAGAAAACAGAAGGCAATGGAACCATAAAGGAAGGGGATAGATCTGCAGATTCAGAGGGATGCAGCTGCAATTACCTTGATCTATTTTGTTTTATTTGAAGGTTATTTATTTTTACTGTTCCCCTCCATGAGATTGTTTTTACAACCAGTTTATTTCTATGGCTGCTTGCTTGAAACAGCTTGTGCATATGCACAAACCAGTGTTTCTTTGCATTAGTCACTATAAAAGCAGATTAAGTTGGTTTAGACAGATACCTCGCAAGTGCTAGACCCAGAGCTATCCAAGAGCTAGAAACAATTAACATGGATCAGAGATTCTGATGTTCCCAGATTTACAGTTTATTCTGTGTTGTATTACCAGGCCTTTGTAGGGCCACGAGCTTGAAGGCTGTCTAAACAGTGCAGGAGAGAAGGAGGTGCTGTTTATACAGAGAGTCACCTCAGCTTTGTCCTGAAGCTGATAAATGGCTTGAGATAGGTACGTGGCATCTGAGATTTTCTTGATATTCATGAAACTTAATTTGACTGACAGGTCAGTCACTGCAAATGGTTTAGAGTGGGTCAGCTTTGATTAACTGTAAGGTAAACAATATCAAACTGTCTCCCTGTGTCACACTATGTTGATTTATTGTGAAGGGTATCATTCCATTACTTATATCTCAGGTCAGGCTTCAGAGGGAATGAGTGGGTATAACTCACCCTCTAGTTGCTAGTTAATCTCCACTCACAGGCAGTCAAGTGCAGTGGGCACTGGAAAACATCCACGAAGGTCTGATTTCATTTGTAGGCTTTACTTGACAGATGAGTGTTCAAAGTTTGTGAGTAATATTGGAAGCTTCAACCAATTACTTTTCAGAGCAGTTTAAAGGACAGTTTGAATATACTAGTGAGATCTGTGGTGTTTACTCCTGCTCTTCTCTAATTGTTATAATAAATCTGATTCACAGCTTGCAGTTGAGATATACAAAGCTGGTTGTGAATTAATTAGGAAGAATCTGAGAACATGAAACAGTTTGTGCTAGGTTCTATGAGCTTATCTGATTTATTGTTCGCACCAGGCATCCTGTCCCTGGGGTTAACTTCGTGCAAAAGGTCATATCTCTGCTGACTGGAAACCTGCCTTGCTCAAGGAAGTGCTCCTTTATGCTTGGAATAAAAAATGTGTTTTGAGAATGCCAGGGTAGTGACAGCTGATGCATCTAGGGTTGCCAACTTTGGTTGGACATATCCCCGGAGGTGTTATCACATGACCTCCTGCCTCCAGCTGTCCTGCCCCCACACCCCCGTGATTTTTCTCCTGGGTTGCGCCTGGAAACTAATCTTCAATTCTGGGAAACTCCAGGGCAATCCTGAAGGCTTGGCAACCCTCAAGACATCAAGGGTAGAGAATGTGCATGAGCTGGGTTTCATTAGAGAGAGAGAGAAAGAGAAAGGGTAAGTAACTCGCTTCACAAAGGAAGAGAGAGCAAGTAGCCATAGATCAGTAGCCCAGGAAGGAGACTTTGCACTATTTTTGGACCTTCTGAGAATGGAATCACAGGGCTGAATTTTTCGGAAGTAGATCAAGCCCTGCTTCAAATAAGTTCCATTGAAAGCAGGAGCCAACCCTTTTCTGACAGGTGGCGGGACCTGGAGCATTATGACTACGGCTGCCAGGACCACCATCCCCTTCACCCCTCCCCACATCCCCTGAACCCCACCCCGCCCAGAGCTGCTGACACAATCCCTGAGGACCTGCAGCCTATCAATCTTGGCAGCATCACTACTGAGGCTGCGGCATGAAGGAGAGGGTGCCTCCATGGCGAGGCACATTCAAGGATGAGGTACATTTTGTTGAGGTTGGTGGAGCCTGGCAGGCAGGGCTCAGTGGCCAAATTGGGTATCCTATTTTAATGGCAGAGCCTTAATCGTGGCGATGGCTACTGCCTCTGGAGGCCTTCAGTCAGCCCTGGAGTGGCCATTAAGGATACCCTCCCCCCACCCCAGAACCCTCTGGGAGGCCACTGGGGTTTACATAGTGGTCTCCCCATGCAGAGGGAGGCCCTTCCGATTCAGGTAAAAAGTAGGCATGATGGGAAGTGGCCTTTACTTGGGCCCTTTAGGTGGCTCAAATGGCCAACTGGTGTGCTGCCATGCTGCTGAGGTTCCTGCCACTGGTAATATGCCATGACAGCAGGAAGATATTGGGCATCTATCCAGATGCCTTCCCCTTTCCATATTACCAGCCTTCCCTCCTTCCAATCCATCTCAAATAGGCTTGGAAAATTCAGCATGCACTATTTCCTCTGTTCTGACTGTGGAACAGTTGCTTGGTCCAGGAGATGGTTGAGTCCCAAACTGGAGGCAGGATTTTTGTGAAACCCGGGCACATAGGCTGCAAATTTCTGGCAATGATTTAGATCTGAGAAATCAGAAAGTCACACAGCATAGAAGGAAGACATTAGTTCTATCTTGCCTATCCAGTTTTTCCCACACCCCAAGAATGCATAATGGGGCTTAGCTGGGAGCCTAGATATACATTAGAATGCTGAAATACCTGAGCCCCAGGGAAAATATTGCTTGATTGACAGCTCTGGCTCTCTGATTTCTTCTGTCAATGGCACAATGTTTATTTACATAAGATAAAGCATTTTCAAGTGCTTGCAGTTTCAGCTATTGATACTTTACTGGATGATTGACACTTTTTCTGACTTGTAGTAAAAAGGAGGTTTTATCTATTTATTTTTATTTGCTCATGGTATGTGGGCATTGCTAGCTAGGCCAGTATTATTGCCCATCCCTACTTGGCTTTGAGATGGTGGTGGCCTTCCTGAACTGCTGCAGTCCATGTGGTATAAGTGTGCCCAAGTGCTGTTAGGGAGGGAGTTCCAGGATTTTGACCCAGTGACTGTGAAGGAACAACAATATATTTCCAAGTCAGGATGGTGTGTGGCTTGTAGGGGAAACTTGCAGGTGGTGGTTTTCCCATGTATCTGCTGTCCTTGTCCTTCTAGATGGTAGCGGTCATGGGTTTGGAAGGTGCTGTCTAAGAAAGCTTGGTGAGTTTCTGCAGTGCATCTTGTAGATGGTACACATTGCTGCCATGGTAGTGGAGGGAGTGAATGGTTGTGGATGTGGTACCAATCAAGCGGGCTGCTTTGTCCTGTATGGTGTCAAGCTTCTTGGGTGTTGTTGGAGCTACAGTCATCCAGGCAAGTGGAGAGTATTCCATCACACTCCTAACTTCTGCCTTGTAGATAGTGGACAGGCTTTGGGGAGTGAGGAGGTGAGTTACTCGCTGCAGGATTCCAAGCCTCTGACCTGCTCTTGTAGCCATAGTATTTATATGGCTAGTTCAGTTCAGTTTCTGGACAATGGTAACTCCCAAAATGTTGGTAGTGGGGGATTCAGTCATGGTAATGCCGTTAAATGTCAAGGGGCGATGGTTAGATTCTCTTTTGTTGGAGCTGGTCATTGCCTGGCAATTGTGTGGTCTGAATTTTACTTGCCACTTGTCACCCCAAGCCTGGATATTGTCCAGATATTGCTGCATTTGACCATGGACTGCTTCAGTAACTGAGGAGTGACACATGGTGCTGAACATTGTGCAATCATCAGTGAACATCCCCACTTCCGACTTTATGATGGAAGGAAGATCATTGATGAGGCAGCTAGAGATGGTCGGGCCTAAGACACTAGCCTGAGGAATTCCTGCAGTGATGTCCTGTAGCTGAGATGACTGACCTCCAACAACCACAACCATCTTCCTTTGTGCTAGGTATGACTCCAAATAACGGAGAGTTTTCCCTGATTCCCATTGACCCCAGTTTTGCTCAGATTCCTTGATGCCACACTTGGTCAAGTGCAGCTTCATTTTCAAGGGCAGTCACTCTCATCTCACCTCTGCAGTTCAGCTCTTTTGTCCATGTTTGAACAAAGGCTGTAATGAGGTCAGGAGCTTGGCGGAACCCAAACTGGGCATCAGTAGCAGGTTATTGTTAAGCAAGTGCTGCTTGATAACACTGTTGATGACCCCTTCCATTACTTTACTGATGATGGAGAGTAGACTGATGGGGCGGTAATTAGCTGGGTTAGATTTGTCCTACTTTTTGTGTACAGGACATACCTGGGCAATTTTCCACTTTGCCAGGTAGATGCCAATGTTGTAGCTGTACTGGAACAGCTTGGCTAGGGGTCCAGCAAGTTCTGAAGCACAAGTCTTCAGTGCTATTGCCGGAATGTAGTCAGAGCCCATAGCCTTTATAGTGTCCAGAGCCTTCAGCAGTTTCTTGATATCATGTGGAGTGAATCGAATTGGCTGAAGACTGGCATTTGTCTTGCTGGGAACCTCCAGAGAAAGCCAAGATGGATCATCCGCTCAGCACTTCTGACTGAAGATTGTTGCAAATGCTTCAGCCTTATCTTTTGCACTGATGTGCTGGGCTCCCCCATCAATGAGGATGGGGATATTCATGGAGCCTCCTACTCCAGTGAGTTGTTTTATTGTCCACCACCATTCACAACTGGATGTGGCAGGACTGCAGAGCTTGAATCTGATTCGCTCGTTGTGGAATTCCTTAGCTCTGCCTTTGGCATGCTGCTTACACTATTTGTCACTCAAGTAGCCCTGAGTTGTAGCTTCGCCTCATTTTTAGGTATGCCTGGTGCTGCTCCTGGCATGCCCTCCTGCACTCTTCATTGAACCAGGGTTGATCCCCTGCCTTAGTGGCAACAATTGAGTGAGGGAATATACCAGTACATGAGGTTACAGATTTAGCATGGTGGTAGTGCCAGACAACATGATGGAGGGTATCCTCAATGTGAAGACGGGACTTTGTCTCCACAACAACAGAGTGAGTGCAGTGGTCGCTCCCACCAATACTGAAGTGCGCAGATGCATCTGCGGCAGGCAGATTGGTGAGGATGAGGTCCAAGAGTGCTTTTCCCTCACCACCTGCCACAGACCCAGTCTAGCAGTTATGTCCTTTAGGACTTGGCCAGCTCAGTTGGTAGTGATGCTACCAAGCCACTCTTCATGATGGACGTTGAAGTTCTGCACCCAGAGTACATTCTGCAACCTTGCCAAAGTGGTGTTCAACATGGAGAAGCAGTGATTCATCAGCCAAGACTGTATGGTAGTTGATAACCAGCAGGAGGTTTCCTTGCCCAAGTTTAAGCTGATGTCTTGAGACTTCATGGGGTCCAGAGTCAATGTTGAGGACTCCCTCTTGACTGTGTGGCATGGTGCCACCACCTTTGCTGGGTCTGTCCTGCCAATGGAACAGTACATACCCAGGGATGGTGATGGTGGTGTCTGGGACATTATCTGTGAGGTATCATTCCGTGATTATGCCTATGTCAGGCTGCTGCTTGACTAGTCTGTGAGACAGCTCTCCAAATTTTGGCACAATGCCCAGATGTTAGTAAGGAGGACTTTGCAGGGTCGACAAGGCTTGGTTTGCCATTGTCGTTTCTGGTGCCTAATTCGATGCTGGGCGATCCATCCGTTTCATTCTTTACAGATTTTCTAACGGTTTGATACAATGAGTAGCTTGCTAGGCCATTTCAGAGGGCAGTTAAGAGTCAACCACATCACTGTTTGTCTGGAGTCACATGGGTGAATGGCCAGACTAGGTAAGGACAGCAGATTTCCTTCTCTAAAGGGCATTAGTGAACCAGATGGGTATTTATGCCAATTGACAGTGGTTTCATGATCGTCATTAGGCTTTTAATTCCAAATTTTTATTGATTGAATTCAAATTCCACCATCTCTCAAGAGATTTGAACCTGGGTCCCCAAGGCATTACCCAGAATCTCTGGATTACCAGTCCAGTGACAATACCACTAATGCCACCAGCTCCCCCAAGAAAGTGGAAAGTTATCACTGGATGACTTTTTTTAAAAAGGTTTTTTTAGACATCCTATTGTCACTATAGGGTTCATTGGTTCTTTGCAGTATAATGGGTGAACTGGCATGCAAGTACCATACCTTGGAATGGGGGCATGAGGGGCCATAGAGGGTGGTTGAGAGGCATATCTTGGAATGGAGGGATATGAGGAGGACCCTTTGAACTTAAGGTTCCCTCATGCAGACTATGTTTGACAATACCTCTAAGATGCCGTGAACCACGATTCTTTGAAAAGCGAACCCGACTCCATGAAAATTGCCAAGGACTAGGACATGCCTATCCCCACAATGGAGCTGGCTAAGATGGGAGTGCAGGATGCGGGTATGTGAATGGAACTAGTGTGCATCCTTAAAAGGCACTCCTGAAAATGGAAACCCCAGGAATGGGGGCCGGAATCCCAGCATCAGGTCCCAGCTGCCATTTTCACTGCACCCTGGAGTCTCCTTGGCCCCATGAAAATCCAGCCTATAGAATGGTTACAGCGCTGAAGGAGGCCATTGTGCCCATCATGTCAATGCCAGATCTCTGTGAGAGTAACTCATCCAGCCTCACTCCTCGTCTTTTCCCCACAGCCCTGCAAATTCTTTCCTTTCATATGGAGTCGCTGCGAGTAAATGGAGGTAAGACACAGATTGTTCATGATCTAATTGAATGGCAGAGTAGGCCCAAGGGGCTGACTCCTGTTCCTACGTCTTCAGATCAGATTTAGATTTGTCTTTGCTTCTGATTTTGGATTCCTCTCACGGCAGGGAATAAGTCAAACTGATGAGTCAGTTACAGGGCTGTAATCTCAGAGCAATAATTAGAAGGATTTAGAAGAACACTTTTCACATTGAGGTTGTTATATTTTCAGAGTTTTTGCACTCGATATTTTACTCACATTCAGCGTCGCATATACCATTGTGAATGATCTTCGCCTCCTCTCACTTGCTCACCAATGGGATAATTACAGCAAACCCTCACCGCACACAACTCATAAGCTATAGGCAAAGCTCAGGGCTGAATGCTGACATTGCAACAAATAATCATCTAAATGGCCCCAATGAAAGAGCTGGTGAAAAATCTGAAATTGTCTAAGAACATATTTTGTTTCTTGTGCCTTCAAAAACGATTGTGTAATCCTAAAATATTGATTTACACCAGCAACAAAATGGTGCGGTGTCAGAGCCTGCTTAAGGCAAAAACAGGTGCAGTAATACTGAAACAGAAAACCATCGTCATTGCATTCCAGGTTACTACTGGCTGTCACATGGTCTTTGTGACCTTAGTAAAGTAAACACTCTAATAGATTGAGGTTTAAGTTATAAGTACTAAGCAGATAAATTGAAAGGGAAACTGTAATTGCACACCTAACTATTCCCTTACAGAACACAGGAAAGTTGCTTCTCTTGTACTTCTACTCGGTGTAGAACTGGACCTAAAACCGTTCCTGATTAAAGACCTCTGATTTGATTATTCTCACCTAGTGCCTGACCATGGACTGTCTGGCCTGCTGCTATCTTCTGACGACTACAGAATGACTTAGAACAGATCAAGCAGAAAAAAACACTTTCAGAACCCTTTGAAGAACAATCAAAACGAGGAAATTATAAATATATCCCTCAGAAGACTTCTTGTCATCCAATGAATGATGTGGCACTTTCTGGGAAGCATTTTAATAATTGATCCACAAAGCATTTTCGATGAGTGAGACACCCAATGGCAGCAAGAAACACTCTCGTACTGAGGCCTGTTTGAACTATAATTCATTTCAGCGTGGTCCTATTGTGTGTATCAGCCCAATTGGGCTGCTTTCCGTAAGTAAACATATCTCTTGTATACCATGTCAGGAGAGAAAAAAGCTAGTAACAATACACCGGGAAAAGAAATTGCAGCGCATTATTAGAACACAGATATTTTTACCGCAAACGACAATTGAGACAGAGAACGTAAGATCATTTTTAAAAAGCAGCTGAATAAGTATTTGGAAAGGAGGAATATAGAAGGATACAGGGAAGCAGGATTAGAACTGATGATCCCAGTTGAGGAGCACAATGATCTTCCGTGTTGACATTTTTATGATATGAAGAATATAGCCAGTTCTTTTTTCTAATAGAGATAAAACATAAGCTGTAAATGCTGGAAGTTAAGTATGTAAACGAGATGGACAGGTTAAGGCGGGTTGGGCGAGAAATTGGGCTTTCTGGGTGCTACGAGCACCCTTAGAGTTCCAAAATGGCAGCTGTGGTGCCTGCACACATTTGGGGCATCAGCACGTGTGCAGTGAACGACTGCTGAATGTATGCAGAGCAGGTACATCATGATGTCAATTAGTGTACAACACTCAGTTGATACCAGTGGTGCCAATTTGGAGCTCAATGCTCCAGCTCACAACTTCTCTTAACCTCGGAAAGCTGCACAAACCTTGAGCAGCAGGAAGGAATCCCCCACCAGTGCTAGTTAAAGGGACCATCAACAACCTAGGGTTATTTGCTGGTTTCTTCTGGGTGTTGCTTTGATTATACAAATGTCTGTTGCTTTCTATAGTCATTTAATGTTGCAAGTGTCTACAGTGAGTGATGTGACAGGTGCTGAGTAATTTTTTGCTGACTTCAAGGTTGCTGCACAAACTAATTGCTTCCAGGCATGGGAGCACTTTAGGCATTCCTCTTGGAATACAGCATGACTGGAAAAAGGAACAGGTGCCACTCAGAGAAGGGCAAGCTGCTGAGCAGACGGAGGAGGAGGAAGAGGACAGGGAGAAGGGTTCTCAAGGAGACTATATCCACCCAGAGTGTTCAGGGAGCAATTCTCTTCCCTGTATCTTGGTGAGGAACAATGTGAGAGAGGTCTGCACTTCAGTAAAGAACTCCTCACTGAAATCCACCAGCTGCTGGAACAGAACTTGGACCTCAGAACAGACTGAGGGTAGCATTGCCAGTCAAGGTGGTCATGGTGGTGCATATTTTCTTTAAACTTATTCTTCCATAGGATGTGAGCGTCACTGCCAAGTCCAGCATTTGCCGCCCATCCCTAATTGCCCTTGAATTGAGTGGCATTCTAGGCCATTTCAAAGGGGAGTTAAGAGTCATTCTTGTGGCTGTGGGTCTGGAATGACATCCAATCCAGACCAGGTAAGGATGGCAGATTTCCTTCCCTAAAGGACATTAGTGAACCAGATGGGTTTTTACAACAAAAGTCAATGACAGTTTCATGGTTATGATTACTGAGACTAGCTTTCAATCCCAAATTTTATTGATTGAGTTTAAATTCCACCAGTTGTTATGATGGACCTAGAACCCAGGTCCTCAAAGCATTATCCTGGACCTCTGGATTACTAGTCCAGTGACATAGTAGAGGGGTCAATAGCCAGGTCAATAGATTTAAGATAAGAGGTCAAAGGCTAAGAGAGGAGTTGAGGAGAAATTTTTTCACCTAACACACTGCCTGAAAAGGTAGTTGAGTCAGAAACTATTGTAACATTTAAGAGGTATTTAGATATTTACTTGTGTTGCATTGCCTCCAGGGCTATGGGCCAAGTACTGGAAAATGGGATTAGTGTAGTCAGATCTTTGTTCACCGGTGCGGACATGATGGGCCAAATGGCCTCCTTCTGTGCTGTAGACATCTATGAGTCTATGAGACATTACCACTATGCCATGCCACCATATCCCCAATCCATCTGCTTCCTTCCAGACTGGAATTGGAGACATTTGCAAGGTCTCACAGTTTGCTGTCCACAGTTAAATATGGACATCACTGATGATTTCTATTCAATGAGAAGTAAGTATTTTTCATCCTTCCTTGCCAAAGATAAACAAGTGAAATGAGCATGTGACTTCGCTAGAATTACAGGTCACTCCATGGTGCAGAGTGCCATTGACTGCACACACTTACATCACTTTGCTGGCACTGCATGTTAACTCAGCCCTAGTCTGGAATCGAAAGAGATCCCACTCCCTCAAGCTTCAGATGAGGTGAGTAACCATGCACAGCGATCATGCAGGTCAATATTTGGTAAAATGGCAGCAGTAATGATGCTTCCATTCTGCACAAGTCTGTTGTATTATCTTCATTTGAGCCACCATGACAAGCCTAAGGGTGACTACCTGGCCCACGAGCTCAGGGTTATCCTTTGACATCGCAGCGGGTGATTGGTGAGAAACACATGCACATGTGTGCAGCATGTATTCAATGAAAACCATGCTACTACACAAACGGCAATCAAGCAGGTGATTGGCATGCTGAAACAACTCTTCCACTGTTGGATCGCTCTGGAGCAGCCCTGCAGTACTTGACAGGACGGTTTTGCGGTGGTCTGTTGCATGTTGCATAACCTCACCATCTTGGGGTAAGAGCCCTTGCCACCGGCTATAGAGCGAGCAGCTGAGAAGCAGATGGGGAAGGAACAGAGGATGTTATCTTGACAGCTCCTTTCTGCCCATACAATCCATGAAGGACTCATCTGAATGTGATACCAGTAACTAGTACCCCAATTTCCCATTCACCAACAGTCCCACTTCTCTCTATCACATGTCCATTTGGCCACAGTGCAAATATAAAGACAACCACAAGATAAACATTCAAAATCAAATTTAGAAATGAAACCATGCTATGACACATATAAAAGTCAATCCTTAGTGCCTGTCTTCTGTGTATCTTCACCGATCCTAGGTGAAGATGCACAGTGTGTTTTTATACAGTAACACTAACCCAATGGCTACAGCATGGATGATGGAAGGCAGCTGACATTCATTGGCTGGGTGTGGGGAATGAGTGGGGCTGCAGATGACCTTGCAGGACAATCTTGAGAGCTCTGTCCCCAGAAGGCCCGGTTTTGGATTGCATCATATAGTACAGGCTGGAAGACTGACAGGCAACAAACAGCAAGGGTCCTGGCAGAATGGGAAGATGAATGCTGTATTCCTAAGAGTATAGCAGTTTTGTTCTCTATCGAACCACTGCCATTCATCTGGGGCAGCACCTCAGCAATCCCAGTTGGAGGACAAATTGCTGGATTGCTTTGATACCCTGTAAGCCCCTTTGAATACTGGTATCTGCAGTCATGATGGCAGCAGTCTGAGCTTGAGTGGCAACAAGCTGATCCTGCATGACAACAGTCTCAGCTTTGACTTCAGCCATCAGAAGCTTGGTGGCTACTGCTTGTGCTACAATGAAAGCTGAAATATTGGCATAATGGTTGGGTCCACTAGTTTGCAAACAGAGTTGGCCACTAGACCCACTCTGCAGAGGAAGGGCTCTAAGCTCTGTGTAAAATCCCGTGTCAAGGTGCTCCTGAACTTTCCATACTCCTTGACATTGACTGCAAGCTTTCCGGTCAGCTTTCCAATGCGTCAAGCATTTCATTGTACAAATCCATCTGCTTTCTTCTGTATGCCGCCCCATGAACATGCTCACCTGAGTCCCCTAGCAACAGGTTCCACACATGACTCACCCTCCGTGATGATCTGGCACCTGTGCTAGCCTTGACCCCCACTCTGGCATCTCACAATGTGCGAACCCGCCTCTATGCTATCCTCTAAATTATGTGCAGTGTCAGCCTCTGGGCTGGTGGCAGCAAGTGTGAAATCAAATGACAGTGTGTCTCCATCACTGTCTTCCTGCTGTTCCTCCACTGGCTGGTCAGATTGCACTTCTTGGGTATCCGAAAGGAGAAAGGCACAAGTGTAACATTGTGTTGGGGAAGATTGGGGCGGGGTTGGAGTTCACGCTTACAACACCTGCAGTTTGTAAAGTCAGAAGGTATTGGGGAGTGTGAGAAAAAGGATGAGGATACCATCATCTTCAATGGTTCCAAACTTCCCATTGGCAATGGCCTCAGCAATGTCTGTCCCAGTATGGCCAGCACCATCTCCTGCATGGGGTTAGGACATGCAGGCACAATGCTCCCCTCTCCCCCTCTCCCTGATTAGTTTCTGCAGCCTTTGGTTTTACCCAGCCTTGCTATGAGAGAGAGAGAGATGTATCATTGAGTGTAGTGCAATCTGTTTGGGTGATATGACTGTTGTGGTTAAATAGCTGGCAGTGTGTACAAGCTTTGAGATGTGGATGTGAGATTTGCAGCAGTGCTAAGCATGTGAGGGTGAGGGGAAATGCATGGATGACAGCTATGAGTCCTGATAATTGGTAGTTGAGTGACTGAGGGGGTGAATTGATCAGTGGCTGAGGCTAGTGAAGCAGTTGGTGCAATATAGGATTTGAAGCTGTGTTCGCTGACCCTGACTACTTGTGTGAGGTCATTGAACTTGTTGCAATACTGCATCCATGTCCTCGGGGTTTGACTCCTGCCATTAACCTCCATAGGCATCTGCTCCCACTGCTTTTGTAAAGTCTGTCTCGAGGGTCTCCTGGCCCCCTGTGAGTACAAGATATCTTTTCTTCTTTCCACCTCCTCCAACAAAGCCTCCAGTGCAGAGTCGGAAATCCTTGGAACCTGCTGACTTCCATATTGTGGTGATCTTTAATGTTTACCTGGTCAGATTCACTTGCAGAATCCCAGCACCTGCTGCAGCTACATCTCCCCTTTAATAAGTGCAGGCTAGCTTTAAGTGTTCCTTGCCATTTATGATTTTGGCCCCCTGCTGATGAGTCCTGGCAATGAACAATGTGATTAGTACTGGCTGAATGATGAAATCATTGAAACGAACAGGCAGCATGAATTTGGTTTGCTTCCTGCATCGCAATCAATGGCCGCAGCTTTAATCACATATTGCAATCCCTGTGCTTGCTTTTGGCAGCAATGAGTTGATTTTTTGGGTGCAGCCTTTCATCAGAAATAAAAAGTGGAAATATAAACCAAATTTGCTGATCATGTTGGATACAAAAGTGGAGAGAAGAATAAAAAACAGGCCAATCATGTGAAATTAGCTGCAACCGAAAAAAAAAGTCTTCATTTTATTTTTCATTTAACCGCTGTTTACCCCCTATACAGATCTCATGCATTTTCACCATCCCTGAGTTTATTTCTTATGCTGTTGCATAGGTCCATAATTTACTAATCTATAGTTTTAAGATTAAATCAGCCCACTAGCTTCCTATGATAGGACTGTCTGTTTCTGTATATTTTTCTTCGCTTTTTATTTTGGAACTCCAGTAAGTGGTTGCTTATCTTTCAGTTTTCGCTTGACACAAAGATTTCTCCCTCAAGGCATTAACCTAACTTTTTCTCTTTACAAGTGCTGTCACTGTGTATTTCTAACCTTTTTCTATTTAGGTTTTCTCCTGAAATTTGCCGAAACTTTCTGTTCAAAACCCAAGAGACAAGCATTGGGGAACTGCCAAAATTTTACAAAATACAGTTGTCTTCTTGACTCCAAAGTATTATCATAACCGAAAAGGAAATACTTTTATTTATTATTCTTTACACTTTGGAATGTGTTTCCTTCATTTTGTAAAGGCCAAATCAACTTCTATCCTTTTGAAAGAGATGCATACACACACACACACAAATACTACACACACACACACACACACACACACATACTACACACACATACTACACACACTACACACACACACACACACACACACACACATATACACACTACACAAACACACACACATACACATACACATATACACACACACATATTAATTTTTGCACATAGGGTAATGTTAGAGTAAAGAGAAAGGAGGTAGGAATTTTGGAAAACTGCTCAGGAGAACTTCCTTGACCAGTATGCTCGCAATCCAACCAGGAAGAAGGCATTGCTGGATCTGGTGCTGAGGAATGAAGTGGGCCAAGTGGACCAAGTGTCTGTGGGGGAACATTTGGATAATAGTGATCACTGTATCATAAGGTTTGGATTAGTAGTGGAGAGAAGCAAGGAACAATCTAAAGTAGAATTTCTAAATTGGAAGTGAGGGCTAACTTCAGTGGAATGAGGTGGAAGGATCTAGTGAGGGTAAAACAGGACCAAAGACTGACAGGAAAAATGGTAACTGAACAATGGGTTATCTTTAAGGAGGAGGTGCTTCAGGTACAGGCTAGGTACATTTGAACAATGGCAAAAGGTAGGGGAGCCAAAGCCTTGGATGACAAGGGAGATAGACAATATGATAAAACAAAAAAAAAGGGTGTATGATGCATATCATGTGAATTCTTCAAGGGAGATGCAGACCCAAACACAATAAATTCAGAGGGGAAGTGAAGAGGAATGTAAGACTGGCAAAAAGAGAATAAAATGGCAGTTAACAGAAAAAAGGAGCCCAAAGATCCTCTGGCGGTATGTATATAGTAAGCAGGTAGTGAGAGGTGGGATACGTCCTATTAAGGACAAAGAGTGTGATAAATGTTTAGAGGCACAGAGCAAGGCTAAAGTACATAATGTGTACTTTGCATCAATGTTTACTGAGGAAGAGAATGGAAGCAGGCAAATTCTTTGTAGAAGTGGAGAAAGGTTGGAAAAGCTGGGGTTGGTTGTTCACCAGGGAACAAAGGAAATTGAGAGGAGGTTTGAGAGATGTACAAGATTATGACAGGTTTAGACAGGTAGATAAGGAAAATCTGTTCCCATTGGCTGGTCATACAAGGACTAGGGGACACAAATTTAAGATTTTGGGCCAAAGGTCAGGGGGAATGTGAGGAAGAACCGTTTAATGGCCTGGAACTTTTGGTCTATGAGGGTGGTGGAAGCAGAGACGTCAATGATTTCAAAAGGGAATTGGGTGAGCACTTGAGGAAAATAAACTTGCAGGGCTATGGGGATAGAAGAAGAGAATGGGACTGAAAAGATTGCTCCACAAAGAGCCAGCATAGACTCAATGGGCTGAATGGTCTCCTGTGTTGTAATGGCTCTATGACTCCATGATAGTGACTCAATCATGTGTGTAATCATAATGTAAACATTCTGCCTATTTGGAAATGGCAAGGCATTTAAGATATGCTCACAGCCTAAAGATAAAGGCTGTGTTTAGTTTAAGTGCATGCTCAAGCAGTTCTGGTCTCCCGGCAGTGATGAAGCATGCGGCTGTATCCTCCTGGCAGAACTGTTTAATTTAAGCCTTGATCTGTTGCTTGGTGCAGACCCGCATTTATGTATTTTGTTTCCCTTTTACTCTGCATCTTCTCTTAGAGGCTGCTGACTTGTTCAGGGAAGAGACATTCTTCCTGGGGCCAACCAGTCCTGCTAGTTTTCTGGCCAAGTGTCATGCTCTTGAGTCGAACCTGACCACAGCGGGTGACCAACCTTTATAAAGCCTTGGAGCTGCAAAACAAAATTGATTCTGATGAAGCAATGCAGCAGTAAGCCTCAGAGAAGTTGTGTCATTTTAGTTTAAGACTCCCACTGTCGGTGACAGACACACACCTGCTAGCAGTAAAGCCACGGGCTGCCAGCATCTATACTATTCCCGAAGGAATGCTCATTCTCTTGTGTTGAAGTTGCCTCTGGTGTGTCCCTTCCTCTGTGATTAACTGAGTGGGCTCTACTCCTCTAGGTTGCTGGTTTTGGGCGGTCACAGCAGTAACATGTATGGTACAGAAGAATGGAAGGAAATGGGATTGAGCAACAGAAACAGGTCATAATGTTTATGCTCCACATGAGCCTATTTCTCTCCCTACTTCATTTTACTCAATTAACAAATCACTCCATTCCTTTCTTCCTCATGATTTTATTGCTTCCCCTTAAATGTAACTTTGCTATTCACCTCAACCACTCCTCATGGTAAAAGTTCCACATTCTAACCATTCTTTAAATAAAATCGTTTCTCCTGAATTCCCTCTTGGGACTTAGATGCCCCTAGTTTTAGACACAACACAAGTGGAAACATATTTTCTATGTCTGCCTTATCAAAGTTTTTCATGATCTTAAAGGCCTTTATTATGTCATTCATGAGCCTCAGAAAAGAATCCCAGCTTTAGTCTGCATGGTGCACAGCAAAGAATGAGAATCAATATTTGGTGAATGTCATTGAGCAAGGAGTGGAGAGGAGCAAAGGATGAGCTGGGAGGAAAACATAAACTGGTAAAACCAAAACAGTAAAGGGAACATACATATTTTTAAAGTAACTAATATACTGGAAGTGCAGGATTGAATCTAAGGAAAAATGAAAAGGGCAGAGTGAAAATAGAAAGATCGTTATTGTAATGTGCAAGTGCAAGGCCCAGTCTGTGATCGTACCACACAAGCATTGTAAATAAACCTTGGTTTTCACATATCATTTATTTTCCTGGCAGGGACCCTCAAGTAGGTTCGCCTTTCCCACTGGTCCACTTTATTGATGTGAACTACACAAAGTATCTTGAAATAGCTAGCTCCATAGTAATAAGGAATGTAACTTCAAACCTCCCCAAGGACTATTCCGCTGCTTCTTAGTCCTGAGACACAACAGCCTCGATTTTAATTCCCTCACCTGGCAGACATCAGGCAGGCAGGCAGTTAAAATGGAGCAGGAGACTTGTCCAGTCCTATCCTGCCCTGATCTAACCAACTGCAACTTAGCTGCATGAGTGCATCTCCAAGCTCATTCAGGGATATTTGTGCCCCCTTACCCCGACTTGCTGGTGAAATCCCAACAGGCCACGGAGTGTCACTGGCCCACGAACCACCCCTCCCACCCGCCACCAGCTCCACATGCATTGATCCCCCACTGAGTGAAAATCGAGACTCAAGTCCCAGGTGGGCAATTTAGGGAGATTTTACCTTAATGAAGTGTTGTTGACGATCAATGCACAGTTTCCAAGTCATCAATGAACATCTGAACATCGATGACTCTGAACTCATCTGGTTTTTCAGTTTGAAAGATTGGCCACAGCTGGATAAGGATTCAGACTGATAGAAACAATAAACTGCAGTATGAATTGAGATTCCCATCAAACGACATTGCACAAGTCTACCAAGAGACAGAGCTAATTTTGAATTAATTATCTTCTGAAAATATGTTATGAAAATAAGAAATAAAGTACAGTACATTGAATATGTGGTCTTTTTATATCTGATTATGAATGATAACGCTGGTTTAAGGTTCCAAAAGACTTCCTAAATTCTAATTAGCTAAGTATGCAGCTGACCTACTTTGTGAAGTAGAATTACACATTATTGTATGACACACAGGCTCAAGTAAACCCTTTGGAGCTATCTATTGCATGGCTAGTCAGTTGTATGTGTAAATGTTATTCAATAGAAGTTACTTGCAAAAATTCTTATTTTGTAGGTTATTCTGATTGGGTTGGGATGTTCATATTTCTAAGGAAGGAACAGCAAAGTTGAAACATTGAAAATGGAATTACCAGTCGATGGATCTTCTCCAGTTCATCAGCAGTATCCTGTTTTTGATCCCTCAATGCAGGCTCCATATGGCTGGCAAGTAAATGGCACAGACCTAGGAAGTGGCAGTGCCACTAATGACCTACAACTGATGCCCAGTTCTATGCAGTTCCAAGGGGCAATACCTACTGCTAATCCAATGAATTCAATGCCTAATTACCAAATACCTTGTTTAACCTACCCACAAACCTTTCCCGATTGTCAACTACATCACAATGAATTCACGATGGGCAGCCCTAGAAACAAGGGTTGGCATCCTAACCAGCTGAAAAAGGAAACATGGGTACCAGTTGGTGTACAAAATGTTAGATTTTCAAAACCCCCTGAGGAAAGCTCTTATGATTCGCATGTTGCTTCAAACCAAATGGCATTTGACAAAGATTTAGTTAGCTTTCAGAAAAATCCTGAGGAATATCCCAATGGGGTTGTACCAGAAATTCTGCAAGAATCAAGTGCAGTCCGGGCACCACATACCAATCCAATCCCATATCCAGTCAATCCTGAACAAATGCTTCAAGTACATCCATTTGATTCATGTCTTAAAATGTCAACTTCAGCTCTCTTCGAGAAGGGAAATAGCTTGACTAACATTGGGTGGTCTTTTTATAATCAACCGATAACACCCAGTGCAACAGAGTCTTGCCAAATCTCACCAGATCTGGATCCTAATATGGTGTGCTTGAATAGTGACCCAGAATACTTGGGAACTGATTATCAAGAAGTGGCCAGTCTGCAATTTCAGGATGTCGTTCCTTCAAGCTCCTATTCACCTCATCCTTCTTGTTCAACCTTTAAAATGGATGCAAGTAAAGAATCAGAACATCAGTTTATGCAAACAGGAGTGGCTGAAATGGATTCCAATTCTCTGCATTCACTATCGTTACCAATAGGTTTTGAGGCAATGGGACCACCTGACATAAACCTTATTAATCAATATTCAAATGATGCATCCTTCCTGAAGCCACCAGATATTTGTGAACCAGTCACATTGAATTCACAATCACAGCTTTTGCAACCTGCATCATCGATAAATTTGTGCCCTTGGCCAGATGTTTGGTTGAAGCTACCAGTCTCAGATTTGCCCACCTCTGACCATGGAAAATCATTTCAACCTTGTAATAACAAGGTAAGTAATACTTTATCAAAAAGGGCTTTGTCAGCCAACAACCAATTAGTGCAATTTTTTAAATTCCTATATTGGCAAAGAGATATTTCTTGTTCTGAATTTCGGTGCAATGTAAATAACTTAATTGTTCAGCTGAAATTTTCATCTTTCCAATGATCCAACAAAGATCTGTTCTGGACATTTAGTTGCATCAATAATATGTATATAGATAAAGACAGAGGAAGAGTTATAAAGAGGGGTACAGATTGGACAGTAGAGAGATAGAAAGAGAGAGAATGAGAAACAGAGGGGGTAGAGAGAGAGGGTAGAATGAGAGAGGTAGAGAGGAAGAAACAGATAGAAACCGAGAGGGGGTAGAGAAAGAGAGGGTGATGAGATAGAGAAAAAGATGTAAAAAGATATAGAGGAGGAAGAGACAGAGGTAGAGGGAGAGAGAGAGGGAGAGAGAAAAGATAGGGATAAAAGTAGAGGCACAGAGATTGAGGGAGAAAGAGCACATTTCCTGCTAGTTTATTTCATATTATTTCTCAACAAAGTTGTGTAGTGATATTTCCATTTAAATTTGCTATATCTACATTTATAATGCATTCCACCATCCCACCAGACTGTACACCATCACAAGTAATAGTGTTTAATTACAACATATATCTACTATAATAATACGCAGCTTTTGTCTATCTGAACTTTTCTGATTGGTCCATGGTTTGATTGGTGGGTAGAGCCTGGTGCATGCGGAGGCTTATGGGTGCACTGTTTTTTTCTTCTCTCTTGCTGTGTTGGTCTCTCACACATTTGCATAAACACATACTTCCACACACACACTCATAAATATAGGTTTATATCAATATATGTTTCTCAACTTTTTTTCCATTTACAGAGTCCTATGCCATATCTATAATGGAAGCATTCACTTGCAATTTTCTCAGATTCCTCCTGAGTTGACACACTAGAATGGTAACCACATTTATAAATTCCCACTTTACTGAAGGTGGTGCTGCAGCAGCCTGAAGAAATTCCCAGAGTAACTATTTAAACCAGCAGAGACCCGCAACAGCTTTGCAGTGAAATTAGTATCTTCATTGCAACAGCAGTTGTTTACATCCCCATCCCAGGCCATTCCATCTTTCCCATACCATCCTTGTCATGCTGTACCTGCCCACCCCGTGCATTTTATCCCTCTCATATCATCCTAACCCTCATCCCCTCTCTTCTTCCTGTGCCAGTCCCTCCAGCCAGGGTAACTTTGTTGTTGGGCTGTCCTGTCTTTCCTCTTTTCTTTCCCAAGCCCACCACCACCACCAACTGTTGGCAGCAACGCATGCCTCATGTGCTCTAGTTCTCTGAATGCCCCATTAATCCTCCCCATGCACAGGCATCACCCACCACTCAGCCCATGAATCAATCAGAAAAGTGAGGACAGATAAAAGCTGTGTATTATTATAATAATAGATATTTGTTGTAATTAAACACTGTTATTCGCAATGGTGGTACAGCCCCTTCACTGGTGGGATGGTGGGATGCATTATAAGTGTAGATATAGCAAATTTAAATGAAAAAAAAAATTGAAATGATGCAAAGACAAGTTTAAGATTTGACTTTGGTATTTTCACAGGCATAACAGTGGCCCAAACATCATATGTTCAGGAATGTGCCCATACTTCCCAATATCTAATAGTGTAACATGGGGATTTAATGGTAGGAACCCCTTGTGATGTGAAATGAACGTTGTGCCTTTCTATGTCTTATTCCAATTTCCCCAAAGGCAGGCAGGAATACATCAACTTTCTATACCCTGTTTTAAATGTGGATCAATGATTCTCCTTCACTTTACAATGGGGAGACCTTCTGTGCTCTTCTTTGAAATATTGCATGTGGTCTTTTATATTCATCTGAGAGGGCAGACAGGGGTCTCAGTTTAATGTCACATCCCAATGGTGGCATCCCCTGCAGTGCAGAAAATCCTCAGTACTGCACTGAAGTGCCATCTGAGGTTTTGAGCTCAAGGGAGAATCATCTGCCTGAAGCAAGGTAGGTAAACAAATCTCAAAGCTCCGAGTGAAGTGCAGTAGCAGGTGGGAAAAAGGACATTTTACCCGCTGGCCGCAATGGTGACTTTTCATGCCGCATCATCCGCTTCCCACCACATTAATGATGTGCCACAGGGATCATGCTGTCTCACTGACGGGCAGCCTCTGAACAGCCTGCCATGCCGTTACCTCACTGCTTCCTCACTCTGGGACCAGCAATCTCACCACTCCAGCTAGGGAGGCAATGGCAGTCATGATCAGTGACAATACTGCACAAAAGAGTTTGGCCATCCAGTGCCAAAAGAGGGTGAATGATCTAATCTGTGCCACCAGGTAAGGCAACCATCTCATCGCTGTAAACTCACACACTCACAAGCCCATCACACATTCATTGGCATCTCATTCACTGCCAGCTCAAGATACATCATCACTCACTCTCTCTCATACACATACTTACATGTCCTTCTGGCCTCATCTCCTCTGGAGACTGCCTCCTCAGCCCTCATCATCTTGAAGCCACTTGCACAGAGCAACATGTGGCCCACATACATCCTGGAATACTCTCCTTCCCCAGTACAGCCCTCGCCCTGCAGCCTCTTCCCTTGCCTGAGGCCACTTTTCCCCCTTCCCCAAGCAAGCCCTAGCCCTGCAGCTGTTGAAAAGCCACCCCAGCCTTACAGCTGGTCCTGTAGGTAGAGATCTGACCATGAGCTTCCCTGAAAGTGATGTGGTGCTGCCTGTGAAGCCTGGCGCTGGTGACCATGAGTGCTGCCTGAAGCAAGGTAGGCAAACAAACCTCAAAGTCCCAAGTGAAATGCAGCTCACCAGGTGCATGGCAATTATGTACAGTTGTGAAACATTGCACGCCGACGTGCCCAGGTAATCCAACGTGGGGGGAGGATTCTGGCGAGCAGGGCTTATACGCGGATATGATATGCGGATGTATTAAAACAAAGTTCCCGACATCCAGCAGTGGGAAAGGTGACCCACCTAGATCTTAATGAATGGCAGAGCAGGCTTGAGGGGCCAAATGGCCTACTTCTGCTCCGATTTCGTATGTTTGTACGATGGCACGAAACCGATTTTTGGCCTTCCCGCCATACATTCCGCCATGATGCCCAACGCCATCGGGCACGGAAAATTCTGGCCTAAGTCTCTGGAGTGCAGCTTGAAACTGTAGCCTCCTGACTCAGGCGAGAGTGTGACCACTGGGACACAGCTGAAACATTTATCCTGAATTTATAACTCCTCCAGCTTTGCTGTATGCCTTGTTACATCCTCTAAAAGCTGTGATTAGATTTCTGCAATGTAACACCTTCCCATGTGCCTTCACTTTTAAAGCCGCAAGCTGTCAAATGATTTTAAGTGCTGTCATAACGAGAGACATTAAACATCAATAAAGGATTTGGAACATTTGGAGGAAAGCCTTGAAAGTCTATATAATAAGATTGGGATAGGTGTCTGTGTTTCTGTGTGTATGTGTGAGTGTGTGTGTGTTATAAGTTTCAGATTTGATTCTCACAAGCACAGCAGTGCTGGTAACCCCTGTAAGTCCAGGTTTCCCAAACTGTGGGTCTCAACCCCCAATGGGATCAAGAGACGCGAACTTGAGGTTGCAGACTGCAAGACAGCAATGGCTGCCATGGAGCTAGGACTGATTCCTGACAGCTGCAAGGCCCCTTTAAATCCTAGCTTTTTGTTTTTGATGGGTGGGCATGGCCTAATGGACTGCTATCTGAAGCCCATTCGCTGCTTCAAAAAAAGGCTGTAAAAATGTAAATGTTCAGGTTTTTTTTTGTAGAAAGCCTATTTCTTCAATAATCAGGATTATCATATGTTAGTAATCATGATCCTATTACATTAATAATCAAAATCCTATTGCATAAATAATGAGGATTCTATTACTTCAATTATCAGAATCCTGTTACATTAATGATCAAGTTCCTATTACATTGATACTCAGAATACTATTCTTGTAAGATTCCAAACACTACAACATTAATAATCAGGATTTTATAATATCAATATTCTGGTGTCTATTGCATCAACATAAGGATTTTATTGCATAAATAATCGGTGTCCTTTTACATTAATAACCAGGATTCTATTACATTGATATTCAGCACCTAATTGCATTAATTACACATTTTCAATTGCATTAATAATCAGCTGCCTATTGCTTCAATAATTAAGAAATTATTGCATCAAAAATCAGGATGCTATTATGTTAATAATCAGAATTATTTCAATTTAATAATGAGCCCTATTGCATCAATAATCAGTATCCTATTATATTAAACTGATTTGTCAATTATGTCATCATGATCCTATAAGGTTAATAATCAGGATGCTATTACATTAATAATCAGAGTACAAATACATTAATAATCCCCCCCAAAATTTTCACTCTGAGGTCACACAAAGAAAGACGGGAAAAAAGTTTGGGAAGCACTGCTAGAAATGGTTCAAACATCTTAAGACAGAAGTGTGCCCATACGTCCCAATATCTAATTATGCGATAGTGTAACCTGAGGATTTACTAATAGGAAACCTTGTGATGTGAAATGAATGTTGTGTCTGTTATCCCAATTGCCCCAAAAGGCAGACTGGAACATCTCAGTGAGATGAAGTCAGATACAGATCTTTGCCTACTTTATTTTACAGACAACAGCTGAACATAAGGAATGGCAGCTGTAATCAAATCTCACCCTCAGCCAACAAAAGGAACCTCCCCAAGAGCAAAAAAAAAACCAATTAAAGCCGGTGATTTTATTTAAACCCACATAAAATGCCTTGGGTGGGATGTTCCGGCCCCGCCCTCCCTTGGGATCATCCAGTCCCGCTGAAAGTCAATGGACTTTTGGCTGGGCTGCCACACTCCCTGCAGCAGGTTCCACCGCGATGGGGTTGAAAAATCTCGGACTTTACTTCAAAACACAATTAAGTACATTTTATTCTCAAATCCTTCCAGCAAAAACAAAGCAAATCAAAAATCCCAAAGTATCAGCGTGTAAAATCAGTAGCTTAGGTTGCTAAATCAAAAATTGCCATTGAGGCTTTGATGCATTTTTACTTCAAATTGACTTTGTTCTCATCAGTAAACCACCAGTGGGTATTAAAATGCAATGCTGTTCTACAGATAGATCAATATACTGGGCTGAAGCATTGTTACACAGCAATACAATGCTAGGGGGGAAAGCCACACTCACTTCCAAAATGAATAAGCATCAGTCAACTTTCTTATATAAAAACAAAAAACTGCGGATGCTGGAAATCCAAAACAAAAACAGAATTACCTGGAAAAACTCAGCAGGTCTGGCAGCATCAGCGGAGAAGAAAAGAGTTGACGTTTTGAGTCCTCATGACCCTTCAACAGAACTAGGTGAATCCAAGGAAGGGGTGAAATATAAGCTGGTTTAAGGTGTGTGTGTGTATGTGGGGGTGGGAGGGGAGGTTGGGTGGGGGGAGAGAAGTGGAGGGGGGTGGTGTGGTTGTAGGGACAAGCAAGCAGTGATAGAAGCAGATCATCAAAAGATGTCACAGACAACAAATCTATATAATTTATTGGAAAAAACAAAAGGAAGGGGGAAGAAACAGAAAGGGGGTGGGGTTGGAGGAGGGAGTTCAAGACCTAAAGTAATTGAATTCAATATTCAGTCCGGAAGGCTGTAAAGTGCTTAGTCGGAAGATGAGGTGTTGTTCCTCCAGTTTGCGTTGGGCTTCACTGGAACAATGCAGCAAGCCAAGGACAGACATGTGGGCAAGAGAGCAGGGTGGAGTGTTAAACTGGCAAGCGACAGGGAGGTTTGGGTCATTCTTGCGGACAGACCGCAGGTGTTCTGCAAAGCAGTCGCCCAGTTTACGTTTGGTCTCTCCAATGTAGAGGAGACCACATTGGGAGCAACGAATACAGTAGACTAAGTTGGGGGAAATGCAAGTGAAATGCTGCTTCACTTGAAAGGAGTGTTTGGGCTCTTGGATGGTGAGGAGAGAGGAAGTGAAGGGGCAGGTGTTACATGGGGTGGTGCCATAGGTGGGGGTTGAGGAGTAGGGGGTGATGGAGGAGTGGACCAGGGTGTCCCGGAGGGAACGATCCCTACGGAATGCCGACGGGGGGTGAAGGGAAGATGTGTTTGGTGGTGGCATCATGCTGGAGTTGGCGGAAATGGCGGAGGATGATCCTTTGAATGCGGAGGCTAGTGGGGTGATAAGTGAGGACAAGGGGACCCTATCATTTTTCTGGGAGGGAGGAGAAGGCGTGAGGGCGGATGCGCGGGAGATGGGCCAGACACGGTTGAAGGCCCTGTCACCGACCGTGTGTGGAAAACCTCGGTTAAGGAAGAAGGAGGACATGTCAGAGGAACTGTTTTTGAAGGTAGCATCATCGGAACAGATGCGATGGAGGCGAAGGAACTGAGAGAATGGGATGGAGTCCTTACAGGAAGTGGGGTGTGAGGAGCTATAGTCGAGGTAGTTGTGGGAGTCGGTAGGCTTGTAATGGATATTGGTGGACAGTCTATCACCAGAGATTGAGACAGGTCAAGGAAGGGAAGGGAAGTGTCAGAGATCACGTGAAAATGATGGAGGGGTGGAGATTGGAAGCAAAATTAATACATTTTTCCAAGTCCCGACGAGAGCATGAAGCAGCACCGAAGTAATCATCGATGTACCGGAGAAAGAGTTGTGGAAGGAGGCCAGAGTAGGACTGGAACAAGGAATGTTCCACATACCCCATAAAGAGACAGGCATAGCTGGGGCCCATGCAGGTACCCATAGCCACACCTTTTATTTGGAGGAAGTGAGAGGAGTTGAAGGAGAAATTGTTCAGTGTGAGAACAAGTTCAGCCAGATGGAGGAGAGTAGTGGTGGATGGGGATTGTTCGGGCCTCTATTCGAGGAAGAAGCTAAGGGCCCTCAGACCATCCTGGTGGGGGATGGAGATGTAGAGGGATTGGACGTCCATGGTGAAGAGGAAGCGGTTGGGGCCAGGGAACTGGAAATTGTTGATGTGACGTAAGGTGTCAGAGGAATCACGGATGTAGGTGGGAAGGGACTGGACAACGGGAGAGAGAAGGGAGTCAAGATAACGAGAAATGAGTTCTGTGGGGCAGGAGCAGGCTGACACAACCGGTCTACCGGGACAGTTCTGTTTGTGGATTTTGGGTAGGAGGTAGAAGCGGGCCATCCGAGGTTGGGCAACTATCAGCTTGGAAACTGTGGGAGGAAGATCCCCAGAGGAGATGAGGTCAGTGACAGTCCTAGAAACAATGGCTTGATGTTCAGTGGTGGGGTCATGGTCCAGGGAGAGGTAGAAGGAAGTGTCTGCGAGTTGACGCTCAGCCTCCGCAAGGTAGAGGTCAGTGCGCCAGACAGCAACAGCACCACCCTTGTCAGCGGGTTTGATGACAATGTCAGGGTTGGACCTGAGAGAATGGAGTGCAGTAACTTCAGTGAGAGAGAGATTAGAATGGGTGAGAGGAGCAGAGAAATTGAGACGACTAATGTCGCGCCAACAGTTCTCAATGAAAAGATCAAGAGAAGGTAAGAATCCAGAGGGAGGGGTCCAGGTGGAGGGAGAATATTGGAGGTGTGTGAAAGGATCCGTTGAACGGGGAGAGGACTCCTGCCCAAAGAAGTGAGCCCGGAGACGAAAACGGCGGAAGAAGAGTTCAGCATCGTGCTGAGCCCGAAATTCATTGAGGTGAGGGTATAAGGGTATGAAACTAAGTCCTTTGCTGAGCACTGAACGTTCAGCATCGGAGAGGGGAAGGTCAGGGGGTATAGTGAATACACGGCTGGGGTTGGGATTGGAAGATGGGGTGGGGACGGAGGGACAGGCAGGGGTGGAGGGTCCTAGATGGGTGTTGGTGTCGATGAGTTGTTGGAGCTTGTGTTCCTTAGCACTTGAGAGAAAGAGAAAAAGTTTCTTGTTGAGGCGTCGGATGAGACGAAGAATAAAATGAAACTGGGGGTACGCACAGCTTTGAAAAAGGGTACGGCGGTGCTGCTGGAGGGAGAGGTCGAGTGTGTTCATATGGCGGTGCATGGCACTGAGTGTGGATCTCAGAATTTGATGGGAAGTCAACTTTCTTATCCTGTTTATCTGTTGAACATAAAGTAAGTGTCAAGTGTACACTATACCTCAGGCACCGAAAGCATATAGTGTTCCCAATTCTCTTAAATGTGTTTCATAAAACATAGGCAAACGCATATGAGTGAGTGGCCCATTAAAGTGAGGTTAGACTCATGGAGATACAGTCTGACACAGGTTTGATTGGATGTGTAACTACTCCCTCCTAGTAGAAGCCAAGTGAGGGAGCAGAAAAAACGGAACATGGGTTTACTGGAGATCGGTTTGACTGAATTGCAGGCATAGCAAGGACACCCAGTCGAGCTAAAAGCAAAATACTGTGGATGCTGGAAATCTGAAGCAAAAACAAAAATACCTGGAAAAACTCAGCAGGTCTTTTTTCAGGTATTTTTGTTTTTGTTGCACCCAGTCGAGCTAGTTGGGTCCCCTTTAAATATGCAGATGAAGCTATGATGATGTAATTGAGACCAGACTTCGATTTTAACCTGAAGCCTGAACAGGGATGTAGTTCATTTCTGGATTGAAGATTGACCTGGCTCATTTCTGTGTTTTAATATTTTATGATTCTAAATGTAAACTGAAAGAAAAGTTATTTGGATATCATGTTGTACCTTTGGTTGCTCCCTTCATATCTCATAGAGGCCCTATTCACCAAGTCCTTAGATGTTGTCTTCAGCAACTATTAAATTAGAGTTACTCTTTTGATAATGATAGGTATCATAGTCACCATTACTGAGACAGATTTATTAATTGCATTTTAAATTCCACTAGCTACCATAAGTGGATTTGAACCTGTGCCCCCAGAGCATTAGTCTAGGTCTCAGGATTGCTGATCCAGTGACATTACCACTACATCACCATCTTCCACCAGACTAAGTTAGAGTTAGTAAAGCCAAATGTGAATCTTATTAAACATGCCTGTATTAAAATCACTCCACATCCACTAGATGATTTGCATGCAGTCCATTGCTCACTTCCCATTAGATTTGTAACCTTGGGATCCAGGTGACATCATGGTACCTGTTCAACTTATGGTCACATCTTGTGATGTAAGCACCTTACCTGACTGAGGAACCCATCCTATCTAATATTCTCTCTATGTTAAGAATCAAGAGGGAAAGTTGGTATGTTTCTATCCAATCCCTGGTGGTGTAGGAGGAGATGTGATAATGGGATCAGTTCATTCATACCTGTACAACATTTTCTGGTTAGCAGAAGAATGGCCTTAACACTGCTGTTTAACTGATGGTTTATAACTTGAGGTCCAGAGCCTGGACCCAGTCTTCACATCCTTCCCAACTATTCTTGGACTTTATAGACTTCCCCTCCTTTTTTTGGTTTCAAACATCCTGTGATGTTATTTCAACTGATACTTTACTCCTGGTTACAGTTCTCTGCTACGTACAATCCAGGGGAATCAAAAGGAGTGTCGCTGCCTTTGACGGATCAGCAGGTGAAGCTAGTAGACAAGCCTGAGGGAAGTAACGAGGAGGTTGCTGCCCTCTGCAACTTGTTAAATACGTAAGTCTAGAATATTCAACTTATAAAATGAGAATAGTTAGCAACTTCTAATCTGTGCCTGCTTTTCTGAGAAAAGACTTAAGGTGTGACTTCCCAGGATGGGTTGCCTTTTGGTCCCATAGGGTTCCATTTCTGTTGTTGATGCATTTTTGCCTTTATATCCAGTCTATCTATAAGAATTAGCTTTACACTATGCTATGTGAAATTGTATCTACATCATAAACTAATGGAATCAAGGGAGTCTCACATTTAGCATGTAACAAAATTAAATAATTTTATTTTTTAGCAAAGGGGGCTGGACTTTTAGGGAAGACAATTGAATATTTTTGAACATTCCATTTGGTCCAGGTGTTCTTCCAGGGTCGGTTTTCTAAATTATTACCTTCAGCAAAAATCTTTGCTTGACAGTTTCTTATATCAAGAACTCAGGCAGGAGTGCTGGTTTGTAAAATCAACACTAATCGCAGCTCCTCTAGCCATTCTCTTTCTATCAAGATATTTCAAATTTAATTTAATGATATTTAATAGTCCTGTTCTCTCTCTCTGCCTGACTTCTTTGGTTTGTTTTGGATTGTTTCATTATTTTCTTCCTTACTTCCTTCATGTTTCTTCTCAAATTCCTTGCTCTCAATTTTTCTTTACTGTACTTTTGCCTCTTCTGCATATGTTGTTCATTATCTTTTCCTCCCCTTGAAATGTTCTGTTTTGTGTGCCATATATTTCATGGAGGTTGTTGCGGTGAGACTGAGCCACCCAATTCATCATTATATCTTCTTTCCAATTTTCCTCTTCCCTCGGCATTATCATTTAATGAGAGGAAACTTTCCATGATGCCTCTCTCTTTTGAAGTTCCATCCAAACCACTTTCTGGTCTTATTGCTCTGCACCTGACAGTGCTTTTTCCCTTTGTTCTTGTAGTTTTTGTCAAAGGCTAGGATTTTCTACTCCCGCTGGTGTTAGGCGTGTTCGGTGTCGTGAGCGAACAATATGGCAAGAAGGCCAAAAATCAGTTTCACAACATTGTGGAACCAGTTTGCGGTCAACCGCTCAGCCTGTTAATGGTGGGCCACATTCCTGCCATTGGACATCGGGAATCTCATTGTAATACATCTGCATATCATTATAAGGCTAGCTCACTGGAATCATCCTCCTCCCCCACTGGATTGTCCACCCACGTCGGTGGGAAAACACGCCGGTGCAGAACACATCTTGACAATTGCGACGTGCAGAAGTCGGGACTTACCGCCAGGGTCTTGCTCACATCGCGGACATCCGAGAAGCTGGAGCCTGACACCAACAGGATCCTGCAGGAACATCCATGGCATGCTGGGTGGATTCTCATGGACATGGCTCTGCTGCAAAACAGCTCATGGAAATTGTTGATGCTCACAGTGGATGATGGTCAAGGGGGCGAGAGAGGAAGGTCCAGGGTCAGCTGGGAGAGGAAGAGGTATCATGGGGTGAAGTTGGAAGGGGAGAATGAAGGTGTTGGAGGTGAGGTTGGGTGGGGGAAATGAAAGTGTCGGGGGGGGTGAGGTTGCGGGGAATGAAGATGTCAGTATGGGGTGAGGTTGGGGGGATGGGGAATGAAGGTGCCAGAGGGATGAGGTTGAGGGAGAGGGAGTACGAGAGGAGGAGGAGGTAATGGGGGAGAAGTTGGCAACTGGGGATGTAGTTGTAAGGGGGGGTGGAAGGTGTGAGGGAAGGAGTTTGGAAGTGGGAAGGAGTGCATAGAGGGGAAGGAGTTCAGGGGAATGAAGAAGTGCAGAGAGGGGAAAGAGTCTGGGGAGGCGAAGAAGGAGTGTGGAGACAGGAGGGAATAAGAGTGGGGAAAGAAGTAAGGCTGGAGTAAGGAGTCGGGAAGGGGAAGAAGTAAAGCTGGAGAAAGAAGTGAGAGTGTCTGACGGATTCAGGAAGGGGGAAGGAGTAAGACCAGAGGAAGAAGTGAGGCTAGAGGAAGACATAAGGCTGGAGGAAGGAGATGGGAGGGAGGAAGGACTAAGGGTGGCGGAAGACATAAGGGTGTCTGAGGGAGTAAGGAAGGGGGAGGGCCTAAGTGGGGGGCAGTCCAGTGGGGCGGCAGGAGGACTAAGGGACTGGGAAGGGGCCTGGAGGGGGAAAGGGGTTCCCGGGAGGAAAGGGGCCCGAAGGGGGGATGTCCAGGTCAACATGCAAGGGAGGGGCCTGATGAGTCCTTGACTGCCTCCTGGGGAGCGAACTGAGGGTGGGCGTGGTATGAGGGAATGGTGAGAATGACCGAAGGCAGAGTGAGGCAGTAGGTGGGGATTCAACAATAGCAGTAGAAGGGACGGTGAGGGTGGTTGGTGGGGACTCGAAGGCAAACACAAACCCTGGAAGTGGGAAGGAGGAGGTCGGGGAGGAGAATGTGGATGGGGTGGGATTTTCGGGAAGGAAGGGAACCTGTACGTTCACCTGGACATCCCCGAAAGAAAAGGGTTGTGGCTGGTAGGTCACTGAGAGGAGGTGGAAGGTGATGTTGGGGTTGGAAGGGGGGTTAACTGTGATGAGGGAAAGGAGATGGGTCACTGGGTGAGGGGAAAAGACAGAGGAGGGCACGAAAAATCGAATCCAGACCAAGTTGTCCAAATTGAAAGTGAAATGACAGTCATGGTGGGCGAGATCAGGTGCTGCATGGGAGTGTGATCATTGGGTGGGCGGAGATGCAGGTCAGCTCAGATGGACAACTGAAAGTGAACCCCGGCAGGCAGCATTGAAAATGTTCACAAGATTGAGGGGAGTATGATATGGGAAGGATCCATGTGTGTGTGAGAGTGCTTGCACAAGGTTCCGAGAGACCCTGCCACACACACAATTCTCCTTCCAGAATCAGTCATTGGCCAGCTGTCCCCTCTGCAGTGACAGAGGATGAGGCTGAGGGACTCACAGGCAAAGGGGACTCGGAGGGAGAGGACAGCCTCTGAGATTCCTGAGTGGATGACCCAGGAGCATCCAGCTGCTGCTCCTCATCCCTTTGGGTGCCTGAGGTCCCCAGCCTGGCTGCTTGAGAGGAAGGAGCATCTGGAGGGGCATTGAGATGCCCCGTTTCCCTCTCACGCTGCCACTGCAGAAACTCGCCCATGACTCCCGCAATGGAGTACAGGTCTGCACACAGCTCCGTGTTCTGCTGGGCCAGGGTCTCCATGCCATCTGCCATCCTCCCCATAAAGGCCTCTGTACACGCACATGTGGGCACCACTTCACCAGAGAGCAGGCGGACGTGCTCCTCTGACTTGCGTGCCACTCTGTTGAGGGCTTCCAACAGCTCTGCGTGACGTTCCCCCGCCTTCTGCTGACTCTCCACGATGAGTTGGAAAGCCAAATCTAGAGGCTCATCATCTAACTTGGGCGTCACAGATGCCTGATATCCAGCAGTCCACCAAGTGCCGGTGAACTCTCACGAGTCGACCTTCTGCTGCTGCGGATATGTCCGTGCAGTGATCACCAGACTGTGAACCTAAGTCTGCTCTAGATCTAGGTCCCACCGAGGTGTGTATCTCTACGCTGGTGGAAGGTGTGGGGAAGCACTGTGACGGGTCTTCCAGGCTGCTTCTTTCCAGCTCTTCAATGGAGGAACTGTCCTCTTGGCTGGAAATGTGGATGTGGATGGAGCTGAGGGACTGGCTGGCTGAAGGTGTCAGTCGCTTGGCAGAGCTCCCTGTGAACCAGAGTAGGGATAATTAATGCATGGCAGCAGCGTCAAAAGCAGGAGAGAGAGCACTTACATTTGCATTGAAAGAGAGACAATGTGTTGCAGGATCCTCATGAGTTTATTTGCCGCTGACCTCACCATCACCACAGGCATGGTCCACGTCCTCACCAGTCAGCACGATGGCACACTCCTCAAAATGAGTGAAGCACCTAATGTGGGCCACTCCACCCCTGGTTTGTAACCGCTTCCTGCTGATGTGAGCAGGCTTCTCCTGCATGAAAACAAATGGAGAGAGAGTGAGCAGGACACATGCCTCTGCATGGAATGTTTGTGTGGTGAGTGGCGCCTTGGACAGGATGAAGATGTGAGCCCCAGAGGATATGAGGCTGATGGAGATGTGAAGGTGTGTGTGAGAGTTAGTGGTGTTGTCCCTTGAGGTGTGAGATCCCTGTGGATATGTGATGTGTTTGTGAGTGTGAGAGTTGAGAGCGATGAGAAGAGTGACTTACCCTGGCGGGACGGATGAGACCATTCATCCTGTAGTGGCACTGGGTGGCTGTCCTCTTTTGCAGGGCATTGGCACTGACCACCACTGCCACTGCCTCCGAAGCTGGATTAATGAGGTTGCTGCCCATCCTGTGGCTAGAGCAGGGATAGAGGACATCACAGCAAGCCTCCACTGCATCCTAAAGATGTTCAATGGATGTGTAATTGAACCTGGGGGCTGCAGTCTTCTTGCCTTTTGGGGCCATGTCTTCTTTGCAGCCGCCGTGGGCTGGAAGCACTGAGAGGTGTGCACGCGGCTGGACTTTAATTATGGCGCCTGGCATAGCGAGGTGATGACATGGTGGGCGAATGAGAGCCCGTCGTCATAGAAATGGCCCGTTTCCTGGGAATGCATAATTAATGCAACGGGTTTGGGCCAATACGGCATGAAAAGCTGCCAATGCAGCCAGCGGGTACAAAGTAATTTTACCCACCCGCTACCACACTTATTGCAAATCTGGGCCGATTCTACCCAAGTTCTCTGTATCTTAACTAAACCAAATTTCCTGCCTTGAACAGAGGAAGGGATAATTATTTGGTTCCATCAAGTTGTTTTGAGTCACTCGATGCTGCCACTCCTTTGCATGCCCAGTGGCGATTTGTTTATAGGCATTTCCAGCTGTCCATCCTGCAGTCCTTGGGTGTAGTCTTTCCAGTATGCTTTCTGCAGGCCTTCATTCAGCTGCCAATGTTTAGGTGAATCTGAGAGGCTTTCCCTGCAACAGGATAATCACAGCCAGGCAAGTCTATAGGTCATAACAGTGATAGTGAAAAATGACTTCTAATAATCATGCAGTTTTTAAAAGAAAACAAAAAATATTCGGTTAAAATTGTACAAACCAAGAGAAGGATCTGCTGGAAAGCTAGAAAATAATAAAATTGACTATATAGGTGCAATCTTTCAAAACCAGCAGCTTCAGGGCTGAGGCTGTGCTAAATTTTGGGTGGGACATTTACAGCAATGGGCACTTTGGACAAATCCAGGTCAGGTAGGGTCAAGGGTCACTTGGAGCATGGGCATAGACCAGCACACAAGCAGCGAAGGGGATTAAAAGTCTGGCGCCATGCAATGCCTAACCAAATTATCAAGTTATGTTCATTTAAATTGAGTAAAATAAAAAAATGATGCATGGCACATTCTAATAATGTCCGGTTTTCAGACAACAGCAGTTTTTACACAGCCAGCTTTGAGACAGTGTACCTGTTTGTCTTTGGATCTTTTATTACTCATTGGGCAGAATTTTGCCGTCGGACAGCAGGGGGCGGGGCCTGCTCGCTGACGTGTAAAATGACGCTGGATGATGTCAGGCGGAACGCCCGACATCACCCTGCCCCGTTTAAATTTTCAGGAAGGCGGGGGCACAGTAAAATCAGCTGTGGGTCCGCTGATCTGCCAATGGCCACTTGAGGCCTTTGACAGGATCAATTAAACAATTAAAGGACCTGCCCGTCCAACCTTAAGGTTAGTGGGCAGGCCAGGAGCCCCAGTGGCAAATGGAATAAACATGAAACCTCATCCACCGCCGGGATGAGGTTTCATAGCAGAGTTTTAAAATTTTTAATAAAGTTATTATGTAAATTATGAACATTTTCCATCTCATGATGAGGGGGACATGTTAGGGATTTTTTTTTTTCTCTATTTCTAATATTTTTAAAAGTGTAAGCGATCACCCTGAGGCTGCGCTTAGCCTCAGGGAGATGTGCGTTCTTTTGTGCACATGTGCAAAAGAGCACAGTCTCACTTTTGGAGAGTCCTCCCCGCCCGTACAGGAAGCGCAAGCACTTCCTGCCAGACGTCACGCTGGGTGGGCCTCAATCGGCCCGCCCATGTAAAATGGCAGTGGGGCCCACTTCTCCAGCGGGGATCAGCTCCCCGCTCGCCAGAGATTGGGTCAGGCCCACCCTCCCGACAGGCAGAAAATTCTGCCCATTAAGTTTGGCCATTGCAGATACAGTGCCCAGTCCATTCCACCTTTTGTGGATGGAAAATTGATCTAGACTTTATTTGAACCTACTGTAACATTTAAATGTAGCCAAGGGTCCTTTCAGGAAACTTTAAGCAGCCTTCTGGAATATCCTACATGGCACAGGTCCAGCTATGTGGATCGGAGCCAAGTTTCACAGGGCCCCTTCCTTCCCCCTTCACTCTGCACCTTTCACACACCAGCTCCATTGGACTTAGTAACTGGAAAAATAAAGTGATTCCTGATCACAGTCTTGAGTTCTGACAAAATGCCAAAATGTGGGCTTCCTGTCATCTGCCTTAGTGGAAGATGAAGGGTAAAGCTCCACAGCACTGTCTTGTTATTGTGTTATTTACAATACCCTGCAGCCTGACTAAAATAACAATCTCTCTCAGTAGTTAAATTATTTCTGCAAGCAGTCTACAGCTCTCATTTAAATGCATGTATCATTAGTTCATAAGGCAGAACACAAACACATCTCTGTTAACAATAAAACAAACACCCGATAGAGGACCTGCGACCACACTTGGCGCAAATTTGGGACGATTCTGCCCAAGTTCTCTGTATCTTAACTAAACCAAATTTCCTGTCTTGAACAGAGGAAGGGATAATTTGTGGGTTCCATAAAGTTGTTTTGTGTCACTTAATGCTGCCATTTCCTTTGCATGCCCAGTGGCTATTTGTTTATCTGCGTTTTCAGTTGTCCATCCTGAAGTCCTTGGGTGTGGTCTTTCCAATGTGCTTTCTGCAAGCCTTCATTCAGCTGAGGGCCCTCTAGCATCTGTAAAGAGGAAGAAGATGCTTCTAAACCAACCGCATAATTAGATTTTAACTCAACTTGCCAAACTCCCTGGAGCTCTTCACTTTGACGTCCTGTTGCCCTCTGTGCTCCCGGATGGTTTCTATATTAAGAGCTCGTTCAAGCCCCATCTTTTATTTTTCCAGCTCTGCCTGTCCTGCTGAAGTCTTGAAAATATCTTGTTGCTGCCAATCAGTATTCCGGTGAATTAGCAGGCACTATTCATATTTTAGCATTGCATGTAAACATTTCATACTGTGTTGGAGAGAAAGGACTATTATTACAAACAAGAATATAAGATCAACAAAAAATAATCATAGCTGTACCACTTAAAAATTCACTGTAAAACTGCAATTAAAATTCCTGGGGCCCTTGGTGAGCTCTGCTGTTCACTGCTACCCTTAGAGCCAGTGCAGATGGGCAATGGCTCTGAGGAAGAGTCATGAGCCTGTCTTTCCCCTTTAGAGATGTAAGACCTGCTGTATGTTTCTGGCATTTTTCTTTTCTTGTTTTATCTTATCTAACTATTTGTGCATGATGGAGCCCAGCAGCGTCACAACATGCAGTCAAAACCTTTATTTGTTTGGTGTAAAATGAACTTAAAATTCCACCTTTACCACTCTCTTTGTCCCTCATGTCTCCTTTTGTTCTGTTTTGTTTTTGTTGCACAGGCTAAGAGTGAAATACCCGAGTGCTGAGACACAGTCAAACTGCGGTCTGATCAGGAGTATTGTCACAGTGTTTCCCGATGAGCTTCTCTGGGACTGGCGTATCCCTGTAACGATTGTGACGGACATTTTTCCAGAACCGATTCAAACATCCCCACAGGGTTGGTAGTGGTTTAATGTTCATAGGATCCTTTATAGGCCCTAACGACTAAACACAGGAATGACAGGTTGTTACCTGTTACATTTCTGGAGAAACTATTTTTTCCAACCTATTTGCATGAAGCGATTTGTGTCCATTTATTGCCACTGCAGTTGAGCACAACAGAGATATTATTTTATATTTTCTTATGAAAAGCCAGTAAAACACAAACCGATATATATGGTGACTAAGGACCCTTTTCCTGCCAGTTCATCAATTCAGTACTTTCACTCTGTAATTTAAGTGCCCAATCAAACCCCAAAGAAGGCAGCATAGAAGAAGACCATTCGGCTTATTATGCCTGTGCCCCCTTGTTGAAAGGAACAGTAAGGTAGTGGTAATGTTATTGGACTAGTAATCCAGAGGCCTGGCAGACTAGACAAATGCCACCGCGCCAGCTGGGGGAATTTAAATTCAATTACTTAAATAAATCTGGAATAAAATACTAGTCTCAGTAGTGGTGTCTGTGAAGCCATCAGCTCACCATAAAATCCACTTGGCCCATAAATGTCCTTTAGGGAAGGAAATTTGCTGTCATAACCCGGCCTGGCCCACAGGTGATTCCAGACCCAGGCTTGGTAGCCTCCAGACAGGTCCATATTTATACTTGAGCATAGTTACATTTCCACTTTTATTGGTCTTAGGATAGCAATTCCAATTGACAATTGACAAGCTGACATACATGGGGAAAACACCATCCACAAGAATACAGTTTAAGTGGCCTGGAACTCCCTCCCTAACAGCACTGTGGGTATGCCAACACCAAATGGGCTGCAGCAGTTCAAGACATCAGCTGATCACCACCTTCTCAAAGGCATTTACAGGTGGGCAATAAATGCTGGCCTTGCCAGCACCACTCACATCCTGTGAAGGAATAAGGAAAAATAACTTGGCCAATCAGAATTTCCATCTTCCCATATCATGTCGGGTATTGCAATGTTTTTCTACCAGTGCAAATTAGTTTGCATGAAATAGTTCCAGTAATGGATTATGTGCAGTCTGATCAGAAACGGAAAAGAAAATTTGAAACAAGAGATTTTCACAACCAAGGCTTTGAGTTATAGAAGAATGAAGCTCTATTATGGATGTGGTCTGCATTAAGTTATGATCTGAAAAACAAAATTAGGACAGCACTGAAATATGAACGTTTAAATTGTTGATAGATTGAGCTCAATGTTTTTATTGATCCTGTAATTTGATATTTCTATAGTTGGCACCTCAGCAGACTGGCAGAATTTCCCCTGAGACAGCCTGGCTGCTAAGTGAAAATGCTTGTGACTAGTTAGCATTCTGTCAGCAGTCAAGGAAGGCAAAGCTTGCATTTCTGTAGTGCCTTCCACAACTTCAGGACACCCCAAAATGTGTTACAGCCGGTGGAGTTCTGTTGAATTGTGATCACTAATGTGATTTAGGAAACATGGATAGCCAATTTGCATACAGCAAGCTCCCACAAATAGTGAGGAAATAAATGACCAGATTGTCTATGCTGTGGGATCTTTTATGTCCATTTAAGAGGACAGATGGCACCTTGGTTTAAAGGTTTAGCTGAAAGGCAGCACCCCCGACAATGCTGTATTTCCACAGTACTCAGCACATATGCACTTGCCTAGATTATGTGCTCAAGTCTCTGGAATGGAACTAAACCCAAGGCCTTCTACGTCAGCAATGTAGGTGCTAAAATTGAGCCAAAACTGACAAAGATAAGAACTTTTCAATGGTCATACCACTTTCATAGTGGCTGATACACTGCTATATGCTCCAGGTACTAATGTTCTTTGCGTGCCAGTGCCCCATATTGTATGGCACTAAAGCCTGAGGCCTAAAATATCCCTATTCACAAGGAAGAACAGTGCAACCTGCAATTGCTCTAAGCATGACTAGTCAGTACTTTGATCATGTACAAGGTTCACAAAGGCCCCAGAAATTTATTCAAAGTAGCAAAAAGTCCTGTAACGTAGTTTGAGCTTGTACTGTTTCCATCCCAGCTGGGCCTTCCTCTCTGCCTGCTGGCCCAATCCCACCTGGGATTTTCTCTGTTTGTATCCGACTCCTGATCCTCTTCTCGTGTGGTCATTGCTGCCTGGTTCTCTTCTGAGATCAAACCTTGCTCCTGACCTGATGGTTCCAGCCTAACTCTGCAAGAGGCCTTTCTTTTATGATTCCTTTAAGGCTAGGTACATGGGGTGATACTGGCTCAGCTGTTTACCCTGTTGGTGTCTTTCTAAAGGGTGTGGTGAGCCTATGAGGAGTCAAGTACTGTTATGTTCCTTCTGTCAGGTAGTTTTGCTCGCGAACACGGTTTCATGCCTATCTACCAGTGGGTAAGTTGGCAAACAATATACTGCAGACGCAGAGAGCAATATAAGATGAAGCACAAGCTGTTTATTTACACAAGTAACAGAGCACTAACACAATTTGTGCTTCTCCAACTGCCGATTAACATTGTAGCCCGCGCTACACAGTCATTGGGTAATACAGTCATGTGATCAATCTGCTGACATGTTCTTAAAGGTGCATTGCCCCTCAGATTACCACATCCCTCTCCCTTTACTCGACCATACAATTTATAATCTTTACAATATATCAACTGTTTACGTAAATAAACTATTTACAAATTCAGATTCTCTGGAGGCTTCTTCAAATGTGTCAAACGTCATAGTTCTACGACTTCAGATGGTTTATCTGGGGCCTCCCTCCCAGGACTCACCTGTCCAATAGACTCTCCAGTAGGAACCTGTAAGTTTGTCTCTTTGACCTTCCCAAGCTCAATGGATCCTACAGGTATTTCCAAACCAAGGAGAATTCCTTCTACATGTGGTGTTGAATCCAATGGGAATGCTTGGTACATCCATTCTTGTAGATCTGTTTCTCTTTTCCTGAGGTGATCTACGTGTCTCTTAATTATCCGACCTTCGACAGATATGTAATAGAACATGAGTCCTGTCACTGTACTAACTTCACCAGATAGCCATTTGGACCCATCTCCAAAGTTTTTTGCAAAATCTGTGTCTCCTACCGTGAAGTTTCTTTCACAACTGTGGTATTCCTGTCCATTTTCCTGAACCTCCTGACTTCTCTCTACCTTCCCCCTAAATTCAGCCTTAAGAGACTCAAATGCATCCTGAGATGTCTCTTCATTAATAACTCTGTGGGGGCAATGCTGGTGGTCATGTGTAGCATAGTCCTATAGCTGAGTAGGAAACTTGATAATCTGGTTGCAATAGAGTCTCCATTCGGTTTTTTCATTCTGGACTTGAAGGTCTGCACCGCCATTTAGGCCAACCCATTAGATGCAGGGTGGTATGGCGAGGCCTTAACATGTGTTATGCCATTGAGACCTCTAAATCTTTGGAATTCCCTGCTGGTGAATGCCATTCCATTATCAAACACTATTATCTCCAGTAACCTGTGTATCACAAAACTCTAATACAATCTATCTACAGTGGCAGCAAATGTGGATCATCTCACCTCATATACATCCATCCACTTCGAGTGAGCGTCTATAATCAAGAGGAACATTGTGCCCAAAAAAAGGCCTCACATAGTCAACATGGAGGCGGACCCATAGCCTTCCTGGCCATTCCCAGGAATGCAGTGGAGCCGAAGGGGGCAATTTATGTACCTGTTGGCATGGCATGCAGCTCTTGATCAAGTTTTCAATTTCTGTATCCATCCCTGGCCACCATAAGTAGCTGTGCACCAAAATTTTCATTTTAGAGATGCTGGGGTGAGCACTGTGCAATTCAGTCAATAATGGTTGTCTCCCCCTCGGAGGCACAATGACTCTCGCTCCCCACAGCAAGATGTCATCCTGACAGGTGAGCTCATATCTCCTATTAAAATAGGTCTTCAATTCATCAGACTTTGGCTCATTAGACCATACCAGCGAGACTTGTTCCCTGACATGAGACAAAACTGGATCGCAGTCTGTCCACTCCCTTATTTGTTTAGCATGTACTGGTAATGAATCCAGAAAGTTTAATAACAAGACAAGTTCTTGAGGGATGAGGACGTTCATATCGCTGTCTTTTAGAGGTAATTGGCTCAGTGTGTCAGCATTTGCAATCTGGCTTCCCGGCCGGTGGGTAAAAGTATATTCGTAAGCAGCTAGAATCAGTACCCACTTTTGGAAGCGTGCAGAGGTAATTGGGGATATTCCCTCATCTTTCCCGAACAAGCCTAGTAGTGATTGGATACAATAGTGAAATGGCGACCATGGATGTATTGGTGGAACTTCTTAACGCCAAATACAATGGATAAGCCTTCTTTCTCTTTGTGAGTATCTTCGTTCTGCAACACTGAGTGTTCTTGAGACATAACCATCTGCCATCCTGTGGGAGAGAACTGCCCCTACTCCGTAAGGGGATGAATCACAGGTTAAAATTAATTCTTTCTTTGGGTCGAAATGTACCAACAGGGCCGATGAATGTAGCAACTGCTTTACTGTCATAAAAGCCTGTTGTTGTGGAGCTTGGCAAGTCCACCTGTGTTTTTTCTTAAGTAAAGCGTATAATGGAACCAGTACTGTTGTCAAATGTGGGAGAAAACAGCCATAGTAGTTAACCATTCCCAAGAAAGACTAGAGTTCTGTGGCGCTTTTCAGTTCTGGCGCCTCACAAATAGCTCTCACCTTTCCTTCTACTGGGTGAAGGCCTTGAGAGTTGACCTTATGACCCAGGTAAACTGTTCCATTTGCTTGGAAAATACATTTCTCTTTTCAAACCTACTCCAGCTTGTGAGAAATGCTTCAATACCTCTTCCAGATTAACCAGGTATTCTTCATCAGTTAGGCCTGTTACTAGGACATCATTGAGATAAACCACAACATGGGACAAATCTTGAAGTAATTTTTCCATTGTCCATTGGAAAATGGCACAAGTTGATGAGACTCTGAAAGGTAACCGGATATACTGGTATAACCCCCTACATGTGTTGGTAGTCACAAAATCCCAAGAGGCCTTTTCTAGTTCAACTTGTTGGTAAGTGTGGCTCATGTCGAGTTTCGTATATGCCATCCCCCCTGCCAGCTTGGAGTACAATTCATCAATTTTTGGTATAGGGTGCCTATCAATTCTGGCCACTTTGTTAACGGTTAATGGTCAACTTGTAGTCCCCGCATATTTGCACACACTGGTCAGGCTTTAGTGCTGGGACTGTGGGTGCTGCCCATTCGGAAAATTGTACAGGTTTTGTTTTGGCTCTGTTTTACCCATTTTTTAAGTTGTGCAGTGAGTAAATGTCTGACTGTTTCTTCTGGTTCCTCTATTATGTAGATTTCACGATTTCTACCTTTTTTAAATTTCGTGCCCATTACGATGGCAATAGAAACACTCGATTCTTTTAAATTGTTGTTCGTTTGCAAGCTGTCTGGTTCCATTTCTGCCATTACTAATGTGGGCTTTCTCTGTTAAACCATTGTTTTATGTTGGTCTGTTAATGGTGGTTGTTTCCCACTTTTCCGTGGAGCCCTGCGCTTCTGCACCATTTACAACCCGTGCTTCCCTCCCAACACAATGGATGGCACCATTTTGTGCTTCCTTGGTTGCTTCTGAGTCCCTGACTGTGCTCTCCATTGCAAGTGCCAACTCCAGCACCTTGCTGAAGTCTAAATTCATTTCTGACAACAATCCTTTTTTGAATAAAAGCAAAAAACTGCGGATGCTGGAAATCCAAAACAAAAATAAAAATACCTGGAAAAACTCAGCAGGTCTGACAGCATCTGTGGAAAGGAACACAGTTAATGTTTCGCGTCCGTATGACTCTTCAACAGAACAGTTCTGTTGAAGAGTCATACGGACTCGAAAAGTTAACTGTGTTCCTCTCCGCAGATGCTGTCAGACTTGCTGAGTTTTTCCAGGTATTTTTATTAATCCTTTTTGAATGGCGTCTTCAATAATCCCACATACTAACTGATCTCTTAACCTGTCACTAATTGATGTCCTGAACACACACTACTCTGTCAGTTGTTTCAAGGCTAGTACATTGCAAGTGACTGTCTCTCCAGGGGCGTGATGCCTCGAATTGAATTTAAAATGCTGCGTTGTTACCAAGGATTTCGGCTGAAAGTGGCTTTTCACAAGATTTACCGACTCATCAAAGCTCCTGGAATCTGGGGCATTGGGTGCCATTAGACTACGATTTAGGCCGTGTGTTTTACTGCCACATGTCGATAAGAGGATCGGCCAGCCTTTCTCCCACAATATGTTGTTGGCCAAAAAGGAGATATAATGTGACCAGTCATTGGTGGTCTGATCAAATGGTTCAATATGGCCAAACTGTGGCATACTGGAGGGAGATAACTTCAACGACTATGGTGAGGGCTGTACTTACAATCGACCTGTAAGGCACAGCTGATTCACTTCAGTGGGATTTTTGTTGCTTTTCTTGGTGTCATTGACTGGTCACGTTTTGCCTCGTCGCCAGTTGTTATGTTCCTTCTGTTGGGTCATTTTGCTTGCGAACACGGTTGCACAGCTATCTCCTGGTGAGTGAGCTGGCAAACAATATACTGCAGATGCAAAGATAAATATAAGATGAAGCACATGCTGTTTATTTACACAAGTAACAGAGCACTAACACAATGTGTGCTTCTCAAACCAGACACTATTCTAAACTACTGATTAACATTGTAGCCCATGCTACACAGCCATTGGGTAATACAGTTATGTGGTCAATCTGCTCACATTCTCTTAAAGGTATATTGCAATTCAGATTACCACAAGTACTTTCCTGACAAAGGTAGGAGATTTAGACCACCCCTTAGCTCCAGCTTTCAGAGAAAAGATGGGGTTAAGTGATCCTCAGGATGTCAAATCCTTTGGTTGGGCAATCATCGGCCTGCAACAATGGTAAGGGGTGGTTTCCCATCTTACGGCATCATGCTTTTTTAAAGGTTCAAGTCAGCAATTCTAAGCCTGTTATCTCAATCTTGATTTGGACTCTAGCCTACTCTCTGACTTTTCTTGCTCGGCCTCAGGCTAATAATTTTAAAGACTAACAGTTAGCAGAGACATCTCTATGCAATGCTGGCCAAGAAAAAACCTCTGTATCTTTCCCTGTGATTTCCTAATTCCTAAATGTCCCCCCATTGGAATTTCATGAGCAATCCTCAGCATCTCACTTCTATACCCAACTGGGATAACAATCTGATGCACTTCATTCCAGCTTTCATTTGCTGAGACATGATCCGGCCTTCATTTTCTTATTAAAATATCACCTTTAAGATGATAACATCCTGGAATACATTTTGCCTCTGTTTCTGAGTAAGCTTTCTGATATAACTGTTTTAATTGCAAATCATTTTTCTGTAACTCCATTAACCTCCTTGAGTTAAACACTTCAGCGGAATTGTCCTGTAGTCTTTCTTGACAATGTTATCAAACACAGTGCTGCCCAATTGGATTCCGACACCCTCTTCTTGCCTTTGAACTGCCTGCCCTTCTTGTTTCTCTTGTTTCAACCTATGAGCCTGTGATCTTGTTACCACACAATCTGGAAACAATCCAGGATGCTCTCTCTGTAATACCTCTGTTGAAACCACTTCTAAAGGCTGCTCAACTATCATAGGCATCACCCAAATCTGTGATCCAGGTATATCATTACCCAAAATAAATTGAACCCCTGCAATTGGAAATTTTTCTTCTGCTCCAACAATAACTTCACTTGACTTCCATTTACTCTTTACATTTATCTTCCACAAGTGGATAGGTTTAGCGTCTCCATGAGCCCCATTTATTATCACCTGCTCCCGCAGTACTTCCTCTGAATAACAAATATCACCATCCCACAACATTAAGGATTGACTAGCCCCTGTGTCTCTTAAAATTTTAACATCTTTACCAACTGCACCCTGTACACATGGAAAGACTTTCTTTTCACACACAAAGGGCAGGATTTTTCCTATGGCGGGCGGGCTGGGTGGGGGCAGGTGCGGAGCCATTCGACGCCCCAATTGGCTCCACGCTGCCATTTTATGCAGGCAGGTCAAATAAGGCCCACCAAGCATAATACATGACCAGTAGCGCTCAGCACTATCTGTGCGGGCAGGGGGAGGAGGGAGACTCGGGGCCAGCGCTCTTTCGTGCATGTGTGTGAAAGAGCACAGCAATCTCCCTGAGGCAGCTCCATAACTCAGAGAGATTGAATATACATTGAAATAATTAAAGAAGTGATTTAAAAAATTATTTAAACACGTCCCCTCATGTGACTGTGTCATGTTTCTTTATTTTTGAACATTTATTTCTTTATTTAATAAGAGCTTCTGGAAACCTCATCCCGCTATTGGATGAGGTTTCCTGAAAAACGTGAAGGCCGCTTGAGCTTTTCACTTGGACAGGCAGCGTTCACAAGTGGCTCAATTAATTGCTCAATGGCCTTAATAGACCATTTACATTTTGGCGGCTGCACAGCTGACTTCGGCGCGCACCCGCCAAACAAAAAATTGGGATGATGTGCGGTGACGTTGGGACACATGCCCAACTTCACCGCGGGTCATTTTATGCGTCGGCATGTTTGGCCCGCCCCCGCACGCCAACCGGAAAATTCTGCCCAAAGTCTTTAAACATTTCTGCAACTTGCCCCTCAGAATTCTCTTGGGTAAATTGTGAACACATTCCCACTTCTTTACCTATCACTGACTCTTCCTGTTTTACCTGTACACACACCACTGGTTTTTCCTGTGCCTGAACCTCAGAACCCACAGTACTTTTATTTCCAGAAATTTTCAGCACCCCAATAATCCCAACAGATTTTCCCAGTAATTTCCAAAACACTGACTTCGTGTGCCCCACTTTATTACAATGAAAACACCTCAATTTTCGAATGTCATTCCTACCTTCAGCACCTTCCTTTTTATTCTGAGAGAAAACTTCCTGGGAATTTCCAGCTACTCCTCTTCCTTGACTACCCACCTTCCTTTCACCTTCCCACTTTCTATCCCTCTCTGATTTAAAAGGGTGAAAATGTTTAGCTCTATGAACTAATTCATAATCATCAATATCTCTGCTGCTTGTCTTACCATTTGAACCCTCTGTTCCTCCACATGAGTTCTCACTACCGAAGGAATTGAATCTTAAAATTTTTCCAAAAGAATTACCTCTCCAAGAGACACATATGTTGTCTCTATGTTTAATGCCAGTATCCGCTGGTCAAAATGACTTTGTTTTACTCTCTCAAACTCAATATATGTTTGCCTAGGCTGTTTTCTCATATTCCTAAATTTCTGCCTGTATGCACACAAAATAGCCATTTTTACCACATCATAATTTACCGATACCTCTTCAGATAGCAAAGCATATACCTCATGCGCTCTACCCACCAACCTGGATTGCAACAACAATGTCCAGTTTTCCTGTGGCCATTTCATCTATTTAGCTATCAAATGAAATAAAGAATGCTTCAAAATTTTTTCTCTCAAACTTTGGAAGAGCTTATACAAATCTAAACATCTCCCCACTAGGTTTTAGATTAAAGGCTTTATCATCATTAGAGCTCTCCTCAGAATCCGAGATCTCATTTTTAACATCCAACCTTTTAAGTAGGTATTCTCTTTCTCTCTCTCTTTCTCTCTTTCCCTTGCCTCTCTCTCTTTACCCTTCTTTCTTGCCTGAAATTCCAGCTCCAGCTTCCTTTCTTTCTCTTGCCTTTCTGCTTGCTCCCTGTGAAATGACCTTTCTCTTTCCTTTGCTTCTAATTCAAGTTTTTCATTTCCTTTGCTTGTTCGAGTCCAAACATGTTCATTGGTAACTGAAGTCTCACTACCTCCAGCTGTGACTCAATAGTATCAGGTATCACTTCCAACTGTAGATGCCATGCTATATCTTTAATTATATCTGCTTTCTTCACCCCTGCAGGTAACCCTAATTTTAACTTATCTGCAAACTTTGTTAACTTATTCTTGGATATTTGTAACACAATCAGAGTTATATCTTCTACTCCAGAGAAGCCTTAGCTATTGCCAAAGCCATCTTGCAGTCTCATCACTTATAAAAAAACCTCACCAATCCTGAATTCAAAGTGCTTCTCATACTCGTAATCCAAAGGTTTACCAATTCCAAATCAATTAAGAAATTACAAATAATATCCCACCAAGAGCCCCCAACTGTTATGACACAGCATATGGTAAAGGCTGAGCTGATTAAATCCCAGAGTGAAACTTGAAACAACTGTCATAAGCTATATTTTCAATTGGTTTGTTTGAGATGCAGCTCTGAATTCAGGAATAAGACTACCAAACCTCAAGAGGTTTTTTTATATAAAACGAAACTTTTATTAATTTACAACAAATTAAACACATACATATCTCCACAAATTACTACCATAATAATTTTTAAACAAATCTCCAAACTAATCACTCCCAGGTAAATCTCCATGAAGGCAACAGTAACCCATAGACTTTAAACAAACCCCAGGCAAAGCACATTTGACCTTACAAATTCAAACTGAAGTTCTTTGCAATTTGGTTCCTTTGCAGACATAGTTGTAGGCTTACAGACTGGTTAGATCTTAAATGCCTCTACCTGATACATGCAAACTCCTTTTTTTATACCTAGCTTTTCCTTTGAATTTAAATGTTCCATTGTATCACCAGGCTTTTAATGTTACACCTCCTAACAATAGTATTCTTTCATTCCACCAATTTTATTAGTAAGCTGAAAAATAATAAACACATTGCTTGGCATTTTCTAGCTAGGTGCAAGATTTTAATCCCACTCTTGAAAGCTTTATTCAACAAATGCAAATCTACACTTTACCTTTTATCCTCCTTATGTTCATCTAATTAACATCTCAAAACTACTGCACATCAAAGCACCCAGACTCGCTGGCTTTAATCCAATTAAGGCACACACAGTCAAATGCATAGACACAGACCCCACTACAATTCCATTTTAAAAATAATTAATACCTCTTCATGACAAATCTTAAATGTAAACTGAAAATCAATAGGGAGTTGAGCCCAGACCAGCAGAGTCACAGTGAGTGAAGCTTAGACCAGCAGAACAACAGCATGTGAAACCTTCAGTTAAAGATAGAATCATTAGAAAGTTTACAGCACAGAAAGAGGCCACTTGGCCCTTCATGTCTGCGCCAGCCAAAAAAAACGAGCCACCCAGCCTAAACCCACTTTCCAGCAATTGGTCTGTAGCCCTGCAGTGTACAACACTTCAGGTACACAACCAGGCACCTTTTAAATGAGTTGAGGGTTTTTGCCTCTACTACCCCTTCAGACAGTAAGTTCCAGACCCCTACAACCCTCTGGGTGATTTGTTTTTCCTCATCTCCCCTCTAATCTTTCTACCAATCACTTTAAATCTATGTCCCTCCTGAGTTACTGACTTCTCTGTTAAAATAAATAGGTCCTTCCCATCCACTTTATCCAGGCCCCTCATGATTTTGTACATCTCAATCAAATCTGCCTCAGCCTCCTCTGTTCCAAGGAGAACAACCCCAGCCTATCCAATCTTTCCACATAGCTGCTAATAGATTACCAGGTTATGGGACAAAGAGCAGACAATCTGTGTTTATTGTATTTGCACTGGCACTCACTGCCCATTTCAGTAAATTATGGAGGAGTACTCCATACAAAAAGTCATTGTAGGAACTTAGAAATTATTAAACAAAATAAGGCCAAGGTCTATCATTTGGTGTCACATGCTACAACAATATGAAGTTGTTAACTAATAATATTTTGTTTAAATAAAGGAAGAACTGCTTGTTGCTCCAGTTGCCTGACATTAACTGTTGCATAGCTTCAGGACTATAAGGGATAATTTCATGAATTTGTGTTCCCAGGAATTTTGCTCCCAGGAGCACATGGCAAGGAACTCAGGCAGCTGCCCAAATTCCCAATGTGCATCCTATGCAGTGATAACTCATGCCTAAGGTGCAATTTTGTTAGGTAAGGGCATTAAAGGATATGGGTCAGGGGCAGGTAAATAGGGTTGATGTGCAGATCAGCAGTACTCTAGCAGAACAGAGTCAAGGGGCTGAATGGCGTACATTTACTTCTACTGTTCCAATGTTAGAAGTGAAAATTCTTAGAAGTTACTTGCTGTGTGTTACCATTAGTGTTTTGTGTGTTTCCTTTTATGAAGAACTGTAAAGATAGTCTACTGAACTGAATACCAATATCTGTCAATATTTCTGTTTATTGACTAGATTTTGATCTACATCCTGTTGTATTCAGGCTGCTTATAATGATGGAGAGGGTCTTTTCATACAGGTACAAAAAAGGTTAAGAGAACATTCCTGTTGAGGTTTTCAAAATTACAAAACGTTTTAAGAGGGGGAAATAGTGAAGGATTGATTCTGTTGGTTGACAGATGAATAACAAAGGGACAAAAATTCAGGATTATCGCTTAAAGAATGCAGGCACACATCAGAGGATTGCAGGCTCACTTACATCTGATGTGCACACACATGGGGATAGATCTTGATCGTGTGACATAGTGTTAAACAGGTCAGCAGCCCATTTCCATCTCCCCCATTTTAATTTCCATGGATTTCATTGCACGCCATTAAACAGTCAAGATCAACCCCATGGTGTCCAAGATATCTCAGCAGTGGTGGGGGCTCAGAAAAATAAACCTTTATAATTCAATTCAAAAGAACATAAAAAAATAGGAGCAGGAGTAGACCGTATGACCCATCAAGCCTTTCATGATTTCCAGCCCACTCCCTATATCTCGTAATTCCCTGAGAGACGAAATATCTGTCCATCTGAGCCTTAACTATATTCAATGATGGTGCATCCACAATCCCCTGGATAGAAAATTCCAAAGATTCACAACCCTGTGAGTGAAGAAATTTCTCGTCATCTTAGTTCTCAATGATTGGTCCTTTATTTGGAAACTGTGCCCCCTTTATTCTAGATTCCAAAGTCAGGGGAAACAGCATCTCTGTATCTACTCTGTCAAGCCTGTTTTTAATTGTATGTCTCAATTAAGACACCTCTCACTCTTCTAAAATCCACGGAATATAAACCCTATTTACTCAGCCTCTCATCACAGGACATCCTTCTCTTCCCAGGAATCAATTTAGTGAACCTTTGCTGTACTTCCTCCAATGCAAGTATTTCCTTCCTTAAATATGGAAACCAAAATTGCACACAGTATTACAGGTGCAGTCTCACCAAAGCCCCGCACAATTGTAGCAAGACTTCTTTATTCTTGTGCTGCAATCCCCTTAAAATAACATAGCATTTTCCTTCCTAATAACTTTCTGTATCTGCATGTCAACTTTGTGTTCCTAGTACGAGTACGCAAGTCTTCCTGAGCATCAACATTTACAAGTTTCACACCTTTTAAAAAATATTCTGCATCTCTATTCTGATAACAAAGTGAATAACCTCACATTTCCTCACATTATACTCCATCCGCCATCTTGTTGCACTCACTTAACCTGTCCAAATCTCTTTGCAGCCTTTTTGGTGTCCTCTACACTCTTCCTCTTCCATTGCTACCTAGATTTTTATCGTCAGCAAACTTAGATAGATTACTCTGTCTCTTCATCTAAGTCATTAACATGGATTGTGTTGTGAGAGGTGGCCGAGTTGGCACTATTGGTAGAGTTGATCAGAAGACACTTCTCAGGTGGAAACTTTTTGTTTATTTACAAAGGTACTCAGCAGCAACTAACTACACATGTTATTTCACTTCAAACTCTATCTCTACACTACTAATTCCAGAGGTAGCCCACGCCACTCTCCTATTGGGTACTAAAAATCATGTTATCTTCCTTAACAAGCATTATTCTTAAAGGTATATTACACACTAAATCAAACTATAATTACCACATCCCTCTCCCTTTACTCAGATATACATTTTATATTTACAAGTACAATTTTCTCAAGACAGCAAAATATTTACACTGGTAAGTAATCTACAAGTTCGGTCTTTCAGATGGTTTCCTTATGCGTGTGAGAATCTCAGCTCTACAACTTCAGATGCTTTGTCAGGAACCTCCTTTTCTGGAGTTGCCTGAACATCAGGTGCTTTGGTGGGCACCTGAAGCTCCGTATCCTTAACTCTTACAGGAATGTCAGACATGTCTGTACTGGGCTGAGTACTCTCAATAGGAAACACTGACCCGGTCATGAACACTGGTGGAATCAATTCTTGGTGATTTCTTTCTCTTTTCCTTAGATGGTCCACATGTCTCCATATCACACGGCCTGCCACCTCCACATGGTAAGATAGAGGTCCTGTCACCTCACTTATTTCACCCAGTAACCACTTGGTCATTCTCCAAAGTTCTTCACATATAGCATCTCTCTCAATTTCTTCTCATGACTAAGCCAGTCGTGTCTAGTTTTCTGGTTTCCCTGACTTCTTTCCACCTTCCCCTCTAAATTCGGCATTATTAAGCTCAATCTCGTCCAGAGACGGCATTTTATCAATAGCTTTGCAGGTGTGACACCTGTTGTTTTGTGAGGGGTGGTCCTATAATGGAAAAGAAAGCATGCTAGCTTGGTTGCTAAGGAATCTCCAGTTGGCTTCCAAATGCCTGCCTTGAATGTTGAACTGCCCTTTGGGCCAGTCCATTTGAGGGAGGATGGTACGGTAACATTTTTACATGTGTGATACCGCTGATAAACCAATGAAACTCAGCACTCGTAAATGCTGTGCCGTTATCAGAAATGACTACTTCTGTTAGCCCGTTAATAGAAAAAACTTTGACATAGCTTCTCAATTGTAGCAGAAGATGTTGGTGAATTCACCTCATATATGTCCATCTATTTTGAGTGGGCATCAACAATTAGCAGAAACATTTTTCCCATGAAAGGTCTCACATAGTCAATGTGTAATCTCAACTACAGTCTTCCTGGCGACTTCCAAGGATGTAATGGAGCTGTCAATGGCAACTTTTGCAGTTGCTGACATTGCACACAATTCTTCACTAAACTCCCTATTTCACCATCTATCCCAGGCCACCATCGGGACCTGCATGCTATGGTCTTCATTTGGGATATTCCTTGATGTGCGTTGTGTAGTTCAATTAAAAGTGGCTCTGTTCCCTTTAGAGGTACTTGAGCTCCCCACAATAAGAAACCATCCTGGCTGGTTATTTCATGCCTTCTGTTAAAGTATGGTTTCACTTCATCAAATATGGGCTCTTGTGACCAACCATGTAGCACTTGTTCTCATACTTGAAATTGGACTGGGTCCCAAATTGTCCAGTCTGTGATTTGTCGAGTGCATATTGGTGAGGAATCTAAGAAATTTAACAATAAACAAGCTCCTGTGGAACTGGGACGTGGTAATCATTTTCTTGTAAAGGCAAACGACTAAGGGCATCGGCATTTGCAATTTGATTTCCAGGCCTATGTATGAAAGTGTATTCGTACGCTGCCAGGATCAGGGCCTTATTTGTGTTCCTGTGTCTTCTTTCTACGTGCCTTCTTCTTTCTAGCGCTGACTTTAATCTCGGCCTTCTTTTTGACTTCACTATTGGCCAGACTCCTCTCAGATGCAAGCTCAACTTGGTCTGAGCTCAGTGGCTGAGTCTCCCAAAATTTCATTACCTGTTTGCTTCTTAGAAAATCCTGAGACTTCTGCCTCCAAAGCCTCTTTGGCTTCATGTAACTGATTCTTCAGCTCTTCCGTCTCTTTTTTGTATTTGTTTGCTGCCTCTTGGAAAATTGAACATTGTTGTGTCTTCTCTGCCAACTCATTCTTCAGTTTATTCAGAGAAGTGCTGAATTCTTTCTGTTCCTCTTTGTATTTTTCCAGAGATACAAACTTAGACCTGAGGGAATCTTGTAGTGTGTGAAGGTCTTTCAGCAAGTTTTCTTTTTCCTTTCAGAAGTTGCTAACCTCGTCTCGAACTCTGTCATCAAGCAGGGTCTCTTCGAGTTTCTTCTGCTATTCTCCCAGGTTTTGGCTTAAAACAGTCTGCATTTCTTCAGGTTGCTGAGTCCTTACACATCCCTTTCCAAAACAGGAACGCTTCCAGCTTCCTTTTTGAATCTCAATGGCCAATCAAGGCTGATTTCCCTTAGCCAATTGCGCCCCAGAAGTCTTGGTCCTCTGCCTCCCAACACCAACACTGGTAGCTTTGCTGATTGGCCTCCATAATGGACAGTTATTCTACTTATGCCTCTGACTTGAATGTCTTCATTTGTGTATGATTTTAATTGGACAGTAGTTTCTTCTAAATTTAATTGATGTTCCCCAATTACTGTAGTGCAAGCTCCTGTGTCCACTTCCATTCTAACAGGTCTGCCATTTACTTTCACTGTTACAAATAGTGGTTCTATCTTTCCAACTTTCAGATTAAACGAGTAAAAGTCAGAATTTGTTGTTTCAGGCTCTTCTACGTTGTAGATTTCACTGGGCTTCTTCTTTTATTAACGAGCCTGCTTGAATCTTTCCTTGCACTGTCTCATTATATGTCCATTTCTGTGACAATAATAACATTCCATTTTTTTTTAGTTGCCAATCATTAAAAGACAGCTTGTTTTCACCTCTATTGAAATTATTCTTCGTTTTCACTGCTAAGTCATTTCTTCTCATTTTTCTGCTAACGGGGGCTGTTTCCTCCTTCTCGGAAGAGTCTTGCATTTTCATGCGCTTTTTGGCTGGGACTACCCACCCCATGTGGAGGACAGCGTCATTTTGCATTCCCTGTATGGCTTTTGAATCTCTTACTGCGCTTTCCATGGTCAGTGCTATCTCTAGTACCTTCTTGAAATCCAAATTCGCTTTGGACAATAATCTCTTCCGAATTGTGTCCTCATTCACACCGCACAGTAAACGAACTGTGAGCATGTCGTTTAGAGATGTACCAAACTCACAATGTTCCATTAACTGCTTCAATCTTTCCACATAGCATGTAACTGTCTCCCCTGGGTCTCTATTTCTTGCATCAAACTTGAACCTTAGCATCGTTGCTGAGGGCTTTGGTTGATAATGACCCTTCACAAAGTCCACCAATTCATCAAAATCTTTAAAGTCTGGGGCACTGGGTGCCATCTAAGTTCGAATCAAGCCATAGGTTCTATTCCCACATGTACTTTAGAGGATCGGTCCACAGTAATCACGTTCACTTGGAAAAAAGAACACGAGGTGTTCAATGTAATGAGACCAATCATCCATGGCTGGATCAAAGGGATCAATTCTTCTGAATTGCGGCATTCTGAGAGGAAATTACTTTGTTGATTCGAAAGGAACTTCTTCTTACAATTACTGGCCCAGCCAGTGAAGCCCACATCCCATGAATGAATAAAAAAACTACAGAGATAACCCGTGCTACTCTCCTATTAGGTACTAAAGATCATGTGATCTTCCTTAGCAAGCATTATTCTTAAAGGTATATTACACACTAAATAAAACCATAATTACCACAGACTGTAAATAGTTGACGCCCCAGTACTGATCCTAGCAGCACTCCACTATTCACTGCCTGCCAATTTGAAAATGCCCCATTTATCTGTACTCTCTGCTTCCTGCCCTTTAACCAATCCCCTATCGCTGTTAATATACCATCCCAACTCCATGAATCCCTATCTTGAGTATTAACCTTTTGTGTTGCACCTTACCGAATAATTTTTAGAAATCCAAGTATACTACATCTACTGGTTCCCCTTTATCTACCCTACTAGTTGCTTCTTCAGAAGGCTCTAATAAATTTGTCAAATGGATTTCCCTTTTATAAAACCATGTTGATTTGTTCTAATCATACTATGCTTTTCTAAGCGCATTGTTAAGATTCCCTTACTGATTAGTCAAAAAGGGCAAATTTTAAAAGTGCGTAGGACAAGGTCAAGCAACATGGGATTAGATTTCATGGCTCCAGATGAAAAGTTAACATTGGCAAACGGCTAATGGGCAAAATTGCCTCCAATGTTTCCAAACTATTTACTCCTGTTAAGAATTTAGTACAAATTGCTCCTTTATCCCAATATCTGTAGCTCAAATTCTACAGAGACGCCTCTTGTGATTGAACACACCGTCTCCCAGTTTGGGCAAATTAAAATAACAAGACAGAAATATTTCTGTACAAATTCCATCACAGCTACGCTGGCAATGCAAGAAGTTGCAGCATGAGAATATTTTATATCCGTGAAGGAAAACTGTCAAAAAACAATAACCGGAACCGTTCGCCTATGCTGACACGCTCACCCAATCCTGTTCTCTAACCTTTCTAGCTGGGTGCACTGTTGAGGAACTCATTCACACAATTGTGTACAATGCACAGCAAAGTTTCGAAGCCAGGAATGATTATGTTTTAAAGCTGTGTGATGCCGAAGAGATTTTGCAGAAGTAAGTCATTTGTGTACACTACTTATTTGTTGCTGCCTTATCATATTAAAGTGTATTTACTTGACAACTTAACACTAAGGGTAACAGAAATCTAGAATTCTCTGCCTCCCTGCTCCCTAACACCAACCCCCCCACTACCCAAAAAGTCATGTGCAGAGAGACGATGCAATCTTTTAAAACTGAGATCAATAGATTTTTTCACAGGACATGGAGCAATGGTGGTGAAATTGAGATCATCCATGATTTAATTGAATGGCTTGAGAGTTGAATTGTCTACTTCTGCTCCCATGTTCCTAAATTGTATTCAGCTTTAAAGGGTCAAAAATTACCGTTAGTTACTTACAACTTAATAACCAGAGAACATGGCCCACATAGGGAGGTACTCTTGTCTGGTGAGTTTGGACTGTACCCTGAGAAAACCCAACCCTGTATCTTCATCCTTTGGCTTTTGTTGTACCCAAAGAACATCCACTAAAAACTCTCATTGCAAAAGCAACCAACATTTCATTTTGCAGCTAAGCAAACTCCTAATTAAGTTACTAGTAAATCCAAATGAAAAGTAGTTGTGTCCAATCAATGTAAGATGAAGCTTGTATATCCCACTGAAGTTCCCTGGGCTCAAAAGCACCTCGGGTTGAATTTTACAGGGGGGAATGTGTTGCTCGGCCCCCACCCACTCCCCCGCCCACCCCCCGGCCTGGATACAGGAATGTCAGGACTTTTTGGGGCGGGCAAGGATTGGGCAACCCAAGGACTAGGGTGAGGGCCATGGAGGACAGGTTTTGATGCCAGGCGGAAAGGCACAAAGTAACATCTCGGGGACAGGGGGTTGTAGCCCCGATGAGCACAGGACAGCCCCTTCACCCCCATCCCCCTTCCCCTCCCCCCTCCCCCTCCCCTCTCCCCTGCTCCCCCATCCCCTCTCTCCCCCTCCCTCCCCCAAGGACATACCTCCATTTTCTTCCCGCCTTTTAACCAGTTAGCTTTTTAAAGAAAAAGGCCCACCCACTCCCACCCGCCTGCCGTGCCAACCCTATTACAGCATCGGCAGCATATTTTCACTAACTGTCAATTTTAGGGTTAGTCACTAGGAGCGAGAAAAAATAGCATCAAAAAGCAAAGACTAAGATTGTGTGCATCATTTCAAGAACACTGTATTAGCCAGAAGGATCATTCTTATTTTTGACAAAGTGGGTCTCGAAGTTTTCCAACAAATACTATGTGGAATCAAATTAGAAAGTGTAAATTCCTGCTCTTTCCCTCACCATTACACATTCCTTTTTAAAATTGCAGCATTTCTTGGACAAATAAAGAATTTGCTGGTGGTGTAAGAATTTATGTGATTATATGTGTTAGTTTTTGCCATACAAAATAGGTTATTAGTATATATAATTTAATTTTCTTGGTCTAGTCCTTGTACTTTAGGGAGTCATGAATGCCTGCAGCATTATCTGAAGCTTGGTAATGACATCAGGCTTCAGTTACTTAGACACAGCGATCTTCAAAAGGTGTTGGCTCGAACTGTAAGTGATCATTTTCCTCAGAACTTTGCTCATATTGCACTGTTATTCTTTGAGGCAAATGCCCAAAATATTAATGAGCTTTCTTTACTATCAATCCTAATGTCAATATCGATATAATGAAATTATAGCCCATTACATTATCCTCAATATTTGATTGCTTCCAACAGGTGGGAGATGACCAGAGTCCATCCACTCTTCATCAAACTGTAACCATAGAAAATGGTTTATGTAAAATGAGCCTCTCTAGGTAAGAAAGTTGAACTGAGCTTTTTAACTCTAAATATTAATGTGAGTGTTGTTCAGCATTGTCTTCAAGCTTACCAATAATTCTGGATAAAGCATTTGCAGAAGAATGTCTGAAATATCAAATAAAAACTTAGCGGCCACTGACTTGTACAATTACTTTTGGCTACTAGCATCTTCTTCACAGGTTTTCGAAAACTTCCCTAAAAACCACACTGCCACCCTGTATACTACATTGAAAGGTTTTCCCTGTAGGTATGTGCATTTCTGAATGACCACTTTTCTATCCTTTTCTTCTCCCCATGCCTCAGCTACCCACATACCTCCCAATGACATCTCCAAACTTTTGAAGCAGTGATTTACACAGGGGGCTATGTTTCCACTGGGACTGCAGTCCTCCAAGTTCTTTCCAAACTTCCAGTTCTTCATCTGTGGACCAGAACGGATTGTGTCGCCAGGCTTTTACCTCTTTGCAAGAGTTATGATCAGAACACATCCCACACCCCTGATAAGACAACCTGCCCATTACCCATTCAAATTCCGCCTCCTGGCACTTACCTGAGAGACAGGTGCACTGACATTGATGTTTTTATTCAAACATCCTCATATGGAGACACTACTAGTGCCAGGAACTCACACCAAGCACATAAATGATGCCAATAACCAAGTTCCATTAACCATTGGGCCTCTCATTTTGGGCAGGGACTGGTCACACAGCAGCAATTCTGGGTCAAAACCAATTTCTAGACCCCTGTTTCTTAATTGAGTTTTATACACATTTCCAGTTTCCAGTTTGAAATTTGATCATGAAAGACAGATTCCATTTTAATTTGATCTGCTATGATATGACATAAAAATAGATGTTGCCTTAATTTGTCACATTCCAAATGGTTACAAAATGATTTCCATCTTTACCTTTAAAATCCTGCATCAGCATCTTCAAGATTATTTGTAGTTTGGTATTATTTTATGACATTACCCAATGAGAATTTCAAGTTATTTTAAATGCAAGGTTAGTTCTCTGAATCTTTCTTTTTTCCTACTTCAACAGCCTTAAATTTAACAGCCTTCAATAAAAAGTAATCAGTCTGCGCTTCTATGCTGTTTATAGCCTTTGCAGTGCTTAAATTTTTAAATCTTATTTCCACAGGAAAGCCCTGAGTTCAAAGCTCAATAGCTATCACCATGAGGCAAAGAGTTTATTATCCAATCAGGTAGGATGGGAGAATGTGAAGCAGCCTGTTGTACACAGCTGCAAAGTTAATTTGAAGTAGCAATGTAATTGGAAATACTTCTTGAAACAGGATGTCTCCTTAATTCATCCATCCTCATTAAACAAGTTTGCAGAATAATATGATCCCTGACCAAATGGTCCCTCCAAGTGAATACTTAATAATATGGAGAGCCTATAATTGCCCTGGACTGATCCATGAATTAGATTATTCAATTGCTAGAAAGTACTGAACCTTAAATGAATTCATTACCATGCAGGCGGAGCAGTGAGATAAGTTTCTTTTAAATGTGGTGTTGTCTTGGACTGCAGTGTGCTCTATACGTTAATGTTTGTTACTTTGTGTTGCATTTGGCTTTTGTACAAGTAAGCACGATATGCATTTAAGGAGCATCTTTGGAGCATGCAGGCTGAAGTGTTATATAACATGGAACTTGTAGCTCAGCAATAAGAGTAGATTCCATGAGCACTGACAACCTAGGGGATAATTATCAGTCTGTGTCTGGGAGGGATTTATGTTTTCCCATTACAGACTGGAATGGGCAATCAAATGAAAAAATCCAACATTGCATTCCACTCACACACATTTGCTTTTTCTTCTTATTTTGTCATGTTCTATTAAGTGAAGGGTGGCTTGTCATTGTAGCGCATTCATTTTGTAAGTTTTGTTTTCTGTTCATTCATGGGATGTGGGTGTCACTGGCAATATCAGCGTTTATTGCCCATCCCTAATTGCCCATGAGAAGATGTTGGTAAACAGTGTTCCCTTTAAAATGTAATTATCGTGCACAGTCCCTTTACTTTTTTTCCAAGGCCATTATGTGTAGTATAATGAAGTATGTTAGACTAAGTCACACAAAGCGTTAACTGTAATAATCTCTGATGTCATAGAAGGAAGTGACATATACTCGTGTGATCCGAGAGTCTAGGAGAATGCAGCATGGAAAGAAGCTAATGTAGGGGGTGTTGTAATGGTTTGTTCAGTAGGTCTCACAGAGAATTTCTGTTGAAGGGTCATTTGGACTCGAAACGTTAACTGTGTTCCTCTCCACAGATGCTGCCAGACCTGATGAGTTTTTCCAGGTATTTTTGTTTTTGTTTTGGATTTCCAGCATCCACAGTTTTTTGTTTTTATCTCACAGAGAGGTTCACTGGCTTGGATGTTGAACAGCAGCGTTCAATGGTAACACATAACTATATACATATGTACGAAGTATAGCCTAAAGTAAGAGCTGACTTCAAGCTGACAGCTACTTGAGTCTCTCCATACAACACTGTCTCTCTACATCCTACTGTGGGTGGTACTATTCTACAGTCCCACATTAACCTTTGCTATGCTGAACAACCTTATATGACACCTCCCCCCCAGTCTTTCCCCAACATATTTACAGTTCAGTCTTTCTTTATGTGCTGCCCCTTCTTCCCCCCTGACAAGAATCTGACTTTATAAATTTAGATGGTCTGGAGGCTTGACAGCTCTTCCAGATCTCATTCTGGTCACACTTGGAGGAGTGGCAGGCTCAGTTGCTTTGGACAAGCTTTATTGGCTTGGGGTTGAAATCATAGTATTCTGTGCTTCCGGCACCTGGTTGTCTCCATCTGATTCACTTTAGTGTAAAGTAGGAGGTTGGCCTTGACGGATGAGGAGGAGAATCCTCCTGTTTTGCCTGATCATGCCTTCCAGAGCATGTATCAGTTATGATCTTGGTTGATTATTGTTTCTCCAGCCAATGACACCCTCTCTTTTGAAGTTCCCAATCCAAACCTTGTCACCTTTGTGTAACTGGGGCAGGTTTCTAGTGTGGTTCCTCCTATTGTAGGCAGAAGCTTATCTCTATCTGTCAGATTGTTCTCGATCCTGAATATTCCGATAGTCTTTGAGTGCCAGCCCTGGGATTAATTTCTTTGACAGCATTGGGAGTTGACTGCAAAGTTTCCTGCCCATCAGGAGCTCTTATGGGGCCAATTCACGTTGCAGCTGGGTGGATATATATATTGAAAGTGCTGTTGTGAAGTTCTTTTTTCTCAAAAGGATTTTAATGGTCTGCATGCCTCTTTCTGCCTCACTGTTAGATTGTGGATACCTTGGGGCTGAATGTGATGAGCCATGCGGTAAGGTGCTGAAAGCTGTAACTGATTGCAAATTGAGTGAAGTATTCACTTGGCAAATTGCAGGCTTTTATTAGACACCACCCAATCCGGGATGCCATGGCTCGCAAACACTTCATTCAATGACCAAACGACTGCCTCAATGGTTGTCATGTGTAACTGCTTCACTTCGATCCAGCAGGAGAAGTAATCAACCACAATGAGGAAGGACCTGCCATTAAACACAAATAAATCTATTCCCAACTGTGATTAATCAATGGAGCAGACAGGTTTCATATAGAAACAGTAAAACTTTATTAGAGATATATAGTAGGAGTGCTTGCACCAAGACCTGATGTCTTATCTGGAAGACTCCGCCACCCCAGATTTCCCACACTAAGAGCTCACTGGTCAAAACCCCCGTAGTACATCACATGACCTGCTATTGACAGGAAGAAGGGACAATACATGCAGTTACATTTCCTCCCCCTATAGTTTTTTTACAACAACTCTTTACAAAACGCATTTGAACATCCAACAAACATATGTACAGTTTCAGGTGATTATAAATCAAGTCTTTGAGGTGATCTTTGTATACGGCTAGAATGGCATAGCTCTACCACTGGAGGTTCCTGAGCAGGGACGACAGGATCTGGAGCTGCACCGTGAGATACATCATCAGAACTGAGCAGTTCAGGATTTGGCAATGCCTCTGAAACATCTGGAATGTCTGTTCTAGGTTGATTGCACACCTCAGAAGTCTACGGTTCAACATTAATCACAGACTGATCAGTTAATTGTTGGAATGCCTCTCTGGCATGGATATGACCATCGTGCTTCCGAACAATTCTATCTCCTACTTGTACTTGGAAAGATAATGGACCAGCCTCTGAAACAATGCCTCCCGGAGCCCAACAGGGTCCACTGCCAAAATTTTGCCTGTATACTGTGTTACCTACACTGAATGTGCGAGCCTTACTGTGTCTGTCATGGTTAAATTTCTGATTACTCTGGTTCCACACTACCTTCCCCTCTAAATTCAGTAACATCAAGTGTAAACGTGTGTGCAGACAGTGTTTCATTAATAACTGCAACGGTGTTGAACCCATAGTTGAAAGTAGTGTTATACAATAACTTAAAGGAAACTGGGAAATTCAAGATTCCAGACTGCCTTCCAATAACTTTTTCATACCAGACTTAAAGGTTTGTGCAGCCCTCTCAGCTAGATCATGCGATGAGGGATGCCAAGGGGCTGTTTTAATATGGTGGAATCCATTCAGATCCATAAATTTCTGAAACTCAGTGCTGGTAAAGACTGTACCATTATCAGAAACGACAATTTCAGGTAGGCCATGTATGCTGAAGCAGTGATGCAGTTTCTCGATGGTTGCGCTTGACGTTGGATTTGACTTTGTATACATCCATCCGTTTTGAATGTGTATCTACAATTAACAAGAACATTATACATAAGAATGAAGAAGGGAGATGACTGAGTGCATCTATATTTTCAATGTGTAGGCCAGGGCAGTGCATAAAAGTACACTGATACGCAGATAATGTCAGAGCCCAGTATTGTATTCTTGCTGATGCTATTGGCGGAATGGCCTTACCCTCGCTGAATAATCCTGTTAATGGTTTATGGTCCAATACAATGGTAAAATGTCACCCATGTAGGCACTGGTGAAACCTTTTTTACACTGAATACGACTGATAGTCCTTCTTTTTCTAACTGAGAATAGCCCTTTTTGGCTTGGGAAAGGGTTCTCGAGACATAGTCAATGGGCCTTTCTGATCCATTTTACATTTTATGTGATAAACCAGGTCCTACACCATAAGGAGAAGCATCACATGCTAACACCAGCTCTTTCGATGGGTCATAATGTCCCAATAAACACGACAAATGTTCCTTCCTGATGTGAACCTCATGACCAACGGTGGTTCTTTTTTAGCAGCGAGTGCAATGGAGCCAAAACAGTTGATAGTTTAGGTTGGAAGCAGCTATAGTAGTTGATCATAACCAGGAAGGACTTGAGTTCTGTTACATTGGATGGTGAAGGTGCATCTTTTATTGCCTGAACTTTATCTTCCACAGTACGCAAACCCCTGACGTCCACTCTGTGACCTAGATAAGTTACTTCTGATGCTTGAAATGTGCATTTTTCTCTCGTTAACCGTACACCGGCTTCCATGAACCTTCTTAATACCTGCTGCAGTTTGGCTAAGTGTTCAGCCTCGGCTAACCCAGTAATAAGAACATCATCCAAATATACAATGACTCGTGGAGGCCTTGCAGAAAATTCTCCATTGTTCTCTGAAGAATAGCACATGCTAGATGAGACTCCAAAAGGTAGACAAGTGTCTGATAGAGACCCTTATGTGTGTTAATAGTCACGTATTCTCTCAATGTGCTATCCAATTCTAATTGTTGACAGATGTAGCTGATATCTAACTTCATATATGACTGGCCTCCTGCCAGCTTGGTGTACAAGTCATCGATCCTTGGAATGGGGTACTTGTCTAGTTTTGCTACTTTATTTACTGTCAACTTGTATTCTCCACATATACATATAGCCTGGTCAGGCTTGACTGGAACTATGGATGCAGCCCACTCAGAGAATTGGACAGGCTGAATTATTCCCAGGCTTTTAACCTGCACAATGTGCATCCACCTTTTCTTTCAGTGTATAACGCATGGGTCTGGCCTTGAAGAAACGTGGTGTTGCCTGGGGATTGGCATATATCTTGGCATGCATGCCTTTCAACTTTCCGAATTCATCCCGAGAAACCATGTTGTATTTCTTCAGAAGCTCTGGAAATCCATCTGATTTTAGGTAAAGTATCTCGGACTAGTCGAGTTTTATCGTCTATAGCTGATCTCAACCTAAAAGACTGGGTCTCTCCACTTTTATGATTATTACAGGCAGTTGGTCTGTCTGTTGCTTGTAACTGACTGGAACAGTGGTGATGCCCTTGACTTGAATGGATTCCCCCGTGTAAGTTTTTAATTTAGTGGCTGTCTTCCTTCATTAAAGGTACCTGAAAGCACCTCTCCTACCACAGCAGTTGAGGCACCAGTATCCACTTCCAAATGCAGAGGCTTCTCATTTACTTGTACTGTCACCGTAAAAGCCTCAGTTTTCACAGCAGTCACGTTATACAGGAAGTACACATCAGTATCAGTAGCTTCGGCCTTTGCTGTACCCGTTAACGTGATCACGTTTGTTTGCTGTCTTGCAGGCTGCCTCATCTTTGTTCTACATTGCCTACTCACATGTCCCTTATGACAATAATGACATTCTACCTCTCTGAATTTACAGGTGTCTGCTCCCTGGTCACATCCACATCTATAGCAATTTAGTCTTGAAGTCATTGATGATGCGTTTCTGTTAGGCTTAATGTTTCTTACACTGGATGTTGAATTGCGCTTTAATTCTGCAGGTGTGGTTTTTGCACCACGCTTGGCGGCAGGTTCCCACCCAACATGAAGTATGGCTCCATTATCCATGTGTTGCAAAGCCTTCGAGTCTCTCGCAGCACTTTCCACGGTGAGGGAGATTTCTAGGGCGTGTGTAAAGTCAATATCGAATTCGGTAGGCAAGCGACGTTGTATGGCGTTGTCCTTGTCTCCGCATACCAGTCAGTCCCACAGCATATCGTTTAATGTGTCCTCAATGTTCCAGTATTCCATTAACTGCTTGAGGTTCGCCACATAGGTTGCGATGGACTCTCCCAGGGCATGAACTCTTGAATTAAATTTAAAGCACTGCATTATCACAGACAGTTTTGGCTGGAAGTGTGCTTTCACTAGGTCCACCAACTCACTATGTGACTTGGAATCGGGCGCTATCGGGGCAGTCAGGTTACAAATCAGGTTGTATATTTTACTGCCACATACACTTAAGAGGATCTTTTTTCGGCGGTTATTTCATTTGCTACATAGTAAAATCTGAGGCACTCAACATACTGGCTCCAATCTTCAATATTAGCATCATTTGGATCGATTCTTCCAAACAGCAGCATGGCTGGTAAGTAGTTTTTAAGATTCAATTTACTCATAGTAACAGGGCGAGGTGCATAGTCGAAGTTCATTTTACCCTCGTCGCTAAAAGTGATGACTGAATGGAGCAGGCAGGTTTGGTAAAGAGACAGTTAAACTTTATTATGGAGACATATAGGAGTGTTTGCACCTAGACCCGATCTCTCGTTTGGAAGACTCCACCCCCTGGACTGCCCACGCTAAGAGATAGGGCCCGGTCACCACGCTGCAGACTGGGCCCGGTCACCACGCTGCAGACTGGGCCCGGTCACCACGCTGCAGACTGGGCCCGGTCACCACGCTGCAGACTGGGCCCGGTCACCACGCTGCAGACTGGGCCCGGTCACCACGTTGCAGACTGGGCCCGGTCACCACGCTGCAGACTGGGCCCGGTCACCACGCTGCAGACTGGGCCCGGGGACCACGCTGCAGACTGGGCCCGGGGACCACGCTGCAGACTGGGCCCGGCCACCAAACTGTAGACTGGGCCCGCGCTCTGCTCTTTGTAATGCCCAGGCGGCCTTGACAGATTCATTTCAGAATTGCCGGCTGAAGGGAGACTGGAGTGACCAACTACTTGTTTTATACTAGCGGATCATCCATCACAGTGAAGTGTTTCTGCTGTTCAGGACAAGCTTTCATGACGTTGCTACTTAGCCTCTGCTATGGCCTCCCTTGTTGACAGTAATGAGGAATGCAGACACACTCCTCACCTTGTAACTGCTCGTTGCATATTTGATTAAGCTTTCTTGAGGTAGCCAGCAGTTGTTTTCTCACCAATTGAGAATACAACTCGAGCTCATTGACCAGGTTGATGTCATGTGTCACAGGAAGGTTGACTGTGGCCCTGGATAGCGTGTCAACAGTGGTTTGATATATCATATGCACATGAGACCCAAGCGGAATCTCTAAATTCTGGGAGGCATCTTTGCAAGTTCCTTCTTGACTGACAGTGAGAACAGTGGTTTATGATTCATTTCAATAATGATTTTCTGGCCAATAAGGTTGTCATTGGGATAAAAACAAAAAAACTGCGGATGCTGGAAATCCAAAACAAAAACAGAATTACCTGGAAAAACTCAGCAGGTCTGGCAGCATCGGCGGAGAAGAAAAGAGTTGACGTTTCGAGTCCTCATGACCCTTCGACAGAACTTGAGTTCGAGTCCAGGAAAGAGCTGAAATATAAGCTGGTTTAAGGTGTGTGTGTGGGGGGCGGAGAGATAGAGAGACAGAGAGGTGGAGGGGGTTGGTGTGGTTGTAGCGACAAACAAGCAGTGATAGAAGCAGATCATCAAAAGATGTCAACAACAATAGTACAATAGAACACATAGGTGTTAAAGATAAAGTTGGTGATATTATCTAAACGAATGTGCTAATTAAGAATGGATGGTAGGGCACTCAAGGTATAGCTCTAGTGGGTTTTTTTTTTTATTTTATATAATGGAAATAGGTGGGAAAAGGAAAATCTTTATAATTTATTGGGAAAAAAAAAGAGAAGGGGGAAACAGAAAGGGGGTGGGGATGGGGGAGGGGACTCACGACCTAAAGTTGTTGAATTCAATATTCAGTCCGGAAGGCTGTAAAGTCCCTAGTCGGAAGATGAGGTGTTGTTCCTCCAGTTTGCGTTGGGCTTCACTGGAACAATGCAGCAAGCCAAGGACAGACATGTGGGCAAGAGAGCAGGGTGGAGTGTTAAAATGGCAAGCGACAGGGAGGTTTGGGTCATTCTTGCGGACAGACCGCAGGTGTTCTGCAAAGCGGTCGCCCAGTTTACGTTTGGTCTCTCCAATGTAGAGGAGACCACATTGGGAGCAACGAATGCAGTAGACTAAGTTGGGGGAAATGCAAGTGAAATGCTGCTTCACTTGAAAGGAGTGTTTGGGTCCTTGGACGGTGAGGAGAGAGGAAGTGAAGGGGCAGGTGTTGCATCTTTTGCGTGGGCAAGGGGTTGTGCCATAGGAGGGGGTTGAGGAGTAGGGGGTGATGGAGGAGTGGACCAGGGTGTCCCGGAGGGAGCGATCCCTACGGAATGCCGATAAGGGGGGTGAAGGGAAGATGTGTTTGGTAGTGGCATCATGCTGGAGTTGGCGGAAATGGCGGAGGATGATCCTTTGAATGCGGAGGCTGGTGGGGTGATAAGTGAGGACAAGGGGGACCCTATCATGTTTCTGGGAGGGAGGAGAAGGAGTGAGGGCGGATGCGCGGGAGATGGGCCGGACACGGTTGAGGGCCCTGTCAACGACCGTGGGTGGAAAACCTCGGTTAAGGAAGAAGGAGGACATGTCAGAGGAACTGTTTTTGAATGTAGCATCATCGGAACAGATGCGACGGAGGCGAAGGAACTGAGAGAATGGGATGGAGTCCTTACAGGAAGTGGGGTGTGAATTTCCCCCAACTTAGTCTACTGCATTCGTTGCTCCCAATGTGGTCTCCTCTACATTGGAGAGACCAAACGTAAACTGGGCGACCGCTTTGCAGAACACCTGCGGTCTGTCCGCAAGAATGACCCAAACCTCCCTGTCGCTTGCCATTTTAACACTCCACCCTGCTCTCTTGCCCACATGTCTGTCCTTGGCTTGCTGCATTGTTCCAGTGAAGCCCAACGCAAACTGGAGGAACAACACCTCATCTTCCGACTAGGGACTTTACAGCCTTCCGGACTGAATATTGAATTCAACAACTTTAGGTCGTGAGTCCCCTCCCCCATCCCCACCCCCTTTCTGTTTCCCCCTTCTCTTTTTTTTTTTTCCCAATAAATTATAAAGATTTTCCTTTTCCCACCTATTTCCATTATATAAAATAAAAAAAAACCCACTAGAGCTATACCTTGAGTGCCCTACCATCCATTCTTAATTAGCACATTCGTTTAGATAATATCACCAACTTTATCTTTAACACCTATGTGTTCTATTGTACTATTGTTGTTGACATCTTTTGATGATCTGCTTCTATCACTGCTTGTTTGTCGCTACAACCACACCAACCCCCTCCACCTCTCTGTCTCTCTATCTCTCCGCCCCCCACACACACACCTTAAACCAGCTTATATTTCAGCTCTTTCCTGGACTCGAACTCAAGTTCTGTCGAAGGGTCATGAGGACTCGAAACGTCAACTCTTTTCTTCTCCGCCGATGCTGCCAGACCTGCTGAGTTTTTCCAGGTAATTCTGTTTTTGTTTTGGATTTCCAGCATCCGCAGTTTTTTTGTTTTTATCTCTGTGTTTAATTGACTGCCACTGCTCTTCAAGAAATGCCTACCTCCTTGAAGAAGTTCTGTTCCTCTCTGCGACAAGATTTCCGGATTTCTCTGTTGCCTTGTTCACCTTCATTGCTTTCCATTTCTCTCCTAGTGTTTGACAAGGTGTTTACTAAAACCCGCTTTCACAGCCATATCTCCTTTCTCAGTGACTGTCTCCGTCTCCGACTTACCCCACATGGATTTCAACTGAAATTCCACCCCTCATGTTTCGAACCCACCCAGGATTATAGGTATCTCCGGGACATAAAACGTTTCTCGGACTGCTGTTCCCGTCACATTCTGAAATCCACTCTCAGTGCCATGCGCCGCCATATGAACACACTCGACCTCTCCCTCCAGCAGCACCGCCGTACCCTTTTTCAAAGCTGCGCGTGCCCCCAGTTTCATTTTATCCTTCGGCTCATCCGACGCCTCAACAAGAAACTTTTTCTCTTTCTCTCAAGTGCTAAGGAACGCAAGCTCCAACAACTCATCGACACCAACACCCATCTAGGACCCTCCACCCCTGCCTGTCCCTCCGTCCCCACCCCATCTTCCAATCCCAACCCCAGCCGTGTATTCACTATACCCCCTGACCTTCCCCTCTCCGATGCTGAACGTTCAGTGCTCAGCAAAGGACTTAGTTTCATACCCTTACGCCCTCACCTCAATGAATTTCGGGCTCGGCATGATACTGAACTCTTCTTCCGCCGTCTTCGTCTCCGGGCTCACTTCTTTGGGCAGGAGTCCTCTCCCAGTTCAACGGATCCTTTTACCCATCTTCAATATTCTCCCTCCACCTGGACCCCTCCCTCTGGATTCTTACCTTCTCTCGATCTTTTCATTGAGAACTGTCGGCGCGACATTAGTCGTCTCAATTTCTCTGCTCCTCTCACCCATTCTAACCTGTCTCTCTCTGAACTTACTGCACTCCATTCTCTCAGGTCCAACCCTGACATTGTCATCAAACCCGCTGACAAGGGTGGTGCTGTTGTTGTCTGGCGCACTGACCTCTACCACGCGGAGGCTGAGCGTCAACTCGCAGACACTTCCTCCTACCTCTCCCTGGACCATGACCCCACCACTGAACATCAAGCCATTGTTTCCAGGACTGTCACTGACCTCATCTCCTCTGGGGATCTCCCTCCCACAGCTTCCAACCTGATAGTTGCCCAACCTCGGACGGCCCGCTTCTATCTCCTACCCAAAATCCACAAACAGAACTGCCCCGGTAGACCAATCGTCTCAGCTTGCTCCTGCCCCACAGAACTCATTTCTCGTTATCTTGACTCCCTTCTCTCTCCCCTTGTCCAGTCCCTTCCCACCTACATCCGTGATTCCTCTGACACCTTACGTCACATCAACAATTTCCAGTTCCCTGGCCCCTACCGCTTCCTCTTCACCATGGACGTCCAATCCCTCTACACCTCCATCCCCCACCAGGATGGTCTGAGGGCCCTTAGCTTCTTCCTCGAACAGAGGCCCGAACAATCCCCATCCACCACTACTCTCCTCCGTCTGGCTGAACTTGTTCTCACGCTGAACAATTTCTCCTTCAACTCCTCTCACTTCCTCCAAATAAAAGGTGTGGCTATGGGTACCCGCATGGGCCCCAGCTATGCCTGTCTCTTTATGGGGTATGTGGAACATTCCTTGTTGCAGTCCTACTCCGGCCCCCTTCCACAACTCTTTCTCCGGTACATCGATGATTATTTCGGTGCTGCTTCATGCTCTCGTCAGGACTTGGAAAAATTTATTAATTTTGCTTCCAATCTCCACCCCTCCATCATTTTCACGTGGTCCATCTCTGACACTTCCCTTCCCTTCCTTGACCTCTCTGTCTCAATCTCTGGTGATAGACTGTCCACCAATATCCATTACAAACCCACCGACACCCACAGCTATCTCGACTACAGCTCCTCACACCCCACTTCCTGTAAGGACTCCATCCCATTCTCTCAGTTCCTTCGCCTCCGTCGCATCTGTTCCGATGATGCTACATTCAAAAACAGTTCCTCTGACATGTCCTCCTTCTTCCTTAACCGAGGTTTTCCACCCACGGTCGTTGACAGGGCCCTCAACCGTGTCCGGCCCATCTCCCGCGCATCCGCCCTCACTCCTTCTCCTCCCTCCCAGAAACATGATAGGGTCCCCCTTGTCCTCACTTATCACCCCACCAGCCTCCGCATTCAAAGGATCATCCTCCGCCATTTCCGCCAACTCCAGCATGATGCCACTACCAAACACATCTTCCCTTCACCCCCCTTATCGGCATTCCGTAGGGATCGCTCCCTCCGGGACACCCTGGTCCACTCCTCCATCACCCCCTACTCCTCAACCCCCTCCTATGGCACAACCCCTTGCCCACGCAAAAGATGCAACACCTGCCCCTTCACTTCCTCTCTCCTCACCGTCCAAGGACCCAAACACTCCTTTCAAGTGAAGCAGCATTTCACTTGCATTTCCCCCAACTTAGTCTACTGCATTCGTTGCTCCCAATGTGGTCTCCTCTACATTGGAGAGACCAAACGTAAACTGGGCGACCGCTTTGCAGAACACCTGCGGTCTGTCCGCAAGAATGACCCAAACCTCCCTGTCGCTTGCCATTTTAACACTCCACCCTGCTCTCTTGCCCACATGTCTGTCCTTGGCTTGCTGCATTGTTCCAGTGAAGCCCAACGCAAACTGGAGGAACAACACCTCATCTTCCGACTAGGGACTTTACAGCCTTCCGGACTGAATATTGAATTCAACAACTTTAGGTCGTGAGTCCCCTCCCCCATCCCCACCCCCTTTCTGTTTCCCCCTTCTCTTTTTTTTTTTTTCCCAATAAATTATAAAGATTTTCCTTTTCCCACCTATTTCCATTATATAAAATAAAAAAAAAAAACCCACTAGAGCTATACCTTGAGTGCCCTACCATCCATTCTTAATTAGCACATTCGTTTAGATAATATCACCAACTTTATCTTTAACACCTATGTGTTCTATTGTACTATTGTTGTTGACATCTTTTGATGATCTGCTTCTATCACTGCTTGTTTGTCGCTACAACCACACCAACCCCCTCCACCTCTCTGTCTCTCTATCTCTCCGCCCCCCACACACACACCTTAAACCAGCTTATATTTCAGCTCTTTCCTGGACTCGAACTCAAGTTCTGTCGAAGGGTCATGAGGACTCGAAACGTCAACTCTTTTCTTCTCCGCCGATGCTGCCAGACCTGCTGAGTTTTTCCAGGTAATTCTGTTTTTGTTTAAGGTTGTCATTGGAACTTCTCACAAGCCCATGTGACTGCGAGAGCTTCCTTTTAAATAACAGTGTATCGTATTTCTGTGTCTAACAACCCTCTAGATGTGTAATACACTGGTCGGTGACATCCATCCAGTTGTTCCTGGAATAAGACTGTTCCTAGGCCTGTGGAGGAGGAATCCGCCTCTGTTGTACCGGACAAGGAATAGGTTGTAGTGAGCCAGGATATTGGATGAGCGCCGCATGTCTTTGACGTGACCAAATGCTTGCTCTTTCCCAGCACCACGCCTGGCCCTTTCTGAGAAGGTACTGCAGGGACTCTCTGACCTGCACCAGGATGGGCAGAAATTTTGCCCACTGGTTTGCCATGCCCAGGAATCTATGGAGGTCTGGAATAGATGATGGGGATTGGGAACTCGCTGATTGCTTTTGTTTTGTGAGGGTCCGCCATGAGGTCTTTGTTGCTCACCGTTATGTTTTAAGAAGTGAATCGAGGTCTTAGAGATCTCACATTTCTCATTCAGTGTCAGCCCTGCTTCCTGCACATTCTAAGACAGCTGGGAGGCTCCTGTCATGTTCTGCAACAGTCGTACCATGGACCAAAACATCATCCATATGGCAGATGACACCCTCCAGGCCCAGTAAGATGGCTGACATTGTGCGTTGAAAAATCTCAGCTGCTGAAATAGTGCTGAAGGGCAAGTGGTTGTAAAACAGAATCTTCCAAATGGGGTGATGAATGTAGTCAGCAAGCTGGATTTCTCATCAAGTTGAAGTTGCCCGAAGCTGCTGTTAGCATCGAGCTTCAAAAACCGCCATGCTTTTGGAAAGCCTGGTCAGCCTGTAGTCCACCGAGGACATCAGGTGGGTTTCCTTCGCCATTGCCATGTTGAGTTGTGTCAGGTCGACACAGATGGCAAAATGACCCATTTGGCTTCGGAACTGGGACTATCCCAGAATATCATTCCATCAGCTAAGTGGTCACCTCGCCCAGTTATTGCTGAGCTTGCTTCATAAGCGGGTGCCGTATTTTCCGTGCTGTGAACAGGCACACGGGCTTGGCATTCTCTCTCTATGTAATACTGCATGCAGTCTTCATCCACCCTAACCAGTGAAAAGTTTTGGAAACTCTTTCTTAAAATTGGAACCAGACCTTTGCTGGTTAACCTCGTCAATTTTCTGAGAAGGTTAAGGTCGACACAGGCTTTCCTGCTGAAGGGGGGAAGCTCTTGATTGCGGAGTGGTCTCCCTTATTTGTTTGTTTTTGTTTTGGAGTATGGCCTTTAACTGGGAGCTTAATGCCGCCTGTTTTGTACAGCTGTGTGGTAGGCAGCATTGCTTCACCAGCCATGGTTCCTTATCCAAGAGGGCCATAACACTGGCACCCATGTCTAATTTGAAATTGGCGAGGTGACCATTTACACAGATGTCAGCATTCCAAAAGGAGAACCAAGGATCTTTGATCTTACCTAAGAAACATGGTTGGACTTCTTCCTGGTGTGGTATCTCCATCTCATGGACAGTTTTGGGATCCTAAGCACATCTTGATCTCTTTGACCTGCACAGCATTCCAAAGTGTCCCAGGCAGGTGCAGTTGAAACACTGTGGGAGAGATTGCTAGATTCTTTCATCTGTGAGGTCTTTTGGCTCCACCATGCTGTCCTCGACACCCACCCCCCCCCAACCCCACTGCCACCACCCCCCCCACACTATCGTGTGGTCTGTCTGGGTATTATCTTCCTTGGCCCTGTGCCTCCCTGTCCTTTTGTTGCTTTATGAGCTGGACAGTAGGGATTGTCCTATACCATGGCTTAACCTCACCTCATAAACCTGGTGTTGTTGGCAAATTTCAGACTGCCTGGCTATTTGGATTGCCTTTTCTAGAGTCAGATCTTCTTTTGCCTGCAGTATGTCCAAAAGGTCATCATCAGCCATTGTACCGTTCTGTCTTGTATGAGCTCTGACTTAAAGTCACCTATAGTCACAGCCTTCAGCCAATTTGTATAATTTGTTTACGAAAGAGTCAATAGATTCTCCAGGCTGCTGGACTCACTTGTTGAACTTTGCGCACTCTAAAATTGTATTACTTCTTAAATTAAAGTAGTTATGAAGGATTTCAGAACCTCTTCCAACTTATCTGAAGATTCATTTATTCCTTCTGTTGCAATTATGTCATCGGCTGTCAGACTTACTGAGTACAGTAGTGTATTCATTTGTTCAGCCTGTGTCTTCTTATCTAATTTTAAAGCTATCATGTATCTTGAAAATCTTTTTCACCAAAGTCCCTGATCTGGCCCTTGTATCAGCCCAAAATTGATCTGGTGGAGTTAATTTATTACCCATTGTTGCTTTTCAGCTCAGGGGAGTACAGCTTTAAATGCTGTTTCACTTTTAAAGATTGCATTGCAACTTCAAAGGGATCGATTTCCTGCAGCAAATTTTCTAATCGGAGCTTTCGGAGTATATAGGGGCAATTAAAAGGTGGTTCCCAGCTTTGACTGAGCTTTTAAACCCTTTTTTTCCCTAATGGGGCTCAGCCACCACACGTTATGGAACTGACTCTGAATCCAGGCTGGCCGCAATGATTAATGAAATGGACTGCTCTGACTGATTCATAGCCTGAAGATGCTAAAGGTTAGTTCAGCCTTAGAGCTGAATTTTTTCTCAGCCTTGCTAGGTCCTTTGACTCTGCAATCGATGGGGGTTGACAATAGGTCTCCATGTGCTCTGGTGGAGTCTTTTAGCTGCACAGTGGATTTTTCTTCTGCTCTTCCGCCTCCATGCCTGCAACGGGGCTTCTACTTAGGCAATCTCCAGCTGTGTCTTTGGCTCAGGTGCACTTCCGGCAGGTCAGAATGCAGTTCCTTTAGTTTTTCTGATTTCAGGTCCTTCACCAGCTTCTTCGATTCTGGGCTCATTCATTAGCTGCCAGCGTGTTGTAAGGGTTTGTTCAGTAGGTCTCACAAAGAGCTTCAGATGCTTGTAAGGTTGAATTGTAGTGTTTTTTGCTAACTATGTACGTATGTAAAAAGTATAGCCCAAAGTAGGAGTAACCTCATGCTGACATCTACTCAAATCTCCCCATACAACTTTGCCTCTTGCCTACTGTCATGTGACTCTTTACATCATATTCTGGATGGCACTGTTCTTCAGTCCCACATTAACCCTTGTGATGCTGAACACCTTTTTACTACAGGGGACTACTCTCATATCTATAATGTGTTACAATAAAGTTAAGAGTGCAGCGGGCAGTCTTCATGAGTTATTGAAACTACTTCAGCCCAAGAACACAATCATGTATGGAGTAAGCAGTAAAAAGATGACGATAGAAAAATCTCTACCTCTACCGGAGAGTTTTAAGAAAGCTGCAGAGTTAAATCAGGCTGCCGCCAGACCAAAGTGGTACAACAGATCCACTCGATTTCGCACCGTATTGTGTCTCACGGCAAAGTGGGTCAGTACCTTTTTGTACACAATGGTGACTGTGTGGATAACATTTGAGTTACTCTGGGGATCGATGAGAGTAAAGCCACATATGCCAAAGTCATTAATGCATTGGAAACACATTTCATTCTCCACCAGAACACCATCGTGGAGCACACAAAGTTTAATAAAGGTACCCAGAGACACGGGGAAAGCATCAACACGTACATTTATTGATGATTTGTACCGATCAGCAGAATACTGAGTACAATAATCCAAAAGAGGAGCAAATTTGCGAGAGAATAATTGTTGGAGTAGCGAAGGATGCATTATCAGATCATTTGCAGTCCTGAGATGATTTGATGCTGGTGAAGGCGATTCAATTAAGTAAACAAGCGAGATCAGGAAGCAAAGCCGTTCAGTAGTGGGGAGAGAGAGAGTGCCTGAATTCCAAAGTAACAAATCAGTTGAATTTGTCAGACATTAAAAAAAGTTAAATAGAGAGAAGGAGACATGTAGCATGACAAGCAATTAATGGTGGTAGCCCAGACTCGCAGTTGCTGGCACAGGAATTGTCCCACCAAAGACACACAATGCCATTGGTGCAAAATGACGGGGCATTTTTAGGCAGTATATTGCTGTAGAAAAAATAGGCAGAAGACTCAAAATGAAACAAAGTTTTAATAAGAAACAGTGCATGAAGTTGAAAATTCACAAGACATCAAAATACCCTTCACAGGAGAGATTAAAGAATTAAGTGGGAACTACTGGAGTGCAGAGATCCTGGTAGAAGGGTCACAGGACACACTTCACATTTGTTACTGTCATCAGAGTTATTAGCACCCTATGATCTGGAGTTATCTACAATAATAGCAGAGAGCACATCTGATGGTGATCGAAGATTTACTGGTATACAATGACAAAATAGTCATCCCAAGAGCATTGAAACTTGAGATCTTACAACACCTACATCAAGGTCATTTAGATATTACCAAATGCAGAGCTAGAAACGTTATTAGGTTTGGCGGCCGGGTCTCTCGAGGTCGTTGGAAGAAATAATATCCCGATGTATCACATATACAATTCACAGACAGGAATTAAAAGAACCATTAATGTCATCTTCTTGTTCTACAAGGCCATGGGAATACCTAGGAATTGATTTATTTGAGCATAAAGAGAATATGTTCATAATAGTAGATTACTACTCAAGGAGGATTGAAATGAAACAGTTACATGGTCACACATCAGAAGCAGTGATAACATCATTGAAATAAATTTTCACAGTCCATGGATTCCTGATATTGTGATATCAGATAATGGTCCACAATTCATGAGCATAAAGTTTCAAGAGTTTACTAAATTATTTGGATTTGTTTACACAACAAATTCACTGAGGTTTCCTCAGGCTAATGGAGAAGCGGACAGCGATGTCAGAACTGTAAAGGCATTGCTGAAAAAGAATGAGGATTTTCAACTAGCGCTCTTGAGTTAGAGATCCTCACTCTTGCAGAATGGTTTGGCCCCATGCGAATTACTCATAGGAAGAAGGTTGCAGACACAGATTCCTATCCACCCACATACATTGATGCCACAGGTCAAAGACACAGACTTAGAGAAAGTACAAGAAAGAGAGGAATCTTACCAAAGTAAAAAGATGAAACACTATGATAGATGTCACAGAGCAAGAGCATCATCAGATTTTCGTGAGGGAGAACAGGTTTAGGTCAGAACTTAATCGAGATTTGAAGAAATGGTCAAGAAATCACCACACCCAAGATCATACATTTTCCAGATGGAACAGGGAACAGTAAGAATAAATAGAAGAGTTTTGATTGCCATTGAGCAATAGAGTGAAAATCAGAGACCACAGAGGTCACAATCATCAGAAATGAAAAAAGACACTGAAGCATGTGATTCCGGACTATCTGTTTTATTTAATTCTGTTCAACAGCGTCCAGAGATCCAACAGCAGAATGAGAATGCATTATTCCCTAAAAACAAGAGGAGAACAAGGCACAGTAGACTAGTGAAGACTCCACAATGCTTATTGGTGTAAGAGAAGGTAAGGATCTCATAAAAACAGAGGATGGAGAGAGCAGAGTGAACAAGAAGAGGACATGGAGAGAAAAAGAAAACAACATTTACCCAAGACAGCAAAAGATGCTACGTTCCCTGCGATACTTTAAAACATTGAGATGCTCAGAATGATGTAAAGGAAATATCATTTTTTCCTAATATTACTGTGAGATACTTTAAAGCATGCTTCTGGGGGCTATTTTGAGTGTGTGTGCAACTAATTTAATTAAACTAAAGAAGGTCAGACTGCAAGGTTTGAATCATCAAAGGGGTTAAATGTGAAAAACAGACATTTTGAAATGGAGATGGGTAAGCTAAGATGAGGTCTCAGCAGATACAATGTGAATGGAATTTGCATTTTGTAGATAAGTTGAGAGGTTGTTTGATTTTCAAAGGGACATGATAAGATGTTTTACAATTGGCATGCTAAATAAGGCAAAGTTATTAAGTTTATTTTTCCCGAAAGTGCTGATTATAAGGACAACATGAAAGATTGTTATATTCTGGGAAAAGGAATTTCCAAAGCAAGGGTGAAACTATGGGATTTACAGATCAAAAGGGAGGAAATATATTTAAAGAAAGGTGGAAAGCTGTAAGAGGAATGGCCCTGTGAGATCTTGAGAGGTGGACTGTGTGAAATACACCTATGGAAAAGCAGCCTCTAGCCACCCTAGAGAAGTACTAGCTTGGTCCAGAGTGCAAGATTTTGTTTAAAAACGTTGGAGTTCCATTGCTGAATGAGATGGAGAGAGAAGCTGTGGAATAACTTCCTTTTAGCAACAGTGGGTGCTTGTAGTAATATTGCTGCATGTTTTATAGATTAAGAATCTATTTGGACTGTTGCCTGAAAGATGTGTGCAGCTGGGAGTCTAGTTAAGTAGAAATCTTTTAGGAATTGTTATAAGACCAAATTTAACTGTATAACTGTATTCTTGTGTGTTTATCTTTTATTTTCTTTTGTTAATAAATGTTTTAGTTTAATATTTAAAATCTCCAAAAGTGTTAATGAACCCTTTACTTCTGACTTCGGTGTACATATCTTCTCGTAATAAATCACAGAATCCCAGAATTGTTATGGTGCCATTCATGTGAGGCCATTCAGCCCATCATGTCTGCACCAGCTCTCTGGGCATTTTAACTTGGTGCCAATCTCCTGCCTTTTCCCTGTAACCCTGCTGTTTCTATTGTTTCTATTTAAATAATCCTCCAATGCCCTCTTGAATGTCTCATGAATGCAAATTGCAAAATTGTTGTGATAGCTTGACCAAGTTTCCCTTTGGGATTTGGTCAGCCTGGCATTTACCATCTGCCATATCATAACAATGACTAAGAGACTGAAGCATTGGATTTCCAGCAACGTCAGAAAACATTGAAGTCTGAACAGAGACTTTGGGAAGATGTAGTATATTGGAGTATGTAAAGTCCCACAAAGGGTTAACTGTAATAGTTTGTGATGTCATAGAAGAAAATGACATATCCTCATGTGATCTGACAGCCTAGGACAAAGCAACATGGAAAGAAGCTAATGTAAGCGTATAACTGTAAATATGTTACAATAAAGTTAGAGCTTTGCAGCTGGCAGTTTTCGGGTGTTATTGAAACTACTCCAACCTAACTACACAGTAATATATTATGCAGCCATATACGCACAGTATTTGTCACAGAACAAGGCCTGTGCGGTACCTTCCAGGCTGCTAGGCAACCACGCAGCTTAGTGGGAACACTGATGGAGAACTGCCTTCTTGAACCGTTATGGTCTGTGTGGTGTAGGCACACCCTCAGTGCTATTCAAGAGAGAGGTTGGCCCAACAATGAGGATGGAACAATGATATATTTTCAAGTCAGGCTGATGTGTCACTTGGACAGAAACTTGCAGGCGGTGGTGTTCCCAGGTACCTGCTGCCTTTATTCTTCTAGGTGGTGGAGGTCACCAGTTTGGAAGATGCTGGCAAAGAAAGCATGATGAGTTGCTGCAGTACAGCTTGTAGATGGTACACACTGCTGCCACTGTGCGCCAGTGGTGGAAGGAGTGAATGTTTAAGGTAGTGAATGGGGTGCCAATCAAGCTGCCTGTTTTGTCCTGCATGGTGTTGAGATTCTTGAGTATTGTTGGTGCACTCATCCAGGTAAGTGGGAAATATTCCATTGCATTCCTGACTTGTACTTTGAAGATTGTGGAAAGACTTTCAGGAGTCAGGAAGTGATTACTCACTACAGAATACCCAGCACCTGGTTTGTTCTTTAACCACAGAAATTATGAAGCTGATCCAGTTAGATTTCTGGTCAATGGTAACCCTTAGGATGTTGATGGTGGGGAATTAAGTAATGGTAATGCCATTGAATGTCAAGGTGGTGTTTAGACTCTCTTGTTGAGGATGGTCATTACCTGATATTTGTGTGGTGTGATTGTCACTTGTCACTCATCAGCCCAAGTCTGAATGTTGTCCGGGCCTTTCTGCTTACAGGCAATGGCAAACTGCTTCAGTATCTGAGGAGCTACAAATAGAACTGACACTGTGCAAACATCAGCATGCCTTCCCACTTTTGACCCATGGAGGAAAGGTGAAGCATCCGAAGGTGGTTGGGCCTAGATGAATCATTGCAGTAATGTCCTGAGAAGATTGACATCCAACAATAATAAGCATCATCCTTTGTGCTAGTTACGATTCCAACCAGTAAAGAGTTTGCCCCTGGATTCCCATCAACTTCAATTTTACAGGGACTCCATGATGCCACACTTGGTCAAATGCTGCTTTGATATTAAAGGCTGTTACTCTCATTTCACTCTGGAATTCAGCTCTTTTGTCCATGTTTGGACCAGGGCTGTAATGAGGTCAGGAGCTGAGTGGTCCTGGTAGAATCCAAACAGACATCAGTGAACAGATTATTAGTGAGTAAATGTTGCTTGATAACACTGTCCATAATACCTTCATTTTGCTGATGATTTTGAGTATGATGGGGTGGTAATTGGCCAGATTGGATTTGGAGAATTAGTGCAAAGTGATTTCACCTTAGCTTAGTAGTAGCACTCTTATGATGGAATCAGAAGGTCGTGGTTCAAGCACCACTCCAGAGACTCAAGCACATAATGTAGGCTGATAATCCAGTGCAGTATTGTGGGAGTGCTGGAGATGTTGGATGGAATCTTGTGCCCAGCCCTGTCACGAGTTTGATGACTGGGTCATTTAATCAACTGGGAGGGTGGTGGGTGGGTCCCAGCTATCTTCCCACCTCCACCCAGGTTAAGCCTTTGGCGGGAAAACCCATGGTCAACCTTCCCACTCCACCACCAATTAAGACTCTTAAGTGGGCAATTAATGCCGCCACTGGTATTAACCCAATGGCAGGTGGGGGCTTGCCATGCAGGGATCATGACAAGCAAAACCACATGGGGGTTGCCAGCAGATTTCCAATGTGGGGGTGGTTTGGTGGGGAAGGGCAAGGGTGTCTCATTCAAAGGCATTCAGTGCCTGATTGAGTGACCCAGCACCAGGAAGGGCAGCGGTGGGCCAGTTGAAAGCCACACCCTTGCACTTGCAATCGAACCCCCCTTCCCCATGGCGCCCATCCTGGGATTCGGGAGGGTGTCATACCGGCCTCAGCCACTGCGTCCCCTGTGTTAACAAAGAAACCATGATGAGTGGCATGTCAGATGCCTGAGTGAAACAAGATGTGGTGGGCCTTCTCTAAAAACAGTGATGCGGGGCTCTCACTTGCTCTCCAATTCACAGCTGAGAGTTCTGTCACCCTCTCATGCTTCTGCCCGCTGACCTTTGGATGAAACATTAAACTAAGGCCCTGTCTGCTACTTCATGTAGGTGTTTAAGATCACATGGCACTAACTGATGAACAGGGAAGGGCTCCTATAGAGTCCTGGCCATTACTGATCTCTTTGTCTCCCTCCTGAACACAATCAACAACCATTTCAAATCAGTTTAAAATCAATGTCTTCTCCACAATATTTCCTTCATCCAATCATTCTAACAATTCCTTTCACACAACCCTTTCTCCTCACACTCTTTCTTGAGTCAGATGCATCAAAATAATAGTGCACAATTGGTAAGTATTGTTTAAATTCTGTTTGAGCCTGCCTGGGAGCACAGCTCTGAGAGGAAGGCCAAGCTGAGGGTAAATGGAGGCAGTGCGGGAAATCAGGAGGTAACTCAATATCCTTCTCCTCAAGTCTGGCTGAACAGCAGCACTTTAATAAGGCTGGGACCAACCGTCAGAGAATGATGTATGATGATGAGAGACCACAGGTCATTTGATGGAGTTGATTGATGCCGGTGAAGAGTTTGGTTCATTCTTTATTGGCACAGTGAACTGCAAATAAAGTAGATCTATTGGAAAAGTCTATTGGATGGCTTCTGGGTGATAGAGAGCATGCCTTGATTGACAGTCTCTTTATTCTGGTTGTTTTTGTGCTGATGGTGCCTGGTTGAGTCTGTACGGTTGCAGCTTGAATCCAGCCGGTATTGTTGTAATTGAGTGCAATACGCCAACGTGATTCTATGTTTATTTTGATTCACGAAAGCAATTGCAGATATGAAACAGCAGCAAAATTGTACAATTCAGAGTGGCCTACATAAATACTTTTTGATTTAAAAATTGCACCACATGTAATTTTTGCTTGTGTTGATGTCACTATGTAATAGCTATTTTTTTAGGATGTATTTGGTCATTTCTGCATGTTTCATACCAGAGTGTAATAGGTCTTTGAATATTTCTTGCAAGCCTGTAAATCTAAATCTAAATACATTGTGATGTATCTTATTAGATGTTTAATTTCATTGGCCTTTTTTTGTCTTCACTTGAATTTTATCGACACTGGAAAAAATGTGAAAAGGAGTTGAGCTTTTGCAGCTCCTTACTGTCTTTAAGAAGGCTTTATTCATTTCAGTTTTCAGAAGCAGCTCTTGGCACCTTTGTTGCTGATGCCCAGCAAGTAATACTGGCTCATAGAATATCAGCAGTTGACCGATGCAGTACGAACATCATACAAGCAATCAGTCACTTGGAGTGACATGAGAAGGGGGAAATTACAAATTTCTATGTATGACTCACTCCCTTATAAATTTTTCGTGGATATTATTTAACATCACTTGACCACAATTCCCTCATTTGCATACTAACTTAATAGAATAATAGAGGGAGAAAATAAACTTTGAGGGTAAACCAGCAAGTAATATAAAAACGGACAGTAAGAGCATATTTAAATATATAAAAAGGAAGAGAGAGGCCAAAATGAACAGAGGCCCCTTAAAGAGTGAGACTGGGGAAATAATAATGAGGAATCAGGAAATGGCAGGGGAGTTGAATAAATACTTTGCATCAGTCTTCATGATGGAAGACACTAATGGCATTCCAAAAATGTCAAATAATCAGGGGGCAAAATGGGGGAGGAAATAAATAAATCACTAAAGAAAAAGTACTAGGGAAACTAATGGGGCTAAAGGCTGATAAGTCCCCTGGACCTGATGGGTTGCATCCTAGGACATTAAGGGAAGCAGCTACAGAGATAGTGGATGCACTGGTAGTAATCTTGCAAGGATCCTGAGATTTGGAAAAGTACCAGTGAATTGGAAAACTGCCAAAGTAACACCCTTATTTAAAAAGGAAGGGAGATAAAAACAGGTTACTATAGCCCAGTTAGCTTAATATCCGTCATTGGGAAAATGTTAGAGTCCATTATAAAGGGTTTAATAGCAGAGCATTTAGAAATAAGTAATATAATCAAGTAGAGTCAGCATGGCTTCATAAAGGGGAAATCTTGCCTGAAAAATTTATTAGAATTCTTTGAGGAGACAACAAGCAGGATAGATAAAGGGGAACCAGTAGAAGTAATATATTTGAGAATTGAAATGGCATTTAATAAGGTACCACACATAAGGCTACTTAATAAGATAAGAGCCCATGGTGTTATTGGTAGTATATTAGCATGGATAGAGGACTGGCTAACTAGTAGAAGACAGAGAGTTGGGATAAGGGGGGCATTTTCAGGATGGCAACCTGTAACTAGTGGAGTGCCACAGGGGTTAGTGCTGGGGCCACAATTATTTACAATACATATTAATGACTTAAATGAGGGAAGTGAATGTACTATCGCCAAGTTTGCAGATGACAAAAATAGTTGGGAAGGCGAGCAGTGAGGATGACACAAAGAGTCTACAGAGGGATATAGACAGGTTAAGTGAGTGGGCAAAAACTTGGTAGACGGAATCTAATATGGGAAAATGTGAGGTTGTGCACTTTGGCAGGAAGAATAGAGAAGCTGAATATTATTTAAATAGAGAAAGACTGAGGAAAGCTGCAGGACAGAGGGATTTGGGGGTCCTTGTGCATGAATCACAAAAAGCTAGCATACAAGTTTAGCAGGTAATAGGGAAGGCAAATGGAATATTGGCCTTTATTTCAAAGAGAATGGAGTATAAAAATAGGGTAGTCTTGCTAAAACTATACAAGGCACTAGTTAGACCACACCTAGAATACTGTGAACAGTTTTGGTCCCCTTATCTAAGGAAAGATATACTGGCATTGGAGACGGTCCTGGGAAGGTGACTAGATTGATCCTGGGTATGGAGGGGTTTCTTATGAGGAGAGGTTGAGTAGGTCACGCCTGTACTCATTGGAGTTTAGAAGAATGAGAGGTGACCTTATTGAAATATATAAGATTCTTAGGGAGCTTGACAGGGTAGATGCTGAGAGGTTGTATCCCCTTGTGGGAGAATCTAGGACCAGAAGGCATTATCTCAGAGTAAGGTGTTGCCCATTTAAGACAGAGATGAAGAGGAATTTCTTCTTTCAGAGAGCAGTGGAATTCTTTACCACAGCGGGCTGTAGAGGCTGGGTCATTAAGTATATTCGACGCTGAGATAGACAGATTTTTAATCAGTAAGGGAATCAAGGGTTATGGGGAAAAGGCAGGAAAGTGGAACTGAGTATTATCAGATCAGCCATGATCTCATTGAATAGCAGAGCAAACTCGATGGATCAAATGGCCTACTTCTGCTCCTATGTCTTATGGTTTACTTGTGACTCTTAATTGCTCTGTTACAAAAGTAAAGAAAGTGTGCTTAGTAATTTAAAGTGTAGCACCTGTGAGTTTATTTTTGGAGGGGCAGCAGTAACCATATGTGCTTAAATTTAATAATTTTGTAATATTATTTTGTCTCTATTAAATTTCAGTTTTAGCTGGTACTTGGATTCTTTTGAGTCAAGAAATATCCTTCTGTACATTTAAATGAGTTTTGATTTGATCCTGTACATAGTGATCCAGTTGCAGCATGTACAGTTAGTTATCCTTTGTTTCAAACAGCAAAAACTTAAAGCAGTTTTTAAAAAAGCAGAGCATGCTCAAAGGGCTGAATGACCTACTTCTGCTCCTATGTTCTATGTTTCTATGTTTCTTTAATAAGTGAGGGCTAGGCGGCAGGATGTGTTACCATAACAGTCCCTTCAGCTCTGGGAGCGGAGTTCAAAGCCTTTTGATGGGATGAAAGAATGTTGCTGGAAGTGGAATCCGTTTGGGCAGTCTAAACTTAGTTTAGACAATCTCAGGGGGATGGTATAAGAGGCTATCCTAAAGGAATGCTGAGTAACCACGCTGCTGTAGTACAAACCAGGCGGATCATTCAGGTCCCACAATGGTCTATACTGACTCAGCTGATGTAGTCCAGGGTTGCCATAGGTGTATTATAACCAGCTTCAATGTTACAGGACTATTAGGATGAGATGGAGCAAGGTGGGGTTGGAAATTCAGGTTGCTGTCTTTGATTGTTACCCAGTACGTGGGTATGATTTGAGCTTGAAGATTGGAATTTGGCTAAGATCACTTTCTGGGGTGAAAACACCTGACTACGCTGACATGAGAAGCAAACATCAGAGTAAAACCTACTGGCAGATTTTGGGATCATTCCGCAGGATGAGTTATATTCCATGGACACCACAGAGGAAAGAAACTATGAGAGGTAGAGAGCAGATTCATTGGGAGTTAGAAAAATCCACACAGATCCACTTCTGAGTTTAAGTTAAACCAAGTTGTTGGGAAACAGCAGCAGTCAGAGGTTTACTCTGAATCTCATTGTTGCTTGCCTGACCTGGGAACACTTGGTGTTGAGACTGCTGCCCACAGATCTTAGTGTTTATTATATCACCAGATAAATCCTTAATACATACATTTTAGACTATTCTGTTTGCTATTTTAAAACAAATAAGTTAACAGCAACATTTCAGAAGGGAATTGAATAAATATTTGAAAAATAAAAATTGCAATAATATGGGCAAAACAGCAGGGGAATGGGACTAACTGGATTGCTCTTTCAAAGAGCCAGTACAAACTTGATGGGCCAAATAGCTGCCTTCTGTGCTAGATTATTGTATAATTCTATGATTAAAATGTTTGTTGGGGAATGACATTTTAACGCATTGAACATGCATCCATTAATATAACATTGTCAAAAGTAACTTTTTGGCTTAGGCATTCAGACGTTATCCAGAATGCCCGTAAGAGAGGTGAACACCAAGAATGTCTGGATATGTAATAAGGAACATGAAAGCTTGGAGAACCTCCTAAGAAAACACTGGGATGAATCGGGAAAGAGTTTAAGGGCATTTCCACAGGGAACTGTTTCAATGTGCTTTTGTGAGTCCAGTTGCTTTGGTTACTGCCATTTATTAAATGTTTGCTCCTCGAAGATGGGAAAATAAGTGATTTCTTCTCCTCCTTCACAGAAAAGCACGGGTCGTGTGGTTGATGAAGTTAAGGCCATTTGTTACATGCTTTTGTCAGTGGAAACAAAGGAAATAACTGAGGCCATTCAGCAGCTGCAGTCAGTTGTTCTGCAACATCAAAAGGTACAGTGTGACTCAACTCAAGGTAGAGTTAATTCGTCCATGTACTTTGACATAGCTAAGATCCAATATTGGTCAGCTCTGACGCCAGATTGGACCTTTCTGAGATCGGACCGTAAGTGAAATGTTAGCCTGTGACACCACACAATTGATTCTGTAGCTCACGTTCTTCATTGAGAGCCTCATCTCTCAAAATCAGCACACTATTCTTCAGAATGGACCTCAATGGAGCTCAAGAGATTAACCGGCTCAGCTAATTAAAGTCAGTTATGTCACCTTGCCACTGGTATTGCTAATGCGCCATTCTTTTCAGCTATGTAAGACCTATAAATTGGGCCATGTTAGACCGTTGAGCTTCTTATAGTGTCATAGTGTGATTGCAGCACAGGGAGAAGCCATTTGGCCCATTGAGTCCATGCCAGCTCTCTGCAGAGCAGTCCTATCGAATCCATTCCCCCTTCTGTTGTTGAAACTGTGTCTCATTACTGGGTGCAATTGGATGACCTGATTCAAATCTATTGGTTAGGATGAGGCTCTGGCACCGTGGAGTGCATTTATAGTGATTGAGATTTGGCTGAACAAATGAGTAATACCACATCTGTCTAGCCTGAGCACATGTGTAGGATTTCAAGGGATATGATTTTTGCCTGGAAAAAACATACCTGTGGTCTAGTGTATAACTTGATGACTCTCCAGCACCAACTCTCGATTATCTGTCATTCCTGCTTTGTCTGGAATGTCTTTTTCAGCAATCAACGGACAGCCTAGATAATCAAGGCCTACGTCAGACAGTCCTTGACATATATCTTCTGGTCAGCATGCGGGGCAGGCCCCGCTTGTCAACGTGTAAAATGATGTGTGGTGACATCGGACGTGCGTCCCAATGTCACCACATGTCAATCAGATCTTCAGTTTGGTGGGTGAGCACCGGAGTTGGCTGCACGCCCATCGAACTGTCAAAGGCCTATGAAGTCCATTTAAATACCAATTAAAATAATTAACAGCGCTACCCATCCAACCTTAAGGTTGGAGGGCAGGCGAAGAGCCCAGGGCGGCCTTCCCATTTCTCGTGGAACCTCATCCACGGGCGGGAAGAGGTTTCATGAAGGGTTTTTAAGTGTAATAAAATTTTTTATTAAAATTCATTGACTTGTCCTAGCTCATGTGACACTGTCACATAAGGGGACATGTCTGAATAATTTTTTCTTTATTTCAATTTTTCATTACCAACGTGATCTCCCTGAGGCATGGAGCTGCCTCAGGGACATTTCTGCATTCTTTCTCGCTTGCGCAAAAGAGCGCAGGCCCCGACTCTCCCTCCTCCCTACGCCCGCGCAGGGAGTGCTCAGCGCTTCCAGGTGTGCGTCACGCTGGGCGGGCTTAATTGGCCCACCCACGTAAAATGGCGGCGCGCAGCCAATTGTGGGCAGTGATTGGCTGCACTCCCACCCGCTCCGCACCCCCGACGAGGAGAAAATTCTCCCCATAGTGTATATTGCAGTCTTCAAAATGATAGTACCTCCTGCACACAAACCTCCTGACAACTCATTCTGTGATGGAATCTGCCTGCTTACCCAATTATATGATGGAAACCAAAGGACAATTCTTTGGGAGATGACAGGAGGAACATTATACTGGAAAAGATTCAATTGAATTATCATTGAGGAATTCAGAAGTGTGTGCGATACATAGTAAAGTAGAGCAACAAAGTGGTACATGTTGCAAAGCTTTTCTCCCACATGTGGAGCCTCCTTCAACATGAGTGTTGAGTGGACAATTAGAAATTAATCACCAGAAAATCAAGAAGTCCACATTACTGAGTGTGATGCCCTCTTTATGGAGTTCTACATTCCATGCTCCTGTGTTACTATTTGTGAATTAATCTGGGGACAGCTAGAGGATGCAGGAAGCTAACTGCAATTTTATTAAAGCAACTCCAAAAAAGATTTAATTGTTTTTAAAAGAATCAATACCAATCTTCACAGTTTACAACAGCTGAAAACATCAGACAATAAAAACTCTTCCAAATGTCAGTGATCACTTTTGAAAATTGCTACACGAATATATTCATTTAGAGACAACATAGTTCTTCATTTTTTATATCCCAAACACCTACTGAGTCATTCAGGGAGCTGGCAAAATCCACTCAGACAGCATTGACCCAGATTATGGTAAATCACTGAGTGCTCTTAGCAGATAGCTGTTTAGAGGTGGCCACACAAGAGCAAAATGATCCCTTCATCAGTGACCTAGCCTTATTGTTGAGAGAATGAATGATTTTTAACTAACCACACTGAATCCTACACAAAGCTTTTATATACTCTCTTGCTGGGAATCAGAGTGGAGCAGACCTGCGGGAAACCATCAGGAGCTGAGGAGCACCTATAAATACAGACCGGGGATTTGAGTGAGGAGTGGAGCTGAGGAGAGGCTGTTTCACTGTTTCACTGACTGCAGTCCGGTAAAGAGAGAAAAAAAACAATTGTGACATCATAGGAAGCTAGTACATTGATTGGCCGGTAAATGCTCATTCTAAGGGACAGTGTGTGAGAAACCAGCTTAGAACAGGTGAGTTCAGGTAGATCTATAAATAAAAAGAACCAAAATTTTAAAATAATAAACAAAAATTTGAAAACTTTAAAATTAAAATAAAACAATAAAGATTTTTAAAAAAGGAATAAAAATAAAGTAATTTAAACAAACATCAAAAACACAATTTGTAATTAAGAAGCATATAACCTTTAGTTGTCAGTGGTACTAGCATTCAATAAACACAGTAAATTATAGCATACATAGGAAGAATGTAATTAAAGTAAATTAACCAAATGATAGAATGGCGGGACAGGTGTTATGTTGCAGCTGTGAGGTGTGAGAACTTTTGGACGCCAAGGCGATCCATGACAAACACATCTGCAGGAAGTGTAAGCAGTTTAAGAAATTCCGGATCAGGATTATTGATCTGGAAGCTGAAATGCAGACAGTGCGCAACATAAGGGAGGGGGAGAAATACCTGGATACTTTGTTCCAGAAGACAGTCACACCTCTTAGAAGAGGGTCATCTGTTTTGGTCAGCAGTAAGGGAAAGGAGGATGTGACTCAGTGAGACAGGTAATGGGACCAAGCAGACAGTAGTGGAGGAGCCTCAGGCTTTGCAATTGTCAAACAGGTTTGTGGTGCTCACAACCTGTGTGGATGAAAGTGAGGTCTGCAAGGTGGATGAGCTGACTGGCCATGGCACTGTGGTACAGGAAGCTGTTCAAGCCGGAGGAGCAAAAAGGAATGTAGTGGTAATATGGGATAGTATAGTGAGAGGGATTGATACTGTTCTCTGCAGCAAAGATTGAGAGTCCAGGTGATTATGTTGCCTGCCCAGTGCCAGGGCTCGGGACATCTGCTCAGAGCTGGAGAGAAACTTTCGGTGGGAGGGGGAGAATCCAGTTGTTGTGGTCCATGTAGGTACCAATGACATAGGCAGAACTAGGAAAAAGGTTCTGCAAAATCAGTTTGAGGAGCTTGATACCAAATTAAAAAGCAGAACCTCAAAGGTAATAATCTCTGGATTATTACCTGAGCCACGTACAAATTGGCATAGGGCAAATAGGATTAGAGAGATGAATGCGTGGCTCAGAGACTGGTGTGGGAGAAGTGGGTTCTAGTTTGTGGGGCACTGGCATCTGTACTGGGCAAAGTGGGGGCTGTAACATTGGGATGGTTTACACCTGAACCATACTGGAACAAGTGTCCTTACAAATCACATAGCTAGGGAAGTAGAGAGGGCTTTAAATGAAACAAGAGGCATGAGGGATCAAACTTGGGTAGAGGTAGTAATTCAAGGTGTAGAGTCAAGACAGGAGAGCAAAATAGTAATATGAGAAATGAGGGTCAGAGAACGGCAAGAAGAGACGGAGAGAAAAAAAGCTAAGAATACATCAACACTCAAGACAGATGTTACAAACGTAACAAAAAGACAAAACTGAAGACTTTCTATCTGAAAGCATGTAGCATTCATAACCAAGTAAATAAATTGATGGCATGCATTGAAGTAAATAAATATGATCGGACGGCAATTACAGAGATGTGGCTGCAGGACAACAAAGATTGGTTCCTTAATATTGAAGGATACATGACATTCAAGAAGAATAGGAAATTAGGTAAAGGTGGAGGGGTAGCACTGTTAATCAAAGAGGGCATTGGTGCAATAGTTAGAGATGAATTTGGTTCAGGAGATCAGGATGTAGAATCGGTTTGGACGGAGGTGAGGGATAGTAGGGGAAAGAAGTCATCAGTGGGAGTGGCCTACAGACCCCCTAACAGTAGCTACAGTGTGGGATAAAGTATACAAGAGAAAATATGGTGTGCTTGTGATAAAGGAACAGCAATAATCATGGGTGATTTTAATCTACACATAAACTGGAAAAATCAGATTGGCAGAAATAGCCTGGATGAGGAGTTCTTGAAATGCTTTTGAGATACTTTCTTAGAGCAGCATGCTCTGGAACCAACCAGAGAGCAGATTATATTAGGCTTGGTGCTGTGTAACATGACAGGATTAATTAATGACCTTAGAGTAAAGGCACCCCTAGGTGCAGCGACCACAATATGATTGAATTTTGCATCCAGTTTAAAAGGGAAAAGAGTGGGTCGAAGACTAGTATCTTAAACTTAATTAAGGACAACTGTGTGGGGATGAAAGCTGAGTTAGCTGAAATGAACTGGGAAACTAGGCTAGAGGAAAGATCAATACAGAAGCAGTGGTAGACATTTAAGGGGATATTTCAGAGTATTCAGAATAGGTACATTCCATTCCTATTATAAATAAAAATTCTAAGGGGAGGACCCACCATCTGTAGTTAACTAAAGAAGTTAAAAAAGCATCAAACTTAAAGAGAAAGCATACAACTCTGCAAAGCCGAGAAGCAGGACAGATGATTGGACAGAATATAAAGAATGGCAGAGAATGACTAAAAGGTTTATCAGGAGAAAGACATTAGAGTATGAGAGGAAGATAGCTAGAAATGTAAAAACTGATAGCAAGAGTTTCTACAGGTATTTAAAAAGGAAATGAGTAAGTGAAGTGAGTGTTGGTCCACTGGAGAGTGTCAATGGGGAGTTAATAGTAGATAATAAGGAAATGGCTGAAGAAATGAACAAATATTTTGCTTCTGTGTTCACTGTAGAGGATATAAAAAACATCCCAGCACTGGCTGCAAATCAGGAGGTGAACAGGAGAAAGGAACTTGGTGAAATTGAAATCACTAGGGAAACGGTACTGAGCAAATTGATGGAGCTGTGGGCTGGCAAGTCTCCAGGTTCCGATGGACTAGATCCTAGGGTTTTAAAAGAGGTGGCTAATGAGGTAGTCGAGGCACTGGTGTTAATTTTCTAAAATTTGCTAGATTCTGGAAAAGTTCCATCAGACTGGAAAATAGCAAATATAACTCCTATATTCAAGAAGGGAGGGAGGCAGAAGACAGAAAGTATGGGCCAGTTAGCTTGATGTCTGTTGTGGGGAAGTTGTTAGAATCGATGATTAAGGAGGTTATAGCTGAGCAGTTAGAAGAGCTGAAGGCAATTGGAAAGAGTCAGCATAGTTTTGTGAAAAGAAGATCATGTTTAACCAATTTATTAGAGTTTTTTCAAGCAGTAACATACGTAGTGGATAAAGGAGGGCCTGTAAAATACAGTACTTGTATTTACAGAAGGCATTTGATAAGATGCCACATCAAAGATTATTACAGAAAATTAAAGTGCATGGTGTAGGGGGTAACATTAACATGGATAGAAGATTGGCTGGCTGGCAGAAAGCAGAGAGTATGCATAAGGGGGTCTTTTTTCGGATTGGCAGGATAAAACGAGTTGAGTCCTACAGGGGTGTGTACTGGGGCCTCAACTTTTTACCATTTATATCAATGACTTAGATGAGAGGAGTGAAGACATGGTAACTAAATTTGCAGATGACACAAAGATAGGTAGGAAAGTATGTTGTGAAGACGATATGAGATGGTTGCAGATGGATGTAGATAAGTTGAGTGAGTGGGCAAAGATCTGGCAATTGGAGTTGAATGTGGAAAAGTGTGAAATTGTTCACTTTGGCAGGAAGAACAAAAAAGCAGAGTATTACTTAAATGGAGAACGGCTGCATAATTCTGAGGTGCAGAGGAATCTAGGTGTTCTAGTACACGAGTCACAAAAGTTAGTATGCAGGTACAGCAAGTAATTAAGAAGGCAAATGGAATGCTATCCTTTAGTAAGAGAGGAATTGAACATAAAAGTAAGGATGTTATGTTTCAGTTATATAGAGCATTGGTGAGACCGCACCTCAAATACTGCGTACAGTTTTGGTCTCTTTATTTAAGGAAACATGTAAATGCATTAAAGGCTGTTCAAGGGGGTTTATTAGATTGATATCCAGAATAATTGGGTTGTCTTTTGAGGAAAGGTTGGACAGACTGGGCTTGTTTCCACTGGAATTTAGAAGAGTGAGGAGTTATTTGATTGAAGTATACAAGATCCTAAATGGCCTTGACAAGGTGGACATTGAAAGAATGTTTCCTCTTGTGGTGAGTCCAGAACTAGGGGCACTGTTTTAAAATTAGGGGTTGCCCTTTTAGGGCAGAGATGAGGAGAATTTTTCTGAGGGTTGTGAGACTTTGGAACTCTCTGCCTCAGAAGATGTTGGATATTTTTAAGACAGAGGTAGATAGATTCTTGTTAGGCAAGGGTTATCAGAGTTAGATGGAAATGTGGAAATCAACACACAAGAAAATCAGCAATGATCTTATTGAATGACGAAGCTGGTTCGAGGGGCCAAATTGTCTATTCCTGTTCCTATTTCTTATGCTCTTATGAAGTGAGGTGTCATGTGCTTAGTAATCTGAATTTGTACGTGTTTGATGTGATGTAATATTTAAGTCACATGCACTGAACCATTCCCAGTTAAAAAGCCATCAAGTGATCCCTACTGGAAGTAAGTTTGTTTGGGCCTTGGATGAACCTGAACCACAAAGCCCTCCAGGGTCAAACAGCCAGCTGACGTTTTCTATCACAGCTCAAAGCTGAAGGATGGTCTATTTGGTCAGTGTTCTGGAGAGTGGCTGATGCTCCAGCAAGGAAACAATAGCATCAGGAGAGGAATGTGAGGACAGGAGAAATAGGAGCAGTGGAAGGCAATTCTGCCCCTTGACCTACTCTGCCATTCAGTAAGATCATGACTAATCTTCTACCTCAACTTCACTTTCCCACCCTACCACCATATCCCTTTATTCCCAATGTTTCTAAAAATATTCATCTCATCCTGGAATATACTCAACAATTGAGAAGCCACAACCCTCTGGTATACAAAAATTCTAAAGTTTCACAACTCTGATTAAAGAAATTTCTCCTCAGTTCAGTTCTAGATGGCTGAACTCCTTACCTTGCGAAAATGGCCCCTCAATTTAGACTCTCAAGCCATGGGAAATAACTCTCACCATCGACCCTGTCAAGCCCTCTTATGAATTTTATACATTTCAGTGAAATCACCTCTCATTGTTCTAAAGTCTGGAGAACATAGGCCCATTCTATTCAATCTCTCCCCATAGGGCTGTTCTCTTCTACCAAAGAAGAGGAAAAGCTGTGAATTTTAAATTAAACCAATATAAAAACAAGGAGTGCAGAATCAAGTCGCTTATTTTGCAAATACCTTTGGGAAGAACCCAATATGTTGTCCTGTTGCCTAACTCAGCCTCATCAAGGTAGAGAAAACTTTTAAAAAGCTAAAGAAGTAAATACACCTCATTTTGCGGAATTTGTTATGAATAAATTGTTTAAATTGTCTATTATATATTGTCCCTTTGTAAATACTAACCGACAAAATAAAACCATTTCCTGACAAAGCAGTTAATAAAATTATAGGGATTCATGTGGAGCACAAATCCAGCTGGGCCACAGCTCTGCCTGACAGACAGTAGACGGAGCCTCCAGATCAGAGGTGGACTGCCATGGATTCTCTTTCAATTAGGAATGGGAAACTGAAGGCAAGGTGACTTCGAACTCTTGGTATGTGCAGCCAAGGGGTGAACTTCTCAGCAGCAACACATTTACACCAAGAGTCCCACCAAAAATCTTAAACCCTTCTTGCATGTTTATTAGATAGCTCATGATAACAGTAAAATGCTATTGTGAGGAAATTTTTTCTACAAGATTGCCTGCGCTTTGCTGCTTGTACCAACTTGTCTCATTTGGCCAATAGGATCCAGAAGGCCATTGGTTCATGCTCCACTTTCTGGAACATTTATGGTTACATCACAGTGCATGACTGAAAGAATGCTTTATCATAAGAGCTGCCATCCTTTATGTGAGATGTTCAGCTGAGGTTTTGTCAGTCAGTAGCTTAGGGGGATATAAAAGATTCCATGACACTCTTTGTGGCAGCTCAGGCAGGGGTTTGTCCCGGGTGGCATTCCTACCCCCCACCCCCCCATCCCCCTCACTTCTTACACACACCCCACCACCTCAGTCAACACCATTGAAAACATATTGTCTGGCCATTGCTGATCATGCAACATTGCTGCCAGTAAAATTCCACATTGCTCTATGTAAAAACAGTGACCACACCACAGTGCATTGCACACACAGTGGACTCTCCCCCATGGCGAGTTTGGTTGCCAGGGGCATTTAATCAGGCGGGAGGGTGGGAACTCTGCCACCTTCCCGCCTCCAACCCGATTAAATCTGTGACGGGAAGGCCTGATTACGGCCTTCCTGCCTCACTGCCAATTGAGGCACTTAACTGAAGCCATGTAATACCCACTTAAGGGCCTTATCCTGCCCAGCAGTGAGCGGGGATTGTGGGTATTTACCATGTGGAGAACACGACAAGCAAGCCCGTGTGGGGTTGTTTGTGGGCTCCCAGCCGGGGGACAGGCCCTTGTTCAAAGGCATTCAGTGCCAGATCGAGTAACCCAGCATCAGGAAGGGTGGACCCCACTGAAAGCCACCCCCTGCCCTACCCCCGTGACCTGCACCCTGCAATCTCCCTCCTGCCATCACTCATCTCTGACCTGACAGCCAGCAATGATCCTCGGTCTCAGGTGGATGTCATACCAGCAGCAGCCACTGCCTCCCTGGTGATGCTACTATTCAGTAGAACAGCCGGCATCTGATTGGCTGGAAGGTTTCAGCAGGTGGGATTTCTGCCCCTTGGGTCCTTGATCCTGGGGTAAGGCCTGTCAAGTGCCTGAGTGGAATAAGTGTGGCAGGCCTTCCCAAAAAGAGAAAAAAAGGGCTTCTACCAGCTCCCCAGCTGGCTGCTGAGATCCCTGTTGCCTCCACAAGATTCTACCCAGTGTTTTGTGACATGCTGAGAGATGTGACAAGATGCTATATTCATGAAGTTCTTCCCCAAAGTATTCAATATCCTGCAGTCAATTTATTCAGTGAACATATGGACAAACAGATTAAACTGTGTTGTGGGGCAATAAGCTGTACGTTGCAGCTCATGTGAACTATATCTGATAAATAATTAAACACAGTTGCCGAAGGGGGCTGTACTTAAATTGTGAACTATTCTGAAGCTTGTTTTCTAGGTTGACAGATATGGTTTGTATGTGACGTGACGTGACGTGACGTGACGTGACGTGACTGCCCTGCCCTGCCCTGCCCTGCCCTGCCCAGCCCAGCCCAACCCTACCCTACCCTCTCATCAGCGGTCTCCATATCCATGGTGCACCAGCTTTCCCACCAATCAGAAAGTGAATAGACTCTTCATTCCCTAATTGGATGATTCTTGACCATCAGTCAACGAGCCTCATTTCCCATGTCCAATATTCTTTATAATTAGTAGACAAAAATGCTCAAAGGTTTTTTTTTAAAGATTCTTCTTTTTTTGCCCCTTTGGTTTTTCTCTTGGCTTGCTTGCAATGGTTTTGGGAAGATTCCTGGAAACTCCCCTGAGTCAATCCTGGAAGATTGGCAATTATAATTATATATGCAGTCTCAGTTGAAAACCATTCTCATTATTATTGAATGCTGACTACTTCCTATTCTCCAGATTTACATGGTGAATAAGTAGACATTAAAATGGTGTTCCCATTCATCAACCAATTGCTGTTGTTTTCGAAGCATGAGTGCAATAGTGACATATGCCTGAAAAGTAGATAAGCAGCTAACAAAAGGCTATAATTAAATGTTCTTGAGCACATAGTTGTCTGCTGTGATTTACATACCAGTTAACTCTATTAACTGTCAAAATGGCAGCTAATTTTAGGCCTGAATATCTCAAGCTGACCACCAGATGGTGATCTACCATTGGTTGAATCAGGCCGAACAATCACAGATGTAGCTTAAAATAGGTGAAGTAAATTGTAATTGAGTTTTCTGTCCAAATACCCCTTCGCTCAAAAGGTTGTGACCAATTCTGAAGCTTATAAGTCCAGCATAGAGTTATAGTTATGGTTATGGTTATGAGTTATATTGTACACCTGCTGCTGCTTCAAAGTCACACAAGTAATAGCCAGTGGCATTAGGCAGCGGGAATCGGTCTAATCTATCTGGCACCGTTTTGAAGCGACACTACATAAACAAACTTCCCCCCATCCCCAACCTTCCCCAGCCCCCACCCCCCCTACAGAATCTTGCAGTAGAAGTGGAGGCCAGTTGACCCATCATGCCTTTGTCAGCTTTTTGAAAGGGTTGTCCAATGAGTCTCAATCAATCCCCCACTTTTATTACACAGCACGCAAATTGTTTCCTTTTCAAGAGTATGTCCAATTCTTTAATGAGATAAATAATCAGCAACTCGTTGTTGATGCTGAAATTACAGTCAGTGAGTGAAACCTAAGTCTGAGTGCCTCTGCAAAGCTGAAGGAGCCAAATGAGAATCTGAGGTGTGTGGAACATGAAAAACCTGTCCTGACAATCATGTCTAAATTTGTCTGGGCCAGGGCAACCTTTTTCATTTGACATTTTCATGTTTATTAAGTTATCATAACCTCCATTGTGTTATCCATGTCAGAATCCTTTACCACAGACTGCAGCCAAACCATATAATTATACCATAACCATGGAGCATACAAAGTGCCTAAGGAGTTCCAGGGGAGGTTCATGATACGAACATATGAATTAGGAGCAGGAGTAGGCCATTCAGCCCCGCGAGTCTGCTCCACCATTCAGTAAGATCATGGCTAATCTGATTGTAACCCAACTCCACATTTCGCCCTCTGGGTAATTAAGAATCTACCTAGCTCTGCCTTAAAAATATTCAAAGACTCTGCTTCCACCATCTATTGAGGAAGAGAGTTCCAAAGACTCACAACCCTCCGAGGGAAAAAAATTCTCCTCATTTCTTTCTTAAATGAGTGACCCCTTATTTTTAAACAGTGACCCCCTAGATTCTCCCACAAGTGGAAACATCCTCTCCACATCCACCCTGTCAAGACCCCTCAGGATCTTAAAGATTTTGATCAAGTCGCCTCTTACTCTTCTAAATAACAGCAGATACAAGCCTAGTCTGTCCAGCCTTTCCTCATAAGACAACTCACCCATTCCTGGTATTAGCCTAGTAAACCTTCTCTGAACTGCTTCTAACGTATTTACATCTTTCCTTAAATAAGGAGACCAGTGCTGTACATAATACTCCAGATGTGGTTTCACCTGTGCCTGTACAACTGAAGAGTAACCTCCCTACTTTTCTAATAATTTCCCCTCACATTAAACAGTAACATTCTATGAACTTTCCTAATTACTTGCTGTACCTGCATACTAGACTTCTGTGATTCATGCATTGGACACCCAGATCCCGCTGAATCTCAGAGCTCTGTAATTTCTCACCATTTAGATAATAAGCTTCTTTTTTATTCTTCCTGACAAAAAGGACCATTTCACATTTTCCCACATTGTACTCCATTTTCCAGATCTTTGCCCAGTCACTTAACCTATCTCTGTCCCTATGTAGCCTCCTTATGTCTTCTTCACAATTTACTTTCCTATCCTAACTTTGTGTCATCAGCAAATTTAGCAACCATACCTTTGGTCTCTGCAACCTAGTCATTTATATAAATGGTAAAAAGTTGAGACCACAGCACTGATTCCTGTGGCACACCACTCATTACACTCTGCCAACCAGAAAAGAACACATTTATGTTAACTCTTTGCTTCCTGTTACTTAGCCAATCTTCTATCCATGCCAGAATGTTATCCCCTATACCTTGAGCTTTTATTTTCCACAATAACCTTCGATGTGGCGCCTTATCAAATGCCTTCTGGAAATCCACCAGTTCCCCTTAATCCACAGCACATGTGACTCCTTCAAAGAACTCCAATAAATTTGTTAAACGTGATTTCCCTTACACAAAACCATGTTGACTCTAGCTGGTTGCCCTGAATTTTTCTAAGTGCCCTGCTACAACACCTTTAATAATACCTTCTAACATTTCCCCTATGACTGATGTTAGGCTAACTGGCCTCTAGTTTCCTACTTTCTGTCTCCCTCTCCTTTTGAACAAAGGATTTACTTTTGCTATTTTCCAATCTAATGGAACCTTTCCTGAATCTAGGGAATTTTGGAAAATTAAAACCAATGCATCAACTATCTCACTGGCCACTTCCTTCAAGACCTTAGGGAGAAGTCCATCTGGGCGCAGGGATTTGTCAGCCCACAACCCGAACAATTTGCTCAATACCACTTCCCTGGTGATTATAATGTTCCTGAGTTCGTCCCTCCCCTCCATTTCCTGATTTATACCTATTTCTGGGATGTTACTTTGTCCTGTGTGGTGAAGACTGATGCAAAATACCTGTTCAATTCATTTGCCATCTCCCACTTTCCATGATCAGTTCCCCAGATGTACTTCCTATAGGACCAATGCTCACTTTGTTAACTCTTTTCTTATTTAATTATCGATAGAAACTTTCACTATCCATCTTTATATTACTAGCCAATTTTCTATTGTACTCTAATTTCTCCCTCCTTATTAACCTTTTTGATAATCTATGCTACTGATACTATTTTTGACTTTTTTAAGTTAACCACAGATGGTGGGCCCTCCCCTTGGAATTTTTTTTTCTCATTGGAATATATCTATTCTGTGCATTCTGAAATATTGTTTTAAATGTCTACCACTGAACTTCTATTGACAAATCCCTTAACCTCATTTGCCAATTCACTTTAACAAGTTCTGCTTTCATGCCCTCATAATTGCTCTTATTTTAGTTCAAAATACTAGTCTTGGATGCACTCATCTTCCCTCAAAGTGAATTTAAAATTTAATCATAGTATGATCGCTGCTACCTTCATTAGGAGGTTATCAATTAATCCTATCTCGTTACACATTACCAGGTCTAGTATAGCCTGCTCTCTGGTTGGCTCCAGAACATGCTGTTCTAAGAAACTACCACAAAAATATTCTATGAACCCCTCATCTATGCTACCTTTGCCTATCTGATTTTTCCATTCCATATGTAGATTAAAATCTTCCATGATTATTTCCATATTTTTCTGAGAAGTTCCTATTATCTCTTCCTTTTTATTCTATCCTACTGTGTAGTGACAATTAGGGGGCCTGTACACCAGCCCTACAAGTAACTTCTTGCCTTTATCATTTCTCATCCCAACCCAAACCACTTCTGCATCCTGGTTTTCTGAACCTAGGTCATCCATTTCTAATGTGGTAATACCATCATTAATTATCAGAGCAACCCCTCCACCTTTTCCTAACTTCCTGTCCTTCCTAAATGTCACAAAACCTTCATTATTCAGGCCCCTATCTATGTCATCTTGTAACCATGCTTCTGTAATGGCTATCAAATCATATTTATTTATTTCTAATTTGCGCTATCAGTTCATCTGTTTTGTTTCCAATGCTATGTGCATTTAGATACAAAGCCTTTAGTTTTGTACTTTTATTATTTTTGTAATGTCTAGCTTGCCTGCTGATTTACTCTTAGATTTGTACTCTCTGTCCCTTCCTGTCATGGTCTGTTTATCATTTCCCATTTTAGTATGTTTCTGTCTTGCCTTTTCTCTATTATTTGGTTGACCATATCTTCCAAAATTTGATCCCTTGCTCCTGCTATTCAGTTTAAAACACTCCCTACTTCCCTAGTTATGTGGCTTGTGAGGGCACCATCCCCAGCATGGTTTAGGTGTAGACCATCCCAACATTACAGATCCCACTTTCCCCAATATTGGTGCCAGTGCCCCATGAACCGGAACCCACTTCTCCCACAACAGTCTTTGAACCAAGCATTCATTTCTCTAATCTGATTTTTCCTATGCCAATTTGCACATGGGTCAGATAATAATCCAGAAATTATTACCTTTGAGGTCCTGCTTCTTAATTTGGCACCTAACTCCTCATACTAACAATGCAGAGCCTCCTTCCTCATCCTGCCTATGTCATTGGTACCTACATGGGCCATGGCCACTGGCCTCCCCCAACCTTACCCCCCCAACCACCCTCCACTGCAAGTTCCTCTCTAGCGCTGAGCAAATGTCCCGAACCCTGGCACCGGGTAAGCAACACAGCCATCTGGACTCTCGCCCCTTGCGACAGATAATAGTGTCAATTCCCCTTACTATACTGTCCCCTACTATCACTACGTTCCACTTGAATGGCTTGTTGTACCACAGTGGCCTGGTCAATCAGATCATCCACCCTGCAGCCTCACTCTCATCCAAACAAGCTGAAAGAACCTCAGACCGGTTGGACAATTGAAGAGGCTTACACTCCTGCCCTCTGGATCCCCTTACCTGCCTCGGCTGCAGTCACACCTTCCTGTCCCTGACCACCTTCCAAATCAGAAGACCCTATTCTAAGGGGTGTAACTGCCTCCTGGTACAAAGCATCCAAGCAATTCTTCCCCTCCCTGATGTGTTGCAGTGTCCACAGCTCAGCCTCCAGCTCAGTGACTCTGAGCCAAAGCTCCTCGAGCCACAGATACTTACTGCAGATGTGTTTTCCCTGGAAAACACTGGTGACCAGGAGCTCCAATATGCTGCAGCCTTGACATGTCCCTGTCCTGCCATACTTAGGTGCTTTAATTAATTATTTAATTATTTGATTCAATTATTTATTTTCTTTTATATATTTATTAATCTTATCACAAATTTCTGCACTATTTTAAATCCTAGGAATTGAACAGACCTTGATCACTTACCAGATACCAGACAGCTAGCTTCTTTCCTTGTCATCGAGCGTGAACCAGTTCCTACAGGGTGAAAAAGTTAGATAAAGCAAAGGAGCACCTCCCTCCCCTCCTCACCAAACTCCCTCAGCTCACCAAACTCACACACTCCGTTGAGGTCACACACTCTGCTGTGGTCACACTGAGAATGTCTGAATTTATATGTTCAAAACAAAGGGATTAGCTGAGCCCAGGTACAAGAAGCCCTGTTCAAGATAGTTTCCTTAATTAACTATATCAGCCTGCCAGCGCATAGCTTCCTTCTCCCTGCTTAGGCCCCTAGATGAGACTTAGAATTTAAACAAAACTTGCAGTTAAACAGTACTTGCAATTAAATGTTAAATACAGTCAATATTAGGTTTTTAGAAAGATATTTAAGTTTCCCTCAGCTCACCAAACTCTCACACTCCATTGAGGTTGTGCACTCATGACGCGCCAATATTGTATTTTTTCCCTAATCTGGATAAATTGTCAGGGAAAGAATCTAATTCCTTGTGTAAGGCCTACCATAAAAACAACAACAGCACTAACTTGCATTTATATAGCACCTTTAAAATTGTAACACATCCTAAGCTGCTTCACAAGTTTGCTATCAGATAAAATTTACCACTGAGCCACACAAAGTGATTTTCGGACAGGTCACCAAAAGCAAATAGGTAGATTTTAAAGAGTATCTGAAAGGAGAAGGGAGAGTTAAAGAGGTGGAGTGGTTTAGGTAGGGAATCCAGAGTTTAGGTCCTAGACAGCTGAAGGTAAGGCTGTCAATGGTGAGGCGAAGAAAGTTAAGGATACACAAGATTTCACAACACCTCTGAAAAGTGATGATGCAAACTTATCTTTAAACTGGTCTACACGACTAAAGCAAAATCTCCAGAAGAAAGTCACATGAATGGTAAATTATGGTTTTTGTGGTGTATTGCTACATGATTCTCTAAGCAGTTGCCTTGGCACCACTCAGTGTCCACAGAAATCTCCTTACATCACAAGTCACCTCTCATGAAGACACCTGGTGACACTTCATTGCTGCTTATCATGTGAGTAGATGCAATTTACTGCAATCATCACCTTTTTCAAAACTGTCGTGGGATGTAATCTGCCCACTTGTCCAATTAAAGATTTTGCCAGCCCGCTGACTTATGTTGATCAGTGCATTTTAGCAATCTGACAATGTCGCCTTCAAATCCATCTCTTGTTCTGCGTGTATCATTCGTGCAATTATTGACAGAGGCCTAATTCATATTTTCAGAATTCAGATTTAAGACTGGAGCAGCCTTTAAACAGTATGAAGTCAGGTTCTACCATTTGAAAAATGATTTTTTTACAGTACGGTAACACAGAGCCGATGGGTTCAAAGGCTTTTGGATCTGACTTTAAATCAAGGCCCCCTCTGCCCTCTCAGGCTGACATGGCTGTCATTGATAGGGCGAGGGAAGTTAAGAATACATAAGATTTCACAAAACCTGTGAAAACTAGTGGCACAAACTTATATTTAAACTGGGCTACACAACATAGAAACAGAAATTAGGAGCAGGAGTAGGTCATTCAGCCCTTTGAGCCTGCTCCACCATTTAATATGATCATGGCTGATCCTCTATCTCAACACCATACTCCTGTTCTCTCCCCATACCCCTCGACACCTTTAGATTCTAGAAATCTATCTATTTCTTTCTTAAATATATTCAGTGACTTGGCCTCCACAGCCTTCTGTGGTAGTGATTTCCAAAGGTTCACTACCCTCTGAGTAAAGAGGTTTCTCCTCATCACAGTCCTAAATGGCCTACCTGTATCCTGAGACTGTGACCCCTTGTTCTTTACTTCTCCCCCCCACCCCCAGCCAAGGGAAACATCATACCTGCATCGGGCCTGTCCAGCCCTATCAGAATTTTATACGTTTTAATGAAATCACCTCTCATTCTTCTAAACTCCAGTGAATACGGGCCTATTCGACCCAATCTCTCCTCATATAATCATCCTACCATCTATGGAATCAATCTGGTGAACCTTCGCTGCACTCCCTCTATGGCAAGTATATCCTTTCTTAGCTAAGGAGACCAAACTGCACACAATACTCCGGGTGTGATCTTACCAAGGCCCTGTACAGCTGCAGTAAGCCATCCTTGCTCCTGTACTCAAGTCCTCTCGCGATGAAGGCCAACACACCATTTGCTTCCTTAACTGCTTGTTGCACCTGCATGCTTGCTTTCAATGATTGGTGTTCAAGGACACCCAGGTCCCTTTATACATCAACAATTCCCAATCTATCACCATTTAAATAGTGGTCTGTCATTCTGTTTTTCCTACCAAAGTGGATAATTTCACACTTATCCACATTATACTGCATCTGCCGTGTATTTGCCCACTCACTCAACTTGTCTAAATTGCCTTAAAGCCTCTTAACATCCTCCTCATTGCTCACATTCCTACCAAGTTTTGTGTCATCAGCAAACTTGGAAATATTACATTTGGTTCCCTCATCCAAATAGTCGATATGTATTGTGAATCGCTAAAACAAAATCTCCAGAATAGAGTTATGTGAATGGTAGGGCGCATTTTCTGGTGTATTGCGACATGATTCCCTAAGCAATTGCCCTGACACCACTCAGTGTCCACAGAAATCTCCATACATCACAAGTCACCTTTCATGAAGACATCTGCTGACACTTTGATTCTGCTTATCATGTGAGTAGATATAATTTACTGTAATCATCCTCATATAGTTGTAATCATGTGGATCCCATGACTCTAATTTGAAGAAGAACAAAATAATTATTCCCCAGTATCCTGACCAACATTTACCCTTCAATCAACATCACAAAAATCAGTAGATACAGCCATAATCACATTGCTGATTGTGGGAGTTTGCAGTGCCCAGATTAGCTGCACGTTTCCTGCATTACAGCAATGAGCACACTTCAAAAATAATTTATTGGCTTAAAATGATTGAGACATTTTGAGGTTGTGAAAGCGCTGGATAAAAGCAAGGCTTTTAAGCCTTTCACTTAGAGAATCTCAGTGCTTCCATGATTGAAGATCTATGTCTCATCTAGCCAATGGAACTAAAATTTGTTCTTGAAAATCAAGTAAATGAGCAGCAACACTGCTATATCTGCCTGATGAATGCACCTCTAAGGTATGATTTGGTTGTACTCCCCCTGTCCCATATGCTATTCTTTTACTAGCCTTGTTAAAATAGTTCAGACATAAAAGGTTGTTTCCATCACAGTATGAGAGCTTCAGTTGAGGAACCAAATCTGTCATAGGTGAGATAGCTGAATCGCCTCCTTCTGTGCTAACAATTCTATGATTCCTGAATTCAAATGTGAAAATCCAATTTCAGTTGGAAAGTGCAATACTTTTTTATTTTTAAATCTAATCTTGTTGCATGTCCTCTTTTCAAGGGTAGCTACCCACGTTTTGGCATCAGATCCAAAAACTCTCCACCAAGGTGAAAACATAGTACATCTCCTTTATATCCTATGGGTGGCCACCACAAGTGGAGTATTTTACTTTTGAATTCCTGGACAGACCATCATAATTTGTGTGTTCCCGCTTGGCTTCAAATTTGTATGTGATCAAAGATTCTACATACCTCGCGATCTGAATTGTGTGCCTGGGCTATTCCTGAATTAGGTTAACGCAGTACAGGAGATATAATTCTATCCAGAGAAACTAAGTGTCATCAGATTGAGAATTAATGCTAGTGTTGGGTTAAATGCCAACTTGTGTAAAGAGTGGTTTCTGTAAATCACTTGAGACGTTGCTGCACCAATTCCTGCATACATCTCCGTCTGAGGCTAAATGAATTTGGCATTTAGAACAGCAAGAGAAACTGGTAAGGAATGACAAATTAGACTTTTTGTCCCCTCCTCCAGTGGACCAATCCACAGTCTCCTCTAGGAGGGGTGACTAAACAATCAAGAAGGAGAAATTCTCACCCACCCTCTCTCCCAGATGGACAACAGATTTAATAGTCCAAGTGATAAATATCAATTTATATTTTTTAGTGCAATTCCGCAGTTGATATTTTTTAACTCATGGGGAGGGTTTATTACACTTATTACACTATTACACGGAATATTCTCCGTGAATTATGATGTTTGTTGTTTATGTACAGTGTGAATAAGCTCATTTGCACAATATTATTCTGATTATTTTAAATTTGATGCATATCAATTAAATTCTCATCAAAAAGTTGATAACCAAGTCAGTTAAACATACCAATGCACATGTAATCAGACATGACCTGCAGTGTTTGTATGAATTAACCTACCTTCAATAGCAGTGGAAATTCCTAAACATCTGGATTTATTGCTTTACTTAAATAGCCAGAGAATAATTTTTTCAGTAACTAATCAGCCGTCATTTTTTTTCCACTTTCAGGCTTCATTTCATACAGTTCAATTGCCGAACAAACAAGGTAAAAACTTGCTTTTATTTATTCATTCACAGGACGTCGGCATCGCTGGCTAGAGCAGCATTTATTGCCTATCCTTAATTGTCCTTGAGAAGGTGGTGGTGAGCTACCTTCATACATCCACAACAGTTCATATGGTGTAGGTATACACACAAGTTAGGAAGGCAGCTCCAGGATTTTGACCCAGTGACAGTGAAGGACTGGTGATCTAGCTTCACATCAGGTTGGTGTGTGGCTTGGAGGGGAACTTGCATGTGGTGATAGACTTCATTTATTACATTTGCGAGTATGCTCCTTGTTTATGCTGAGCTGGTCTAAGCGGTTTAGTTGTTGAGGTTTTTTATTTCTTTTTGGTATGAGTGTGACACCAGCAAGGCCATCATTTATTGCTCAACCCTAGTTGCCCTGAGGGCATTAAGAGTCAATGGGGTAATATAGGACTAGAGTCACGTAGGACACCAGCAGGCGCAGCAGGCTCCCTTCCCTGAAGGACAATAATGAACCAGTTGAGTTTTCGCAACAATCTGGCAGCTTCATTTTCATTGTTGATTGATGGTATCCCACAATTCACCACAAATATTTAATTCATTTTCACAAGTTTCCAGGGTGGGATTTGAACTCAGAAACTCCAAGTTGCTAAAAGTCAATACCATAATTAGTATTATTGCTGGGAAGGGTGAATATTAAGTTATATTCATTTTCTTTTCTCAAGTCTTTACTGGGCATTATTCCTCAACTGAGGCGCTGGCCAGGCTTGGGCCTTGTAGCAGGCTCCTTGCAATCTATTGTCCATAGCTGACTGTAAGGATATGTACATATATAAAAACAAAAAAACTGCGGATGCTGGAAATCCAAAACAAAAACAGAATTACCTGGAAAAACTCAGCAGGTCTGGCAGCATCGGCGGAGAAGAAAAGAGTTGACGTTTCGAGTTCTCAAGTTCTGTCGAAGGGTCATGAGGACTCGAAACGTCAACTCTTTTCTTCTCCGCCGATGCTGCCAGACCTGCTGAGTTTTTCCAGGTAATTCTGTTTTTGTAAGGATATGTGGGCAACTTGTCTTCTTATATTTCACTTCACTCGGCTTGGCACTTCTCAATAACAGCACTGCCTTAATTAGAAAGTCACTATTAGGGCATTGCATGTTAAACCAGGCAATACCATCTGCATTATGAAGCGAAACCAGAACAAGAGATCAAACAGCATCTGAAAAGATAGGTTAATATTTCAGAAACTAATCTTATCTTTGAACTGCATGCAAAGCATTCACCTTGTGATATCTCTTTTTAGTTGTTGACAAATTTGTTTACTTATAGCCTTCCCTGGGATGGAGGGCTGAGGGTGAGTGGGGTGATTATCAGATTTATTTCATTTTACTTTGCCCTGATATCCTCTGTAGAGTGTTCATTCACACTTGGAAGTAAAACCAATGATGACAATATTAAATATCATTTATTTAGCAGCTGTAGTATCCCAAGTTGCGTCACAAATATGTACTGAGGCAGGAAGGAAGAGATTGGCAGAGGTGATGAACAGTTTGGTCATCAGACACTCTGAGGCCTCTTTTAGAGATGGAGAGGGGTGATGAGAGGTTTAAGTTGGGGGTGGGGGTGAGTGGGGGGGGGTTGGGGATGGATGGGGGGGTTGGGTTGGGGGGGTGAATGGGGGTGTGGGGGTGGATAGGGGGGTGGATGGGGAGTGGGGGTGGATGGGGGGGTTGGGGGTGGATGGGGGGTGGATGGGGGGTGGGGGTGGATAGGGGTTTGGGGTGGGTGGGGGGGTTGGGTGTGGAGGTGGATGGGGGGGTTAGGAGTAGGTGGGTGGAGGTGGAGGTGGGGGGTACGGGTGGGTGGTGTGGATTACAGTCCCAGAGTTTAGGACCCAGGCTGTTGAAGGGTCCCCTCTCAATGGAGGGATGAGAATGTACAAAAGATCAGATTCAGAGGAATGGAATGCATAAATAAAGTGGAATAAATAAAGTGGAATAAGGCAATGGAGGGATTTTTATGCAGAAGGAGGGGGCAGTATAGATCAACAAGCATGGGAAAGTGGACAAGTTCATCTTTGTGGAGATAAGTGACAGAGGTTTGAACAAATGAATTTTATAAACATCACAAGGCTTGGATTAACAAATGTCCAGTTCCAATTTTATTGTCTTTATTGGTAAAAGCCAGGGTCTTTTTAACTTTCAAAAGAGTCATTTAAGGATTATTTTGCAGGTATAATAAGACATAATCCAGATTTCAAGTAATTGGACAAAAAGTTATTCGTTCTGTTCACTTTATTGGAAAATAGGAGTTCAGAGCAGGACTCAGCCAGTCGAGCCTGCTTCACCATTCAATAAGATTTGCCACAGTCACTGATGCTAACTACCACTTCAAATTGAGTGAAAGCTACCGGTGCTCTTTCTGTACGATAGTGTATGTTAATGTTACTGCACTAATAACCCTGAAAAACGTGAGTTATTCCCACTATGGCAATTAGTGAATTTGAAATCAGATCAGTAAAAAATCCAATTGGGTCATAGACATCCTTTGGGGAAGCAAACCTGCCATCCTTAGCTGGTATGACTTTATGTGACTCCAATCCCAAACTAACATGCTTATCTTTTAACTGCCCTCAGAAATGGTCTAGCAAACCATTCAATTGTATAAAACCTGAATGGTAAGGAATGGGTAGTCAAGGCCATCATGTCCAACAATGCTCACGTCCTGAGAATTTTTTTTTATGATTCCTCTACATTCCAGATTCACTGACTCAAGCAATCAATGAGCTGACTGCTGCTGTCTCCCAGCTTATACAAATCTACTGCAACAACTTTGACACTGACTATCAAGTTGCCCATGCTGGTGCCATGGAAACAGTATCAGTATCACAGGCAGAGCTGAACACCACACCTTTGAACTTCAACATTTATGCTGTGCACGGAATCCCAAGTGCCTGGGCTGCAAGGTGAGCTGAATTGTCCATCGTTCCATAGTTCATAGTTTCAGCCTTCACTCAGTTGGTACCATTCTCACCTTTGAGTTGGAAGATCATGGGTTCAAATCCCACTCAAGAGACTTGAGCACCCTACTGAGGGAGTGCTGTACTGTCAGAGGTGCATCTTTCTGATGAGACATTAAACCTGTCTGCCCTCTCAGGTAGATGTAAAAGATCCCACGGCACTGTTTGAAGGAAAGCAGTGGAGCTTCCCTGGCCAATATTTATCCCTCAACCAACATCTAAAAAACAGATTTTCTGGGGATTATCATATCGCTGATTGTGAGAGCTTGCTATGTTCAAACTGCTTGTCAAGTTTCCCAAATTACAACAGTGAACATACTTTAAAAGGACTTATTAATTTTCTCATACATTTCAGTTCTTGAACAGCCACAACTTAACCTCTTCAAAATGGCTTGCTATAAATAGTTTACCAAATTCATTGCTGTTCTGTTATCGTATTGACTTTTTTCAGTGTGATATGATTCATTGTTTGTGGAAATGTTAATTTAAAGAGTTAAAACTAAGAGAGGACTCTGCCTCTTCCTTCCTGCCTCCATACCTTTTCATTCAGAGCCAGCCAAAACACTAGCAGACTTCCCATTATTTTCCATGCAATATATGAAATTCCATGATTAATAAGTACCTGTGGTTTAATATTAAATGCTGCCATCCATCTTTGCAAATGTTATTTTTAGCCCTATCGATCGCAGCTTAATGTACTTGAAGCTGTGGTGGGCCTTAATATTTCTCATCACTAATTTAACCAATCTTTGAGTGACAGCTGATAACAGCTGAACTTTGTGATTTTGCTGAAACAGGAATGCTCACGTTTGACTTTTGGTTTCTTTCTGTTGATGTAGCTACGAGAATTTATTTGTGTCTTGTTTGTTAATCTACGGAGGTAAGGAATTGTGCCAACGGGTGAAGACAGAAGAAATTTCCATCACGAAATCTTCCCTTTTCCTTGTGGCCCGATGGAATCAGAGGTAAGTGCAGCGTGCTGAAATCATCACAGGTTCACAAGAGTCAACCTGGTTTCATTATTGGATGCTACTGAATGTTTTTTGTTTTCTGATTGCAATTAAAAATTGAGATATGCAGCAAAAGAAATGCAACAGAATCTTCCGAATAAATAATTTAATCCACACAAAAAAAGTTTTATATTGTGTTCTGATGAGGAGAGATTGGAATCTGAAGTCAGTGCTCTGGTTTGGGTCATGTTTGACAGGCAGATTCTGTGTTGCATGAAAAGTGCATTTTGCAGATTATTTCTTAGTTCCAGATAAGCAGACTTTATATTAACAATTGGAATTTCATCACTAGTTGTCCTTCAGACAGACTTGTGATTAGGAACAACTGCATTTTAAATATTTTATTTTTCTTATGTGTGGGATGAGGCAAGATAAAGTATAAACAGCTCACAAATCCTATTGCTTCCCATACACAACAGTGAAGACCTTGGGCAATATCCATCAGTCGACTTAATTTTGTGGACTAGTCATGCACTGGGTCAAAATCCCTGGAACTTCCTATCTAACAGCACTGAGGGAGGACCTTTACCACATGGGCTGTAGCGGCACAGGGTGACTGCTCACCATCCCCTTCTCTAGAGCAACAAGGGATGGGTAATAAATTTCAGCCTTGCCAGTGATGCCCATATCCCAAGGATAAATTTTGGGGAAAAAAGAATGACTTTCTGGTTTGGACTAAACAAGTTGCCGTTTCCATTTCAGAATATACATGCCGGTTGAAATTGCACAATTGCCCTGTGAGGTGACACTCAACCTGACATTGCATGGATATCGTACCACCACTGGAAACTACTCGGATGCCAGCAGGCACTCCAAAAATGCTGAAAGCTTAGCAAGTGTCTCCATGCCTCTCTACAGCTCTAAATTGTAAGTTCACAAAAGCAGTGACCTACTGGTCTGACTCTACGTAACATGGATTGCTGGTGATTATTTAGACATTTCAAATGAGGCATTGGACATCATGATGGCCTTCCTGGCCAATCAGAAGCCCCAGTTCACATTATCACAAGACATTATCAGAGGTCAGAGAATTATCTATAGCACACTCTCAGAACATTGCCCGTTTCTATAGCAACACACAGCCCCTTTCACACACCACTGAGATTTTTCCATTTTTAACATTCTGATAGCAGATACATTTCCTTTTTATTCCCATTAATTTATTCCATGTAGAGGATTATTTTTGTGTTGCGAAATAGAATATTTTGACACATTTGGTTCTGTACCAATAGTACAGCTAGTGTGCAGTTTCTCTGCTCCAAAGGTTTGCCTTGACTTCAGAATAGTTACTGCAACTTACTTGCTTCCTAATCCATCATATTTACATGTTATCATAAATCAAAGAATGTTTTCTACAACCTAACTCTTCCTTTTTCAAATACTCTGCACCATATTCTGATACAAATTACATGGGTGGTGGGGGTGGGGGGGGGGGAGGTGGTGGGGGGGGAAGCAAAGAAATATTCCAGTGTGTTGGAATAGAATCTGAAAAGACTCCTCACTTTAGGACAACTACATATATCATTGAATCAGAAAGCACGTGAGGAGGACATTCAGCCCATCATGCTTATGCCAGCTCTTTGAAAGAGTTAATCAATTAATCCCATCCTGCCTGCTGTTTCCCTATAGCCCTGCAACTTTTTCCTTTTTAAGTATAGATCCAATTCTGTTTTGAATTATTGTTGCTATTGAATCTGCTTCCACCGACAAGCAGGTGGAGAAATTTTCGGAGCTGCCCATGCTTGTCACAATAACTTTGCCAAAAAACCCTGTGCAAACAGGAGTTCTGGCTAAAAGACGGCCTGGGGAGGGAGCAGCTTTGAGAAAATTCCCCAGCAAAATCAAAAAGGCAAAAGCTTCAGGACAAATTCAGAGAGGCTGCGCTCCATATCAAAGCCTCGAGGCATAAGTCAGAGACCCAGACATCTCTCTGATTCATGCTCCTTTCCAGCGAGGGAGCGCCCCTCACTCAATTTCCTCTTTGTGGCTGATTAGAAACCATTATAACCAGTGAATGGTCTAAGTATAGGCAGTATAGAATAGCTCGACTTAAAAATCTGCATGCAAGATAAAATGTGATCGTCATTTAATTAGTGCAATTAGTAAAAGTGACATATTCCTCATTTTGAAACAGAGTGTTGGTCCAAAATACAAAGCTATTGTGTCTTGTCCCGGCTAACACCAACCAAGCAGACAGCTTGATCCTGCAGGTGAGCAATGTTGCACTTCAGTTGAATTATGTAATAAATACAAAGAAAGAACAAGTTGGAACAAGGCCAGATAAAATAATGCAACCTGTTGCCAGGCTACCAAAGTCAAAAAGGGCTATGTCATAATGGTGTCATTAAAGCTCCCTTTGTATTTTCTATAATGATTGCATTTAAGAGGAGTGGACAGGGTACAAGTGCACATAAATGATGAAATAAAATGTATGATTTATTTGGGTGTTTTAAAATTTTGAATTGTCTGCAATGTTTACTGCAGTGATTAACTGATCAACTATCAGCCATATGGGTGAGAAGCCACACCTTTATATGCCCAGTGATGAAGTAATTGATTATACTGGCATGACAATTCATTACCATCTAGTGATGTGGGCAAGAATGAATTGAGTGCAGGATTATTTACAGTACTCACAGGTTCTACATTGTAGAATGTACTGTACTTAGATCTCCAGATGGCATTTGATAAGGTGCCATATCAAAAGTTATTGCGGGAAATAAAAGCTCCTGGTGTAGTGAGTAACATATTGGCATGGATAGAAGATTGGCTAGCTGACAAGAAGCAGAGAGTAGGCATAAATGTGTCATTTTCTGGTTGGCAAGACGTAATGAGTGGTGCACCACAGGGACCAGTGCTGGGACCTCAACTTCTTACACTTTATATAAATGACTTGGATGAATGTGGATGAAATGTTTTGGGCAACTAGGGATGGGCAATAAATGCTATCCCAGCCAGCGAAGCCCACATCCTGTGAATGAATTTTTTAAAAAGGGACCAAAGGTATGGTTGCTAAATTTGCTGACGGCACAAAGATAGGTAGGAAAGTAAGTTGTGAAGGAGACACAAGGAGGTTAAGTGAGTGGGCAAAGGTCTGGCAAATGGAATATAATGTGGAAAAATGTCCATTTTGGCAGGAAGAATAAAAAAGAAGCATATTATCTAAATTATTTAAGGAAAAATGTAAATGCATTGGAAGCCGTTCAGAGAAGGTCTATTAGATTAATACCTGGAATGGGCAGGTTGTCTTATGAGGAAAGGTTGGACAGGTTAGGCCTGTATTCGTTGGAGTTTAGAAGAGTAGCTAAACAGCATTTCTATGTTGATACATGGCCCATGTGATTCATAGTGCTGTGGAGTTGGGCATTGTGAGGGGAAGGGTCTAAGTCATCCCTGAAATCTCACAGACAAGGTTAGTCTACCAGGATCTATCTCACAGAGAGAGAATGTTCTTGTGGTTCATACTCAGATTGAAAAGACCAAATTCATGAGGAGTTAAAACAAGGCTGAAAGATTCATCTAGCTTGTGCTACGGGAAGAATCTCTGAAGAGAAAAAAGCCTCACTGTGAAAGACATTTCTGAGATTAAAATTTCCCAGGCTGCAAAAGAATAAGGACAGAATTAAACCCTCTGGGGTTAAGTATCATCTTGGACTGACTCTGGAAGAACTGAATGTCTACTCGAATGACAGCATAGAGTATATCTGTAAGGTGTGTTTTCAGTTGTGCTAAAAGAGAAAGGGGATGTTCTATTTTGTGGTTTATGGTATAAGCTGCCTACAAAGATAGAGTTTAGTCAACATTGCTTTAGTCTTTTATTACAGTAAACGTCTTAAAATGTGAAATCTTGTTGTTGACTGCATTCAGCTATAAACTGGAAGTTTGAATTTCTTTTTAAAAGTTAAGAGGATCATAACAATTGTTTGCCTACATGCACTGTAAAAACTTGAGCATGAATATAGAGAAATTGGGATACTCAATGGTAGATTGCACCCATGGAAACCGTGCCCAGCAAGGAGTCAGTTTCTGCAGGAAAAGTCAAGGCAAAATTGACAAGAAAATGAATATTATTTGAGTGCCTTGATCTGATGAAAGATTGGACAGTTTTGTGGCTATGGACCAACATAAATCAATTAGGGAGCAGATGAAATGTCCAAAACAAAACTTAATGAAGTCAATCAGCTGGGAGAAAATGTGGTTATTTCTGGAGTTAACTTTCTAATCAGCTGAAGATGCCAAACTTTATTCCTGTTTGCAAAACAAATCAAAACCTTGGCTATGTTCCCAACATTTGCTGAGTTATGGTAAGCTGAAGGAAACTTTTTAATAACTAGATGTTTTTTTCATTTATAGAGAGTAAATGTTTCACTGATCCGAGGATTAAAAATTGTAATTTCTTATCCTACGAGTTGTAAGGGATTGTTATGAAAGTAGTTCCAGACGGAGCTATATGCTACTGTTCATATGGCACTGGTGTGGAGGGCAAATGGGAGTGATGACTCAGAATAAATGCTACATGGCTACTTGACTGGAAACAGAGACGTAAACCTTTACTTATAATAAGGAATCTGAGTTACATGGAAAGATTACAGTTGTATGTTGGGCCCTTCCCAGTGGCGACTTTGGTGGTGGGTGAAGCATTTAATCAGGAGGGAGGATGGCCGATTGGGACCATGCCACCTCCCCACTTTGACCTCTGTTGGGCACGTGGCAGGAAGGCCTATGGACGGCCTTCCAGTCCCACTGTCAATTGAGCCCTTTAAGTGGACAATTAAAGGGCTGATATTAACCAGCAGCAGGTGGGTGAGTCATGCAGGGAGCATAATAAATAATCTGTGGGGTCCCTCGTTCAAAGACACTCAGAGGGGTCTTGCATTGGGAAGGGAAGGGCCGCTGAGAGTCACCCCCTGCCTTAGCCACGTTCCCCACTCCTCCCCCATCACTGACCTCCCACCAGCATTCGCATCTGGGATCCATGATAATTCTAGGCCTCGGTTGGGCGGTCGCACCGGCAACAGCCACCTCCTCCCCAGTGGCACTGCTGTTCAATAGAGGCGTTGGCCTCTAATTGGCTGGCAGCTCTCAGAGGGTGGGACTTCTATCCCTGAGGTCCTTGATCCCCGGGAAGGCTTGCCCAAGTGCCTGAGTGGAAAAAGATTCAGCGGGCCTTCCTGAAAAGAGGTAATACACCTCCACAAGATTCTTCCCTCCATCTCCTTCTTTGGAATTCTTTTCAAACTGAGGCTGGAATTGTCCAGCCCCATTGGTGTTGGGCACCATGGTGAGTGGGGGTGGAGGGGGAAACGACAATATGGCAAGAAGGCCAAAAATTGTTTTCGCACCATTATGAACCCAGTTGGTGACCGTGCGTTCCACCCATCAATGTCGGGCCACGTTTCCTGCCGCCACACGTTGGCAATGTCATTTTAATACCTACGCATCTAATTATAAGCTCACCAGAACCATCCTCCATGTCAAATTTACCACCCATGTCAGTGTGACTTCAGAAAGATATACTTCACAGCTGCCTTTAAAAAGGCATGCACCTGGCGAGCTGAACTTCGAGGGGAACTTGGAGGCGAGCGCACACAACCTTGCGCAGCGCTCACAAGCATCGGCTGTAGGAAGTTGCAGCATTTGCAAAGAGGCACAGGCAAGTCGCTTTTTCCTGGCTGGCTTTCAATGCAGTGCCAAGGCAAGGACTCAGTGCGGGTCAGACTGGGCTGGTGGCAGCAAGGCATCACAGACTGACAGAACAACTCAAGTACATGCCAGGGGCATGTTGAGGGGTGGTGGCAGCAAGGCAGCACAGATTGAAGGAAATACTCAAGCACCCTCAAGGGGTGAGGGATGCAGCCACACATTTGAAAAAGCTTGTCAAAAGTGAGCATCCCTCTGCAGCTGAGACCGTTCAGCTGCAGCTCCATTGACATGCCTGGATTCGGGCCTCTGAAGCATTTCTGTTTACTCAAGCAATGCAAATGCATGAAAGTGCCACTAAATGCTCCAAAACCTCTCACCCCTTGGAGGCAGAATGCAAATTAAGGTGCATTTTAGGGGCAGCAGAGTAATTGGCCAACTGGGCAAGTTGTACAATCCCCTTGCAAAAGGTGGCCATGGTGCAGTCACTGGCAGAGCGCTCAGAGCCCCTTGCTGTTTCTTTATTAAGGTTTGGATCAGTATCCATTACGGTTCAAGCTAACAGCTCAGCCTTGCAGTGCGAGTTAGAATGTCTGTTCCTGAGTTGAGAGCACAGCATTCAGCCCAGCGGCTGAAGCTGCTGCCAATCTGTCAAGTGGAGTGAGGTGGAGGTGGGTGGGGCTTCGGACAGCCAATGAGCACACTGCACACTGGCCATCCAAATGGTGGCCAGCACACTCCTGCATGCGTGAAGGGGCCTTCAGACTTAACCAGGAGAGGTTCTTAGTACACTCCTCAGTGCTCAGGATCATGTCATAGAGACATAGCAGAGGCCCTAGTTGTTGCAAGGAGGATGATGACGACATGCAGTGAGGACACTCCATCGATCTTCATAATGCTTTTGCGAATGTCTCAACTCCTGTCTGGCCAAGGGCATTTCGCTTGTGCTCTGTGATCAGGGTCATATCATGGAGACGCAGCCATGAAACTTTAAATGTACCTCATCCTTTGTCAGCCTTCAGCACATAACCACTTCAGGAGCACAGCGTCACCGGTCACAGATGCTGATGGGATGGGAGAGCCAGCCCTTCCTTAAAGGTGCTGAGAGCTCACAGCGAGAATAATGGAACTCTGTGATGCCTGCCCACTACATTCTGGCAGCAATGACGAACACCATCGAGGTGCAGGCATCACTAATGTGTCCAGTGAATGTGAAGCCAGACTGTCACTTTGGTCTGAAGGTTACACACTGCACAGGGAAGAGGCCCTGGACGGAGGTGCCTACCTTTACCTTGTGCAGGAACCAAAGTTTCACATCTGAGTGACACGAACACTACTCATCATAATGAAGAGCATAGGCAAGGAGACATTCTTGGGAGTTTATTTACAACAGTGAACATTAAGTGCAAGTGCTTAACACCCATGCCCAGGCTGTGCAACTACATCTTCTTAACTTTCCTAACCCTACCTCTATGTCTTAGTGCTCCCCGGACATCCACAGCAGTAGTGGAGGCAGCCTGCTGACTGCTCTGCCCTGTCTTGGCGGGCATCCTCTGGAAGGCTAAGACCTGGAGGGCCCCGGCCTGCTTTCAGCGTCCTGCTGTCTGTCAGTGGCATTCTACCTGGCCTGTGGAACTGGAGCTGCTGCGGTCACAAGATAAAGGGATTGGGGTTGGCCGGACAGTCTTGGAGTCACCTGGGCAGATGGCCAAGGTGTGCACCTGCTGATCCTCCCCACTATGGGTGCACGAGAGTCCCTGGCTGACTCCTTGAGGAGAAGGAGAGGCTGGAGTGAGATCAAGCTGTCCCGCACCCCTCTCACATTGACACTGTTGGAGACCAACTATGGTGTCAGTGATGAAATTCAGCTCGTGCAGCAATGCAGGACCGATGTCCTGGACCAAGGTCTCCATGGCAGCCGCCATCCTACCAGTGTTGACCTCGGTGCATTGGCATGCTGACGCTATCACCTCAGACTGAAGGCAGACGGACTCCTCCATCATGTTTTGCAAACTGAGGAGTGCAGTGGACATCCCTTCCCGATGTTCCCGAACTTGCCTTTGCAGCTCCAGCAACTGTGACATGGCCAAGTCCAGAGGCTCTTCATCTGATTCTGACTCAAACTCAGGAGATTTCTGGCCTCCAGCAGTCTTCTGAGTGCCAGACACTGGGAAGTCCCTGCCACTACCTGCTGTGGATCAGACAGTGTGATGTGCTCACCAGATTGTGACCCCGAGGCTACTCTAGAACTAGGTCCCACTGAGGTGTGTGTCTTTGCGCTGGTGGAGTATGTGGGTGACAGTCCTTCAATTAGGGTGTCATCTTCTTCCGAGGTGTCTTCGTGGCTTGAGTCGAGGACTTGGCTCGTGGACCCCCTTGGCTGCTTCCCAGGTGTGGCTGTGAAAGCAAGGAGAAATAATTAGTGCATGGCAGGGGACTGCGGAACAGGGGTACTGACTCACAGCATGGTTGTCTGATAGATGTTGCACTGCTGGTTCCTCACTTGGTTGAGACTGCCGGCCTCACCAGCAGCACAGGAATGGTCCAGATCCTCACCCACCAGCTGGATGACTCTATTTTCCAAGTCTGTGAGGACCTTAATGTCACGCATTCCTCCACCAGCCTGTGACCTCTCCCTTTTGATGTGTGCCAGCTTGAAGACAGATGGAGAGACTATAAGCAGGATGCCTGCCAGGCCAGATGAGAAGGATGCCTGGCATATGTGGGTGGTGAGTGGTGTCATGGACGGGATGAGGACATTATCTGCAGACAGATGAAGGTGTGTGTGAGAGAGTGAATGGTGATGTCCCTTGAACTGGCAGTGAATGACATCCCTGTGGATATGTGATGGTTTGTGGGTGTGTGAGTTGAGAGTGATGAGAAGGGTGACTTACCCTGGCAGAACGGAGGAGGCCATTCATTCTCTTTCAGTACTGGGTGGCTGTTCTCTTTTGCAGGGCATTTGCGTTGATCACTATTACCACAGCCTCCCCTGTTGGATTTGTCACCTTGCTTGCTGGTCTTTGCCTAGAGCAGGGTAGAGGACATCACGGAAGACCTCCACTGTGTCCAGCTGGTGCCTGAGGGAGGTGTCTCTAAATTTGGGGGCAGCTTGTTTCCTCCCTTTGGCAGCCATGACTTTGCAGCAGCTTCTGATGCCTTAGAGAGTGCTAGTTCTGTGCCCTTTAAATGTGGCACCCGGTTTACTGAGGGCCTGATGTGACGGCAAGGTGGGTGAATCAGATGCTTCCCTGCTAGCAATCCGGCGTGTTTCCCGGGAATGCATTATTAATGAGGCAGGACACATCGTGAATGCAACATTATGCCGCTACCACATTTTGTGCAAATCCAGGACAATTCCTCCCTGAGAAGATTAATAGTGGATTTAGCAGAAAGGTGCAAAATGATGAAAGGCATTAGTCAAGATCCACATAGGTAGATTGGTTCCTTTGACTGATGAATCAAAGATATGAGTTGGTGATCTTAAGTAAAGCCTGAGACTGAAAGAGATTAGGCAGAATATTTTAACATGCACAGTTACCAGAATCTGGAATGAATGATGTGAAGCTGATTAAGGCATTCATAATGGTACCAGATAACTACTTAAAGCAGAAGTAAACGCATAGGGAAAGCAGAAAAATGAGATTAGTCTGGGGGATAAGCAGCAAGTAAAGGAAACTGTGAAAATTCAGCCCCCAGTTACATCCTAAATGGGGGAAGAAGGCAAATGGCCTTCCTGTTCTTTGATTTCTTTGTTTCTGTGATCTGTGGGAATTGTAAATAAAATTTGCGTTTCTACAGCACCTTATCATGACAAAACATCTTAATATGCTCCATGCAATGGATTACTTGGAGATAGACTATTGTGTGCAATTATAACATTTAAGTGTTTGGTTTGGCTGCTGCCTATTATTGATTGTAGCAATATAATGGCCATGAATTTCAAGACTATTTCTTGCCACTGTGTTAAGGTATATGTCCAGTATACTAAATGTACCTCATATCATTTTAAATACAGATAAATTTCCCAGCCTCTCTGCTGGTCACGTTTTTGCGACCCGCTCCTGCAGTCGAATATCAGTATTTCACTGATATAGATGAAGTGTCCAGAAAACAGATTACAAACATCCAACAGAAACATTCCTTGCTTTTGTAAGTACTTTGTGTGTGTGAGAAGCATCTCATTGGCCATGCTATTGGAAACAAGTTCTCACGTCTCATCGATGACATGATTGCTGGTCATACTTTTTTCTTTCAAAGAGCAAGCGGTAGCACCATAGGCCAAAGGACCTCCTTCTGTGCTGTGTGGTTCAATACAGCTATTCAAATTGGTTAATAAATAAGGACAAGTCTATGTTATTTCTGTCTGTCTGTGTGTGTTCATCACTGGCAAAATTAATAGAATTTTATTTGAAATTATAGGTAACTCTATAGGTATAGGGAATGCAGTTGACATAGTTTGTATATTCAGAAGGTATTCAAATTGGCATCTCACAGCAAGCCTGTTATGTAAATTAGGTTTTATATTATAAGAAAGATAGAGCATAAAATTCATATCCGTAACTTCTAGCAGCATTACAATGCATTGCATTGTTGGCTTTCTTGGGGGCCGGTTGCAATGCCAGTCTCTACCTGTGGCCTGTCCAGCATTCCCCAAGGACATGGATGGGCTCTGCAGTAACAAAAACAAAAATTGCTGGAAAAACTCAGCAGGCCTGACAGCCTGTGGATAGGAAGATAGAGTTAAGTTTCGAGTCTGTATGACTCTTCATCAGAACTAAAGAGAAATAGAATTGTGGTGAAATATAAGCTGTTTAAGGGGGGTGGGACAGGTGGAGCCAGAAAGAGGGCCAGTGATAGGTGGAGGCAAAGGAGAGATTGCCAAAGATGTCATAAACAAAAGGTCAATGGGGTGTTGACAGTGGTGATATTAGCTAAAGGATGTGCTAATGATGACGTTAAGGGTAGAAAGCAGGATGAGCAAGTGACCCCCTAGTGGGGGTGGGTGGGGAGAAGGGATCGAAATAGACTAAAAGGTGGATATAAAACAATGGATGGAAATAAATTTCAAAAATAGTAATAGAAATAGGTGGGAAAATAAAAAAATATATAAATATATATATAATAATTGTTAGAAAAAAGGGGGTGAGGATGGAGGAGAGAGTTCATGATCTGAAGTTGCTGAACTCAATGTTAAGTCCGGAAGGCTATAAAGTGCCTAATCGGAAGATGAGGTGCTGTTCCTCCAGTTTGCGTTGAGCTTCACTGGAACATTGCAGCAGGCCAAGGACGGACATGTGGAAATAAGAGCAGAGTGATGTGTGAAATGGCAAGCGACAGGGAGGTCTGGGTCATGCTTGCGGACAGACCAAAGGTGTTCCTCAAAGTGGTCACCCAGTTTGCGTTTGGTCTCTCCAATGTAGAGGAGACAGCGTTGGGAGCAGCGAATGCAGTAGACTAAACTGAGGGAAGTGCAAGTGAAGTGCTGCTTCACTTGAAAGGAATGTGGTGAGGAGGGGAAGTAAGGGGCAGGTGTTGCACCTTCTGCAATTGCATGGGAAGGTGCCGTGGGAGGGGGTTGAGGAGTAGGGGGTGATGGAGGAGCGGACCAGGGTGTCCCGGGCTCTGCAGTACTGCACTTAAAGGACCAGGCACCCTGATTGCAAGTAAGTTAAATTTTTGGAATGGTTTCTATCGCAGTGTCCAAAAGTATTCTGGAGTGTTTTTAATAGATGTTTTTTTTGAGTTCCTGCACTTGCCTGAGACTGTAGCCATAGCTTTGCAAGGATGGCAGAGAAGTAGGTGACCTCTGCAACAGGTGTGGAGGCAGCACTCGCAGTACCTCTGGGTCTACAACATGACAGAGGGTGGAGCCAAAGCTATGGAGTAAGCAACCTCTGAAACATGCCCCCTATCCAAGTTGGAGCTCCTTGGCAGTGTCAGAAGGCTGCCTGAGGCCACCCAATGCATCCAGCATCGTGATGTCCACACCCTTCATACCCTTTGCTGCTCTCGACTGGTGTGAGGAAGGGAAGCAGGATCACACCATCAGCAGCCTGTCAGATAGAAGGGCAAGGGTGTGCTGGGAGTTGACAAGGGCATAAGGCAGGAAGATATTTGTCATGCTCAATGTTCTCACCAATGTTGGTTGCCATTTGGGCCCCAGCCATCATAACTGGCTCCATTATGCAGAGAACCATTTCCTCCTTAGAGCTCATTGATGTAGGCACTCTAATCTCCTGCTTGTTCTACTCTTCTCCCTTCTATTGCATGTCACTTTGTCCTGTAGGAGAGAAGGCAGAATGTCAGGGCTTGTGTTGCAGTGTGCCTGGGTGATGTGCCTGCCACAGCTGAATAGCTAATGGTATGTGGAGGCTACAATAGATTGGTGTGAGGCAGGCAGCATTGGAATGTGTGAGAGGGTGAGGTGGAGTATCTGGCTATTAGGTATGGGTCCTGAGTGCCAGAGAGTGCTGCTGAGTGAGCGTCATGGGTGTGGTGCATTGAGCAGCATTAGAGTTTGATGATGTGATGTGTAGGTAATGTCTTGTGAAGATGTATTCACTGACCTTGACCACCCATATGAGGCCATTAGGTTTCTTATGGCACAGCTGCCAGGTCCTTGGGTTCAGATTCCAGGAGTTGACCTTGCTAGCTACCTGCCTCCACTTCCTTTTGAGGGTGGTCCTTGAGGGTCTCTTGGCTCTCTCCAGCATGGTTGAGCAATTAAAATTGGGATGTGCAGCAGAGCCAAATAGAAGAAGCGCAGAGATCTTAGAGAGTCATAGAACTAGAGCATGGATGGAGGAATTTAATACAATTATAATCACCAAATAAAGGGTACTGAGAAAATTATTCAGACTAAAGGCTGACAAGTCCCCAGTTCCTGATGGACTTCATCCCAGAGTCTTAAAAGAAGTGACTGCTGAAATAGTAGATGCATTTGTTTTAATTTTCCAAAATTCCCTAAATTCTGGAAATTAAATGAGAAAATAGCAAATGTAACTCCTCTATTAAAGAAAGTAGGGAGACAGAAAGCAGGAAACTGCAGACAAGTTAGCCTAACACCTGTAATAGGGAAAATGTTAGAATCTGTTTAAGGAGGTTATAGCAGGACACTTTGAGGAAGTAACAAACAATGTGGATAAAGGGGAATCTGTAGATATGGTGTATTTGGATTTCCAGAAGGCATTTGAAAAGGTGCTACATCAAAGATTACTGCACAAAATAAGAGCTCGTTGTGTAAGGGGCAACATATTAACATGGATAGATGGTTAGCTAACAAGAAACAGAGAGTAGGTATAAATGGATTATTTTCAGGTTGGCAAGGTGAGTGGAGTGCCACGGAGATCAGAGCTGGGACGTCAACTATTTACAATTTATATCAATGACTTGGATGAAGGGGATATGGTTGCTAAATTTGCTAACTAGGAGAGTAAGTTGTGAAGAGGACATAAGGAGTCTGCAAAGGGTTATAGATAGATTATGTGAGTGGGCAAAAAATTGGCAGATGGAGTATAAAGTGGGAAAATGTGAACTTGTCTACTTTGGCAGGAAAAATAGAAAAGGAGCATATTATTTAATTGTAGAGAGATTGCAGAGCTTTGCAGTACAGAACTGTTGTCCACATGAATCACAAAAAGTTAGTATGCAGGGGCAGCAAGTGATTAGGAAGTAAAATGGAATGTTGTTGTTTATTGCAAGGTGAATGGCTATCTAAGTATGGAAGATTTACTACAATTGTTCAGGGTGTTAGTGAGACCACATTTGGAGAATTATGTACTGTTTTGGTCCCCTTATTTAAAAATTATATAATTGCATTGGAAGCAGTGCTGAGAGTGGTCTCTCAGCTGATTCCTGGGTTGAAGGGGTTATCTTATGAGGAAAGGTTGGATAGGTTGGGTCTGCATCCATTGGAGTTTAGAAGAATGAGGGGCAATTTTATTGAAACATATGAGATCCTGAGGTAATTTTACAGTGTGCATGCTGAAAGAATGTTTTCCTTTGTGGGAGAGACTAGAACAAGGAGACACAATTTAAAAATAAGGTGGTCTCCCATTTGAGATGGAGATGAGGTGATTTGCTTTCTCTCAGAGGGTCATTAGTCTGTGGAATTCTCTTCCCTAGTGAGCAGTAGAGGCCAGATCATTGAATACTTTTAAGGCTGAGTTGGATAGATTCTTGACTGTCAAGGAAGTCGAAGGATTTGGTGGGTAGAGAGGAAAGTAGAGACCACAATCAGCTCAGTCATGATCTTATCAAATGGAGGAGTAGGCTTGAGTGCTACTAATTTGTATGCTCATATGGAACAAATTACCAAAAAGGAGCTGACCCCGTTTGCTCTGTTGATTGATTCACTGCATGTTGTGGTCAATCAGGTCCCTGATTTCCGTGAATTAGCTGATCTGCTGCAGTGAGAATTGGGGAAGTTGAATTAGCCTCAGTGCCCTGGTCTATGGGGTAGAAACCAGCCAGGTTTGTTGTTTTAGGATGTTGCATTGCTGAAGGCCTTGTTGCTTTTTGTACTTTCTAGCATGGTGTTGTATTGTGTTGCATACTATAGTATTATAATATAAAGTATTATCCCACCTGCTTGCCAACCTGACTCAGATCAGAGCACAGAATATAGATTAATCCTGATCTGCATGGCTCAGTACATTTATTGGTTGAGAGATTAAATGCTTTCAATTTTAATTTCAAAACAGGTGAAAGTATTTGAGATATTATGTTCTTTCTGTTTTTGGATCAATATCATTATATTTCAAGATTAATGAAACAGACTCTATTTGCACAGCCCTATCCAGCACAGTGTTTTAGAACAATGTATCTCTTTGATCTGGGTTTGAATCCAATCCTCGCGCTTTCTCATGCTCTTAAAAAGCAATGCTCAAATCCTCTGCGAGAGATTTTGATCAAATGTCCAGAGGATGGAATACCTCAGACATACAAGTGCTTCATCAATTTGATAATAATTGAGATTGATTTGGTAATTCTCAGTGAGGGTGAAGGGGATTTAAAGTGCAAGAACCTAAAAGGTAGCTGCTCATACAGAAAGACTGGACTCAGATTCAGGCTGAACTATATTGTCAAAGGAAGTTTTGACTTGTGCCATGCCTGACTTGATGTTTTCACTCAGGGGAAAATGTTCCAATTCTGGAATGCTGGTATCATTCATTGTGACAACACCTGTAGGGTTTTGAGCATTTATGTCACAACATTTTCACTTATGTTCTCTTGGCTTTTGCAGGATTGACAAAGAAGAGAAAAACTTGCTCTGGACAAAACGTTCATTCTGCAACAGCTCAAACTGTTTCCTTCCTCTTTTACTGGGCAGTGCACCCAGCCGAGGTTTAGGTTCTCTGCCTGAGATTTATGCAGTACTCAGGAGGTGGAACCTCTCAGCAAACCCTTTAGAGTCACTGGGACTATTGCTTTCAAGGTAAGTCTTGACTAATTTCCCAGTGATTTTCCTCCCACTTATCCGTCATGGAAGTATTTGTCTTTATTTAAAGCTAATGGTTCCCGTCAATTATATTTTAAGAGTTTCATATTTCTACTACACCTTTTATTTTACCGGATCACACGCTTAGTACTGGGAGTAGGAGATACAGTGAGTTATAATACTGTCTTTTCACCTTGGGCCTAATAAAAACAGATGGGATAGAAGTCTATTTTCTCTATCATGAAATGTTCTTGAGAAAATAGTGTTTGTGTAGTGTCAAGCCAAGTGGGCATAATTCAACAGTGTAAAACTGCCCATAATATCTCAATTTCAGTCAGGAGGGCTCAAGGATGGTTGTTGTAGGACATAAAAATGTTATATTGGTAGAGTGTTATGGTGAAGTTAGCATTGAAAAATAGATGAAGCATCTGATGCACTCTGAGTGTGGTGAAACCTGGTGCATACCTTGACCACAAACATTTCAGAAGAATCGGACAACCAGGTTAGATTAAAATAAAAGCAAAGTATTGTGGTGGTGGAAATCTTAAATAAAAAACAGAATGCTGGAAAAGCTCAGCAGATCTGGCAGCATCTGTGGAGAAAGAAACTATAGTTAACATTTTGAGTCCAAAATTACTCTTCTTCAGAGCTGAAGAGAGGTCTCTTCAGCTCTGAAGAAGAGTTATATGGACTCAAAACATTAAATTTGTTTCTCTCTCCACAGATGCTGCCAGACCTGCTGAACTTTTCCAGCATTTTCTGTTTTAACCCAGGTTAGATCATTTGTGTGCTGAATTTTAGAAATCATTAGTGACTGTGAAGAAGATGCATTTGTGATTTTCTCACATTTCCATCTCTGGACTGAAAGCACTAAATATGGTTTTGGTATTTTATACAATTCTGTACACTCAGAATTTCTGTGAATGGATTTTTAAATTAATTGCCTTTGCCCATTTGTTTTTATTAACAAAGTGTCATAATTCTGAGTTAAAGATACCTGTGTGTTAAGTTATTGGACAAAGCCTACAGAACTGGCGTGTCCAACTTGCAACCCTCGGATCACGAGCCTTCACAAAACAATTCATAAACCCCATAATTCCAACCTATCTGTGCATATTTGTTTTGTCCTTGTTGATTTGTCATATTTCAGTTTTGTAGACATCAGCGTTTGGAAAGGACTATCACCTCAATAAGACATGAGTCCTAAATCAGAGAACAGAGATCTGTTCATATCAGCAATTTGAGATGAAAGTGAATTGATGGGAACTTTGTATTAAGCTTTACACATGGGCTCGGAGGCTCTCTAGGAACATAGGCACTTGAGTCAATCATTCACCCCCTCGAGCCTCTTCCACCATCCGTTTAGGTCATGGCTGATCTGTATTTTAAGTCTATCTACCCACTTTGGTTCCAAGGCCTTTAATACCCTTGTCTAATGAAAATCTAACCCACCACCAACCACTGTAGCTTCAATAGCTTTTTGGAGAAGTGAGTTCCAGATTTCCACCACACTTTGAGTGAAGAACTGCTTCCTGACATCATCCCTGAACATCCCAGCTTTGATTTTAAGGCCCTGCCCCCTTGTTTTGGACTTCTTCACCAGAAGAAATAGTTTCTCTCTATCTACCCTTATGTCTTTATTCATCTTAAACGCCTCAAATAGATCACTCCATAATCTTCTATATTCAAGAGAATACAACCTAGTCTATATACATGTTCTCATAATTGACTCTTTTTAATTTAGTTTAATGTGATATGTACTTTGGCTAGCCATGAAGACAAAAGGCTTGCATCAGGCTGCTGTGGAATTTTTATTTTCATGAATCTCCAAACTGTTTTTGACAGGATAATACACTGTTACCAACAGTTACAGACACTAGTGAGTATGTTAGTGGGAGGAGGATTTGATAGGCAGCCTCACAGCATTATGATTACAAGATAAACTGATAACATCTTTCAACATTCCTCAGTAATAGAACTATAAGAAGCCAGTCACCACAGGTAATCAATTTGAGACAATGTTCTGTCAGCAAGGCCTGTTCCTTACTCTGCCCTCCTGTTGTCCACAATTTAGAAAAAAAACTGGCTTGGCAAATGGGTTTGTAAACACACTACATAATGCCAAACAGGTTGGGTTTAGCACTTGGCAGACGTGACCTAATTCATTTCTTTCAGAGCTCATTGCCACCAACACCACCTGCTTCAGTGGGACAGAATCTTGCCAGTTACTGGGCTGTGATGCGGGGGAGGGAGGAACTATATTGGTTCTTCATGAAACGTTGCATGGAGATGAGATGACTTCTTTTTGAAACAAGGGGAAAAAGTGCTTTGGTGAATGATAAGATGTGAGGCAAAAAAAAATTCAGTGAATGCAGTATGGTCAGAAGCACTTATGTTGCTGCCAAAGTTTTACAGAATGAATCTCTAAATGAATAACTTTTGCACTGTACAAGCCATGTTTTGCTGAATGCATTGATTCTGACAGAACTGTAGTAAAGCTATTTGTTCATTTGTGCCACAAGCCTGCTCTTGGAAATTAGCAGAGAAACACATTTTGACTGCTCATGGCTGCAGCCTTCCTAACTGCTGATCAAGAGCATCATGTGCAGTTACATAGATAGAAACAAACAAAATGTGAATGCTGAATGCCAGCTCAGACTTAGCTCGGCTGAATGATAGGCAAAGTTCAGAAGTAGCACCACAGCAATGATGCAGAGGAGTTTTCAATCCCACACAGGGGGGAGAATTTTCTGCTCGGCAAGTGGGGGCAGGGCCCACTCGCCAAGGTGTAAAAGGACTCAGCTGTGCACCCGCTGAACTGTCAAAGGCCTATTAAGGCCTTTTAACTTTCAATTCAAATAATTTTTGGAGCTGCCCATCCAACCTTAAGGTTGGCAGGCAGGCGAAGAGCCCAGGCAGCCTTTGCATTTTTCATGGAACCTCATCCACAGGCGGGATGAGGTTTCATGAATTATTTTAAATTTTCACCAAAAGTTTCAATTCACATGAGGGGATATGTCATAAAAAAAAATTCCACCACTTTATTAAGCTTTTTACACTTTAAACTTTTCTCTCTGAGGCACCTCTGTATGTGCATGAAAGAGCACAGTCCCGACTCAGGGAACCCGCCCCCACCCGCACAGGGAGCGCTCATCGCTTCCGAGTGTACATCACGCTGGGCGGGCCTCGATTGGCCCACCCACATAAAATTGGTTGCACCAGTCAGGTCCACGCCCGCCCCCACACAACCCCCCCCCCCAATGGGGAGAAAATCCTCCCCAGGGTATATTTGTGAAGGAACGGAAGGTGCCCCAAGAGTGCAGAGGGCAAACAATGTGCCAGGTGAGAAATGTATAACATTCAAATAAGAAACACTTGGCATGAAAGTGATTCTGTACGGTACGGTTCAGTCAAATCTGGGGAAGCCATGATTAAGTTGTGCAATTAGGGCCGCAGAAGCCTCAGGAAAATTTAGCCATCCAAACTGCATGAGCAATAACCATGATTAGCACCACTTATATTTAACAATACTGTTTTAAACGCCCACGAGAATAAAATGCTTTCTCACTCTCTCCCACATTAAGGAGGTTTTCAGAAGCCCTCTTATATCCTACACTCAAAAAGAGAACCAACAATAGCCACAACAGAGGCAGCTATTAGTTGCCAATTACAACATCACTCGTGGTATGTAGTCACCCAGTAGTCTACTGACAATTCAGTGGCTATTAATACACAGATAGTGTGCTCACCAGTCACTGTAGCTCAGGAGACGAGTGTCTTATATGCAATTGGTCACAAATTTGTGCTGCACAATAAAAAGATGGCAGACTGCAAGATATATTTAAAAAATATTGTTATTCACTGATTTAAGTGCCTGTGTTAAGCACATTTGATGTCTTCTTTTTGTATTCATTCATTTTGACTGTCAAGCTCTGGGTGCACCCTGTGTGTACCCCAATTCTCAGTGTCCCTATCTGAGTGAGTAGCTATGGTGGATGGCACCTCAGCCATCTGGCAGTGAGATGTGGAAAGTTTGCTTCCTTTGTGTACAACTAATCCTGATATACTTGCACCAGTGGCAAAGCTCTTCTTTGCTGGCATCAGTATGGGCTCATTGCTTTCAGAAGTTGCTAACACAAGTGACAGGCGACTCCTTCCCCACGCTTGCCACTGCGAAAAGACACCTCTTCATGAACCCCATTCGCCTGTGCTCTCACAGAACACTGGGCACCCAGAAGATCTTTAAACACCACCCTTACATCTATCTGTAACCCGTTCTACAAATAAATTGGAGCCTGTCTGGGTCAATGCTTGGATCCCAAAATATGCATAGCGACAGTGGAAGTATTCGTGAGATGCCATGTGCTACATGATGATCACATCTGCAGTTACTATTGGCTTTGCTCCCTTTACATTGACAGATGATAGTGTTGGATAACTCTTTTTCCAACTTAACCATAGCACCTTGTACTGGCATTCATATCAGGGCAAGTGAGCTTAAGCTCTTTCATGTTATATTCCTTGTTTTGAAAATAATTCCCCTACAGTTTTTGTCCCTCAGGATACACCTGCTCACCTTTCACCACCATAACCTTTGACTTTCTCATCCATTACGCTGTGTATTTGCCCCAGTGTATCTTCACTGGGTGATTACTGAATCAGTTCCTTTCTGGCTATATACGAAAGGCTGTGTGATTCTTGCTCTGTTAGCGGAGTAGATTAGACGTGTGAGCCTATAAGCACAAACAGTCATTGAGTATTACATTTTCATTATATGAACCATCAAGCACATATCCATAATCAGTGTGCACATTGATACAGCAGATGGTACAAATGAGTGAATATGTGATGAGATACATAATAATTGGCCTGTAATCCCTTGAGTATAGAAGACTGAGGCATGTTAAAAGGATTCAATAGGGAGATACGGATAAACTGTTCTCTCCCTCATAAGGGCATCAATAGTGAGGGGACATAATCTTAAAGTTAGAGCTCAAGCATTCAGGGGGAAAATCAGGAAGTGCCTCTTCACATAAAGGAGAGTAGAAATTTGGAATTCCCTCCCTCAAAAGGCTGTGGATACTGGGTGAATTTTGGCTTTCAAGACTGTGATTGATAGATTTTTGTTTAGTAAGGGATGCAGAGCTTAGGCAGTCAAATTAAGTTGAGGTACAGATCTGCCAATATCTAACTGAATGGAGGAGCAGGCTCAAGTAGCTGGATAGCTTCCTTCTGTTTCTAATGTTCCCATGCCTGTGCGGAGTTGCAACCTAGGCTATTGGCAGTGTCCCTCCCCATTAATCCCACAAATGCATGAAGACTGTGACTGAGGTTGATATAACTCCCTATGGGAAATCCTTCCTGCAGAATTTTTCCATTATCTTCATGACATATGCAGTGCTATTTATATTAGCTGCTATTTTTGCTTCTTGGTTTTCATTCTCAAACAGTGAAACTTCCTTATGACACTTTTGAAGCTCATGTGAAACTTATTAAAATGCCATGCATCTAAGTTCTCATTGCCTAAACTGGTTCAAGGGTCAAACTCTCCGGTCAAAATAGATCATCCAATTTCGTCATTCCACACTCAACAAAAGCCTGATCAGTGAAATTTTTTTAATGAATTTGCCACTAAGCTGTACTCAGTGATTTTGCAAATACAATAATTAATGCTTTTTTTTCACCATTGCTAGATTAGTCACTTCAGAAGTGCTAAAGAATCATCATTATATGTGCATTGCGATTGCCTGGGTCTCGGCCATTCCAATTGTCGAGATTGTGTTGCATGAAGTCACCACAGCAAAATCTTCTAAACTCACCATCTTGCTAGCAAGCCATGTTCAAGTTTATGCTAAGAGGCAAAGCTTTTTTTCCAAAAAAAAAGGAAAATCTGGTCATAAAGAAGCTTCCAAATTTGGCACTTGAACTTTTTTAATATTCATTTACAGGATGTGGTCATCACTGGCTAGGCCAGAATTCATTGTCCATTTCTAATTTCCCTTGAGAAGAAAGTAGTGAGCTGCCTTCTTGAACCGCTGTGGTCCATGTGGTGTAGGTACACGCACAGTGCTGTTAGGGAGGGAGTTCCCATTAAACAGAATTAACTTTGTTCTGGGAGTAAAAACATTTGTTAATTTTTGTTTTCAAAACTCAGTTAACAGTTGAATTTAGGGTTGGGTTTAATATAATATTGTTCCACTGTGACTTGTGTGCTAAGGAACTGTAGTAAGTTCACCCACAGTTTAATTTTGTATCTTCTGTTTTCCATTTAATAAGCTTTTCAGATCAAGAGCTTCGTCAGGCTGCAGTCCAACAGATTGGAACCATACTGGATGATGAGTTGTTAGATTATCTGCCACAGTTAGTTCAGGTAAATAGGCTTTGATAAAATATTGCATTATATGGCAGAATTACAACCAAGCCTCACTCTTCTATCTTACAGGGACTTGCAAAGTGGAGCTAGACTTTTGAAAAGTTTTGTGGTTAATACAGCTACTATTGTAGTGTGGGATTTGTAATAGTGTAAAAATTTGGCTCTGCTACGGTGGCCTGATGTGCACAATACTTAACAAAAATGGCAAATGTAACTAAGGCTACAGCTGTGAAGTCTTCTAATAGCTTGATTAATCGGACCTCATCGGATGTTATAGAGACACACTACACAGGAGGGCCCTAGATTTTATCTCTGATCTGTAGAGCTGACCCTAATCTAGCCAGTGCACCACACCTCTATGTCCCAGGATTGAACCAAGCTTCCCCCTGCTGATCTATATTCATTGTGTGCCTGGAGCTGGACTGGGGACAGGATTGGGGTAGGCTGCGATGTTCTCCACTGGCTAAGTTTGCACAATTGAGTATGATGTCAAAGAGTAATTAATAACCACGGCTCAGCAGGAATTGGGAGTCATGAAGAGTGGGGTGAGCTGTAGATGCTGAACATTTTACCAGGTTAGTTTACTGCATTTTGCTGCTACTGTGATGTTTGCTGCATACCATCACCCTCTTTTTACATGTCAGTGTCGTGCCTGTTTGTAAACATGTGCTCATGGTGGAAAATCACGTTATTAATAGAGACAGCACCATCCACAGGGTAATGAAGTATCTAGTCACAATGCTGCAATCATCATTTTGAGGTAGATACAGGAGCAGAGGGACCTGGAAGTGCATATTCGCAAATATTTTCAGGTGGCAGGGCAAGTTGTTCAAATGGTTAAGTGTATGGGCTGCTTTGTCTTGTTATAGGAGTATTGAGTACAAAGACAAGTCATGTGAAGCCTATATAAATCTTTGGTTACGCGCCAGGTGGGGTATTGTATATAACTCTGAGCATTGCAACTTAGGAATGATGCCAAGGCTTTGGAGAGGATGGCAAGGAGGTTTACCAGGCTCGAGGGACTTCAGTTATGTGAAGGGATTTGAGAAGCTGGGGTTGTTCTCCTTAAAGCAAAGAAGATTAAGAGGAGAATTAGTAGAGCTATTCAAAATTATGAACATTTTGATAGATGTAAACTATTCTGCCTGGCAAGCGGGCTGGTATAAATCATAGATTTAAAATAATTGGCAAAAGTGCTAGAGGGGATATGAGGAGATATTATTTCACACACTGGGTTATTATGATATGGAACATATTCCTTAAAAGGATGATGGATTCCAATTCCTTAGGTACTTCCAAAAGGCAAATTGGACATGTACTTGAAGAGGACTAATTTACAGGGTTGTGGGAAAATTAAATTGAACAGGTCATAGGTCATATAGAAACCTATAAAATTCTTACAGGACTAGACAGGGTAAATGCAGGAAGGATGTTCCTGATGGCTGGGGATTCCAGAACCAGGGGTCATAGTCTGAGGATATGGGGTAGACCATTTAGGATCAAGATGAAGAGAAATTTCTTCACCCAGAGAGTGGCGTGCCTGTGGAATTCATTACCACAGAAAGTAGTTGAGGCCAAAACATTGTATGTTTTCAAGAAAGAGTTAGATATAGCTCTTGGGACGAAAGGGATCAAAGGATATGGGGAGAAAGCAGGAGCAGGCTATTGAGTTAGATGATCAGCCATGATCATAATGAATGGCGGAGCAGGCTCGAAGGGCCGAATGGCCTACTCCTGCTCCTATTTTTAATGTTTCAATGTAGGTCTTTCAAAGAGCCAACACAGACACATCAGGCCAAATGGCCTACTTCTGTGCTGTATGATACTATAATTCTATCGGAGTGTGGGCAGGCTTGATGGATGAGCTGATATTTACAGCCCCTCATTTTCATAACCTTGTATATTAATTAAAGTGGTTAATCTCTACAGGAAAATATGAGGAATTACATTGATAACCAATAAACAATCATGTACATAGCACCCAAAATAAAATTTGTGAGCGTGAGTGCAAGAATGTAGCCATTTTAAGAGCCATGAAAAATTTTCATTGAGTGATCTCTAAAGTGGTTGAATACATTCCATGCAGATTATAAATTATTAGCAATGTGTTTGTTTCTTCTAGTTTTGAGGTCACTTTTGTAGTTCCAACTGATTTCCTATTTGTGACAATGCATATCTTGCATTTCCTGACCACCTTGCAGTCCATCACACAGATCACACGGAAACAATACAGAGGCGGAAGCCACGCCAGTGAAGTGAAGCCTTCGAGTAAATTATCTCCCCAGTTAAATACGGTGCAATAACTACAACAGCTTGCATTTTTATAGCAACTTTAACTTAGCAAAATATCTCATGGCACTTAGCAGTCGTTGCTATTAAACAAAATTTGACACCAAATGACATAAGGAGATATTAGGAGAGGTGGCCAAAGTCAGGGAATTTAAAGGGGGTCTTAAAAGAGGAGAAGTATAGAGGTTTTGGCAGAGAATTCCAGCGCTTAGGGCTAATTCCAGGAGGTGGGTCTCCAGCAGGTTTGGCATTCAGGGAGAATGCATCTCTGGAACGATACATAACTTGTGATAGCCCATGATCCCTTCTTTCCTGAAAGCACTGAATCATGGAATTATCATTTGTTACCTCAGATGTGACTATTCCATTGCTCCTCTGGCTAGCCTGGCCCCCGCACCCTTCATAAACTTCAGCTTATCCAAAGCACAGACCATCCTATCCTATCTCATACTAAGCCCTCAACGCCTTTGTGTTCCCTGACCTATATTATCTCCTGACCCGGCAACACCTTGATTTCAAAATTCTCATCCCTGGCCTCACCCCCTTCATATCTCTGTAATCTCTTCCAGCTCTACAATGCTCCTGGCATTTCTACGTCCCTCTAACCCTGACCTCTTGCTCCACTATTGCGACCGTGGCTTCAGCTGCTTAGGTCCCAAACTCTGGAATTCTTTTCCCAAAATCCACCTCTCTACTTCTCCTCCTTTAAGACACTCTTTAAAATCTCCCTCTTTGATCATCACTCCCAATATCTCTTCATGTCGCATGGTGTCAAATTTTTTTTAATAGCTCGACTGCTAAGTGCCTTGGGATATTTTGCTAAGCTAAAGGTGCTATAAAAATGCAAGCTGTTGTGGTTATTGTGCTGTATTTAGCTGGGGAGATAATTCGCTTGAAGACTTCACTGGCCTGTCTTCCATGCCTGCAGAAAAATAAACTGAAATGCAAGCAAAATAAAACTTCAATTTTTATCATATTTTATACCATGCTCTTGTTGAATACTTGAAAGTAAATCTCCTTAATATGGGATTAATGGACCTGCGATAAGAAATGATTTGAATTTGAGGTCTTGAAAGTCATTTAGCCTCTCAGCAGTTGTCTATTCAGCAGCTCACCAACAAGTTAATTGGTATTAAAGTATAGTCAAAAACAAACTAACATTCATTATCAAAATATGCCTTCAAGGAACTGCAGTGAGACGGTGGATAATCCATTAAACTAGAATGTTAAATAATACTACAACCCTTCAATATTACATGCAATATGTTTCCACTGTTGAATTTTTAAGTTTAGCATCTTCAATTTGTTGACTGTCTTGTGTCTGTAATCCCCTATGAATTGCTGATTAAAAAACTTACTGACTTCTGGATATGCATCAACAATAGTCATCAATAATCTTAATCTTGTGCTAATGTTTGGTCACTGGTAATCTTAACCTTGTGCTAATATTTGTTCCTGTTTACACAAAGGTACAGATTAATAAATGTCTGCATTGCACATTATAATTCATGGTCACATACAATCTTCACTTGGGTAGGCAGGGAGAAGGAGTATGATAATAACAGGAGGAATGAATCATAGATATATGTTGGAAGCCTTTCTGTGACCTTACGCTGACAGGCACGTGAATAGACACTGGCAGGTTGTGCCCCAGAGGCATATCTTCCTTTTGCCATATCAGAATTTCACCCTAGATAATTTTGAATAATAAATGGAGGTCTGATTTTTTAGCATCTCTGTTTAACACTTTAAAGAGGATGCAGGGTGCCTTTGACAAACTCTGAATTGCTGTTTATGAGTGACTGACAGAAAAAAATGTCAAAAACACATGGAGCCTTAGTTTGGCCCTGTGCATTGATGATCATGAATTTCACTCATAGGTTCACTTATAAATTACTAATCATGAACCCTAAAGTTTCTGATGTGAATTGTAACAATTATCAATACTGGGTCATGTTAGTGACTGAAATTTGAAATGCAGACTGGTAAATTGTGTAGAATGCAATGATCCATTTTTAAAAGTCTGTTCTACTTTCAACAGGCAGTAAAGTTCGAGTGGCATCTTAACAGCCCTCTTGTGGAATTTTTACTTGATCGTTCAATCAGGAGTATTCGAGTAGCACATCATTTATACTGGTAAGCTTGTTTAGGGATATTAGCTTCTCCTTTCTGATTCAGGGTCAACCATAATTGAAGACACCAACAAGTATTGATGAAAAAAGAGACATGCTGTCAAAGCTTTTTGTCTTGCACTCATCAGGACAGACTCATGAGAATACCAAACCTCAAAAGGGAACAAAAAAATTATACTGCATGAGAAGAGAGTACTGATTGGTTGGCAATTGATTGAATTTAAACAAAAGCTTGGCAGTTAACTGTTCCCTGGTGCATTCTCCATGCCAATGCCTCCCCCAATCAGAGTCTGCTATCTGCCTTGCATGTTTCTGAAAAAAACTAGTTAACAATCTAAACTCTTTGTAATAAAAACAGAAAATGCTCGAAAAACTCAGCAGGTCTGACAGCATCTGTGGAGAGCTCTGAAGACAAGCCATATGGTCTCAATACATTTCCTGCTGAGTTTTTCCAGAATTTGCTGTTTTGATTGCAGATTTCCAGCATCCGCAGTATTTTGCTTTTGAACTCCTTATAAGTTGTCTTTCTTGAGAGTAGTCAACTTTTGACTAACTCACTAGTTAGGCCTCACCTGGAGTATTGTTTCGAATTCTGGGCACCACACTTCAAGAAGGATGGTGGCCCAAATCTTCTGATACAGGGAGGGGCCTCCGACTCAACTATGTCGCTGATGCCTCTTGGGACCTTGAGGAAGTCCAAATGTGCTCACATACGCGGCATTTATACAGGAAGTTTAAAGTTCCAATTGCTGGTTTTACCCTGCTGGGAGTGCTCTGTGATTCCAGTGACAGTGGGGTCAGATGGCCAGAGCCATGGAGACGTGGGCTGTTTGCATTTTACTTATCCTGGCTTTTACACGGATTTACATAGAGTTTTTCATATCAGGCATAAAACCAGTGAACCTCAAAGTAAATCAGCTGGAGCGTCAAAGTGCTCCAGAACCCACAACAATAATCGTCCCCGTCCCAGCAATGTTAACCACCCCCTACATCTTCCCAGCAATATTCACCTCCCTCCTGGCAATGTTCACCCTCCTCCTGCACCCTGGATAGTTTCAGCCCCTCCTGGCGGGTATGTACAATATCAAGGGGATGAGGGAGGGGGTGTTGAACAGTTTTGGGGGTGAGAGAGGAATGAACGATTTTGGGGGTGAGAGAGAGGAATGAACACTCTCAGGGGTGAGGAGGGGGTTAGCACTGTCATTGGGGTGAGGGGGTGAACAATGCTGGGGTGAGGGGCACGTTAGCACTGTCAGTGTGGTGAGGAGGTGAACATTGTCGCGGTGAGGGGAGTTAGCACTGTCAGTAGGGTGAGGAGTGAATGATGTCGGGGTGAGGGGGATTAGCACTTAGTGGGGGTGAGGGGGTGGACATTGTCATGGTGAGGGGGCGTTAGCACTGTCAGTGGAATGAAGGGGTGAACAATATCGGGCCTGGGGGCAGTTAGCCGTGTCAGTGGGGTGAGGCTGTGCAGTGTTGGGGTTGATGGCTCCATTTAAAACAATGTAAGTCAATGAACTGAAGACAGACCTTAAGGACCATGTCTTCTGTTCATGATGAGGAAATGGAGCCAGGTTGCAATGCAATTACACTTGACAACTTGCCCCCTGACTGTGTTCACCCCTACATCCCTAGTGGAGCTGACATTGGAAGGTGCAAAGGCTCCAGCGCAAAATGGCAATTGGACAGTTTAAATCACAGTTGGTTGCACCCTTTTCACGTTCTGAGAAGTTCTGGGTCATTAAGGCCTTAAAAAAGGTGAAGGGGAAAGTTACTAGAATGATGATCAGGAATGATGGAGTTCAGTTATGTGAGGAGACTGGTGAAGCTGGAGTTTTCTCTTTAGAGGTGAGAAGGTTAAGGTGAGATTTAATAGCTGTGTTCAATATTATGAACGATTTTGATAATGAATAAGGAGAAATTGTTTCCGCTGGCAGGAAGGTCAGCACCCAGAGGACGCAGATTTAAGATAACTGGGGATAGAAAAGAATAAGGAAGGAATGGTAGATTTGAATGAGAAAAGATGGGAGGAGGTTTGAGCAGGGCATATACATTCCCATGAACCAGCTGAGCCAATGTTTCTGTGCTGTATATGCATATCCTGTGTAATCGTATATATCGAGATTTTTTTTTACACAGTGTGTTGTTATGATCTGAAATACATTGCCTGGAAGGGTGGTGGAAGCAGATTCAAAATTAACTTTCTAACGGGAATTGGACATACACATGAAAGGGAGAAAGCTGCAGGGATATGGGGCAAGATCAGGGAAATGGGACTAATTTGATAGCTTTATCGAAGAGCCAGCACAGGCACAATAGGCCAAATGGCCTGCTTCTGTGCTGTATCTTTCTATGATTCCTGATAATGCAAAGTTGTTATTCATGCTTTACAAATAAGTTTTCAAACAATTTGAAAAAAGTGACTTGGAATCCCATCCAGTAAGTTCACCAGAAACAGGGATGGTTCATTTTGGCCACAGCACTCCAATGGCATGTTTTATCAGTGCAATTCATTTTCTATCAAGGCAGTTTGGGTTGTCACATACCATTGGAATATGATAATCCATTCACCTTTCTTCATAGTAACTACAGTAGTAAAGGCTCTGTTTTTCTTTCTTACGAGCAATTGTTTCTTGCTAAACATTCATCTTTTACAAATTGTTTACTAAATATTCTGCCAAGTGACTGTGAATGTTTAGAAATTCCAGGCCGAATATTCACAACATATAAGGTGCACTTTGAAGAGCAAGGGTTAGATTGTGCCTCTGCATTAGGTCTGCATCTGCTCACCAGTGCAAACGGCACCCGATTGGAGAAGCTGCAGTAGAAAAGGTTTAACATTGGATGTCTTCTATACCTGACCATGAACCCAATGGAAGTTAAAAAGAGCACCACTTCACAAGTGGCCCAAAGCCAACATGCTGCTTCCTGGGCTTTCCCACTCCGCTCCCCCCAGACCCACTCAAGCAACGGCTCCCACTGCAGGCAGATGGTGTTTCTCACTGAAATGGCATCAAGTTGACCTCTCCACTCGCATTGTGAGCTGATGCTTAATCTAAGGGGCTGAATTTGAGGGCGTTCTTTTTAACTGTTGACAGCGCCCAGGAAGTGTGTAGGGAGCTTATCCAAACTCATCGCATGGCACCACATGGCAGGGGCACATTTCATTCCAGTGACATGAAACGGCTCAGAAAACATTGTGGCTTGAAGTGTTTGCAGGGTTTTTTCCGTGAATGGGACTGCCCATTGGTGATGATGTTAATTTCTGGCGATTGTATAAAATGGCCGAGATTAAGTTGAATTGGGTTGGTGCCAATCTCTGCCAATTATCATTTCCATCAAAGTCAATTGTAGGGAAAAGCATCCATGTAGTGGATAATGGACAGATTAATCAATAAGGCCTACTTTATAATATAGTTCAAAATGCTCCCCATATGGAGCCTGTGTTGGAGATAACCCAGAGTACACATTCACATGAAACCTGGTAGAATTTCAACAGCCAGTGTGACAAGAAAAGGCCACTTTTCTTCTGCCTGCTCCAATTGATCGTTCTTTCCCTGCTGTTTAATGCTCCATTACCATATGAACTGCCATCCAGATCAGTTTGCAGCCAGTGAAATGTGACAGGCAAGCTTGGGATATTGTTGAAAACTAGCACAGTTAAGAAAACCTCTCCTTTCTGAACCAAGTCTAGATAGTTGAGAATAGGCTTCACAGCTGACCAGTCATGCAGCTAATGATAAAAGACACCGAGGTAAAGCTTCATTCGGCAATATAAATGTGGTGCCTACTGGAGGTTGGAATTGGTAGATTGATGCTTTATACTTGGAACACTCAGTACTATCTGCTCCGCTTGCTTTCAAGCTTTGTAACAGTCTGTAACAGATCCCCAGACAGTAGAACAATCTTTTATTTAGTGTTTATATGCTGGACAAGGGCCCAGATGCTGTTTAATCAGCTTGTTTATATTCCACAGCAGCTGGAGCAATATAAAAATAACTACGCATGCGCAATTTTGCATGTGCCCCATTGAAGTTAAGTTGCAGATTGCAGCTCTGGCTGTTAAAACCTCTCCTGATGTTTGCGTCTAAAACTGTTTTCCTCCCCCTTTCCCCTTCCCTCTCTACGCTTCTTTCAGAAATCAGCACAGTTATTTCTCACTCTTATGAGAAAAGTGAGATTGAGCAAATATTATTGGAAGATGTGACATCGCAGTCTAAGAGTATATGATCTATCCAGTTAGCTACTATGGAACAAGTAGGAGGATATGCTTGAAGATGAGTAGACTCAAAGGAAGACACATGGTGAAGCTTAGGAAAAGGGAAAGAATGACTTTTGTGTTGCAGATAAAATTACAGAATCGTCTGGTACAGACAATAGGCTGAATGGCCTCCTTCTGTGCTGTCATCATTCTGTGACTCTATGATTCAATCATCCTGCACTGATAATTCTTTTCAGCCCATGTGCCAGCTTCTTAATATTAGTGCATCAGCTTTTTCATCTAGTGATACCAGGGACAGTGCAGGAAAATGGTGTTAAAGTAGGAGATCAGCCATGACCTCATTGAATGGCAGAGTGAGCTCGAAGGGCTGAATGGCCTACTCCTGCTCCTATTTCTTATGTTCCTTTTTCTACTGAGATTGGAGGTTTGCTGAAGCAGACATATCAGTCGGAGGGTAAAAACCGCCTCCCAAATAAATTCACAGATAACCAGTAAGATACTAAAATACAGTTCTCTTTCAAACTTTTAATTTTCCTGGTGATTCTGGATGCACCCAGCTGTCATCTTATTTACCTATTAATGCCAAGTTTCTTCCAGATTAGTTGCAGATGTGTTTTTTTATTTAAAAGGAATGGATCCCTGGTGTGATTAATTGAGCATTCCTGTCACGTTGCCTGGATTTGAAAATTAAATAGGGAGTGGAGTTAGAATGGTGGCTAATTTTTATTTAATTTTTAAAATTGCATTGCGATAGTTGAATATAGGATTTAGATAACAGGATTATTGTGATTTGTGATTGTAGGTGAGATGTCATAATAATTGCATTGCACATTTAAAGTAGTAAAGCATTGGAGGAGCATCATCATACAAAAATTGACACTTGGCTAAAGAATAAGATATTAGGACAAGTGGCTAAAAGCTTGGTCAAAGGTTTTGAGGAGTGTCTTGCAGGAGACTTGGGTAAGACAGGCAAGTGAGATTGAGGACGGAATTCCAGAGTTTAAGGCCAATCAAGTCATGGCCACTGGTGGGAAGGAAAAGGAAGTGGCGTGCACGCAGGTCAGAACTAGAGGAATGCAAAGTTCTCGGATGGAACTAGAGGAGATTAGAGATGGAGAGGGGCGAAGCCACAAAGGTAGGATTCAAACAGGAGGATGAGAATTTTAAAGTTGAGGTGTTTGTGGATCGGGAACCAATACAAGTCAGTGAGTACACAGCTGATAGGTTTGCTGGACTTGTTACTTGGCTTAATTCTTTAATGGTAAGAACTGAGTTAATTCTGTTTAAGGATTTCTCTTTATTACCATGCAGTAACTGCAGAAAGAAAGCCTGAACCATCCTTATGAGAGCAGTCAGTAGCCACGGAGTATGGTGAAGAGTTGCATTAGGACACATGGGTCCTGTGTGACTGGGAGCTTTACATTTCCTCCTCCAGCATCGTTTTCTGCCAATCCTGCTTTTATACCCTTTTGGCGCAATGATTATTGTTTCCAGCTTGAGGCAATGGACCTTTTCATAAGTGAAGCATAGCCTGGAAAATTCACTCAAGTAAAAGCTATCCATGCCTGTGTATTTTAAAAGAGGTGTTAACTCACATCTTTTAAATGGGTTTGTGGCTCAATTAAACTTGGGGACAGAGGAATGTTGCATAAATGCTTCATACACCCTTGTACCAATCAGCAGCAGTCATTTCCAGCCTCATGTATTTTGGGGTTTTGTCAACATTTAGAAGATGTTTATGCCCCATTATCAAAGCTCTCCACAATACTGATGCAGCATAAAACTTAATCAGGAAATTCCCTGCTCAACCTTCCTCCGGTTTGTCATTGAGTCCAAGAAGGGGACAGATGGCAATTATTGTCATGTGAAATTATTTTTGGTGTGAGAGACTCTGAAATGGTGTGAAATGAAATCAAATAAAGCATGAAATCAAAACTTCCTGGAAAATAAGGTCAAGGTTTTCCACCACTGCAAACGCTAGCCCACGATTTTCCATCCATTCACTTTTTATGGAGGGAAAGTTGTCTCTTGGCAAGCTCAGGAACTAATTAAAGCTAAGAGACAAGTATACAAGGTAATCAAAAAGACCATTGCAACATAGGAACAGGAGTGGGCCATTCATCTTGTCATGCCTGCTCCACCATTCAATTAGATCATGGCTGATCAACTACCTCAACGTCACTTTCCCATGCTATCCCCATATCTCTTGATGCCATTAGTCTCCAGAAATCTATCAATTTCTGTTTTGATCATGCTCAATGATTGAACTTGCACGGCCTCCTGGGGTAGAGAATTCCAAAGATTCACCACCCTCGAAGTGAAGAAATTCCTCCTCATCTCAGTCTTAAATGGCCTATCCCTTATTATGTCCCCTGTTTCGAGACTCACCAACCAGGGGAAACATCTACATCCATCCTGTTGAGCGGTCTTAAGAATTTTGTAACTTTCAATGAGGTCATCCCTTATTCTTCGAAACTCGAGGGAATACAAACCCAGTCTCCTCAATCTCTGCTCATAAAACAATCTCATCATCCCAGGGATTAAGCTGGTGAGCCTCTGTTGCACTCCTTCTATAGCAAGTATATCCTTCCTTAGATAAGGGGACCAAAACTATTTGCAATATGGAATTAGCCTTTATCTTAAAGAAGGCTAAAGTAACCATCTGGAATATTATTCTTGATGTCGCTCCTCAGAAAGGATATATTGGAGGGGGTACACCATCTGGATTAACCAGAATGACATCAGGTCTTAAAGTGCTAAATTGTGAGGATAGCATACATGTCTTGTATTTTCTTTGATTAAGATTGAGGCTTGATCTGATGGAATGGTTTAAAATGTTAAAAGGGTTTAGTAGGACACGTATAGAGAAAATATTTGATCTAATGGAGCAATCAAGAAAAAGAGACATGGTTTTAAAATTCAAGCTAGACCATTTAGAAGGGAATTCAGGAAGCAACTTTTTACACAAAGGATAGTAGAGATGTGGAATTCTCCCCCCAAAATGCAGTGGATGCTGGATCACTTGGTGATTTCGAGACTGAGATTTTTGTTAACTGAGCATATCAAGGTACATGGAGCTAATTGAGAGGTAGGTAAATAGAGTAGAAATCAGCACTCTATTGGTCTAATTGAATGGGAAAGTAGGGTCAAGGGATTGAATGTCCCACTTTGCTTCTCAAGTTCCTTTAGCAGTTTCTAAATCCACTACTATTGCCAACTGCTTTTTTATGTGTTTCAGATTTTCCCTCAGAGTAAGTTTGATCCAATATCATATGCAGAAGAATACATCTAATTCTGTGCCGTCTTGTTGCCCTTTCTGAAGCTGTTGGACAGCTTTTTATGTATATTTTCTACACTGGCCTGCATGGATAAGTGGTTCAGAAAGTGTTGATATTAATAAATATTCAGCCTAGGTTAACGGGGAGTGGGGAGGTGTAAATGTTTTTGATGGGCTATCATTGATGTCGGTGTTATCTTAATGCCCATCTTCAAATTGCTCTGACCTGAATTTTAACACGAAAAGATTGCTCCTTTGGAGCAATTCCCCCTTTATATTGCAAAACATTATCTGGAACCTTGTGCTGCAGAAAGAAATGATTGACAATTCCAGCGTTCCTGCCTTTTGACGTATTTCTGTTGACGAGGTGCAGGCTCAAGTGTAGATTGTTCTTTGTGTTCCTCCGCAGGTTATTGAAGGATGGCTTGGTAGACTCTCGATTTAAGGGTAGGTACAGCCAGCTGTTAGCAGCTGTGCTCTGCTGTTCAGGGAAAGCCATGCGAGAAGAATTTGACAAAGAGACCAAGCTCATTGACAGGCTGGCTGAGATAGCAGAGAAAGTCTGGGCAGCTGACCAATCAAAGCGCTCGGTGAGTACAAGCAAGGTCTGTCCAATGGTATCTTTGGTAAATGCTCACCCTATATAAGGCTATTTACTCAGCCATGACCTCAGGCTGATGTCAGGATGAAAGGGAAAGAATTCTCAATATGATGGAGTCATTTTCTTCTATTTTTAAATGAAAACCTCAAGGTTCATCCTTTTCATGAATTTTAATCATACTTTTGCCATCAACCCCAATTGTTTCCTACCCGCTCTCCAGAAGGAGTGACCCCTGCTTGAATATGGGCACCAGCTGTTCTCCAATAACTTGGCCAACTGGCCATTTGCATATCTTCCACTCTAGTGCTACCATTTCTAGGTTGACCTATCTGGATAAGTGGTTCAGAAAGTGTTAGTATTATTAATAAATGTTTGACATATACGATAGAACGTTTGGGGGTGGGATAGTTACAAGGATATGGTTTCCCAGTTGATGATCTTTTGTCAAGAGTGAACACTGATTCTCAGAGTCTGAAGGCTATTTGACTGCAGTAAACACCACAGCTGAGCCGCACCTGGCCTGAAATCCACACACACATTTCAGTAGTGGACACAAGTTGGGAATAGGAACATTGACAAATTTTCCCCTTGCCTTCTTCCTCACCTGAAGTCCAACTATGCAGAGGTCTTCGCACCACCCTCGCAGAGTTAAGCTCACAGAGCTGGGAACTTCTCAGTGCGGGGGGCTCAGTATTGTATTGCATAGTACATTCACCCGCAGTGCTTTCAGGGTAAATTATTCTTTGTTTACTGAACCGACTTTCTCTGCATTGACAGAATGCACAGCCAATCCTTGAATCCCCTGATTTTTGAGGCTCGTCATAATTTTGTTCTGATCATTATATCTACACCTAGAGAGAGTGAATGTGAGAGTGAACAGTTCCCGAGAAAGGGCACATGGATCGTGATGCAGGATTCCCCTGCACCCATAGCAACATTGCTGGAAACATGCATGCTTCCTGCTAACTTAAATAATTGTAGTATGCCAGCAGTAAGCGTGCTATTGAGTGGGTGCACACATGAGCAATAGGTGCAAAATCCTGAGAGGTTAGCATGAGCTAAAGCTAGCCTGCACTACTTAAAACCAGCCTGCATCTCTTAAAAGGGAAGTGCTGGAAGTTATTCTAAAAGTCATTTTGGCATGGGGAACGCTCAATAATGGCACAACATGACACAGAGCAAGCTCCAAGATTTTCCATCTCTGCACTGGAGGCCTTGGTATGGGAGGTGGGAGGGAAGGAGAGGTGTTCTCTAACCACAGTGGGCCAAGGAAGCCTTCCGGGCAAACTTTGCAAAGGCAGTGAGAACAGACAACCCTGGCAATTGGTGCCAGGAGTTTAGCCCAAACACCTGGATGCACTCCCACAAAAAGTTCAATGACCTCACACGAATGATCAGGGTCAGTAAATGTATCTTCAAATGCCATGTCCCACCAACTGCCTCACTAGCCTCACATGCTGCTCAATGCCCCAACACTTGTCTACCTACAATCCCTTTCAATTTGACTCATACCCAACATTCAAAGCTTCACCTCACCCTTGCACATTTAGCACAGCTGCAAGCCTCAAACCCACATCTCACAGCTCATAAATACTGCTAGCTATTCAACCATGACACATCACCCAAATACATCACCGCACTCTGAATCAGAATCACAGAATATTTACAGTTTAGAAAGAGACCATTCAGCCCATCGAGTCTGCACTGGCTAGCTGAAAGAGCATTCTACCTAGTCCCACTCCCCCGTCTTATCCCCATAAGCTTGCACATTCTTTCTTTTCAGATAGCAATCCAATTCCCTTTTGAATACGTCAATTGAACCTGCCTCCACCAACATTTCAGGAAGTTTGTTCCAAACTCCAACCACCCTCTGGTGAAAAAAAATTTCCTTACATCACTAAAACTCCTTTTGCCCATTACTTTGAATCTGTGTCTTCTAGTTCTTGATTCTCCCTTGAGTGGGAACAGTTTCTCATCTTTACCCTGTCTGTGCCCCTCAGGATCTTGAAAACCTCTATCAGGTCTCCTCTCAGCCGTCTTTTATCGAAGGAAAACAGTTCCAACCTCTCCAATAAATCTTCATAGCTACAGTTCTTTATCCCTGAAATCATTCTTGTGAGCCTCCTCTGTACTGTCCCCAATGCCTTCACATCCTTCCTCAAGTATGGTGCCCAGAGCTGGATGCTGCACTCCAGATGAAGTCTAACTAGTGTCCTATACAAATTCAACATGACCTCCTTACTCTTGTACTCAGTATCCCTATCAATAAAGCCTAAGTACCTATATGCTTTATTAGCTGCTCTATCAACATGCCCTACTATCTTCAATGACTCAGGTACATATACACCGAGGTCCCTCTGCTCCTGAACCTCCTTTATTTTATACTGTCTCTCCATATTCTTCCTGCCAAAATGAATCACTTCACACTCCTCTGAATTGAACTTCATCTGCTAAGTAGTCCACTCACTGACACCCTTCCTGCTCTCTTGCAAGACAAGGTAGCACATAACCAGAGGTAGCAGAAGCTAACCAGTGGGAGACAGACACTAAAAGTATAGATTAGTGCTGTAAGTTCTACTGTAAACTGCTTAGGTTTCGTTTCCCTAGAAACATAGCTGGTGGAACTGTTATTCTTGGATGATGACAGCTGTACCTGACCTGGAAAGAGGCCATGGTTAGATAAGACCTTTCAATAGTTGAGAGATACTTAAAAAAAAAACCATACTTCAAAGCCATGTCAGGATTTTCAGTTAACCTTGCTTAATTGGCATGCTTGCTTAAATGAGAAAATTAATTGTTATGTAGGAATAGAATAGGAATTACTTCAGTAGTTCACCGTGGTTCAACAGTCTGGTACAAAATAAGGACAGCTGGGCTAAATCACCATTATAAGCAGCTTGTTAAAAGGCCTTGTGAACAGCTTTGGGCAGAAATGAATGGTGATAGGACAGATACAAATAATGAAACTTCTGAGAGTTAGTTTGCCAGGCAGAGATGGAAAGTATCTTGGGAAGAGGGAACTTATCAGGGAAAGAAGCTTGAGATGGGATAATGAAAAAAATGATGCAAGAGCTTGATTGATCAAGAATGGGAGGTACATGTGAAAACTCAAGAAGTTAATGGCAGGTGGATAATGTTAAAAGTGGGCTTTCACCCAATGGTTTAAACAAAGAACTCAACATTTTATTGGACCACAAGACTCTGTCAATAAACCATCTTAGTCCACCCCTGAAAAGGGTATAAAGTGCAGTAGGTGGTGGAGACAAAATCCGAAGGGTAGATCCATGCTAACACTCTTAGGTAATTTGAAAAGCCATAAAGAAGTAAGGACTGAGAAGTAAAGACAAAGATAAAGAAATGAAAAGCTTTTCATGAATGCAAGTCCTCCTGCCTGTCCTGGATCAGTACTCACTGCTTATCACAGTCGTATGTTTTTGCTTTAAAACTAGTGTATTATATTCCATCTTAACCTCTGACTAAACTCAATGTACTCACCATTTTGGTTGCAGTTGATCCTGATTGATTAGATAATGGATAACAACAACAAATTGGAAAGTCACCACAGCAAGATGCATGGCCTTACCCTGATAGAGAAGATAGTGGTCATCATCATTGGAGCAGCTTTTGCTGAGGCCATGGTCAGCACTGAGACTGGAACCACTGAAGATGACACTATCCTCATACCTAATCCTCCTTCTCACATTCCACTTCCCACTCATTCCAGACTCCCTTCTGATTCCCAAGCTGCAGATGTGTGAGCATGTGGTGTATGCATGCACCTCTTGCTTTCTCCACTTGTCCCTCACCACAACACGACCCTTGTATCTTTCTCCTTTCAGATATCCAAGAACTGCCAGTTGGTTAGGCTGTAATACAGGAGAAAGATTTGGAGATGGAATGAGTACCATCATTCGCTCATACTCACAGCCAACAGCTCACATACTAGCACTGCACATATATTAGAGGATAACTTAAATGCAGGATGTGCATGTTGGGAGACTCTGGGCACAAATGCCTGCAACCAGAGCAGGGGACAAGGTGCCAGCTCGCTAGAGGACAAGGTCACCCAGGAGTTATGCTGCAGTGGTATTCAAATGAGGACTTTGATGGGACAGCCTGTAGAAGATGGCTGATTTATCTGCACATTGAAATGATTGGTGCAGTAGCAGGCCTGCTAGAAAGCTTACAATCAATGACAAGGATCATGGAAGAGTCCAGCACCAGTTGTGGCACAGGGCTTTGCGCAGGAGTTTGAGCCCATACTTTCCAGCATGTAAACTGGCAATTCCATGAGCACATTTGGCATACCCAACCATGACCCAGCCTCTGATGTCTGAAGTCTCGGCTTCCATTACAACACAAACAATCCAACACCTTGGATGATGCAGTGGAAGCTCAGGCTGAAGTCATGCAAGCTGAGCTTGCTGCCATGCAAATTCAGACTGCTGCCAGCCTGGCTACAAGTACTAGTTTTTAAAGGGGGTTGCAGTGTCTCACAGCAATCCAGCAATCTGCCCTCCAGCAGATTACTAGGATTACTAAGCCATTGCCAGGGGGAATGGTAGTGGCTCCATGGTGTACCAACCTGCCATTCTTTCTCGGGATGACAGCCTTCGTGCTCCTCCTGCTGCCACTCTACCAGTGCCCTTGCTGTATCCTTCAGCCAACCAGCCCGGACTGCTATTGCCCATGCCAAGATGGTGCCGTCCAAAGCTGGGCCTGCTAGGACCTGAATGCTCAAGTTTATACTCCAAGACCTTCTGCAGTCTCTTCCAGTGAAATTCAGCAGCCTTGTGCCAGCCATTCTTCAACCACTGTGGTGACTTTGACTGGAGCACTAGGCCAGGCAAACGCACATGACAGACAGGCACCAAGGAAATGCACAAAGATAATCATTTGATGTTTGTATGCAGTATGGCAGGATTTGATTTAAAACTTTGCTTTGGAAGCTTATTTCGTGGTGACTTTAATTTTCGCATTGTGGTCAAGCGAATGCTGTGATGGTCAGTAACAGAGGGGCAATAAGATGTGGGACTATTTGTGAATAAGGAATTGGGGTTGGTTTATTGGCATTACAGAAGATGAGCCAATCCAGGCTGTGGAAGCACTGTTTAGGCACCCCAGTGATCTGCACGGTCACATTTTGCATGGGAGCATTGGTTTTGTTATGTGCATGCTTCTCCTCTGTACGTGGATTGTGCCCCAGAGTCATGAGCCATGTTGTCAAAGGACAACCCTTGTCACCCAGTATCTATCCTCTAGTGTGTCTCAATGGCTCAAATACAGATGACACAGCGGACAGTCAATTGCACCCTGTACTATGGAGAAACCTGCAACACTCACTCTGCTTGTTCTTCCCGCGAGAGAGAATAAAGTGTATTCAGCTCTCTTTGAATATAGACCTTCAGTGACCTCTCTTACATAACAATTGATGACAAACTTGGAGATGTAGGAATTATTGCCTGCTGCAGCCTGCAAGGAATCAGATATAAAAGAGTTCATGACAATAGCCACATTCAAAGCCACTGGCAATGCCATCCTCACCCAGCTCTGTTGTAACAATTGTGATTGCAGCTTTTCACTGAAGACATTCTTAGTGAAGTGGAGAAACATCTGAAACACTGTTCCTTGCTGAGGTTCAGGTAGAAACGTAGTTCCTTGAGCACCCTGTGTGAGTATGGCATCCTGCTGACAGCCCTTCCTCCCCTCCTCCTCCTCCATCTTCCTGCAACTTGTCCTCCTCTGTATCACCTCTGCTGTGTCTACCTGTCATGATGTACGCCAAGGAGGATGCAGACTACTGCAACAATGTCTGAGAACAAGTGGCCTGTGCAGAAGGCTGGACAAAGTCCGTCAGCATGTGCCACACAGCTCACTTTAGACTTTAACAACTTTAAACAACTCTGGAAACTACTAAACATTTCTACAACTGCAGCAACAGCCAGTAAAAGTCAATCAGCATTCACCTAAAAGAAGTTGATGATTCCTTTAAATAGCTGCTAGGAAAGCCTCTGGCTGTTGCATGTTCAGCTTTGTAAGATTAAGAGTAGGAGCTACAGGCTGATTTGCTTACTCTGCATGCTTCCAGCAAATGCGTTATTAATGTGTGCTAACACGCTCACCAGCATAGCATCAGAGCAGCTAACAACAGAAGTGTGCACGAGTGCCATGGACACCATTTTGGAGCCAAAATGGCATTCATAGCACCGAAATGTGCAGGTGCTAAGGAGCCCTGTTTGGCAGCTGGTGTCAGACTTGTTCAGCATTATTTGCCCTTTTCTCCAGCGCAGCTTTCCAAAGCATATATATAACTTAAATCTCTATTGTGTAATACTTAAAAATTTGACATCTCCATGAACTTCCCGTCAGCTTTTCCCTATTATAAATTCCCAGGTCCATCTGTTACAATGTAATTATACCCTCTCCCCAGTGGAACTTACACATACTGAGAAAATCAACCCACGTATATAACTTGGGAAAGCTTTTCAATCTCTTGAGCACAGGTCACCAATGGGAAGTAATGGGTCACTGAATTTATCCTCTAGTTTCTTATTGCTAGGGCTCTGTCTGTTTGAAGAAGAGAACTCCTCCACCTTTTTTTGTGGTACAGTGATTGCTTTGATTACTTTGCACTGTTTTTTGCATAAAATATAATGTTTTTTTTCCATGTTACAGGCTTTATTAATGAAGGAGATTGAAGAATTAGAGAAATTCTTCTACCAGGAGCATGCTTGCCGCCTGCCATTGAACCCTGCATTTGCAGTCAAAGGCATTGATGCCAGTGTAAGTTTACAGAAAAAGAAACTGTAGCTGTTTCTTGATATATTTATAAAGATGATCCTGGTCAACTGAGGTTCTAGATTTCTGCACAATCCTTAAAGTTTTCCTTTTATTCTGACCTCTTAATAATCATATTTTTGAAAGTCCAATAAAAAATGTCATTGCCATCAGAGCCAGGAAGTCAGACCTGGGAAGTTAGAGGCCAATTTGCTTGACCTTGGTTAAAGGCAAGTTACTAAATGGCATGAATGGGGATTCTGTCTATGACCACTGTTACATATTTTATATCCCGGATTTATGCAGAGATGACACTAGTTTCTAGGTTTCTATGTATTTATTCACAATGCCTAAAATGTCTATTCCATGCTTCCAGCTCTTTCTACAGCTGTATTTGCTTTGCTCTGCGTCCACGCCCAGGCTTAACAAATCAAACACCATGAGCATCAATAGTAAACAAACTCACATAATCAGACACAGAACAATTGAACAATACAACCATTGAGAGTGAGAAGGGGCTATTAGAGACTCTCAACGTGGCTTCTAGAAAAGAAGGTCATTGGTTATATTTTTTGAGGCAGCTACTTGATTGGTGGATGTAGGTAAGCCTAATTGACATTGCATATCTAGATGTTGAAACTTAATTATTTACAGTACGCTCCTTAGTAAGATCCTGTGGGATCAGTGGGCAGATTGTGGGTTTGAGCTGGAATTGGTTGCATTCTCAGAATCATAAGTATGTGTGGAGTGGCTGCAGTTCTACATGGGGACCAGTAACTAGTGGGATCCAGCTGAGATTGGTTTAGTGGCCAACATCCTTCATCCAAGTCACTCAATGATAAGTGAAGTCATCAGAGCAACTATCTACAAGTTTGTGCTGTGATATGATGAAAGAATTGGTCCACATTTGACAAATGTCACTCATGTGGATAAATGTCGTATTATCCATATGAGTAGGGATAATGCCAAGTGTGTGTGTATTCAATACAGGGTTAGGAATTGGAGGGTGTTGAATGGGAATGGGACATAGATGTTATAGTAGGTGAATCTCTAAAGATTCATGACCAGTGCCACAAGACTATTGCAAAAGGAAATAGATGACTACGTTTTCAGGATGATCAAATAGAAAACAGAAGATAATATACGTAAGACCTTGATTTAGGACCTAATAGACAGGCTTTGGAAACTTTTCTGAGGAGGAAGACTAGACTGATAGCTAATTTAAAGGCTCTTAGTTATCATGAAAAACTGAGAGAGAGTTGGGGCCAGATTTTCATGTTGGGGATGGGAATTAGGAGTCGGAAATTTCCCAGTCTTCTTATCCCACCTCCATCTCGGTAGTGCTGGCCTGCAGGATTTTCATCAGGGGGAGACTGGGTCAGAGTGGAATCTGGCCTGCCACTTCCTGTGCCAGCACAAACAGAGGCATAAATGGAGGCAGGCCAATCCTGGCACAAGCCTGATATAATCTCCACCTGCACCACTATTTTTGTTCCGCAACAGTTTCAGAATCTGCATTGAAACAGTGAAGTTTATTTGGAAGTGTTGGCTGAACTTTGGTCTGAGTACTAAATGTCATTGTTGATGTCATTGCTGGCCAATTGCTTGATATATTTTATACTTGGCCCAGCACGAAGATACCATCAGTAAAATCCCAAGCCATTACAGTGCCTCCTCTGCTGCCTTAGACATACATCCGTGAGTGACTGCTAGCCCAATCTGTCTCTGCTCTCCCCTCCTCATGTGCAGCTGGAGCAGGTCCCAGCTCACTGCTGCAATTCAGTGCAGCTGCCCAGCTCAGGGTCTGCTCCCCTCAGTCAACCCTCAACTTTACTTCCCCTCACACATTCCTATCCCTACGACATCAACAGAGTAGGACAACCACTGAACCCTCCCCTGGCTACTCCTAGCCTCACTTCAGCCCAATGCAAGTGGAGACCTGGCCCCAAGAACGTTGCTGCATGGTATCAACCCATGCCACGCTGGCATTCACACACCAGTGGCAAAGTCACCAAGCCTAGACATGGCAAACTCATCATAAGTATTCAAACTACAAATCGCCAGCCCCTTGCTATCAAACCATCATGCCAAGCTAAAGATGAACCCCACACAAGGTGAACACAAATGCACACTGATCCACATGCTTCATTTGCTCCAAGCCAGAATGTCACAACAGTCCAGCAGCCAAGAGAGCCGAGGCTTCTCAGCTCCACATGTCTCTTACCAAGACCTCGGAATACTGCTGCAGGTGGTCAATGAAAGGAGAGATGTACCTTACCTGGCAGGCCGCAGGCTATCCCCAACACTTACCAAGAGAGCATGAGTGAAGATAGTGGAGGTGATGAGTGCTGCAGGGGAGCACTGCCAAACATGGGTTCAGCATAGAAAGAGGTTTTGTGACCTGCTGCGCTCTGGAAAAATGAAGGAGACCTCCAGCTAATCATTGATTCCCTTTGGCTCGCAGACTGCAATACACACAGCAGCTGGAGGATACAGGGAGATTGCTGCTCTTCAAATTTGGGGGAGTTTGTGTCAAGAACAATGATGCAGTGTTGAGTGCATTGGGGTTCGGATGCTGATGAATAAAGCTGTTTCAAACCACATGGAGGAGCTGTCCTTCTGCCTGTGCTCTGCCACTCTTTTTCCCTCTCCCCCTTGTCCTTGCGGGAGACACGGGCACACAATGCCAGCAAGATGGCCCAAACCAGGGTGCGGGATCCCACTGCTGAAGGCTAATCAGGTCATGCAGGAGAGGGTGCTGAATATAGCCAATGTCTCCTTACAAGAGCATGTTGGGGATGGCAAGTCCCTCATTCCAAGTACAGATGGGCGTGGAAGAATGGTGTAATGGTGACATTTTGGCGATGGGGTGGAAGAAGGAATCGTCATAAGGGGCTAAGGAGGAAAGTTTCAGGGGCCCTTCTGTATGTCAGCTCAAATGCTAGTCTGACAGAATGGTGAGCACTGGCTGGTGTGGACTGCCCCTTCATTGTGGAATACACAGGGTCTCGATGTATGCTTCTCATGAGCTTCTCCTGTGTCCCACACAGGTCCCAGCAGTCTGTGCTCACCCCCATGAGCTGAGTAATCCCTCATACATCAGAAAGAAGAAAGGATATCTAAGGATGCATCAGACTAGCACAGTAGGCACCAGTGTGAATATGTGCACCTCGGTGGGTCCCTGCATTTTATTAGAGTCAGTGCCATTGGGTAAGCAACTCGGCACAAGTGTGCAGGAGGAGGTGTCTAAGGCAGAGGAATATGTGGACAGCCCCCCCTCAGAGGAGGGAGCACAGTCTCCATGATGCTGTGCTGGGCAGTGAGGAAGGGCCTCAGGAGTCAGAGGTTGGGACTCGGTGCTTGGAGCAACAGCAGCAGATGTGTAGTCAACTGTTGGAGTTCCCTGAGGCTTTGCAATCTCTGTGAATGGAGCTGTCCATTGAGTAGATGAGCTCAACCATGTCTCGGGGCTTAAAGCACATGAGCAGAATGGTCAATATCATGGAGAGCGACATTTGTTTTTTTTATTTATTCATTCATGGGATGTGGGCGTCACTGGCTAAGTCAGCATTTACTCCCTGCCCTTGAGAATGTGGTGGTGAACCACCTTCTTGAACAGCTGCAGTCCATGTGGTGTAGGTACACCCACAATGCTGTTAGAGAGGGAGTTCCAGGATTTTGACCCAGTGGTAGTGAGGGAACAGTGAAATACTTCTAAGTCAGAATGGTGCGTGGCTTGGAGGGGAACTTCCAGGTGATGGTGTTCCCACTTGTCTGTTGCCCTTGTCCTTCGAGGTGGTGGAAGTTGTGGCTTGCAAGATGCTGTTGAAGGAGAATTAGTGAGTTGCTGCAGTGCATCTTGTAGATGGTACGCACTGCTGCCACTGTGCGTTGGTGTTGGAGGGAGTGAATGCTTATGGATGTGGTGCCAATCAAGTGGCTGCTTTGTCCTGAATGGTGTCCAGCTTCTTGAGTGTTGTGGGAGCTGCACTCATCCAGGCAAGTAGGGAGTATTCCATCACACTCCTGACTTGTGCCTTGTAGATGGTGGACAGGCTTTGGGGAGTCAGGAGATGAGTTACTCACCATAGGATCCCTAACCTCTGACCTGCTCTTATAGCCACATTATTTATATGTCTTGTCCAGTTCAGTTTGTAGTCATTGATAACCCCAGGTTGTTGATAGTGGGGGATTCAGTGATGGTAATATTATTGAATGTCAAGGGGAGATAGTTAGATTCTTTCTTGTTGGAGATGGTCATTGCCTGGCACTTGTGAGGCATGAATGTTACTTCCCACTTATCAACCCAAGCCTGAGTGCCATTCAGGTCCTGCTGCATGCAGCAGCACCTGCAGTGTACGCAAGAGTAGCATGATGTCCTGCACAAGGCGCATTACTCTCTGCGTAGCCTGGACCAGTCAGTGCAGAGCGTGGCCCAGTCAGTGCAGAGCGTGGCCCGGTCAGTGCAGAGCGTGGCCCGGTCAGTGCAGAGCGTGGCCCGGTCAGTGCAGAGCGTGGCCCGGTCAGTGCAGATCCTGGACCAGTCAGTGCAGGTCCTGAACCAGTCAGTGCAGGTCCTGAACCAGTCAGTTCAGAGCGTGGACCAGCCAGTGAAGAGCCTCGTTGAGTCAGTGCAGAGCGTGGGCCGGTCAGTGCAGAGCGTGGGCCGGTCAGTGCAGAGCGTGGGCCGGTCACTGCAGAGCCTGGACCAGTCAGTGCAAAGCCTGAGCACTGATGTTCATGAAGTACATGTGGAGCTGCGGACCCTGAAGCGCAGATGGCCCAACTGTGGCTGGAGTGGACACCAATGGCACCCCAGCAGCAGTCTCCTTCAAGTCTGTGTGAAACCCTACCAAGCTGACACTGTGTAAGAGGAGGATGAAGGTTCCATGCAGCTTGCGGAATTCTCACCATCCTTGATTTCCCCGGCCTCTTTGACAGAGGGAGCATCTGTGGTATGGATCCCAGTGACGACAGCTGCCCTTGCAGAGATGGAGACAGCACAGCCGGAAGAAGGGTTCCTTACACATCAAGGCTGACCACCACAGTTCACCACAGTTCTCATAGCTGCTGAGCCAGAGATTTGAGCAGGCTCCTTCCACCTCCTCTGAGCCAGCAAGGGGAGCTTGCCTTAGCACTGAAATCATTTTTAAAGGTACCTGGATCAGCACCTGAAGTGCTTTAACCTGCAAGGCTACAAACTGGGTACTGGAATTTGGGATTAGAATGGACGGCTAGATCATTCAGCCAGCGCAGACACAATGGGCTGAATGAACTCTTCCTGTGCCATAACATTTCTGTGGTTCTATGGAATGCCTGTGTTGCAAGGCACTAGTTCACCTTGGTCACGAGGAATATGTGGTATGTTGTATATGTACTTTTTTAAAAATTTGTTCCGTTCACAATTTAATTAAAATAACTGTTTGATTTGATGTTTAGTATGCTCTTTACAAATGAATGCCAAGCATTATTTATAATATAAACATATATCAGCAGGTTCGCAATGATGCCAGTGGACCAGTCGTCTGCAGCCAGTAGTCTATCTCCATGTGACGGTGAAATTTAGAAGAACATAGCCATAGTTGACTGCCTTGATGTCATGCCAGGCCCATCTTCAGTGCTCAACCAATCAGAGATCTTTAGGCAAAACATTGCTGGGTCACAGCACCCTGCATGGATCCCTGCCCAACTCCCTGGGTACGGCCATTGCCACATGTCTCTGGTCCACCCTTTTTTATTCTTTCACGGGATGTGGGCATCACTGTCCAGGTCAGCATTTATTGCCCATCCCTAATTGCCCTTCAGAAGGTGGTGGTGAGCTGCCTTCTTGAACCGCTGCAGTACATTATAATGTAGGTACATCCACAGTGCTGTTAAGGAGGGAGTTCCAGGATTTTGACCCAGCAACATTGAAAGGACGGCGATATATTTCTAAGTCAGGATGGTGAGTGACTTGGAGGGGAAATTTCAGGTGATGGTGTTCTCATCTATCTGCTGTCCTTGTCCTTCCAGATGGTAGTGGTCGTTGGTTTGGAAGGTGCTGTCGAAGGAGCCTTGGTGAATTCCAGCAGTACATCTTGTAGATATTACACACTGCTGCTACTGTGTGAATGCGGTGGAGGGAGTAAATGTTAAGGTAGTAGCGGGGGTGCCAATCAGGCGGGATGCTTTGTCCTGGATGGTGTCAAGTTTCTTGAGACTTGTTGAGGCTGCATTCATCAGGCAAGTGGAGACTTTTCCATCACACTCCTGACTGTGCCTTGTAGATGATGGACAGGCTTTGGGGAGTCATGAGGTGAGTGACTTGCTGCAGAATTCCCAGCCTCTGACCTGCTGTTGTAGCCACAGTATTTATAATGCTGGTCCAGTTCAGTTTCTGGTCAATGGCAAACCCCAGGATCTTGACCCTGCACATCTGATCCTTCTTCTTCCTTGTCCTGTTCCTCCAATGATATAAGGCCTTTCTCACTCTCTGCCTCCACAAGTGTCACTCCCCTTTGCTATGCCATGTTGTACAGCATGTAGCATACTACCACCATGTGGGAGACCCTGGCATTTAAGTATTGTAGAGCTCCACTGGAGCGGTCAAGGCAGCAAAATCTAATCTTGAGCAGGCTTATGGTCAGTGACCTACTCAGTGAGGATCCTGGTATGCAGGTGGCTCTTGTTGTAATGGCCCTGGGCTCAGTTTGTGGATCTCGCAGAGCTTTAGAAACCACATCCTTAGCGGGTATCCCTTGTCGCCCAAAATTTAACCATGTATTTGGTAGGTGGGATGGAAGAGTGGAGGCAGGCTTGACTCTCTCAGTGAAGAGGCAGCTGCCTGGAAAACATACACAGACTTGAAGGAAGATCTTTCTGTGGTCACACACTATCTAGACATTGATGGACTGGTAGGCCTTCCTATCAATGAATCTGTCAGGCTTGTCACACCTGAGCCCAGGGCTGCTATTTTCAATGGCAGCCTACCTTGGGACAGAATTTGTGCAAGCCTGGCTGAATGTCCTGATGCCACTTTGGTTTCAGATTTTTGAGCAGCCCCAGAGTTGCCAATGAGCATATGCCTGTTTCTTTCCCCCACCAACCCCAAAACCCACTGCATGCAACACCACCCCCCCTCCCCCCCACCCCCAGCCGTCCCTGAGCCTTTCAAACTCTTTACTGCAAAAGGTCTGCATACTTGCACCATTTCCAGAACTTTTCTGTCCTTCAGAATAGCTTCCTGTTCCTTTTCGAATGGCACTATGCTGACGTGGTTTACGCAACCTTCTAAACTCCACTCAACGTTGTGAAGACCCCAGAGTTACTGGATCAACACTCTGCTGAATGGTCCCTCCCATGTCCCTCACTGTGTGTGCATGTTCCCAACTTTTCTCCTTTTCCAAGCCAATGAGAATGGTTGGTGTCAGAAATGGGGGCAAAAATTCCAGATCTGCACCCCGGCCACCATTTTTCTTCCCACCTGACACTGCGGTCCCTACCAGGCCTGGGAAATCCAGCCCTTGCCCTTTCTAATGAGGAGAGCATGGACTGCAGGGGTTCAAGAAGGCAGCTCACCACCACCTTCTCAAGGGCAACAAGGGATGGGCAATAAATGCTGGCCCAGCCAGCGAAGCCCACACCCCGTGAATGAATTTTTTAAAAAGCATAACTCTGAAGGGATTTGACTGAGGTCTTTAAAATAACAAAAGAATTAAATTTGATCCATGTGGATAAGCTATCTCAGTTTGGTAGATTAGGGCAGATGATTCCCATCATCTGCAGTACAGGCATAAATTGAGTATTGGAGAATGTGTCACCCAGTCACAGTGGACTCCTGGAACTTGTCTGATCATTTTCAGGAGTTAGAGAGGAATTTCTCAATGGATGTTTTCTCCCAAAATCGGCCTAAGATTTTAAGGCTTTCAGGAGGTTTTGCTGTGCTAGGGGTAAGGGGGTAGATGATTTGCATGAGCCTTCTCAGTATGGGGCAGGCTTAATGGTGTAAATGGTCTTTTCTTATCCTTGTTTTCATATGTCCTTTGACAATTAGATGAGATACACGAAAGAAAGAAGTTAGATTTATATAGCATCTTTCATGTCCTCAGCATTCTTTGATGCACTTCACAGCCAGTGAATTACTTCTGAAGTGTAGTCCCTGTTAGGAGGAAGATACCAATTTGTACATGGCAAGGTCTGAGAAGCAGCAAGTGAGATACCTGACCAGATAATCTTTTATGGTGATAATGATTCAGGGATAAACCTGCTCTTCTTCGAGTCTGCTACTTTGGTAAAGGAATTTTATTAATACCAATTAACGCTGGTTAAGCCACAGCTAGAGTATTGCGTGCAGTTCTGGTATCCGCATTATAGGAAGGATGTGATTGCACTAGAGAGAGTGCAGAGGAGATTTACCAGGATGTTGCCTGGGCTGGAGAGTTTTAGTTATAAGGAGAGATTGGATAGACTGGGGTTATTTTCCCTGGGGGAGAGGAAATTGAGAGGAGACATGATTGAGGCGTATAAAATTATGAGGGGCATGGATAAGGTAGACAGGAAGGAACTTTTCCCATTGGTGGAGAGATCAATAACCAAGGGGCATAGATTTAAAGTAAGGGGCAGGAGGTTTAGAGGGGATGTGAGGAAGAATTTTTTTCACCCAGAGGGCAGTGGGAATCTGGAACTCACTGCCTGAAAGGGTGGTAGAGGCAGAAACCCTCATAACATTTAGGAACTATTTGGATATGCACTTGCGATGCCATGACATACAAGGCTATGGGCCTAGTGCTGGAAAATGGGATTAGAATAGTTAGGTACTTGTTTGGCCAGCGCAGACTCGATGGGCTGAAGAACTTTTTTCTGTGCCGTAGACCTCTATGACTGTATGGCTCTATGACCACCTGAACAGGCAGACAGGACTTCAGTTTACATTTCATCCAATAGCCAGTGCTTCTAATAATATAGCACACCCTCAGTACTGCACTGCAGTGTCAGCCTAGGTTAGCTGCTAAGCCCTAGATCAGGGCTTAAACTCATTACCACTGATCTAGAGGTGAGCAAGCTAGTGCTGAGGTAAGCTGACACTTAACTTGAAAAACTGGGAGGGCAAGATTCTTATCCATAATTTCTTTCTTTCATTATTGTGGGAGTGGCACATAAATTAAAAGTTCCTTCCATTTTCTGACTTAGTCAGCAATTCAGAAATCAAAAAGAACAAGAGGGAGTGCTTTTGTTGTTCCTGTGGTTGGAGCTACAGATATTTGTGTTAAGAGACATGATTAAATATTAGGAATCAGCACTTTCAGAACAATGCTCCATTCACATTTTATTTTATAGGTTGATGGGTGGACAGGACTAGGTGCAAGTTAGGATGCAGGCAGCAGAGTTTTGGGTATTCATTGCCACAGAAGACTGTGGAGGCCAGGTCATTGAGTGTATTTAAGACCGAGATAGATAGGTTCTTGATTGGTAAGGGGATCAAAGGTTACGGGGCGAAGATGGGAGAATGGGGTTGAGAAACTTATCAGCCATGATTGAATGGCGGAGCAGACTTGATGGACTGAATGGCCTAATTTCTGCTCCTATGTCTTATGGTCTTATGGAGCTTATGGAGGGCGAAAGGTGGGAGGCCAGCCAGAAGAGCAATGGAACAGTTAAGTCTAAAAATAGCAAAAGCATGGATGAGGGTTTCATCAGCAGATGGGCTGAGGCAGCAGCAGAGACAGGCAATTTTACAGAGATCGAAGTAAGTGGTCTTGGGGACATAAGGCAGGAAATTCAGCTCGGGGCAGGCTGAGGGGCTGAATTGCCTACTCCTGCTCCTGGCTCTTATGTTCTTACAGTCAAAAATGAAAAAGAGTGAGGCATGCTCCTGGTATCCTGGCTAATATTCCTCCCTCCCTAACCAATAGCACAAAAAAAACAATTCATGTGCTCAAGTTGGCTGTTGTGTTTGCCCACTAAACATTAACTGTACTTCTAAAGTAATTCATTTAGTGAATTTATGAAGTACTTTGTGATTTCCTGAAAAGATTAAAGGTATCATATAATGACAAGTTCCTTCTTTTATTTATTGTAAAAATCATTATAATCACAAATGAACTGTGAAGTATTTTCACTCTGATTCTTTGTGAGCAGGCACAGTCCAGTTGACTCTCACCTGAAAAATAGTACTCGTGGTAATGCAGCAATCCTTCAGTCATGCGTTGAAATGTCACCCAACAGTTTAGATTCAAGACCCACTCCAGGATTTCAATTCACAATCCTCTGACTCATGCAAATGTGTTACTAAGCCAAGCTAAGTAGAAAATTAAATAGACTTACCCTTCTGATAGATCTAAATCTTATTTCCAAAACATCAAAAATATGCCAGAGTCAAAACTTCTCAGAGTTCCAAACTGTAGTTTGTGCACCAGCATCTCTCATTTCTTCTCCAACTCAACAGATCACATTTTATTGCAGTTAAGAAAAATTGTTTACCTAAAGGGTTAAATATTCACATTCACCCAACAGAATGGAATGCCGATTTTTAAATTTGAAAATAGATTGAAATCCGACGCAGAGTGAGGTGAATTTAATGATCTGCATTCTCTGATGCCTGGAAGTCACAGGGGAAATAAATTATAAGAGTGTAATAACCTTAAGGCCAGTGCTTAGAGCAAAATTGCTTCAGTTCCACAGCCTTAGCTTGCAATCTTGTATCGCAAGCAGTCGAACAAAATAATTTGTTAGTTGTTTAAATGAGGCGCTTTGCTGCGATTAGCTTGACATAGTGATTCAAAACACATGGATCCAAGGTCCAATGCATTTGGCATACACTTAGGAATAGTTTCTATAGAAACATCATATGAACCAGTACAAAATGGTTATTACTTGAGTGTGATTAACTTTCTCCTAATGCAGAAGGGTGTGTACTACATTTGTATGGTGTATTATGCTGACACAAAACCTTTTATATCTCAGTGTGAAATAATTTTCAGGTTTCTTTTTCTCAGGTTTCGGCCTAGAAGTTATGGTTGGCATCATTCTCATTGGAAAATCTAGGCTTTAGCATTTTTTCTTGGTTTACCATTGCTCATTCATGTAAAGTGTATAAAGAGGGAACTTGCTTTTTATGCAGCATTTTCTGGTCCTCAAGATATGCCCAAACCATTTCACAATTGATGGAATTTATTTTTGAAACATAGGCGGAATTTTTCTAGCTTTGCCAGTGGCAGGAGTCGTGGTGGGTGGGAGCGGAAAGCTCAGAGTGACGCCAAACGTTGGATTTTCGTCGGCGGGAAAACAAATTGTAATTATCCATGCAGCATTTTCCTGGCGGCCTAATGCCGGGTCGACTTTTCCGCTCATCCATGTCAGGAACCTCATTTGCATGCATTAGCATATCATGAACGCTCATTAAAAACGCAACTCAGCAGAATCACGTTCTTCCTCCTAATTATATGCCATGACGGTGGGAAATTAGACCAATCTGATTCACGATCAGATATGAGTGGCATGCACCTGCCCACTCTTAACTTTGAGGTACGTACAACATTGAAAGCCTACCAACAACAGCACTGCTCCCACTTGTTGCTGCTACCAAAGCTGCTTTCTCAGACGAGACTGTGGCGTTTGCAGACAGGGCTGCTTACACGTGGTACTGCAGGATGCAGGCAGGACTGCTTGCACTAGATGCTACAGGGCGCAGGCAGGGTTGCACTCTACCAGCAGAAACCACCATGGAGACAGTGTGGGGGTGGAATAGGCAGAGACATAAGGGTAAAGGGAACAGGGGAGGGAGGGGTGATGGTAGATGGAAGGATGTCTAGGGTGGGTGAGGTTAGTGTGGCACAACAGGGAAGGGGTACACACAGACTCATGGCTGGGGGTGGTGGGGGATAACTGCCAGACCATCATAGTTCTGGGACTGAGACTAAATAGTAGTGGTGACAGATTAAAGGCAGTCCTGGAGCTTTGTGGGCCATGCTACAGGGTTATACATGGCCCACATGTGATCCCAGTCCAGGGAGGGACTAGGCCTGTCTGCTCAATGGGCATGGTGCACAGCATGGTGTGGAGGGCATGATCAGTGCCTCACACAGTAGTCCTGGGTGTGGCAGGCTCGATACTGGACTGCAGATGGGATGGTCATGGTCAGGGGAGGCATCTGCAACCTGTAAATGGGGAAAACATAATAAAGAGGGGAGTACTCAAAGCTCTTTGGGGGGCTGTTCCTCTGTCTTGACCATGCACGCAGCCTCAAGATGGGGATGGGTTAGGTCCACATGGGGCAGGGGGACACCAACAGTGATGGGCTCATGGCAGAGAGCAGGAATGTCCACAACAAGAACAATTGGTTCCAGGGTTACTGGGGGAAGCTGGTGAATGACTGGAGGGAGGTCTACCTGCATATCATTGGCATTCCTGGATGGTCGGGAGATGTGAACGGTGACATAGGGAAGGGTCAAAGCTGGTCTGGAAGTGCAGTACCACCATGTTGAGACACCAAATCAATGATGCAGTGGCACAATGCAGAAGACATACCTGCGACACACTGATAGCCACAAGGTTTCAGCAGGAGTAAGGCCCAGTCAAGGGGACCCGAACACATTTCTCCTGTCCCTTGATGTCATGCTAGTGATTAGAAAGCCCTTTACAAACAGTGACATCACAAGCGAGGTCAGCATTCAGCCTTGGACCTGTAACCCTCAAGGATAACAAAGCCCTCATTCTTGGAAAGGTCCGCACTCAAAGCTGCATATAGCTGGTGTGTGAGGCAAGAGGCAGCACACCAGCACGCGCCCTGCCTCAACTGCACATTGTGCAGTCGTAGTCACCGGAAGGGCTTTGAGCGGCCACAGAGATTTGCACATGGTGATGGCTCCAGGTCATGTGCTTTCACAACTCGCAATGAACAGAACTCAGTGTTGATGATACAACATTACATTTAACCCTCCAAGACACATGAGCAAACATAATTCTATGGTGTGTTGCGGGGCTTAAAGGATCAGATCTCAATATGCATTCACTTTCAGGATATGGCTTGACACATCTCTCTTACAAGACACAAGGTCCAAGAGGCTAACATGGGTCTGCTAAACATCACATGAATCTGAGGCACACAAAAGGATGCAATCACGGAGTGGGAGTTTGGGGTCATCCTTGAAATAAGAGGGTACATAGATTCATATGCAAGAGGCATTCACTTGATGAGACTATTTTCATGAACTCCAAAGATTTACAAAGGTACATGATATATACAGTGAGTGAACACCTGTGCCACCATTATGCTTTCAGTATTTCTTACTTTTTCCTTACCCTACCACTAGTTCTAGGTGCACCCCTGACATCCCCAGCTGAGCTGGAGGCAGCCTGCTGACCGCTATGCCCTGTTGTCTGTGATGACCTTGGCAGGTGTCCTCTGGAGAGCTGAGGCCTGGAGGGCCCCCCCTGCTTCGGGTCTCCCTGCTGTGAGGCAAGTGCTCCTTCCTCGGCCTGTGGAACTGGAGCTGATGGGGTCATAGAAGATTGGGAGTGAATGGACACTCTGAACACCTAGGGGCTGAGGCTGATGGTCTGGCTGGACCTCTGTCTGGGCCTGCTGATGCCTATATGAGAGAGGTGGATAGACTTAGTTCATGAGCAGGCAGAATGCAACATTGCACATCGATCACTGAGAGTGTCAGGATGTGATCAACTCATGGAGGGCTCATCCATACCGGCTTTCTGGGAGAGGCCGATCTCGCCTTCACCACAGGATCCCTGCCCTCTCCTGCCAGCTCAGTGGCATCCTCCTCGAAGGGAGTGAACTCCTGTATGCCCGCCATCCCTCTGCCCATCTGGGATCTGTTGAGAGCTCTGAAGAAGGGTCATACAGACTCGAAACATTAACTCTGTTTCTCTCTCTACGGATGCTGCCAGACCTGCTGAGTTTTTCCAACATTTTCTGTTTTTGTTTTGGATTTCCAGCATCCACAGTATTTTGCATTTATCTCGGGATGCGTGGCTTCTTTCTCTTGGGGGCCATCTCAGGATGTACAGACCACACAACTGGGCTGCAGAGAGTGAATATGTGTTTTTGGGTGGTGTTTAAATATGGTGCCAGGATCTTCAACCCCATAAGGTGGACAAATCAATGCCTGCCGCACCATGTGATTCAGAGAATGGCTCGCCAATGCATAATTAATGAGGTTCTGAGCATAGATTTGGACACAAGAACTTGCCCAGCGGGAAACATGCCACTTTTCCCTTCGCGCCACCACACTTTGTCTCCAGTGTTAATGTTGAAATTGTGCTGCAATATAATACATGTTTTAAGTTGGTAATTAAGCACAGCTGTCCCCAGTTGGGGAAGGATTAGGGAATCATTGCAAGAGTTTATAAACCAGTTCACATTGGGTATCCAGGGGTTTGTGACTTTACTTTTCTGTCTTGGAAATCAACCTGTTTTAAGGTACAGGCTGGCTTCAGACACATCCTTCCCCAACATACAATTATCAGAATTAACATCCAGAATGGAAAATTTCACCCATAGTCACTGCTGCTTTTTTAAGTAAACATGGCAACTAATTTATGAAGAGCATGATTCCACAAACAGTAATGGAATAAATGACTAGCTCGTCTATTTCTGGAGGAGGGGATTGGGGTATTCGGGTTAGCCAGGACAGCATGGAGAACTACCTGCTCTTCCAAATATCCCATGGGATCTTTTTCAAGCACGTTAGCAGAAAGACAGAGGCTCAATTTAACATCTTACCTGAAAAGCAGGACCTCCTACAAAGCCACAATTCTTCAGTAGTGAACAGAAGTGCCAGCCAGTAAATGATGTGTTAAAGCTAGGAGAGGAACTTCAACACATAACCTATTGAATCAGAAGGAAAGCCCCACCATTGACAAAAGGATACAGTTTAGCCTATCGGTCTTTGTTGGCACTTGCAAAAGCAATCCAATTGGCCCTCCCGCTACCTGTCCCTGCTTCAAACATTGTTCCAGTACAAATGTTACCAATTTGTAATGATACTTACATATCTATGTTTTTCTCTTTGTGAAAAGGCATGTTCATATTTCACCTCAAATGCTGTTCCTCTGAAGATTTCTTTCATCAACGCAGACCCATTGGGCAAAAATATCAATGTGATATACAAGGTAGGGCTTGAATGATTCAGGAAAACTTAATTGTGGTATATCTGAAAAATCCCAATTCAGCATTGACTGAGTGAGGATTATTTATGAAATCAAAGATCTTTCTCTCTGGTTGTCAGAGTATCACTGGTAGATGTGTGAAGCATGTTTTTCACAAACTATTGGTGGAATATCAAAATGGAACATATTCTAAAACAGTCCTTGGAGTTTCAGAGTGGATATTCCTAAAAAGACCAATCCTGCACCACTGCCACTGTTCAATATCAACAACAGGCAGCTGAAATTGTACCAGTTGGTCCAATTGCTGAAAAACTGTTGTCATGACAAAAAAATTGCAAATACAATATGGTATCCAAGGAGATAATGCATTATATTTTATGTTTAAAACGCCCAAAGACCAATGCAGTTGACAAGAAGCAATGGAACCAAATGAAGTTATGAAGGAATGAATGAAGTTGAGGTGAGAGTGGCTGCCCTTGACATCAAGGCAGCATTTGACCGAATGTGGCATTAAGAAGCCCTGGCAAAACTGGAGTCAATGGGAATCGGGGGGAAAACGCTCCACTGGTTGGAGTCATACCTAGCACAAAGGAAGATGTTTGTGGTTTTGGGGGTCAATCATCTCCGCTCCAGGTCACCGTTGCAAGAGCTCCTCAGGGTAGGTCCTAGGCCCAACCATCTTCAGTTGCTCCATCAATGACCTTCCTTCCATCAAGATCAGAAGTGGGGATGTTCACTGATGATTGCATGATGTTCAGCACCATCCATGACTCCTCAGATATCGAATCAGTCCATGTTCAAATGCAGCAAGACCTGGACAATATCCAGGATGGGACTGACAAGTGGCAAGTAATATTTGCACCATACATGGGCTGGGCAACAACCATCTCTGACAAGAGAGAATCTAACCATTTCCCCTTAACATTCAATGGTATCACCATCGTCGAATCGCCCATTATCAATGTCTTGGCGGTTACTATTGACCAGAAACTGAACTGAACTAGCCATATAAATACTGTGGCTACAAGAGCAAGTCAGAGGCTTAGACCCTGTGGCGAGTAACTCACTCCTGACTCCCCAAAGCCTGTCCACAAGGCACGAGTCAGGAGTGTGACAGAATAGTCTCCACTTGCCTGGATGAGTGTAGGTCCAACAACACTCATGAAACTTTACACCATCCAGGACAAGGCATTGGTGGCACCACATCCACAAACATTTGCTCCCTCCACCACGACACACAGCGGCAGCAGTGTGTACCATCTACAAGATGCACTGCAGGAACAAATTGTGGAAAAGTCAAGGAAAAGGGAAGGGAAGAAACATGGGTAGAGAGTGAGGGAAAGATGAAGGATTGGGAAAAAGAGTGAAAGGGGATGACTGAGAGCAGAGTAAAGGAAGGGTGCGGGAATGGAACATTCAATGAAATTCAAATTTCATTTCAAGATAGGAGGGGGAAGCACTGGAACAGAGTTTGAAGAGATATCTGAAGAGGCTAATTATAGAGATACAGCAGATTTCATTTTTTGCGTGGTACAATTTTTTTTTATGGCCTGGATGTAAATAGCCAGAATTAATTGTTACACTCATCTTTAATGGGAAAAGAATAGGTATCAGTGCAACCTATGTTCTTGCACTGATGTTTTGAAAGCTCATTCAATAATATATTACTATAATAATCCTATAGATCAGTGAATATTGCCTCTTAGTGCAGACTGTTAAAATGACAAAAGACATCCAGTGAATAAATTTGCATTTATCTGTAAAATGTTAACTGCTGAACCAATCTGTGTGTGTCAACACTCAAGAATGTGGCTAGTAGTTGTTTAGTCTTTGATACGTCACTGGATGTGAGTAGATATAAATGTCACAGCAGTAAGATCAGCTCTCATGATGTAAATAGCATACAAACTATATCTGTTTTATTCCTTTTAGTGTTTGAAAGCTTGGTAAAATATTTGGTAGAATCATGTATCACTAGGATGGTAGAAGATAAGTTATGTGAATCTTGATCTATTCTTGTTTAGAATTTCCTATGCTCCAATGTAGGGAGCCCAGGATTAATTCAGTTTATGGCTGGCTGCCTTGCAGAGAGAAATATAAATATTTTATTTTAGTATGTTCATTTTGAAGTTATATTAGATTTTACGAATTTCAAGAATTGAGTGTTCATTCGGATATTATGTTTCACTTGGAGACTGAAATGCCAGTATTTGCAATGCTGAAGTCAAAGTCTGATCCCACCAACAAAGGCCCATGTGCACAAGGTTGCCTGAAACAATGAGAAGCCCAAAGGGAATTTTCTGCAGCTATAAAAGTGTAGGCTAACTTACTTCACTTAAAATAGCCATTTTAGTATTCTGTAGTACACTGAAAGCAAACACAACTCTGAATATTGTCTTTATATAAAGAAAGTTAATCTCCTATAATGTTGTACATCGGAGTCAAGACTAAGTATAATCTTCAAATAAAACATGAATCGTGGCCAGGGTTTACTTTGACCATTTGTACAGACATAACACGATGCATGTTTTAAAGTTAAATACTCTTTTTTTTTTACATTTTCATTATAAACTCTGCATACACATATTAAATATATTAAAAATATTGTGTTTGTGCCCAGTTCCTGTCTGCTGCAACAGCGTGCACTTCCTGTGACTGCTGTACTTGAATCCTGTAACATTTTCCCAGTCTTACTTTAGTTGATAATACCTCTACTGTTACAGAATAGTATCTCCTTCAACTTGCTGTAACATATAACCTCAAAAGTCTCATATCTAGCAGACAGTTCCTGTAAATGTCACACTTACTCCCTGTTGTTACTAAACTATGTACACTTCAAAACTACCCCAGGAGCAATGTCATTGGGGGCATCTATTACTTTCTTACTGGATTTCCAAACTAATTGGTTTTGAACTTTCCCTCTTTCCAGTCAGGAGATGACCTTCGACAAGACATGCTTGTTCTACAGATGATTAAAGTGATGGACAGGATATGGTGCCAGGAGGGGCTGAATATGAGCATGATTGTCTATAGGTGCATATCAACAGGAAGGGGGAGAGGTCTGTGTTGTAGCATGTTGTCTTCATTATTAGAGTTTTAACCCTTAAATTGCAGTAATAAGCAGTTTATATTTCTGACATAACAATATTTCATGCCGGCCAGTACTCACTGGACTGAGTTGCTCACCATATTTGGTTAATTATTCATGTGTTTATATCAGGGATTTCATGTAAGCATTTCCAGCATCACACTGATACCCCAAAAACTTAACAAGTAAATACTCTGCATGTATTAACAGCTTGAAGCAGATGATAGCAAGTGTGGTCTACAACAATTACATAAAATTATACTATCTTTCATATGCAACTTACTGAACATCATGCTTAAGTCGTGATGTAAATTCAGCACTTATATTGGCTGTTGTTGTACAGTAATGTGCTTAATGCAGATAAAAGCAATTCAGCATGTGCATGACCTTTTTGTGCTGCTACACTCAAACTATTGGACTTCTTGCAGGACTGGTGGAGATGGTCCCTGGTGCCACGACACTCGCCAAGATCCATATGAAACATGGTATTATTGGGCCGCTCAAGGAAAATACTCTTTTAAAATGGTTCCAGGAACACAACCCCACTGAGGATCTGCACAAGAATGTAAGCTTTAATTAGATGTTTATTTCATGAGAAAGACGCTAGCCTATGCTCCTCTTCTGCTAAGTATCTACCTGTTACATAACCAGAGATCTGGGAGCTAATCACATTCAGCTCAAGTTGTTTTCATTGCCTTTCCTGAATCTTCTCATCTTTTACCATTTGTGGTATATTGAAGGGAACTTAGAATAGAGGAAAGCAAAACGTGGATTGAACCTGCCATTTCTACCATCAAAAGAACACTAGAGAGTTTAAATAGTAGCAAGGATGATAACAAATTGTGAAGAGAGTTTCACAGAATCCATCATATTTTCAACTTAGATTGGGAGCAATTATGAGTTTGGTCTTTAAGATGCTGAGAATTTGATAATGCAGATGCAACAAATTATTTGACTTAGATTGAAAGGAAGAACTAAATGCAGGTTTAGAATTAATAAGCCTCAGCTAAGATTGAATAAACATTTTCCAGCCATGGGCTACCATTAGGTAAAGTCACCATTCCAGCTGTCTCCACAGGGACCTGTGCTTCAACGTTAGGACTACAGCACTAAGTTCCAATTTCCAATTTCTTCTCAAGCAGCTACCAATGTATATGAGAAACAGACTCTCAGGAAAAACAGGCACTTAACTCCTGAAAGCAGCTGGTTAAATGCCTGCTTGACCAACTGACTCCAGAAAGTGACATTAACCAGACGTTTGTTGATTCAGGTCAGCATAAAAAATCCTACAGCACAATTCAAAGAAGAACAGCTATCCTAGCATATTAGCTGATCAGGAAATCCTGGAAATATTCAGCAGGTCAGGCAGCATCTGTGGAGAGGGAAAGAGTTAAAGATTTCAGGTGAATGACATTTTGTCTGATTTCCAGCATCCACAGCATTTTGCCCTCGTATTAACCGATCAATAACCTCATTGTTTTTTGTGGGAACTTGCTTCTCCCTTCGCCCACATAACAACAGCGACTATACTTAAAAAATCATTAGTCGTGATATGCCTTAGAACTTCACCCCAATTTTCATTGCTCCATCAGTGGTGGCCATGCATTCAATTGCCCAGCACCTAATCTTCAGAATTCCCTCCCTGAACCTGTCCACCCATCTCCTTCAATCTCAACCTTTAGGTGCTCCGTAAAACTTACACCTTTGACTGAGGGCAGAATCATCCCAGCTTTGCACAAAGTGTGATATCGGGCGGGCAGAAACTAATTTTACTTGCCAGCCGCAATGGCGGGTTTTCGCGCAGTATTGTCCCATTCCCAAAGTTTCCCACCTCATTAATAATGCATTCACGGGAAACGGCTGGTGGGCAGGCTCAGATTTTCCCACCATGCTGTAGTCTCAGCCACTTCCTCACTCCGGGCACCACCTTTAAAGCGCACCAGAATGCATTGCCTACTTCATGTCTTCAGACCAGGACTGCTCCAGGCGACAGATGGCCCCGAAAGCAAAGGTGACAGCAGCCCCCAAATTTAGTGACGTCTCTCTGGGGTGCCTGCTGGCCGCAGTAGAAGGCCACTACGATATTCTCTACCCCCACTCTGACTGTAGGAGTCCACCAGAGTCAGCAATCCGGCCTGGGGTGTGTGGTGGGAGCAGCGGTCAACGCCACCAGAGCACAGAGATGGTCAGCAATCCAGTGTAGGAAGAGGAGGAATGCTGTCAATTGTTCCTCCAGGGTAAGTCAACCACCTCATCACTCTCAACTCTCACACTTACAAACCCATCACACATCCACAGGGATCTCACACCTCAAGGCACAAAAACACTAACTCTCACACACACCCTCACATCTCCATCAGGCTCATATCCTCTGGAGCTCGCATCCTCATCCTGTCCATGGCTCCACTCACCACACAAACATTCCACCCAGTGCCATGTGTCCTGCTCACACTCTCTCCATCTGTTTTCATGCAGGAGAAGCTGGCTCACAACAGCAGGGAGAGGTCTAAGACCTCTCCAAGCCCACATTAAGCCCCTCACTCACTTTAAGAGCATGCCATTGCACTGACTATCGGGGTGAGGATGTGGACTGTGCCTGGAGTGACGGTGAGGTCAGCAGTGAACACCCACCTGAGGATTCTGCACCACATCATCCCTCTGTCAATGCAAATGTGAGTGCTCTCTCTCCTGCTTTTGACTCTGCTGCCATGCACTAATTATCTCTACTTTGATTCACAGGGAGCTTTGTAAAACGACCAACACCCTCATTCAGCCTGTCCCTCAGCTCCATCCACATCCTCAGCTCCAGCAAAGAGGACATCTCCTCCAGTGAAGAGCTAGGAAAAAAACAGCCTGGAAGATCTGTCACAGCGCTTACCCACACCCTCCACCAACACAGAGACACACACCTCAGTAGGACCTAGATCTAGAGCAGGCTCTGGTGGTCTGCAGCAGGAGGAGGCAGGTTCAGCCAAGCTCCTAAGCACTTGGAGGACTGCTGGGGAAGAGGATTCTGTGAGGTCCAAGTCAGATGATGATCCTCTGGAGTCGACCTTCCAATTCATTGTGGAGAGTCAGCAGAAGGTGAGGGAGCATCACGCAGAGCTTTTGGAAGTCCTCAACAGAGTGGCACACGAGTCGGAGGAGTGCACCCACCTGTTCTCTGATGCAGCGGTGCCCATATGTGTGCACATGGAGGGCTCTATTGGAAGGATGCTGGGTGCCATGGAGACCTGGTCCAGCAGAACGCGGAGATGCGAGCAGACCTGCACTCCATCGCGGGAGCCATGGGTGAGTCCCTGCAGTGGCAATATGAGAGGGAAATGGGGCACCTCGACATCCCTCCAGGTGCTCGTTCTCCTCAAGCTGTCAGGCCGGGGAGGAGCGGCAGCTGGACACCCCTGGTCTGTTACCTCTGAGTCCCCTTTGCCTGTGACCCCCTCAACCTCATCCTCTGTCAAGCAGAAAGAGCAGCTGGCCCAAGGAGGACAGCCAAAGCAAATCAAGGCTCTCAAGGCTGCGGCTCCCCAGAGGACCCACGCCAAAGTCAACAGAGGCAATGGGGCCAAACATTGCACAGGCTGTCTCTGCCTCTGCTACGGATGTCAGGGCAGCACCTAGAAGAAATGATAGGCCTGAAAAAGCTAAGAAATTCTGATCACAAATGGTTGCATGGCTGAACACATTTTGTCACTTTATAATCTGAATATATATTCACTTTCACCCTGCATTCCCCCCATTAGCAGTTCAGCTGCCGCAGCCAGCTCAGAAGTGATTCTGGAGGGAGAAGTGTGTGTGTATGGCAGGACCTCTGAGTCTTGTGCAAGCACTCTCCCATGCACGCGGAGCCTTCACCCATCACACTCATCTCACTGCCCCGAGCATTTTCAGTGCTGCCTGCTAGGGTTCTCTTTCAGTTGTCCATCTGAGCCGACCTGTATCTCCGCCCACCCACTGATCACACTCCCATACAGCACCTGTGCTCATCTAACACGAGGCTCCGTTTACTTTCAATTTTGACAACGATGTCATAGTCAAGATTTTGATTAGCACCCTCGTACTTTCCCCTCCCCCAGTCACACACATCCTTTTGCCCATCACTGTTGGCTCCCCCTTGCATCACCGTACACCTTCCCACCGTCACCTACCAGCTTGAACCTTTGTCTTTCCAGGATGTCTATGTTCCCTCCCTTCTTGAGAAACCCACCCGGACACACATTGACCTCCACAACCTCGTTTTTCCCAGCCCCAGGGTCCGTGTCTGCCTCCAAGTCCTGACCAACCACTCTCACCATCCCTTCTATCATTACTGATGCACTGTCACCCTCCCAGCAACCTCTCCCCCTCTCATAATCACCATTCCCTCCTACCACGCCCAGCCTCATTTCACTCTCCAGGAGGCATTCATTGATTCCGTAGATCCCTCCCTTACACGTTCACCTGAACATTCCCCTTGCCTTACTCCCTCCTCCACTCTTACTCCCTCCTCTACCCTTAGTCCCCTCCGGATGCCTTCCCCCCTCCGAACTCCCTCCTCCCCCCGGACACCTTACCTCCTTCGAACTCTCTCCTCCCACCATCCCGGATACCTTCATCCCCACCCCCAAACTCCTTCCTCCCCCTGGACACCTTCCCCCTTGGAGTTCCTTCCCCCTTCCAAACTTCTTCTTCCCTCTGAATTCCTCCCTCTCTCCAAACTCCGTCACCTACATCTTCCTCCTCCCTTACACCTACCTCCCCACTTGCCGCATTCTCCCCATTGCACCGTCTTCCCCCCATACTCCCTCTTCCCCCTTCTCAACCTCACCACTCCCTGACACCTTCATTCCCCCCTCCCTCAACCTCAACTTTCCAACACCTTGGCCCCCACTCCAACCCAACCTCACCCCGCTCTCCAGTACACCTTCCTCTCCCACTCACAGCTGGACCTTCCTCCATCCCCCTCGCCAATCATCCATAGCAGTCCATCGCCAAGTCCGTGATGTTCCAAAGCTGACCCAGGACATCAATGGAGACTTCCCACCTTCCATGAGCTGCTTCACAGTGGAGCCATGTCCATGAGACTCCACCCAGCACGCGATGCATGTGTTCCTCTAGGGTCCGGTAGCTACAGGGCTCCAGCACCTTCTGCTTCTCGGACGCCTGTAATCTGAGCAATGTCCTAATAGTAAGTCCCCACTTCTGCACATCACACTTGTCCAGACGTGTTCTGGGCCAGCGTGTTTACCCCGCTGGTGAAAAGATAAATCTAGTTTTGCGGCGGGGGGGTGGGGGTGCGATTCCAGTCAGGCCTTAGTTTGCATCCCATTACTGGGATGCAAATGAGGTTCACACCTGCTCCAGCGGAATTGGCGTTCCACCGTGGCGGAATGATCCTACTGAGCTTTCACTCTGACATGTAACCAATTTTTGGCCTTCTCGCCATAATGTACCACACCTCCCCACCACCCCCCCCACCCCAACCCACCGTGCACGCCATGATGCCTGATGCTAATGGAGCTGGAAAATTCCAGCTTAAGCTTTTGGTTACCTATCGTAATATCTCTGTACTCAGTTCAGTGAAAAATGTTGTCTAATAATGCTTCTGTGAAGCATCTTGGGATGTTGTAACTGTGTTAAAGGTGCTATATGAATAGAAATTGTTTTGTTAATGAGTGGTTGTGTCTAGGTGCAGAATTTTGCCAATGAAGGGTATTAAGTCACATTGAGAGTCAAGGTGTGTGGATGGAAGAATATTGTGGAAATTTTGTTTGATAATCTTTGAGGACTAGAGGGTATTTATGCAGATGTTTCCCTCAGAACATTAAATAGATGGGTTAAAACTAGTGGATCAAATGGTCTTGCATTGTTCCAAGCTTTCCAAAGCTCTTGCCAGTTCCAATGAATCGGTCTTTGATACCAGCCTTAACTTGCTGAGATTTTCTAAAAGGTAATAATAAAACAATACATTTCAACTATTGGAAAATGTTGAATCTATTGGTTGATACATCAGACTGGCTCAATACCTTTTGTTTTATTCATTGATGGAATATGAGAGTCTCTGGCTAGGCCAGCATTTGTTACCCATCCCCAATTACCCTTGAGAAGGTGGTGGTGAGCTGCCTTCTTGAACTGCTGCAGTCCCTGTGGTGTAGGTACACCCACAGTGCTGGTAGGGAGAAGTTCCAGGATGTTGACCAGGTGACAGTAAAGGAACAGCGATATAGTTCCAAGTCAGGGTGGTGAGTGGCTTGGAGGGGAACTTGCAGGTGGCGCCCTTATATCTGCAGCCCTTGTTCTTCTAGGTGACCAAGATTGTGGTTTTGGAAGGTGCTGTCAGACGAGGTTTAGCAAATCGCTGCAGTGCACTGTGCATATTGTACACACATTGCTGCCATTGTGCGTTGGTGGTGGAGAGAGTGAATGGGGTGCCAAACAAGTAGGCTACTTTGTCCTGGATATGGCATCAACCTTCTTGAGTGTTGCTGGAGCTGCACTCATCCAGGCGAGTGGAGAGTATCTCATCACACTCCTGACTTGTGCCTTGTAGATGATGGACAGGCTTTGGGGGGTCAGGAGTAAGTTACTTACTACAGAATTCCCAGTTTCTGATCTACCTTTGTTGACAAAGAATTTATATGGCTGGTTCAGTTAAGTTTCTTGCCAACAGTAACCCCCCAGGATCTTGATGGTCAGGGATTCATTGATGGTAATGCCATTGAATGTCAAGGGGAGATTCCGTATTGTTGGAGATGATCATTGCCTGGCAATTGTGCGGCATGTTTGTTCATTACCACTTGTCAGTCCAAGTCTAAATGTTGTCTAAGTCTCACTGCATGCGGGCATGAACTACTTCAGTATCTGAGGAGTCGCGAATGGTGCTGAACATTGTGCAATCATCAGTGAACATCCCCACTTGTGACCTTATGATGGAAGAAAGGTCGTTGATAAAGCTGTTGAAGATGTTGAGCCTAGGACACTATCCAGAGGGACCCCTGCAGTGATGTCCTGGGGCTGAGATGATTGAGCACAAACAAACACAACCATCTTCCTTAATGCTAGGTATGACTCTGACCAGTGGAGAGTTTTCCCCCCGATTCCCATTTACTTCAGTTTTGCTAGGGCTGCTTGATTCCACACATGATCAAATGATGCCGTGTTGTCAAAGGCTGTCACTCTCACCTCACCTCTTGAGATGAGCTCTTTTGTCCATGTTTGAATCAGGACTGTAATGTGGTCAGGAATCATGTGGGCCTGGTGGAACCCAGACCAGGCATCAGTGTGTAGGTTATTGGCAAGTAAGCGCCATTTGAGTGCACTGTCCATGATACCATTCATCACTTTGCTGATGATTGAGAGTAGACTGATAGGGTGGTAATTGGATGGATTGGATTTTTCATATATTTTGTAGACAGGACATACTTAAACAATTTTCCACATTGTCAAGTAGATAACAATGTTGTAGTTGTACTGGAACAGCGTGACTTGGAGCCCAGCTTGCCTGGAGCGGCAGTCTTCAGTCCTACAGATGAGATGTGGATGAGATGTGGTCATTGTCGGTGCTCATAGCGCTTGCAGTATCCAGTGCCTTCAGCTACGTTTTGATATCACGTGGAAGTAATGAAATTGAATACTGGGACCAAATTTATACATGAGAATTTTTTTTTAATTCATTCATGGGATGTGGGCATTGCTGGCTTGGCCAGTAATTATTGCCCATCCCTAATTGCCCTTGTTCAGAGGGCATTTAAAAGTCAATCACATTGCTGGGTCTGGAGTCACATGTAGGCCAGACCAGGTAATAACAGCAGATTTCCTTCCCTAGAGGGGTATTAGTGCACCAGATGGGTTTTTACAACAATCGGCAATGGTTTCATGGTCATCATCAGACTTTTAATTCCAGATTTTTATTGAGCATTACCCTGGGTCTCTGGATTACTAGTCCAGCGACAATACCACTATGCTATCGCCACTGGTTCTTTATTTGCTGCTATGTCTGATTGTGAAATGTTGACTTTTTTTTAACAAAGTTAACAAAAGGCAATCACTGCCAGCTGCTGGAATCCAGCATCTTGCACAAAGAAAAGGACCTTCCCTTACCCCTCACACCCAAACCCAGAGCAATAAAGGACTGAGTGAAGAACAACATTGGTAATTGAAGTGTACCACAGCGTTAACCCAGTGTCAGTCTGGATTATGTGCTGAAGTTTGCGGAGTGGGACTTGAGCTCACAACCTTCTGACTTGAGAGGTAAGAATGTTATCATGTGAACCAAGGCAGTCAGGGATCACTGGATATTTCCATAGACTATCAGGTTAAATTAATCTTTCAAGTAATCATTTAAAAGAACTGCAGAGGGGACTTTTAAAGTCTTTGAGTTGTTGCTTTTTGGATCGAGTCTTACTATTGATGATTACCGTAAACGTGCTAAAATAAAACCACTTTGATGCTATGTGTGACCCAAAGCTGGCACCACAGGTGCCTGTCACTTCAGTCTCACATTTGCAGTAGCTCAAACCAGTGGCAGACAAGACCAGTATGTTGTTTAAACCTGGTTTCTTGCAGAAAATCTTGCCCAGTCCTGCCTGGTTGACCTATGGCTGGCAGCTGCTTTCATGACCCCACATGTGCTGACTAGACAGAGTCTCACACATGAACATTCTATATACTATGATAGGGGTTTTGGACTAAGAATTGTTCCATTCCCTGGATTCAATGTTTACATTGCTTCTTTTATTTATTGCTGTTTTGCTAATTAGGCTGTGGAAAACTTTATCAGCTCCTGTGCAGGCTGGTGTGTTGCTACTTTTATTTTGGGCATCTGCGATCGCCACAATGACAACATTATGCTGAAAACCACAGGCCACCTGTTCCACATAGACTTTGGAAAAATTTTGGGGCATGCTCAAATGATTGGAAGCATGAAAAGGTTAGTGCATTTAACTTGTTCTTCAGCATGCTTTGAATTACCACTTATCAACTGTGGCTCACTGCAAGCATTCTTGGATGGGGCCAAGTCCAACTCCAGAGACTTATATTGGCTGATAGTACAGTACAGCACTGAGGGAGTGCTGCATTGTCTGAACATTGGGGTGAGATGTTAAACTGAGGTGCCATCTGGCTCCTCAGGTGAATGTGAAAGTTCAGGAGGGTTCTCCCTGGTGTCCTGGCTCATATTTATCCCTCAACCAACATTATTAAAATGGATTATCTGGTCATTTATCCAATCTGCTTGTGGGGTCTTGCTGTGTGTTTCCTACATTACATCACTGACTACACTTTGAAAGCCCTTCATTGCTGTAAAGCATTTTGGGCATCCTGAGGTCATGCAGGGTGCAAGCTCTCTTATCATTATCGAAAAGTATGCATTTAGTTTGTTAATTAAAAGCAGTACAAGCGATATGTTAATAATGTTTTGTCCATGGTTTCAACTAGGGATCGTGCTCCTTTTATATTTACTTCTGAAATGGAGCATTTCATCACAGAAGGTGGAAAAAATGGAGTTCGTTTCCAGAGGTTTGTGGACCTGAGCTGTCTGGCATACAATATTGTCCGACAACACACTCAACTCTTGATGAATCTACTGGAGCTGGTAAGGGAGGAAACGCTTTGAATTTGCTAAGTTTATGAAATATCAAGGTCCTTAAAATCCTTGGGTCCCTGCAGGGAACTTGGGAAGAAGATTTCTGCCTGGGTTTGGTGGAGGCAGGCTTTTGGGGCAGCATTCCTCCATTTTTAAAACTCCCTTTAAAACACTTGTAGGTGGCAATAAGCAGTTCTTCAGCCTATGGTCTGCAACCACCGCAGCCACGACACCTCCCCACCCCCCCTCCACCCCACACCCCACACCCCACCACCACCACCAAACCCCCCATCTAACCCCTACACCAAATGACAATTCCCAGGCTACGTTGGAGACTCCATCCATTCTATCCTTAAAAGGCTGGCACTAGGGCTCAACCAGCTGGTGACTGCAACATTGGTCTACCAGTCTGCATAACTGGGGAGAGAAGAAGCTGGGAAGGATGAGGAGAGAAGAAGCTCAAAACCTGAGCACTGGGATCCCCACTAAACAAGTAAACTATACATGAGGAGCTTTTCAACTCATGCCACCCACTTTTCATCCCAAAAAAAGGGGCCAGCAGCTGATCATTGGAGAATTGGGAGCTTCTTTGTTGCCCATTGACAACAACCAAAGTCTGCCTGTTGTAATTTTCTGATGGGCTTCTTAGGAGAAAATGAGCTAAAAACTGCTTAACTTTGCATATCAGGGTACTATTCTGGTAGGCAGACCCTTGATTTCATGTACAAATGTTTTTTTTTCTTAATCCATTCATGGGATGCGGGCGTCGCTGGCAAAGCAGCATTTGTTGCCTATCCCGAATTGCCCTTGAACTGAACATTTCAGAGGGCAGTTAAGAGCCAACCACATTACTGTGGGTCTGGAGTCACATGTAAGCCAAACGGGGGTAAGGACAGCAGATTTGCTCCCCTAAAGGACAACAGTGAACCAGATGGGTCTGTACAGCAATCGATGATAGTTTCATGGTCATCATCACTAAGACTAGCTTTATATTCCAGATTTATTAATTGAATTTAAATTCCACCAGCTGCCTTGGTGGGATTTGATCCCATGTCCCCAGAGCATTAACCTGGGCCTCTAGATTACTCATTTAGTGACATTATCACAAAGCTACCAGCTCCCTTAAGCGGGGTGGAGTGTGCAATACCAGGCCGCCTAACCAATGGCCGTTTAAGAGGCTGATCAAAATTATGCCTAAGAAATGTTTCATTTTTATTTTTGTTCCACAACTCCTTGGCCAAATAAGAACTCCAGCCCACTGCTGACCCATTGAAGCCCATTCTCCCCCGCAACCTCAGGATCACCTTACCCCCTCGACAAGATCCAACATGTCTTCTTGCATCGGCTCCCTTCCCACCCTCCCACAAGTGATGAGCAGCAATGGAAACCTAATTGCTGTTTGCAGTTTAGGGCAGAATCGTCCCAGATTTGCACTAAGTGCGGTCGTGGGCAGGTAAAACAACATTTCACCCACTGGCTGCAATAATGGCTTTTCACACCATATTGTCCCAAACACGTCGCATTAATTATGCATTCCCAGGAAACACATCATTTCCATGCCGGGCGGGCTCTCATTCACCCGCCACGCCATCATCTCACCGCTTCATCACACCGGGCACCATATTTAAAGTCCAGCTGCGTGCACACCTCTCAGTGCTTCCAGCTCACGACTGCTGCAAAGAAGACATGGCCCTGAAAGACAAAAAGACTGCAGCCCCCAGGTTCAATGACGCGTCCCTCGAGCGCCTTTTGGACACAGTGGAGGCTCGCCATAATGTTCTCTACCCACTGTCTGGCCACAGGATGGGCAACAACTTTACTAATCCGGCTTGGGAGGCTGTGGCAGTGGTGGTCACCATCAACGCCCTGCAAAAGAGGACAGCCATCCAGTGCCGCAAGAGGATGAATTATCTCCTCTATTCCATAGGATAAGTCGCTCTTCTCATCACTCTCAACTCTCACACTCACATACCCATCACACATCCACAGGGATCTCACTGTCAGTTCAAGGGACATCACCCTCTCACGCACACTTTCATTGTCCTCATCCCGTCCATGGGACCACTCACTACCCACACAGACCAGGCAAGCTTATCATCTTGCCTGGCAAGCATCCTGCTTACACTCGCTCCATCTCTATTGATGCAGGAAGGCATACCCGCTGCTCTCCTCAGATCGCAAGGTGCAATAGAGGAGTCCGTCCGCCTTCAGGCTGAGTTGATAGTGCCGGCATGTCAATGCACCGAGGTCAACACTGGTAGGATGTTGGCCGCCACGGAGACCTTGGTCCAGGATTTTGCTCCTGCACTGCTGCACAGGCTGAACTCCATAGTGAACTCCATCACTGATGCCATAGTTGGCCTCCAACAGTGTGTATACAAGATGGGTGTGGGGCATCTTGATCTCACTTCAGCTACCCCTTCTCAAGGAGTCAGCCAGGAGCCCTTGAGCACCCACAGGGAGGAGGATCAGCAGGTGCACACCCGTAGCCATCCATCCATGTGATTCCAGGAGTGTCCAGCTCATCTGAATCCCCTCCTGCTCCATAGTTCGAGGAGGATGCCACTGCCTCACAGCAGAAGTCCCCAAAAGCAGGCCAGGGCTTTGCAGGTCCCGGCCCTCTGGAGGACACCTGCCAAGGTCATCACAGACAGGGCATAGTGTCAGCAGGCTGCCTCCGCCTCCGTTGAGTATGTCCGGGGGGCATACCAAGACATAGTGTCAGGATTAAGAAGGTTAAGAAGATGTAACTCTTTTGAGTCAAACAATTAAACTAAATTAAAAAAATCAGGGATAAAGTAAAAGCAGCCCCTTAAAGGGAAACTGCAAAAACAAAGACAAAATTTAAAGAAAACATACCAACATTAAATCAAAATGTGATCAAAAGGACCTATAAAGCACCCCAGCCCCCTCAGTGCCCACCAAGCATGGAAGGACTCGATGGTGCCAGCGGACACCGCATTCTCCCTCTTCAGGGACACCCGGCAGACATGTAGCTCTTTTAAAGCCAAACTAACAAACTAAATCAACAAAATGAGGGATAAAGGAAACACAGCCCCTAAGTTAGGTTAGCTGTAAAACCAAAGACAAAGTTTAAAGAAAACTTACAAACATCAAACCAAAATGTGATTAAAGGGGTCGATAAAACACCCCAATTCCCGCGGTGCCCACTGGGCATGGAAGGCCTCGAGGGTGCTGGCAGACACCACGTTCTTCCTCTCCAGGGACATCCGGCAGACATGTAACTCTTTTAGAGCTAAAACAATTAAACTAAATTAACAAAATTAGGGATAAATCAAGCACAGCCCCTAAGTCAGGTCAGCTGTAAAACTAAGGACAAAGTTTAAAGGAAAGTTACAAACTTTAAACCAAAATGTGATTAAGGGGGTCAATAAAACACCCCAGTTCCCACGGTGCCCACCGGGCATGGAAGGCCTCGAAGGTGCCGGCAGACATCGCGTTCTTCCTCTCCAGGGACATCCGGCAGACATGTAGTTGCACAGCCTGGGCATGGTGTTTAATCATTTGTACATAATGTTCACTATTGCCAATAAACTCCCAAGAATGTCTCCCTGCCTATGGCTCCTTTTTCTGATGAGCAGCGTTTGTGTCACTCAGATCTGAAACCTTTATGCACAAGATAAAGGCAAGTGTCTCAGTTCAGGGCCTCATCCCTGAGATTTGTGCAGCCTCCAACCAAAGTGATGGTCCGGCCTCAAACTTCCCGGAAACATTACTGATGCCTGCACCTCAATGGTGCTTGTCATTGCTGCCAGAATGTCGTGGGCAGGTGTCACAGAGTTCCGTCATTCTCTCTGTGTGCTCTCAGCACCTTTAAGATGGGGCTGACCCCCATCTCTTCAGCATCTGTGAACACTGAGGCTGTGCTCCTGAAGGGCTCAGGTGCTGAAGGCAGACAAAGGATCAAGTGCTTTTAAAGTTCCATGGCTGTGTCTCTATGATATGACCCTGATCACAGAGTACAAGTGAGCTGCCCTCATCCAGACAGGGGTCAGATATTCACAGAGGCTCTGTAAAGATTTATGGAGTGTCTTCGCTGCATGTCGTCATCAATCTCCTGCAATTGAGTGACTATTAGGGCCTCTACTAATCTCCATGACAGGAGCATTATCACAGAGTGTATGTGTGCTTCCGTTAGCCAGACTGGAGTCAAAAGTTCATGGATGCAATGTGATGATCTTATGGTGTCTCCTCACTGCATGTTGTCATCTTCCTCCACAAACCTGGCTGCTATGAGAGCCTCCCGAGAGCACCTGCCTTGTCTGACCAGTGCGAGGGCCTCAACACCATTATTGTTGCCTTTGAGGATCTCCTCACCCTCATCACCGTCGACATCCTCCTCATCGGAAGAGACCACCAGCTCCTGCATCTCCTCCTCAGCCAGCTCCTCTCCCTGTTGCAGCGCCAGGTTGTAAAAGGCGCCGCAGACAACAACAATGCATGGCATCCTCTGTCGACTATATTGCAGGGCTCCACCAGGCTGGAACCTCATCTTCAACATCCCGATGGTTTGCTCTATTAAGTTGCGAGTTGCAGCATGAGCCTCATTATACCTTCACTCTGCTGCAGTTTGAGGCTGCCCCATGGGTGTCATCAGTCACGTCCTCTGCGGGTATCCCATGTCCCCAAGGAGCCATCCCTGCAGCTTCTGTGGACCTGGAAGACATCAGGGATCTGTGACCGACTGAGAATGTAGGAGTCATGCACACTCCCTGGAAACCATGCGCAGACCTGCAGGATGCGGTTGTGGTGGTCGAACACCAGCTGCACATTCAGCAAATGGAATGCCTTGTAGTTGATATAGTTGACCACGTATTGCGATGGAGATCTGAGTGCCACGTGAGTGCAGTCGATTGCACCCTTCACCTGTGGGAAACCTGAGATCTGGGAAAATCCAATCGCTTTTGCATCCTGGCTCTCCTGGTCCCAGGGAAAATGCATGAAGTTGTGTGCCCTCGCAAAGATGGTATCCATGACCTCATGGATGCACTTGTAGGTGGAGGAATGTGATATCCCAGAGAGGTCACCTGTGGAGCCCTGAAAGGAGCCACTGGTGTAGAAATTGAGCGCCGCTGTCACTTTCACAGCCACTGGCAGTGGATGCCCTCCATGTTCGTGTGGTGCCAAATCCTGCAGTAGCTGGCATTTGTGACTGACCAATTCCCTAGACATGTGCAGTTTTCGGTGGTCTGCAGGAATGAAAGGCAGTGTCCATAGACCCTGGGTCTAGCTAGGTGCCAACCAGTGTCAACTCACTGTGGCTCTTCAGTGGCACATGCAGGAGCCCCAGCCACCTATTCTTCCAGAGGTTGCTGCTCCTCCCTCTGCGCAGCCAGGCACCTCAGTCACTCTCTTCTCCGTTGTCTTCACTCTCTGTGCACCACAAGGCATACAGCTAGTTCACCGGGCTCCATGATCCTGATGTACTCCTCCTGAAGGATGAAAGAGAGAGGCATGTGGGTTAGCATGAGCGTGCTAAGAACCTCTCTTGGTTAAGTCTGATGGCCCCTTAACACCTCCCGGAAAGTGCTGGCCACCAGTTGGATGACCAGAGATTAGGGTGCTGCATGACTGCCCGAAACAACACCTTCCTCCACCTGACTGATTGGCGGAAGCTTTGCCCACTGGACTGCATGCTGTGCTCCCAGCTGAAGCACAGGCATTCTCCTAACCCGCACTGCAAGGCTGCACTGTTAGCTTGAACCATGAAGGAGACTGGTCCAAACCGGGATGATGACATTGCAAGGGGCTGTGAGCAACTCCACCAGTGACTGCTTCACAGCCAGCTTTAGCAAGGAGATCGTACAACTTGCCCAGTCGTCCAACTGTTCCACAGTCCACTAACTGCTCATTAGTTTGCAGTCTGCACTCGAGGGGTGAAAAGCTCTGGAGCTTTGGTGGCACTTTGATGCCTCTACGTTGCTTGAGTGGGCAGAGAAGCTAGAGGCCCAACTCTGATCATATCAATGTGGCTGAGTCTGAACTGTCTTAGCTGCAGAGTAATGGTCACTTTATACAAGGTGTCCCTAATGCATGGCCACTTCCCTCACCTACCCACCCCCCCACCCCCATCCCCCACCGCCCCACACATGCTTGTGCGCTATCTTCAATTGCAGGGCAGCCTTTGCCCTCCACCCCCCAACAAAGCCGCCTCAACCACAGGGAAGCCTTTGTCCCCCCCACCCCACCAAAGTCGCCTCAAATGTAGGGCAGCCTTTGCCCAGCGCCCCCCACAACGCACCTCAACCTTGAAGTCCAACAGACGTCCCTCACAAGTTTTGCGCAATGTAACTGTGCACTCACCTCTGAGTTCCCCTCAGAGTGCAGCCCCGCCAAGTGCATGTCTTTTATATGCTGTTGTGAAACATGTCAGGTGCAGCTGGGTGGGGATGAGTCTGGCGGGCCAGCCTTATAATAATATGCTGGTGTATTTCACTGAGGCTCCTGACGTTTGATGGCGGGAAAAGCAGCCCATCATCAACGGACTGAGTGGACAATCGCAAAGTGGTTTCATAATGTCATGAAACGGATTTTTGGCCTTCTCACCATATTGTCCGCTCATGCCACCAAACATGCCTGACACCAGTGGGTATGGACAACTCCACCCTTAGATTAAAGCCCAAAACCCATATAGCTTCTTACAAACAGTTGAGAGCTGGTGTCTGCATAACTCAGACTAACATTCAAAAATGAGTCAATCTTAGCTGGGTACATTTTTCTTCACAAATACTTCAGCTATCATCAGACATTCAATACTTTTCTGATTCCTTCAATCTATTTGGCATCCTTGTCAATCTCAGGATGGCCATCAAAGTAAAAACTCTGCCTCAGCATAGCAAGAAGGGAACACAGAAAGCCTGCCTTGCATCTAGATTTGGACTAGCACTGTGACAGGCTAACAACTTGCTCCCATGATGCGTTGTTGCGCAGGGGAGTGGAGAAGGCAGCCCTGGGTTGGTTTCTCTCTCCTTCCTCGGCCGCCACCATTCCGCCTCAATGTCAAGTCGCTGGGCCTCGGAGTGGCCTGTGCCTTGATGGACCAGGTGGTGCCATGCTGAGTGATTGGCAGTATTCTCCTCCTAGTCAGTGGTGTCAATGCGCCTGTGCAAAGTGAACGTACCCTTTTACCTTTTCCTTTGGCCACTCTTTGAGTGTTGGCCAGGGGAGAGCTGTGAGAAGAGAACCTGCTGAGGGAGGCAGTTTTCAGGCATCTAGACGCAATGGCTCATCCATTGGAGTGGGTTCCGCAGGAGCAGGGTTTCAGTGCTAGTAGACGTAGCTTCATGGAGGATACTCACATTAGTCCGGCGGTCTTCCCATTTGATCCCCACGATTTGACACAAGCACTGCTGATGGAAGCTCTCAGAGGTCCTAATGTGGCATCGTTAGTCAGTCCATGTTTCACTGCAGTAAGGGAGAGTGGTCAACATAACGGCCTTATAAACCAGAACTTTTGTTGACTTGCAAAGGACCCTGTTGTCAAGGACACGTTGATGCAGCTTGAAGAAGGCAGCATTGGCACAATTGACTGTGTTGACCTTCCTCAATCGATGGTAGTCCCTTGGAAGAGGTGGCTGCCCATACTTCAGAGCCACCTATACTCAGGTGCAGACGCCAGTAGCCAACCTTAAGGATTCCCAAAGATGCACTCAGATTCTTGTGAAAATCAGTGGGTATCTATGTATCTTAGCAGCACAGAATATTGGTAAGTCTCCCACTCTTTGTTCAGTTAAGATCATCCTGTGCATTATACAGGATCCTCTATTTGACACCCCTGGGGCCGACCGCATATCAGTATTCACATATTCTCAGTGTTTGGATGTAATATAGCTGCCATATATATGGTAGGCCTAGGCCTCCTTAGATTACAATAGCCCAAGCCTGGGCTAGTTATTGTCTACAAATACTCGGTTGTTTCTCCATTTGCCAACTCTCACACACCTACTTCTTACCTACAACTCCACTTTCTTCGCAATTGATAACAAATTATGCTTCCTTTTCCTTTTCTCACCGTTACTCATAAGGATATCTGATGGTCTTTTTGACATGGTGGAATAAAAGCACAAAAGCACTAAATAACTACAAAATTCACAAGGTAAAGTGAGAGCTTGTGACTGTAAACAGCGCAGATGAACAATTAATCTTCCCATGCGAATGGTCAGATCCAGTCAGTGAGGTTCGTTTGGGCTCAGCGCAGATTCCCCATGCAAAAGGTCGGTGAGGTTCATGTTGGCTCCTGTTAAGGTCCATTCAAAAGAACGTTCAGTTTTTGGATGTGTTCAGTTTTTGGATAGACGGATAAAGGACATTTGACTGTAATATTGGACTGGAGGATTATCTGGTGCTGAGTGGGGAGAATCCCAGGCCCTGGGGACAGACCTAGCCTTCCAGCTCCTAACAGTGAGCCAGAGTTGACCTGGTACAGACATGAGACCACCAAGGCTGTCACAGATATTAATCTTGCAGCTAACCCAACCCCAATCTCAACCTGAATCCCCTGTCCTGCCTTCCTAGAATGAAGGGAAGGCATAAATTTAAAGAGGTGTTATTGGGCGAGAACTTGCTGGAAAAATAGTGAGTGCTACACGGTGTAATTAATGTACAAATTGGCCCACAAATTCATGGAATTAAATGATTCGTCGTAACGTGAATCTCCAGAACCTGATGGTTAATATACACTGCTCAACCGTTTGCTATGCACAAACAGCATCTTGCCTTTAGCTTCTTCTTAAGAACTTGCTGGATTTGGACATTAATTACCTGTTAAACCTGCTGCAAGAAGTTAAATCTGTAATTAACAACAGAATACCGCTTTAACAATGTGAAAATTGTTAATGATTGCCACTCAAACTCTCTGGCCCAGAAAAATAATAATTTAAACAGTAGTCTTGTTCTTCCAGGTAGTAAATTGTTTTTGGAGATTTAAGTGTTATTTTTTTCTCCTTCCTTTTCCATTCTTTCTCAATCCAATCTTTTTATCTCTTTTTTTCTGTACCTGACCATATTCCATTTCACCCATTTGCTGTTTTTTCTCTATTTCTTTCTCAAACCTTAAATTTCATTGGTTAAGGAGGTGCATTGTTGGCCCCACCATTCACTGAGTTTCCACATGCCCCATTGCCCAGCAGGTGGTTATCTACTTGTACTTCCAGCAAGCTATTACACAAAATGGATTCAAGCTGAGGGTTCAGGAAAAAGTCTTTAACTAATGACATATACCACTACATGCCCCACTCCAAGAAGTCCCAGACACAAGTTCAAGCCCCATCATGCCCTAAGAATAAGAAAGTTTTGTGGATCAAGATCAAACCAAGCAAGTGAAGATCCTTGACACCTCTCTGTGACATAAGGGCAAAATGACATAATTCTAGGATCCAGCTGGCCACTGTGTGCAGAGAAGTTGCATTGTCTGTAATTAGAGTTTGTGACACTGACTCCATAATTTAATAATAACAGATCTGTCATTCTTGCCTGTTCAGATGCTGTCAGCTGGACTTCCTGAGCTGGCTGAAGTCCAGGACCTGAAGTATGTATACAATAACTTGCGGCCAAAGGACTCTGATGCACAAGCCACCTGTTACTTCACAAGGTTGAAAGCTGAGCTTTTATTTTTCCTGTGTACTTTCCCACTAATCCCAGCTTGTTCTGTGTCAAAATTCAATGTGGATACTTTTAATAAACTGCGTTTGTACCATAGGCCACACAGCCAATCACACTTATGCACAACCAATAAGCTTTATAATTAATACAGTAAAACGGCAGGTTAATGAAGCAATTAAAAAAACAACAGCTGGGACCATGTATCAAGGTTTTCTAGGGCCACATGACAGGAAGACCTCCCCAATCAATTAGTCAAATGAAAAAGGAATACTGAAAAATATGCAAAAGCATAAATGTTGCATTGGCATGGATTATGCAAATTCATGCTTTACAGTCCAGTATTTTTAGAAGAAAAATGTCTCACCTGAACAGAATCATTGGGATTCAAATATGATAAATGGAATGTGGAGCAGTCTGTTAATAAGTGGAGCACTCTGTATTAATGGAATCCGTGATAACTAAGATTTTGCACTTCCATTGCTGAAAAAAAATTCAATATATCTTAATATGATCTTTATTGCAGGGGTGATCAACCATTTGCAGCCATGAATTTGGAGGTTAAACTGACCCATCCACATCTCCAATCCTGATATGATTCATGCAGATACCAGATGTGCATGGGGGTACATATCACGATTGATAGGCTGAGGGGTTACCAAATAGAGGTCTTAAAATTATTAAAGGTTCTGATATAGTGGACGCAGGGAATATTTCCTCTTGTGGGGAAAGCTATAATGATGCCACCAAGATTTCTTGGTGACTAATTGGGAATTCAGAAGAAATCTCTTTCCCCAAAGAGTGGTGAGAATGTGGAACTTGCTATCACAGGGAGTGGTTGAAGCAGATAGTATGGATGCATTTAAAGGGAAGTTGGATAGGCATTTGAGGGAGAAGTGAATCAAGGATTACGATGGTTGATTTACTTGAGAAAAGATGGAAGGAAACTCGGGTGGAGCATAAACACCAGCATGGACTGATTGGGCTAAAGGGTTTGTATCTGTGCCATATATTCGATACAATCCTATGTATCTGGTGGCAGTGTGAGTCCTGCTCCTGACCCTCAGCAGAGATAGGAAGGTGAAGCTGCATAAGTTGCTCTCACACCATGTTTAAAGTGGAGCTAACGTAAAAGTTACTTTAAAAGTTAAAACTCGACATAAGACAGATTAATAAAGGATTTATTCCACTGCAGCAGAACAAGCAGCCATCTTTCCGTTTACCATATAGGGATATTGAATTGGTTGTAAACATATTAACCACTTACTATTGGTGTCTAGGAAGTGATGTTGTGCTGAGCATTGTCATAACGTGACATTGAAAACTGAGATCCAAACTTGGTTGCAAGAAGTACAGAATTTGTAATAATCTGTGCAAGACTATTAGCAACTCAGTCTCTTCACTGTGCAGAAGTCAACACAGAAGATGAATATTTATTCACCATTAAAATCACTGAACAGAATACCTTATTTCAAGTGAACTCACAAAGCATAACTATCAGAAGTAAAATTCAAGCTAGTGTTCTGGGAGATGTTCCTGTATAGCTGAAAGTGTTTATTGGATACTGATCATGTTTTCTATGACACTGATCAGTAAAAATTGATTTTTTTCCTCTGCAGCTTGATAAAAGAGAGCCTGAGAAGCCTACCTGTGAAAATTAATTTTGTTGCTCACATCTTGGCACAGATGAAATTGGCAGCCCCTGATGTCCAGCCAACTCTGTCTTTCGCACCAGAAAAATACACATTACAAACAGATGCTCTAATAAGTAGTGCAGTAGTGTGTGGTTATGAGAAGAAAATTGCCCCTCATAAAGACTATGTAAGTACTTGGGAGATTTAGACATGCGTTTAATAATTGGGTTGACACTAAACTTTACAAAGTTTACAGTTTTGAATCATGGAAAATTCTTTCTGAGAGTGCCTCATACTTCTAGATTTAAAAAAAGGAAACCACACACTGTCCATATTTCCCATCTTTTAGAAAATCAAGATAGATTTGCAGATTGCTGCTTTCCAGGGTCTGCTCCCTTCTGCAGAACCTCACTCAATGGGAAAGGAGGTTGTAGAAAGTCCACAAGCCCAGTCCCTGTTGGCTCCTATGTTTTCATTTCACATCTTTATCAAGGGAGGTTTGTGCCAAGAGTGGAGCTCATTTAAACATATCCATGTACTCTTAAGTAGGTTTGCAATTCTTGTCTCACTCCTTGCAGTTATAAGGATCTCACTTTTTATTAACACATGCAAGTTCAACAGCTACACTTGCCCAGTTAACTGCTCATATGCAATTTGCTGTAACAGTGAGAGTTTAATTTTTTTTAAGTATCCATGTGGTTTCCAAGGTCTTGGTGGTCTATTCTGAAACTGGTTCCCTTGTCAAATTAAACTGAGTCAGGGACTGCAATTTGTACTATTCACAGGACTCACTGCAACAACTCACCGAGGCTTCTTCAATAGGATCTCCCAAACTCAGGGCCTCTATGATCCAGGGTGACCAGCTCTTGGGGAATAAATTAAGGCACACTTTGGCGGGGGGGGGTTGGGGTTTGCTGGCAGTGGGGGGTGGATACTACCACCACAGCTGCATGACCTGCCGCAAGCAAGATAGAACATCCCCCCACCCCTGGACACCCGCTACTAAGCCCTGAGCACAAATCACGGTACTTCCGGGGCCAACGCATGCGCAAACACAAAAAATAGAATGAAAGATGAATTTTGGGACAAAACATGTCCCAGGAAGGCGTTATCTGGGATGCAGGGCAAAAGGCTAAATTACAGGATAGTCCCGGAAGATCTGGGACCGTTGGTCACCCTGCCGTTAAATAGAAGGACAAGGGCAGCAGATTCATGGGAACACCACCACCAAGTTACACATCATCACAGCTTTGACAAATATTACCTTACCTTCACTGTGGCTGGGTCAAAAGCACAGAGCTTCCTCCTAACAGCACTGTGCCATGCTCTAGGCCAGTTCAAGAAGAGGGCCCATCACAACCTTTTCTGGGGCATCTAGAGATGAGCAATAAAACCAGAGATGCCAGCAACATCCATATCACAAAATATATAAAAGGGCATATGTTGCCCTCCCACCTGGACCAGCAGAGACTGAAGACACATTGTGGCAGTGTTCATACACCACTTCAGATAGCAGTTAGATGCCAGCCACCAACACCATATTTTCGTTCTGTTGCCAATGTTCTCCCATCTCACTCCTTGCTGGATATGGTTTCATGGACAGCAGCTGCCCTGAATTACCTTGTCCAAGTGGCATCATTCATAAGGGGCTTCAATATCAGGCCATCTAACTGCCAGATCAACACAGTTGAGCCCAATCTATCTTCACTAGTCACCTGTCCACACAACGCCCTGTCTAGCAGGTATCCCTGAATGGTCTAGGATTTCCCCTCTCTGGTGGAGGAGCACTGAAGTCAAATGTAGCACCCCTGCCAATTCCCAGGCTAATGCATCAATTTGAACCACCAGCAAATAGGATTGCCAATCCTCCAGGATTTTTCTAGAGTGTCCAGGAATTGAAGATTAATTTTAAAGACATTGCTGCAAAAAGTGCAGAAGAACAATCATTAGGCTGTTAAGAAAAATTGTGATCTTTACATTTGCTTTGAATAATTCCTTTTGTTAATTATAAGCAATATTAGAGATGGAAAAAAGACAGTTTGACGAATGGTTGAGATTGTTCCAATTAGTTTGCTGTTTGCTTTGTGATTGACTGTGAGATGGCAGTGTGCTTGGAGGTTCAACCAATGGTGGGAGGGTAGTGGTAGGATGGTTGGTCCTCTGATGAAACCTCCAGGAATATGCTCAGTAGAGTTGGCAACCCTACTAGCAGAACTTTATTATCACACATTGTTCACAATATATTTTGAGCATATGAACTTAAAGCATTAGAGTAGCAATACTGCACTCCAACACAGCTGGAAACTTGAAGCAAGCTGACTTGATTAATTCCATTCACATAGTTCCATGTTTACTGAGCCTCTTCAGAACACACTTTCCTTACAGGCAAATCGTAAACCTTTTAAACTTGTCTTACGATTGACCCAGTAAATTAATTAGTTGCAGATGAGAGCTGTACGCTCCAGTGCAATGTTTTAGAAAATATATTTCCCCTTTTAGTACATCTGGTGAATGCAGTTAGTTTGCAAAGAAACCTTGCCCAGCAAGCTGAGAAATGCTGATAACTAACTGAAAAATGCACAGAGGCCTGGAAGGTTGCATTTTATCAACTTTTACATACCTTGAGAGTGCCACTTATCAGATACCATAAACTCAATTAATGGGCATCTATGCTGAAATCTTGGAACATATTGTGCAAGGCTCCTGCCACACAAGTAGTCAGCTTGAAACCGTACAGGAAGAATCTATTTGATTTCCCTGAGCATCCAACTACCCACGTATCTAATCTCATTTTAGTTTTACAAGATACAAGTGAAACGAGAAGGGCAGAATGAGGAGACCTTCATTGAAAGAAGCTTCAACCAATTTGATGAACTCAACAAACAGCTTCACTGCTATTTTCCAGCATCGGAGTTACCAAGGTAAGGAAGGACTTATATTTGGGCAATTCAATTGTTCTGTTTCTGTGTACATAAAGGTATTTCATTTAAATAACCTCCTGACTGCCCCCCAGCCCTACACGCATCCACCTCCATCCCCACCCTGTCAGTGGGGAAGCCCTTCACCACTACTCCACCTCCATCACTATTATTAGGTACCTCTTTGAAGGTCTAGCCCTATCATGCTTTGTCAGATTATGATAAAATGGCAATCAAGAGATTTACAACTGAAACCCTTGCAGTTTCCAGGAGATTTCACAGGGTCAAGTAAGGAGTGAGACTTCCTCCTGTCCCTGACTTAGGCACCTTGTCATAGGGTGCATGCCAAAGACTAGAAATCTCAATACTGAGAGTTCTCATGCTTTCAGCCTACAAGGGAAGTGGTATAAAATCAAAGGCTAACTCACCAAGAGGAAAAGGAGCATGCTGGCCTCCAATCCCAGCACAGTCCAGTTGGGATCAGAGTTCTGAATAAGGCCTAAGGCAAGGAGAAGCACTTTGTTAAATTAGGAGTGGTATCAGGGGTCCTTCTTTTAACTTTGTTTGAAAGGAGACAACAGTTCCCTCCCCCAACTGGCCACTTATGCCCCACTGTATGGCTTGGACTGGCCCCTCTAAGGAAGCCCTAAATTTGGAAAGTAATTTTGTGAAAGTGTTGCTTCCAACTCCTTTCCTGCCAGGTGCATTGATCCAATGTGGAGAATAAAATTCCTCATTTAGAAATTATGGCATTAATTTTAATGAAAGCAAAATACTGCAAATGCTGGAGACCTGAAATTAAAGAAGTCTGAAATTAATCTTCCTGTTTTTTGTGTAACATTTTCCATCAATGTCACTGATTAATTTCTTGGGCTTTTCCACTGAGTGATTTAATTCTATGGGATTTTATAAGCCTTAATTTTGGAAAATTGGCTATTTATGATTTGCCTACGGTCAGGTCTTTTTCACACCACTGGTGGCTTAACAACAATTTAACCACTTATGTAATAGGATGTCAGTGCAGCTCAAGGCTGCCAAGGAGATGTAGGGAATTAAGCATAGCAATGAATTTGTACAGCTCTATTTACATTGGATTCAAAGAACTTGCTTTGAAGTTGCATCAAGGTATGAGTTTTAAAATCAGAAAGAGCCATCCATAGTGGAGGTGTTGAAAAATGTGTGCTGGAGTAGCTCATAAATTAGTTTCTCTCTGACCTTATTTGTAATGATTTATTTAAATATCCAAACATTGAGAATTTTTGCTTTTTCATAAGTAAAGTGAAAACAGCTATGGGAATTGTAAACCATCCCACTGGTTTATTTTGCATTGAATTTATGACTGAAGGGAATACTGCCCCCTCAGCAAGAATTCGCCAAGGCTCCTTAGGCAGCACCTTCCAAACCCATGACCACTACCATCTAGAAGGTCAAGGGGAGCAGATAGATGGGAACACCACCACCTGGAAGTTCCCCTCCAAGTCACTTGCCATCCTAACTTGGAAATGTATTGCCATTCCATCATTGTTGCTGGGTCAAAATCCTGGAACTCCCATCCTAACAGCGCCATGGGTGTACCTATACCACATGGACTGCAGCGGTTCAAGAAGGCAGCTCAACACTACCTTCTCAAGGGCAGCTAGACTTGGGTTGTTTTCATTGGAGCAGAGAAGACTGAGGAGCGACCTGATCAATGAGTACAAGATTATGAGGGGTATGGACAGAGTGGATAGGGAGCAGCTGCTCCCCTTAGCTGAAGGGTTAGTCACAAGGGGACATAAGTTCAAGGTGAGGGGCAGGAGGTTTAGGGGGGATGTGAGGAAAAACTTTTTTACCCAAAGGTTGGTGACGGTTTGGAATGCACTGCCTGGGAGGGTGGTGGAGGCGGGTTGCCTCACATCCTTTAAAAAGTACCTGGATGAGCACTTGGCATATCATAACATTCAAGGCTATGGGCCAAGTGCTGGTAAATGGGATTAGGTAGGTGGGTCAGGTGTTTCTCACATGTCGGTGCAGACTTGATGGGCCGAAGGGCCTCTTCTGCACTGTTTGATTCTGTGATACTATAACTAGAGATGCGCATTAAATGCTGGCCCAGCCAGCGAAGCCCACATCCTATGAATAAGTTTTTTTAAAATTACACACTTTTTATCCTCATAATGTTTGAAGAATAAAAGATGCAATTTTTGCCCTTGATATGGACGTACTTTCATTTCACCAATTATTACCAGTACATATTCTATGAAGCTGACTGGTCATTACTTAGAGCCTTCTAACTCTTATAATCCGCAATAATTTGCACTGACAGTTCACGCCTGGGCACAGGAGCAAAAAAAAATACAAAAGCTTCATCTCTGCCCCTCCCTCCCTCTCCTCCAGCAACACCCCCGCCCCAAAACATCACCCACTCATCAAATACATCCCCCACCCAACCCTGACCCCTTCACTAACCCATAAGTTCTCTGTCAAAAATCAGCTTACTGGGTGGCCAATCAAAATACCAACAGACCCTTTAGTGTGGGTCCTGTGCATTGTGTTGTTTTGCCTACTAGCCCACCTGCTTAACTTGGTGTATGAAATCAGTCCATGATTACATGTGTAAATATCTCTGGGAGGTGTTGAAATGCACTAATAAACTTCTCCCCATCCCATTCACCCCATTGTCTCAAATAGATAGTTAGAACAGTTTTAATATCCAATCAAGCTCCCAACCCTGATTTGTTTCAGCACCTTCAGTCACTTTACTATTAAACCAAAAAATATGGTGGAGCTCTGAGAATTAACCTTTTGTATCCTGAGCCTGATTTTCTATCAAAAGAAAATTACAGCTTGATCTAAAAGTTTCTTCCAGGCAAGAATCTCAAAATGTAACCATAACCATTACAGCGAATTCCACAATAAAAAGAGATAATACTGGGAAAACTTAGCAAATCTGACAGCATCTGTGGAAAGAGAAACAGGGTTAATGTTTCAAGTCCATATGACTCTTCTTCAGCTCTGAAGAAGAGTTATACAGACTGAAATGTTAATTCTGTTCTTGCTCTGAAGAAGAGTCATAGAGACTAGAAACGTTAATTCTGTTTCTCTCTCTACTGATGCTGTCAGACCTTCTGAGTTTTCCAGCATTTTCTGTTTTTATTTCAGATTTCCAGCATCTGCAGTATTTTGCTTTTATCACAGTGAACTCCATGTTTAGCAGATACTCCTTCAATGAGCTTAGTTGTTCCGTTGTTCAGTGAATACCAGCTTTAAAGTAAAAAGTTGATAATTACATTTTTTTGGGAAGGATGGAAAGTGGAAAACAGAATAAAAGGGAAAGAAAAGGGAAAACTCGATGCTTCTATGTGTCTTCCATCACTTTTAATGCCTGTTGCTATTGAACAACAAAAACAAATCACACATGGAGTATAAATAGAATTTGTTAAATATTGTAACCATATTACATGTGAATTCGCTGGAAAGTAGGATTTCCCTCTAATTTTTTCCCCTGTATCACATCTTTTTTCCATCACTGTGTCTCCTGCCAAAACAATATGGCCGTCTGCTCATGTGTACTGGTCTGCTTGGACGTCACTCTGCTGCACTCAGCCGGCCAGAAAGCCTTCAAGTGGAAATATGTTTATCCTTCAGAAACAGCATCTCACTTTGTTACACAGTACAAGGGAGAAAAGGAGAGGGCGCAGTGAGAGAACGAGTCTGAGTGAGTTAGGGCTGCAAAACACGGATGGTCAGACAAAGTATCAGTTCCAGATAGCCTTGTAAAGTCTGATTTTACCTAAAAAAAAATCTTCTACTGGAGAGACAGAAGATGCAATCTCATCTTTCAGTGATATTGTATCAGAGACAAACACAGCATTAATCTCACACTCAGGGGCAATGCCAGCCAATGATTAAAAAGTCCCATATTTAACCCTCTCTTGCCTGTTGTAATCTTTGCAGATGTTAAATAGATTTTTTTTCCCACAAATCCAGACCTGACTATACACAGCTCCTTCCCCACTTGCAATAAAATAGAGGGAATGTTCCCGGTCTCTTCAGAACTGTGGATGTGTCCAGGTGCAGTCAATGTTTGTGATAGTTTCCTTTTTCACAACTTCAGGGTGAGAGTCTGGGAAACAGTCGGAGAAACACGAGAACTGAGGGCGTGCCCAGCGTTGGCAGCAAATGCAGGCTTTTTCCATTTAGAAGGTTTGAAGAAATTCTGCAGCCAGGCCTTATCTTGCAGTGACACCAAGGCAGTATGCAAAATTAGAGGGGAAAGTTCACCTTCTGGAAGTGTTTCTTGCTCTGACCTCGCAGTCTGCTATGTTGCTCAAAAGATACCACAATTCATAAAGCATGATGAAACTGTTCTTGAGTTTAACATTTATAAATTTTCAAGAAACCTGCTCTTTACTCCACTGTCAAATGCAGACGAAATAAAAGGGGCACTCGACACATTCCTAAAATGATAGTGGATTCACGCTCTCAGCCTTCACTATGTACTAACAATGGGCTTTTAGGTACAGGAGTAAGTTTGTGTTGTAGAAACCTTGGTAATCTGATAACCCAAACCAGGTGAGCCTATAAAAATCCAGAGCACTGGATGACTCACCAGGAACTCTGGCTCATGAATGGGACTTGGAAGGTTAGACCTGTCATTGGGAGCAAGGATTCTTCCCAGAAAACTCTACAAGCCAACGCTTGCAGTGGTTCTGAATGAACAGGGGGAGGCAGTAGCATACTGGTAATGTCACTGGACAAGTAATCCAGAGGCCCAGGCTAATGCTTAGATTCACCATGGCAGCTGGTGGAGTTTAAATTCAATTAATAAATCTGGAATTGAAAGCTAGTCTAATGGTGACCACAAAAACAATTGTCGTAAAAAACCATTTGGTTCACTAGTGCCCTTTAGGGAAGTAAATCTGCCGTCCTTACCTGACCTGGGGAATATGTAATTCCAGAGCCACAGCAATGTGGTTAACTCTGAACTACCCTCTGAAATGGCTGGCAAGCCACTCAGCTGTATCAAACCACTATGAAGCCCTCAGAAAGGAATGAAACCAGAAAGACCACTCGGCAATGACCTAGGCACCAGAAAAAACAACAGCATATCCAGCCCTGTCAACCCTGCATAGTCCTCCTTATTAATATCTTGGGACGTGTGCCAAAATTGGGAGAACTGTCCCACAGACCAGTCAAGCAACAGCCTAACATAGTCATACTGACAAAATCATAACCTACAGACAAAGTCTGAGGCACCAGAATCATTATCCCTGGGTATGTCCTGTCCCAACAGAGGTGGTAGCACAGTCAGGAGGGAATTGTGTTGGGAGTCCTCAACATCGACTCTGGACCCCATGACGTCTCATGGCATCAGATCGAACATGGACAAGGAAACTTCCTGCAGTTACTATCCACTGTGGCTGATAAATCAGTACTCCTCCATGTTGAACACCACTTAGAGGAAGCATTGAGGGTGACAAGGGCACAGAATATACTCTGGGTGGGGGACTTCAATGTTCATCACCAAGAGTGGCTCGGTAGCACCACTACTGACTGAGTTGGTTGAGTCCTAAAGGACATAGCTGATAAACTGGGTCTGCGGCAGGTGGTGAGGGAACCAACAAGAGGGAAAAACCTACTTGACCTTGTCCTCACCAATCTACCTATCGCAGATGCATCAGTTCATAACAGCATTGGTAGGAATGACCACCGCACCGAAGAGACCAAGTCCCATATTCACATTAAGAACACATTGGTCCAAACGTGGATATAAGAGCTAAACTCAAGAGGTGAAGTCAGAGTGACTGTCTTTAACATCAAGGCAGTATTTGACTGAGTGTGGTATCAAGGAGCCCTGGCAAAACTGAAGTCAATGGGAATCGGGGAAATGTCTCCACTAGTTGGAGTCATACCTAGCACAAAGGAAGATGATTGTGGGTTTTGGAGGTCATTCATCCCAGTCCCAAGACATCGCTGCAGGAATTCCTCAAGGTAGTGTCCTAGTCCCAACCATCTTCAGCTGTTTCATCAATGACCTTCCTTCCTTCATAAGGTCAGAAGTGGAGATGTTCGGTGAAGTTTGCACAATGTTCAGCACCATTCGCAGCTCCTCAGATACTGAAGCAGTCCATGTCCAAATGCAGCAAGACCTGGACAATATCCAGGCTTTGACTGATAAATGGCAAGTAACGTTAATACAACTCGAATGCCAGGCAATGACTATCTCCAACAAGAGAGAATCTAACCATCGCCCCTTGACATTCGATGGCATTACCATTGCTGAATGCCCACTATCAACAACCTGGGGTTTATCATTGACCAGAAACTGAACTGGAGCAGCCATTTCAATACTACAACAATTGACTACAAGAGCAGGCCAGAGACTTGGAATTCTGTGACAAGTAACTCACCTCCTGACTCCCCAAAGCCTGTCCACCATCTACAAGGCCCAAGTCACTCTCCACTTGCCTGGATGAGTGCAGCTCCAACAACACTGAAGAAGCTCGACACCTCCAGGACAAAACAGCCCGCTTGATTGGCACCACACCCTCCTTCTTAAACATTCACTCCCTCGACCCCTGACATACAGTAGCAGCAGTGTGTACCATCTACTAGGTGCATTGCAGGAACTCACCAAGACTCCTTTGACAGCACCTTCCAAACCCACTCCTCTATCACCACAAGGGCAGCTGATTTATGGGAATACCGCCACCTGCAAGTTGCTCTCCAAGTCACACATCATCCTCATTTGGAACCAAATCATTGTTCCTTCACTGTCGCTGCATCAAAATCCTGGAACACCCTCCCTAACAGCACTATGGATGTTCCTACAACATGGACTGCAGCTCTTCAAGGAGGCAGCTCACCATCACTTTCTCAAAGGGCAGTTAGGGAGAGACAATAAGTTGCCAGTGACACCCACATCCCATGAACAAATAAAAAAACAAGGACTAAAAAGTTTTCCAGTGCGCCATGCTCCAGCAATCTCACTGTGCAGAGGGTCCCTAAGTCGAGGAAGGGTTAGTACCATAGGATACCAATGTGCATGATCCCAGTGTAACCACTGGGAACGCAGCCTGCATATATTGAGGGCCAATGTTGAGATTAATCTTATTAGTTTAAGCCAAAGTTAAGTTCCTCATTTATCTATATAAGTTACCTCCATGATCTCATTAAGAAGGAGGAACAGAGAGTGGATTACTGTCTACCCATCTTAAATCAAAGCCACAATTGAAATTATCTGATGTTTCAATTTCTTCGAATGAAATTCCACTTCTGCATTCCATTTTAATGTGTTATTTACATTGGTTAATTAGCCTTCTGATTAACTCCATTTTTATTGTCCAAAAACAACAACTTTAAATAATCAGGAAGAGTTACAACTGTGGTGAATTCTACACTTTAAGTCAGTCCTGATATAAAATAATACCACTTTCACAATGAGATTTATGCCAAAACTAATTTGAAGACCAGACAATGTAACTCTTTTGAGTACAAACCCGTTTCCATCAGTTTCAGATGAAGTTACATCGTTTCATAGTTTGCCATTGTGAGATTTGAACCCTTGATCTTGGGGTTATAAACCCAGTACCATAACCACTTGGCTATTTAGGCCAGACAATGTAAACACCACCAGAACTGCCTCTCCTAACGACCACATGGACCAACTCACAACCACAACTCTGGTGCTAATTAACTACTCTTCCGTCCCAACTAACATGTCTACTAAATTAATTGTAACACATCTGAAGGTGAGGAAAGCATATACCCTTTCAGCACCTGTTGCACACATGTGCAAGTGTGATGTATACCTATAGACAGTGCAATTTACATATGCTAGTACAAGCAAAACAACATTTGTGATGTGGGGGTACCCTGTTGAAAGCTGTACATAGGAAAAGGAAGAGGCTATTCAACTCTCCAGGCCTGTTACACCATTTAATCAGATCATGACTGACCTGTATCTTAATGGTAACTCCGTTTACCCACCTTGGTTCCATATCCCTTAGAAACCATAGTAACTAAAATCTATCAATCTCAGTTTTGAAATTTGCAGTTGACCAAACTGTATCAGTTCTTTGGGGAGTGATTTCTAGTTTTCCACTAACCTTTGTGTGCTTAAGTGCCTTCTGACATCACCCTTGAATGGCCTAGCTCTAATTTTAAGGTTCTTTTTTAATTTAACAGTGCAGACGATTCCATACAAAAACCCATGCAAATTGACCAATTATGTGCAGACAGCCTCCATACAATCAAGGCTGTACAGTGTTTGAGGCTTAATCTCTTTCCAAAGCATCTAAAATCTGAATTGTAAAATAACTTGTTTGATTTATGTACGATGATTGGGGATCAGTTTAAATTACACCACTTCAGGGGTGAGTTTAATTTCAGGCAATAATTTAGATGCATGTTAGTAACTGACACTGGATTCTTTACTGAATTACTCCCACTCCTCATGTTAGTGACTGTATTCTTCACATTGCTCCAGTGCACCCATAACTTTTGCTGACAGCTGTTGTTTTCTTTTTAATCAATTCTCTTCCCCCACAACCTCTATAGTGCTTGCCATGCAGCTTCTCAGCTGATGCTTAGCAATATGATGGGGAGAGTTGTGCTTAATCACATACGGAATCAAATATAAACCTTGATTAATCTACAGTAGTTTCCCAGCATCTTGTCATCGAGTAATCATTTGAATTCCAAATTATTTTGTTGCTGAGAATGTTCATTTTCATGCAACCATTGGGAAAGAATGGAAGTATAAAATGCGCCAGTACAGGAGTGCCAGTTATGTGATTACTGGATGTCAGCAGCACAGTTTCAGCTTGGAGGTTCAAGCCCAACTCTAGGACCGGAGCATATGGTCTGGGCTGGCATACTAATCAATTGTACTAATCAAGAAGTGCCGCATCAATAATGCTATCCTTTAGCTTAAGCACTGAGACCAAGACTCCACCTGCCAGTTCCAGTGAACATTAAATATTTTATGGCTGTCATGAAGCTATTAATGTATATAATATTTGGGAAAATATTTTTCTATTAAAAGAAAGGTTTAGTCTGCGGGTATGTCTTAACTGGATTAAAGCCAGCTAGTCTGGGTGCTTTGATGTGTATTAGTTTTGATACGTCAGAGAGATAGAGTGCATTTGCATTTTTTGAATAGAGCATTCAAGAAGGGGGGGGGTGCCTTTCTAGCAGCTACCAAGCAATATATTTATATTACTAATAAAATTGGTACTATGAAAGGGGTTTCATTGTTAAAAGGTGAAGTTCAAAGAGGCTGGTGAGACAATGAGAATTTGAATTCAATCAGTGGTGGTAGGTATAACTTCAGCAGTTTTCGGGTGTGCAGAGCAGAGGCAATTTAAGATCAAAAGGCAGCTGTAAGCCTCCAACTGGCTCCACAGGATCCACAGTGAAAGAACCTCATTTGGAATTTGTGAGGTGAAAATGCTTTGCCTGATGTTTGGTTAAGTCTGTTGTTGCCTTAATGGAGATTAGTTTTGGAATTTGTTAAAAGTTATGATAGCAGTAATTTGTAGCCATGTGTCAATATTAAAACGTTTCACTTAGTTTAATGTAAAACCTCAAGAAATGATGGTCTGATTCCTGAATTTAGAGTTGCATCTCAAACATAACACTTAAAATTATAGGTTATGACAGTTATTTAAAGTTTCCCTCTGGGATTTTTAAATAACTCTGCTTTACCAACTGCATCGGTCATAACAGGTGTTATTCAAAAAAGAACAGGGCGTTGTCCTGATCTACTTGAAACTTTCTTCCCCCCACCGACACCGCCTAAAACAGATTAACAGGCCACTCATATCATTGCTGCTTGTGGTATGCAGGTGTGTGACAAACTTGCCCATATAACAACAGCCATTACATTTCAAAGTGACTCATTTTATGTGAGCCACTTGGGGACACTTCGCAAAACATAAGGGCGGGATTTTTGGGTCATTGAGTGGGAGTGGTGGGTGGGCCCAGGAACGACCAGGAAACAATCCTCCCCCCGCGATTGACCCCCAACCGCGATTTCATGCTGGCTAGCCATTTAACAGCCAGCCAACATGAAAAGCGCGCTGCAGCACTCAGTGCTGCCAGGGTGGGGGTGGGAGGAGGGAGAGCACTGAAGTCTGTGCGGGCACGGGAGAGCACCCAATGAAAATTCCCTGAAGGCAGAGAGCTGCCTGAGGGAACTGAAAAATTTCAGTCCACGGGTGGGATGAGGTTTCCTAACGGAAATAAAAATAAAATTTAAAAATTTAATTAATAACATGTCCCTGCTTATGTGACAGAGTCACGAGGGGACATGTTTTATAACATTTTTAATTTCTTTTTTTTTTAAACTCTTCATCTCCCTGAGGCAGCTCTGTGCCACAGGGAGATTTTCAAGCGCTCACTCACACACATGCGCCAAGTTTACACTTACACCCCCCACCCCGCCCGCAACGCTGAGCACTGCCGCTTGCGCTTCACACTGAGCGGGCATTAGTTGGTCCGCCAGCGTAAAATTGCCTTCCGGCCTCAATCACGGGACCAACCGCCTCCACCGAGCCCACCCGACAAGGGTGAAATTCAGCCCCATGTCACAACATTTTTATTTTTTTCATTAATGTCGGAAAACTCATCCCATCTGTGGTTGAGGTTTCCTCAAAAATGCAAAGGCCATCTGGCCGATTCACCCGCCTGCCAATTATAAGGTTGGACATGCAGCGAAAAAGCTCTCTTAATTAATATTGTAATAGCCTTAATAAGCCTCTTAATTGTCAACAGGCACACTGCCAACTCTTGCACGTGCCCGCCGACTGAAATATTGCGCAAGTGAGCAATGACGTCGGGACGGTCGCCTGACACCATCACACGTTAATTTACATTCAATCGGGTTGGGCACGCACCCACCCACAGAATGTTAAATTCTGCCCTAAGTCTTTTCTTTAAGGTGGGATTTGAAGATGCAGTTGGTTAGTCCACTGTACATTCACCTTTGTGATATGGATTTCATTCCAGCAGGCTGAGATGGAAATCTCCCTCCCCCTCCCTGCCTCTCTCTCTCTCTGTGTCTTGCTTCATAAGGATTCCAAGTGAAATGATTTTGCACAATCTCAAATAAGAATAGAAAATGCTGGAAAAACTCAGCAGGCCTGACAGCATCTGTGGAGAGAGAAACACAGTTAACGTTTTGAGTCCGCGTGACTCTTGAGTCATACAGATGCGAAACGTTAACTCTGTTTCGCTCTCCATGGACGCAGTCAGGCCTGCTGAACTTTTCCAGCATTTTCTATTTTTATTTATGATTTCCAGCATCCGCAGTATTTTGCTTTTATCTCTGCACAATCTTAAGCTGGTTATCAATGGGCTTGGTGTTACAGCATCAATCTATCCACAGTTTAGCATATTTGACATTAATTTGGTAAACAGGATCAGAATGCTTGGTGTGAAGAATAGGAATGTTACACTGTTGCAGCAGATCTCTAGCTTGCAACATATTTGTCCCATACCAGACCATGGGGGTCATTGATAGGAATGTGCAGGATGAGATGAAATGATTTCAGTTCAACTAGCAGAAAATAATGATTGAAAAATACCACTGACTGCAGGGTTGCACAGTTCTTAACTGCTTTCTTTGCCAATTGTTTAGAAAAGCTCCTCTTGAATTTTTTTATTCATTCGCGAGATGTGGGCTTCGCTGGCTGGGCCAGCATTTATTGCCCATCCCTAGTTGCCCTTGAGAAGTGGTGGTGAGCTGCCTTCTTGAACTGCTGCAGTCCATGTGGTGTAGGTACACCCACTGTGCTGTTAGGGAGGGAGTTCCAGGATTTTGTCCCAGTGACAGTGAAGGAACAACGATATATTTCCAAGACAGGATGATGAGTGGCTTGGAGGGAACTTCCAAGTGGCGGTGTTCCCATCTATCTGCTGCCCTTGTCCTTCTAGATGGTAGTGGTTGTGGGTTTGGAAGGTGCTGTCTATGGAGCCTTGGTGAATTCCTGCAATGCATCTTGTAGATGGTACACCCTGCTGCTGCTGTGGATCGGTGGTGGAGCGAGTGAATATTTGTGGATGTGGTGCCAATCAAGTGGGCTGCTTTGTTCTAGATGGTGCCAAACTTCTTCAGTGTTGTGGGAGCTGCACTCATCCAGGCAAGTGGGGAGCATTCCAACACGCTCCTGCCTTGTGTCTTGTGGGCAGGCTTTGGGGAGTCAGGAGGTGAGTTACTCATTGCACAATTCCTAGCCTCTGACCTGCTCTTGTAGCCACAGTATTTATATGGCTAGTCCAGTTCCGTTTCTGGTGGATGGTAACCCCCAGGATATTGATCATTTGGTCATTCTATCCAATAATTCAAATTTGCAAGACTTGGTGTCCTTACATTTCTCCCAATAGAATATTCATTTTGAAAAATGACCATTGTAAACTTCTGTGTTCCAGATTTCCTTACAAGCCTCTGATTGGATTGTCTAAGGGAAGGGAATTGGCGAGGAGAAGAAAGGATGATTTGAATGACTATGTGAGGTATTTGTTGAATGGATCACCTCATGTGGCAAAGGTAAGTAGTACAACACTTCAATGAAAATATATGGGAGCAAAACTGGACGATCCTTGATGATTGATGACCACATCAACATTGTGCTGTCTGTGCATTTGAGTGACCTTTGCACCAGCTAGTGCTCAGTATGCTGTTCATTGGCTGGACACATCGATAGGGACCAATATCATGAGTGGCTGACACCATTTAAAGCTAGCCTGTACTTCTTAAATGGAATGAATATTATGGTTGGAGCAGATGTTGGTTGTTGGGTTTGAAGATAATCTGACTTGGAAAACATTGACACAACAAGAGTTAAAGTGAACTCCAAGTTTTTTAGATACTGCATTGGAGCAGTAGCAAATGGAATTCAACCTGGAAAAGAATGAGGTAATGCACTTGGGGAGAGCTAACAAGGCAAGGGATTACACCATGAATGGTAGGACCCTGAAAAGTACTGAAGATCAGAGAGACCTTGGTGTGCATATCCGCAGATCCCTGAAGGTAGCAGGGCCGGTAGATAAGGTGGTTAAGAAGGCATATGGGATACTTGCCTTTATTAGCCAAGGCATAGAATACAAGAGCAGGGAGGTTATGCTGGAACTGCAAAAAACATTGGTTATGCCACAACTGGAGTACTGCGTGCAATTCTGGTCACCACATTATAGGAAGGATGTGATTGCACTGGAGAGGGTGCAGAGGAGATTTACCAGGATGCTGCCTGGGCTGGAGGGTCTGAGCTATGTGCAAAGATCGGATGGGCTGGGGTTGTTTTTCTTGGAGCAGTGAAGGTTGAGATAGAGGCGTGTAAGATTATGAGTGGCATATATAGGGTGGATAGGAAGGCACTTTTTCCATTTGTAGAGTGTCAGTAACAAGGGGGCATAGATTTAAGGTAAGAGGTAGAAGGTTAAGAGGGAGTTGAGGAGAAATGTTTTCACCCAGAGGGAGGTGGGAGTTTGGAACTCACTGCCTGAAAGGGTGGTTGAGTCAGAAACTCTCATAACATTTAAGAAGTATTTAGATATTCACTTGTGTTGCCTTAGCCTCCAGGGCTATGGGCCAAGCACTGGAAAATGGGATTATTGTAGTCAGATCCTTGATGACTGGCATGGACACGATGGGCTGAATGGCCTCCTTCTGTGCTGTAAATGTCTATGAGATCTTTGTGGATGACATGGAGAGAAGGAGGGGCGTGCTGCGGAGGGTATGAACCCTTCATTTGGAGGGTATGAACACTCAGAAGGCAGTAGGAGTTGATAACCATGGAGGTTGATGCTAGGTGTCAAACCCCAAGGACGAGGATGCTGTGCTGCAAGAAGCTCAATGACCTGACATGAGTTGTCATGGTCAGTGAATATCATATCCTACCAACTGCACTACTAGTCTCATGCGCTGCTCAATGTATCACACTACCATCACTCACATAGCATCAATCTCTATCAATGAGGACTCATACCTAACATGCCTATGATTTGTTGCACCCTCACACACTTAGCACTGCTGCAAGTTTCACACCCACATCTCACAGCTTGTACACTGCTAGCTAGTCAACCATGACAGCCAGATTAACCAAACAGATTTCACCACATTCACTTGTCCCTCTCTTACAGGACAAGGTGACACATCATTGGAGGGGGGAACAGCTAACCAGAGGGGGACGGACATACCCACATGGAGGAAACAGTGCTGGCCATTATTAGGACAGTCATTGCTAATGCTGTGGTCAGTGGTGAGGCTGAAATCATCGAAGATTATAGTATCTTCATACCTAGTCCTCCTCACGTTGATAGTATTTTGTTAATTAAATTGTTAAGGTTTGTTCATGTCAATTACATTGTTAAAGTTAAGGGAAGCAGTTGATGGGTATTAATTGTCTCTGAGCATGAATAAATAGGGAATAGCTAGGATACTGGGCTGAGTGGGAGGAGAGCTGTGAGGCTGAACAAGTCAATAAATTCTCTCAATAAAGAAAAGCTCTGTATCTTGGTTTTGGCTTCACCAACCAGCTGGAATCCTATTAACACACATCCCACTTCCCCATCATTCCACAATCTCTTCTCATTTCCAGCCTACAGATGGCATGATCACACACCAATCACTTCCCCCGCCCCACCCCCACTCTCTGCACCTGAACTGTTTCCTTGTTTATTTTCTCCTTTTAGATACCCAAGTGGTGTAACCTGGCCAGGCATTGGAGGAACACCACGAAGATACTGATGATGAAGACACAGCACTCCTACGTGATTTCTGACTGATACTGACTGTGTGTTTCATAGAGGATAGGATAGAGGTGGGTTCTGCACATGATGAGACACCGGGCACAAGTGATCTGCCGCCAGGGCAGAGGTGAAGGATAACATAGGTGTCAGCATGCCAAAGGGAAAATTTGCATCCAGGTTCCACTGCAAAGGACAGAGATGAGGACTTTAATGTGGGATTTACCAAAAAATGATGATGGGTATGTACAACTACATATTTGGTGGATTGGCAAGCTTGCCAATAAAGGCTGCAGTCAATATCAAGAAGCACAGAGGATTCCAAAACTAACTTGGTACTATTACAAGGCTTTGCACAGAGCTTGGAGCTTATCATTTCCAGCATGCTTCTTCATCTTCAGTCTCTTGTTCCTCTTCACTGATGTTGCCCTTCACCACCACCTAGCCAGGTGACAGTTCTTGGATATCTGAAAGGATAAAGGGACAACAATAGGGTTGTGGTGCAGGGAGGTGGGAAAGCAAGAGGTGCATGTTTACACCCTTGTAAATCAGAAGAGATTGTGGGTTGAGGGAGAAGTTGGATTTGAGGAGGAATGACCATACTTTGCTTTTACATGTCTTTGCTTTCAGCTCTGCCACTGCCGATGGTCTCAGTCATGGCCACCCCAGTCATGGTGAGCACCATCCCCTCCATCAGGGTGAGGGCATGCGGCCATGCCTGCCTTTCTCAGATTAGGTGCTGCAGCTTCTAGTTGTGCGCCACCTTGTCCTGCAAGAGAAAGGGAAATATCTCAGTGAGTGTGGTAAAACATGTTTAGTTAATGTGCCTGACATGGTTGAATAGCTAGCAATGCATCCACATTGTGAGATATGGATGTGAGATTTGCAGCAATGCTAAGTGTGAGTGTGAGGTAAAGCATATGCTTGTTAGGTATGAGTTGTGACTCAGAGAGATTGTTGGTAGTTGAGAGTTGGGCTGTGGTGCGTTAAGCAGTGTGCGAAGCCAATGGCGCTGATTGGAGGATATGACATTTGAAGATGATTCACTGACTTTGACCACTCATGAGGTCATTGAACTTCTTGCAGCACCACATTCATGTGCTTGGATCTACATGACTGGCATTGACCATGACAGTTATCTGCTCCTCCTCCCTTTGGCAGTGTTTGTCCAGAAGGCCTCCTGGTCCTCTGTAGATATAGGACCTCTCTCCTTCTGCACTAAGGCCTCTAGTACTGCATCAGTGAAACTTGTAGCCCACTCTCTGTTATGTTGTGTCTCTTTCTCAGGGAAAACTCACTGCTAGCATCACTTCCAACACCTGCTCCAGAAAAATGCATTCCCCCCACCCCCCCACTCCGCCCCATTTAAGAGGTGTGGCTAGCACTAAGTATCACAGGCTACTCATTCTAGCCCCTTGTGATTTTTGCATCCACTGCTCAGGGATGCAGTCACCCAGTAATGCACTTAGCATAGCTGCACACTACAGCCATATAAATGAGCAGACAACATGTTTGCGTGTTGCCCGCAGATCGGAAACAATCCCCGTGCCCATTTTCAGGCCTTATCGGATTTTACAACCTATTGTTCATTCCTATGTCTCACCAGAAAATCGCCGTTTGTATTGATTCATTGCTCCCAGTTTCAACCTCTCTTTAATTGAATTTGTACCATCTGCCTTCATATTGATCCTAAAATGTTCCAGCTATGATTAATCTTAATATCAGTCCGAAGACTCTGAAAGACATTGCTCAAAGCTTTACTGATACAAAGAAAAAGACTTTTAGTGAACAAGGCCAAGAGAAGCATATCTATAGAATGAACCCGAGTCTGATCCCTGAGGCCCATCTCTCATCAAAGTTCAACTGCAGCATCCAGCTCCCAGTGCTACAGAAATGATGGAACTCATGTTTTACAGCCAATTCCATTCAATGCATACAATGCTCACCTTATAATAATGAGATCCATCTAAAATGAAGAGGTCAGGAGCATAATCCTCTAATATTGCTGCTATTAGATTCAGCAGCTGGGAGATGACTGTGGTGTTTGGAGTTTTGTGAGCAACATGCATTTGCTATTTGGCTGAAAATGAGAAGTAAGAACTCTCCCACGTGTGTCTATCCTTGAACCTAACTCATACCCTTTGTATTTCTGTCCTCTTCTGTGCAGTTTGGTCCATAGCTCCCTGGGTGAGATGGTAGCTGTCAATTTCTTTTTAAAGCAGCAGTTTAGGTACTCTGTTTATGTAAGATGGTCAGAAATTTGATTGCAATGGGTGCAGAACAAATGTAAAGTAAGCATTAGTTGGTTTACTGACGTTGTGTCCTGCATGAGTTCATTACCGAACTAGCTTTGGTGGTCAAGATAAATGAAGTCACTGAGATCAGAGCTCAAAGTTCAACTCCTCTGATTTTGAATCATCCAGTAGAAGCAGTAACCATTTAGACTCTCTAAGTGAAGAAAGCCACAATTTATAACCTATCTGCTAGCTGAAATTCTCAACTACGGTTTGTTTGTTTTTCAAAGCCCTTGAGCATTATTCCAATCTGTATGCAGTAAAATATCAGTTGATCTATAAATTGTAAACAGTTACTGTGAGGTATTCAGTCAAAAGATGGACAAATTTTGATCTACATGTAATGAAATGCATGTTATTGTTACCCCATGATTTGAATCCAGCCCTGAATTCCATGAGCTTTATGTTAGCTCCAACTCAAATTGTGCAATACCGAAGTCACAAAAATTATGAAAAGTTGAATGGAGAAACCATGAAAAGAAATCCAGAACTTTATTTTTCTGCCATTTAAAAAAAAATGACTTTCTGCTGAACCAAAAAGATAGCTGCTTCAAGTTACATGACTACAGACTTTGCCCTTTGTCTGAGAGTTATCTCCAGAAGTTGCAGGAAGAAAGGAATTATTTTCTCAGCTTCTGGAATCTCACACCTCATTGTGCAGATCCTTTGTAATCACAAAAGACCAGAAGGCTCACACATCTGAACTCGTCATGCGTATAGAGCTACTAACAGGCTCATATCACTCCTGGGATTGTCCAAGCCCATTTCAAAGAGGAACGAAAGGGACATCATTTGCATTTGATAAACTCACCTTGCTAGTGGAGTCAGTGGGTCTACCTCGACAATGGCTTCCCAACACCAGACCCCCAATGTGGATGGTAACTCTTTCAACAACCAAAGACAGGGACGTTATCAGCCCTGAAATCAAGGCCAGTCTCAGACATTGGATAAACGTCCCTTTTGAAGTCATTGCAGAGAAAGAAGGTCACATAACTCGAGTAACAATTTTGAAATCTCTATATGGCTTTGGGAACTAAGATATCCTCAGACTGCTGCTTTAACATCAACCGGACAGTGCTCCAGCAACCTGGCTGAGTAAGAAGTCAGTTACCACCTCTCAGCTCCACGGAGCCTGCTTGTTTTTCTAACTCTCTGATCAATGCCTGCCAAGAAGCCTAAGCACAGAAAGCCCATTATTTCAAGGATGTTCATATTGTTATCTCGAACCAGAAACTCATCGGAACTGAACCCCACCACAAAGGAAACACTTTCTGAACTTCAACTTCTCGGACTCTGGAAATCATTTGAATTGATATTAATTTCTGTGGTTCTTGTACTATAAAACTCCTTTTTTTCGATCCCCTTTTACTGCGTGTATGCGTGCATGCATGGTTACGGACAATCCTCCCCCAGGATTTTTTTTTGAATGTGGAATAAACTAGCCTTCTGAGTTAATCATGACCCAGGTTTGCTGCAGATTATTAGTAAATTGGATCATGAAAACCAAGGGATTGGTTAACATATGCTTCTGCTTACAGACAGGTAGTAAGAGGAAATAGGTAGAGCTTGCCAGTCTTTCCGCTATCCATAGCAAATTTTGAAGTCTGCACATTGTTATCAGTTTCAGTGGAGTGATGATAGCTTTATCTTCATTACCAGTGCAAATTATATGTTTTTAACCATATTTGTCCATGAAGGGTCACTGTATCCTGAGCAGAATTAACTGAGTGTGCTGGCTTTCATGCTCAAGTTTCCAACGTGGATGGAACTCTTGTGCTAGGAATGCCAACAGAGGAAATCTGTCATACAAATCTGTCTTAATGGAAATTTTCAATTTCATATTTTGCAGAGTGATCTTGTCTACACATTTTTCCATTGTTTTCCAAATAATGAAAGACCCACAGTGTCACCATCACCAGGTACTTAAACTATGCATATTCTTGTTTATTATTCCACTCCTTACTGCTTGATAAAGTCCGTGCAACATATAGCAAATACCAGAAACCTAAGGTAAATACTTTCAAGTCACGGTTGAGCAGTTTTGATGCACTTGCTTGTCTTTCAGAGGCTGTATCTCACACTGGGAAATTGTCAGCGAGCACACAGCTCTGTATCTCCTGGGAGAACAGCAAGCTGTCTGTGATGGTGAAGCACGTCAAAAACATTGTAAGTACATAGTTTACATACACCATGCGTTCAAACCTGCTGTGCTGTAGAATTTTCTCTCAGCAGGATAGAGAGAAAACAGAAGAAGTATAATCCTTATGTACTTAGCTGTGAAGATGCCGTATTTACATAAGACAATGTAATCTAGGTTTTGGGACCAAGTTTACCAATGGACTCTATCTGTTGGGAGTTAAACCTGTTGGTCACATGGCACAAAAATCATGGGCAGCCTCCTCACTATTTTCTCTGTAATTTTAATTAAATACAGAAAGAACTTGCATTTATATCATGTGCTTCACGACCACAGAACCTGCAAGCTCCCCTCCAAGCCACACGCCATCCTGGCTTGGAACTATATCACCTTCACTGTCACTGGGTCAAAATCATGGAACTCCCTTCCTAACAGCACTGTGGGTATACCTTCACCACATGGGCTGCAGTGGTTCAGGATGGCGGCTCACCACCACCTCCTCAAGGGCAACAAGGGATGGGCAATAAGTGCTGATCTAGCTAGCGAGATCCACATTCTGTGAAAAAAATTTTAAAAATTATAAAACATTTATAACCATTAAGGTTCCTTTAGATGCATAGGTCAATGTAAGAAAGGCAGCAACCAATTTACATACAGTAAGCTCCCACAAACAGCAATGAAATAGATCATCAAATCATTGGGTTCTTTTAAATGTTGGTTGATGAATAAATATTGGCCAGGACAACAGAAGAACTCCCCTTCTCCTCTTTGAATAGCCACAGATCTTCGTACACCCAACAGCCTCAGTTTAGTGTCTTATCTGAAGGGCTGAACCCCTCGCAGCACAGTGCTCCCTCAATACTGCACTGAAGTGTGAGCCTATTTGTAATTTGCATTTGTAAGCTTGCCCCAATAGCTGCGTCATTCGGGGTGGTGATGGCATAGTGGTATTGTCACTGGACTATTATTCCAGAAACCCAGGGTAATGTTCTGGGGACTTGAGTTCAAATCCCACCATGGCAGATGGTGAATTTTGAATTCAATAAAAATCTGGAATTAAAAGTCTGATGAAGACCGTGAAACCATTGCCAATTGTTGTAAGAACCCATCTGGTTCACTAATGCCCTTTAGGGAAGGAAATCTACTGTCCTTACCTGGTCTGGCCTACATGTGACTCCAGACAGTTGATGCTTAAATGTCCTCTGAACAAGGGCAATTAGGGATGGGCAATAAATGCTGGCCCAGCCAGTGACACCCACATCCCATGAATGAAATAAAAGAAAAATCCTTGAAATGCCCAAGCAATGATTCAGTTGCCGGGGGAAGACGTCCTCCTTTCTGACGTTCATTTGCTCTCAAAGCATCTGCCTGTCTTCATGAGGGAACGAGGGACCCTGGATGATATCATGCAGCCCACTGTTTCGATAACTCACTCTTCACTATTGCCTTTGAAAACTATACCATTCCTTGAAGAGGCTGCCTTTAAGTAGTATCTGCTCCAACAGATTTCCAGTCATCCCAGTGGGCCAGCTGTTGAAAAGGAGCACAATCAATGCTGACAGTTTATCCATTCCGTACAAAGAAGGTCTAATCAAGAAAACTGAACATACCTCCCGCCAAATATATCTGGTGGACGGAAGAGTCCTATGCCAGGCTCATATACACTGGGTATGAGTATTACTCCCACTCTGCACTGTAAAGAGCTTTCATGGTGCATGAATGGGCAGCCCTGGAAACTGATAAAAATTAAATGAATACCTAAAATTGATCAATGTGAAATGAGCAGTACAACCAACTTATAGTGAGCATTACAAAAACAGAATTACCTGGAAAAACTCAGCAGGTCTGGCAGCATCGGCGGAGAAGAAAAGAGTTGACGTTTCGAGTCCTCATGACCCTGTTGTACCAGTGCAACTGGTACACTAATCTCCTTTAGGGAAGGAAATCTACCATCCTTCCCCAGTCTGCCTTATCTATGACATCAGGCTCACTCCATCATGGTTGACTTTTAGTTGCTCAATGAAGTGACCTAGCAATACATTTAGTTGCCCTCAGTTGTATCAGTTCAGTGTGGCCAGGAATTGGCAATAAAAGCCCATCTTGTCAGTGATGCCCAAATCCTCAGAATGAAAAAGAAACCAAAGCTGTATTTTTCTACTTGGTTGATGGAAGAATGTTTGTATTTTTGCAGCAGGGATAAAGAGCCCTCAGTATGTTCTGTTTACAGATCTGCCAGGAGCTGATAGTCAACAACATTTGAAAGCAAAACTCATGGAGGAGGTGGGGGGGGTGGGGAGGGGGTGTCGGCGGTAACGTTTTGTGTTCACATTCCAAGAGAGGACCCTCGCCCACTCATTGCTTCAACGCATTGTTTCTAAGGCGATTGCAGGGTTTCCCTTCCCAGCACTCAGACATCTCCTATCCAAGATGAAAGATCTAACTCTCTTCAGCCTATCTTCAAGCACAACTATTTGTCATTAGGAATCAGTCTTGTTACTCTCTTCTGCACTCCTTCCAGCATCTGATTTTCTCCATTGTTCATCAACAACCAGTATCCAAGATGTTGTCTGACCAGAGCATCATACAGTTTGATCATGACTTTCTCTAACATGTATTTTACTGTTTTGGCTATGTAGTCCGACAATCCATTGGCTTTGTTGATTGTTGCTCTGTGTAGGTCAGACATATTGAGCGTCAAGTCCATTAAGACTCCTGGATCTCATTCAACTTTATCCTCAGCTATTTCAACACCATTTATGGAGCATATTTGATGCCGACATTCCCTTCCTTTGTGCACTATTTCATCTTTAATTGTACTAAATTCCATCTGTCATTCCAATTTGAGGAATTTGCCATTGAGTTTTGGGTAGGTAAGCATCTTCTCTGTAAGATATACCAGCATGAAGAATTTGTGCTGGGGTTTGCTAATGTTTCATCTTTGCTAGTTCAGGCTTTGTGCCAGGTTCTAGATAGGGCAACATGTTGAAGTAAGAGAAGAAGATTTAACACTTCTCAAAATGTTTCTGCCTCCAACAGTCATTTGCCTGGCGCCGCTTTCATACTCCCATAATCATTAATCAGCACAATGCTGGAAGTAGCAATTCATCCCCTAGCAACATGCAACAAAAGCACAGCATGGATATAATCCTTGTCTTTGAAAGATTCAATCTTTTTGTCATTTTATCTGATCAGTGCACAGCAAACATTGTCAACGTTTGAAAATAACTCGTGGTTCAACTTTATCTTATGCAAATCAATTTTCAGAGTTATTCCAATTTGTTTGACACCAGTGATTCACACTGGGTTACAGCTCTGTATGGCAATGCTTGCCAATATTCACTTTGGCAATAAAGATTTTTTTGAAAAAAGACTTGCTTTTTAGGAATGAAATGGTAAGGCTGAGAGTCTCCCATATTGAGATTAACTGGTACTTGTACATCAGGGCCAGAATCTTCTGGTCGGCATGCGGGGGTGGGCCCTGCTCGCCGGTGCGTGAAATGAGGTGTGGTGACATCAAGCGTGCATCCCGACATCACCTGGCGTCATTCCGATCTTCAGTGCGGCTGCGCGCCCGCTGAACTGTCAAAGGCCTATTAAGGCCATTTAAAAATTAATTAAAAGGATTAACAGAGCTGCCCGTTCATCCTTGGCGGGCAGACGAAGAGCCCAGGCGGCCTTCGTATTTATCATGAAACCGCATCCAGGGGCGGGATGAGGAATCATGAACAATTTATAAATCAAATAAACTTTTTTATTAAAAGTCATTGACATATCCCAGCTCATGTGATACTCTTACATGAGGGGACATGTCTGAAAACATTTTTTTTTCTTTATTAAAAATTTAAATAATGAAATTAAACCCCCTGAGGCAGCTCCATGCCTCAGGGAGATTTCTGCGCTCTTTCACACGCATGCGCAAAAGAGCGCAGGCCCCAACTCAGCCTCCTTCCCTCACCTGCACAGAGAGTGCTCAGCACTTCTGGGTGCACGTCACGCTGGGCGGGCTTTAATTGGCCCGCCCATGTAAAATGGTGGCGCACAGCCGATCACGGGCAGCAGTTAGCTGTGCGCCCGCTCCCGCTCAGCCCCAAAGGGGAGAAAATTCTCCCCCAGGGATTATCAGCAGGTGGGGTTGGGGGGAACCAAGTAGTAATTTTTAGAATTTGTCCTGGAGATTATTGGCCTGTCATTGTATTTGTATTTTACTTTTACATCTCTCAAACATTAAAATAGTTCATCTATAGTTTGTTGGGAAAACCACAGCATTGCAAGTGGAGTTATAGTCATAGAACCATACAACACAGAAGAAGGCCCACCAAACCTTTGCATAAAAAAACTATCTACTTAGTCCCACTACCCTGTTTTACCCATTACTATTAAAATTTTTCTTAAATGATGATTATATCCAATTCCCATTTGAAAGTTGCTATTCCATCAGCTTCTATCACCCTTAAAGCCATTCCAGATTTTAACAACTTGCTGCGTAGGATAATTTCTCATCTCCCCTCCATTGAAGGAACTTCATCGGGACTCTAACACGTGTGTTCTATACATGTTTTGTGGCTTACGTTTTTTTGTTCAATATTGTAGTCCAGTCCATCTATGAACAAGTATCTGATTCAAGTAAAACATTCCAACTTGTTATTCCCAGCCACACACATACTAGAGAAATCTCTACCCAACCATGACTTGTATTGGCAAATACATTCATCAAAACACAGCAAATACTGTTAAGTTTGCTCAAACTGTCAACCAAGTCCTTAAAAAGGCGAACACTAAAAATTTAAATTGTATTCATGTCAAGCTTTGACTCACTGGGGAGCCCAAATCAGTCAGCATTGAGCAGTATCATTAACTAGGAGAGCTCACCAGAATAACAGCATCGCATTCACCAGAAGCTCAGGGTGGTTGGCATTGACTTTGTACAAGTAAAACATCCTATAAATCTAGTAACAACATATCTTCATTTTCCTATTGTTTTGTAACAGTAGGTTTTGATAGACATGAACTAAATTCAGCCAACTTTAGTCATCTCTAGTGAATATTCTTTCTTTCAAAAGTGATAAAACTAGATAATACCAGATATAATACACCTAACTGTCAGACATGATTCCCAAGGTGCTTAAGATGCATACTCTATTGAAAGTATCAATTTTTGTAACAATTATTGTCTTCATTGTTAAAACATTTAAGACCAATGAAGCCAAGTTAAAGGATAGGGAAATGATAACGCTGAAAAGAACAGCACCATTAGGTTGAACAAAGGGCACTTCATTTATATTTGATGCATTAGTTCACTGACCATTTTATGAATATACAGGCCAGGATCTCTCAGCATTGCACTTGGGGAAGTGGGGATCAAGGCCTGAATTTTTCCCTCATTGGGCGCGCACGATCGGCGGGCCCAGGAGAGGTTGGGAAATGGGCCCCCAAACACGATCAGCCCTTGACCGCGATTTCACTCTGGCTGGACAATTAACAGTCATCCAATGTGAAACGTGCGCTGAGAAGCTCAGTGCTGCCGGGAAGAGGGCGGGTGATGACATCACCGCGGGTGTGAGTGAGCGCTTCAAGAGAGCTCCCTGAAGGCAGACAGCTGCCTCAGAGAGCTGCAGACCGCATATAATAAAATAAAGCACAAAAAACCTGCAAAAATGTCCATGCCGCACAAACAAGCACCTGAAATCATACCTCATAAAAATGCTGTTCTCAGATATTTTTTTATTTTATTTCCTAACTGAGATTTCATCCCACCTTTGGGTGAGGTTTCATCAAAATTTCAACCAAAATCAGCCAATTCGCTTGAACGCCAACTGTAAGGTTGGACGGGCCATGAAAAATCACTGACAATTGCACCATTAATGGGCTTAATTGCTTAATTGTCGGAAGCATGCCCGCCAAGCGAAATATCGCGTGAGTGCATGATGGTAATGGGATGTTCACCCGACATCATCTTGCACAATTTTACGCCTGTTCGGGTCAGGCACGCCCCTGCCTGTGGAACATAAAATTCTGCCCCAAGTGTAGTTTTGCGGTGAAAAAGGGTTACAGGTTGGGGAAATAATTAGACCAGGTTGAGCAAATTTAATTCAGGCCCATTTTCAGGCCATATTTTTGTTCCTTATTTTTATCTAATAGTTTGATTTTTAGGTCAGTTTTCATGTATAATGCAGGCTTGGTGGGTGAGGCATCCCGCTCACTTGCCTGGTGATATTGGGAGGCCTGATCGAGCTCTGCTGGCCAGGCCTTCTCATTTAAGCAACCAGCTCTCATATTGGGAATGAGGAAAAGCTGGTGAGAAAAATCACCATGGCCCTTATGGACTAGGGCAGGGGTCATCTGAGGTTAAACACAGCAGCAGGCAGTAGCAACAGGTAAACTGTATGAGCAGGCAGACATAGCAGCAAGGGCTTGAACGTATGGAAGACTTTGGTGCTTAAAATTCCTAAGAGGCTGAAAAAATTGAATGGCTGATCTGCTTCCAGTTTTCCCAAACTGCAGTTAAAAGTCAACCACATTGGCTTGTAACTGGAGTCTCATATAGGCCAGACCAGTTAAGAATTGCAGGTTTCCTTCCCTAAAAGACATTGGTGAAGCAGATAGGTTTTTACAACAATCTCAACAGTTTCATGGTCACTTTTACTGATAACAGCTTTATCCTAGATCTTTTTGAACTGATTTCAAATCATTATAATTCCACGCTAGGACTTGGATTTGGCCACGAGAATACTAGTCTGGTAACATAACCACAACCCTACCCGTTCTGTAACTAGTGAAGTGAAGTTATGAGATGCTATGTTCATCTCGCCTACAATATATGGTTATTACCACACAACATCAACCTGCACCAAAAAAAAAATTGTCTCAAAGATTTAGTAACATTCTTATAAGTCTATAGTTTGGTCCCAACAGTAGACCTACAAATCCTGGTTCACAGAATGTGATTAATGTAACGAAAAAGCGGATGTACTCAAAGTCCTTGGAACTGATGATACAGAAATACTCCAGAGTTTTTGTATAGCCTTGATTGCAATCCAAAACATGCATCATTTACCATCTAATTTGTTCTTGTGTACATCAGGCCTGAGGTTTAACTTGTACCTCAAAGTCCTGAGAGGAATTAAGATCTTTTTTATTTCCATTTGACTTTATTGTTTATAGAAGGGGAGGATGTTAAAAAATGCATGAAAACCACTCAGAATACCATTGTCCATGGAGTCTGTCACAGTCTGGTTTACGTCACTACCTCAGGCTATCATATCATGAAACAAATCAGATATGCAACATTCCAAGTACTAGCTAAGATATAAGGAATCTGACAAACAATTGAAACCCCAGGTAGAATAAAACAATGCTATCTGTTAACAGATTTATTTTGTGATTTAGCTCCACAACACAGACATGGACTAAATGAGGATTTTTTGGAGAGGGGGTTGAAGGTGGGGTGAGGTAATAATTCATCTTATGCACCGAGACGGAATGGATGAAAACCACTGCAGTTTATTCATTTTATTCATGAATTCCACACTGCTGAGCAATCCTGTCATGATCAGAGGGACCTCTCTTTTAACACACAGTAAACTGCTCAGCCAAGAAGCGTGAGTTATTGTTCTCTGGCGTTTGCTTCAGAGTCACTTGACGAGTATAATTTATAGCTGTGTTTATTCTCTTGTTGTACAGCGGCCAGCCCAGGCCCATAGCCTTCTATTTCCTGTGTTTTCTCATGCCGTGACCTTGTGCATGACTTCATACCTCCACATTATCCTCTCTGTATTGGGCATGTTGTTCCAGCCTCTCATCACACTGTGACCAGCTGTTATTTATTACAAACTCTCCCTGTGTTAATATCAACACCCTACTGCTTTCACACTGAAACAAAATGTTGGCCCAGTGTTTTTGCAGTTTGCATGTTCTGGCATCTTTCAGCTTTAAAAGCAATACGTATTGCCTTTTCAAATGCCTTTCTTTCAATTCATTGTCGTATTTGATCTTTTACCAAAAGATCTGTATTTTACAAACCCTATTTCATCCTGGAAGCCAACCAGTTGTTTAATATCATTCAAACAAATATTGCTTCTTAATTATGATTAGTGGTGGAAATTCTAAAAACAATCTACCAGAGGATGAAATTTTAAAAGCAAATTATTTCAAAGAAAATCTAGTGGAATATTATTCAGTTATACAGCCCTCTCCCCTCCCCCAACCAACTCCCCCACCCTGCCCGTTGACCCCGATACTGCTGCCATTTTAAATCTGAGGGATCTTGCACTTGGGAACACAAATACTATTCCCAGTCATCAGGGCTTGAGTGAGCTCCTGAAATTGAAGGGGAATTTTTCTGAACGTTCTTTTCCTCTTAAGCCTATATTTTTACCTCTTCCAGGAGATTTCATAGTTTCTAGGTAGGGTTGGAAGTGTTTATATTGTGGCTCGCAAGATATCACAATTATATGGGACAGGCTGAATGGACCAGGCGGTCTCTTCCTGTCTGGCATTTTTGTCTGTTCCACCCACTTGTAGCCCAGCTATGGGTTCTCTGCAGGACAATGGGTGGCTCAGTCAGGTCACTGTCCCCATCAGCATAGCATGGGGTTTGACAGAGATTGTTACTGAGTAATGAACTCCTGAACCCAAATTTCAGCTAAATTAAATTAGCATGTTCAAGGAGCAAAGTATGAAGAGAATAAACAAAAATGTTGATGTCATTTGAAAATATTTTACACAAACTGTTCATTGGGCACGCGGGTAAATTTTGAGAGTCCCATTGCATGGGCGTGTAGTTTGGAAAATTATTTATTCAGGAGTGCCAATTGGTGTGAATCTGAGCAGTGCTCCCATCAAATGAGAGCAGGTCCGGAACAGTGAGACAAAATTTAACTATAATGTGCTTGCTGTTATTCTGCACATTCCTTTGGTGTTGCTATAGTACAATAACATGGACAGAGGAAGTCAGATTTAGCTCCCAGTCTGCCATGACATTTGCACAGGCCCCATGCAAAGATATGCTCCCTAGTCTGCACCATGATATCTGGTGGGGTGAAGAAGGGATGGTTATTAATAAATAAAAATCAATTGTACTCTGGTAAATCTTTTTACTTATACCTTATAATTTTGATTATTTGTTCTTCACTCATATAAAACCAAACAAACAATGCCAGATAGGTACTTAAAAAGGAAATTAGGAGAGTAAAAAGGGGCATGAAAAAACATTGGCAGGTAAAATAAGGGAAAATCCAAAGTTATTTTACAAGTACATTAAGAGAAAGAGGATAACTAGGGAAAGAGTAGGGCCCATCAAGGACCGTAGTGGTAATTTTTGTGTGGAGCCAGAAGACGTAGATAGGGTTCTAAATGTCAGTGTTCACAAGTGAGAGGGACGACATGGGTATGAAAATCAGGCAGAAGGACTGTGATATAATTAAAGAAATTAGCACTGAAAGGGAGGAGGTTCTAAGTGGTCTGGCAGGTTTAAAAGTAGATAAATCTCCAGGCCCAGATGAAATGTATCCCAGGCTGTTGAGTGAGGCAAGGGAGGAGATAGCAGAGGCGCTGGCAATAATTTTCAATGCCTTTCTGGCCGCAGGAGAGGTGCCAGAGGACTGAAGGACAGCCAATGTGGTACTGTTAGTCAAGAAGGGAGGAAGGGATAAACCAGGGAACTACAGGCCAGTCAGTCTAACCTCAGTGGTGGGGAAACTATTGGAAGCAATTCTGAGGGACAGAATTAATCTATACTTGGAGAGGCAGGGATTAATCAGGGACAGTCAGCATGGTTTTGTTAAGTGGAGGTCATATCTGACCAATTTGATTGAATTTTTCAAAGAGGTGACCAAGTGTGTAGATGAGGGCAATGCATTTGATGTAGTCTACTTGGACTTTTGATGAGGTCCCGCATGAGAGACTGATAATAAAGGTAAGAGCCCATGGGATCCAAGGCAATTTCGCAAATTGGATCCAGAATTGGCTGAGTGGCAGGAAGCAGAGGGTGATGGTCGAGGGGTGTTTTTGTGTCTGGGTGCCTGTGTCTAGTGGGGATCCACAGGGTCCCTTGCTGTTTGTGGTATATATAAACGATTTAGACTTGAATGTAGGAGGGTTGATCAGTAAGTTCCGCTTACACTAAGTTCGTGGATGACACGAAAATTGGTGGCGTGGTAAATAGTGAAGAGGATAGCCTTAGATTACAGGAGGATATAGATAGGCTGGTCAGATAGGCTGATCAGTGGCAAATGGAATTTAATCCGGATAAATGTGAGGTGATGCATTTGGGCAGGACAAACAAGGCGCGGGAATGCACGATGAATGGTAGGATCCTGGGAAGTACCGAAGATCAGAGGGACCTTGGTGTACATGTCCACTTGTCCCTTAAGTAAGCGGGACAGGGAGGTATGGTGATTAAGAAGGCATATGGGATACATGCCTTTATTAGCCAAGGCATAGAATATAAGAGCAGGGAGGCTATGCTGGAACTGTATAAAACACTGGTTAGGCCACAGCTAGAGCATTGCATGCAGTTCTGGACTCCACATTATAGGAAGGATGTGATTGTACTAGAGAGAGTGCAGAGGAGATTTACCAGGATGTTGCCTGGGCTGGAGAATTTTAGTTATGAGGAGAGATTGGATAGGCTGGGGTTATTCTCCCTGGAGCAGAGGAGATTGAGGGGGGACATGATTGAGGTGTATAAAATTATGAGGGGCATAGATAGGATAGACAGGAAGGAACTGTTCCCCTTGGCGGAGGGATCAGTAACCAGGGGACATAGATTTAAGGTAAGGGGCAGGAGGTTTAGAGGGGATGTGAGGAAGAATTTTTTCACCCAGAGGGTGATGGGAATCTGGAACTCTCTGCCTGAAAGGGTGGTAGAGGCAGAAACCCTCATAACATTTAAGTAGTATTTGGATGTGCACTTGCGATGCCATGGCATACAAGGCTGTGGGCCTAGTGCTGGAAAATGGGATTAGAATAGTTAGATACTTGTTTAACCGGTGCAGACTTGATAGGCCGAAGGTCCTTTTTCTGTGCTGTAGACCTCTATAACTCTATGAGGTAAAAACTATCTTGTCTATCCATCCTGTCCCACACAATTGTGATACCTTGTGTGTTCCATTATATATACGCCCCATCCCACCTGAAACTATGTGATCCCCCCAGGAGAGTTGAATAAGCAGGCGATAACACAGACCAATTTGGGGTAATAGAAGACAGGGAGTTGGGATAAAGGGAGCATTTTCAGGATGGCCAACCTGTAACTAGCGGAGTGCCACAGGGGTCAGTGCTGGGGCCACGGTTATTTACAATATATATTAATGACTTGGATGGGGGAAGTGAATGTACTATCACCAAGTTTGCGAATGACACAAAAATAGGTGGGAAGGCAAGTGGTGAGGATGACACAAAGAATCTACAGATAGACACAGGTAGGTTAAGTGAGTGGGCAAAAACTTGGCAGATGGAATATAATTTAGGAAAATGTGTGGTTATGCACTTTGGCAGGAAGAATAGAGGAGCTGAATATTATTTAAAAAGAGAAAGACTGCAGAAAGCTGCAGCCTGAGGGATTTGGGGGTCCTTGTGCATGAATCCTAAAAAGCTTACATACAAGTTTAGCAGGTAATAGGGAAGGCAAATGGAATGTTGGCCTTTATTTCAAAGGGAATGGAATATATAAATAAGGGAGTCTTGCTAAAACTATACAAGGCACTAATTAGACCACACCTAGAATACAGCGAACAGTTTTGGTCCCCTTATCTAAGGAAAGATATACTGGCATTGGAGGCAATCCAGAGAAGGTTCGCTAGGTTGATCCCAGGTATGGAGGGATTTTCTTATGAGAGGTTGAGTAGGTTGGGCCTGTACTCATCAGAGTTTAGAAGAATGAGAGGTGACCTTATTGAAACATAAAAGATTCTTAGGGGGCTTGACAGGGTAGATGCTGAGAGGTTGTTTCCCCTTGTGGGAGAGTCTAGGACCAGAGGGCAAAACCTCAGAGTAAGGGGTTGCCCATTTAAGATGGAGATGAGGAGGAATTTCTTCTCTCAGAGAGTAGTGAATCTGTGGAATCCTTTACCGCAGAGGGCTGTAGAGGCTGGGACATTAAGCATTTTCAAGGCTGAGATAGATAGACTTTTAATCAGTAAGGGAATCAAGGGTTATGGGCAAAAGGCAGGAAAGTGTTGAGGATTATCAGATCAGCCTTGATCTCATTGAATGGCGGAGCAGACTTGATGGGCCAAATGGCCTACTTCTGCTCCTACGTCTTCTGGTCTTATGGGTAAAAATAAATCTGGGAAATTCCTGTCCGACCTCTCCAGGCGATGGAAACTAGTCGAAGATATCAATCTGCCCCTGAAATTCCAAAAATATTTGCCTTTTGTATGAGCTAGTGTCTATCCCAACCAGCTATAGGTCCAGATCTCATCTGAAGGAATTCAGTGAGTCGGTGTCCACACATGAGTCAGCAACCTGTTTCAGAGGTTTAATATTCTCTGGGGAAAAAAACACAACCTCAATTTGGCCTTATACAACTTAAAATTATGACCCAGGGTCCTACCTAACCAATTTAATTTGAACAAGCTGTTAATTGGAACATAACCTATTCCATTCATCATCTTATAGACCTCAATCAGAACACCCCTAAATCTAGACTTCTCTGAAGTATACAGTCCCAATTCTTTTAGCCTATACTTTAAACTGGTAATTAGTCTAATGGCCTTCTTCTGCACCATTTTCAAAGTCTAAATGTCACCCACCAAGTGAGGAAACCAAAACTGGACACAGCATTTCAATTGAGGCCCTGACCAAGGTCTTGTACAAGGACAAAATAGTAAACCTTGTCTTATACTCAATTGCCCTGTGAATGTACACCAACACCCTGTCAGCTCTAGTTATTGCTGCATGGCATTATTGTTCATATGTCTAGAATGCCCAGATCCGTTACTTTTTCTACCTTCTATTTGAACCTGTGAAGGATGTATTTATTGCTGTGAGATGAAGAGAGAGGTAAAGAATATTACTAATGTTTGTCTATTTCAAAAGACAAGAATACTTAGTTAGGGCCAGACTAATGCTTTGGCCTATTAAGGCTCATATCCCAGGACCCCAGACAAATAGGGGGCCTTGAGTAATCCCCAGGCATTGTTGCGAGCAACCTGGGAGTTAATTTGAGGGCTGGACATATACCAAGAATGTTGTTGGTCGCTGATTCTTGTCTGTCAAGGAAGGACAGTGCAGAAACCAAGACACTCAGGTGACTGTGAAAATAGAGTTCAGCATTTACCCATCATGCTTGTGGTTTGCATGAGCTTCTCGGTTCTCAGAACTTCTTGCATGAGGTGCAACAAGTCCTACTGCCAAACCTTCTCACCCCAGCCCCATGAAAACTGCTGTGGTGCAGTCTGTAGGGGCATGGATTTATTTGCCCTCCACTTCCCTTTCCTGTCATTCTCAGGTCTCTTGTGCAGTAGTAGTGGGCCTTATTTTGTTATCTTACTTTAAATGGGATAAATGTCAGTGTGCTAGCTGGTAACTGACTAAACTGAGAATGTAGGCAGTCAAATTAAACCCTATGGCAGAGAACAATGTAGGACAGCAAACCACCGATTCTAAATACACAAGGTAGTATCTCTAAGGCTCTTAGAACAAGACTAGTCAACAGTCTCTTTTAACGCTCAGGATGGGATGTACTATGAGGGGTGATGAAGGAGTAGTCTTTGCATGGCCACAATAATTCTTAATCTGGCTTTTTATTTCAGCACGATCAGTTTTATTTCACAGGAGGAAAGAACCCATACACTCATTACTCAATCAATCTGTGCACCTACACAAAACTGCAGTTCGTGGGATCTTGTTATGAGAAAATAGGCTGCTGCATTCTTGCATAACCACAAGGAATGCACTCCAAAAATAACTCATTTGTGGTGAAGCCATGAGAAGGCAATATATAAATAGTTGCTTGATAGTAGAGAACTTGAGTTTTGTAAAGAAACATGCTGTTGCAACTTTTCATCTTACACTCATCAAGACAGGTGCAAGAAGACCAAATTTCAAAGGAAGCAACAATTAATAATGCATGAGAAAAGGGTGCTGATTGGTTGGCCAGCCAGCTCTGATTGGTCAAGGTATTGCCATGGAGAAAGCACCAGGCAGTTATTGTTTCCCATGCTTCTGTTTAATTAAAAAAGGTACAAAGCCTGAACATGCTCTTTCTGCATGCAGAGGACAGGGCTGTGCATATTTATATGTAGCTTCTAGCAAGCGTAAGTGAGCTACATTGTGAGCCTAACTGATAATCTTAAGTTGTTGACTTGCCTACCAATCAGCACTCTGTACTGATAAATATAAATTGTTTTAACCTTATATTGGTATTCTTGAAAAGTGTCCAATAAGTGCAAGATGAAAAGCTTTGACATGTCTCTTTTTTCAACAATACTCAAATCTTAAATTGGTTGTTAGTGTAAGCCTTAGCACACTCAGGATTGTTCAGCCCAATCAAGGAATCACATCTAATGTTAGACATTATGCTCTGAGTTTTGCAAGCAGGGGCTGGTTGAGTATGGTCAGTACTCTGCCTATTGTGAACAGCCAAAGGGATGTGCTGTTTGATATGATCTGTCAGTCCTTGGGATGTAGGGCCTATATACCTGACATCACACCAGTACTGAAATTCATATACCATATTATTCATTTGTGTGGTAGGCAGAACATCTTTTTGGCTTGATGGCAGTATCCTGTTAGTGGAGAACACCACTCGTGTTGCCACTGTATAGTAGTAGTATGAAATGGCTAGCTTCACCTGTTGCTTAAATTTTTGAGACACCTTACACTTCCAGGGTAATTTGAGGTAGATTGGGCACTTTTCAGGTCCAAAAGTGGAGATCTTTGGCCCACTTTGAGTATGCATGATACATAGTGAGCAGTGATTTGATCAGGGTAGCCATTATCCTGCAAGATAGCTTTGATGCACCCTATTTCAACATCAAGCTTGTACAGTGAGCAAATGGCTCAGACCCTATTTATGAGATTGTTGATAAGGTCAATCTTATAGTGCATGGAGCTGTAGGAGTCCAGATGCATATATTGACAAGTGAAGGTAGGCTTGGGGTAGACAGCAGTAGAGAACCCATTAGCAGATTTCTCAACTAGCACATCAAGGATAGGGAGCTCTATAGACTGCTCCATTTCAAAGATGAATTTGAGCATGGGATGGAACCTATCAAGGTGTGTAAGGATATTCTTACATTCAGCTGTAGATCCAATAATAACATATGTATCATCTATGTATTGGAAAGATGAAAGGGGTAGGTGGTTATGGCAAAATCCATCAAAAATGCATTTCACGTGAAAACGTTAGCAAAAGATGGGCCTAGAGGGGATCCCATGGCAACACCACCCATTTGGGCATACATAGTGACATAGTGTACATAGTAAAGCTGAACTCAACTGCACATGTTGCTAAGTTCCTAAGTTCAATGAATACGGATTCAGAAAATGGCAGCACATCTAGATTGCCATGATATAGTGATGCAGCACAAATGTCAATGGTTTCCTTGAGTGGCACATTAGTGAATAGGCTCATAATGTTGAATGAGCGCATGGACATGGCATTGCTATAAATATACAGGTTGTGTATAGTCTTCACAAAGGTGAAGGACTCCTTCAGTCACTTAGAACTGCTGGTGGCAACTCACTCAACCATTTGACCAATTCATGTTGTGCAGAACCAGTCATAGATAAGAAAGGGTGTAATGGGACATCATTTTTGTATATCTTGCGCAGCCTGTACATACATGGACATAGGATTCGTCCTCATGGTTCACTATCATATACATAAAGCAGCTCATTACTCTTACATAATTCTAATAAGTATTTTTGTAACTTACTTTTGAGTAGGGCTGTGTGGTTATGCTTGGCGGCAGGTTCAATGGCTATGAATTTTGACCTGTCATTAAGAATGGCATGCATTTTGTCAAATAATTCATACTTGTTAAGGATGACTATTCCAGTCCCTTTGACCGGTTTACAAATAATGGCTATCCCAATCAGATCATTGCTCCCTGTGTATCGCACATATGAATGGGCCTAAGGCTGCCACTTTTGGTGCTAAAAAGTGCCCACCCTATCTCAAATTACCCCAAAGGCCAGGCTAATGCTCTGGGGACATAGGTTCAAATCCCACCACAGCAGTTGGAGGCATTCAAATTCAATTAATAAAAATCTGGAATTGAAAGTTAATCTCAGTGATGGTGACCATGAAACCATCATTGATTGCTGTAAAAACCCATCTAGTTCACTAACATCCTTTAGGCAAGGAAATCTGCCATCCTTACCTGGTTTGGCCTATATGTGACTCCAGATCCACAGCAATGTGATTGACTCTTAACTGCCCTCTGAAATGGCCTAGCAAGCCTCTCGGTTCAAGGTTACTTAGGGATACAAAGGTGGCCTTGCCAGCGATGCTCACATCCCGTGGAAAAATAAGTTAAAAAAAAAACATTTCACACTGCTACTAAGTATCAGCAACACGAGTGGTATTCTCCATCAACCAAAAAGACATCTGCCTACCACTCAAATGAGCTGTGTGGTTTGTGAACTTCAGTGTCAGTATGATGCCAGTACGCCTCCACAACAGGTGGATCATATCAAATAGCACATCCCTTCAGCTGTTTGTAATAGGCAGGGTACTGACTGTACTCAATCAGCCCAGGCATGCAAAACTCAGAACATAATGTCTAACATTAAATGTGATTCTGCAATTGGGCAGCACTTGCTGAACAATCCTGAATGCGCTCAGATTTACACTGCCAACCAATTTACGATTATCAGTCTTACACTTACGCTTGCTGGAAGCTACATAAATTCATACACAGTGTCCTGTCCTGTGCAAGTAGAAAGAACATGTACAGGCATTGCATTTTTTTAATTCAACAAAATATGGGGAACATTAGCTCCCTGGTGCTTTCTTCACAGCAATGCCTTGACCAATCAGTGCTGACTGGCCAACCAATCAGCACCCTTTTCTCATGTAGTATAAATTGTTGCTTCCTTTGAAATTCTTGCATCTGTCTTGATGAATGCAAGACAAAAAGCTTCAACAGCATGTCTCTCTTTTCAGCCATACACTAATATCAATATTGTTTTTTTATGTTACACATCTGGGATTGACCAATGTATGTGATGAATTAAATTTTTGGCAGAACATTTTTCAAGCATGTTATATGATAATAAAATGTTATTGGGCACCATTAAGAGCTGATGAACATTCTATAATTGCTGAGAATGGTTGCAGGAAGACAGTGGACTTATGTTTTTGTGACACACTTTTTCTCTCCCAGTTTTTACCAGATGGTTCCGCACCAGATGCCTATGTTAAGATCTACCTCTTACCAGATGCGGAGCGAATGACCAAAAGGAAAACAAAAGTGGTTCCGAAAAACAGCAATCCAACATATAATGAGATTGTAAGTATTTAACATTCCACGGGCAATTTGAATTATTTGCTCAACTGTGTCAGCTCACTCCCTATGGCACAAATCCTGAAAACACTCAGCTTAAGTGAATTCAAACTCTGATGCATGAAAAACATCAATGAAATTGGCCAAATGAGAGGCTCAAATCATAGTTTCCCAATGATTGGCCAACAAAGTCCACATTACATCATATGATCAATTGGCTAATGCAATACTGCTCATTATGTTCAGCTGTAATACCTGAGTTCTCACAAACTCTTAGAGCTGTCTCTGTCATGCTTACAACTACCTCCCCCCTTCCTAATGTCTATTGAACGGAGCATGAAAGATGCTTGCAGTGCACAGACCTACACTTCTCTTTACTGATTGCAAAGACCTTTCCAAACCTTCCCTAGTTTTGGCACACATAACAAATATGACCAATGAGATATATCCAGAGATTGAAGGGATATGTATGAGTCATGTTATAAACTGGAGAAACCAAACACAATCTGCATGCTCTCTCTCAATGTTCTTCTCCTTAAAAGGGGAGGGAGGCCAAGATAACAAGATAAATAATTCCAACAAAAACAAAAATACCTGGAAAAACTCAGCAGGTCCGACAGCATCTGTGGAGAGGGATACAGTTAACATTTCGAGTCCAAGTGACTCTTCATCAGAACTAAGGAAAATTAGAAAAAAGATGAAATATAAGTTGGTTTAAGGGGGGATGGGACAGGTAGAGCTGGATAGAGGGCCAGAGATAGGTGGAGATTGCCAAAAGATGTCATAGACAAAGAGGTATTGACGGTGGTGATATTAGCTAAGGAATATGCTAATGGGGACATTAAGGGTAGAAAGTAGGACAAACAAGAGACAGATAGCCCTAGTGGGGGTTGGGTGGGGGGGGGATCAAAATAGGCTGAACGGTAGAGATAAAACAATGGATGGAAATACATTTAAAAATAATGGAAATAGGTGGGAAAAGAAAAATATATATAAATTATTGGAAAAAGGGGGATCAGAAAGGGGATGGGGATGGAGGAGAGAGTTCATGATCTAAAGTTGTTGAACTCAATATTCAGCCCGGAAGGCTGTAAAGTGCCTAATCGGAAGATGAGGTGCTGTTCCTCCAGTTTGTGTTGAGCTTCACTGGAACATTGCAGCAGGCCAAGGACAGACATGTGGGCAAGAGAGCAGTGTGGTGTGTTGAAATGGCAAGTGACAGGGAGGTCTGGGTCATGCTTGTGGACAGTCCAACACCCCACTTGAAATCACACTAGGCAACCTACACCAAATAGATCCAAGCCAGCTAGAAAAAACATGAGAAAAACAACACCAAGGCTATGCTTCATGAGCTGGTCCAGTTTGATTCTTGTTGTCAAAACTGAAAATGCTGGAACTACTCAGCAGCATCCGAGGAGAGAGGAACAGCAGGCCCTGAGCTTTCATCGGAACTCCAGGGCAGGTCCTGGTGAAAAGTCACGGATGAAAGATCAGGATCTACTGCTTGTCCCTCAACAGATGCTGCCAGACCTGCTGGGTATTTCCAACATTTTGTTTTATTTCAGATTTCCAGCTTCCGAAGAATTTTGCTTTTGGTTATTGTTATTAGCTCCATTACTGAAAGTGGGTGGAGGTAAAATTTTGGCCTGTTTATTAGTTTGTCTGTAAATAATATATCTCAAAAACTAATGAATGCATTTCAAAGAAAGTTGGTTTACAGATGGGGTACAGTCCAAAGAAGATCTAATTTGTTTTTGATGAAGATCCAGATTCAGATCCTGGAATTTTTTTAAGGATCTGCTTCTAGGGCGAATTGACTTTTTCTTAGAATATCTTAGAAAGATAAAGTTTGGCACAACGTTAAACATGAATTTCAAAAAAAAATTGAGGTATGAAAAGAAACAACTTTCTTAGTGAAAAACCAATGGCCGAGATTTTCCGGACCCACCATGGGGAATGCAGAGGACCAGCCAAGAGCCCATTGACTTTTGGCAGGACTGGATGATCCTGGCAGCATGTGAAAATCCCACCCAATGATTAATAAATATAGATGAGTATTCAGTGAGCATGTGTGTGTCCAGCTCACTCTCAGTCTCAGGGTGCTCACTTACTCACCCTCACCCACTGTGGGAGTGGATGAGAGTGTATGTTGGTGTGTGTGGATGAGGATCAATGAGAACTCTGATACTGGGCATGAGCCAGACTTATAGACACACTCTCCTCGCACTATTTCTCTCTCTCTTCCCCCTCACACTCTCTATCCCCTCTCTAACCCCCTCATACTCTCTACCACCCTCTCACAGTCTCTATCTCCAAATCAGTCTCTACCCTCTCTCATGTTCTCTCATCTCCTTCATACTCTCTCACTCCCCTCACACTCTCCCACTGCCCTCACACTCTCTCCTACCTTCACACACTCTCACCCCTCACACTCACTCTCACCCCCCGACACTGTCTCACCCCCTTCACACTCTCAACCTCCTCATACTGTCCCTCCCTCTCACACTCTTTTCCCCACCCCTCACATTCTCTTCCCACTCCTCACACTCTCTCCCACTCCTCACCACCACCACACATTCTGTTCCTCACAGTCTTCAGTCACTCACTTACTCAGAACGCCAGTGGGCCCCACTCCCGCTGCCTCGTGTTCTGTTCTGGCACGCTGGAGACACGCTCGAACTTGCCTGGGCCCTGCCCTGGGTGCCTGAGCCCCATGGACCCAGGCTGAACTCGCCTGAAACCCATTCTGACTGCCTCATGCTCCTCTCCGGCCTGCTTAGGTCCCGCTCAGGACACCTGGGCCCTATTTCGGCTGCCTCACATCCCACTCCGCTCTGCCTGGGACCTGCTGTGGACGACTGGGCACCACTCCCCCAGCACCTCTGCTTCCTGGGCTACACCTCTCAGCACCCCTGCTCTCTAGTGAGCCTTTCAGCAGCAAACGCGGGAGAGAAACTTATTCCTTTGACCAGAATTTTGAAAACGGGCTCTGGGAACTGTATAGAGGGGCTTTGCAGGCCGCATCCAGCCCTGGAGCTGTACATTAGATAAGCCTGATTTTGAACCTTGTGCATTGACTCAGTGCTGTGGTGAAATTTGTCACAGCTGTCAAAATGTGAGCAGAGTTTCAGAGCAGATTGTTCGATGTGGGTTGGCATAAAGCCTCCTCAATTAGATGGCAGCTCTTAATAAAAATATTTCTTTTTTCAGCTTTGTAGTTACAGAGCATCAACCAAGCAGGGAAAAGCCTCCAGGAACAGCTACGTAATTGTAATAACATTGAGTTAACATTAGCATAGTGGATGTTTGCGCTCTACTTAATACCATCTTTACTTGTTATGGCTTGTAGAACTGCCCTGGCTTTACAGTTCCACAATGTCCCAGCATGCAGAGAAGATGGTGCAGCAGTGGTCACTCAAAACTTTAGTTTCACAGTGAGGTGTAGAAAGCTAACTGTTCAATCACATGATACTTCATGAGAGGGAACTTTTGCCTAATATAACTGAAGACATGGTAACCTCCTTTATTGTGGGCATATGATCACTGTTCAAATATGTGTTGTCTACCATTATCAAAAATTTAAACAATGGGGTAATTTTCTTTTAGTTCTGTATCCCAGTGATCAAGCCCCACTGACAGCAAACTCAGGGCAGAGAATTAGGCGATCGATGCTGTGGGTCTATCTCTGTGTCATGCTGATTTTGAGCCTGGCTTCTTGACTGGGAGCATGGGATTGTGAAATAACTCCTACTGGCCCAACTAGAACCAGATCGGGGCAATGGCTTATTGGACAAAAAAAAAACTAGCTGGAAAATCTTTAAATTATGAGATTACCAGCTGGGTTAAAGTGTTTAGTGCTGGCAGGAAGCCCATGTTAAAATACAAACTTATGTCACCCCTGAGTGAAGAGAAACGGGAGAGTCAGCATGATGTTAGGAGTAGCTTAAAACTGTACTTAGCTAAAGAAATCTGCAGCCATCAATGTTTAGAAAATAAAAAATCCTTTTGGACAGTTCCAAAATTTGCAAATTTCAGATTACAATGTTTCGCTTTGAAGATACCATTTTGGAGCAACTCATAAGATGCAGATCGTCTGTTAGGTTTTCGCAAACTCCCTGGTGTATAACTATCTTTAATACAATTTAATACCCCACTTCTAGACAGTTACTTTATACACAATGAATCTCAAAGCCCTTAGAGTTCATTAGCAAATCAACCATAACTTGTATTTATATAGTGTCTTTAATGTAATAAATCATCCCAAGGTGCTTCAGTGCCATCACCTATGACACTGAGATATATGAGATATTAGAGAGATGACCAAAAGCTTTGTTTAAGGTGTAGGTTTTGAGGGGCGTCTTAAAGGAAGAACACAAGGTAAAGAAGTGAAGATGTTTAGGGAGGGGATTCCAGGGCTTAGATCTCAGGCAGCACAATGGCAGACCAATTAAAATTGGGAATATGCAAGAGGCTAGAATTGGAGGACCATAGGGATTTCTAAATGTAGTAAGGCTTCAAGAGGTTACGATGATAGAGAGCAATAAGTCCCTGGAGAGATTTGAAAACCAGAATGAGAATTTTAAAATCAAGGTGCTGTTTAACTAGGAGCCAGTGTAGGCCAGCAAGCACAGTGAACAATGGGTGAACGGCATTTGGTGCGAGTTATGACACAGACAGCAGAGTTTTGAATAGGTGGTAACAAAGGCATAGATGAGGGTATCAGAAGCAGAAGACCTGAGGCAGGGGCCAATAGCTCGAAGGAACTCGTATCAGGACTGCAAATGGTTGATCCTGATTCTCAGCAATACTTCCAGCTCAATTCATTTAGTCATGAGGAGAGATTGGATAGGCTGGGGTTATTTTCCCTGGAGCAGAGGAGATTGAGGTGTATAAAATTATGAGGGGCATAGATAGGGTAGACAGGAAGGAATTTTTCCACTTGGTGGAGGGATCAATAACCAGGGGACATAGATTTAAGGTAAGGGGCAGGAGGTTTAGAGGGGATGTGAGGGAGAATTTTTTCACCCAGAGGGTGGTGGGAATCTGGAACTCACTGCCTGAAAGGGTGGTAGAGGCAGAAACCCTCATAACATTTAAGAAGTATTTGGATGTGCACTTTCGATGCCATGACATACAAGGCTATGGGCCTAGTGCTGGAAAATGGGATTAGAATAGTTAGGTACTTGTTTGACCGGCACAGACTCGATGGGGCAAAGGGTCTTTTTCTGTGCTGTAGATCTCTATGACTCATCACCTGGTGACCCCAAGTCTACACAAGCATGCTGATTCCAACACTGCTCAACCATAGTACAGAGTGTGCCTTCAAGGTCCAGCATTACAGTATCACAATTAAACTTAAACATCAAAATCAATTCAAGTCTTGGTTGTAACAGGAAATGCCAGCTTGCTACAGCTGTTTCCAGCACTCAACTTTAAGTTTCCATTTATTGCACCTGGAGGAATCAATCTAACATCTGGTTATAATAAACCTAATGACCATGCATAAACTAGTCTGTCGAAACAGCATGCATCGTGTTCCAAGCTGAGCACTCCAGTTTATTTGCTAAACCTTCCATTTTTTATTTTAAGCATCTGTAGTCAAGCTACAAGTAAACATTTTAGTTATAATTTTGATCATCGTTTTCAATAAATGTATATTAAAAGTTGGTGCCTTGGTACAATATTTAACCACTTTAAAAGCAGCAACAATTCTTCTTAAGGGAAGGAAACCAATTATCCCACTTAATAATAATTGTTACTTGATTATAATCTATCCAGCTGTTTACAATTAGTTATAAAAGTACAGTTTTTGATTGTTATTTTTGTTACTTTCACTCCTATCTCTTAGAGTTTTCCCAAAACAACATCACCATCCAGAAGGAAAGACTCCAAGCCGTTTATGCCAATTCTGAGAGACATTGGGTTGAATCTTCCGGTCAGCGAGCAAGAGGCAGGGCCCACTCGCCGACGAGTAAAATGACACAGGGTGACGTCGGGCGTGTGTCCCGACATCACCCTGCATCATTTAGGTTTTCAGTTTGGAGGGCGTGCAGCCAAATTGGCTGCGTGCCCACCAAACTTCAAAGGCCTATTAAGCCCATTAAAAAAGTAATTAAACTGATTAGTGGACCTACCCGTCCAACCTTAAGGTTGGCGGGCAGATGAAGAGCCCAGGCGACCTTCAGAAAAACCATGAAACTTCATCCACAGGCAGGATGAGGTTTCATGAGGGTATTAAAATTTGTATGAAACGTCTAAATAAAGGAAATTGACATGTCCCAGCTCATGTTACAGTGGGGGGACATGTCAGGAATATTTTTTTCTGCCTTAGATGAACTTTTGAATTTTGTGCCGATCTCCCTGAGGTAGCACTTTGCCTCAGGGAGATCTGTGCGCTCTTCTGTGTGCATGCGCGAAAGAGCACACTCCCAGCTCAGGGAATCACCCCCCCACCCCCCGCCTGCACAGGGAGCGCACACGCTTCTGGGCGGACGTCACGTTGGGTGGGCCTTAATTGGCCCGCCCACATAAAATGGCACCGAACCCACTCGCTCCCGCACAACCCCCGTGACAGGACTTTGTTCTAAGTTGATAGTCATTCTCAGAACTGGGACAAAGGCCATAGCTTGAACCTATAAGCTGACTGCTGGGAGGGGAGGCCCTCCAGCCTTCTGGGCAAAGACCAGGCCTTTGCTTATTCCTTCCTCATAGCTACATGGCTGAGATAGGGAATCTCACTCTGTACCGAGTACAACCAGCAAGAGTTTGAACATGCTGCTATTCCATGCCGCCTCTGCAAAGCTGTTATTCTTGCTTTTCAGTAACCACACTCGTGTTGCATGTCTCCATTTTGGCCTAGCCCAGTAAGTTAGTCATAGAAATCTAATAATAAAAATCTCATGATCGCATAACAGGGAAACTCAATTAAGTCAGAAGTGAAATGTTGATGCCTGTGGTCATTTTAACATTGAGCAATGTAGTAAATTGGGTGAAATTCAGCTACCTGCCCGTTACCTACCATGGCCGGGATTTTCCGGCCCTTTCACAGGTGGGACCCACTGCAGGTGAGGTGGCGCCCCTGCCATAAGTCCATTGACTTGCAGTGGGACCAGAAGTGACGGGCGGGTGCAGAAAATCATGCCGCATGTCTGATTTCCCTTTCCAGTGAAGTCAGTAGAGGAGAGTAGGTGTATCAGGCAAGGCGCCTAATGTCTGGTCAATTTAATATTGTCCATTTTACACCAAGATTAAAATTACTTCCTATACGGGGACCATACTCAAGTAGAAAATGCTCATTGGTTAAAATAATGTAACAATGACAACTTGCATTTATATAGCACCTTTACTGTAGGGAACCATCCCAAGGCACTTCAGAAAAGTGTAATTGGACAAAAATTAAAATGGAGCCAAAGAATCTACAACATCATGGCTAAATCTTTCCTATGGCGGGCTGGGCAGGAGCAGGTGGGGGCAGGCGTGGAGCTATGTGCTGCCACTTTATGTGGGCGGGCTAATTAAGGCCCGCCCAGCGTAACACATGGCCAGCGCTATGTGTGCGGGCAGGGGGAGGAGGGAGAGTCGGGGCCTGCACTATTCTGCACATGCATGGGAAAGCGTGGCAACCTCCGAGACACGGAGCTGCCTCGGGGAGATTAAGTTGATAATAAAACTTTTTAATAAAGGAGGAAAAAAATGATTTAAAAGTCCCAACATGTGACAGTGTTATATGAGCTGGGACAAGTTTGTGAATTTTGCAAAATGTAATTATTTTATAAAACCTTCAGGAAACCTCATTCCCGCCTGTGGATGAGGTCTCCTGAAAAACGCGAAGGTCACTTGGGCTCCTCAACCTTAAGGTTGGATGGGCAGCGTTGTTAACAACTTTAATTGGATTCTTAACAGCCGTAATGGGCTGTTGACAGTTCAGCGGGAATGCAGCTGCCTCCGGCATACGCCCGCCGAACAAAATATCTAAATGACGCGCGATGACATCAGGACGCACGCCTGATATCATCGTGCTTCGGTGTGTTGGGCCTGCCCCCCGCATGTCAACGGCAATATTCTGGCCCATAAGATTAGGACATTAAGACTATAATTTCACATCATCTTGTGGTTTAATATTTGCAGCTGGAGTACCTTGGGATATCGAGCAGTGATCTATCAAGTCGTGTCATCCAGCTGGGTGTGTGGTGCAGGCAGTCACTCCTGGGAGCAGTAAACATTCCTCTGAGAAGTGTAAAGCTGGATGAGGAGAAGTGGTACAGATTGGGAAATTCCTTAGTCTGACTGGATATCGATTGAAATAGGATAAGGCAAGCTATCACCATTCAATTACTGAACCTCCTCTACCAAAAACGTGAGATAGTCATTCTTCACATTCATCATCTTGTAGCCCTTTGGCATTTTCTGAAGTATATTTTCTAGAAGGTTTAAAGGTGTAAGTAGCAGTGTATCAGCTGTATAGCAGTGCGTACATCTTAGGTTTTCCCCTGTGGTTAATTTTGCATGAAGATGAGCATTAAGCTCCTATTAATTGCCAATGTTTAAATAAAATACTGTGAGTACTGAAACATATCCTGATTTCAAGGCAGCCCCTTGGCACTGACAAGAGGTAAAGAAGTCACAAACTGTCCCCCTATACAAACCACTAAAAGCATTAAAGTACAAGGGTGAAATAACTGAAACTGCTTAGTTGAAATCTAGATAATAAAATGTAGGTGCATGCTTGGGACCTCTGTGATTACTGCAGTGAACTGTATGGTGTTGTTTTAAATTATTTGCAGGGAGATGTAATTTTGACTTCGTGCGATAGTGTAAAATTGGTGACAGTGAGTCCGCAGCCAGTATTACACCTCTCCCGATTTTCCAATCTCTTCCAAATTTTATTTCCATTTCAGTTCAATGTCAATAACCAACAGAGAGGTTAAACAGCTGCCAATTCATTCTTGCCCATTTTACACTATCGCACAAAGTCAAAACCTTGAGGTGGGAAGAGGGTTGATGTTAAATTTTTTGTTAAGTGGTGGATTTTGAAGAGTGGAATCTTCCCGTCTTTGAAAATATTGAAAATACTCTTACATCAGGAACAAATTTTAGTCACGTCCCCAATGGTTTGTGAGTCCCTCTCTACCCCCTCCCCGCACCCCCTGTGTTCCGGGGCCATTTAGATGGCCTGCAGCTTTGGCATGCCAGCAGCCCCACTGGGAGAGCTGGGTGCTGCTCAGGCAGCAAGGAGAACAGGAGGGTGCCTCAGAATGGAGGTATCCTCAAGGGGCATGTATTAAAATCAAAACTGATGATGGCCGAATCCAGTAGCCATTTGGCGCAGTGGGGAAACCCCTCCAGAGGAATCATTTGGTCCCTGAGTGCTGTCCCATGACCCCGCAATTGGGGCATGAAACCTTTAGCTCCGATGGCCCCCAGCCTGCTACTGGGAGGCCACTTCCACGAGCTGCCAGTTACAACATTCTGTAGGAAACCACTCAGACACTGAGATAATCCTGGCAGAATTCCCTCCAGACTCAACAGACTCTTAATTAGTAATTACCGGCTATCTGCTACTTCCATTGTTCATTCACCTCTGGCAAGATCGCCTAGAGACAAGAACACACTTATCCGATGCCAGAATCTGCACGTTTTCTTCCATTCCTGCCGTCAAACCCACTTCCAGGGCACCGGGCAGACTCCATCCTATAGGTCACTCACCACTGTGATTTTGAATCTGGATCAATGAGGTTATTACATAATGGATGGTGTTTTTTGAACTAGCACCTGTGAATTATAAACAGAGACTAAGAGATATGTATTTTCATCTTGTTCTCAGATGATGGTGCGAGCTGCTTTGCCTTCTCCCAAGTCAAACTACTCTTCCAAGACCATGTCTCAAGCGTGTGCAAGGAGATGAAGAGGAGGGCATATAAAAAGATTTGCATTTATATGGTGCCTTTCATGACCTCAGGATGTCCTAAAGTGCTTTACAGACAATGAAGTGCTTTCAAAGTGCGGTCAGTGTTGTGATGTAGGAAACACGGCAAGCAATTTGACCTGATCATACCTGATCCATGACCTGTGAAGATGCCAATCTGCTTTGGTGCCAGAGTACCCTAGAGCCACCTCCACAATGATGAAGCAGAGAGCTACATCTCAAAAATGGGGAGGTGGAGACGACGATTGAATTGGAGCCATCAAATTGCTTGGAGTTGCATATTGGTGCATCAACACGTCGTACTACCAGACAATGAGGCTGTGGTAGACTGAAAAGCTGCAGGCTACATAGAGATCCTCTCGGATACAGGAAAGAAGCCGCTTCCAAGAGTTCAGTTCTAGCAGAGTCCCATGAGATCTCATTTTATAACTAACACCAATAAAGCTTCACATAAAATAGAGCAAGCCAACTTGCCTCACCTTCAGATACACAGGTCTGTCTTGTTGGAACTAGTCAGCAATTAACGAAAGTTGAATGTCTATTTGTTCCCAATGTTAATCAGGAAAACATGCAGAACCATGGAACATGCAGTTCCTTTTCTTCCTGTTGAACATCCTTAAGGAGTAAGAAATCTAATTGTCTTTCTCAGTTTTGCCATCACTTCACTTCAATACTGCATTGAAAAGTACTAACATATGCTTTCTTAATTTGTCTATATTTGCAGAAAGTTTCTAACAGCAGATCAGTCTCTAAATAGCAGCACTGTAACAGTGCTTTTTATTAGATCAAGTCTGTCTTAGTATTATTTACCTGAGCGTGTATATCTATTATTTTTACATTTAGCCTCTTTTTTTGTTTCACTCATTTTTCTCAGTGCACCTAATCACTGCCTTAAGCCTGATCCTCTTGGATCTGATCTCAGTCAGACAACTAGTCCAAACTCAGTTCCACCCTGACACTTTACCACCCAGTTCTGCGCGGACATTTTATCACCCAGTTCTGCTCGGACATTTTACGACTTAGTTCCGCCCGGACACTTTACAATCAAGTTCACATTTTATTACCTAGTTCTGCATGGACATTTTACGATTGAGTTCTGCCCTGACATCTTACGGCCAAGCTCTGCTGTGCAAGTTGAGGTTTTTTTTCTGAAATCATTTTAAATTTAACGGGCTGAATTTTCCCAGGGCTCTGGAGGCTGTCTTTCGAGGTGTAGGCATGAGGAAATTAGGAACACAGGTCAGTTACTTGATGTGTTCCCACCTCCGAGCGCTTTTCCTGGAAGCAGACCAGCAGCTTTGACGGCATCCCACCCAGCCGAAGCAAGATCTAATTAAGGAGGGTAACAAGCCACTTATCTGCAATTTTCCAGACCATAAAACATTTTTCTGAAGGTGCACTGACTCTCCATTGTATCAGGAGCCCAAAAAATGGGTCAGAGGATGGCATCACAGTGAGAGTTCTAAGCTGCAGCCTGAGGGTTTTAATTTATTTGCTGGCAGTAGTTCACAAGATGGATCTATCCTCAGGCAGCAGGCATGCCCTTGCAGCCACTTCATGGAGACTGATGTTTCCTCTAATGCTTTACCCCTGCTGCAATGGCAGCCACTTCCCTCCTGCTGAAGAACCCTTCCATGGTGCTGCTGCCACTCCTGCTGATGGCCAGGCACTGCTCACTGTGAAGATAGCTGGCAGCTATACCCATGGGCTGTGGTGATGGCACCACAAGCTGGAGGCTGGTCACCCTCCCTAATTGGATAGGGCTCCTGTTGGCGGTTTCTTCTGAATTTCCAACCTAGAATTTATCTTAAAGTCTTGTTTGCAACCCACCCGGGAACATTCAGCCCATTGAATCTGGTTTGCAAGTGGTTCCTGCCAGCTGTAAAAATGCTTTCAGTTAATATATATATCTTACAAATCTCCTCAGTTTAGTTTGAAGGGTTCCAGTGTGACAGTACTTTTACATTTTTGATTATCAGGTTCGATTTCTCTGGCAAATGCTAGCGGAACAAACACTGGTAGTTACCCAAGAAGCCCCTGTGGTGTAGCAATTGGTCAATAGTCACATGGTCAACTAACTACATTCTCTTGAAGGTACATAGCACTCCACTTTACCACAAGTGCCATGTCTGGTACTGGGCAGTGAGTAGGGGTGTCTAAGAAGGTGAGAATTGGTGCGGCTATGGCAGGAGCCTCTCCATGATTTATTGGGTATTGAGTTATTACTTATATTAGCTGCTCCATACAGTCGTCATTGCATCCCATCCCCAATCCAGACTAGCAGAGAAAGGTATTCAACAGAAATAAAGCGACTCTTCCCAGTAACCATTGGGGGATGATTCAGCCCTATTGCAGGGGATGGAGATGTGGGGATTGAGGCGCTTGCTTTACCTTCAGGCACACAGATCTTGTTCGAACTGGTTAGCCATTAACAGCACTAGGCATTTACTTTTATATTAGCATGACTGTTAATTGTACAGCAATGTAAAATAGTATCTAATCATTTTTAACTGCACTAATATTTATTTTACTTGATCTCTGAGGGTCGTAAATAAACCACAAAAGAAACTTCTGGAGTTGTGAACTGTATTTTGATATAATATGTGAAAATGGTATGTAAAGATCAGAAACAAAGAGCTTCCACATGATGACAGACTTCTAAGCATACCAAACATACACAAACAGAGTCGCTGGAGCAAGACTTAAACCATTGGAGCTTAATAGTGGGACGATACGATAACCTAAGAAAGAAGCATTGAGCAGTGGTTACGATATGGTTTAAAAATCTTTATAACTGACAAAAATACATGCATCACATAATTTAAAACTACTGTCAAATATATGTTTTGGACATGGCTCCTGATTCGTGAATCCTCACTTACTGTGATTGGAACTGTGAGCCATCAGTGATATTGGTAAATGGAAGGCAGGTTCTGCTTAACAGGGAAAGGAAAATCACAAGACAAGTTCCAAACATATGTATGAAACAGACAGGTTTTAAAAGACCAGCTGCTCTACACCTCATGATGACTGCCACATCATGGCCACTCTTCCAGCACTCCTTGTAGCAGTGTAATCTCCTGGGAGAGGCAGAAAAAACCTTCACCTGCTCTTGCTCACCTTTTAGTGGCCATCTTCAGAGATGAATTGGTGGAAGCTTAGGATCTGGTTGCTCTTTGCCCGTTAGACAGGAAGACGTTAAGAATGAAAAAAACTGGAAGCACACTGCAGTGCATTCTGTTTTCCATCAGGGAAAAGAAGTGGTGGTGGGGAGGAGGAGGGACAGGTGTGACTGGGGATGATCCTAGTCTGTGTTTACAACAATTGTATGAACAAGAACCAGATTAGCACTTGCATCATGTAAACTAGATGCCAAGGAAGATCACTGCTTCTGTCCAACTACCTTGATAAGTACACATGGCAGATAGTCACAATCAAGAAACACATCCATGTCATTTGAATCCCTTTTCGTCAAGGACTGATCTACATGAATCCCTCTATGGCACAGTTGAACACTACTTTCTCCATAACATATTCCATTAATGTTCCCTCCTTCCTGAGTTTCAGCAAGATGCCAATTACATTCACACCATTACTAATTCAGCAAGCTGTCATATCAATGTAATACTTGTCAGATAATGAGACTGATTAACCTGGATTAATGTCTGTGTTTGAACTGCTGAAGTATGGATACCTTGATCATCTTACATCTGCGAAACACATAGAAGAGTGAAGTACCATGTAAAATATTGTGGCTTTTTCACCAAGGCAGTTTATGAATTATGCTGACAGTTCTCTTATTGAAAATTCGAGCATGACATTATTTTTCTTCCCTAACCACATGCTTGTAATTGCCAATGTACAATTAGCTTCATTCTAAAAAAATCCCTGATGTATCAACCAATGGGAACACTGGAGAAAATATAATGCTTTAGTAAAATTTACTGGTTCAATATTTGCCCAAGTAATTGCAAATACCTTTTAAATTTGACATTCTTGGTAGATAGGAGTTTATCTGGTGAAATGAGGTAATGAATTTCTGTTAAATTCTTTCTTGAATATTTTGCATTAACTTCCAATTGGTAGTATGAATACATTAGTAAGGGGTCCATTGTATGTCACCTTTTAGTAAGGACTCTTCGTCAATTGGGCAAACAAATGTTTCCAAAAATAATGCAAATCTAATTTTAAGAGCCAATAAATGAGACAAATGTTTACATTTTTCTTCCAAATTTCTACAAATTTATTTTGTAGGAGCTTTGTTGCCAGCTTGCTTTAATCTGTGTGATTTTATGCCAGATTATATTGAAAGATTTTAAAAATTGTAGCACCATCGTTTGTCTCTAAGACAGGGATGCAATGAACACAAACACTTCCTATTTGACCAATAAAATGAGGAATTCCTGAGAAACATTTGTTTCTTAATTATATTCATTGTTACTTCCTTTGCTCAGGAGTATTCTTTTTCCTGCAGATCACTTAAGGTTAAACATACATCTTCCTTTCTGAAAATTCTTTCACTCCTTCAAGGATCAATGATAAATTAGCTTTAATGGTACTAATTATGATGAATATATATATATCTGTTTGATACTTAATTTAGTATCATGAATTATTACATATGAGGAAATGTCTCCAATATTTTAACCATTCTACTTTTCCTATTCAGAAATGTTTTAATAACAGTAAAGAAGGGCATCAAAACAATCCACAAGCCACTTACAAAGCAACTCAACTTGATAGCGAGTATACATTTCAGGGTCTTTCTAACTCTAACTACTTACCTTGCTGGATCTTATCCAGCTGCACATCTCAAGAACTATGTAAACCAGATACCAATAAGAACAAGTCAAAGTAATGAAAAGTGATGGCAAAGGAATCCAGGTGGAAAAGAAGCTGATCCAAGGAGGAAAGTGACAAAAGTATAAATGAAGAGAAACAGAAAAAAGAGCAACCAAAAAAAGATGTCAGATTTAAACAATGACTGCATCACACAGCCACCTTAACCCATTATTTATTTAAGTCCATTTTCATGATTGACGAATTATGCCAAAATGCTCCAAATTCCTTCTTAAATGCTTCCCTCAACTTGGCAATATAATTGTGAAAATCCACACCATGAAACTGAATATAATTTAGCTCTAACTAGACATAAATTAGCCACCTCCTAGAAGCCTCTGAATAATGGAAGAAGTAGACTCGTCAGTTAAGGGTGCTTAAGAATAAAGTGTTTGATTTGTTAATTATCAATCAACAATTGGACATTTCCTTTGATGGATAAGAACACTCAAAATATTTTACTTCTGTACCTACTCGAACCTATTGCTACTATGTCTTTTATTCCCCTCTCCACCTCTCTCAGACCCTGTGTCTTGCTTCATCATCCTCCTGTCATCTATCATGTCACGTTTTATTCTTCTTGCAGCTCTTAAGCCATCTCCAATTTCCCTACCCTCTCCAAAACCCTACAACTTCTTAACCCATTCTAAATTTGTGCCCATCTTTCCCACACTCCATGTTTGAATCACCCCTGCCACAGCAATTAAATGGCTCTAACCAAAGTCACAAATAGCATTCTCTCTAATTTTGACAATGGTGCATTTTCATTCCATATCCTGCTCGACCTCTCTGCACTTTGATACCATTGACCATATGATCTTCCTCCAATGCCTTTCCTCCACTGTCTCGCTCAGTGACATTGCCATTCCTTGTTTTCCCTCTTATCTATCAGAATGTAGCTAGTACATCTCCAGCAGTGGCTTTCCTTATCACTTCATATCTGTTACCTCTGGACTTCTTGGAGGATCTGTCCTTCACCTGCTTCTTTCTCATTTGCATGCTGTCCCTTGGTGACATCATCGGAGACATGGATGCACATTTATACTCACAACAGCATCTCTACTTCTCCGCCATATCTCTTTTCTCTCTATTGCACTGTGTGTCCAATATCCAGTCTTGGATGAGCCACAATTTCCTCCAGTTAAACAACAATCATCTCCCAACAATCATCCCTTGCCACAAACTCCTCAACCTCAACATAGATTCTAACCTCCATTCAAGTCATTGTCTCTGGTTGAACCAGACCATTTGCATCTCAGCGTTCTATTTAACCCAGAAATGAGCTTCCATCCTCTTATGCTCCATCACAAAGACCTCCTACTTCCATCTCCATAAAATTACCCACCTCAACCCCTGCTTCAGCCCATCTGCTACTAAAAGCCTCACCCACGCCTTTGTCAGCTCAAGATTCAACTATTCCAATGCTTTCCTAACCAAGCATCCATTTTCCATGCTCTAGAAGCTTCAGCCCAACCAACCATGGGAAATTAGGGATAACCAATAAATGCTGGTGTTGCCAGTGATGCACCCCATCCCATGAACAAATATAAAATAATTCTAAATGGATGAAAAGAGGACACTGAGGCAGTAGCCACAACCTAGAAGAGCAGACGAAAAGAGGACCCAGAGACAGTAACTATCACCTAGAAGAACTTTCCAATCCAGTCAAGTCTGTGGCTCTGTAGCAGAGCTGCCACATTGAGGGAAATCAAAGTGTTCCATCACAGGAACATAGTTAAGTGATTGGTTAATGAATATTTGGCTCACTTAACTTTAAAATGCATGTCATTTATTAGTAATTGGAATGTTTTATTGTAGGAAAGTTTACAAACAGCAGTAAAGGTTGTTGGGGGTAGCCGTGTTTATTAATTATAAATTAATTAAGACGACATTAATAATAAAAATAGCAGGATAGGTAATGTGTTGTGGCTGCAGAATGTGGGATCCTGGACACCTGAGTAATCCAGGGAAAACACATCTGCATTAACTGTCTGCAGCTTGAGGAGCTTTGGTTCAAAGACACTGAGCTGGAGGATGAGCTGCAAATACTATGATGCATCAGATAGGGGCAAAATTACCTGGACACTTTGTATCGAGAGACAGTCACACCCCTTAGGATAGGGTTTTCTGATTTGGTCACTGGTCGGGGATTGGAGGGTGTGACTGCGAATGAGGCAGGTATGGGGACCCAGAATGTAGAAATGGAGGAGCCTCAGCCTTTGCAACTGTCCCACAGGTTCAAGGTTCTTGCAGCCTGTATGGATGAAAGTAGTGGCTGCAGGGTGGATGAGCAAATTAACTATGACACCATGGTACAGGAAGCTATTCAAGTGGGGGAAGTTAATAGGAATGTAGTGGTAGTTAGGAAGTGTATAGTCAGAGGGATAGACACAGTTCTATGCAGCTGAGAGCGGGAGTCCAGATGGCTATGTTGTCTGCCCCGTGCCAGGGTTGGTGCATTTGCTCTGGGCTGGAGCGGACTTGCAGTGGGAGTGGGAGGATCCAGTGGTCATGGTCCACCTAGGTACCAATGATATGGGTAGAATATGAAAGAGGTTCTGCTGAGGGAGTATATGCAGATAGAGGATAAAGCTAATAATCTCTGGATTACTATCTGGCCACAAGCAAATTGGTGTAGGGTAAATCAGATTAGAGAGTTAAATGCGTGGCCCAAAGATTGGTGTGGAAGAAGTGCGTTCCAATTCATGGGGCACTGCCACCAGTACTGGGGAAAGTGGGAGCTGTACCACCGGGATGCTTTACACAAGAACCATGCTGGGACCAGTGTTCTGGTGAGTGGTATAACTAGGGCAGTACAGAGGGGTTTAAACTAAATAGTGGGAGCATGGAATCAAGTTTGGAAAGATGTGATAAATTAAGTGGAGAAGACAAGGCAAAAGACCAAGGTAGTCATAAGGGAAATGTCAATCAAAGCATGGCAGGAAGGGGCAGAGTGTACAAATCTAACAGTGCATCAGCAGATAAGGCTGGAAGTTACAATATAAGTAAAAAGACAAAACTAAAGGCTCATATCATGTAGCATTCATTACAAGACAGATGAATTGACAAACACAAATAGAAATAAATATGTATGATCTGATAGCCATTACAGAGACATGGCTTAGGATGACAAAGACTGGGATCTGAATATTCAAGCGTACATCACATTTCGAAAGGGCAGGAAACTAGGAAAAAATGGAGGGGTAGCAGCAGAAGAAATACATTCAACCACAATCTGTAACCTCATGGCCCAGTGATATACAGAGCTAAGTGATCCCACAACCAAAGGATCAGATCTAAGCTCTGCCGTCCTGCCACATCCAGCCATGAATGGTGGTGGACAATTAAACAACTCACTGGAGAAGGAGGCTCCATAAATATCACCATCCTCAATGATAAGGGAGCCCAGCACATCAGTGCAAAAAATGAAGCTGAAGCATTTGCTACAATCTTCAGCCAGAAGTGTCGAGTGGACAATCCATCTTGGCCTCCTCTGGAGGTCCCCAGCATCACAGATGCCAGTCTGCTGCCAATTCGATTCACTCCATGTCATATCAAGAAACATCTGAAGGCACTAGATACTGCAAAGGCTATGGGTCCTGGCAATATTCTGGCAATAGGACTGAAGACATGTGCTCTAGAATTTGCCGTGCCTCTAGCCAAGCTGTGCCAGTACAGCTACAAAACTGGCATCTACCCAGCTATGTGGAAAATTGTCCAGATATGTCCTGTACACAAAAAGGAAGACAAGTCCAATCCGACCAATTACTGTCCCATTAGTCTACCCTCGATCTCAGTAGAATAATGGAAAGGGTCATCAACAGTGCTATCAAGCTGCACCTGCTTAGAAATAACCTGCTCGCTGAAGCTCAGTTTGCGTTCCGCCAGGATCACTCAGCTCCTCACCTCATTACAGCCTTGGTTCAAACATGGACAAAAGAGCTGAACTCCCAAGGTGAGGTGAGAGTGAATCCCTTGACATCAAGGCAGCATTTGACCGAATGTGGCATCAAGGAGCCCTAGCAAAACTGCAGTCAATGGGAATCAGGGGAAAAACTGTCCACTGGTTGGAGTCATACTGAGCACAAAGTAAGATGGTTGTGGTTGTTGGGGGTTAGTCATCTCAGTTCCATGGCATCAATGCAGGAGTTCTTCAGGATAGTGTCTTAGGCCCAACCATCTTCAACTGCTTCATCAATGACCTTCCTTCCATCACAAGGTCAGGAGTGGACATGTTCGCCAATGATTGCACAATGTGCAGCACCATTCATTACTCCTCAGGTACTGAAGTAGTCCATGTCCAAATGCAGCAAGACTGGACAATATCCAGGCTTGGGCTGACAAGTGGCAAGCAACATTCGCGCCACACAAATGCCAGGCAATGACCATCTCCAACAAGAGAGAATCTAACCATCATCACTTGACATTTAATGGCATTACCATCGCTGAAATCACCACTATCAACATCCTGGGGATTACCATTGACCAGAAACTGAATTGGACTAGCTGTATAAATACTAAGGCTAAAAGTGCAGGTCAGAGGCTAGGAATCCTGCGGCAAGTAACTCACCTCCTGACTCCCCAAAGCCTGTCCACCATCTACAAGGCACAAGTCAGGAGTATAATGGAATGCTTTCCACTTGCCTAGATGAGGGCAGGTCCCACAACACTTAAGAAGCTCGACACCATTCAGAACAAAGCAGTCCACTTGATTGCACTCCATCTTAAACATTCACTCCCTCCACCAATGATGCACAATAGCAGCAGTGTGTACCATCTACAAGATGCACTGCAACACCTCAACAAGGCTCTTTAGGGCAGACTCGTCAGATTTGCACTAAGTGCGGTAGTGATTGTGAAAAAAGACATTTTACGCACCGGCTGCAATGGCAGTTTTCAAACCGTATTGTCCGCTTCCCGCCTCATAAATTATGCAATTGCAGGAAACACACCAAGTGCTGGCACCCGGCCTCAGAGTTGCCCACCACACCGCTACCTTGCCACTTCCTCACACAGGGCGCCATATTTAAACTGCAGCCATGTGCACAGCTCTCAATGCTTGCAGCCCAGGATTGCTCCGGTAAGACATGGTCCAAAAAGCCAAGAAGAGTGGGACAACATTTGGATGCAGTGGAGGCCCATTGCAATGTCCTCTACCCTACTCTGGCCACAGGAGGCCCATCAGTCTCACCACTCCAGCTTGGGAAATGGTGGCAGAGGTGGTCAGTGTCAACGCTGCTCACTAGAGGTCAATCATCCAGTGCAGAAAAGGATGAATGATCTCATCCGTGCCACCAGGGTAAGTCAACCATCGTATCACTCTCAACTTACACACTCACAAGCTCATAGCACATTCACTGGCATCTCACTCACTGCCAGCTCAAAGGACATCACCACTCACACACTCACACACACCCCCACATCTCCATCAGGCCTCATCTCATCTGGAGATTGCCTCCTCATCCCGCCCATGACTCCACTCCGTACAGTATCCTTCTCAATTGGCCTGGCATGCGCCTAGCTCACATTCTCTCCATCTGTCCTTATGCAGGGCAAGATTGCACACAATCAACAAGTGAGGTCGCAGAACAAGGGTGGAGTGCCAGACATCAGGATCCTCACTCCATTCGAGAGTCATATGTTGGAGCTGGCGGGACAGGACGTGGTCCATCCCTGCGGCGATAGTGAGGTCAGTGACAAGCATCCAAGTGAGGATCCTACACCAAATCATCCCTCTGTCAACGCTACTCTGAGCTGACTTTTCTGTGTGCAACGTCACTGCCAAGCACTAATAATCTCCACTTTCTCTCCTGGGGAAATCTACCAAGTCGCCCTCAGGCAACATTGTCCCTGACCCCAGCCCCGAGAGCACCTCAATGAGGACCCTGAGGGCAATACCATTGAAGAGCCGTCACGGCACTCACCCACACCCTCCACCACCGCAGCGACACACACCTCAGCGGAACCTAGATGTAGAGCAGCGTCGGGATCACAATCTGGTGAGCACAGCACACAATCTGTTCCACAGCAGGCAGAGGGAGGGACATCTGAGGCCGCTGGCACTCGGAGGACTGCTGGAGACGAGGAATTTGCCTGGTCTGAGTCAGATGATGAGCCGCTGGACTCGGTCCTCTATCAGTTGGTGGAGCTGCGAAGACAGTCACAGGAATATCAGGAAGGGATGTCTGGTGTATTCCTCAGATTGTGAGGGACAATGGAGGAGTCCGTCCACCTTCAGTCTGAGGTAATAGCGCCAGCATGCCAACGCACCAAGGTCAATGCTGGCAGGATGGCCACCTTGAAGACTTTGGTCCAGGACATCAGTCCTGCATTGCTGCATGGACTGAACTCCATCACTGATGCCATAGTTGGCCTCCAACAGTGTCAACTTAGAGTGGTGCGGGGCAGCTCGATCTCACTCCAGCTTCCCCTTCTCCTCAAAGAGTCAGCCAGGGGCTGTCAAGCACCCATAGGGAGGAGGACCAGCAGCTCAATGTCCTGGGGCCATCCAGCCAAGTGATTCTGGGAATGTCCAGCTGAACCAAACCCTCTCTTCCCGTGACCCCGTCATCTCTAGCTCCACAGGCCAAAAAGAGTGCACCTGGCCCATGGTAGTACACCCAAAGCAGGCCAGGGCCCTCCAGGTCTTGGTTCTCTGGAGGACGCCTGCCAAAGGCATCAAAGACAACAGGAAATAGCAGTCAGCAGGGTGCCTCCACCTCCACTGTAGATGTCGGGAGAGCACCAAGACACAGCGGCAGCATTAGGAAGGTTATGAAGATGTAGTTGCATAGCATAGGATTGGGTGTTAATCAGTTGTACATAATGTTCATTATTGCAAATAAACTCCCAAGAATGTTTGTTGAATGTTCTGTTGAAGAGTCATGCGGACTCGAAACGTCAACTGTGCTCCTCTCCACCAATGCTGCCAGACCTGCTGAGTTTTTCCAGGTATTTTTGTTTTTGTTTTTGTTTTGGATTTCCAGCATCTGCAGTTCTTTGCTTTTATCCCAAGAATGTCTCCTTGTCTATGGCTCCTTGTTATGATGAGCAGTGTTTGTGTCACTCAGATGTGAAACCTCGGTTCCTGCACAGCCTAAGACAGGTTTCTCAGTCCAGGCCTCGTCCCTGTGCAGTGTGTAACCTTCAGACCAAAGTAATGGTCCAGCTTCACACTCACTGGGCACATCAGTGATGACTGGACCTCGATGGTGCTGGTCATTGCTGCCAGAATGTCATGGGCAGGCATCACAGAGTTCTGTCATTCTCTCTGTGTGCTCTCAGCACCTTTTGAGGTGGGGCTGGCTCCCCATCTCTTCAGTATCTGTGTCCGGTGTTGGTGTGGTCCTGAATGGGCAGGTGCTCAAGGCTTATAAAGGATTAGGCTCACTTAAAGTTTCATGGCTGCGTCTCTATGATATGACCTTGATTGCAGAGCACAAGCGAGCTGACCTCAGTCAGACAGGAGTCAGACATTCTCAGAGGCTATGTGAAGATTTATGGAGTGTCCTCACTGCATGTCATCATCATCCTCCTGTAATCGAGTGACTATTAGGGCCTCCACTGTGTCTCCATGACATTAGCCTGAGCACTGAGGGTATGTGCACTGCCACCAGCCACACAGGAGTTAAATATTCACAGGTGCAAGGTGAGTATGTCAAGACTGTCCTCACCTCATCTCGTCATTATTGTGCATGAATCTTGCGGCTATGAAGGCCTCCTGTGCATGTCTGCCTTGCTGGACCTGTGCGATGGCCTCATTACCAGCATCATTGCCTTCAAGGGCCTCATCCCCTTCAATGATCTCCTCATCGGAGGAGGCGTGCAGCTCTTCCATCTCCTCCTCATCCAGTTCCTCCCCCCATTGCAGCACCAGGTTGTGGAGCATGCAGCAAACTATGGTGATGCGCAACACCCTCTGGGGCCCATATTGCAGGGCTCCACCAGACCTGTCGAGGCACCGGAACCTCATTTTCAAAATGCCCATAGTTTCCTCCACTAAAGTCCAGGTTGTGGCATGAGCCTCATTGTAATGTTTCTCTGCTGCAGCCTGAGGCCACTGCACAGGTGTCATTAGCCACGTCCTCCATGGGTAGCCCTTATCCCCGGGGGTCCAACCCTACAGCCTCTCTGGACACTGGAAAATATCAGGGATCTGAGACCTGCTAAGAATGTTGGAGTCATTCTGACTCCCTGAGAATTGTGTGCAAACTTCTAGGGTGCATTTTTGGTGGTTGCAGACCAGCTGAGCATTCAGTGGATGGAAGCCCTTGCGGCTGATGTCATTAACTGTTTGTTGCCATGGGGATCTAAGCGCCACGTGAGTACAGTCAATGGCACCCTGCACCTGTGGAAAAGCAGAGATCACTGCAAATCACAGCACTCTTACTTGCTGACTTGCCTGATCCTGGTTGAAATACACAAAGTTCTGTCCCTTCGCAGCCAGACCTGCTGAGTTTTTCCAGGTAATTCTGTTTTTGTTTTTGTTTTGGATTTCCAGCATCCGCAGTTTTTTTGTTTTTATCCATGACCTCCTGGATGCACTTGTGGGTGGAGGCTTGTAAGATACCACACAGGTTACCTGTGGATCCCTGGCAGGAGCCACTGGCATAATTATTGAGCACCGTGGTCACTTTCATGGCCATTGGCTGTGGGATGCCCTTCATGGCGCCAAATCCCGTGGCGCCAATTCCTGCCGTTTGTGGCATATGTGACTGACCAGTTCTCTAGACATGCACCACCTTCGGCAACACTTGTTCTCAGTCACCTACAGGAATGACAAGTGTCGTCTCTTGACCCTGGGTCTAACGTGGTGCCTACTAGCGACAGCTCGCTCTGGGTCTTCAGCTGCGTGCACAGGAGGCCCTGCCGCATCTTCACCTTGAGGGAGGTGCTCCTCCCATTGGTGAGCCAGCCACCTCTGGCGCACTCTTCTCCTTCTCCTCTGCTCCCTGTAGGCAATGAGAGATACCACTAGATCACCAGGATCCACGATCCTGACATTCTCCTCCTGCAAGATCAAAGAGAGAGACACATGGTTAGGCACATGTATCCTAAGAACCTCTCTTGGATAAGTCTGAAGGTCCCTTCATGCATGCAGGAGAATACTGGCCACCGAAGTGTGTAGTGCACTTCGTGGCTGTCCGAAACCCCACCCACTTCTGCCTCACTCCACTTAACCGATTTGCAGCAGCTTCAGCCACTGGACTACATGCTTTGCTCAGTTCAGGTGCAGGCATTCTGCCAACCCACACTTCAAGGCTGCACTGTTAGCCTGAACCATGAGGGATAGCGGCCCAAACCTTCACAAAGACATTGCAAGAGGCTCTGAGTCAGTAACTGCACCATGGCCACCTTTCACAAGTGTTTATACAGCTTGCCCAGTCATCCAATTGTTCTGCTGCTCTCTAAAACACACATTAATTTGGAGTCTGCACCCAAGGGGTGAAAAGTTCTGGAGCCATTGGTAGTACATTCATGCTTTTGCATTGCTTGAGTGGGCAGAAATGCTTCATAGGCCTAACTCCAAGCATCTCAATGAAGCTGCTGCTGAATGGTCTCAGCTGTGGAAGAATGCTCACTTTTGACAAGCTTTTCCAAGTGCGTGGCTGCTTCCCTCACCCTCTACATCCCCTCCACTCCACAAACACGTGTTTGTGCACCTGTTTCAGCCTGTGCTGTCTTTCAACCACCAACACCCCACACACCTCCCCCCCCCCAACCCCCCCCCCCCCCCCCCCCCCACCACCCCAACCACACCCCGGCCTTGCCTGCACTGGAGCCCCTGCCCTGACAGCGCACTGAAAGCCAGCTGGAAAAAGCAACTTGCTTGTGCCCCCCTTCCTCCCCGACCCTGAATGCATGATGCCTCTTCCTTGATGTCCTACAGGCGATCATCACGAGTGCTGAGCAAGGTTGTGTGTATTCACTTCAGAGTTCCCTTCAAATTCACCAAGGCTCCTTCAACATCACCTTCCAAACCCACAATCACTATTATCTAGAAGGACAAGGTCAGCAGATAGATGGGAACGCTATCACCTGGAAGTTCCCCTCTAAGTCACTCACTATCCTGATTTGGAAATATATCACCGTTCCTTCACTGTCACTGAGTCAAAATCCTGGAACTCCCTTCCTAACAGCACTGTGGATGTACCTACACTACATGGACTGCAACTGTTCAAGAAGGCAGCTCTTGACCACCATCTTCTTAAGGGCAATTAAGGATGGGCAATAAATGTTGGCCTAGCGAGTGACATCCACATCCCATGAATGAATTTAAAAAAACAGTTTTGTGCAAGTGAAATCATGTTTGACTAATTTATTGAGTTCTTTGAGGAAGCAACAAGCAACATGGATAATGGGGATGCGCTGTACTTACATTTCCAGAAGGCATTTGACAAGGTGCCTCATCAAAGGTTACTACGCAAAACAAAATAATGTAGGCAGTAATGTATTAGCATGGATAGAGGATTGCTTAGCTAACAGGAAGCAGAGAGTAGGGATAAATGGGTCATTTCCGGGTTGGCAACATGTGAAGAGTGCCACAGGGACCAGTGCTGGGGTCTCAACTATTTGCAATTTATATCAATGACTTGGACGAAGGGTCCAGATGTATAGATGCTAAATTTGCTAATGACACAAATATAGGTAGGAAATTAAATTGTGAGGTGGACATAAGGAGTCTGCAAAGGGGTATAGATAGGTTAAGAGAGAGAGCAAAAATCTGAGGTGCAGAGGGAACTGGGTGTCCGTAGATGAATCAGGAAAAGTTAATATGCAGGTACAGCAAGTGATTAGGAAGGCAAATGGAATGTTGTCATATATTGCAAGGGAAATGGAACATAAAAGCAGCGATGTTTATTTCAGTTGTACAGGGAATTGGTGAGACCACATTCAAGTACAGTGTATAGTTTTGGTTTCCATATTTAAGAAAGGATATAAATGTGTTTGAAGCATTTCAAGGAAGGTTCACTTGATTGATACCTGGAATGGGGGAAGCTGTTACCTTATGCGAAAAAGTTAGACAGGGCTTGTACCCATTGGAATTTAGAAGATTGAGTGGTTATCTTATTGAAACATATAAGATTCTAAGGGTACTTGACAAGGTGGATGCTGAAAGGATGTTTCCCTTTTTGGAAGAGGCTAAAACTAGGGGACACAGTTTGAAAATAAGGGGTCCCCTGTTTAAGACAAAGATGATAAGAATCATTTTTCTCAAAGAGGGTTATGAATCTTTGGAACTCTCTCCTCAGGCAGAGGTAGATATGTTCTTGACTAACAAGGGAGTCAAAAGCTATCTGGGGCAGATGGAATGTGGAGTTTAGGCCACAATCAGATCGGCCATGATCTTCTTGAATGGCAGAGCAGACTCAAGGGGTCGAATGACCTAACCTTGCTCCTAATTCATATATCCGTCTATTCATATGTTTGAAAAACTCTTGCTGCTCAAGCCCTGTCCCACATCAAATCCTGTTCACGCATCACGACTATTCTTGCTTATCTACATTATTACAAACTTAAAATTTTCATTCTTGAGTTTAAATTTCTTCATGGCTTTGCTCCCCACTATCTCCATAAGCTGCTCCAGACTACAAACACTGTGCGTCCTCGAACTTTCTATTCTTCTGAGTCTTTTGTGCATCCCTTGCACTCACCTCAGCATTTGTGACCATATCTTCAGCCATCCAGGCCCCAAGGTCTGAAGTCTCTTACTAAACCACCCTGCCTCTCAACTTTCTCCTTTAAACCCATGTGTTTGACTAAGTTTTTGACCACATCTCATGATTTTTCTTTCTCTCTCTTGTCTCATTATATCTCTGTGAATGCCTTGAGAAGTTTTTCTATGTTAAAGGCATTAAATAAATGGAAGTCACTTTTGCATTTGGTTAACAATATACTTATGTCTGGCCAGTTGTGGAGTGATAATGAATCTCTTTCAATGATAATTTTGTTGTTGGTATATCTTGCTTTCAAACACAACATAAACATCATCAGCTGCTAAAGATCTCTAAAGCACAACAACTTAAATCACCTGTGTCTAAAAAGAATTATCATTGGCAATTATCTTTTGTTTCTTAATATCTCACCAACTAATACCAGTTCACAACTGTATCTCCTAAGCTTTCAATGTCAGACCTTCTCAAATGAAACTAGACACGATTGTCGAAAAGACTCAAGTTCACAAATGTCCTTTAGGGAAGGAAATCTGCCATCCTTACCTGGTCTGGCCTACATAAGGCCCCGGATCCACAGCAATGTGACTGATTGTTAACTGCCCTCTGAAATGACCTGGGCAATTAAGGATGGACAACAAATGCTGGCCTTGCCAGCAACACCATACCCACGCTGCACCACCCCTCCCCCACCCCCCCCACCCCCACAACTTCTCTCGACCCCTCCTCACCAGCTCCCCCCCCCACCCAGATCGCACCCACACACTGAGGAATAAAAAACAGCTTCCTGAAATTCAAAGGCCTGGTATTTCTGTTTAATGGCACTGGTATTTTCAAAGCAATTCCCTCTATACTCATGTAACTAATGCAAAAGTTTGCAGAATTTGAAGTGAAAATTGTCTTTAGTGTAATTTATGTTTCTGTGATCTTTAGAGCTAGTTTTAAAAATCAATTGCTCGAAGCAGATCCTGTCCCCAAATCCTGCCATACATCCAGGGTGAATTAATCACCAATGGGAGTTCTTGCTTATTTGCAAGCCCTCAAGGGGAGTCCAAAACTTGAAGTTGTTTTTGAATGCTAGGGTAGATAATAGGTAAAAGGTCTTGAATTAATTTACCTCAATCTAAATGAAAAATAATTTTGCATAGTTTTTACAAGTCATCTTCAGTAATTTAAAATCAGTTTACTTACAAGTGGTGGATTAACACTGGGGTCAGAACTTTACCACTTTAGTCCCTGCTGCAATGGAGGGACCATGTTTGGGTTTGAAACCTGACTCCCTGCACAGCCCACCCGGCAGTTGCTCTTTACCAGAGCAAACCAACTGACGTCCCACCTCTTGGTTCGCTGACCAATTAAGGGTGGGGTGCCAGATGATGTGTCCATTCTGTAAAAGAAAGGATTTCTACCTAAAGGGATCCGGCATGCGCCTGAAAAACTCAGCGGCAGCTGGAATGGGGAGGAACCAGAGAAGGCTGCTCTTCCACCCACCCTCCCCACCCTCTCGCCCGCACCACCTGGGTCTCTCATTCCAGAGGTCCTGCTTTGGGGTTTGAGGGACTGCAGCGTGTGTGCACAGTCTGTCCAACCAGCAGGTGTAGATCGAAATGCTGAGAAAGTCAGCAGCAGGAGTTGCACAGCAACGTTCCTTAGTACCTGAATTTGGCACTTAAATGTAATCCATTGGCTATCATTTGTCATTTCTAACTCATTACAGCATCTAAATGTACAAATTCTGTGGCAGTGAATCTTGTCTATGGCGATTACATTTAAGTTAGGAAGTTTTCTTTAGGCTTTCTGCTAACGGATGTTCAATTGTGAATCTCAAAATGTTGTTAGAATTGTTAGTAAAAACAGATTGCGGCTGCCAGAACACAATTTGCCAGGAAACACTGCGACATCTTTACCTTTCTTCATGCTTGTAAATGGCAATGTGTACTGACCAAGCAAATCATTCTCACTGAGAGGATTAATGTCTTTTACTGTGAATCGTACTAAGGCCAGTTCTGGAACTTGAACACAAAACAGCAAACAATCATTCCAATTGGGGTAGCACCCTAAAAAAACAGAGAGAATAAAACATTTTAAGAATTCTGTTTGCCGCAGTCAGAGCTCATGGGGAAAATTTCACAGCCCCCCGCAGGTGGGTTTGCAGGTGAAGGGGGTTCCTGTAAAATGCTGTGGGTGACTTTCTTACCACCTACCCACCTGCTCCTGACCTTGCCGTGATTTTAATGGAGGGAGGTGGAATGAGTAAGGCCTAGGACAACTCACCTGCCCTTGCCCCAAGTGAGGCCCTTAAGTGGCCAATTAATAGTCACTTCCTGCCCCGGTTGCAATTGCTCAGGTCTCGTGTGGGAAACAAGGAGGCTTCTTCATGGGCCCCCTTTTGCAATCAGGCTCCCCATCTCGCATCCCCACCCCAGGTGGCCCTTCCTTGCATGACCTTTGCATCCCATCCCCACCCGCCTCAGCCCTCCCACCTCAGGGCCTCAGGTCCTATCTACGCCGTGAGCCCCCCAGACCCACTTCCATCTGGCTCCGGACTCTTCTTCACTGGAACTGGATGTATTCTTAGCAATGGCCACCACTACTGGTGGGAACTGTGATGACTAGAGAGCTTCCGGGCGGTCAGATTGGTCAGCAGCTCTCGGAGGTGGGATTTCCTGCCCAGATGGTGGGGAAGAAGGCCTGCCCTCCAGCCAATTAACAGAGTGTTAAGTGGCTGCAGGGTAGCCATCGGAAGCAGGGGTGAGTTCCCCGCCACTTCTTTCAGTGGCAAGGTGGGAAACCCTCCCAACCATTAAATGCTAACCAACATGAATGGAGAAAAGGTCTACTGGAATAATAATATTCATACTAAGTGCTTAGCTTCCCACAGTTACAATAACTTAGGAAATCTGACCTATGGTAATGCATCCTGTATAAAATTTGCTCTACAGCCCTCTAGAGTCTTTCAGTGATAACAGCTGCATTTATGTGTCAATGGGACCTGTCAGAATGTGTGTCTGCCAAAGAGAAGAGAAACAGGCATAATTTTTATTCTTGGTTTCTGTACTGTTTTCTTTAATTATTTTCCCAAAGCAGGGTTTTCCTGAGGTTCACTATGGGTCAGCTATAAGCACAGCACACTTAAACACCAACTATGGGAAACATAAGTCACTGAATTCTCTATATTTCCAAATATTTTCAAGCATATAAGCACACACTGCTATCAGAAAGTAACAAACATCAAGATGTTCATTGACAACTGGTGTCAGTTTACCTAACGTTGAATTGGGTGCCTTTAAGGCATCATTACACCAGGAACAATGAAGAATGAGGAACTGTAGTTATAGGGGGAGACTTGAGAGAGTGGAATATTTTCACTAGAGATAAAGAAAGCTAATAAGACCTTGAATACATTTTTTAATTATAAAAGGGTTTGCTGGAATAAATAGGGAAAGGGTAGGGGAGTCATAGAAAAGGAATGATCAATTTAAAACTGAGAGAATGAGAAGAAATGTTTGGAAAATGTTCTTTTATGTTGTTGTTGGAACATGAAATGTTTTACCACAAGGTATATTTGAGGCAGAAACCATGTTCTCTTTCAAGGGAAAGACAAAGGGCTGTGAGGAGAGAGTGGGGGTTAGTTTTGAATGGATCTAAGCAAATAGCTTGCGCAGAAAAAAGAGCCATATGGCCTCATTCAGTGAAGTCAACATCTATGGTTCTAAGTGATGATTGTCATGTGACCAGACATCTACAAGTCATGTAGATATCATGCAGTAGCATCAATGAAGCATGGTTTAAACAAAAGTGAAAAATTACAAAGTTTTATTGTATAAAAGATGGTTTTTGTGTTTTGACCTTTTATTTGAAAATTTATTAACTTGAATACTCACCTCTGAAAATGGGACAACACAGAGCAGCCAGTTTTAAAAATAGTTTCCCTCATGTTTTAATACAGCAACATAGCATCGTTCACATGAAATTCATGCTTGAAACTTACTCACTCCCTCACCTGTACAAGGTAAGACCTTGGTTTGTTGTGCTGCACTGTCTGAGGGCACACCATAAATTTCTACACGTACACAGGCATTAACTGTTATTTTACTCGGTGTTCTGCGGATTGGTAGGTGCTGACCACTAATGATCTATACAAAAAGAACATTGATCAGTCATACAGTTTAGGCTATATCCACAAGTAGCATTAGTTTAGAGGGATCTTTTGGTGATTCTGCACCTCCATCAGGGACCCTTCCTCAATAGGGCTAGGCTAGAGAATTGGTGCAAAGCTAACGTAATCTTATCTCTGATCTCTGCTCCTCTCTGCCACAGCTCAGGACTCGAGTATGGAATAATTAAGTTTGCCATTACCTTTACAGAGAAAAAACTAAACAATGACATTTATATTTACAGGAAATCAGATATTCTTCATCAAAAAACAAAGTTTTATTCCCATTTATGATTTCTAACTAAATCAACAATGTCTTATTTATAATCACATATGCATTTTGTTGTAAACAGCAGAGTAAACGTTCCCCCAAAAGTCAGCTTACTCCTCATGGAACGCAAATGGTTCAAGCAATAATGACTAATAGATGTGTAATGATGATTAATGATGAGTCATTATCACATAGAATTATATAGAATGTACCAAACAAAAGCAGGTCATTTGGCCCAATTACTCCATGCTGGCTTTAGCTCCATAACCTTCTATTCCTTTTTCCTTCATATCTTTATCTCGACTCCCCTTAAATTCATCTCAACTACTCTGTGTGGCAGCAAGTTCCACATTCTAATCACTTTCTGGGCAAAGGATCTTTTTCCTAAATTTCCTATTGGATTTATCATCACCTATCTTATGGTTATCATCTCTAGTTTTGGGCTCCCCATGAGTCAAAATATTTTCTCTACACCTACACTATTAACTTAAAGACCTCTCTCAAGTCACCTCTACCACCACCGCTAATTCCACCACACCCCCTCTCCACCCCCTCAGCCTTCTTTTCTTCTGGTAATCATTCAGATAATTGAAAACCTTACTGGATAGGTCTTAAATAGGTTCTTACTTTATATTATGCCTAGGAACAACTACCTTCATTTCATAACGATGTACTTAGAGTTGTTAGGTGAGATAACTGATGTGTTTACACATTCCTCTTCAATGATCACAATTGATTGTATTTTATTAATCTTCAAAAAGGTCTTCCATTATGAATCATCTTTGTTGCTGTGTAATAAAAAGGTCAGCACTCTAGCAATATGCAGTTCTAACCAGTTAATCACACACATATATAGAAAGGCAAGAGGGGACGAAAAGGGCATTGTCAATCCTTTGCTCCGTCACACAAAACAGCCAAAGGCCTGGCATATGGCTGCCTGACCATCTTCTAAACCACAGATGGTAAGTGGGAAGAAAATAACTGGACCAAAGAAACCTTTATCTGTTCTCCCAGTGCATACTAATAATGTTTATACATTCCTTGATACTAGCACTCTAAGCCTAGTATAACTGACTAAACTTGTTCCTATGTTTGATACAATTAGTTAATACGAACCTGTATTACAATGATCATTGGATCAACACTCTGATTAGAAGCCAGTGTGTCAAATTTGGTGTCATTATTCATGAATTTGGGTTTAAGAACATAGCCGCATCCTCCATTATCCTGAAACTTGCCTCTGTTGAGATCCATGCCCAATCCAGGAACCTCATAATTTAAAGCAACTATACACACAAACACACAAAAAAAATCAAGTAAGGTTTAGGTAACTATGGATAAAATAGTCTGGCTGCATTGACATAATTTTTTTCATCAAATATTATTTTAATTCCTCCACCACCTCCTCTTCTGGTAGCCCACTGAGAGACTGATTCAACCTGCGGCCACTCATACTTACCAAATGTTCTCCAGTGCTTCACCGAAGTGAAAATCCTTCATGTGTGAACTGAGACAGTGGACACTGGTGAGTTTATTGATCACAGAAAAGCATATCACAGCCAAAAGTATTGCTTTCCTTCATTTGACATCCATCTGAGTTAATAGAGGAATGGGAGCTGTGGCTGAACAAGGAATTCCCTTGACTAGGGACAATAAGGCCAATTGAAACACATCTATTGCCCCTAGAGCTGAAATCAGCTAGCTCAGTACTGATCCAGAATCATACCTTAGACCTCTTCTGCGAGCTTAGCTCTAGACAGTCTACTAAACGGCCATCAAGGAAGTTCCTCACCCAGATTTTCATTAAGGAGAGATTGAGTTATGAAGCCAGTCTGGAGAAAGTAGGTTTAGATGTCTACGAGATGATCTTGTAGGGGTATATTAAATAAAAAGTAACTTGCATTTATAAAACATCTTTCATGAATTCACAACATCTTACAGTGCATTGCTGCCAATTCAGATCTTTTTCTGAAGTGAAGCTATTTGGAGCAGTCAATTTGTGTACTGCAAGGTGCCACAAACAGCAATGTCATAATGACCAAATGTCCATTTCTGTGATGTTGGTTGAGCAATAATTATTGGACCAGGGTATCAGGGAGAACTCCCCTACTCTTCTACAAATAGTGCCAGGGCTCTTTTATGTGCCCCTTAGACGGCAGACAGGGTCTCAGTTTAACTTTCCTTCCTTTCTCTTTCAGCTTTTGCCAAGGCACATGGGGTCGCTACACACCTGGTCGATCACCCTTCATATGGCAGGCAGTTTTACAGCCAAATCATGGGGCCTCAGTTTAACACTTCATTCAAAAAAAATGGTCTCTGACAGTGCAGTACTGCCTCAGTGCTGTTTTAGATTGTCGATCTAGATTTGTGTTCAAGTCACTGAGCAAGTATTCTGCTGACTCAGAGGCAAGACTGCTACCCAAGTGTGAGCCAAGGCTGAACATTAAGATAGTTAAAGGTCTTTGAAAAATTTTGTACCACTTTCAAGTTCAGTATTGCACTTTAGCCGATCTCTCATTTTGTTTCCATATTTCTTATTTATTCTTTGCTGTGTTAAATTTTTTTTGTCCTCTGAAAGTTTGACAATTTCTGTGACCTTTTAATGTGGACTGGTGCTGCAATCTGAAGGCATTTGTTTGAGATTTGACTTCTCCACCCTGAAACATTTGATCATTTTGCTTGGCCAAGGCAATATAACCTACAATGTAGGCATCCCACTCTTCTCCACAGACAACAGATGAAGAGGAAATGGACCAGAAGCATCCAGTTAGTGACAAACTGTTTAATGGGTCTACCCCAGTGACAATGAATAGGTTCCAATCCATGGGCTAATAAAGATTATAAAGTAGTTCAGACAAGTATGCAGCTGGTAAATGAGAAAGTGTATTGAGCTAATTCTCATCCCAATTCCTGGGTAAAGGAGAAGTTGTTCAAGTGAAAGTGTTAAATGTTCATTTGCTAACATTCCACAACAAAACTTCAACGCCAAAGTACTTTTTATAGCTTTAGGAAGACCAGGTGTAAGTTCATAAAGTGATAGTCAACTGATTGGTTCATGTATGATCCATAACAGCCGTTCTTGAAGTAAATATATAGTTATATTACATATGAGGTGAAGGAAGTGAAGCTTACCCATTTGACAGCCAACATTCCAGAATTCATGAGGTTTGTAGTTGGAAAAATTTCTTCTGGCACCTGCAGAGTAGGTTCTTGTAAGGAATTTTGAATTGTGTACTACAAATTCAGAAGCTGGAAAAAAGTATATTTAAAGTTAGTTAAAACAAATACATAAGCACAATTAAATATTCACAAAGAAATGCTTTGCTTTTCTTTATATTTGAGTTTTTTTTCTTTTTTTTCACCTTTCTCTGGCAGTCCCACATGAGATCATTATCTAATTGAACGGACAAGCAAGGGACCTACACTCAGGCCTCTATCGCGTTGTTCTGTTGGGCAATAGCTGAATGATAAGGAGTAAACCAGGCTGACCCACTACTCATCCCCACACCACCGATGACAGACATGCACAAAGGCTGAGAACTCAACAGTTGCAGCAGTATTCTAGCACTGTACTGCATCAATACACTCCTATCCATGGTACTCTCTCTGAGTTCTCAATTAGCTTATTGGATATTTTCACATATGTGCAGCTTCAGAAAAGAAGTCCATTAACATACTTTGGCCCATGGTAAGATTAATTATGAAGACAGCTGACTCAACAACTTTATTATAGTACTGGCTCAGAAACTCAACTGCTGCACCACTCCAATATAAAGAGAAAATTCAGTAAATAGCAGCTGGTGCTCAAATAATATCAGAAACAAATTGAAAATAAAAGAGTGTGCTCCTAATGTAATCATTCAGAGGAAATTTCAGGAGAACAGAAAAAAATCTGAATTTAACATACACTGACCTGATTGTTTTACTAACTTCATTGCTCCATGTTCAGAAAATGTATTGCTTTCATAAAACAGCTGATGGTACAGTGAATGTTTGAAGTCTTTGAAATCTACTGCCTTTGAGAACACGATAACATTTGAGAACTCCATGGCGAGCTTAACCATACTTTTCTGCAAGATGCAAAAATAATGCCACAAGATGACAAAATAGTTACAAGGCACTTGGTCGTAAAGGATTTGAATATTGTTCAAAAGAGAGACATATTGCTGAAGCTTTCATCTTGCACTCATCAAGACAAACACAAGAATGCCAAATTTCAAACGCTTATGACAATTTATTCTACAGTAGAAAAGAGGGGACTGATTGGCTGGTAAGTCAAACCTGATTGGCTGAGGTGTTGCCATGGAAAAAGCAATATTATTTAGTTCCCCGTTGTCTTCTCCATGGCAACACCCCAGCCAGTCAACTTACCTACCAATTAGCAGCCTTTTTTCCTGTAGTATAAATTGTTACAATCATTTGACATTTGGCATTCTTCCATTTGTTCTGATGAGCACAAGATGGAAAGCTTCAGCAACATGTTTCACTTTTCAACAATATACAAAATGTTTAGAATGACAAAACAAACCTTGGGTGTATCTGGGAATGAAACTGAGATAAGTGGCAATCATGAATAAAACTTTCCAAGCATGATGACAGCAGTTCAATTGTTCAATATTCAAACTATTGAGTTGTGCTTTTCTCTTTCATCTAATGCAGCCATTCTGGAGGTGCAATAAAGACATCATTTGGCGTTTAATAAAAAGAGTCACCAGGTACTGCTGAGATTCTGCAAGACTGGGAACAAGCAAATATAATAGCTTTCTTTCAAACAATATGACAAACTGTCCAGGCGCTGACAAATTAACCAATAATAGCAGGAAAAATATTGAAAGGGAGCAGTACCAGAGAGCAATAAAAATGAGAAGCCAGCATGATATCAGAAAGGGGGGCGGTCACAAGAGAGATTTAATTGAAGAAAATCATTCTTGGTTAATCTATCTAGAAAGATCCTATAATCCTTCATCATTGTAAACATGGCATCTTAAAAGATTCGCAAAATAGGTGCAACCAAATGGAAAAGCCTGAGCTGAGGATCCCATTGCTTCTGACCTCTAATGAGGTTTGTGCAATTGCACCATGTGAGTCTCTCATCCCTCATGGCAGTTTACCACCATTGATTTTGCAATCGTTAGCCTCCTTCCTCCACACACCCCCATACCCTTTGCACAGCTTCACTGTCAGCACATGGAAATATAAAATATGCCCGATGGTTCCTAGTCTTTCATTGGTTGAAACCAAGTTTCCATCAAGGCTGCAACATCATGGCTCAGATCTTCCGGTCTCTGGAAACCGGGCGTACTCTGGTTGATACTCTATACCCACTTGGGAGTTGACTGGGAAGTTTCAATTTCCAATAGGTAACTCCCTTGCACCTGGGGACCCTTTGTAAAAGTCTCCATCTCTGAGATACTGTCGGAAACATTGGACAGTTCCAATTTACTTACCTGGATAGTTAGCCAGGAAATGTTAGAAAGTAAAATCCTAGTTTAACTCCTGAGTAACTATACAACTGACCCTGCAATCACTCACCGTGAGCCCCCGACTCCACCCTCGACCCCCTGACTACCCTTCCTGATCTCCCAACTACCTCTCCGACCCCCGAACTTCTCCCTCAAACACCCAACACTCTCCAGACCCAACCTGACTAGCTCCTGACTTGACCTGAATAGCCCTGACCATCCAACTACTCCCTCCCCACTGACTCCCCTTCTGACCCCCTGACCCCCACCCCCCCACCCCGATCCAGTCTAACTAGCCCTCAACCCGACCCGGCCATCCCCCACCACCCAACTCCCCTGCAACCCCCTGACTCCCACTCAACCTGACCTGACTAGATCCCTATCCACCTACCCACTCACCCGTCTACAACCCTACCTAACTGCCACCCTAAACAGCTGCCACCCTGCCGCCCTACCCACCTATCACCCTATCCATCTAACATCTTATCCAACTGCCACCCTGCCACACTACACCTTAGCCACTTATCTCACCTACTTTACCCCCTTACCCACCCTACCCCCTTACACATTTACCTTCCCTCAGTAGCTTTTCAAGGAAGCTTTGGGACATTTAAGCTCTTACCAGAATACAGGGGATGGTGCTGTAAAAATGGGGCATGGCTAGTCTTCCCCACTGCTCAGGAGCTACATCGAAACTCTTTGAGTGACTGTACGCTCCGTGTTTCTGGAGAAGCCAGGATTGGAAGCTCCAGCCAGAGATGTGGAGCTCCAGTCTGGCAGAGAAAAGTAGAAGTGGAGTGGCAAACCAATGGTGATCGCCGCTCCTCAGAAGATTCAGGCCCATACTCCTCCATTCCAAATCAATACCTGTGGTTCCCCGACTCAATCTAATGCTTCACACAGTTGTGAAAAACACTGGATTCTTGGCTTATTCATAATCTGCAATAAATTTTCCTTTTTTTATTGATCTTGTCTTCTTTAACATTCACCTGGAGCTGTCCTCCTTCAGTACTGGGATTTGTCTCTCCAATACACTTGAAATAGTCTCAATGCTACAGGTAAAATGGATAATGAGATTCTTTCACATATGGTTCTCTTTGCTACACAAAGTTCTCAATAAAATTGGACAGGAAATCAAGGGAAGAGCTTTTAACTGGATACCAAGCAGGAACAAATATAGAATCACAGAATCATTACAGTGCAGAAGGAGGCCATTCAGCCCATCGAGTCTGCACTGCCTCTCTGAAAGAGCATTCTACCTAGTCCCATTCCCCTGTCTTATCCCCATAACCTTGCATAATCTTTCTTTTCAGATAGCAATCTAATTCCCTTTTAAATACCTCGATTGAACCTGCCTCCGCCACCCTCTCAGAAAGTTTGTTCCAGACTCCAGCCATCCTCTGGGTGAAAATATTTTTCCTCACATCACTTTTTCTCCTTCCGCCACTTATTTTGAAACAATGCCCTCTAGTTCTTGATGCTGTCTTGAATGGAACAGTTTCTCACTTCTTTACCCTGTCCATATCCCTCAGGATCTTGAATACTTCTATCAAGTCTCCTCTCAACCTTCATTTCTCCAAGGAAAATGTCCAGTTCCAACCTTTCCAATCTATCCTTATATCTACAGTTCTTCATCCCTGGAATCATTCTTATGCATCTCCTCTGTACTCTCTCCAATGCCTTCACATCCTTCCTCAAATATGACACCCAGAACTGGATGCAGTACTCCAGATGAGGCCCAACTGGTGTCTTATACAAGTTCAACATGACCTCCTTACTCTTGTACTCAATGTCCCTATTAATAAATCCTAAGATACTATATGCTTTATTAACTGCTCTCTCTAGTGGCCCTGCCACTAATGAGATACTAATGAGAAATTTAAGGTATGATTTTAAACCCGCCTCCCTGTCAGGAGCAGGGTAGGCAGGTCTTTAAAATGATGATTGGGTGCTTCCATGGCCATCATTGTGGAAGGAGAGCCCCTGGCAGCCACAGCTCTCAGTGGCGATGGAATTAAAGGAGGCCTCACTGGCCCCCCCTTCAGCCTCAACATGGGATCCATCCACTATCAGGAAGATCCCAGAGGCATATCCATTCTGCTCTCAATCGACATGTAGGTGCTAATAATTGGCTATCTGCCTGTGCCATGTTTGCACACGCTGCATTTCATCTGCTGGATTTTCAGCAGCAGAGCCCCTTAACTATTTAAGTAACAGGCTCCAATGACACCATTTGGTCCCATTGTGAATTTAGCTGATCTGTGCTGGTGTTGCCCAGAGCCTAAGCCACAAGGGAAAGCTGGCAGGGAGCAGGATTGTGGTCAGAAGAGGGCCAGATAAGCTGGATTTTCACTTTATAAAGGTTTGCTTGCAGGCCAGGAGAAACTCACTTCTTTTAATTGTAAAGACTTTACTTTTTGTTAGTTTGAAGGAATTGAGTCCATGTTGAGAATGATATTATGAAGCTGATTAGGTCTATGAAACAGCATGATGGGCAGAATCTTATCAGTTGTGCAAAGGCAGCTTTGGAGGTGGGAAGGAGGGCAATTTGTGAAAGTTACATGTCAGGTCACCTAGCTGGCACTGGCAGATAGCCAATTATTAGCACATATGTGCATGGTTGAGAGCAGAATGTAAGTGCCTCCGGGATCTTCCTGATAGTGGATGGATCCCCTGTTGAGGCTGAAGTGGCGGGGGGGGGGACAGTGATGTCTCCTTTAATTTCATTCCCCTGAGAGCTGTGGCTGCCAGGGGCTCTCCATCCACAAGGATAGCCTTGTGCTGTGGCCATACTCATTTTCACCGATTTTTTAATTTTTCAGAAGACTCCCTCACTGTTTCCTCTCTACATTTGCAGCACCACCTCTCCCAGTGGGGCTGTAGGGTTCCCCACAGCCTCAGGTGCCCTGCTTTGTCCCCATGCCTGCAGAGCCCATCCACCATCACTAATTCAAGGAGGCTCCGGGAGGCTGCCTGTTAATTGGCTGCCTCAGGGAAGATTGCGCAGGTGGGCATGACTCAGACACCATAGGGGTTAGGATCCACGTATGATTTCTTTGCCCAAGATATTAAGGTGTTAAGATTCTACCCAATATATAGTTTCCTTCTTTTTGCTTTGACATTTTGTAGTTGAGGGTTGTTTTTTCCTTCTCCAAGCCAGATATTTATTGCAAGTTTCTAACATTTCCTTCCCTCCTTCCATCAGCCCGTTTGCTCCTCTCACACCACTCACTAGGCACCCACACCTCCCACCATGTGTAATTGATCCAATTTCTGGAACTCTTTTTCCATTGGCTTTGATTCTCATTAGAATAAGCATATTGGCTTCGGATTGTGGCAGTTGAACCCTATGATTTATGTTCTGTATGAAAAGAGACCCAATTAAAACATTTTCCAAAGAATCCACTCCAAGCATGGCAGTGATGCTCATTAATGCTAATTGACTTGCTCTGCACATTGGACTAAAATACAATACTTCCAAAAGCAAAACTATGAACCCAAAGATTTTGAAATATTTTAGAAAATAGCTGAGTTGTCTAAAGTGATTGTACTCCAATCTTCCAATTTGTTAAATTAGTGTTTCAGTCCACTGCATTACATCCATCTATCATAAAACATGTCATAGCATTCAAAGCATTAAATGTACTCTTGGGCCATGCTTAGAATAATAGGGTTTATTGTTTTGTAGCTTTTAAGAATATATGAAAAACAAACACAGTGGCACTGAGTAATGAAATATATGGGTGCCAACCAAAGCAAATATGTTTCAGCAAGACAAAGAAAGTAATTGTTTTTGATTGAAAGTCTTTGTGGGCAACTTCAAAGCTAACTATCCTCATACCACTCAGTTCAGCTAACTGTTTTATGTTTATTTGTTGGATACATCATGCACAATGTCTCACTCATTGGGGAAAATGACACAGTAATATAAATTACAAAGGAATGTAAGAAGAATAAACGTCAATGAGGAGATGTAATCTTTCTTTCAAACTGAAATCTGAAGATAAGCAAGCATTTTATTAACTTTTGAAAATAATGGAGGGGCTTGTATTTCCTCAAGTGTAGAAAATTAAGGGATTATCTAATTGAAATGTTTAAGGTGATTAAAGATTTTGACAAGGTAGATAGAATCTATTTCCCGTGGGGAGAATCAAGAACACGAAGCATTCAGGGGTGATGTCAGGCACACCTATTCACACAAGGGATAGTAACAATCTGGAATACTCTTCCCCCAAAAAGTTTTTGAATATATGAACATACAAATTAGGAGCAGGAGTAGACCATTCGGCCCCTTGAGCCTGCTCCTCCATTTGTTAAGATCATGGCTGATCTGATCATGGCTTCAACTCTATTTTCCTGTCTACCCCCCAAACCCTTTGACTCCCTTGGCAATCAACAATCCATCTAAGACAGTCTTAAAAATATTCAATAACCCTGCCTCCACTGTTCTCTGGGGAAAAGAATTCCACAGATTACCAACTCTCTGAGAGAAAAAAATTTTTCCTAATTTCTGTCTTCAAAAGGAGACTCCTTATTTTTAAACTGTCTCCCCTAGTTTTAGTCTCTTTCATAAGGGGAAACATTCTCTCAGCATCCACCCTCTGTTAAGTCCCCTCAGGATTTTATATGTACCAATAAGATCACATCTCATTCTTCTAAACCCCAACAGGTACAGACCTAACCTGTCCAACCTTTCATGCCAGGAATCAGTCAAGTGAACCTTCTCTAAACTGCTTCTAATGCAATTATATCCTTTTTTAAGTACTCTACACAGTACTTCAGATGTGGGCTGGGATCTCTTGGCCTGCCGAAAGTCAATGGACTTTTTGCCGGTTCACCAAATTTTCTGTCCTGCCTGTGATGCCCACCATGTGGCAAAATCATCTCAGATTTTCACTAAGTGCAGTGGTGGGCAGGAAAACAATGTTTTACCTGCCGGTCGCAATGACAGCTTTTCATGTCGTATCATCCCAAACCCGCCACATTAATTATGCATTCCTGGGATACACACCATTTCAATGGTGGGTAGGCTCCAATTCACCTGCCACGCCATCACCTTGCTGCTTCATCACGCCACACTTAAAGTACAGACGTGGGCAGTGCTTCCAGCCCAAGACTGCTGCAAAGAAGACATGGCCCAGAAAGGCAAGAAGACTGCAGCCTCCAAGAGCTTTTTGGATGCCGTGGAGGCCCGCTGTGATGTCTTTTAATCCCACTCTGGCTACAGGAGTGAAGCAACATTACCACTCCGGCTTGGTGGGGGATAGCAGTGGTGATCAGTGCCAATGCTGCACAGAAGAGGTTGGCCATCCAATGCAGATAGAGGATGAATGACCTCATCTATGCAGCCAGGATATGACAAACATCTCATCACTCCAAACTCACACATTCAAGCCCATCATACATTCACTGGCATCTCACTCACTGTCAGCTCAAAAGACATCACCACCCATTCTCACACACATTATCTCACATGTCCATCTGAACTCATCTCCTCTGGAGACTGCCTCCTCAGCCCTCACCATTTTGAGGCCACTTGCACAGATCAACATGTACTCCCACAACATATCCTGGGATACCCTCCTTCCCCAGTACAGCACTCACCTTGCAGCCCCTTCCCTTGCCTGAGGACACTTCTCCCCCTTCCCTAAGCAAGCCCTAGCCCTGCAGCCATTGAAAAGCCACCAACATATAGCTGGCCTGGTAGGTAGAGACCTGCTCGTGAGACCCCCTAAAATTGATGTGATGCTGTCTGTGAAGCCTGGCACTGATGACTGTGAGTGCTGACTGAAGCAAATTAGGCAAACAAACCTTGAAGTCCCAAGTGAAGTGCAGCCTGGCAAGTGCACACCTTATAGATGCTATTGAGAAACACGTTGGCATGTTTTCAAGCTGATGTAGGCAGATGATCCAGTGGGGTGGGTTGGGGGTGAGTCTGGCGGGCCGGCCTCATAATAATACGTTGATATATTACAATGAGATTCCTGACGTCTGATGGCAGGGGATGCAGCCCGCCATCGATGGGCTAGGTGGACAATTGCAAACTGGTTTCACGAAATCAATTTTTGGCCTTCCTGCCATATTGTCCATTCACGCCACCAAACACGCCCGACATCAGCGGGCACGGAAAATCCAGGCTGTGGTCTCACCAATGCCCTGTACAACTGTAGCAAAGCATGCTTGCTTTTATATTCCAATTCCCTTGCAAGAAATGACAACACTACATTTGTTGAGAATGAGTTTCACTGAAAATTTCAAAACTGAAATTGATAAATTTTTGTTAGGTAGGGGAATGGAACCAAGATGGCTAAATTAAGCTGAAATGCAGATTGGCCATGATCAAACTGAATGGTCCAGCAGGCTCCAGGAGCTGAATACGCTACGCCTGTATCTACATGATGACAGCGCTCCCATCATACTGCTTGGCAAGGAGTTTAAGAATTTTGACCCAGTGATACCAAAGCAACATTGATATATGTCAAAGTCGGAATGGTGTGTAAACGTGAGAGGAATTTGGAGGTCATGTTCCCATGCACCTTCTGCCTTATCTTTTCAGCTTGGTGAAGGTTTTGAGGTATTGGGCTGGATTTTCACTACCAAGGAGTTGTTAGCTTGAGTCGGGAAATTTCCCGACAGATCCATCTCAGTTTAAAATGCCCCATCACACTCAATCTTCAGTCCAAAGAGGCAGTTGTGGGGTGGACTAGGAAGCCCTTTCAAACCTTTCAAATCCCAAGTGGTTAATCTCTTATAAAAATAAACTTTTATTCATACCCCACATCAAAAACAGTGGATCCTTTAATACTCTTTAAGCTAACATCAAATGGTTAACTCAGAGCCCCTTGCTGCGATAATTTTACATTTTGAAACTCAAGTTTTCATAATGGCATAACAATAGCCTTTAGGGAAATGTCAACAAATGCTGCACCAACAGATGCTGCACCAGTTGGCCGGTCAATCAAAGCAATCTGGCAGAGGTTTTTTTAAAATAATCACTAACAATGGCAGACAGTTTTTTTCTACAGTTTCAAGAGTGGGAGATTCAAAAAACTTCAGATTGTGATAGTTAAACAGACCTTACCCACCTTTCCAGAGAGTTTATGTCTATTCCATGAATTTGTGACTCCCACACTGTGGGCTAAGGCCCTTGCAATAGCCAAAATGGGGTCTGTTCAAATTCAGCACTAAGTTCAAATGGCTCTGTTGGGTTTGGGATATCTGCCTGTGTGAATCACACCCCGCCCCTATCCCCGACCAGCAAAAATAGGATCTTTTAGAAATGGGAGTGGGATTTCCACATCTGGGTGCGTGGAATCTTCCTGACTCTGAAAATCTGGCCCGTTGTTAAACAAGCCTTGGCAAGTTGCTGCAATGCATCATGTAGATAGTATTTTACAGAGTGAGGGGCATAGGACAGGTGCACACAAAGGAGAGGAAATGAAAGTGTTTAAGAAAGCCAAACTGAAAACAGAAAATATTGGCAAAAAGACGTAACTTGTCTTTGAATTTCTCAGCGTGCTGTGCATTTCTAGGATTTGAAGGGTTTATTTTTGCTTTTTTAAAATTATACTGGATTGGGCAGAATCCTGTAAACACATTGTGATAAAGACAATCCTCTTTTTAATACATTTTCATTCATTGGAATTCCACTGGACCATAATGGAACCTCTAAGAGTTTCATTGCTATTGCCTGCAAACCATTACATTAATCAGATGCTCACTTATGAAACATAACAGAAGTAAAATTGGTCTTCAGCAGTAGAACAAAATTGGTGATAGTGAACCGCAGTTCATTTTACATACCACTCCATTTGCTTTTCCAAGACCAATTGCACCTCCAATAACAGCAATTTACAAGAAAGGCCCTTGGAATTTGCCTCAGAATATATTCACTGATCACAATGCTTTGCTGTCATTTGAGACTAGGTTTAAATGAAAAGAAAAGAACACATTTGCATTTTTTTGCCTGTAACACCATTCATAAAATCATCATACCACACTGAAGGAAACCATTTGGCCCAATGTGTCTGTCAGCTCTTTGAAACAGCTATACAATTAGTCCCACTCCCTAGCTCTTTCCATGCTGCTCTGAAATCTTCTCCCCATTCCATTTTTTCTCCAATTTCCTTTGAAAGCTACTATTGAATCTGCTTCCACTACCCTTGCAAGCAGTGCATTCCAGATCACAACAACTCAATGTAAAAAATAATTATCCTTATCTTCCCTGTTAGGCTTTATTTAACCAGGAATAGGCATATTAGGACCTCTTCCAAAACAGTAATTTGCTATGATTGAAGCATTTTGTGCTTAAGGTTTTATATATGGAAGCAATCTGATAAGAAAAAAGGAACCTGCAGTTATATAATATGTTGTCATTTCCTCAGGCCATCTCAAAGTGCATTAATGGATGACTTTTGAAATCTAGTCACTTGTTATGCAAGTAAAAGAGACAACCAGCTTAGCCATGGTAAGATACCAAAACAGTAAATAGATCAAAAATCAGTCCTGGTGTTGTAGGACAAATGTTGACATTAGAAAAATTCCATGCTGCTATTCTAATTGTGCCACAGGGTTTCTTGTGTCAACAGGAGCAGACATACAGGATAACCATTTATCATCCAAGAGATAACTCCAATAGTGTAGCACTCCCTCTGTACTACACTGAATAGTAGCTAGCTGGATGTGCTCAAGTCATTGGTGGGTCTTGTAGCCACAGCTTTGAGTAAGAAATTAGAAGCTATTCTATTGAGGCCGTGTCTCAAATATTGGGGTCAGTATGGTATGTGCGTGACGGACTAATTACACTCTCCTTGGACTTTACCTTCTTCATCCTGAATGCCCGTATCCCAGCTGGTACCACACTCCTCACTTCAGATTCTGCCTCAGGGTCAAATTCTTCACTGTTCTCTCCAACTTCCCCATCCACAAGTTGCCACATTCCTGGGACTGAGTAACTGAACTTTCGAACATTCTTACACCTGATCAATATCTTGTGTTTTAACTCCTGCAAAAGAAAATGGCAAAAGGAAATAAGTGTAACAAACAAATCAGTCAAGACAATCTTTTCTTCCTGTGTAGCATGAGTGAAGATACTGCTTCCATTATATTATCAGAACATTTGATGCTTGTTTCATTAAGTCCATAATGATATTTGCACGGTTGGGAAGACAACTGCCCTGTGTTTCGGTAAATAGGGTTGTCTCTGTTTTCTTTCTAGGCCAAGCTACAGATTCAAATTCTGTTAAATTGGAACAAACATTATTAGAGTTTATATAAAACTCTTCAAAGTTCTACTATGTCAACTGCTGCCAATGTAGGGAGACATGTATTTTCTGTGAATGAGTGATATTACTCATTGGGTCATTATAAAAATTGGGACATTGGTATGTTTCACTGTAAGTGGACTCAAGTACATTTACATAGGATACACGGCACTAAAACAGGCTATTCAACCCAACCAGTCCATGCCAGTTTTATACTCCACTCAAGCCTCCTCCCATCTTTCTTCATCTCAATCTATCATTATAACCCTCTTTTCCCTTCTCCCTCATATGCTTGTCTTGGAGTGAGGGTTGGTAGGGGGGAGGGGGGGTGGTGGGGGTGGGGGGGGGGGGGGGGGGGGGGGTGCGTGGGGAGGTGGTTGCTCTTGGGTTTCCTCCAACAAGGCAACTGTTGTGTGTTAAGAGAACTGTGAAGTCACAGTATAGGGAAATAGACCTTAAGCAGAGGGCATGGTGAGAGGTTAATTGTAGAAGTGTTGCTTGAGAGGGGTGAAGAGTGTGCAGGGGCATAAGGGACTGATGCCTTGCCTGCCCTACAAATAATGTAGATCTTCTTCCAGCATTTTAAGGTCCTGAGGTAAAATTGGCAATCAGTGTCAGTTCCATTCTGCACCCACATCTGGACATCTGTTCATCCTGCCTTCCAATGTCTTGGAGATCTGAACAGCTGAAGTTCTGTGCTTTTCTTAGTGACTGGGTGTCATTGCCCTCCCACCCTCCTAAGTATAAATGGTACCTGAATATTCATAATTCTGTCCAAGTGTAATAAAAAGGTCAGTAAGATGTGCAGTGAAATAATTTGAGAGAGAAATAAAAGAGCAAAGCAATGTTCCTGACTTATCTCCCTGCTCTCCAATTGCTGGTTAACAGGAGCTGAAAAATACATTTAGAAGGTCGTAGAGGAATTTCCTGCTGGCTCAACTGCCTATGCCAGATTTACATTTTCACACCAATGCATGCAAATACATAAATGCAAATGAGCTTATACCCAAAAAACATCATTGTTACCTCTTCTAGCGGCCAATGGTGTCTGTTGTTTTTTTTAAATATAGATTTAACAACAGTGTACATCACATTACAGAAATTCTTGGCCATAGATTTCAGAAACCAATTGACTTTTAGTGATTGCATTACATGTCCAGAATCCATATGTAAAAACTTGGATTAAAAGAGCCAGAATCCACTTGAAATAAATGGTGAAAATAAGAGCCTCTAAAAAAATGTATTTTATGCTTTACAGTGCTGGCATGTTTTATTGATTTCCAATAAAGATGTACAACTAGATATCCATTTAATTATCTTGGTACAAACTTCTCTTACATACCATGTATTATCTTCAATAAACTCCTGTGCCATTTTTCTAAACATAAATGTATAAATTGATAATTCATTTAATAACTTAATATTTCACAAGATAGGCTCAGGCGAATAAGGATTTGTTCTTGCCTCCTTCTGGAACACTAATGTCATCAGCTTCCAAACACACCATTTAGATTTTTCTTTAGCATTCAGTGTTCTGGGCTTGACAGCCTTTCCTGTTAACTGGTTCTAGCTATTAATCAGCTCCTTGAAAATAGATGGTTCTAAATGTTATTCCTAAGGTTTCATAACCCTGAAACTGTGCCCTCTTGTTTTATGTTTACTTTCTTTATCCCTCTAAGAACCTTGTGGCTCTTGAAGGTATGTTGTAGATGACCATTGAGACTGAAGATCCTTAGATTATTATGCTGTACCTTATAGTTCTTCCCTCTGACCTCTGCATTGTCTTAAGATGTTCCCCCTTAGGTGCTGGTGGCCACCTCTCCACAGTACTCAAGGTGAGTCCTTACAGACCACTGTCCAGCTTTAGAATGACCTCTGGTTGACTTAAAATTGATGCTATAGTATAGAATCTAGTATTTTGTTTCCTTTGTGTAGTGTTACTCACAACTTAAATAAACATCACTTGGACTCTAAATTTCCCCTTCGCAAATTCTATCCTATCCATTGAGCTGACATTTTTGCTAAGGTAGTGTGTTAGAGGGAGGTCTTGTGGCACAGTGGTAAGCCCCTGTCTCATGGCTAGAAGCCAGAAGAAGATCTACATTCTTTGTAGAGCAGGCAAGGCAAGATATGTCACACCTCTCCCTATAGTACTTGATGGCCACAGAAGGTGCGTTCATAATGTGGCTAAACAGGTTGATCAACAGCCTTCAGACTCTTCGAATACACCTGATGGCAGGCAGGAAGAATGGGAGCTTTCCTGGTCAGTCATACTGCAGAAGACAATGGCAAACAACTGCAGTACTTTACCAAGCACAATCACGGACCAATCCGATGGAAGTCCATGATTGCCAACACCCCCTCAGGGCATGGTAACTGGAGGAGCAGTATTAGATGGGTTGAAAAGCACATCCCTGGTGAAAAGTTTCATTGTTAATGCATGTACAGGGAAAGGAGGCCCACAATAGAAGCACAGCAGAGTATTCAGGGAAGGAAGGTGACAAAAAATAAAAGAAAATAGATTTATCAGTCTGAAATATAAATAAGAAATAAAAGGGCAATCTATGAAGAGAGGAGAAATAAAATATTTTTCTAAGACACACCTCTCAACATTATTTAAATATAGCACACTGGTCAAAATATGAGTGAAGACTTGTAGAGGTGTGGTAGGGAATGGTGACGGAGATATCTGAGAGCCAGTTTAGTTTCTGGGTTTTGGCAGGCCTTTCTGCTCCAATATCTTGGCCGTAGCACCCACAATCAGGTAGCAATCTCAAGGATAATCTCGCTCTTAATGTCCCAATGAAGTTCATTATAACAAAACTACAGTGTAGCTTCTTGAACTTACCCTTTTTTTCATTTATCAACTAATAAACTAAATTCTGTCAGGCTTTTACACTTGAAGCTCAAAGCCAAATCAATTCACATTCATATATTTAATGGAATATAAATCAAGACCAGTGAATTTCCTGCAATAAGTTATCTTTAGCTGTACCTGTATACCATTCTATCCAGTTAAGCTTTCCAAAGCTTAATGATTTGAAATAAAATGAAATTAGAATGCTGGATTAGAGTATACATCTACCTTCCAGCTATGAGTAGGGGAACAATGTATTCACAATATGAATAGACTGGGCTGTGAGGTGAATAACAATTGTGTGCTGATGTATATAAAGTGAAAGATACATGTAGGGGTCCTCCCGTTGTGGCACTACTTTTTCAAAGTGTCCATGACCCTTCTGGCTACGTTATAGTGGACAAGAAAGAGGACCCTCTATCACCAATTAATCCCTGACAGAAAAATCAAGGCTTTACCATTGTGCAATTATATGTGGAAACACACAGGCAACATATGCTGGGCCTGCAAGCGATTCAGCTCCTCTAAGACTAAAAACAAAAGGGAACTTCTACCCATATATTGAAATATTTGATGTGAAGGATCAACTGCCTGTTGCAGAGCCTGATTTTTCTGTCATTTAATTGGTCAGCTGCGTAATCGGTGTCAGAAACACAGTGGTAGAAAATTTGCCCTTAAATGTCCACCAGATTATCATCATCAAGCGATTTTATTATACTTTCAGAATGATTTTAAACAAACTTCCTCTCACAATCCTACTATAGTTATAACTACTAGCGTTGTTCTAGTAATCAGTAATGAATTAACTCTTTCACTGTTTCCAAGGTGGTGCTGAGCTACATAAATGAGAAAGGTTCCATTTTTTATTCTTGATCTGTGTTGAATTGGCTGATCTTACATGGGTAAATAAACAGGTACGAGGCTGGCCTCAGTGCACAGAAGAGAGTAAACCAATCATGAGGCCTATACCTGATGATTCGGCTGCAAAGTGAGCAGATGTGGACATTGATTAAGAACAGGACTGGACTCTGTTATGGTGACTAGCCATTCAACAATCACTGATTAATCTCACACAAGTACAGTCAGGTGAGGTATCACAGGATCACCTGGTGCCTGTGGGACTGAAATCCAACAAGAGACACTGGGCAGAATTTTCAGCCCTATCATGGCTGGGGCGAAGCCATAAAATGCGGTGAGACATTCAAAACTACACTGATTTCAGCAGGAATGGCAGATCCTGCCAATAGGAATGGCGGCAAAATTCCACCCACTGTCTTCAGGAGAGCAATAGAAGAGGACAAAGATATTTCCTTATAATGGATTCCAACGTTTTTCCCTCTAGATCTAGAAGCCTAAATTTTTCAGGATCTTGTTTCAAAGAGTAGACTCTCATCTATTTTCCCATCACCTAGCATTACCCCGTATTTATTGTTAATGCATGTACAGGGAAAGGAGGCCTACACTCGAAGCACAGCAGAGTGTTCAGGGAAGGAAGGTGGAAAAAAATAAAAGAAAATAGATTTATCAGTCTAAAATAGCTCCAACAACTCATCAACACCAACACCCATCCAGGACCCTCCACCCCTGCCTATCCCTCTGTCCCCATCCCATCTTCCAATCCCAGCCCCGACCATGTATTCACTATACCCCCTGACCTTCCCCCCTCCGATGCTGAACGTTCAGTGCTCAGCAAAGGATTTAGTTTCATACCCTTACATCCTCATCTCAATGAATTTCGGGCTCGGCACGATGCTGAACTCTTCTTCCGCCGCCTTCGTCTTCATGCTCACTTCTTTGGGCAGGAGTCCTCTCCCCGTTCAACGGATCCTTTTACCCACCTCCAATATTCTTCCTCCACCTGGACCCCTCCCTCTGGATTCTTACCTTCTCTTGATCTTTTCATTGAGAACTGTCGGCGTGACATTAGTCATCTCAATTTCTCTGCTCCTCTCACCCATTCTAACCTGTCTCTCTCTGAACTTGCTACACTCCGTTCTCTTAGGTCCAGCCCTGACCTTGTCATCAAACCCACTGACAAGGGTGCTGTTGTTGTTGTCTGGCGCATTGACCTCTACCTCGCAGAGGCTGAGCGTCAACTCGCAGACACTTCCTCCTACCTCTCCCTGGACCATGACCCCACCACTGAACATCAAGCCATTGTTTCCAGGACTGTCACTGACCTCATCTCCTCTGGAGATCTTCCTTCCACAGCTTCCAACCTGACAGTCTCCCAACCTTGGACAGCCCACTTCTACCTCCTACCCAAAATCCACAAACAGGACTGTCCCAGCAGACCGAAAATGTCAGCCTGTTCCTGCCCCACGGAACTCATTTCTTGCTATCTTGACTCCATTCTCTCTCCTTGTTCAGTCCCTTCCCACCTACATCCATGATTCCTCTGACACCCTACATCATATCAACAATTTCCAGTTCCCTGGCCCCAACCGCCTCCTCTTCACCATGGACGTCCAATCCCTCTACAACTCCATCCCCCAGCGGGATGGTCTGATGGCTCTCCGCTTCTTCCTCGAACAGAGGCCCGAACAATCCCCATCCACCACTACTCTCCTCCGTCTGGCTGAACTTGTTCTCACACTGAACAATTTCTCCTTAAATTTCTCTCACTTCCTCCAAATAAAAGGTGTGGCTATGGGTATCCTTATGGGCCCCAGCTATGCCTGTCTCTTTATGGGGTATGTGAAACATTCCTTGTTCCAGTCCTACTCCGGCCCCCTCCCACAACTCTTTCTCCAGTACATCGATGATTACTTTGGTGCTGCTTCATGCTCTCGTCTGGACCTGGAAAAATTTATTAATTTTGCTTCCAATTTCCAACCCTCCATCATTTTCACATCTCTGACACTTCCCTTCCCTTCCTTGACCTCTCTGTCTCAATTTCTGGTGATAGACTGTCCACCACTATTCATTACAAGCCTACCGACTCCCACAGCTACCTCGACTACAGCTTCTCACACCCTGCTTCCTGTAAGAACTCCATCCCATTCTCTCAGTTCCTTTGCCTCCATCGCATCTGTTCTGATGATGCCACTTTCAAAAACAGTTCCTCTGACATGTCCTCCTTCTTCCTTAACCGAGGTTTTCCACCCACAGTGGTTGACAGGGCCCTCAACTGTGTCTGGCCCATCTCCCGCGCATCTGCCCTCACACCTTCTTCTCCTTCCCAGAAACATGATAGGGTCCCCCTTGTCTTCACTTATCACTCCACCAGCCTTCGCATTCAAAGGATCATCCTCCGCCATTTCCGCCAACTCCAGCATGATGCCACCACCAAACACATCTTCCCTTCATCCCCCCAGCGGCATTCTGTAGGGATCGTTCCCTCCGTGACACCCTGGTCTACTCCTCCATCACCCCCTACACCTCAACCCCCTCCCACGACACCTTCCCATGCAACCATAGATGATGCAACATCTGCCCCTTTACATCCCCTCTCCTCACCATCCAAGGGCCCAAACACTCATTTCAAGTGAAGCAGCATTTCACTTGCACTTCCCTCAACTTAGTCTACTGCATTCGTTGCTCCCAACGGTTTCCTCTACATTGGAGAGACCAAACGCAGACTGGGTGACCGCTTTGCAGAATACCTTCGGTCTGTCCGCAAGCATTACCCAGACCTCCCTGTCACTTGCCATTTCAACACTCCACCCTGCTCTCATGCCTACATGTCCATCCTTGGCTTGCTGCATTGTTCCAGTGAAGCTCAATGCAAACTGGAGGAACTGCACCTTATCTTCCGACTAGGCACTTTACAGCCTTCCGGACTGAATATTGAGTTCAACAATTTTAGATCATGAACTCTCTCCTCCATCCCCACCCCCTTTCCAATTTTCCCCCTCCTTTTTGTTTTTAATAATTTATATAGATTTTTCTTTTCCCACCTATTTCCATTATTTTTAAATGCATTTCCATCCATTGTTTTATCTCTACCTTTTAGCCTTTTTCGATTCCTTAACCCCACCCCACCCCACCCCCACTAGGGCTATCTGTACCTTGCTCGTCCTGCTTTCTACCCTTAATTAGCACATTCCTTTAGATAATATCACCACCTTCAACACCTCTTTGTCCTTTTGTCTGTGACATCTTTTGGTTATCTCCACCTATCACTGGCCCTCTATCCAGCTCTTCTTGTCCCACCGCACCACCCCCCCCCTTTAACCAGCTTATATTTCACCTTTTTTCTATTTTTCCATAGTTCTGTTGAAGAGTCAACATTTAAAATGTTAACTGTGCTCCTCTCCACAGATGCTGACAGACCTGCTGAGTTTTTCCAGGTATTTTTGTTTTGGATTTCCAGCATCCGCAGTTTTTTGCTTTTATATTACCCCGTATTTATTCAGCCATCACAACATTAAGCTGCAATTCCTTCCATTCCACCTTAATTTTTTTCATTTCGCCATGGCAACTGATCTTGTTGCATTGTAAAATTTGAAGCATTCCTGTTTTTGACTGATCACTAGAGGTATATTTTACCATTTCAAATGGACCAGCAGGGAGTTTTGTGCGACAGAAGCACAGATTCAGGAATCCAAGCACAGATAGGATTTGCTGTTATACGTAGAGAATGCGGGATACCACGGGAATGGCCCCAAGCATTTAAACAGCAGCAGGGCAGAACAGCAGCAAAGCATGGGGAGAGCAGGGAAATCCAAAAGTGATGGCACAGCCAATGGAGTAGAGGAGCCCATGAAAGTCAAATGAGGACAGGGTGAGTACAGAGAAGGGGGTTTGAGGATTTTTTCTTTATTTGTTCATGAGATTTGGGCAGCGCTTGCAAGGCCTGCATTTATGGTCCATCCCTAATTGCCCTTGAGAAGCTAGTGATGAGCTGCTTTCTTGAACTATTGCAGTCCATCTTGTGTGGGCACACCTGTGGTGCTGTTAGGAAGGGGACTCCAGGACTTCAATACAGCGACAGTGAAAGAATGGCGATATAATTCCAAGTCTGAATATTGTGTGATTTGGAGGGGAACTTGCAGGTGATGGTGCTCCCATGCATCTGCTGTCCTTGTTATCCTAGGTAGTAGAGGTCGCAAATTTGGAAGGTGCTACAGAAGGAGCCTTGGTGAGTTACTGCAGTACATCTTATAGATGGTACACACTGCTGCAATAGTGGTGTAGTGGTGGAGGGAGTGAATGTTTAAGGTGGTGGATGGGGTCAAGTGTACCGCTTTGTCCTGGATGGTGTCAAGCTCCTTGAGCGTTGTTGGAGCTGCATTAATCCAGGCAAGTAGACAGTATTCCTCCCACTGCTGACTTGTACCTTGTAGAGGGTGGACAGGCTTTGGCGAGTCAGGAGATCAGTTATTCGCCACAGGAGTTTCCAACCTTTGATCTACTCAATATTTATGTGGCTGGTCCAGTTAGGTTTCTGGTCAATGGTTACCGCCAGAATGTTGATGGAGGATTCATTGATGGAAGTAATGCTTTTGAATGTCAAGGTGCATGGTTAGATTCTCTATTGTTGGAGATGGTCATTGTATGGCACTTGTCTGGCGTGAATGTTACTTGCCAATTATCAGCCCAAGCCTGAATATAGGAACGTAGGACTTAGGAGCATGAGGGGGCCATTTAACCTTTCAAGCTTGCTCCGCCATTCAATAAGATCATGGTTGATCTGGTTGTGGCCTCAACTCCACTTTTGTGTCTGGTCCACATAACTGTTGATTCCCCTGTCTATCAAAAATCTATCCAACTTTACTTTGAATAAATTCAGTGACCCAGCCTTCACTGTTTTCTGGCGAAGAGAATTCCACAGAATAATGACCCTCTGAGAAAAAAATTAATCTCCTCATCTCAGTCACAAAAGACCTCTTATTCTTAAACTCATCCACTTGTTCTGTCTCCCCACAAGTGGAAACATCCTCTCAGTATCGACCCTATCAAATTCCTTCAGGATCTTACATGTTTCAATGAGATCACCTTTCATTATTCAAAACTAGAATGAGTATAGGCCCAACATGAATGTTGTGCAGTTCTTGCCGCAATGCGAACACAGAGGAGTTGAAAATGCACTATGCAATCATCAACAAATATCGCCAGTTCTGATCTTAAGATGGAGAGAAGGTCATTGATGAAATAGCTGAAGATGGCTGGGCCTAGTACATTGGCATATGGAACTCCTACATTGATATCCTCAGGTAGAGATCATTGGCCTCCAACAACTACAACCACCTTCTTTTGTTCTAGGTATGAGTCCACCCTGTGGAGCGTCTGTCCTCTGATTCCCACCGACTTCAACTTCACTAGGGCCTGTGCACTAAGATGAGTAAATCAGATGAGTAAACATTAAGGCCTGGATGTAGAGTAGAGACATTTCCTGGCTCCGTGAACCCAACCCAGGAAAAAGTGGCCTGGAAGTTGGAATTTTTGTTCTGGGATGGTGGAGTGGAACAGGAGTTGGGACCGTCGTCCTTGGAATGAGTGTGGAGACTGTCAGGTGGAAAGGCAGGCTGGCCAGAAGGCTTGCCTCTGTGCACCAGAATTGTATGAAAGATTGAAAAAAAAGCAGCAAAACAAAAACATCCCTTCAGCCTTCACCTCTCACCCCACTTCAACCCCCCATGCCCCATGCATGCCAACCCATGTTACCTCATGCTCCTGTTCCCACTGCCGTAACCCCATATCTTCCATGCCACCTAGTACCCCTTTACCTATTGCCCATACCCTCCATGCTACCTAATGCCCCTGTACCCACTCACATAACTCCCCATACCCTTCATGCCAACCTATGCCCTGTACTGAACCAACATTCCCTCTATGCCATCTCATACCCCTGTACTCGCCCCATAGCCTCTCATACTGTCTATGCCAACCTATACCCCTATACTCACAGCAAGCAATTTTATTTTAATATTCCAGACATTTTTTTAATTAAAGGGCAGGTCTTTTAAATGACTTGACAGGTTGAGAGCTCCCTTTGACAGTTGCTTTTGACAAGTTCTCTTTACAGTCTTGACAGCTCCTCTTGACAGTTCTGACAGGTCCTCTTGACAGTCTTGACAATTGATTTTGACAGGTCTGTTGACAGTTCCAATGAGCTTGACTAATGAGTTTATTTTTAAAGCACAGTTATGCCTATTTGTAACAATTCCAAAGGGCACCTGACCTCCACCTAAGGGCATCTGACCTCCACCAAAGTTGTCCCGGGACCAGATCCAAAGGGGTACCTTACTTCTCCAAAATGGTACCTGGCTTTCCAAACAAATCCACAAAATTCAGACCTGATCTTACCTGGCCTAATCTGCGCATTCCTGGCCTACCAAAATCCCACCCATGCCTCAGGAGGATCTCCTCCCACTGAGGTTTTAAGAATTAAATTAAAAAGCAGGACCTCAAGGGTAATAACCTCTGGATTATTGTTTGAATGTGTAAATTGGCAGGGAGACAGGCAGATCAGAAGAACTAACATGGCTAATGGGCTGGTGTGGGTAAGAGGGGTTCCTTGTCATGGGACACTGCCAGCAGTACTGGGACAGGAAGGAGCTGTAGCAATGGTATGAAGGCACCTTAGCCAGAATGGGTCCAATGTCATAATGAAAAGGATAAATAGGGCATTGGCAAAGATTGTAAACTAGTTAAGATGGGCAGAGGGATCTACAAGTAATGAAATAAGTTTAAATATAAACAGGAAAGGAGAGCATGGGACAGACTAATCTAAGCCAGGAAAGTAAATGGCAAGGAGTGTAAAAAGATGGTTAAAAATGAAGTAAAAGGAACTCCTATTAAAATTGAGTTAAACTGTCTATACAACAATGCATATGGCGTCCATAATAAAAGGGGGGAACTGGAGACAATAATATGTTGCAAGGAGCCAGATATAGTTGGAATTGCTGAGACAAAGCTACATTAAATTCAGGACTGAGAATTAAACATTGCATGGATAACATATTTAGGAAAGATGGAAAGGGAAATGGGGAAGTGGAGTAACTGTACTTACTATTAGAGATAATGATATCAATAGGTGGAAGTGTGCAGCCATCAATAAGACTACAATAAAATCCATGTGGGTAGAGATAAAAGATAATAAATGATCAATCACACTAATAGGTGTAGTCTACAGGCCACCTAATAGTGGAAGGGAGACAGAGGAATAAATATGCAAAAAAATTAGGGAAATGAGTAAAAAAATCGTAGAATAATAATCATGGAAGATTTCAACTATACCACAGTAATTGACCTGAAGGGGTAGGTAAAGGAGATGAGGGAATGGAATTCCTACAATATGTACAGGACTCCTTTCTAACCCAATATGTAAGAAGCCCAATAAGGGAAGATTCACTTCTGGATCTAGTAATGGGGAATGACCCAGAGCAGATAAGGGAAGCAAAAGTAGGTGAACATATAGGCAACAGTGACCATAATATAATACATTACAAGCTAAAAACTGAGAAAGACATAAACATGATGAAGATTGGGATAATAGATTGGAGAAAAGTTAACTTGGAACAGCTGAGAATAGAACTTGGGAAAATAAAACAGATAACATTAATGGCAAAGAATGATGTGAAACATCATTGGGAAATATTTAAGACCTTGTTCAATATTTTACTTAAAAAGTGAGTGCTGTCCTTCTCCACCTATGAACATTTTATAGAAGTCACCAGAAGTAGATGCTAAGTGGATGTTTCCCTTCATAGGGGGATCTAAATCTCGAGGGCAATTTCAGGATATGGGGATGCCCATTGAAAATGGAGTTGGGAAGGAATTTCTTCTCTCAGAGGGTCCTGAATCTTTGGAATTATCTACCTCAGAGAGCTGTGGAGGCTGGGTCATTGAATATATTTAAGGCTGCATTAGACAGATATTTGAGCTCAGGGGAGTCAAGTGTTATGGGAAACAGGGAGGAAAGTGAAGTTGAGGCAAAGATCAGTTCAACATGATCTTATGGAATGGCAGAGCAGGCTAGAGGGGCCAAATGGCCTACTTATGCACCTATTTGTTATGTTCTTATGTAAAGGAAATGATTGGTCACCAACATCTTGCAAGGGATCCCACTGGCCTCATCCCAATGAGGCCAGGTAGAGCCACACTAGCTGCTGTAGGAGAAAGGGACAGGAAAGGTAAGTGGACTGTTTCCCCCGCTGTGAATGAAAGACATCCCTCCTCCTGCATATCTTCCCCACAGGACCTCCAGTGTGGTGTCCAGGAACCTGTGTTCTCCTCTAACTCGGTGAAATCCAAAATGCTGAAATCTATCACTATGGGCCAGATTTTCACTGGGTTGTGGAGAGTCCATGGACCTTTAAAAATTGGGGGCAGGACCCAGCTCCAGAAATCCCATCCCACTTCCAATTAATCCCATTTTCGCCAGTAGGGGAAAAGGGGCAGGGTGTGATTCACAAAGGAAGAAAACCCAAGCTCAGCAAGACCATTTGAACTCCATGCTAGGTTGAAACAGACCCCACTTTTGCTGTAGCAAGGGCCTTATTCTGTAGTATGGAGTCAAAAGCTTATGGAGGAGATCTAAATACTTGTGAAGGCTGGATAAGGTATGTAGAACTGTCAAGTTATTTAAATCCCCAACTCCTTAAAAATAAAAAAAGCCTACCTGTGTCAGTGAGAGTTGAAAAAAACCTCAAACTCTGAAGTTATTTAAATCCCAGCACTTAATTTTTTTTTAAAAAAACAACCTAGCTGTATTATGGAGAGTTGAATAAAAAAATCTGTTCTAACAATTACAATAGCTGTTTGTTGACATTATCTGCTATCATTGTATCATTATTAATGGTTGGCTACTTTCCACAACATACAATTATCCCAGCAGTGAAGTAGTAAGTTGGTAGTTTGATTGATAGCTCAAGGAGGTTATTAAAGGGTTAGTTATTTCTGATGTGGGGTGGTGAATACAAATCTGTTTGTTGTGATAAGAAATTAAGTACCTGAGGGGGCTTTTAAAGTTTTGAATGGGCTATCATGAATGGGAGTATTTTTTATTATAGTGAAAGCCGAAGAGATAATCAGGTCTTTATTTTATTTCATCACAGCATGATTCCTGAGGTCTGTCTATGGCAGATACTTAGTAAGTTGGCATGTTGCATGTGAGGGCAAAGTGTGGAGGGTGGAAGGCATGGAGTGGCATGAGCTGGTATTAAGTTGGCATGGAGTCTATAAAGGATCATAGAAGGTACGTGGGACATGAGTCGGCATTAGGTTGGCATTAAGGGAACTGAGGGCCCATGGGGGTGGTGTGAGTTGGCATGGATGGGGCATGGTTGGGGGGGCGAGGGGCTGTGAATGATGAGGACTAGAGGGTCTAAGATTTAACAAAACAATTGGGGAAAATTCCCAGAGAACCAAGGCCCGCCTTTTAAATAGCTCACCTGGGCACTCGGGAGCCCCTGTAGCCGCCTCTGACCTACACTGACTTCATCCCATACCTGAACCCCCACTTCCCCTCCCACTCACACAAAATGAATATCCTGCCATTCGGCACACTTTTTCCTGAGGCAGGTGCACTGAGCCAGGAAATTTCTTGACTCAAGCTAACTGCCTCGGGTACAAAAATATGGCAGTGTGTGTCAGCCAAACCATTCTACACCTTCAATGGAAGATAGTGTGTGGAACTCACATATACAGCTCCATGAAAATTGTATCTATTCAGCACTTGAATGCTGAATCTGCAGGAGACTGTTTTAGCACCTCCTGGTAATCAGGGGTTAGAACCAAAACTGTCTGCTGAAATTTGACTTTCAAGCAGGCATGCCTTAAGAGCATGAATTTAGTGCCTGTTTTCAGTTTTCCAGCAAAATAAGACCATAAGACATATGAGCAGAAATTAGGCCATTTGGCCCATCGAGTCTGCTCCGCCATTCAATCATGGCTGATAGGTTTCTCAACCACATTCTCCCGCCTTCTCCCTGTAACCTTTGATCCCCTTACCAATCAAGAACCTATCTATCTCGGTCTTAAATACACTCAATGACCTGGCCTCCACAGCCTTCTGTGGCAATGAATTCCATGGATTCACCACTCTCTAGCTAAAGAAGTTTCTCTTCATCTCTGTCCTAAAAGGTCTTCCCTTTACTCTGAGGCTGTGCCCTCAGGTCCTAGTCTCTCCTACTAATGGAAACATCTTCCTCACATCCACTTTATCCAGGCCTTTCAGTATTCTGTAAGTTTCAATCAGATCCCCCCTCATCCTTCTAAACTCCATCGAGTATAGACCCAGAGTCCTCAAACGTTCCTCATATATTAAGCCTTTCATCCCTGGGATTGTTCTCATGAACCTCCTCTGGACCCTCTCCAGGGCTAGCACATCCTGCCTGAGATACGGGGCCAAAATTGCTCACAATATTCTAAGTGTGGTCTGACCAAAGCCTTATAAAGCCTCATCAGCACACCCCTGCTTTTATATTCTAGCCCTCTCGAAATAAATGCCAACATTGCATTTGCCTTCCTAACTACTGACTCAACCTGCAAGTTAACATTAAGAGAATCCTGGACTAGCACTCCCAAGTCCCTTTGCACTCCAGATTTCTGAATTCTCTCCCCTTTTAGAAAGTAGTCTATGCCTCTATTCTTCCTACCAAAGTGCATGACCTCACACTTCCCCACGTTGTATTCCATCTGCCACTTCTTTGCCCATTCTCCTAACCTGTCCAAATCCTTCTTCAGCCTCCCAGCCTCCCTGTCCCTCCACCTATCTTTGTATCATCTGCAAACTTAGCCAGAATGCTCTCAGTTCCTTCATCTAGATCATTAATGTATAAAGTGAAAAGTTGTGGTCCCAATACTGACCCCTGCGGAACTCCGCTAGTTACCGGCCACCATCCTGAGAAGGAGCCCCTTATTCCCACCCTCTACCTCCTGCCAGACAGCCAATCTTCTATCCATGCTAGTACCTTGCCTCTAACACCATGGGCCCTTATCTTACTGAGCAGCCCCTGTGCGGCACCTTGTCAAAGGCCTTGTGGAAGTACAAGTAGATAGCATCCATTGGCTCTCCTTTGTCTAACCTACTCGTTACCTCCTCAAAGATTTCTAACAGATTTGTCAGGCATGACCTCCCCTTGATGAAACCATGCTGACTTTGCCCGATTTTACCATGCACTTCCAAGTTTTCTGAAATCTCATCCTTAATAGTGGACTCTAAAATCTTACCAACGACCAAGGTCAGGCTAATCGGCCCGTATTGTCCCGTCTTTTGCCTCACTCCCTTCTTAAAGAGGGGGGTTACATTAGTGATTTTCCAGTCCTCTGGGACCCTCCCTGACTCCTGTGATTCCTGAAAGATCACCACTAACGCCTCCACTCTCTCTTCAGCTATTTCCTTCAGAACTCTGGGGTGTAATCCATCTGGTCCAGGTGATTTATCCACTTACAGACCTTTCAGTTTTCCTAGCACCTTCTCCTTGGTAATGGCCACCATACTCACCTCTGCCCCCCGACTCTCTTGAACTTTGGGGATGTTACTCGTGTCTTCCACTGTGAAGACTGACACAAAGTACCTATTCAGTTCCTCTGCCCTTTCTTTGTTCCCCACTACTACTTCTCCAGCATCATTTTTCAGCGGCCCAATGTCCACTTTTGCCTCTCTCTTACCCTTTATATATCTAAAAAAACTCTTGCAATCTTCTTTTATATTACTGGCTAGTTTACCCTCGTATTTAATCTTCTCCCTCCTTATTTCTTTTTTAGTTGTCCTTTGTTGGTCTTTGTAGGCTTCCCAATCCCTTGACTTCCCACTGCTCTTCACTGCATTGTATGCTTTCTCTTTAGCTTTTATGCTGTCCCTGACTTCCCTTGTCAGCCATGGTTGCCTCGTCTTCCCTTTAGTATGATTCTTCTTCCTAGGGATGAATTTTTGCTATGTCTCCTAAATTACTCCCAGAAACTCCTGCCATTGCTGTTCCACTATCTTTCTTGTTAGGCTCATCTCCCAGTCAATTCTGGCCAGTTCCTCCCTCATGCCTCTGTAGTTGCCTTTATTCAACTGTAATACCGTTACAATTGATTGCAGAGTAAATTCTATCATATTATGGTCACTTCCTCCTAAGGGTTCCTTCACCTTAAGCTCCCTTATCAAATCTGTCTCATTACACATTACTAAATCTAGAATTGCCTATTCCCTAGTGGGCTCCACCACAAGCTGCTCCAAAAAGCCATTCGTAGACGTTCCACAAATTCCTTTTCTTGGGATCCACTACCAACCTGATTTTCCCAGTCTACCTGCATATTGAAATCCCCCATTATCACTGTAACCTTGCATTTCTTACACGCTTTTTCTATCTCCTGGTTTATTTTGTGCCCCACATCTTGACTACTGTTTGGAGGCCTGTACATAACTCCCATTATGGTTTTTTCACCTTTGCAGTTCCTCAACTCTACCCACACAGATTCTACATCATCTGACCCTATGTCATTTCTTGCTATCGATTTCATTTAATTTCTTACTAACAAAGCAACCCCACCCCCTCTGCCAACCTGCCTATCTTTTCGATAGGATGTATATCCTTGGATATTTAGCTCCCAGTCCTGATCCCCTTGCAGCCATGTCTCCGTGATGCCCACCACATCATACCTGCCAATTTCAATCTGCAACACAAGTTCATTTACCTTATTTTGTGTACTGCGTGCATTCAGATACAACACCTTCAGTCCTGTATTTCCCATCCCCTTTCTCATTGTCGTCCCTTTATCTGATGTGCTTGAAGTTAGATTCCTAGCCCTTTCCAAACACTGTATCCTATTTTGTGTTCTGGAGAATTTAATAGCCTCTCCTGGGCTCTCCTTTCTTTTCAGTTTTTTCATAATTTTCCATGAAGTTGAATCCACCCCCCCACCCCCCCACATGCTAACCTGCTGCTTCGTTTACCCTCCTAGGTTTCTACAGAGCACTTTGAATTAATGACCTTTCTCACTCAGAGATGAAAGGGCTATCACTGAGCTAAGGCTAACCCTTAGAAGTCAGCAGATCTGTAGCCCATACAATACTTCACCCATGTAAATGGACAGAAAAATCATGCAGGTCGCAAACTGGATGCATTGATTTCAACCGAATGGGTGCTTTGGTCATAGGTGGCTGTGTAATGAGAGGGCTAAACTGGAAAATTTATGCCTTAATTTTTGCCTGAACTTGGATTCATTCCAAGCTCTTTGTCATGCATTCTATGACCCAAAATTTCCTCAGAGCTGCTCCTGCTCCATGACTATAACTCTACCTATGCGCATAAACTATAGCATTTCTGCTGTCCAATTGGTAAAGTTTCGCACAGGGTCACTCAAGGGAAATCTAAGTCATTGGCTGGGATTTTCCGGCTGTGTTGTGGGTGGGACCCACCGTGGGTGAGGCGGCGCCCCAGCCAGAAGCACATTGACTTGCAGCAGGACCAGAAGATTGCGGCGACGGGCGGGTGCGGAAAATCCCGCCTATTATCTTCCCAAAAACCATACTGAAATTAATCGACTAAAATGTGTACACTTTTCCCCTCCTACCATCTTATTTCTTCGAGCTTTAAAAAGCCTCCATTTTATATATATTCTTTTCATTCTCATTAATATTCTTTGACATTTGTGTTTTCCATTGTTTTACTTTTCACTTGATCATCTTTTTACAAGTTGTAATTTAATCAAATATTTCCCAACCTTCATTAAATACTTTGGCCTAAATCTTCCGAACAGTGTCGGAAAAGTTGCATTCAATGCTGATCAGACAGAAAACTGCACGTGTATCTGGATATGTTTAAAAGGCTCCAACTTCCGATGCAACAATTAGGTGACTTCCTTTAGAGCAGGAATCCACACATAGAACAGCAAAGAGAATCAGTTCATTTTTACGGCACAAGCTGCCATAAGTTAAGTTTAAGTCCAGAATGTATGTTAGTGAATGGATGATGGAAGGATGTTAGTGAATGCGTGAAAGGGTGAGTGGCTGAATGAGTGAATGCGTAGGGTAGGAAGGTGGGTGAGGTAAGTGGGTAGGGTGCAGATGGGTGAAGTGGTAGGTTGGTGAGGTAGGTAGGTGAGTCAGGGGGTAGTCAGGTCAAGCCAGGAGAGGCTGGCAGGTTGGGGGCTAGTCAGGTCAGGTAGTGGGGTCGAGCCAGGTTAGTTTGGGGGTTAGTTAGGTTGGATCAGGAGAGATAGTTGGGTTGGGTTGGTTTGAGAGGGAGAGTCGGGTCAGGTAATGTGGGTGGGAGTCAGGAATTGGGGGATAATCAGTGGGTCAGAGGGTAGTGGGAGGGGTCGAGGGGGAGTTGGGAGAGCCAGTGTGAGTGATTAGGGAGTCAGCTGTATAATTACCCAGGAATGAAACTAGGACTTTTCTGTCTAGCATTTCCTGGGTAACTATCCAGGTGAGTATGTTAGAATCATCCAAAATCTCCGACTCCAACTCAAAGTTGGAGACTTTTCAGAGAGTTCCTCGGAGCAAGGGAATTACCCATTGGAAATTCAAATGTTCTGGATACTTACCACAGAGTCAGGGTGTCAGAACTTCCACGGGGTCCCAACGCGCATCTTGGGCCAATGATCCAGAGGCCGAAAAATAGGTGAGATAGTTAAGGCATATTTTGCACTTCCTTATTAAGCCAATTAGGTTCAACATTTAGCACTGCAATTTTAACTTCAACCAGCTGTTGGAAAACTAATAGAATTGGATGCAACATGGATTTCACACTCTACCCAATTTAACCTCCATTATAATTTCTCCTAACCCATGGATTTTCCACCTTCTGAGTTAGTTAGGTTAAAACTATTTCCTAAACATCTACTTCAATGCAATGTACAGTTAATTTATTGTTTCTCTTCTATTGTTAGATGCTTTGCCCTGAAATAATTTTCTCATGTCTCTCGTATTTCTAGTTTTGATTATTGTTTTCCTGTAACCTGGTGTATTCATTTCATTATCTACTGTTTCCAATCCACCCTCTCCCAATAAACTGAATTACTAATGCTCAAGTATTCCCTTCTCTAATCTTCCCATCTAACCATTTCCAGCTCTCCACTAAATACTAATTCAAATATTCATACCAGAGCAAGAGACGCCGGGGAAGAACTGGTCCTGAATTAACTTCACGGACTTGCCTCCTCCTTTTCAAATAAAGCTTTTCTCCATTTATTTCACATTAGGATAATTAGCACTTTAGATAATTATAACTCTCCTGCACTGTGAAGTTCTCTCTGTCTGTTCAAATAATTCTCTATCACCCTGTAGTTTCAACTTTCCACCTCCCTCAGCATTCAACAGCAATTCCTGGTTATTCATTTTCTTCCTTTTCCTATCTGATTTTGTTTATCAAAGACTAAGGTTTCTTTTCCAATGTTTTTTGAGACATTTCCTTAGAACCAAAGTCATATCATCCTCAGTCTCTTCTGTCTCTTAAATACCATACACCAGGTTATTTGACATTTGACCTCCAGTTTCAAATCAGGACTCCCACTGTGCAATGAAATCCATATTTTTATGCACTATGATAATGAATGCTACACTCCATTTAGATATGCATAAATTACTTTAATCAATATTATATTGATCCCTATTATTTTATCTCCTATATTCACAGATCTAATTGCTATGTTATCCAATTTAACCCTTTCCATCTCTCTGCTTCCAATTACAATATTTGCAAATTTCTTTCCAGATATATCAATTTTGCACCCCCTGCCCCAGTTCATTTTAGAAATAGTCCATCTTTGCCAAACCAGTTGAATGCTTCTCTGAAATCCATGCTAAATTTAAATGTACTCTATTGTCTTTTCTCCCCGCTATGCTATCAGGCTAAAACCTATTATCCTGCTTAAGCTTGACATAATTGCTAATTGCTCTCCTAAAAATATTGTATGTGCTCCCACATACAGTGGAAAACAATTGTTTCTCCTGATAGTAAGATGGTACAGCAGCCACATTATTAAGAAGACTCACTGGTGCATGCCACTGATTTTACATGAATCATTTAAGTCTACATCTTGTGACTGAGTTGTAATTATGTCATGAATATATCCTTTGATCTTTTTCAATATTTTAATCAACCCTGGTGTACATCGGTTCTGATAGTTTCTTACCTCAGGAGAAGCCAATCGAGTTGGGTCACCATCAACATGGTTCATGGTGATTAATTTATCTTCCAGGATATTGACCAGATAGTTAGCTATTACACGCTGTTGAACTGGGTTGCAATTAATTTCCAGGGAAAGTATCAAAGGGTACTCGGATACCTGTGACAAAAATAACAGAAGGAACTTTGGCACAGGATAAATTCAAGTTCATTGGTGCACAATCCAAAGAATACACATTCTGTACCACAATCTCCTGTCAACATTTCAGAAAAATCCTTTCTCATTTAGAAGCAACAGCAGTTGTATATTTTGTAGCTTTTTAAAATAACACTTGTGAATCAACATCCCAAACTAGCAATACATTTACATACTTTACCATCTTTAAAAGAAGAGTGGATTGACAAACCAGAAATTATAGGCTATTGTCTTGTCTTAATTGTGAGAACATTACTTGAATTCATAATAAGAGATAAAATAGTGAAAACTTAGAAAGGCATGAAGTAATCAGGGAGAGTCAGTGGAGATTTGTAAAGAGCAGTAAGAGCATTGAGTAATTGAAATGGATTTTTTGAAGAAATCATTGAGTATATGAATAAGTAGAGTACAATGGATGAAACAAAAATTGATTTACAGAAGAATGCAGCAGTTCACAGAAGAATGCAGCAGTTCAAGAAGTTTCACTATCACCTTCTCAAGGGCAACTCGGAATGGGATTTAGCAGCAATGCACATATCCCCAAAATAATTTATTTTCTTTAAAAAAATTGATAAGCTTCTATGACAAATATAATACATTTTTGTTGGGTTTTAGTTTGTAGCTGTCCTTTTTTTGAATCCAATTATTGGAGTTTTTTTTGTTTAGTTGTGGTTCAGATCCTGTACCAAGCTTATTTTGATAATTTATTGAAAAGTTATTTCAAACTGTTTTTTGAACAGTGAGTTCAAAGGGACAAATCATATTAATTTTGAAAAAACATCAATAGTGTAACTTGGTCACTCAAATGCATGACAGCCAATTATTTTGAATTTTAAAGTAATTCCATATCTAATAGCAACTATCAAACAGGGTTTTGCAGTTCATATTCCTGGGTGCATTAACAAAACCTTGCCTGCTCGAGGCAAAGCATAGACATTCTTGGAGATGCGTGCAGTTGTGATTCACCCATAAGATGGACCTAAGATATAAGAGCCAGAATAATCTAGGAGAAGCAGAATTGGAAGACCCAAAAATGTAACAGTACACCATTAGAAACTTGTGCCAAAAATGAACATGTTAATGGTATTGTAGCTGAATACAGGAAGCCACTGACAGATTTGAGGAGTAGCCAGATTGTTCCAGATGCAGTTCAATAAGGAAAATTGTGAAATTGCATATCTTGTTGAAAAATTACACCCCAAAGAGTAAGACTCTTAACAAAAATGAGGAATGGAGACCTAAGGTTACATATTTACACATAGATCTTGGAAAGGAGTAAGGGGTAGAAAATGCCAAAAAAGGGAAAGCACAATTCTGAGCTTTATATGTGGGGATGTTGACTGTAAAATAAAGGAGATTATCTTTCATTTGGAAAAGGCCATGGAATATATGAGCTAATTGGCAGTGACTGATATCAGGCTATTCGACTAGATGAAACTTCACCAAGGCAAAGTCTTTCCTCACCGAATATCCACATACTTTTAACAAGGATTGAAGATGAGTGATCAAGGGGGAAAATCTTTCTCCCCCCTAGCCTAAAAGCAATAAGGCCAATTAAAGTACCATGTCATCTGGCCTAGTTGAGAGTTAACTCAAAACAGAAAGGGGATCAAACCTGGAACCCTTCTGATCTCTAAGGGTGCACTATACTCTAAACAAACTTGTTGAGCCATCATGGGAGGCTCACCTTTGATCATTTTTCTCCCCTAGAAATGTGATGGCTGCCCTGCATATCCAGGTCACTGTTTCTGCACAAATTGCACAGGTTTGCTGCACTGAACCAGAACTCCCCAACTTCAGCAGTGAGTTACCCCAGCATTATTGCAGCTACCTATTTATAATAACACGAGAATCCCAAATAAGAGATCAAACTTGAAGGTTAAAAAACCTAAATGATGCTCACCTCAAACGCATGCATGTTAATAACTTCAATAACCTCCTTGACCAGAATGGTAGAAGTCAAGGCAAAACCATGATATAGCCTAGGCTCATTTTCAGGTCCATCCCAGCAATCCAGTTCCAAACAGCGGCAGCCTTTTCTCAAAGCACTTACAAAACAAGGGAAGAAAATTATGCTACCATGGATTCGGCTGGATTGTCAATTTTGTTACCCCATGTCTAATTTCACCCTGACCCCATGTCGCAGGCATGATATAATGATGGAAGCAAAAGAGATCCTAACACTTAACCCTGGGCAATGGATGGGCATCACACATACGCACATATATCTAAGCACCTGGAGATGTTTTATCACATTGAAGGCAGGTTACAAAATTTTCTCCTTAGCGCTCTCTCTCTCTTCTAATTTTTGAGGCCTACAGCACAAACTCATATAATTAACTTCATGTGATTTTGCTTCAAACAGGGAGAAGAAGAAACCTTCTACTGTGATAATATAAAAGCAAAATATTGTGGATGCTGGAAATCTGAAACAAAAAATGCTGGAAAAACTCAGCAGGTCTAATAGCATCTGTGGAGAGAAAAAAGAAGTTAACATTTCGAGTCCTTATGACCCTTCTTCTGAGCTAAAGAGAAGTAAAAATGTAATGAAATTTATACTGTTTAAGGGGAATGGAGCAGGTGAAATTGGATAGAAGGCCAGCATAGGTGGAGTCAAAGGAGAGATTGCCAGAGATGTCTTGGACAAAAGGATAAATGGGTGTTAATGATAGTGGTACTGGCTAAAGGAGATGCTGATGGTGGCATTAAGCTCAGAAAGCAGAATGTGATAATAGCAGGACAACAGTAAGCATTCTGGAAAGTACAACATGAACAAGTGATAGATGGCCCTAATGGTGGGTGGAGGCGACGGTGGTGGGAAAAAAGATTGAAAATAGGACAAAAGGTGAGGATAAAACAATGAATGAAAATGAAAATAAATAAAACTGAAAATAAGTAGATAAAAAATAAAAATTTAAAAATTAAAATCAAAAAATAAAAATTAATTTTGAAAAAAGATAAAAAGGGGATGAGGATGGAGAAGAGAGTTCATGGTCTGATGTTGTTGAACTCAATGTTAAGTCTGGGAGGCTGTAAAGTGCCTAATTGGAAGATGAGGTGTTGTTCTTCCAGTTTGCGTTGGGCTTCACTGGAACATTGCAGCAGGCCAAGGACTGACATGTGGGCATGAGAGCAGGATTGGGTGTTGAAATGGCAAGCGACAAGAAGGTCTGGGTCATGCTTGCTGACAGACCAAAGATATTCTGCAAAGCAGTCACCCAGTCTGCAATTGGTCTCTCCAGCGTAGAGGAAACCTTCTACTGTGTTGGGAATCAAAAGGAAGGTACTATTCTTTCTAGTTTTTCTTTTATAGTTTGTTTTGCATGTTCCTTTCATAGATATTTCAATTTCCTTTCAACCTGCATGCAGCTTGGCATAGTAGCAGGTATAGTGGTTAAGCTGCCATGGCCAACACTAATGGTGCAAATTTCAAATTTGTAGTTCCAATGGGGTGTGCTGCACCTCCAGCCACTACTCGAGTGGCCTGTGAAGTGCCCCATGCTGAAGGCGGCACTAGAAACCTCTGAACTGGTGCTGTTGTGGTATCATTCATGCCTATTGGCCGATTTGATGTTCTATTTGCAAATTTGGATCTTGCAGGTCATTTCAATATATTCGCTAGCCACTCACCAAAGAACATGCTTTCACCTGCAAGAGGGGTTCAGCATTCACTTTATTTAAAGAGTTCTGTACTCGACTTGCAGGTAAGGTCGTTTAGAATAACTTCTGCGGTTGCAAAGTCTCTGGGAGTACTGTGGCATATTTTTGAAGGTGTTGTGGTGAGTTCCTGTATTTGACAGTGCTATGCCTTCGAGGGAGACTATTAACTTTTTAAAAAAAAATTGGCATCCCAGTTATTAACTCAAAGCATTATGGCACAAGGTTTCACATTTTAAACAAAAACTTTTACCGTACAAAAATTAAACAAAGCAAGTACTACTAATTTAATACTATATTTCGTAATTTCAACAGGTCACTCCCTGATCTATTCCACACAAGTGTTCCCCTGTACTTTCCAGGATCTTGAGGGTTCATTCCCTTCTCCCAGGACCAAACCAAGGTGTGCCACAGCTCTCAGAAATTTACTTTGATTCTCCTCAATATTCATGCTAGTCTTTGAGGTACGAGATTTGTTGGGGTCCTTCTATTAACATTCACCCTCCAACTCTCTTTAAGCACCACCTGATTGTGGACACCCCAGTTCAAGCATAAGTTTCACTACCTTCTTGCTTGCCCAGAAGCAAAAAACAGTTCGGGCCAGGACTCTTATTTCCTGGTTTTCACTGGTGTTCCATTTTAAGGTGTACAAGACCAGTTTGGACCAGTATTCTTATTTCCCAGCTTTTACTGTTTTTTTTTTCCCTTCTGCGTCGTGGTCTACAACACCTGGCAGCTTTCTCTCTCTGCTTGTTTCCAAGCTATTTCAGCTCCAGATATAAACTGCCTGTTTTCTGGGATAAATCACACAGATAAAACCAAAACAAAAGGGTAGTAGCTCCCAGCAAACTATCTCCATGATAATATGGCATAACTGGGATGCCCCAGATAAAGGTTTCAACTAATTAAATAAAATTCCCAAACCTGTCCTTTGATCTGAAAAGTATATAGATACTTTAACAGCTTCACTTCTTTACCAGTTGCTTTTTAACCTGTGATCTGGGGAATTACATGGATAATTTAAATCCCTTATGAAGACAACTGCAGACATCCCATATCTACCATAAAACTCAGAAAAGGACCATCCATTGTTTAATATTTTCCCATTATTTAAATAAACACAGGCCACCTTTTGAATGGCAATCACTTTAGGTCTGTTTACCAATCTCTCAAATTCCAGGTTTCTTGTCAATTTATTTCACAATTAACACTTCAATCCCCAACCTAAAGGTTTTGTCCCTAAAACATGTGAATCATGAAATTAGACATTTTCGCAACAACTGGGAGTGCTACTGAATCCTTACAGGAAGGGCCAAAGGCTGCAACAGGTGCAGGGTCTTGGGGTACATCTTTAAGTGGGTGTGGTTATGTTTTCTGTCTATATCACTAGAGGGGAAATTATGCAATTTACCATGTGATTCAGACTCAGTTTGTTCTGAGGAAACTACGAGCTCAGACATGTGTACAAGTTCTCCAACTGTGTAATAACGCTACCAACTTCTCAAATCTGTAATAAATGAACCAATGTATTTTTGTGTTAACCAATCCCTTATGCCTGATTCATGCCTTGATGTTTATCTACTAAGTAAGCACAAGGGGAGGAAAGACACAACACAGGGGCTGCAGTTGCAATGCCTCTGGATTTGCTACATGACAGGGAAATGGAGTAGAACCTGTAGAGTGGGCAAGCTCTGCATAATGCCCACTGCCAGGAGGGAGCCGGACTCCTCCATGTTCCTGAAAGGAGACCGAGTGGCAGGCCAATCAATGCATCCTCATCAGAATTCTCCTGTATTAAGCCTTATCGAGGATCTCAGCTGAGTCCCCTGGAGCAGAAATCATCTGTGACTTTGCCTTCAGGTTAGCTGACAGACAAATTATCCAATTCCCTGGATCTGACTGCAGCCTAATTGTATTTGGTGACTCTATACTTGCCTCTACGATATGCGCAGTGACAGTATCTGAACAGCGAGTGTCAGATCAAGTGCCAGGGCCTCCTCTTAAGTGCTGTGCTGTTGCACTCTCTTTCTCCTGGGTGTGCTGTTTCTGATCAGGCAGCAATTTTTAGGTGTCTGAAAGCAGGGTGATTGGGGTATTGAGCAGTGTAAAATGTTGATGGCATGGTGGTGGGAGATGTCATGTGAAGAAGCTTTCACTGACCTTGACCAACCATATGGAGACATTAGATTTTTTTGTGACACTGTCAGCAGGTGCTTGGGGTCAGACTCCAGGAGCTTACAGCCTGGCCATCTATTCTGATCCCTTCTAAGGATTGTCTTTCAGGGCCTCCTGCACCCCACCCTCCAATGGAACCATGGCATCTCTCCTTCTGTCTACCATGATGACTAAGGATGTTGGCACCACATCCATGAACCAGGGATCCCTTTCTCTGCCCTAGTGTTCCATTTTCCTTCTTCAGAATTGCAGCAATGGCATTCAGTATCAACTTCCTGTGATTCATTGCAGTTTCCCTATAAGAGAGCCAGACTGCCTTTAATTAGAGCAGGCTGGCTGTATCAAGTGCTAACATTTGCTAATCATTGCCCAGTTCCCTGCCAAGCACTCAGACAGCCAAGAGTGTGCAATCTGCTCAGGTCAATGTTACAATCCGGTAAATGAGGTGGCAGCACAAGTTTGTGTGCTGCCTACCTCCACAGCAACAGGGGTGAGCAAATCATGAATCATGACCCCTGCACCCAAAAAATAGCATGGACCAATTTCTAGCTTTATAGCCTATTTATAGCCTTGGTACCCTAACTGACAATGTTGATGGTAGAGTTACTATGTTAATTAGCAGTGCTGTTAGTTAACTTCTCATGCCCATCACTCTATTGGCTCTTGCCTGAGTATGAACCAATCTAAGTCAATCAATATCCACTCCAGCAGGACAGCAGGGGTACCACGCCACTGCTAATTAACATTGTTCTTCATTCTACCATCAGTTATGTCAATTAGAGAGCATACAAGACTAAAGGTTGCAGTTGGTGAGGGCAGTGGGTTAACACGCCAGTAAAACAAAAAAGACAAGGCGGTCATATGAATGCATCCATCTACTAATATAGTGAATAGTAAGTAATTCCTATGTCGCCTTAAGCAGCAAAATTATAGAGAGTTTTTAGCAGTGGTATATTATGAGCTTTGAGCCTAACATATAAAGGTTAATGCTGAACAATTTGAGTGTATAAATATTGCGGATCACAGCACTCAATACAGCTTTTTGACAGAAAGATGTTTGCCATCCTCCTAGTGATCCTTTCCTAAAGGAAGTCTTACACAGAGAAGAAAGTTTGGTTTAACACTCCATTCTATCTAAACTAAGTTAAACCCTTTAAATTGCAAATGTCAGAAGTAAACTGTAAACTATTTGTTTTAGAATGGCTGGAGAGACAGTAAACATAGATTTGCTTTCTATGATGTCTATTTTCCCTATCCATTGATTTTCCAGGAGGAACTGTAATTTCTGCCATTTTAGATCCACTTCAACTTTTGATCTAAAGGTTTGGCTGTGTCCCAAGGGTTCATGTTGTGAGTTCTAGATGTGACAAAGGAAAAACTAGACGAGGAAAAGTATTGTAAAGATCACAGCTCTGGCAGTCCGAGCTTTCAGCTTGGATAAACCTATGTTTTCCCCTTCCAGATAAGTATCTTTTGGTGAGAAATAAAGCTGTCTTTTAAATGAAAAAGATATAATGAAGGAATTGTATTTATCCGACTCATCTGCTCTTCCTTATCCTGCTATGCGAAATGAGCAGGGAAGTGGAACAAATTCAAAGAAATAGCACAGTCACGATGGGCTGAATGAACGGGGGTGCATGGGTGAAGGATCACATTCTCTCTGAAGGATCTTGTACATCACATCAGGTTCACACCAATGACAAACATGCAATCACTGCACATGAAATCAGGCTTGGGTCACTATGAAATCTGGATGCAGATAAACCTACAGCAAAGCCATTAAGACGCAGCAATAAAGCAAAGCTAAATACACGATGAGCCACCTTTTCCTTATGCTTAAATCTCTAAGGCAATAAACTCATGCTGCTATATTATGCCAGTAGTGTTCTGCACCAGTTGTCAATTGTGTATAAATTATCGCAAAAAGTCCTTTCAGTGTACCCTAAACAGAATGAATAAGAATGGAGTTGTGTGGTCCCAGCCCTGTAAAATTTGAATATTCTCTTTTGTTACCCGTAGTAACCAGGTAATACAAGATTTGCATTTTCTTCATCAGCTGTACTGGATGTGATACAGTCTGCTGGTATGAACCAAGGCTTCCAGGATGGATTAGGCACACAACAGTCTCAACTTGCATTTGTGCCAGGCTTCACTAGTAACTGTTAATCACAACTGAGCTTTCAACTTCTTTGCCTCTGGTTCCTTCCAAGCTCTCACCCAGTGGGCGGTTTAAAAATGGCACAGGCAGCTCCTTGAAGGCTGCCAGGGAAGAATCATATATTCTACATTCTGGATAGTGAGGCTATGGCCTCAACAGCGGCTGGCGACACCAGATGGGAGGGCAGGTCAGGTGTGCACTCGGACCCCCGTTTTTCGGACAATTGCCTCACGGTGCTCTTGGAGGAGGTGGCTACCAGGAGGGACACCCTCATTCCCAGAGATGGAAGGAGGTGGCCACCGCACCAGACAAAATAAAAGCTTGGGAGGAGATGGCAGCCAAGGTCAGCAGCCACAACGTTGTGCAGCGGACATGGGTGCAGTGTTGCAAAAGGTTCAACAACCTGCTGCGCTCTGGAAGGGCGATTATCGTGTTGGCATGGATCAGTGTGGAGAAGTGTTAAGAGCTGGCTGTCCCCCCATGGAGCTCAGGGGTGTTAGAGTCTGAGTGCCAACTGTCACTGACACTGGGGGTGAGCCCTAGCAGCTTGGACGAAGTACCTTGCAGCGTGAGAGCCACGATTCAGATGTGCCCTACAAGGTGTTCCTCAGGTGGGGTTGGCCAGGCTGCAATGGTGCTGCAGGTAGAGAGTGGACTAATCAATGCTCCTCTGTCCTTTCAGGAGATGATGAGCCATAACCAATCAGAGAGGTCACAGACAGGCAGAGGCCCCCCCAAACCTCCTAACATTGACTAGATTTGAGCAGGATGCCTTGGAGCTGGAGAGCCGCCACAACCTCATTCAGCCAGTCGTGGAGAGGCTGGGGTGTCAGACGAAGGCAAGAGTTCAGTACACAGAGGTGAGAATTCTGGATGGTGCAAACATTCTTGTGTATTCTCTTAATTGATGGGAGCCTCAAAACTGGAGTCCCCATTGAAAGACGATGGCACCATGATGCAGATCTCCATTGTCTCATCAGGGTGCCTGGCATGCACAGTGATGGTGTGAAGACTTAAACCAATGACATGTCGTCATTCTCCCTTAGATTCACTAGCAGGCACTCGTTCCCAGGACCCTGAAGAGCCACCCCTGATGCCATAGGACCGCCGGGCTACAGTTGCACTTGTATCACACCCGCTCTCTGAACCAGGTGCCAGTGCAGATACCAGCACCTCGGTGGGCATTAGATGCTCGGCTAGAATGTCGGTGCACAGCAGTGAGGGTACTTCACACTCACTTGAGGCGCAGGCGGAGGCACAGTGTGTCCAGGGTGCCAGCAGTCAAAGGACTGATGGAGACCAGGATGATGCTGAGTTGAAGGAAGATGATGAGCCTCTGGAGTCGTCCATTAGATGGCAGTTGCTAGATGTCCAGCAGATAGTGTGGGAGTCCATGAGGGTATGCATGTGAAATTTACATATATTTTGTTTTTGGTCATAATGGCCTGAGTATGCTGCACCTATTTTTATGGTGCAAGGTATGCCAGTATGTAATGCTGGACATGAGTGTCTCTAAACTTTATTGCACAGGCACTGAGTGGACTTTGGGTTCAAATGAAAGTGTCATTTCAGACACCTGGGATTGAGGTGGCAGCCCTGGCATGAGGTGGAAACAGATCTTTGGCAGCCGAGCTGATGGAGTGTTGGATCAAGGCATCCCTGGTGTCCCTGCCTCCCTAAAGGATACATGCCCTCTGCATTCTCCACACTGGGCTCATCTTCTGACTCACCACTGGATTCATCCTCTGCAGCCTGTGGAGCTGCCTCCAGATCCTCTTCCTCCAGTGGGTCCCCCATTGCCAGTGCCAGATTACGGAGCGTGCAGCATGCAACCACTATTAGTGACACCCGCTCTGGGGGTATTGTAGTGCACCCCTGAATAGTCCAGGCATCGGAAGTGCATCCTCAGAAGACTTATGGTCCTCTCTAAAACCGTCCTTGTGGAGGCATAACTCCTATTATAATGCTACTCTGCCTCTGTTCTTGGGTGGTGGAGAGGCATCATAAGCCACCTTTTCAATGGATAGCCCTCGTCACCCAGCAGCCATCCATCCAGTCAGGCTGGAGCACTGAATAGCCTCAGCACCTGGGTCTGTCTGAGGATATAAGTGTCATGGGAGCTGCTAGGGTACCTTGCATAGACTTATAGAATCTGCATCCTGTGGTCACACACTATCTGGACATCCATCGCATGGAATCCCTTTCTGTTGACAAAGGCACCCGGCTCAACCGCTGGCACCTTGATGGCCACATTGTGCAGTTGATTGCACCCTGGATGCAGGGGAACCCAGCAATCGGTGCAAACCATCTGGCTCGCTCAGCCTGGTTGGTCTCTTCTTTACAGAAATGAATAAATGTCAATACCTGCCTGAACAGAGCTTCTGTCACCAACCTAATGCAACTGTGGACAGCTGATTGGGATACTCAGCAAAGGTCTTCCACTGACCCCTGGAAAGAGCCAGGGGCATAGAAATTGAGGGCCACTGTGACCTGCAGAGCCAAAAGCATGGGGTTTCCATCCACACAGTTGGTGGTGATCTCAGGCCCAATCATCTGACAAATGGAGGTCACACTCTTCCTTGACAGCGGGGCCTCCTTTGGCATTGCACATCAGACATATTGAGGTAGCTGTATTGCCGCCTGTAAACCCTGGCAGCAGGATAGTGGCATCTTCTGCAGCCCCTTCCACCTTGGACTACCTGCTGGCCCTTCGCCCCTTGTGCCTGTGCCTCTCCTCCCACAGGTCACTCCCCTGGAAGCTTCATTGGGACACCTGGCCTCCTCTCCCTTCTGCCCCTCTCTTCCACCTCAGAGGAGGTGCCACAAGCAGAGACCACAATCCCCATTACCAGGGTTACAGAAGGCTGTCTGATACCCGGAATGTCCACAGGGTCTTAATGCTCCGGGGATCTTGGAGACATTAATTAGCCATGAAATGAAGCCTTGAAATGCTAAGGCTGAAGCTCAGAATGGAGATGAAGCTGTCAAGTTTAAATAAGCAACCAGCAGCAAACTATCTCTTAAACTCCTCACTACTCACACTGGCAATGCTGCTAACCCTTTTTATCCCACACTCGGATGAGGTTTTGCAAAATGTGGGCTGCCCACCTGCATGCTTTGCCCGTGCGAAGAGCTTGAAATCACACGGGCAATGTAAAACCTGGAGCAGTTGGGTTTTCAATGGCCTTAAGTGTTTTTTTTAATTGCTGGCAGGCACAGCTCCGACACCCATGCCCACTGGCCAGCCTAAAGATTGCATGTGTGCAGGATGACGTTGGGATGCTTGCCTAATGTCTTCTCATGCGATTTTACGCCCAATCAGATCAGGCACATGCCCACCTACAAGGCATAAAATTCTGCCCCAAGGAATTTTCATCAACTGCATGGGCTTCCACTCCAGCAATGTGCAGCTGGTGTGCAACCACAAAAAGATGTTTAATCAGATGTTTGCAAGATTCCCTGGCAGCTGTCATGATGTTTGCATTCTGCAGCAGTCTAACCTCCCTGATTTTTTTGTACCTCAGGGCACACTTAGCGGTTGGCTTCTTGGAGGCAAGGGGGTATCCACATAAAATGGTGGAGACCTAACCAATGAGGCCCAGAAGTGATACATTGAAAACCATATGAAAACCACATGTGTCATTGAGCAAGCAATTGGGATGCTGAAGGTGTGCTGCAGGTGCATCAACAGATCTGGAGGTGACCTTCAATACACACCAGCCCAGGTAGCCCCAGAGTGGCCATGTGGTGCAATCTGCACAACATTGCACAGCAGCGAGGTTTGAACCTGCAGGAGGAACAAAGTGGACAATACAGAACTTTAGAGGAGGAGAAGAAGAAGAAGAAAGGAGACCGTTTTTGATGCCCATGCCCATGGCCTCTCTTTCTATGGATAAAGACCCGCAAGGTCGCAAAGGCCTGCAACATCATGTTGCTCCAGATGAATGAGAACTGTCAAGTAAAGTTTTAATTGATCATCATGCACATGACCATTTTTCAGTATTTGCTGACATCCAGTCAACATGAGCAATATTATAGGCCATGTGGCTGTCTGATATTTGATTCTGTCATTCGGTAGTTAGGAGGCCCCTATTTCCCCATCTCCGACAGCCAGGCACCTGAGACTCTGCTGAGCTCCAGTACCTCCTCCTTTGCAGGTGATAATTGTTAGATTACTGAAGGACCACCTCCAGCACTTTGCCTCTTGTTGGCGTCTGTGCTCTGTTCTTCTGCAAGGAAGGAAAGAAGAGCCCGCTGAGTGAAATTAATTGAATGTGTTGAATGGATGGATGGGCATGTGTTGAGGGTGATTATGAGGGAGAGACCAACATTGCATTAAGGTGAGGGTCAGTGCTGAATGGACAGACAGGAGTGTGAGGAAGCACATAGAGTGTGAGAAATGGGTGCACCTGCAAAGTGCACTGAAGTAGGCTTGAGAAGGCAGAGTGAGGAGTTTGACATGATACACACATCTGGTTGAACTGTTGTTGAACGTACATCTGTACACACCTTTCCTATCTTGATTAAGTCACTAAAATGGTTTTGGTGCTGAATCCAGAGGTATGGCACTACACCGCTGCTGCTCACCTTCTGGGCAATCTCCAGTCATGCCATTTTGATTTCACTGGCATGTTTCCTACCATCATTATGCAACAGTATCTTCCTGCTGCCCCATATAGCCCCATCATCTCATCCAGGAAGGATTCACTAATAGAAGAGACAAGTGTCGAACGTTGGACCTCCATTCTGACAGTTCCTTTTTTTTGTCCTCCCACCTCCAGAATCCAGTAACTCTCAACTTTACTGCGTCCTTTAAGCACTGGAGTTGGAATTGACTCATGTCATCATCATGCCCACTTCAAGGTATTGTCACTGGACTGGTATTCCAGAAACCCAGGGTAATGGGCTGGGGACCTGAGTTTGAATCCCACCATGGCAGGATTCGATTTTAAAAATCTGGAATTAAAAGTCTAATGCCGATTGTCATAAAATGCCAACTGGTTCAATTCCCTTTAGAGAAAGAAATCTGCCGTCCTTACCTGGTCTGGCCTACATGTGATTTCAGACCCACAGCAATGTGGTTGACTCTTAAATGTCCTCTGAACAAGGGATGGGCAATAAATACTGGCCTAGCCAGCAACGTCCACATCCCAAAAAATGAATTTAAAAAAAATTCTGCCTGATTAGTCAGGAAACTCAGAAGTTGGATGCCAACGCAATGGCTCAATTAAAAAGTCACTATATGATGAGTTGCAATTACTTCAGGTTTCTCGCATGCTAATACATAGCACCCCTGTTAAAATTTCCCCGGTGAAGTGCAATGGAAGCATGTGGTTTCGTTGCCCATCTGAAAAATTACACCTTCAACCATGTTCCATGCTAACCCATATGAAGATCCAGAATGATTAAGCAAGGGCTTATGGGGCTGGCACTCAGTACTGCTGATTATCCAGGTCAAAAGTAAAGTTGCAGGGGATGAAAGTGCAAAGATGTCTTGCAACACCTGATGATCTACAGTTGGGATGCAACGGTTTAATGGCACAATTTTACAAGAAATGAAGTTCACAAATGTAAAGGGTGTAACTACATTAGACTGCTCTTTCCTTATATTTCAGACAACAAAATAATGGCGTGTGCATTACCAATTTTGGAGGAAAGAATTGATATATCTTAAGATTTGAATTGATTCACTGGGCTCAATATAGGGGAGGTTTTGAGAACTAGAACTTGGAAAATGAATCTTAATGGATGGACGGTCTGTCAACCTGGTGCAAGCCACTGCGCTCAATGCGCAGCTAACTGCCAGAATCACTAGCTCATAAATTTGTTCCTGTGCCTGTCACACAAATTTTAAAAAGTGGTAGTGTGAAAATAAAACTTTCATATTGCTTCAAGATAAATTATAATTCATCCAGCATTTTAAAACAATTTGCACTGGAATCTCTTTCCTACTTTAAGAAAATAAACAAAATGAAACATAATGGAGTAGAAATACATCTTGCGCAGGCACACTAATGGGGTATTATCACAATAACCCCCACTGGCTATTTAATTCTAATGAAGTCAATGGAACTGAATATCGGATGGGAGTATAAATGGCAGCCGATGTGATACTGTCCATATCTCTCCCATTGATTTAACTCTATTGCCATACTTAACGAGCAGCACAAGGAGTTGGAAATATTCCAGTTTGGCAAATTTACTGTAATAGAGTTATCATTTAATTCTTAGCTGTACAGCTCTGGAATTTGCACTTATATAGAGCCTCTCACAATCTCAGGACTTCCCAAAACACTTTGCAGCCAATTTAGTACTTTCAAAGTAAAGTTGTTGAGGTATTGGAGGAGACATGGCAGCCAATTTACCCACAGTTTGGTCCAACAAACAAAAATGCTGTAATAACCAGATAATCTATTTTAATGGTGTTGGTTGATGGATGAATGCTGTCCAGAACACAGGGGAAAATGCCACTGCTCTTCTTTAAAATAATGCCATGACATTTTTTTGAGAAGACAGAAGGGGCCTCAGTGTAATGCCTCATCTGAAAGAGGGCATGCTCCAGTCCCTGGACTGTAATAGACTTGAAAAATTAACAGTCACAGCGAAGTAAATCACTTAACAGGAGCACGTACCAGGAATTTCAGTTCCCAAAGCAGCACAGCTTGCATGATTTTCTGTCCATTATTCATTCACTGTATGAGGTGCTGCCCTCCAGATCCAAATTCCCGATGTATGCTGCTGCCAAAAAGCTCTGTGCCAGGAATGTTAATTAATAAACGCCTATATTTTCATCTACCAATGCTTTAGTGGGAGAAGATCAAGCAAGTCAAGTGATCCGTGAATAGCTTACACTAGATTATCTTTATAAATTAAAAATTCTCTCTCCCAAAGTCACAGCATGCAATTAAAGTCTTATAAAGCTGCTCGTAATAAAAGGATATGCCCTTACTAACTAAATGCACTGTCAAGAAGAACCACTCAATCCAACTAATCTAATTAAAACAAACTAATGAAATAATAGCATGAAATGTCAAAATCCACCATTCAAAAGGAATTCCTCAACATCTGTGGTCCACAAAAAAATGTTTATTTTATCAGATTTGATACTTTAATCCAATTTGGCTCCCAACAACACCAGTGAAGCACATCACATCTACCTGCTTGGTCACTCTGTTCTAATCCTGATGAACTTCCAAATCTCTGTGATCTAAAGATCCTTGCAGTGTCAAAGTTCATTATATTGCTTCTGGTGTACTTAAGTGCACATCACTGATCCTTTTACATCACTGGTACTTTAAAAATCTATTGTTTCCAGCCCTACAACCCTCCAAAAGCTTTGCACATTCCCATGTCCTTTGTCCCACCAATTGCAGAAGTGCCTTCAGTTGCCAAGGACTAAATTCTGGAAATCCCCCCTTTGCCTCACTATCTCTCTCTCTCCTCCTTTAAGACTCTCCTTAAAAACTTACCTCCTTGACTAAGCTTTTGATCATGTATCCTAACATCTCCCTATGTGGTTCTGCTTCAAATTTTATCTGGTTACAGCCCCATGAAGAGCACTGGGACATTTTACTGCTGTAAGTCCTCACTTTAAGTTGTTGTTGCATTTCTGAAAATCAAGTCTTTAAGTGAAGCGACTTAAAGTGAATCATTGGTTCCCATAGGAATCAATGTGACAGCCAGAGTGAGATTCCTCCGGACATTTCTTGCCCAGAAAATAGAATGTACAAGTTGACTACTGTACTGTACATGTGCAGCACTGTGCATTCCTAACTGAAATAATTTGCAAACTAAAACAAATCACTAAATATAAAAGAAAATGGAAGGGAAAATATTGCAGGGCTATGGGGAAGAGAGCATTGGAACTAGTTGCATATCTACAGTCTTTCAAAGAGCCAGGACAGGCATGATAGGCCAAATGGCTTCCTTCTGTTCTGTATAAAGTGATTATTCTCTGATTAGAAGCTGAGGAGAGGCCTCTGAGTCTGGTCCCCTGACTCTTTCCCTAAGCTCCACTGAAAATCTCTGCATATTTTCCTCTGTAAGGTTCAGAAACCTTGTTCCCTAAGTGCTTTCTTCTGCAGCTCTTCCAGTCTTACAAATGCTTTTAAAATAAAATCTTTTCGTAGCCTTTCAATCATGAAATGCTGCAATACATTTTCATATCCCCTTTTATCTCTGCACATCGCATTTAGCTGCCTCAATGATTTTTTTCCCCAAGAATTCCTCAGCCTTTGAAGAAAACATTCAATCCTATTTCTTCAGATGGGTTTCCAGTATGCTTTGCCTGAATTTCTACAGATTCATGTCAGTAGGATTTATGTTCACCTATCGTATGCTGATCTATGATGACGTGCAACTCTGACGCACAACTCCCAAACCGTCACACAACTCCCAAACCGAAATGTAACTCTGCTGCCGACGCCCAGACCAACATGCAACTCCAACATTGACACACAACTCCAAACCAACGCACAACTCCAAAGCCAACAATGCAGGCAAATGACGTTAAAATGAAAATGGCGACACAAATCGGAAAAACAGGCCCTAAAGAATAAAAAACTTTAAAACGTAATGACGTTAAGCAGGACAGCTTAAGGTAACAACTTACTTTATATTGAAGGCACTATATAAATGCAGCTGGTTGTTGTTGTATAAAACTGTGGTGGGCCGCATCTCCAATGTTACTAGTCATCCCCCACAGTAACATCATGTCCCAATTCAATAGTGGTGCTGCTCCATCCTTTCTTGATAGGGAGCAAGAAGAGCCTTAATAATGGCAGAGGTAGGCTGGGTGGTCACGATAGAGTTTTACCAATGATGAATTTCTATCATACTATTCTTTAGTTAACTGCCACACAAAGCTCCTTCCAATTTTCATTCCTGCTTAACTACCCTTCCATAACCAGCTATCTCGATTCTCTGAAATGTACTGCTCCCTACAGGCTCTTAAACTCTTTTGCATATAGTGAATATGGTAGAATCTTGTGCTGAACCAAAAATAACTTAAGGACTAAATAGTTCACACTTTAAGTTGCTAATTTGTGAAATAGATTGCCAGTTACCTTGGCAAATGTTCAGTGAATGCCGAGCTGATTGAAGCAAGATAGAAAGATTCTTGATTAAACAGGGAGCAGAGGGATATGGCTTTGTTTTGAAAGAGAAAGGAGAAACCAACAAGCTGAGTGAGTCATGGGAAATGAGGAGGCTGAATGATCTTTTCTCTTTCTTGATCGTCTAAAGATATTCCCTCAGTGGACCATGTTTCCATGGTGCACTGCTTATCACAAGTCTTTTCATCTATAAAATTCTTCCTCCTGATAACCTTCAAGAAAAATGCTTCTGTATCCAGATAAAATATTATAACTATCACTCATATTTTCATGCACTTTTACTTTTAATAGTCAGATACTTTCCTTCACTTCCATCTCCTGAGGAATATATGCTAAGTTACAGCTTATCGTTCTACATATATAATGCTCTTTCCAAGCAGTCGTGGATCATCATTATCTTCAACTCAATATTTCCTTTGTGATTAAGATATGTACTTGTCTGCTACTATGTGTTTTTGATCAGGGTAACTGATTCCAATTGATTCTCTATAATTGAGCAGTTAAACAGCTGCAGTGTAGTCATAAAGGATTGTAGCTATCAGTGTTTCCTTTTACATTCTCAATCTAAAATTTATATAATGCATTAATAATATTGTGAGGGGGATTTGGAAAATACTTCTGAATGTTGATTCAGCCAATGTCGTAACAATCAACTATGTGTGCATTTTGACAGATTGAAAACATAGAGCCGACTATCTATATTTGTAAAATTTTTGCAACATAATTCCAGAGACACATTAAAATGAGAAACATACCCATTTGCTTTGGCTTATCTTGATGCATAACAACACTACCTGCAAGGAGTGCTTTAGTTAGATTGATTGGCATCAAGCAAGACAATTCTTCTATAACGTCTACATTAGCATCAGCAACATTTATATGGTGCATTTACATGTGTGATTCACAAACAAAACATTAGTATCAACAATTCTTAATGAATAATTCTGATATATTACAGTTTCTAATACATTAATTTTAACATGGTAATATCATATAAGTGATTGAACCCGCAATCGTTGCAAGATGCACACCATGTACCTTATATATCCATTAATGTCACTTTGTTCAATTAACTGGTTGCTTGTGAAGCAGGTGTCCTGTGAAGATGCTATGAAATAATTTATCATGGGAAAATCCATACATTGGTAGACTTTGGTATGATCTTGATTGGATATGGAGCAATCCTTGGAGGTTAGGTATCTGAAGAAACCACTGGATGTCATCAACCTTCTTTTCTTCTTGGCTGTATGACAAAATAATGTTGAAATATTTTTTTAAGTATTTTGTTTCTCCCTTCCTCCCCTACAGGCATTAGATCATGCCAGAATATAATTCCACAAGTGTCAAATACCCAATGGCATCTTGCCAAAGTGGCCAATTTTCATGCTTGAATCTTGACAACTCTGATACCAGTCTTAAACAGGCACAAGCATGTTCTGGCAAAGTCACAGACAGTGATCAGGAGCTAATCTTTCCTTTTTCTAGTCTAAGGTGCTGAGGCCAACTTGCGGTTTCCCCATCTCCATTCAGCTGAGACCAATTAACCGAGAACAGACCAGGAATCAAGCACCGCACCTTCCTGAACAATGAACTTATTAACTGAGCCATTGAAAAGGCCCAGAAATATTTTCTTCTGACAAATAGAACCACAAAGTATCAGTTACATAATCTGAAAACACAAAATGAAGGTTCATAGAAAGAAATGACAGCTGTGAAATAGATTTGAAAGTGACACAGTCAGCTTAGTAATTTATCCTGTGGGGAGGTGTTTGATTTGCAACAGCCAAAACTTTAGAAGCCTGAGATACTGGAAAACCAAACTGTGACAAAATCTACTGAACTCAAAGTCGTTAGTGGCATTCTGTCCAGCAGTGTCCCTGATAGCTGTCAGGACAAGTGATAGTTTTCTGCTCTTATCGTTGATCAAAGTGTTGGAAAAGATGAATTGAGTTGAGTTATTTCATTTAGTTCAAACATCCCATGTGATTGACACATAGCAAGTATTTTTAAAGGAGCTTGATTGACAGCTATAGCTCTGTTGAAGACTCACCAAGTCTGTGCCATGCTTCTCTGTAGACCCTTTGAGAGAGAACCCTGTCACCAACACTTACATTGTACATTTATATTATTCTGCCTGCACTCAGCTTGTACCCCATCAGGAGTGCAAGCCTAGTGAAAGAACTCTGTATCAGCATATAGCCCCAAAAGAAGTAAGTGATGGTGTTTGAGGTTCAGTCTTATGTTCAAGCTAGTGCAGGAGATATATTTTTACTGTTTCTGACATTTTAGGGTCAGCAATGCTTGTAATTACCATAAATATGCTGTTTGTTTTTTTACCTGTTTATGTTCAATAAAGTTTATAACTTGAACCATGGTCTGACATTGTACCATTGTTCTGCCTATTGATGTTGAGGAGATGACTGGAGAGCCGATGATACATTCCATTATACTAACAGTATACGCATGAGACCATATGTTTATAAGGAAATTAGATTTGTTTGCAGAATGGCCAGTACCAGGATCCAAGGAAAATAAATTGGAGTTAGAAAAACAAAACAAAAATGCAACCAAGCCACCAAAAACAATATCACAGCCCAGATACAGCACCAATGATCATGTTACAAAAATATGTTCAACGACACCCATCTTCTGCTTCTGCATGATGCTGATAAAAGCGTCCAGACAACTAAGGACACAGAAGAAGAGGATCGATGCTTTATACATGTTTTGAGGTGGATATTGGGTACCAACAGAGACGATAAAGTTGCCAACGTTGATCTCATGGCAAATAGCCCACATCCAGAAATGTAGCACACATGAGCTTTATTCACATTGTTTAATTGTTAAAATGAAGTGCCATATTGAGTCTTGTGACTTCAAACAAAGCTCTGGTCATATTTCACCCAGAATTAATTGGAAGTTTTGGGAGTCCTGAGGCCTGGTCTGATCAAGTAGGCTTCTGTAAAGAGGGATCACAGTTTACTTTGCTGTTTCCCATGTGATGTATTTAAAAAAACTGCAATTCCATTTTTTTGCTTCTTGTTCCATGCATTACTGATTATACTGAATACACCAATATTTATGAATTGGTTTTCATTAATTTTTTGATTGCAAGAGCCATTTAATAGCACTGTTCATAGTAGTAAGGATAGGATTTCCTTTTGGAATTCCCATAAAATTGCACGACTTAGAAGACAAGTTCATGACGGGTACACAACTGCAGGGTAATAACACCTAATGCATTTTATCTGCTTCTGCTGGTATCCCAAGATGCCCATTAATAGATCCTTTGACATATAAGTATCAGACAAGCGACATCAGAAAGTTCCCTTTCTCCACTTCATAAGATGGGCCAGTATAGAGAGGTATAATTTGCTGATCTACAGACATCTGCAGCCAGCACAGTTTTTCCCATAGCAGTGGAAGTTGTCACAACATAAAGTTTTTCATGCTACCAAATCCTACTGAAGGTGCCATTTGACCCATCAGGGAGTCTGCAGTGTACACATATGAAAATAGCAAGTGGCAAAAAGCCAGCAAAAAGTCCTTCAAGCTTGCCCCACACTTTTGATACCTAAAGCATCATCACTAAGCACTTATCAAATGTACCCACACCCCAGCAATCTCCTGGGAGAGGCAAAAAATCATGGGTAAATTAAACCACAGGGTCAATAAGAGAAAATAACTCTGGAAAATTTCTTTCCAACTCCCTCATACAATCAAAACCAATCCAGGAGAATACATTCTCTGCATGTAACAAATGCTACATTTGCAAAGGGCACCACATTCACTAATTCACCAATTTCCTCCAAGAAAGTCAGCTACATTTAAGCCTATATCAGACAGAAAGCACAACAATGAATAGTTAAATTAGAAGAATCTGGAAGTTACTGTAAAAGCTGGGCTCAACTTGGGTGAAAGTGATATTATGCCACCTCCTTCATGCCACCTCTTTGGATTTTGTGAGCATTCTACCACACTAGAGATTCTACTAGCTGGCAAGTGTGAGGTGTAATATTAGAAGGCAAGTGCTTTTCTTATGGGGGACATTCACTACTTAAACTTGTTAACACATGTTAAAATAGCAGACAGAGGAATGTCAGACAAATGTGTTTAGTATTCAACTGCAAATATCAGTAACACTCATTTCTCGGTTTATATGTGTTATTCATCAATCTTTGCTTTCACTTACAATTTCAAATTAAAGTTAGATTAATCCTTTGTTAACTGAAGACATGGGTAGAGAAAGCAGCATATATTTGTCAAACAAAATCAAGTATAAACTTGCCAAGAATAAAAACTTTTCATGTAAATAGATTAAGTTCCTATGAGAGATTTTATAATAAGATTTAAATTGTGTTCCATAATTCCACAAGAGGAATGTGATTTCACCTGCCTGAAAACAAATACTGTAATGAGAAATGTAAGTACTGAACATATATTACTTTTTGTTGAAAAAATGGAAGGAGCACCAAGGTTGAAATGGATAAAAAATAGATGGGGTAATGCCAAAGTCTTAAGATAAAGGAAGGGAAGGAACATAAGAATATAAGAAATAGGAGGAGTAGGCCATTCTGTCCCAAGCCTCAATTCTTCTTTCATGCCAGCTCCTCATAGTATTCAGCTCCACGATATTGCAAAAATCTATCTGCCTCCTCTTTAAACACTTTCAGTGATCTAGCCTCCACAAATCTCTGGGGTAGAGAATTCCAGACATTCACGACCCTCAGAGAAGAAATTCCTTCACATCTCAGTTTTAAATGAGTCCCTTTATTCTGTGACTATGTCCCCTAGTTTGAGATTCCACCACTAGTGGAAACATCTTCTCAACATACCCTGTCAAGCCCCCTCAGAATCTTGTACGTTTCAATATGATCCCTCATTCTTCTAAACTCTATTGAATAAAGGCCTAAACTGTTTAGCCATTCTTGCTAAGTCAACCCCTTCATCCCAGGAATCAGCCTAGTGAATTGCTTTTGAAATGCCTCCAATGCCAGTATATCCTTTCTAAAATATGGAGACCAAAACTGTACACAGTACTCCAGGTGCAGCCCCACCAACACCCTGTAAAGTCATAACAAGACTTCTCTATTTTTAAACTCCAACCCTCTAGCAATATAGGCCAAAATTCCATTTGCCTTCTTAATTACTTGCTGCACCTGCATGCTAACTTTTTGTGTTTCATGCATAAGAATCTCTCTATGCTGCACTTTTTTGGAGTCCCACTCCATTTAAATAATAGTCTGCCTTTTGATTTTTCCTACCGAAGTGCATGACCTCACACTTTCCAACATTAAACTCCATCTGCCAAGTTTTTTGCCAACTCATTCAACCTGTCTGTATCCTCTTGCAAATTCCTTATTTTCATCACAACATGCCCTCCCATCTATTTTTGTATCATCAGCAAATTTGGATACATTACACTCTGCCCCCTCCTCCAAGTCATTAATATAGATCGTAAATAATTGAGGCTGTAGGACTGATCCTTGGGCACTCCACTAGTTATGCCTTTCTAACTTGAAAAAGACCCATTAATGCCATGTGTTAACCAATCCTCAATCCATGCTAATACATTACCCCAAATACCGTGACCTCTTATCTTGTGCAATAACCTTTTATGTGGCACCTTATCGAATGTCTTCTGGAATCTAAATACACTACGTCCACCAGTTCCCCTTTATCAACTCTGCTTGTTATATCCTCAAAGAACGCTATCAAATTTGTCAAACATGATTTCCCTTTCACAAAACCATGTTGACGCTGTATCATTGTATTAAGCTTTTCTAAATGTCCTGCTATTTCTTCCTTCATAATGGACTCTAGCATTTTCCCAATGACAGATGTTAGGCTGACTGGCCTACAGTTTTCTGCTTTATGTCTCCCTCCCTTATTGAACAGAGGCATCACGTTAGCAGTTTTCCAATCTATTGGGACCCTCCCAGAATCCAGTGAGCTCTGGAATAATTCGACCAAAGCCTCCACTATCTCTGCAGCCACTTCCTTTAAAACCCTTGGATGCAGGCCATTAGGTCCTGGTGACTTATCTGCCTTTAGTCCCATTAGTTTCTCAAATACTTTGTCCTTCATGATATAGACTGTTACAAGATCTTTCCTCCCATTAGCTCCTTGCTTATCTGATATCTTTGGGATGTTTATAGTGTCCTCCAGCATGAAGACCGATGCAAAATATTGATTTAAATTATCTGTCATTTCCCTGTTCCCCATTATCAATTCTCCAGTCACATCCTCTAAGGGTCCCATGCTCACTTCAGCTACTCTTTTTCTTTTTATATGCCCTTAGAAGCTCTTGCAGCTTGTTTTTATATTTCTTGCCAATTTACTTTCATAATCAATTTTCTCCCTCTTTATTAGCTTTTTAGTCATCCACTGCTGGTTCCTAAAAAATTCCCAATCCTCTGGCCTACCACCAGTTTTCACCACTTTGTATGCCTTAGTTTTTGATTGGATACTCTCCTTGACCGCCTTTGTTAACCAAGGGTGGTTCATCCTTCTGGTCGAGTCCTTCTTTTTACCGGGATAAATTTTGCTGAAATATCTGCTTAAATGTTTGCCATTGCTCATCTACTGACCTTCCCCTTAGTCTATTGTCCCAGCCCGCTTTAGACAACTCTTTCTTCATATATCTGTAATTGCCCATATTTAAGTTGAGGACACTGGTTTGAGATCCAAGTTGCTCGCCCTCAAACTGAATTTGAAATCCTACCATGTTGTGATCGCTACCCACGAGAGGATCCTGAACTATGAGATCTCTTATTAATCCTACCTTATTACACATTACTAGACCTAACATAGCCTGTTCCCAGGTAGGTTCCGCAACATATTGCTCTAAGAAACAATCCCTGATGCACTCTACAAATTCATCTTCCATGTTACCCCTGCCAATCTGATTTGTTCAGTCAATATGTAGATTAAAATCACCCATGGAAATTGTAGTTCCCTTCTTACGTGCCTCAATTATTTCCTGAATTATACTTTGTCCCACAGTGAGGCAACTCTTCGGGGGCCTATAGACAACTCCCATCAGGACTTTTTCCCTTTGCTATTCCTTATTTCCACCCAAACTGATTTCACATTGCGATCTATTGCACCTATATCACTACTCACCACTGCACTGCTACCTTCCTTTATTAACAAAACTACCACATCTCCTTTTTTTTTGCTTATTTTTCCAGAACATCGAATGCCCTTGAATATTGAATTCCCAGTCTTGGCCACCCTGCAACCACACCTCTGTAATAGCTATCAAGTCATATCCATTTATTTCTATTTGTGCCATAAACTCATCTATCTTGTTACAAATGCTGTGTGCATTCAGATAAAGAGCCTTAAGCTTTTACTTTTTTACCATTAATACTCATTCTGGTTCTAATTTCTGGTGCATTCTTCTTCTTATATTTTCTGCCCCTTCCTGTCACACTTTGATTATCGAATGCCTCTTGTCTACCCTGCACCTTTGCTCTCTCGATTATTTTTGATTTTCTAAATTTCCCTTCAATTGAACCCTCCCCCCAACTAATTAGTTTAAAGTCCTATCTACAACCCTAGTTATATGATTTGCCAGGACACTGGTCCCAGCATGGTGCAAATGGAGCCCATCCCAACAGAACAGCTCTCTCCTCCCCCAGTACTGGTGCCAGTGCCCCATGAATCAGAACCTATTTCTCCCACACCAATCTTTAAGCCACACATTTACATCTCTAATCTTTTTTACCCTACGCCAATTTGCACATGGCTCAGGTACCTTTGTGGTTCTGCTTTTTAATTTCGACCCGAGCTGCTCGTTGTCCCTCAGCAGAACCTCTTACCTTGTCCTACCTATGTCGTTGGTACCTACATGGATCACAACAACTGGATCCTTCCCCTCCCACTCCAAGTTCCTCTCTAGCCCAGAAGATATGTCCTTAACCTTGGCCCCAGGTAGGCAACACAGCCTTCGGGACTCTCTGTCTTTGATGCAGAGAACAGTATCTATTCCCCTAACTATGCTATCCCCTATTACTACTTTTCTCTTTTCTGCCCCCACTTGAATGGCACTCTGTACCACAGTGCTCTGGTCAATTTGCTCATCCTCCTTGCAGTCTGTACACTTGTCCACACCAGGAGCAAGAACCTCATACCTATTGGACAAGGGCATTGGCTGAGGCTCCTCCAAAGCTAAATTCTGGATCCCCATATCTGCCTCACTCACAGTCACACCTTCCTGTTCCTCACCAAATTTGTTGTAATTACTCTAAGGGTTATGACTACTTCCTGAAACAGTGTCCAGGTAACTCTTCCCCTCCCTGATGTGTCGTAGTGTCCACAGCTCGGACTCCAGCTCATCAACTCTGAGCCAAAGTTCCTTGAGCAGCCAACACTTTCTGCAAATGTGGTCACCGTGGGTTGCACTAGCTGCCACATTCTACAGCTGCAAAACATTGCCTACTCAGCCATCTCTATTATATTTAATTAATTAATTTGGATGTTAAATATATTAAAAGCAAATTTCTTACCTGTACTCTACAGCTGTAATAATGTTTCCTGATTTAAACCACTTGGCTAATCAAAAGAGACAGGGGACAGATACCCAACAATCAAGAAGGAATCTTACAGTTGTATGATCCTGGCAAAGAACAAGTTCAACTGGGAAACCATCTACAACAGAGTGGTGACATACTACAGGAAAGAGCATGCAGGAGGGCATATTTGAAACTTAGAAAAATGCGAGGAAAAGTCCAAGTAATATAGACCACAAGGCCATCAATAAACAAAAGCAATACAGATTGCAATGGAGGGAAAAGGTTGGGGGGGTTAGAGCTTTATGTCCTGACCAGGACTATATGAGAGATTGTAAAAGGCTTTCCCTAGCTGTGAGAATAGCATTCACCATTTGGACTGGTTTGGGGGCTTCATAGGGAGATTAGGTTGTTGAGGGGGAGAAAACCTGTTTCGCTGAGAGAAGAAACAGAACCATTTTGGAGGTAGCTTTAGCAATAAGGAGTAAGAGGCAATGAAACCAGAAATTCTGTTAGATGATGGAGGCCTAACTGGGGTCATCAAGACCAAAGACTAATGGTTAGATTTATGAAATAAACTTTATGAATACTTACATCTCATCACTGGTTCATAGCTGTTAATTATCGTTAATGCAGTTTGTTGGTCTGCATTGCTCTCATGCTGGTCAGTCTTGAGAAAGTATAGGAGATCAGAAGTTGTCATGCTTCTGCCATCAGAACTGTATTGTTTGAATAGATCACGAGGTTCTGTTCGTTTTGTGAAGACCTTATACATGTAAAGAAAATCCTCTGCCCCAAATCTCCGACATTTAACTTTGTCAATTGCCTGAGAAAGAAAAACCAATGATAGTGAGATCATAGTGCACATAAAATGGCACACGATTAATATAAGGAATTAGCTAAATTTGAAAAATGTTCCATTTCCAATTGGTTGTGGTGCCAAAGTAACCAATCAATAAATAATTATTCCAACAGGTTTAAAAAAACTGTCCTAATAATTTATCGTTCACTCCTGCACTGACCTCAAGGTGGACCTCTGTACAAACACTGATTGTTGGAATGTTGAGTTTGTGTAATAGTGCCATCGTTTTCATCAAATCGATATTTCCACTCCTAAAGTCGTATTTAATTGTACGGAGGAGCCATCTACGGAAATAGGTTAAGTATTTTTCTAATCTATTCTGGGGTGACTCATTATTCAACAGAATTTTCTATTCAGACAAAATTTCACAAATTTAAAGCAATTCTGTTTCAAGGTTTGGCAATGAGAGGTATCAATCTTGGTGCTTACCCCGCCCCCTTTGATTCTGTTAGCTTGCCTCTATTGAAAAGGCTTTATAAATATGCTTGATTTATACCGGCCTAGTCAGATTGACGAAACATTAGTAAATGTTGTACTCTACGCCTTCACTTCACCACTTCAGTTTCATTACACTCATAAGCTTATGTAGATCTTACGTTACTGTATGTATTGTATGCACAAATAAACAATTTAAAACGTATCCCAATCTTCGTAAAAATATATAAACTCGACTGCTAAAGGATAAAAGCAAAATACTGCGGATGCTGGAAATCTGAAACAAAAACAGAAAATGCTGGAAAAATCAGCAGGTCTAACAGCATCAGTGGGGAGAAAAACAAAGTTTCAGAGATATTCTTCAGAGAAAGGATATTGGTTTTCCTTCTGAACTTCGCTCATTTGGGAGGGGTGTTGAAAATCTTGCATTTCTGGCGAAGTAACACTATACAAGCTTGAGGTTCAGCTGAGTGGTGCGTATCAACAATTGATATGTCATTCCAGATCATTCACTCCAATCGGAAGGTCATGCCAAGTAGCAAACAGTTCACCGTTTACAAGGGGTACGTGGGAGGGGCAGGCTTTAAATCTGCTCCGCAGCGATGAGCTCACAGACAATATACTTATTACAAGGTGACCCAGTGACCCAATTGAGAGAGGAGCTGGCGGTGAGCTCACGGCTGAAGACCTGAATCCGCTGCAGTTATTGCCCTGACGCGGGCACTGGCTGTAACTCACCTTAGTTCATGCAGATCAAGTGGCAATTAAAACCATCAGGAAATATTACAGCATTTGTTTTTTACTCAGCGAATTGCGATGATCAGGAATGCATTGGCGCATAGACTGATGGAGGCAGACTCAGTCATAGGAAGCGCAAGAGCAGGCCTTTTGGACCCTCGAGAACTAGCCATTTATTTAAAAGGGGAGGATCAGGAGGGTAATAGCAGGGCAGTCTCTCTGGTAGAAGCATGAGGGGCAAGATGGTCTTCTGTGCTGTATGATTCTATAAAATGTATAAGAACGAGCTTGCATTTCTATGATGTTTTGCAGGACCTCAGAATGCCCCAAAGTGCTTCATCGTCAAGAAAGTATTTTTCCCCTTAAGTGTAATCGCTTGTAACAGTGTTAATACTATAAGAGCAGGTTCAAGTTACTTCCAACGCAGTTGCTGAGATACCTCTGTACGCGCCTGTGCAGTGTCTTGAGGGGAAACAATGTAAGCAGTGCGTGTGTCTGGTAACAAAAGATGAGTAAGCATTTCAGAAAGGAGGAAAGTGCATTGCCAGAGTACTTTAAGAGGAAAGAACTGGTGTTTAAACAGCACCTTACCACCTGTTTATGATAACTCAAAGTACTTCACATCCCCCGATTATTTTCTGCTACGCATTGAGTGCTGCTAAAGAGACAAACACCCAGCCAAATTTGTACATTAAAATATTCCACAAAGACCAAATGAGATGAATGACCATTTAATCAGTTTTGGTGCTGCAGGTTAAGAGAGGAATGCTGGTCAAGGCACCAAAGGAATTCTGTGCCATTCTTCAAAAACCACTGCTGCAAATTCAGGTCTGCCTCAGATAGCCTCTGGGATCAGAAGTGTTCCGAGGGCTACTTTTACAGGAATCAACACGTTACTTTTAAATCTACTTGTACAATAAAGTACATTAGTACAAAGTTTTAACACAATCAATAAACATTCTCAGAAACATCAGCTTGAGTCATAAAATGAGAATCCGGGTACTAAAATGTTACGTGTGGTCAGTAATTAATTATGAATTTGAAGCTTGAAGCATCGGGAAAGAGGAAGGAAAGAAAATCAACAGCGTTGAAATGTGATGCTTAGGGAGAACCCAAGGGTTAGCTGGGTGGAGAAAAAGTTAATGAAGTACTGAATGAGGCCGGAAGAAAAAGAAAGCTTCTATATGGAGTGCTTCGGACATGTTATCCATGCAGCAGGGCTGGAGGAGCGAATCACCACTGGAACGATTAACTGAAGAAGAGCAAGAGGTTGACAGCGAAAGAAGCAGCTTGCTAACATTAAACAAAAACAAAAATTGCCGGAAAAACTCAGCAGGTCTGACAGCATCTGTGGAGACAAAGGCAGAGTTAACGTTTCGAGTCCCTATGACTGATTTCCAGCATCCGCAGTATTTTGCTTTCTTCTTAGCTAACATCAAAGGCTGGCTTAACCAGAACTCCAACAATAAGGTCATCCGCTGTTGCGATGATCAAAAAGTTTGGAAGACAATGGTCACCTCCACCACTTGGCATAGCACTTAGACAATTATGACAACAATATTGAGGTCCAGAGGTGTAATGGTGAAACCCCTTGTGACCTGATTTCAACTCCCGGGCAGGCACGGGACAAAGTGGTGTGTGTCTGTTAGGGACTTGAGATGGGCAGGTTCAACCAATCTTAATGGTGGGGTCTCATTAACATATCAGTTGCTATCGGTCAGCTCAGAGTACAAAAATAAAGTGTATGTACTTTACTGATACGTTTTTCAATCATAGTGGTTTGACTGATGTTGAAATACTTCCCAAACTGGTTAAAAATGCACCTAGTTATTCAAATTAAATTAATAGTTTTATCCTATCCTCTTGGTGTTAAGAAAATAACAGCCCAGATTTTGCCATTGAAACAGTCAGCAGCCACCATCATTGCCCTGATAGCAACTTCTGGAGTCCACACATGCAGTTAATACAGAAATTGTTATCAGTGATTCCCTGCTCCTCCATTGAGTATATTGTTGAAGTCCCCACAGGCAGCAATCTTTAGAAATCACTGAACTGACAAAACACTGTAATAACACCGTTAAAAAGCCTGAAAAAGTTATGCCTAGTTAATGAAATGTAACCAGGCCAGGATTTTTCATTGTTTAGGTGGGCTCAAAGCACCAGTAGGGAAACCAACCTCGATCGGCTCCATACCACCATTTTACGTGGGCAGGCCAATTAAGGCCCACCCAGTGTAATGCGCAAGCAGTAGCACTGTGCGGGCGGGGGGGAGGAGGGAGAGTTGGGTCCAGCGCTCTTTTGCACATGCGCATGAAAGAGCACTGCAATATCCCTGAGGCACAGAGCTGCCTCAGGGAGATTGGCGTTTTTAAAAAAAAAATAAATAAAAACAATAAAAATTTAACGAAACATGTCCCCTTATGTTACTGTTTCACATGAGATGGGACATGTTTTTATTTTTTAGGAGAAGTTTTAATATAATCATTATTACCTTTAGGAGACCTCATTCCGCTCATCGACGAGGTTTCCTAAAAAATGTAAAGGCCGATTGGCTTTTTCACCTGCCCACCAACCATTAGATTGGACGAGCAGCATAACATTCATGTTAATTACCTGTTTAATGGCCTTAATAGGCCTATCAATTATTGGCAGGCACGCAGCCGACTCCGGCGCATGCCCACCAAACAAAATATCACAAGTCAGTGTGATGACATCGGGACGCACGCCCGACGTCATCGCACATCATTTTATGTTCCGGCATGTCGGGTCCACTCCCCCCACCTCCACCACCCCTCACCACCCACCACATGCCGAATGGAAAATTCTGTCCCAGGTTTTTAATGGGTTATTAAATCATGACAATCTCTTTGGATCTGGAAAACAAATTTTATAGTTGTGTAATGTCAATTTTTTTCTTTATGATAAAAAATTGCATAGTTTATTTAATATAATAAAAATTAATTTTGTTCATAATTCTAATGTGTATGCCCCAATCTTTATTTCACTCACTGTAAGATTTACAAAATGTAAGGGATAATTATTCCATTTTATTTCATTGTTTGCTGTCTTTGAGAAATCTCAATGTTATTGATGACATCACTGTTGCTGGATGCCTTGTGATCCCCTTGACTTGGCGTTAGATTCCAATGAACTTCAGGCAAGGTGAAATCCACAACACAGAAATTGCTAGAACTTGGTGGGCAGCTTTCTTCAAGGTCAGCAATGAGTGCTATCACTGCCCACAAAATCTGGGCTTACATGATCCATGCCTTTATTACCTGCAGTCACAACTATTTACTGTTCTCCTGGCTGGCCTCCCACCTTCATCCTCCGTAAACTGGAGCTTCATCAAAACTCTGCTGCCCATATCCTAACTTGTACCAAGTCCTGTTCACACATCACCCTGCTCACTATCCTACATTGCCAGACTGGGAGCCAATGGTGTCCATTTTAAAATTCTTCTCTTTGTACTCAAATCCCTCTATGGCCTTGCCCTTGCCTATTTCTGTAATCTTCAGCCTGCGATCTCCACTTCTAACCTCTTGTTGCATCCCCAATTTTAATTACTCCATTACTGGTCAGGCCTTCAGCTGCCAAGGCCTAACTGCTCTACCTTTATACTTATCTATTTAAGCGACTCCTTAAAATTTACCTTTTTGACAAAGTGTTTGTCATATGTTCTAATGCTGCTTTATGTGGCTTAACTCTGTCTAATAACACTGCTGTGAAGCCTCATGAGACATTTTTACTAAGTTAAAGGCATTATATAAGTGCATGTTGTTGCAGTTGATCAGTGCAGTAGGACTGGCATTCTGTGGTGCCAGAGGATAGATCTCCATCTCCACTGTGCCAGAAAACATGGTCATTGGCCATATGAGAAAGAGAAAATAATTGGGAGAGAGTTGGACTTATCCATATCCCCACCTTGGTGTTTCCAAATGTTTGTTCAGCAGCATCACCAGCAAGGGTTTGAGGGCAGCCCCCACTCTATGTTCTTCTAAATTAGTGGATTAAAGGACCAGAAAACAAGAAAGAAATAGAGGAGACGGGGTTGATGGGGGGAGAAATTAGCTTGTATCACACTCCATAAATATAAAAAATCCAGCTAATTTCAATCTAAAGAAATACAATTGCACCAGCAGTGATATGAGAAGCATGTGGTGACAATTAACACCCTGGGTGAATGCTCTAAGCATATAAAGAGTTTTACAACATTGTGATAAGCATTTCTGATTGTGCAATAATAATTCTTGTAATTAAAAAGATATGTGTGTTTAACATTTATATATCACTAGGGCTGTTAAGGGAGTGATTTTGTGCTCGCAAGAATTTTACTGTCTATTCCAAGAGCTCACAAATCCAGATGTAGATTTAACATTGCAGTAAATATGTTACGCTAGTGATCTATAAGCACTGTGTTAACTAGTTATTGGGGTGAATGTACTAAATCTTAGTCAAACTGTAAATTCCCAAATAGCTACAGTCTCTCAATAACCTACAGCAACTAATCTCCCCAGCAGCTACTAATATACACTTGCCAAGAACCATATGGTGATAATACTGCTGAACTGTTTCTTTTATTGCCAGGTAGGCCAAAAGCAAGTCTTGCTTTACATGACAGTAATAGGTTGAACTCTGTGTAGTTCAGTGCAATGTTCCTTTGCATCATAGCAAAGATCATTATAATTCACTTCATAAAGTGACACATTGTTTGTAACCCACTTCATAACATTCTAGTTCCAGGAATAACTAACTCCTCATACTTATAAAGCTCAAACCTTCATCGACTCATTGCATCATCAATGGACAAGATTTACAGCATTATCATCCATCTTGGGTAGGATTTGTTGTGGTTAATGAGATTGGCTTTCTTGATCTATCTGTGTTTAACCTCCTTCCTGCCGATTGCCAGCTTTTTCTTGAATGCAGCACTTGTTTTGTTCCATATTCTTTCAGGGGGTTGACCTCTGTTGGTTTTAATATTTTCATGATTTCCTCTCACATTCACTTGCTGTTCTCCCAGGTTTTGACTGCTTTCCACTGCTTTGATAGGCCCTTTTCCCACAGTTGTGTTTTCTGCTTAACCTCAGACAGACATTCTCCCACTCTCCATCGCCCTCATGGGCAGCAAGTTCCGGGTCATTACCAATCACTGTGTAAAAAATTCTTCCTCAAATTCCCCCTGCATCTCTTACCCAAAACCTTAAATCTGTGTCCCCTTGTCCTTGTACTAACAGCCAATGGGAAGAGTCTTTCCTTGCACACTTCTATCAAATCTCCCCTCAATCTCCTTTGCTCAAAGGAAAATAAGCCCATCTTCTCCAACCTAACATTGTAACTAAAATCTCCCATCCCTAGAATCATTCTGGTAAATCTCCTTTGAAACCTCTCAAGGAAATTCACATCTTTCCTAAATTGTGGTAACCAAAAATGTACAAGGTACATTATAGGCTTAGATATGGTAGACAAAGAAAAAGTCTTCCCGTTAGCTGTTAGTACAAGGACTAGAGGACACAGATTGAAGGTTTTGGGAAGAGATGCAGGGGGAGTGTAAGGAAGAATTTTTTACGCAGTGATTGGTAATGACCTGGAACCTGCTGTCCGCGAGGATGGAAGATTCAGCATATCTTTCCTGATTTTGTACTCATTGCCTCTATTTATGAAGCCTAAGATCTCATTTGCTTTGCTAAGCACTCTCTCAATATGTCCTTGCCAGCTCAAGCATCTTTAGGTCCCTCTGTTCTTCACACTCTTTAGAACTGTGCCATTAAGTGTATATTGCCTCTCCCTATCCCTTCTGCCAAAATGTATCACCTCACACTTCTCTATATCTGTCACTTGTCTGCCCATTCTGCCAGCCTATCTATGTCATGTTGCAGGTGATTTGTATCGTCCTCACCGTATACCACGCCTCCAAAACTGGTATCATCGACAAATTTTGAAATTCTACTCTGCATTCCAAGATCCAAGTCATTTATATATATGAAAACAAGCAGTGGTCCAAGCACTAACCTTGCGGAACACCACTGTCTACCATCCTCCAGTCTGAAAAATAACCATTTACCACAACTCGCTGTTTTCTATCCTTAAGCCATTTTTTTTTAATCCAATTGGACACTGACCCTCCTATTCCATAAGCCTTAATTTTGTTAACCAACAATTTTTGTGCTACTTTATTGGAAGCTTTTTCAAAATCCATATAGATAACATCAACCCCATTCTCTTCATCAATATCCCCTGTTACTTCAACAAAAAACTAAATTAGAATTGAAAGTGCAGTCATTCAGATGAAATGTTAAACTGAGGTCCTCTGTGCCCCCTCAGGTAGATGTAAAGGATCCCATGCCACTACTTAAAATAAGAACAGGAGAGTTCTCCAATGAACATTACTAAAACAGATTCTCTAGTCTTTACCATACAGTTGTTTGTTGGAGTTTGCTGTGTGAAAATTGGTTTGTCATTAACAGTCTTTGGGACATGTTGAAAAACGCTTCATAAATGCAAGTCTTCCTTTCTTTCCACCTTTCATTCCTAATCTACCACTCAGATTAAAGTCATTTCTTCAACATCTCTAATAATGTGTTGAAACGAGTGTGCAGAAGATTCTGATCTAATTGAGGATACCAGAGATAGAACAAGATATAAAAAGTGCTGCACAAAAGGTTAATGGACAAAATTAGGGCTCATGGAGTTAGGGGTAATATATTAGCACGGATAAAAGTTTGGTTAACGGATAGAAAACAGAGAGTGGGCATGTATGGGGCTTTCTCAAGTTGACAGACAGTGAATAGTGGAGTGTTGCAAGGATCAGTGCTGGGACTTGAGCCATTTACAATCTATATTAATGACTTAAATGAAGAGACAGAGTAATGTATCTAAGTTTGCTGATGATACCAAGTTGAGTGGAAAGGTAAACTGTCGAGGGTGGAGGAGTGGGGAGGGTGAGACACAAAGAAGCTGCAAAGTGACATTGACAGGTTAGGTGGGTGGTGTAAGGAACATATCTTTTTATTTCTGTTGGATTGTGAATTAAAGTTACAATGGCTAGAGTTTGAAAGACGTATCCACTGGAACAGAATGAGATGTATATACAATGTTGCAGTCCTGGAACAGGGTGCGACTTGAAAGACAGGATGGTCCCGGAAAGGAGTCCTGGACCAAGAGCGCTGCCTGGCAGCAACGTTTTAATTGGCTCCTGACCAGGTGACCAGGTTTTGTGAGGGCAGTGCAGCAGAATAGCTCTTAGCCTTAAGGGAAAAGGCCTAAAACCTCTCTTTCCTTTGTGTGTAAGATTCCAGTAATTCCACAATAATAGCTAGCTGGCTTTTTCTCCTCATATGTCTATAACCTGCTCTCTCTCTGGAAACCCCTGTCAAGAGGCAAAGGGGAAAATCACTATGATATTGAAAGGCAAGTGCTCAACCAGTGAACTAAATACTGAAAGTGCCGGAAGACCACGTCGTGGCATCAACAAGAACTGAAAGGAATTTGGAAGATATTGATCAAAATCAACCAATCAAACCATGTACTCCGGAATAAGTACTATTGAATTGTTTTATCCTATCCGTAAAATCCATGTTTTTGTGTGTCTTATGTGTCTTGTATGTATGTGCATAGGGATTTAAGAAGGGTAGAGTTTAAGTTATAGAGTTAGAAACTACCAGTTCATATTTCTTTCTTTTGCCACTGGTTAACATCAATTTGTTCAATAAATAGTTATTTACTTATTAAGTTTACAAACTTGGTGTTCATGGCCTGAATCTTCTGGTCGGCATGCAGGGGCGGGCCCCGCTCGCTGACACATAAAATGATGCACAGTGATGTCAGGCATGCATCCTGATGTCACCATGCATCATTCCAATCTTCAGTTTGGCAGGCGTGCACCAAAGTCAGCTGTACGGCTGTCGAACTGTCAAAGGCCTATTAAAGCCATTTAAATAGTAACTGAAATGATTAACAGGATTGCCCATCCAACCTTGAGATTGGCAGGCAGGCGTAGAGCCCAGGCGGCCTTTGCATTTTTCATGGAACCTCATCCATAGGCGGGATGAGGTTTCATGAAGGGTTTATAAATGTAATAAAAATGTTTATTAAAATTCATTGACATGTCCCAGCTCATGTGATACTGTCACATGAGGAGACATGCCTGAATTTTTTTTTCCTTGATTTCAATTTTTCATACCCAAACTAATCTCCCTGAGGCAGCTCTATGCCTCAGTGATTTCTGCGTTCTTACACGCGCATGCGCCAAGGAGTGCAGGCCCTCACTCTCTCTCCCCCCCCCCACCACCAGCACAGGGAGCGCTCAACACTTCCAGATGCACATCATGCTGGGCGGGCCTCAATTGGCCCGCCCATATAAAATGGCGGCATGCAACCAATCGCGGGCGGCCATCAGCTACGCGCCTGCCTGCATCCATTCCCACTCAGCCCCCACAGCGGGGAGAAAATTCTCCCCTATATTCTGTTAACCTAAATTAAACAGTTAGGTAGAATTGGGGCAATCTGGTCATTTGGTCAAACTTTTCACATTTGTCGCAGCTCAGGAAACAGTGGGGCTTGATATTACAGCGCACTATCCCCAGTGAGCTGTGACAGTGGGCAACAAGACGACAGATGGAGTATAATATTGGGAAATGTGAAGTTACTCACTTTGGTCTTAAGGATAATAAAAATATTTTAAAAAGTGAGAAACTTGAAGGTGTTGATGTTTAAAAAAACTTAGCTGCGCTCATACAGGAATGCAGAAAGTTAGCATGCAGGTGCAGCAAGCAATTAGGAAGGCAAATGGCATGATGGCCTTTATTGCAAGGGGATTGGAGTGCCAGAATAAAGAAGTCTTGCTACAATTGTACAGGGTTTTGGTGAGACCATTTCTGAGATACTGTGTGCAGTTTTGGACTCCAAACTTTAGAAAGGATATATCTGCATTAGAGGCAGTACAGCGAAGCTTCACCAAATAGATCCCTGGGATTAGGTCTTTTGATGAGATGCTGAATAAATGGGCTTATATTCACTGGAGTTTAGAAGAATGAGAGAAGATCCAATTGAAACCTACAAAATTCTGAAGGGTGAATGTTGGTTTCCATTGGTCGGGGAATCTAAAACACGGGGTCACAATCTCAGGATAAGGGGCCACTCATCTCGGAGTGAGATGAGGAGAAATTACTTCGCTCAAAAGGTTGTGAATCTCTGGAATTCTCAACCTCATTGAGTTGTGGATGCTCCATTGTTGAATATATTTAAGGCTGGGATAGACAGATTTTTGGTCTCTCGGGGGAATTAAGAGATATGGGGAGCGAGCAGGAAAATGGAGTTGAAGCCCAAGGTCAGCCATGATGGTATTGCAAGGCAGAGCAGTCTTGATGGGCTATGTGGTCTACTCCTGCTCCTATTTCTTATGTTCTTATCATGTTTACCTGTACTGATTCTATCCTGGAAGCAACATAACTCATGCGACTGACAGGTCCCTTGGTCTGTTATTGCAAATCAGAGGCATTAAGTTGAAAACAGCACAGGTGAAAGATTTTCCTGCTGCCCCATAAGTCACAGTGTCTCATCCCTGTGTAGCAAATTTTTGTTAGTTGCGAGCAGAAGATTGTTTTGCTCCCCTATGCTCTTTATTATAGCTCTATCTTTGTGATCATGAAGATAAATCCTTTGTAGAGTTAAGAACATTATTCACTTCATGACATGACTGAAATAAAGAGCGAGTGGTGCAATGATACAGAAATAGAAATAAGAACATAGCACCAAGAGTAGGCCATTCAGCCCTCAAGCTTGCTCTGCTATTCAATTAGGTCATGACTGATCTCCCCAACTCCATTTACATGCCACAGCTTCATATCCCTTGGTACTCTTACCTAATGTAGAATGAAATAATAAATGCAGCTCACGGGCAGCAAAGGTATATTTAGAAAAGACTTTACAAAATTATATCAGCAAAGTGGAGATATTATGCTTAGTAATTTCAAAGGTTTATGCTTCACAAGAAGACAGTTTGTTGGAACAGTATATTTTAAGTTCAGACTCTGGGGATGAAGTGCCTGAGTGAAAACATATTCTGAACAACCTTGTGATAATTTTCCAAGGCATGTGGATAATTTTGGGTTATTAAGACTTTTGTTAGTGTGATTTGGGGAACTTTGAGAGTGAAATTCAAATGTTTTATTTGTCTTCTCCATAGCCAATTTATAGGGGAAATTTTAACAAGATGGAGCGCATGGGTTTAGTTGTGGGTGGAGGGTGTTAAAAAGGCTAAAGTGACAATATTTCAGGAAGGCAGTTCCAACTTGCCAATTTCTACATTTAACTGTAGTGTTTTTGGCTGCTTGTGCATACCCCCTAGAGAGAGAAGTTGGTTGCCTGTTAAGAAAGGTTAATTGCTCAATGAGAGCAATATTTACAATAATTGTGCTGTTCACTGTGTGATCCATGAGTTTATCAAGATTCCTGAACTCACCAGTGAAGCAAGGCAAGAACACAGAAGAAGTTCAGAGGGTCAATCATTCTCAGGGAAGCATGGCATTGCATACTCAGTGTTGACAGCTGCTTTCTTACCTGCTGATGGGAAAGAAATTGTTCACAGTATTTTTCCTGAGTTGACTTTCTTGACTTCGGAGGTTTCTTCTACACTTTGGAGGTTTGATCTCTCAATTCAAGATTGATGTCGCTTATACTGCCTTAGATTGGAGCTCAGATGAGAGCCAAGATGACCAACAACACCAGTTTCCTATTCACGGGCCTGCAGCTCCACAGGAGAGAGAGGAGCAGTGGAGAGACACAGATTGCAAGAGGCAATAGCCACTACAGAGGGTCTATAGACAGGGCTAAGTTTCCTTCACCTGTCCAAACAATAGTGTCACAGGAGGCTCAAGGTGTTGAGTGAGGTGGTGACAGACATCTGCAGCCTTCTGGAAGAAGACATGCTGCCATGATCCACCCATCACCAGTGGCTGTCAAAGTCACCACCGCTCAACATTTTTGCCTCTGTTGGAGACATTTGCTGGGTTTCTCAGTCAGCGGGTGGCATACATATGCATAAGACAGATGACACTCCTCAGAAACTCAAGGAGTGTTGCCCACAATCAATACCAAACCATCACCAGATTTGTCATTACAAACCATTCATGCTGAAGATGTGCTTCAGTACCTCTGCAGATCTGGAGGTGCTCTTCAATATGCACCAGACAGGGTCTCCTGAATGGCCATGGTGTGCTGCATTTTGCACAATATTGTGCAGCAGTGAAGTTTGATTTGCAGGAGGACAAAGTCAGAGTTCAAGTCCCCTTTAAAGGATCCTGAGGAAGAGGATGAAAAAGGTGGAGGAAGAATAGGAGGAGAAAGGTGATGAGGACAATATACCATCATCTGTGCAATGCTCTGATTGTTGTGAAGTTCTTTTGCGTTCCACCAGTGGACCCATCTAATAACTAAATGCAACAGCCATCTTTCACAACACCCCCACCAAAGAACCAACCCAATGCCGTGACGCAAAGCAGCCCTGCAAATAACCACCACTTTCTCATCCCCATTTGCTATCATCAGTTCAAATCTGCCCATTCATCATCAAGCAACTTAAAATGCCACTTGCAGCCAAAAACCGAGAATGGGCAAGACAGGGAAGTGGCACAAAGGAATAATGTTTATGTGCTTCAAGTAAAGAACAGAAACTTAGAAACTTCAAATCTCACCATGGCAGCTTGTGGAATTTAAATTCAATTAATAAATCTGGAATATAAAGTTCATCTCAGCTTGACCATGAAACTATCATCGATTGTTGTAAAACCCCATCTTGTTCACTAATGTCCCAGTCTGGATTATATGTGACTACAGCTCCACAGTAATGTGGTTGACTCTTAACTGCCCTTTGAAATGGCCAAGCAAGCCACTCACTTCAAAGGCAATTAAGGAAGGGCGACAAATGTTGGCCTTCCCATTGACACCTATGAAACGAATGAAACGAAACAGGACACCTATGTACAACTACAGATATTTATTTTTCCTTTCTCCAGTACATCTATGTGGAAAGGTAGAGGAAAGCTGCTCAGATCCCTGTTCTGATTGCCGAGATACCCTCGGCGGACAACCTCAGGGCGCTGGAACCTGTGTGGCCCACCAAAGACTGCTCCGCCTGCATCTGTGCATGGCAAATTTGGCCATTGGGAGGTGAGGCAGCACATTGGCTACCAACTTAGTGGGAGAGCAACAGGTGAAATGTGAAAGCATTTTGAGTGGAGTCTCTACTTTCATGTCCCCACATGCCATCATCCAACTAATGAGACAGCTGTTTTTCATTGCAACCATTGTGCTGAAGCACACTTTGCTGCAGATCAGTGGATACAGTGCTAAAAGACAAAAGATAGGGTATTGTACATCCTATTTAAGATGGCATCCAGAGTCCTTTAGAGTGTCCTTATTATTGAACTAGATTATCTTCTCAGTGCTATCGAGTCTTGGGGCGGAATCGTCCATGGTCACTGGCATCCAGCATGTTCGGCAGCATGAGCAAACCAGTTTGCGATTGTTGGTCAGCCCGTCGAGCTGCATTACCCACCATTGGACGTCAGGAACCTCACTGTAATACATCTGCATATCATTATAATGCTAGCCCACTGGGCTCATCCCCCCCATATTGAATCTTCCACCCACGTGATTGCATGTTTCACAACTGCACATAAGTGACGTGCACCTGATGAGCTGCACTTCGCTCGGGACTTCCAGGTTTGTTTGCCTATCTTGCTTCGGGCAGCACTCTCAGTCATCAGTGCCAGGCTTTGCAGTCAGCACCATATCACTTTTACGGGGCTCATGGGCAGGGGGCTCTACCTACCAGACCAGCCATAAGGCGGGGGTGGCATTTCAATGGCTGCAGGGATAGGGCTTGCTTGGGGAAGGGGGAGAAGTGGCCTCAGGCAAGGGAAGAGGCTGCAGGGTGAGGGCTGTACTGGGGAAGGGGGTTTTCCAGAATTTGAAATGGGGGCACAAGTTGATCTGTGCAAGTGGCCTCAAGATAGTGAGGGCTAAGGAGGTCATCTCCAGAGCAGATGAGGCCAGATGAAAATATGAGGGTGCATGTGAGAGAGTGAGTGGTAATGTCCCTTGAGCTGGCAGTGAGTGAGATACCAGTGAATGTGTAATGGGCTTGAATGTGTGAGTTTATAGTAATGAGATGGTTGCCTTACCCTGGTCGCACAGATGAGATCATTCCTCCTCTATCTGTATTGGATGGCCAACCTCTTCTGTGCAGCATTGACACTGATCACCACTGCCATTGCCGACCAAGCTGGAATGGTAATGTTGCTGCCCTTCCTGTGGCCAGAGCCGGGGTAGAGGATGTTATGGCAGGCCTCCGCAGCATCCAAAAGGCACACAAGGGATTCGTCACTAAACCTGGGGCTGCAGTCTTCTTGCCTTTCAGGGCCATGTCTTATTTGCAGCAGTCCTGGGCTGAAAGCACTGAAAGGTGTGAATGTGGCTGCACTTTAACTGAAGCACCCAGCACGATGAAGCAGCGAGGCGACAGCGTGGCAGGCAAATCGGAGTCCATCCACCATCAAAATGGCATATTTCCTGAGAATGCATAATTAATGTGGCAGGTTTGGAACGATATGGCATGAGAAGCCGCCATTGTGGAACCTAGTGCAGATCTGGAACGATTCTACCCTTGGTCAACACTGGTGTTTAATGATTTCCCAGTTTTATTAATTTTGAATTGAAGGGTTATAGATAAATTAGATTTGTATATTTAACTCTATCTATCTGGCTTGGTTCTATATCCTTTAATATCCTTGTCCCTCTGAATCTGTAAATCTCAGTTTTGAAATTTTTAATTGATTCCCAGCCTCAGCAGCTATTTGTGGGGGAGAGTTCTACATTTCCACTATAATTTCTGTAAAGAATTGCTTCCTGACATCACCCCAAATGGCTTAGCTCTAATTTAAAGCTCATCCCCTCTTGTATTGGAGGCCCTGCCAGAGGAAACAGTTTCTCCCTCTTCATCCTATTAAATCTTTTGATCGTTTTAAACACCTCAGTTAGATCACTTCTTAATCTTCTATACTTGACATGATACAAGCCTAGTCTATGCAACCTGCCCTCATAGTTCGAGATGAGCTGCAGCAGGAGCAGGATCAGAAAATGCAGCTCACCGGTCTCACCTTCAAAATGGACTGGGCCTCTCATGGGCAGGAACGGTTGGATGTATTCTACCTGTTCCATGCCTGGAATTGAAACGTACCCCTGCACTTTAGAGCAGGGTTCATTGGACAGTGATCATTCTAACTGATTTTTCCCCCCCTTCTCTTGCCGAGGAGCACAGAGGCTAAATGTAACACCCCCAGCAACTATCCAAGCTGATTTCAACACAGACCATGGACTAAAACTGGGACTCAACTGGTTGTGTATGGCTCAGTTGCACTTAATCATTGAGTAAGCTTCATTTCTGAACAGTAGATGCTTAGTTTTCTGGACACACTGGAACTAAATGATATAATTTTTAGAATAGTCATAAATCTTGTGTCAAGATATAAAAAATGTTGAAAGCATGCATCATATACATTAAATGTCCAGATCTAGGCAAGAAACTAGTTAAAGTGCACAAGAGCAAACACTAAACTGATGTACAATGCTATGCATGACTGCAAAAATGGGTGTAGTTTGGAAAATCCTTTATGATACAAAAAATCCTTAATGAAATGTCCTCAACTTGTAGCAAGGTAAGTCTAAAATTGTGCAGTGTGTTCTATATTTTTTGACAAAAGCAATTTGGAATTGTTAGAATAAATTGAATTTCTGTAGTGCCTTTCATGACCCCCAAAGCGCTTTGCAGCCAATTAAGTACTTTTGACGTTAGCGACTCTTGCAATGTTAGGGAAATAGTTAATTCATGCACAACAAGATAACACAAACATCAATGAGATACATGATGAGATAATCTGTTTCAGAGCTGATAGTTGAGGGATAAAGCTATTTATCCCCCTTTGCTGCATATCCCTCCCTAACCTTATTGATCAGTCTTAATCTTGAAATTTCAGTTGACCCAGCTCCACAGTCTTGTCGGGGGGGGGGGGTGAGAATTACAGATTTCAACTACATTTCATGTGAAAAAAATAATGCTTCCTGAGTGAATAATGCTCTAAGTTTAAAATTATGATCTCCGTGCTTTGGATTACCTCACCAGAGAAATTGATCCTCTGGGCCCAATTTTCCCAGCCTAACCTGAGGTTGACATGCATTGGACTGGCTTAAAAGATGGCAGGCAGAACACAGATCAGGGATTCTCAATACTGGTACTTTTTATTGGCACAGGATAGGGAGGGTCAGGGGGAGATGGATGGTGACACAGAAGCTCGTATGCTACTATTCGATTGTCATTGGAGCCATTGTGGAAGTGGGAATTTCAGATTCCTTGGTAGGTGACGTAAATCACACCACCACAGAGGTGTTATGAACCACAGTTTGGAAGCAAGAGCCATATGAAAGGTAAGTACAAAATGTGTTGCCGACATCACATGTCATTATGAAATACTGTCACATAAATTATATCTGTTTTTATGAGTGAGTGATAATAGGGCTTAGATTTGAAATAACGTGGCTGCCAGATTGTTACTTCTGACAACTGGAAAGCTGTAAAGAGAAAGAACAGCATTGTGGAAGTGGAAAAGTCTTCCGATGCATTAGAGTATATTATCCAGTGGATAAAATGCTATTCTACATTATACAAGTTTGAAATCCAGATCTGATTGTGTGAAAGACCCCCTTTGTTTTTATTTGAATGCATTGGTGATGGTTTGAGAGGGGTACGGGGGTGAGGCAAAGGAAAGGTGGTGAGGCACCATATGGGGGTGAGGGGGGTCATGGGGGGGGGTGTGGTGAAGGCTAATATAGGGGAGGGGTAGGGGTGAGGGGGTGAAGATTACATGGGCCTCACACTGATCTCCAGAATTGGGCTAAGGTCTCAGCAAATGGAGCAAGCCTTTTAACCTGGCTACCTCATTGGCTTGCATCCATCTCTGTTTCCTGAATCCAGGCCATCCCTGCCTCCCCTTGGTGAAATACTGTCTAGTAGGAGGTGGGATTGCACTCCAAAGATGAAAATCTGGCCCTCTGTATCTACTCTATTGAATACCATTAGCATTTCAAAAGCTCACAATTTATAGCTATATTTTTATTGTTCCATTTGTTACCTTACATCAAAGTATTATAAACAATTTCAAGGGATCGCAACCACTAATCATAACTTATCTCTCTCACCAAACTCACTCTTATCTTGTCACTGTATTCAGGATACAATACACTTGATGAAATATACTAGGCTGATGTTGAAATGAATGGGGGATATTAAACAATGGGTGGGTCAACTCCTGGCAAACCTTATTCAAGAATGAAGAAGTTAGCAATCTTAGAAATTACCAAGACTTCGACATCTTTCTGGACTGTGATGCTATTCTGATAGTTGCATTCAGTTCATTACTTTTGCTACAAAATAATACCCTTTGAAAGCCTCCCTCAACAGAATAAGCAAAACTTCTGACTCTTGGCTTGACCAAGGAGTTCTGACAACGAAACTCAGAATGCATAGTTCTTAAGAATGTATAGGTTTAGGACAATGAACTGCAGAAATAATTCGAAGTATTCCTGAACAGTTTTATTCTTCTTTCAGAAGAAAAAAATAGACAGAATGGTCCCTATGTTTATGGGAAGAAGGGGAGAGAACAAAGTTTTGGATGTTTTGCATTCAGGAAATCTGGAAGAAAGGATTTTTCTCAGATCCTGCTGAATTTAATGGCATGCCTGATTAATATTTTTTTGTCTCTGTTTCGCAGACAGCCAGACAATAAGGCCTTTGCACCAGGCTGCAGCCAGAAACAAAGAGAAGGGAGGGATGGATCTAAAAGACTGGTGGGGTGCAGAGATCAGAAGCTGGAGGAGGAGTAGATCAGCGACCAAGTGTGGCTGATTGGAAGGCTGTGTCATGGGGAGATTGTCGCTTGGGGGAATGTTATGGCTTGAATCAGGGGGTGGGCTTTGCAAATCGGAGAGCAGGAAGTGGAAGGGTCAGCTGATCTTAGCAGTGGTTCACAGATAGGCGTGGGGGTCCAATAAGAAGAACTCCTGACCTACAAGCACTGCTGGAAAGAAACTTACCCCCACGGCCTGCAATCTCACTTTCCTTTATCTGCTGGGTTTCCTGAGGTCAGTGTTAGTCCTAACATGAACAAAAATGTGAGGCATGCAGCTTCACTAAAATATTTAACTGAGTGGCCCAGGCCCACCTCCTAGGAACAGGTTGTTGCCGCACCCTCCCTCCCCAACCCCATTGTCCCTTTCCATCCTGTCTCTGTTAAAACTGGAAGTGGATGGGTTCAGGTTTTAGGTTCAAGATTTTGAAAGTTTTGACATCCCAACTGACCCAAATTTACCTGTTTTGGGAGTTAAATCTCTTCCCAGTGCATCAAAATCAAAGCTTCAAGCTGCACTTTTAATTATTGGAAGTAATGTTGCTTCTTCTTGGAATTTTCAGTTTTGATGGGCCTTAACACTTTCAAATGACCATAGTCCTTATACACTATTATGAATGCTGGACTTTACAAGGTGGCAATGTTTTAAAATGTCTCCTTTAACTTAAGATGAAACAGAATGCTCTGAATAGGAATATGGTAAAGTCATACTGAAAATCTCTGCCCATAAATAGGCCTATGTCATCTGGCTACCTTGGGAGAGAAACTCAAACATAAACCTATTGAAATATCAATTGACAGTTTCTACACCTTTCCACAATACCTCAGAGTAAAGTGACAGAGAGAGAGAGAGAGAGAGAGAAGGCAGATGCTGCTGTCTGGGGAAGAAACGAAGCTACTGCTGTGAGAGTAGGGCGAACTGTTTTGGTGTTAACAACCAAACAGGATGCTTGTGAAAGTAGCTTTACTGTTCAAAAGGAAGCGGACAGAAACAATGTGACTTTTGGAGATTTAAGGAACAAGGAATTGCCTAGGTGGGCCTTGCTGATGAAAATTGGATCTGGTATACTCAGGCTGAGTGGAATGATTTTCAAAGAACACTGGTTTTGACCTAATGTAGCAAGGAGAAGTGAGCTTGTTGGAAAGCTGGGAGTAAATAACCTGAGACTTATTCTTGCAATGCCACACATTGGCCAGAAGCACAGGGCACAGGAAAAGGGATTGTAAAGAATATCTTGATTGCGTTAATTAGTTAATGATAAAATACCAATTGTCGGGCGGCTAAGACCTCACTCTATGGGTAGAATTGTCCCAGATTTGCACTAACTGCAGTTGCAGGCAGGAAAAAGGACGTTTTACCGGCTAGCTGCAATGGCAGGTTTTTTGCGCCACATCATCCCAATCCCACTTCATTCATCACACATTCCTGGGAAACATGCCATTTCACTGGTGGGCAGCCTCTGATTCGCCCACCACACCGTCACCTCCATGCTTCCTCATGCCGGGTGCCATATTTAAAGTGGAGCTGCATTCATATCTCTGAGGTCTTCCAGCCCAGGACCGCTGCACAGAAGACATAGCCCTGAAAGACAAGAAGATTCCGGCCCCCGATTCAGTAATGCATCCCTAGAATAGCTTTTGGACAACGTTACAGCCCACTGCGAAGTCCTCTGCCCCTGTTCTGGCCGTAGGAAGCCCATCAATGTCACCACACTGGGGTGGCAGTGGTGGTCAGTGCCAATGCTGCACAGAAGTAGTTCACCATCCAGTGGAGAAAGAAGATGAATGATCTCATCCGTGCCGCCAGGGTAAAGCAAGCATCTCATCACTCTGAACACACTCTCAAGGCCATCACACATTCAATGGCATGTCACTCACTGCCAGCTCAAGGGACATCACCACTCACTCTCACACATACACCATCATTTCTTCATCTGGACTTATTTCCTCTAGAGATTGCCTCCTCAGCCCTCACCCTCTCGAGGCCATTTACACAGATCAACATGTGTCCCTACACACATCCTGGGATACCCCCATTCCCCAGTAATGCCTTAGCCCTGCAGCCTTTTCCCTTGCCAGAGGTGATTTCTCCCCCTTCCCCAAGCAAGCCCTGGCCCCGCACCCATTGAAAAGCCACCCCGCCTTACAGCTGGTCTGGTAGATACAGACATGCACAGTTGTGAAACACATTGGCGTGCAATCACGCCAACGTGCCCAGATGATCCAGCATGGGGGGATGATTCTGGTGAGCTGGGCTTATAATGATATGCAAATGTATTACAATGAAGTTCCTGACGTGCGGCAGTGGGAAACATGGTCTGCCATTAATGGGCTGAGCGGACAATTGCAGACTGGTTTCATGATGTCGTGAAACCGATTTTTGTTCTTCCAGCCATACAGTCCGCTCGCGCCCGCCATGATGCCCGATGCCAGAGGGCACAGAAAATTCTGCCCTATATTTTTATAAAATACATAAATATCAGCATGGCTAATTTATAAAATCTTTAAAACTGGACAAAGGCTTTAAAATGACTGAAGCCATGACTCGCTATGACTCACACAAAAGGAATTTCTGACCTTCAGAACAGCAGCAGCCTTGTTATCTCTAAAGAGGCACTAATGCCCCTGTGACTGTAGAGGTCAAATCCTAAAGAATTGTATCAAGGCATGACCAGAGCTCTGTTTCAGGTTTGAAGTTCCGGCCTCCATCTATACTGTTTCTATTGGAACTTCTGAACATCTGTACCAGCGCCATGTAAGACTAAATCATCTCTATGTGCCTATCCTATCATGGAAGTCATCTCTATTGCAAAAGTGAATTACCCAGCATCCATCTTCAACTGACCAACATTGAGAAAGAATACACCACTGGGCTTTGATTCTGGACTCTGGACTCAAGTGAAACAATAATTTTTATTTTGTCTGTGGTCTTTGTCCTGTACCTTTTTCTGTTCTCTATCCCACCTTTATTGGATGAATGGAAAGGAAGCCACATTGCACCCGTCCTGTCACATTTGAGTGTGTGCAAATAAATTAACCCTTTTAGTTCATCGTATCCCAAGCCTGCTGTGGGGTTATTAATAGAAAATTGGATCACACCAAAACTGAGGAGTTGAGAAAAATACACCATCACATATAAAGGGGGAAATCAAGGACCAAAAACAGCATTCTGTTTATGGACAGGTGGTGTGAGGAGAAATCAGGAATGTTTAAATTAAACCCCCTCCTGTCTGTCACACTATTCTTTAGTTTGGTGTATTAATTTGACAAATAATGTTTGATCTATGTTGATTTTAGTTTGTTTACTACAGTAAAAGTCTTAAAACATGAAATCTTGTTCTTCGGTTACTTCTGTCAGTCACTGGGAAACTCATCTCTTTTTAAAAATTATTGGTCTCTGTGGAGATCATAACAACACACAGAACACAAAAATTATTTGCCAGGTGCATATACTGCCATTCCTGCCTACCTCAATTCTAAATTTCAGAATGATATCATTGTTACACTGTGAGGTGAAAGCAGTTCCACAAATTCTGTTCGCTTACATCATCTGAAGCTGCAACTGGCTAAAAATGTTAATATTTTCCCAAAGGACCGTGTCATCAGATAGAACTCTACTTACAGCATGACTGAGCATGTGAGCTGCAAAGTTGCCTGGGAAAGTCGACAATCAAGGTTTTGTGAAGTAAACATGGACAATTCTTGACTTTAAAAAATATATAATCTGTGTTCAAGTAGCATTACAAGCTGAGATTATAATGCTGAATGACAGTACTGCTTATTAAAGAAAATTGACCTATTTTCCAGTATAGAGGCAGCATAGTTAAACCTCCCACATCCGACCTTTTTATTGATATTTAGATACAAGAGGCAGTGGGGAAAACTTCTGCACATTAACCCATTCCTAAGGGAAATAGACAAGAAAGCCGTTAAAGTGTAAAGTACACTGTAAGATGCCAAAAGAATACTAATGAGATCAAAGTAACATGGAGTATTTAGATAACTGTTGAAAAAGATTACATGAAAATAAGTCTATTTTTACCTTAAAATTCCATTAAAATCATTTTGATGCATGTTATGTGCTTTAATGTTATTCATGGTTTTGGTCTTTTCCTTTGTATAAATCATGTTTTCCTTACAAGCTGGGCCTGGGATCCTGTGAAAAGTGAGCCCTCATATGTTATAGGCTCTATACAGCCAAATCTTGCTGCCCAGATTGCGGTTGTAAGTGGTTCTCTTTAAAATAAGGCAGTACCTGGATTGTAACATACAGGAGTAAATTGTGTTTACAAATAAAATATTGAAATCAAAATCTTCTTTCAATAAGGCTGGGTTCAGCTTTAATTATTAGTGAAGATAAAGGATTGTTTCATGGGCAGAATTTTCCGGCTGACTTGCGGGTGGTGGAGCCCATGCGTCAGCGCTTAAAATGTTGCGCGCTGACGTCGCATGAGCGTGCCGTCAGCGCGTGGCATCACAAAATTTCAGTCGGCAGGCACGCTCAGCAGCGGGGCGTTCACCCGCCATTAATTGAAGGGCTCGTTAAGGCCCTTAACTTGCCAATTGTCCAGGATTTTGAGGGGCCGGGTGAAATTCGGGTCGGTGCAGGCGAGTAGGAGATTTTTAAGAAAAGTCATGCAATGTCAGCATATGTGGACTCAGAGAGGTTGTTCACGTTTTACACAAAGTTTTAATTGCTGAAAGTGTTTAAAAGTTGTCTGTGTTATTGTTAGCAGTTCTCATCGATTTCCAAGAGCTTCTTGTGTATCTTGAAACCACTCTGCAGACAGTAATCTTTCTCGGGCCTACAGCTTTCCGGAGGCCTCCATTTAGCCTGGGGATATGGGTTTGGACCTCTCCATTGGAGGCAGCTCCCCTGAGGAGGAAGGGAGGGATAGAATAAGGAGGAGGCTAGGACAGGACAATCAGCCTCCAGGGGAACCACCTTTGGGAGGCCAGGCGCAGGCACAAGGGGCACAGGGCCAAGAGGTTGTCCAACGTGCAAGGTGCCATAGAAGATACCATTATCCTGCTGCCAGGATATACAGGTGGTGAAGCAGCTACCTCAATATGATTGAGGTGCAGTGCCAAAGGAGGTTCCAACTCTCAAAGGAGACAGTCAACAATATCTGTCAGATGATTGGCCCTGAGATCTCCCCTAACTGTGTGGGTGGACACTCCATGCCAGCAGCTCTGAAGCTCATAGTTGCCCTCCACTTCCATGCTTCTGGCTCCTTCCAGGGCTCGGTGGGTGATTTTTGCAGTGTCTCCCAATCAGCTGTCCACACTTGTGTCAAGCAGGTCACAGACGCTATGTTCAGATGGGTATCCATCTTCATCCACTTCCACTGCGACCAGGCAAGTCAGGCACAGCGAGCCAGAGGCTTTGCGGCCATTGCTGGCTTCCCCAAGTGTCCAGGGTGCAATAGACTGCACACATGTGGCCATCAAGTTGCCAGTAGGTGAGCCCGGTGCCTTCATCAACAGGAAGTGATTCCACTCCATGAACGTGCAGGTAGTATGTGATCACAGGATGCAGATTTTACAAGTCTGTGCAAGGTACCCAGGCAGCTCCCAGGACGCCTACATCCTCAGGCACTTCCAGGTGCCGGGGCTCTTCAGTGCTCCAGCTCGGTTGGATGGATGGCTGCTGGGTGACAAGGGCTATCTCCTGCGAAGGTGGCTCATGGTGCCACTACGCCGTCCAAGAACAGAAGTTGAGCATTGGTACAATAGGAACCAAAGTACCACAAGGGCTGTGGTGGAGAGAGCCATCGGTCTTCTCAAGATGCGCTTCCGTTGCCTGGACCGCCCAGGGGGCGCACTCCAGTACCCCCCAGATCACATCTCACTGATAGTGGTAGTCTGCTGCGTCCTGCACAATCTTGCACTGAAAAAGGGGGATGCAGTTGACGATGAAGACCTTGATGCCCTGGATGAGGCTGCACATGATGAATCCAGCAGTGCCTCAGAGAATGAGGAAGTACAGGGTGATGATGAGGGGCAGAACGATGACCTGCATTTACACCAAGGAGACAGGGACACCCGCGAAAATTTAATCCAAAGAACATGTTAGACCACGGTGATAGTGATCACAAATGGGATAAGGTGACTTTGGAAGGTGGTGGAGATACGATTCCTCAAGGGAACGAGGGTCCCTTCTGTATGACCCACACGTCAGAATGTCTCAGTCTGTGAATGAGCATTGTTTCAGCATTAACAATTGCAGCAATCATCAGTGGTTTGGATGGTGGGCAGACAGAGTGGATGGGACTGTGGACCTCAAATACCTGGCCGCTGGACCCCAGCCTTGCCGCCCCCGGCCACCCTGGCCTCCTGCCTCCTGCCCAGCTCCATGGCCTGCTCTTCAAAAGGCAAGAGGTGCTGCAGGAGGGCGCACCCACCTCCAGTCCTCTGGAGCTCCCAGGCATTGTGGTGACTTTTTGCCTGCAAAACAGAGAAGAGGATTTATTGGGACTTCTCGCTCATGTAGACTGCACACGCACGCCGCACCCCAACCACAGTGGCCCATCTGAGGCCTCCAGCGGCTCCTGTCCAAACTACTGGTGATCAGTCCCCAGAAGATAGTACGGCTGGTCCCAACCCCCTCCCCCAACGGCCACCTTGGACAAATTTGGCGTCCATCACTTTGAATATTACATGGCTCTTAGCGCTCATGGCAAGGGGGCACAACTAGGTGCAGTGCCGATGCCAGCAGATGGCACTTGCACAAAACACCTGGAGGCACCCCTTGCACCATCTCATTCCCATCAATATGACGTGTTGGAGTTCTGAGTACGTGTCTGGCGGCCTCCCCTGCAGGTTGCCCCCAGACTACTCAAATGCCACAAACACCAACATATGCTGCGGGGAGAACCCTTCTTCTTCTCAACCACTAAGGCTGATGTAAGCATGGTCAGTACCCATTTGCCCACCCAGCGACAGATGCCCTATGCAGTAAGCACAGCAAGACATGGTGGGAGGCTCAAAGGCTAAGGCTGCCTTCTGGGTCAAATGGCCAAGACAGACACGGTACTCACCCATCCAGAGCACAGCAAATCATTGAATCTTTTCCTGCACTGGGTGCCAGTGTGCTGCACATCATCATGGATGCTTACACCGTCACCCACCTCCTCCCACGCCTGGCTGGTGACATGGGGGGGGCCCTCCTCCTCTTATCCTTAGGATACAGAAGGTGCCGACGGATGGCCACCTCTTGCAGAAGGACAGCAAGGCATGCATCTGAAAATCGGGGGACACAGAGGCTGGCCTCTCCTGCAGCCTGCCTCCCTCCTCCTGCTCATGCTGCTGTCCACTCAGACCTCCTTCCCTCTCTCCACAAGTGGCCATGGTGCACTGCCTCAAGCAGGCTGCCAGGCCACTCTTTATACAGACTGCCGATTCCCCACTGGAACCGGCAGTCAGAGGCCACCCGTCCCCGTGACTATTTTCCTGTTCTCCACGGGAGTTGCTGACCCACTGGATGGGCCTTAATTGGCCCACCCGTGGAAAATGGCGGCGCGGCCCATTTCTCCAGCTGCAATCGGCAGCCCACCCGACCGACAAATGGAAAATTCTGGCCCATGTGTTTTTTAAGCTACAGCAAGATCTCACGTCACAAAAAATTAAGAAAAAATATCTTCTCTTCCAAAAGAAATTGCAAATAGAATAAATGAAATAATCCCTTTGTTACTTATTGATTTATTGAATCCTAAATTTTTTTTCAAACATGAAAGAAAAATGTAACATTCCACAAATATAAAATTCACTTTTTAGGGTGTTTTGCAGTAATTATAATTTGGAACATAATTAAAAATGCAATAACACCTCATTCAATGAGGTGTGATCTTTTTATAAAGGTTTTTAACAGTGAGACTAAGGCCTCAATTTTCATGCAGATGGAGAGGCTCTCCGTCTTCGCAAAAATAGCTGTGGAGGTCCAGATCCAGAAGCCCCATCCACGGATCTGTCCTCCACCATTTTTGCAGGTGGGGAGAATAGGGGTGGATCACACTTTACACATCCATGGTTCATATAATACACATATTAAAATACAGCTGCCTTCAGGCTGATCTGATTTTGGCTAGTGGGTTGCCCCAAACTTGTGCATTTTGGGCCTGGTAGGAGAAAGTTTAAAGTTAGGGGAGTTATTTGGAGAGGTAGGGTACCCTTTTGGATGTGGTCCTAGGACATCTTTGGAAGAGGTAAGGTGCCCCTTAGAAGAGGTAAGGTGCCCCTTAGAAGAGGTAAGGTGCCCTTTTGGATTGTTAAAAGTGGACATGAATGTGCATAAAAAGTGGATAAGCTCTTTGGAGCTCTCAAGCTCATTGGAACTGTCAAATTGAATTGACAAATAAAACTGTCAAATGGAACGGTCAAGCTGTCAAGGGAGTTAAACCTCCTTCCATATACATACTTGAAAAAAATGTCTTCAGTTGAACAAAAAAATCAGTTCTTGCTATTTCATTCTGTCTGTTGACATTAGCTTGAAGGCTAGCATTATAGGGTTAATGCTGCATGACTGATTACACAACCTATCATTATCACAGTGGGGCCTCTCAGTTCACAGTTTGACAGCTCCAAGTGCTTATCAAGTCCTTCAAGTAGGTCTATGAATATGAATGCTTGTTGTTATAAGGGATTAAGAATTTTAAGGCAATTAAAACTAGTGCATGGCCTTTTATCAGAGAGTTTCCTTTCATTCATGAATTCATCAATAGACACTGAGGAACTTTATTTAATCTCAGCATGGGTACTGAGGTCTGCCCATAATAGACACTGGGTGAGTTGGCATTGAGGCTGTAATGGCAAAGGGTGGTGGCTGGGGCTCATGAGTTGGCAGGAATTGGCACTATATTGTCACTAAGTTGGTATATTGGAGGACATGAGGGACCATGGGGGTGGGTAGAGGGGCATAGGTTGGCATGGATGGGGCATGGGAAGTGTGTAGGAAGGGTGTGGGAGTGTGAGGGTTGAGTGATCTTTTTTGTCCCATTTTTTTTCAGAGCTGAGACAAAGTGCCAGACCACCAAAGTGGGCCTTTCTGCCCCGCCCACCTCTAAACCTGGCAACCCCTGTGCTGTCCCCGCACTCTTTCTGGGATGCCCGCCAGGACTCCCATTTCACTCTGCTCCCCAAAAAAGAAATCAGAAGTTCTGGGGCACTTTTTCCCCAGGTCGAGTTTGCAGAGCCAGGAATTGTCCCAACTCAGTGTCCCTGACTCAGAATCGAAAATTCAGGCCTAATAATGTAAAAGTGGAATTTTCCATCAATTCACTGATTGTGTAAGAAGTACAGTTTGGACAAACTTCAACAGTGAACCCTCTGGAGAAGTGTAGGGTCACGAACAGCAACTTTTGAATTTCTGCATTATTCTGTGGATGTACAGACCCGATCAGTTTCAGTGGAGTAATGACAGTGAACCCTGACAGTTTCACCATCATTACTGCCAAAATATCCAGGCCAATATTTTGTACCGTGTGTCTGAGTACACAAAGTAATGCACTGAGGTTACACAAATTCATTTCACGTGAAAAGAAAGACTTTCATTCTGTCAGTCTGGGCTAGATTTGAGTACAAGTCCACAGGTGAAAACACAGTGCCCAAACCCACCACACTATCCATCCTTCATGGCAGTGATATTTATAGCAAACATGGCAGCACAAATTTTTTTCTGGAATGTAACTTTTTTTTTTAACTGTCAGAACAATGGATGTATCATAGGAAAAGAAATTTCTACATTAAATCCTACATTCAAATTCTCTCACATTTGGCTTAAGTATTAGAATGCCATTTTACTTGTACTAAAGGTCTACACTTTCATTGAAAAAAAGGCTTACATTTACATAGTGTCTTTCACAACCTCAGAACATCCCAAAGCACTTTAGAAGCAATGAAGTACTGTTTGAAGTGAAGCCACTGTTTTAAAGTCGGAAACATTGCAACCAATTTGCACACAGCAAGTTCCCACAGACAGCAGTATCATAATGACCAAATAATCTGTTTTAGTAATGTTGGTTAAGGGATAAACATTGGCCAGGAGAGAACTCCCTTGCTCTTTGAAATAGTGCCAATGGGTATTTTATATTCCCTTGAGAGGACACATTTAGTTTAGTCTCAATTTGGTTTAAATGGAATACAGCTGAAGCTCATATATAATGCCAGTTACATCATTTGTTTCCAGTCAAAGTAGCTATAACTCCATGTGTTAACCCATTGCTTTATGCAATGAGCAGTAAATACTCAAAGCCCATCACTGGACTGCTGAGAATGGAGTTGGTGGCTGAAGTATGGAGTGGCAGGCACTTCTGGTTGACCTTCACTTACATTATTTTGTAATATTTTTCTTGATTCATAGAGCAGGAAATCCAAACCAGTTCAATAATAGGATAACATGGGTAAATTTAAAGGAACAGGTTGGAGCAAAGGTCTCCCCTTCCTTACAAAAAACAGAGTGCAGATTGCAAGTAGAGTGAGCTGACATGAATTTGGTGAGTGGGGAGTTTTAAGTGTCAATATCTTTCTAAAAATCTGGTCTTCAGTTAACATTTAATTGGCATTTACTTAAAATAAGTTAATAAAGGCAAGTGAGTTTCTTCCAGCCTTTGGCATGGATTAACAAGCTCTACTGGAAAGCAGCTGATCAGTTAATTAGCTAACTGGTCCAATCTAGTTGCTGTAATTTTGACAAAGAGTGTAAATATGGAGGTCTGGGTGCAGATTTACAGAGTGCAGATTGTAAGGAGAGTGAGCTAATATAAGTTTGGTGAGTTGGGAAAAAGGGGTTGCTCCTTTTTTCTTACTTTGATGCAGTGAAAGGAGCTGGTTGGTGAGTAACTGATAAACCAATTAGGAATTAAGAAACATATAACTCTTAGTTGTGAGTGGCACTAGTGTTTAATAAACACAGTAAATTGTAGTATTTAGATTTGTAGGAAACTAGGAAAAGGTGGAGGTGTGGCTCTATTAATTAATAATCGTATTAGCACTACAGAAAGGGGTGACCTAAGGGTTCAGGTGACCAGGATGTAGAAGTGGTTTGGGTAGAGATGAGAAATGATAAAAGCAAGAAGTCACTTGTGGGAGTGGTGTACAGGCCCCCTAACCACATGGTAGGATGGGGTATAAAGGAAGAAATAATGGGAGCTTGTCAGAAAGGTACAGTGATAATCATGGGGGATTAAAATCCCTCATACTTTCCACATCCACCCTGTCAAGACCCCTCAGGATCTTATATGTTTCAATCAAGTTGCTTCTTAACTCTTCAAAATTCCAGCGGATACAAACCTAGCCTGTCCAACCTTTCCTCATAAGACAACCCTGCCCATTGTGCGTATTAGTCTAGTAAGCCTTCTCTGAACTTCTTCCAAAGCACTTACATCCTTCCTTTAATAAGACAACCAATACTGTACACAATTTTCTAGTTGTGGTCTCACAAATGCCCTGTATAACTGAAGCATAACATCTCCACTTTTGTATTCAACTCCCCTTGCAATAAATGATAACATTTTATTAGCTTTCCTAATTACTTGCTGTACTCGCATACTAACCTTTGCAATTCATGCACTAGGACACCCAGATCCCGCTGAATCTGAGTTCTGCAATCTCTCACCATTTATATAACATGCTTAGTTTTTAGTCTTCCTGCCAAATTGGACAATTTCACATTTTCCCACGTTATACTCCATTTGCCAGATCTTTGCCTGCTCACTTAACCTTTCTATATCCCTTTTGTAGCTTCATTTTATCCTCTTCACAAATTCATTTCCTACCTATGTGCCATCAGCAAATTTAGCAACCATACCTTCGGTGCCTTCATCCAAATCATTTATATAAAAAGTTGAGGCCCCAGCACTGATCCCTGTGGCACACTACTTGTTAACCAGAAAATAACCCATTTATGCGTACTTTGTTTCCTGTCAGCTAGCCAATCTTCTATCCATGCCAATATGTTACTCCCTACACCATGAGCTTTTATTTTCCACAGTAACCTTTCATTTGGCATCTTATCAAATGCCTTCTGTAAATTTAAATACAGTACATTCACTGGTTACCCTTCATCCACAGCACGTGTTATTGCTTCAAAAAATTTTCTATAGGGCCAATGCTCACTTTGTTAACTCTTTTCTTTTTTAAATATCTATATAAATTCTTACTATCTATCTTTATATTTCTAGCTAGCTTTCTCTCGTACTTTTTTTCCCTCATTTATCTTTTAGTCATTCTTTGCTTTTTTTTTATATATCCTGTCCAATCTTCTGACTTTTCACCCATCTTTGCACAATTATATGCTTTTTTTATCTTTTAAGTTTTATGCTATCTTTAAATTTTTTTAGTTAACTCCCCTTGGAATTTTTCTTTCTCGTTGGAATGTATCTATTCTGAGCATTCTGAAATATCCTCTTAAATATCTGCCACTGTATATCTATTGACCTATCACTTAACCTAATCAGCCAATTCACTTTAGTTAGCTCTGCTTTCATGTTCTCGTAATTGTCCTTATTTTACATCCCGTGGGCGGGCACGCACCTGGCACAAACGGATGCAAAATCGCGCAAGATGACATCAGGCAAGAGTCCAAATGCCATCACGCACTTGCACAATATTTCGCTTGGCAGGCATACGCAAAAGTTGGAAGGGCGCCTGCTGACAATTAAGTGGGCAATAAAGATCATTAACGGTGCAATTGTAAGTGATTTTTTTTTTTCTTGGCCTGTCCAACCTTACAGATGGCAGATGGGCCAATCTGCCAGGCGGGCTTTGCATTATTGGTGAAATCTCATCCAAGTGCAGGATGAAATCTCTGATAGGATTTAAAATAAAAAGAAATATCTGGGGACTGTAATTTTTTTTTTGAGGTATGCTTTCAGGTGCTTGACTGTGCTGCATGGACATTTTTTGCAGCATTTTTTGTGCTTTATTTTATTATTTGGATGTCTGCAGCTCCCTGAGGCATCTATCTGCCTTCAGGGAGCTCAGTGGAAGCGCTCACCAGCACCCACAGTGATGTTGGCGCTGCCCCCCCCCCCACCAAACTCTGGCAGTGCTGAGCCTTTCTCAGGGCGTGTTTCACATTGGCTGGCCAATTAACGGTCAGACAGCGTGAAGTTGAGGTCAGGGGCCGACAGCATTCGAGGGAAAGTTTCCCATCTGCCTGCCAATCATGCACGCCCAACGACCACAAAATTCAGGCCCTGGTCTTAGACCCATTCTTCTCTCCCTCAAACTGAATGTAAAATTCAGTCACATTATGATCACTGCTACCTATAAAGGTGCATTCACTGAAGTCACTAGTCCTACCTCCTTGCCAAAGCCAGGTCTAATATAGCTTGCTGTCTGGTTGGCTCCAGAGCATGCAATTCTAAGAAACTACCCCAAAAACATTCTATGAATTCCTCATCTAGGCTCCCTTTGCCCATCTGATTTTTCCAGTCTACATGTAGATTAAAAACCCCCAAGATTATCCCTGTACCTTTCTGACAAGCTCCCATTATTTCTTCCTTTATACCACATCCTACCATATGGTTAGGGGGCCTGTACGCCACTCCCACAAGTGACTTCTTGCTTTTATCATTTCTCATCTCTACCTGAATCACTTCTACATCCTGGTCACCTGAACTTAGGTCATCCCTTTCTATTGTGCTAATACCATCATTAATTAACAGAGCCACACCTCCACCTTTTCCTAGCTTCCTACAAATCTAAATACTACAATTTACTGTGTTTATTAAATGCTAGTACCACTCACAACTAAGAGTTATACATTTCTTAATTCCTAATTGGTTTACCAAGTCATTCACCAACCAGCTCTTGTGGGGGAATCTAGAACCAGGGGTCACTTTTTAAAAATAAGGGGCTGTCTGTTTACGACAGAGGAGGAGAATTTTTTCTGAGGACTGTGAGTCCTTGGAATTTTTTTCCTGAAAACACGAAGCAGAGTCTTTGAATATTCTTAAGACCGAGGTAGATAGATTCTTGATAAACGAGGAGGTGAAAGGTTATCAGCAGTAGGTGGGATATGTTAATATGATTTGGTAAATCTCTCTTGGTTTTGTTCCTTGAGTTCAGAATTTGGGCTGGTATTCTAGAGTTCCTGTGAAAGTTGTGGCTTTGGGAGAGTTACGTTTACCTGTCCCAATGGTTCAAGTAGATGCATCGACCTGATGGCTCCATTAGGAGAGCATCAGAAGTCCATCCTGTAAATTGGATACAATTCCTACTTTTAGCAATCTTACCAAAACCAGGTTCACTGATCTCACCAGCTGTCTATGGGATGCTGTTGGTGCATAAAAGCTACTGCAATTGCCTGCCTAACAACAGTTACTGGACTTTAAAAATAGTTAATTATAGGTGTTGTATTTTTGAGAGATCTCAATACGATAATGCACTATATAAATACAGCTCTTGCTTTCTGTATTTATTTTACTGCTTCTTTGCCACATTGTGGTTTGTTTTACTTCTGTCTTCTGAAGTTTAACTTAACTGCCTGTGTGTGTTGTTGTATACCTTTATCGTCACGGTATCTGTGACCGTGGAGATAACTTTAACCTAAAACAAAAACAGAATTACCTGGAAAACTCAGCAGGTCTGGCAGCATCGGCGGAGAAGAAAAGAGTTGACATTTCTTTTCTTCTCTGCCAATGCTGCCAGACCTGCTGAGTTTTTCCAGGTAATTCTGTTTTTGTTTTGGATTTCCAGCATCGGCAGTTTTTTGTTTTTATAACTTTAACCTAACCCATCTGGTGGGAAGTTGAAAGCAAAGGCTCAGTACTGTTACTCAATAAGGGGTTGTGGTGGAAGAATTAATCCAGGCTGGTCTTTTGGTTTAAGCTGATTAATTTCAAGACAACTCCTCAATTCTACTGACTTCCAAGTAGCTTCCACACAGTGTTCCAGCTGTATCTTTTTATTTTATTTAGATAATCAATGCCCATCACCTGTTTAACTAGCAAATGGTTTTAACAAGGTGCCATATTAACAAGCACTCCCTCCATACTGGACTGCAAACTGGGGTATGTGCTCAAGTAAATAAATTAATATGCTACAGAAAATCTCTCATGGCGTTGTTCACAGGCAAACAAATTTTGGCAATGGAGTTGGGTGTAAAACCAGCATCAATCTGAATCTACTAGTTTGCTACCTGGTGGGTTAAGATAAACTTACCCCTTGTTTGTATCTTGACTCAAGGCAGAATTTTCCCAAATTTGCACTAAGTACGGTAGCGGGCGGGTAAAATGACGTTTTACCTGCCGGCTGCGATGGAGGGTTTTCATGCCGTATTGTCCCGAACCTGCCTGATTAGTTATGCACTCCTGGGAAGCGCTCATTTGCCCACCCGCCATCAGCCTGTTGTTGCATCATGCTGGGCGCCATGTTTAAAGTCCAGCCACAAGCACATATCTGTTCTCCAGCTCACCGCTGCTGCGCAGAAGACATAGTCCTAAAACTGAAGAAGACTGCAGCCCCCAGGTTCAGTGATGCATCTCTCGAGTGACTTGTGGATGCTGTGGAGACCTTTACCCCCGCTTTGCCCGCAGGATGGGCAGCAACAGCATTAACCTGGCTTGGGAGGTGGTTACAGTGGTGATAAGTGCCAGCGCCCTGCAAAAGTGGACAGCCACCCAGTGCCGCAAGAGGATGAATGATCTCCTCCATTCTGCCAGGGTAAGTCACTCATCTCATCACTCAACTCTCACACTCTCAAACCCATCACAAATCCACAGGGCCTGCACTCACTGCCGTTTCAAGGGACATTGCCATTCACTCTCTCACACTCACTGTCAGTGCCCTCATCCTGTCCATGGGACCACTCAACACCCACACAGGCCAGGCAGACTTGTCATCTGACCTGGCAGGTGACCTACTTACACTTTCTCCATCTCTATCCATGCAGAACAAGCTGGCACTCGAGAGAGGTCGCAGACCAGTGGGTTGAATGCCCGATATCAAGGTCCTCACAGACTTTCAAAACAGAGCCTTCCAGCTGGCCAGCGAGGATCTGGACCATTCCTGTGCTGACAGTGAGGTCAGCGCTGCTCTACCAAGTGAGGATCTAGCAGTGCAACATCCATCAGACAACCATGCTGTGAGTGATGTGTCCTGTTTCATAGGTCACTGCCATGTACTAATTATCTCCCCTTGCTTTCGCAGGCACATCTGCGAAACAGCCGACAGAATCCATGAGCCAGGGCTTCCAATCAAGCCCCAAGGAAACCTCTAGCGGAATCTGGAGGCACCCTCCCTGAAGTCCCATCACAGTGCTCACCCACACCCTCCACCAGCACAGAAATACACACCTCAGTGGGACCTAGCTTTAGAGTAACCCTGGGATCACAATCTGGTGAGCACATTGCACTGCCCGATCCACTGCAGGCAGTGGCAGGGGTTCCCAGGTTTCTGACACTTGGAGGACTGCTGGAAGCCAGAAATCTGCTGAGTTCGAGTCAGATGATGAGCCTCTGGACTTGGTCATGTCACAGTTGCTGGTGCTGCAAAGACAAGCTCAGGAACTTCAGGAAGGGATGTCCGCTGCATTCCTCAGATTACAAGGCATGATGGAGTCTGTCTGCCTTCAGTCTGAGGTGATAGCGTCGGCATGCCAACGCACTAAGGTCAACACTGGTAGGAAGGTGGCAGCCATGGAGACCTTGGTCCAGGACTTTGCTCCTGCACTGCTGCATGGACTGAACTTCATCGCTGATGCCATGGTTGGCCTCCAACATTGTGTACGCGAGAGGGGTGCCAAGCAGCTCGATCTCACTCCAGCTGCCCCTGCTCCTCAAGGAGTCAGCCTGAGACCATCGGGCACCCACAGGGAGGAGGATCAGCAGGTGCACACTCCGGGTCCATCCATCCAGGTGACTCAGTGTCCAGCCCATCCAACTCCCCTCTTCCTGTGACCTCAGCAGCTCTAGCTCTACACGCCAAGGAGGGTGCCATTACCATACAGCAGGACTCCAAGTCTCAGCCCTCCAGAGGACACCCAAAGTCATCATAGGGTGTTGCAGTCAGCAGGCTGCCTCCACCTCTGCTGTGGATGTTCGGCGAGCACCAAGACGTAGCAACAGGGTTAGGACAGTTAAGGAGAATTAGTTGCAGAGCCTAGTCATGGGTGTTAATCATTTGTACATACTGTTCAGTATTGTCAATAAACTCCCAAGAATGCCTCCCTACTTATGGCTCCTTGTTCTGATGAGCAGTGTTCTTGTCACTCAGATCTGAAACCTTTTTGCACAAGATAAAGGCAGGTGTCTCAGCCCAGGGCCTCTTCCCTATGCTCTGCAGCCTTCAGACCAAAGTGCTGGCCCAGCCTCTCACTGCCTGGAGACGTTACTGATGCCTGCACCTCGAAGGTGCTTGTCATTGCTGCCAGAATGTCATTGGTAAGTGCTATCGAGTTCTCATTCTCTGTGTGCTCTCAGCACTTTTTTATGGAGGGGCTGGCCCCCATCTCTTCAGCATCTGTGACCACCAATGCTGTGCTCCAGCTCCTGAAGGGCTCAGGTACTGAAGGAGGACAAAGCATCACATGCTTTTAAAGTTTCATGGCTGAGTCTCTATGATACGACCCTGATCACAGAGTGCATGCGAGCTGCCCTCAGCCAGACAGAAGTCAGAAATTCTCAGAGGCTGTGTGAAGATTTATGGAGTGTCTTCACTGCATGTCTTCATCATCCTGCACAAATCTAGCAGCTATGAGGGCTCGCGAGCGAGCCTGCCTTGCCTAGCAAGTCCGAGGGCCTCATCCCCGTCATCGTCGCCTCAGAGAACCTCCTCACCCACATCACCGTTGGCATCCTCCTCATTGGAAGAGACGTGCAGCACCTCTTTCTCATTCTCAGCTAGCTCGTCTCCCCATTGGAGCACCAGGTTGTAAAGGGCGCAGCAAACAACAACAATGCATGACACCATCTGCAGATTGTGTTGCAGGGCCCAACCAGACCGATCCAGGCACCAGAACCTCATCTTCAGTTGGTCTGCTCCACCAAGTTGCCAGTTGCAACATGAGCCTTATTATGCCGTCACTCTGCTGCAGTCTGAGGCCCTCGCATGGGTGTCATCAGCCACGGCCTCTGCAGATAGCCCTTGTCCCCAATGAGCCAACCCTGCAGTCTTTGCGGACCATGGAAAACTCCAGGGACCTGTGGCCGACTGAGGATGTAGGCATCGTGTACACACCCTGGAAACCATGTGCACACCTGCAGGATGCTTTTCTGGTGGTTGCACACCAGCTGCACGTTCAGCGAATGGAAGCCCTTGTGGCTGATATAGTCCACCATGCATTGCAATGGAGATCTGAGTGCCACATGAGTGCAGTGAATCGCACCCTGCACCTGTGGGCGAATCCAATCACTCTTGCATCCTGGGGCTGTTCTGGTCCCAGGCAAAATGCACTGTGTTATGTGCCCTTGTGAAGTTGGCATCCGTGACCTCATGGATGCATTTGTGGGTGGAGGCTTGAGAGATCCTACAGAGGTCACCTGTGGAGCCCTGAAAGGAGCCACTGGCATAGAAATTGAGCGATGCTGTCACTTTCACAGCCACTGGCAGTGGATGCCCTCCATGTCCCCATGGCGCCAAATCCTGCAGTAAATGGCAGATCTGAGCGATCAGTTCCCTAGACGTTCACATATTTCGGCGGCACAGGTTCTCTGTCATCTGCAGGAATGAAAGCCGCCGTCTATAGATCCTGGGTGTTACTAGACACAGACCTGCAACGGCTCGCTGTGGCTCTTGGACGACGTGTGCAGGAGCCCCAGCCACCCCTTCTTCCTGAGGTTGCTGCTCCTGCCTCTGCGCAGCCAGGAGCCTCAGTCGCTCTCTCCTCCATCTTCTTCACACTCTGTAGGCCATCAGGTATACAGCTAGTTCACCAGGCTCCAAGATCTAGAAGTACTCCTCCTGCAGGATGAAAGAGACAAGTGCTTAGCATGGGTGTACTAAGAACATGCCCTGGTTAAGTGTGACAGCCCCCTAAACATTTCCAGGCAAGTGCTGGCCATCACTTGAATGGGCAAAGATTAGTGCGCTGCAAGGCTGCCCTGTTAGCTTGAACTATGGGAGAGACTGGTCCAAACTGGGATGCTGACATTGCAAGAGGCTGTGAACACCTCCAGTCATAACTGCTCCATGGCCAGCTTTAGCAAGGAGATTATACAATGTGTGTAGTCCAACTGCTCTGTTGTCCAATGAAGTGCTCATGAATTTGCAGTCTGTGTCAGGTGGTGGAGCTCTGCAGAACTTGGTGACGCTTCAATGCCTCTACGTTGCTTAAGTACTTAAGTAAGCAGATAAGCTAGGAGCCCGACCCCAATAATGTGGCTGTGCCTGAACTGTCTCAGTTGCAGAGGAATGGTCACTTTCTACAGGTTTCCTGAATACTTTGCCACTTCACTCGCCCACCACCAACCAGAATGCTTGTGCGCTATGTTCAATGGCAGGGCTGCCCTTAACCACCATACCCCCCGCCACCAGTCGCCTCAACAGCAAGGCTGCACTTGTCCTCTGATTCCCCCCGCACCCGCCCTCCCACCACCACCAGTCAGGCAGGGCGGCACCCTTGAAGCCTGCAAACAACAGGCCACCCTGGTGAGCTGAACATTGCTGTGCACTCACTTCCAGTTCATCCAGAGTGCAGGCTGCCAAGTGCACGTTGCCTCTGTTGTGAAACACACCGGCGTGCTTTCCCACCAATGTGGTCAGACAATCCAGCTGGTGTGCAACAGCCTGATTGGCCTGATAATGATATGCTAATGTATTACAGTGCGGTTCCCGATGACCATTGGCGGGCTGAGTGGACAATTGCAACCTGCCTTCCTGCTGTCGTGAAACTGATCGCGCCATATTGTCCGCTCACGTCACCTATCACACCTGCCGCCAGCAGGCACAGAAAATTCTACCCTCATTCTTTATTCTGTTTATATCTCATTTGTTCTGTCTCCTCTCCATATAGCTCTCAAAATGTCTCTAAGATGTACTGTACTATTTTTAGGTCACAAAATATTCATTTCTGAGGAAGGCCATTTGGTCCATCTGAGTTAATCCATCGAGTGACCCTAACCTCCTCCACTGCTGCATTAATTAGTTCTGAAATGAAGCAAAAAATTTTGCCTTCCATTCACATGTTGATCTCTCTTTGGAAAATCCTTGCTGATAAGAGTAGCAATTTTTCTTTTCCTAGTTTGAACTGTGGCCTCCTATATTAATCTCTCAAATTTAAGTTACCTTGAAATTTACCTTTTCCATACAGAGTAATTATGTTATGTATCCTTGTAAGAACACTTCTCAGATATTTCCCTTCAAGGCTGAAAGGCACAAGCTTCTATAATATTTTATCTTAACTCAGAGCTTTTGTCAGCCTTGTGACACGTTATGTGGCACATGATTATCTCTCTTTATCTCAGAGACCAGTGCTGGTCACAGTTGTCTCAGCCAGTTACTAATTATTGCCCTTTGGCTATAAGCTGCCCAGAGGTGTGACACATTAATGCATGACACCTTTAAAAGAATTGATGCAATAGACAGGGCATAAAAATTATATTAATTATATAATGGAATATTAAACATAAGACATCATTACCAACCTTTTGAGGCAAAATCTGGAGGGGGCAGAGCAAATGAGAAGGGCAAAGTGGTGATGAGGGTTACGCTTTGCATATTAAGATTCTACCATATTTTATTTTAATTCCTTCTAATGCCTTTATTGTACTGTAACATTGAACTTACAAGTCTTAAATACTGCTAAAGTGTTATCGCCTATAATTAGCTTGATTCTAGTTGTTTTGTTCGTGCAACTAAACCAAATATATTCACAGCCACTGTTGCATTGTGATAAGAGTCGTGGCACATAGTTCCAAACTATTGCTTCCCTGACAAATTACAAAATTAAATCTCATTGAACAATCAGTTTTTTTTCTCCTACCACCATTGCTGCCCACAAACAGATGAGGCAAAGCACAATTTTCTAATATCTAAGAACTCTAGCTCCAGGCTTTGGACTATTTAGTGACTTCTGGGACTTAGTGGTCTTCATATAAATGTGAGGGTTTTGGAGGTTTAAGATTCATCTCAATGCAAACTAGGTCCGAGTTCCCAGTTTGAACGTGCCTGATACAAAGAACACGATGATCAATGGTCTGAAGTATTTTGAAGAAGAGTTATAATGGACTTGTAACTCTGTATCTCTCTCCACAGATGCTGCCAGACCTGCTGAATTTTTTCCAGCTCCTTCTGTTGTTATTTCAGATCTCCAGCATCTGCAGTATTTTGCTTTTATGGTCAATAGTTTATTGGGTATAAAATTGGTATCTTAAGTACCAACAAGTAATAATGGCTCCCGAGATTCTAAAAGTTAGTTTTTTTTTCAGTCTGCCATGTCCATAAAGGAACATCTAGAAAATTTGGTGAAAGACTTAAAAGAATAACTTGAAAATTTAGAACCAGTTAGCCAGTGTTGCAATTCCCTGTCTTGGAGACTCCAACAGTGATTCTGGTGGGAGAAAAATATAAGTGAGTGGAGAGTTGGAGCCCATCGCAACTGCAATAAAGGCACCAGGGAATTCGAATTCAAACACTGAACAGGTGAAGCTAAAGAATATATTAATGAGAGAATGTTAAATTTGAAAAAGCTTTTCAAAACCATTGCAACTTCCACCCAAACTGGTTATATTTCAAAAATTTTGACAAATTGTTTTCTTTTAATGTTTGAGTGATGAGTATAGGGGTTCTGGAACAGATTCAATGATTTCAGGGTAGAGGAAAAGGTTACAAAAACACACTAGGGATGAATGGTCCTTACAAACCCCACGTTAACCAATGCTTGCAACTTGGCAACCAACTACGGCCTCCTGCAAGGTGATGCTTTTTGTCTCCCTCCCCACCAACACCCACCCTGGCAACATGGGATCAAGATTACGCCATTCAAACCCTCAAGCCTGTTCCTGTACCATTCAATTAAATCATGGCTGATCTGTATCTCTCTCCATTTGACCACCTTGGTTCAATAACACTTAATACCCTTGTCCAACAAAAATCTAACAGCCTCAATTTTGAAATGTTCTATTATTGGCCTGGACTCAACAGGTGCCAACCTCTGCAATTAACAGCAGTAGTGGTTCATATTTTCTCCTTTTGCATAGTGGCCATTCTGACTGTGTCTGCAATTTTTCAACCCCTACCCCCACTCACTCTGCCAAAACCCTGCAACAGTTAGGGGACCCCCTGACAACCAACTTCATTCTTGAGAAGCTCCTGAAAATTAACAGGGCAGGTGGTAATATGGTCAAGCTGCTGATGTCATAGTGAGGCATTAATTTTTGAGACAGGCTAAATGCTTATCTTCAAAGCTTAAACTAAACTCTTTTTTAAAAAAAATACTAAATGGTTGCTATCAATCTAGTCTGGCTCAAATATTTCTTGAATGGAGGAATGTACCTACTCTGCCCCATTTTGCATGATCTCCGTTCCCCAATCATAGATGCTCTAAAACTATGACCTTATCTATTCCTCTCCTTCTTCACTTAGCAGTTTGCATTAACTTGTTTATTTCTTGTATTTCCCTCTCTTGTGCTTTCAATATGAGATTGATTCAAAGCAACTTTGTTTTATTAATTCATGGGGATGTGGCTAGGCCAGCATTTGTTGCCCATCCTAATTGCCCTCGAGAAGATGGTGAGCTGCCTTCTTGATCTTCTACTTTATGACTTTGTAATGGATGGATCTACCTTATTTGTGCAGGCTGTCAAGTTATGTCAATCTTCCTGTGTTCTTTGTTATATTGTCTCCAGCAAAATGAGTTTCATGGTTTTGTTGCCTCATTAGCATAATTTTAAACTAATAGCTAAATATTTCTGTTAATTTGCATATTATCTGCAACTTTTTTTAACCAAGAGATAAAAACAAAAAAACTGCGGATGCTGGAAATCCAAAACAAAAACAGAATTACCTGGAAAAACTCAGCAGGTCTGGCAGCATCGGCGGAGAAGAAAAGAGTTAACGTTTCGAGTCCTCATGACCCTTCGACAGAACTTGAGTTCGAGTCCAGGAAAGAGCTGAAATATAAGCTGGTTTAAGGTGTGTGTGTGGGGGGCGGAGAGATAGAGAGACAGAGAGTTTAAGGCCAATGTTTGCCATAGTGGAGGGAACCTCATTATTTTATATCATGGTAGAAGTTTGGTTGGAGCACCACTTAGGTTGTGCAAATCTTGGAGCTAATGCAAATCAAGTTCACAGTAAGCACTGCTCATAATGCAGTCTGAGTTAATTTACCATGCAGAGATCAATATTTATTTGCTGTCTTTCATAACTGATCCCTGAGTACTCTAATCAGTAGTGACATTAGGTTGGCTTTGATTAAATGCACATTACCACCATCAATTTGACTAGAACAAACAATTAGGCCACATTTAATGGCATTTTTCTACCTCTGCATGATCTATATTTCTTCTTTAAAAGTAATGAAAGCATTTATAAGACAGTATAAAATAATCATGTTTGTAGATGTTATTTTTCACAAGCTGAATACGATGGTTTAGATTTTACTTAATTATTTCAGTGCATTATTGAAATTCTGTATTGCATGCAAATCAGTAGCAGGTTCAATTGGCAAAATTTCAGAGAAATTTGCCATATTTTCTCTTCTAAGAATTTTTAATTTGAAACGAAAGATATATAAGCTTTGGTGTGATATTTAAAAATGAGAGTCAGAATGGTGAATTTTAGGGTCAAATAAGTGAGTTGCTGATAAAAGTGGAGCTCTTTAAACTTGCAAGGAAATGAGTGAGAGGGAAATTTGTAGAAATGTACAAAATATTAAATTATATAGATCGGTTTAATCTGGAAACAAGTTTCAGGTATGCTAACATAGTAGAACAAGGTGGCTTTGGTTATAACGGACAGAAGGAAAGTTTCCGGGCACTTAAAATTGTTTCTGGGCAGAATTGTGGAAGCAAAGTTTTTAGACTCATTCAGAACTTAGACGATGTGACTGAGGAATGCAAACCTTTTACTCTGGATGCATATGCCAAGGTGGCATCCTTCCTGTTGAAATGCTTTTGAGACTTTTGAGATTGTGAAAGGTGCATATAAATGCAAGGTCTTCATTTTGCTTTCCTTAATAAATCTTGAGAAAAACAAAAGGCCTATATTTTGCAATCAACAGCGAAAAAACGGAACTCAAGGGAGGCAATGATGTAGTGGTATTGTCACTGGACTAGTAATCCAGAGAAACAAAAACAGAATTACCTGGAAAAACTCAGCAGGTCTGGCAGCATCGGCGGAGAAGAAAAGAGTTGACGTTTCGAGTCCTCATGTCCTCATAATCCAGAGACCCAGGGTAATGCTCTGAGGACCTGGGTTCGAATCCTGCCATAGCAGATGATGGAATTTAAATTCAATAAAAAAAAAATCTGGAATTTCATCCAATGATGAAACGGTTGTCATAAAAACCCATCTGGTTCACTAATGTCCTTTAGGGAAGGAAATCTGTTGTCCTGACTCTTAAATGCCCTCTGAAATGGCCTAGCAAGCCACTCAATTGTATCAAACAGCTACAAAGTCACAAAAAAGGAATGAAACTGTACAGACTACCCAGCATCAACCTAGACACCGAAAACAACTGCAATCTCATTCCTGTCGACCCTGCAAAGTCCTCCTTACTAACATCCGGGGGCAAGTGCCAAAATTGGGAAAGCTGTCTCAGACTAGTCAAGCAACAGCCTGATATAGGCATCCTCATGGAATCATATCTTGCAGATAATGTCCCAGACACCATCATCCGACCGGCAGGACAGACCCAGCAGAGGTGCTAGCACTGTGGTATACAGTCAGGAAGGAGTTGCCCTGGGAGTCCTCAACATTGACTCCAGACCCCATGAAGTCTCATGACATCAGGTCAAACATGGACAAGGAAACCTTCTGCTGATTACCACATACCGCCCTCCCTCAGTTGATGAATCAGTGCTTCTCCATATTGAACACCACGTGGGGGAAGCAGAGGATTGCAAGGGCGCAGAATGTACTCTGGGTGGGGGGGGGGGGGACTTCAATGTTCATCACCAAGAGTGGCTCGGTAGCACCTCTACTGACCGAGCTGGCCGAAATGACATAGCTGCTAGACTGGGTCTGCGGCACGTGGTGAGGGAAAAACATACTTGACGTCATCCTCACCAACTTGCCTGCCGCAGATGCATCTGTACATGACAGTATAGGTAGGAGTGACCACCGCACAGTTGTTGTGGAAACGAAGTCTCGCCTTTACATCGAGGATACCCTTCATCGTGTTGTGTGGCACTACCACCATGCTAAATGAAATAGATTTTGAACAGATCTAGCAAAAGAAGGCTGGGCAACCATGAGGTGCTGTGGGACATCAGCAGCAGCAGCAGAATTGTACTCAAACACAATCTGTAACCTCATGGCCCGACATATCTCCACTCTACCATTACCACCAAGCCAGGGGATCAACCCTGGTTCAGTGAAGAGTGCAGGAGGGCATACCTAAAAAATGAAGTCAACCTGGTAAAGCTATAACACAGGACTACTGCATGCCAAAAAGCATAAGAAGGAACTGATAAACAGAGCTAAATAGTCCCACAACCAATGGATCAGATCTAAGCTCTGCAGTCCTGCCACATCCAGTCATGAATGGTGGTGGACAATTAAACAACTCACTGGAGGAGGAGGCTCCATAAATATCCCCATACTCAATGATGGAGGAGCCCAGAACATCAGTGCAAATGATAAGGCTGAAGCATTTGCTAGGATCTTCAGCCAGAAGTGCCGAATGAATGATCTATCTCAGCCTCCTTCGGAGGTCCCCAGCAAGACACTTGCCAGTTTTCAGCCAATTCGATTCATTTCACGTGATATCAAGAAACGGCTTAAGGCACTGGATACTGCAAAGACTATAGGCCCTGAGCAGCCAAGCTGCTCCAGTACAGCTACAACACTGGCATCTACCCTGCTATGTGGAAAATTGCGCAGGTATGTGCTGTCCATAAAAAGCAAGATGAATCCAACCTGGCCAATTAACCCTACCCGCCCCCCCCCCCCGCCCCCACTCCCCCCCCCACCCCCCAACCCCCTCCACCGACCATCAGTCTATTCTCCGTCAGTAAAATAATAGAAGTCATCAACAGTGCTATCAAGAAGCACTTTCTCAGCAGTAACCAGGTTCCGTCAGGGCTACTCAGCTCCTGACCTCATTAGAGCCTTGTTTCAAACATGGGCAAGAGAGCTGAACTCCCGAGGTGAAGTGAGAGTGACTGCCCTTGACATCAAGTCTGCATTTGACTGAGTGTGGCATCAAGGAGCCCTAACAATACTGGAGTCAATGGGAATCAGAAAACTCTCCGCTGATTGGAGTCATATCTAGCACAAAGGCAGGTGGTTGTGGTTGTTGGAGGTCAGTCATCTCAGCTCCAGGACATCACTGCATGAGTTCCTTAAGGTAGTGTCCTCAACCCAACTGTCTTCATCAATGGCTGTCCTTCCATCATAAGGTCAGAAGTGGGGATGTTCACTGATTCATGACTCCTCAGATACTGAAGGTAGCAAGACTTGGACAATATCCAAGCTTGTGCTGACAAGTGGCAAGTAACATTCGTGCCACAAGTGCCAGGCAATGACCATCTCCAACAAGAGAGAATCCAACCATCACTCCTTGATGTTCAATGGCATTACCATCACTGAAACCCCCATTTTCAACATAGTTGGGGTTACCATTGACCAGAAACTGAATTGGACTAGTCATTTAAAGCTGTGACTACTACAAGAGCAGGTCAGAGGCTAGGAAATCGTGCAATGAGTAACTCACCTCCTGACTCTCCAAAGCCTGTCCACCATCTACAAGGCACAAGCCAGGAGTGTGATGGAATACTCCCCACTTGCCTGGATGAGTGCAGTTCCCACAACACTCCAGAAACTTGACACCGTCCAGGGCAAAGTAGCCTGCTTGATTGGCACCACATCCACAAACATTTACTCCCTTCACCACTGATACACAGTAGCAGCAGTGTGTACCATCTAGAAGACGCATTGCAGGAATTCACCAAGGCTCCTTTGACAACATCTTCCAAACCCACAACCGCTACCATCTAGAAGGACAAGAGCAGCAGGTAGATGGGAACACCACCACCTGCAAGTTCCCCTCCAAGTCATTCACCATCCTGACTTGGAAATATATCACTGTTCCTTCACTGTCACTAGGTAAAAATCCTGGAAATCCCTTCCTAACAGCACTGTGGATGTATCTACACCACATGGACTGCAGCGGTTCAAGAAAGCAGCTCACTACCACTTTCTCAAGGGCAACTAGAGATGGACAATAAATGCTGGCCCACATCCCGTGAATTATTTAAAAAAAAACTCTACTCTAGCCTCACAGAAAGCTGCCCAAAAAGAACCATAGAAATGTAACTGCACAGAAAGAGGCCATTCAGCCCATTGTGTCTGCGCCAGCCAAAAAGGATAGAGAAACTAGCCGTTCATTTTAATCCCACTTTCCAGCACCTGGTCCGTAGCCCTGCAGGTTACAGCACTTCAGATGCAGATCCAAGTACCTTTTTTAAATGAGTTCAGTGTTTCAGCCTTAACCACCAATTTAGGCTGTGAATTCCAGATGCACACTACCCGGTGGGTGAAAAGGTTTTTCCTCACGTCCCCTCTAATCCTTCTAACAATCTATGTCCCTGGTAACTGATCCCACAGCTAGGGGAACAGGTCTTTCTTTTCTACCCTATCTAGGTCCCTTATAATTTTGTACACCTCAATTAGGCCACCCCTCAGCCTCCTCCTATTCTAGGGAAAATAACCCTAGCCTACCCAATCTTTCTTCCATGGCTGCAATTTTCAAGCCCTGGCAACATTCCTGTAAATCTCCTTTATACTTTCTCCAGAGCAATTATGTCTTTCCTGTAATGTGGCGACCAGAAATGTACACAATTCCAGCTATGCCCTAACTAGTATTTATACTAATGATTCCATCATTACAACCCTGCTTTTGGATTCTATACCTCGTCTAATAAAGGAAAACATTCCATATGCTTTCTTTATCACCTTATCCACCTGTCTTGCCACCTCAGGGATCTGTGGACATGCACTCCAAGAGCTCTCACTTCTTCAACCACTCTCAATAGCCTCCTGTTTATTGAGTATTCTCTTGCTTTGTTTGCCCTCCCCAATTACCTCACGCTTTTCCAGGTTGAATTCCATTTGCCACTTTACTGCCCACACAACCATTGATATAATTCTGGAGGCAACAGCTATCCTTTTCACTATCAACTACACAGCCAATTTTTATGTCATCTGCAAATTTCCCAATCGTGTTTCCCACATTTATGTCCAAGTCATTAATATATACAACAAACAGCAAGGGCCCCAACACTGAGCCTTACGGAATGCCACTGGCAACTGTTTTCCATTTGCAAAAAGTACTCATTGTGAACTCTGCCCATATCTCCAGCATTAACACACAAGTTAACATGTACATCTCTGTTAGGCCCTACCCTTATCTTAGTTATTCTCTTAACCTTAATGTGCTAGTAAAACAGCTTTGGGTTTTCTTTGATTTTTACCTGCCAATATTTTTTGTATCCTCTTTGCTTTCCTAATTTTCTTTTTTACTTCACCCCTGTACTTTCTATACTTCTCTAAGCTTTCTATAGTATTAACCTTTCTGTGGCTGTCATAAGCTTTCATTTTCTGTTTTATCTTACCCTGTATGTTTCTGGATAACAAGGGGGCTCTTGATTTGGCAGTACCGCACTTTTTTTCTTTGTGGGGACATGTATACATTGTCCCCAAAAAATCTCGCTTTTGAATGCTTCCCACTGATTTGACACCATATTCCCTTCGGGAAGCTGTTTTCCATCCACTTTCACCAGTTCACCTCTAAACTTTGTAAAATTTGACTTCCCCAATTTAGAACTTTTACTCCTGCTCTATCTTTATGAAAAAGGACAATGATGCTAAATCTAACTGTATTTTGGTCACTATCTCCAAAATGGCCCCCACTACTGCTTCATCCACTTGCCCAGCTTCATTTCTTAAGACTAAATCTAGAATTGCAACTCCTCTCATTGGGCTTGTTGCTTGTTGGCTGAAAAGTTCTCTTGAATGCAGTTGAAGAATTTTGTGCCCTCTGTGCCCTTCATGCTGCTCATATCCCAATTCGGTTAGTTGAATTCCCCAGTTATTATTGCCCTATTGTTTTTGCACTCAGAAATTTGCTGACATATTTGCTCTTCTAACTCCCTTCCACTACTTGGCGGGGTGTCTAGTGATCTCTATGGTGCAGACTGTTGTATGATGTGTCTGCATGTCATTGTAATGTAAAAGTGCTCGGCACAGTAAGGATTAATGCAGGATTAGAGAATAGCACCACCCCCCACAGTATGGTGCATAGAATAATGGTAATCGACTCAGAACTGTATAGAGAGAACACTCTGGAAGCAGCCTACTTGCATGGGAACAGCACCATGCATAACAGTAATCTGGGATCTATAAATAGTTAAAGGTTAACAATAAATGGTTCATGTTTAAACATACAAGTCTCAAGATCTCATCATTGAGACATCTAAAGAACCCATATTACAAACAGACCTCTGCTTTCCCGAAATCATGCGCCAAGTTAAGGGGAACTCCCAGCATCCAGCAGCAGCGATGCAAACAAACATGCTAAGCAGTCAATCACATTCTCAGATAGCAGACTTTCAGATTTTGGCCTGGACTTTCCGGCCTCGTGGCAGCTGGGTGAGCCAGTCAAAAATTCATTCTCTTCAGTGGCACTGGTAAATCCCACCAGGACAATCCTGCCAGGACCAGAGATCCTGCCCTTTGAATTGAAAATAAATAATTATGAAAAGGGATCATGGGTTAAGAAGCTTTTAAGTTTTTTCATTTTAAAACTGTGATTTTTTCTTCATAGTGGAGAAACTTGCCATTTCACAAATATAAATTAGCTTTTCAGGCCCAGTGAGGGTGTTTTACAGTATTTATGAAGCAGGTACTGCGTTTAAAAGGTTACACCTCATTCAAAAAGGTGTAACTTTTTCAAGGGGTTTTAATTGAAATTAACAGTGTAAAAGTGGAAGTTTTCATTGTCTCACTGCTTAGAAATTGCAGTCTGGACAGACTTCAACTGTGTACCCTCTGGAGGAACATAGGGCCACAGACAGCAGCTTCTGGAATTTGGCATTATTCTATGTATGTGCAATCTCTATAAATTGCTGTCAATTTGAGTGGACTAATGGTGGCAAATGCTGACAGTTATGCCCTCAAAAATATTGCAATTAACGTTAACATGGGGGCTTCCCCCCCCTTCAAAACACATGTAGAGACATGAAGTATTTAAAAAAACATAGCCCAGCCAAGATAATCCTGTCAATACATGTATATTCCATCACTTAGGCATGTTACTTAATTCTATCAACAGCCAGGTGTTACAATTGACCAGAAACTGAACTGGGCTAGCTACATAAATACTGTGGCTACAAGAGCAGGTCAGAGGCTAGGAAAGCTGTGACAAGTAACTCACCTCCTGACTCCGCAAAGCCTGTCCGCCATCTATAAAGCACAAGTCAGGAACGTGATGGAATACTCTCCACTTGCCTGGATGAGTGCAGCTCCAACAACACTCAAGAAGCTTGACACCATCTAGGACAAAGCAGCCCGCTTGTTTGGTTCCCTGTCCACAAACATTCACTCCCTCCACCACTGATGCAGCAATGTGTACCATCTACAGAATACACTGCAGAAACTCACCAAGGCTCCTTCAATAGCACCTTCCAAATCCATGACTGCTACCATCTAGAAGGACAAGGGCAGCAGATATATAGGAACACCACCATCTGGAAGTTCCCCTCCAAGTTACTCACTTGGAAATATATCGCTGTTCCTTCGCTGTTGCTGAGTCAAAATCCTGGAATTCCCTGGATGTACCTACACTACATGGGCTGTAGCAGTCCACCTCCACCTTCTCAAGGGCAATTAGGGATGGGCAATAAATGCTGGCCTAGCCAGCGATGCCCACACCCCGTAAATGAATAAACAAAAATCAATTGCAGTTAATAGATATGGATTAATCTACCTGAGGGAATTTGACACATGATAATCTCCCAGATTTTATCATGATGAGAATGGTTCTTTTGTTGGAACTTTTATCTAGGTATGCTGTACCCCTGTAGTAGCCTTCCTAAGGAGGTCTGTTCCTGTGCTCTGTGTTTGGAGATCTCTTTGCTTATTTGCAGAAGTGGAAAAGGGTGAATTACTCCCGATTTATAATTTGAGATGTTGCATATCAAATCTCTGGTCAGGCATTGCAAATTCATACTTATTCTGGAAATCATGTGGCAGTGTATAATTCAAGTGAGTACAGAACAAACATTCAAAAGAGTCTTTGATTATCTCTATATTCCATATGTCCATCTAAACAAACAATAAAAAATCAATAAAAACAGAACCAGAGTGCAGATAAAACGGAAACAGCGGACACATGGAATGCAGATATGTTAGGTACTGAAGTCTATAGTATATCAACTATAGGGCAAAGGGGCATTTAAACAAATTTTAGAATTCAAAATATTCCACAGAAAAATACCAAATTGCCTGTACAAGGTGAGAATGGTTATTATAGTGATCTGGCAGGTTTAAACAGATGTTACTGTTTTCAATCTTGGAAGTGCCCTGCATTATTGGCCTTGACTCATTGTTTTGATTTTCAATAAAAAATGCTCTAACCTGATTCTTGGCATAATTAAGTAGCAGGCCTAAGTGATTGAAGTAAATTGTTTTTCACTGCTCTTTTGAAATGATCACAGGTGTTTGGATTCTATTTCTCTTCCACTGCAGTGTTTCGAGGTAGCTGACGCATATTGGTTAAAATCAAATTACCGAAAATGAATCATAGGATAGAATCATAAAACGGTTACAGCACAGAAAGAGAGCATTTGGCCTGTCAAGCCCATGCCAGCTCTCTGCAAAAGCAGTTTAGCTAGTCCCACGTCCCTGAACTTTCCCTGTAGCCCTGCAAACCTTTCTTCCCTTCATAGAAAGTTTTATGAGAAAAATTTGGAAACAAGTTATAAACCCATTTAAATGAACGATAGCTTGATTGAATGTAGTATCTTCAATGCACTGAGCATACCGAGGTACTTTGGATGCAGAGTGACAGAAGGGTTGGAGAGGTAGCTAAAGATGAGGTCAGAAGTACAATTTTTGAATAGTAACCATTCAGGAAATGTGCTGTTATACTGTTAACACATTTGCAAATGCAAATAAATGTTTGATATTTCTGTGTTTGTGTGCAAGGAATAGTCCTTCAATCAGCACATGTGTAATTATGTTATCAGTTACAATTGGCTCAGTTAAGATCTAACCATGAAATAAATTAACAACATAATTTAGAAGTGATTCTCAGTACTTTTGATGCTTTAGTTCACGCTACAGTCTTGCATCAGTCCTGTATACCTGCCAAATATGCTAGAAACACATGAACTAATCATTCATCTCATTTGCTGTTTGCAAATTGTCTGCTAACAGTCTTTTTTATATTATACCAGGATGTTCCTACTAGATATATTTTATAGATATATCTGATATAGCATTTGTCAGTGAACATCCTGCATTGATCTTTTCCACATTTGTTTATTTGAAGATAAACCTCTACATAGTGTTGAGGTAAGCACTCAGCCACTAATGTTTAATAGAGGACTTGCAATTATTTTGAGCCTTGTCATTTCCTCATAGCATTTCACAAGGAATTAATTAGTTTAGATATGCAGTTACTATTGTTAGGTAGGCAAATGTAGCAACCAATTTTAAGCAGAGCAAGGCAGCGCTACTGTCTAGCTAGGATGGCAGCCCAAGGGCCTCAAAAGAGTTCGGGGAGAGGCAACTGGAAGAGGCATGAATGGTGGCCATCATCAGGTGAGTAAAAAACATTCAATGCATCTTTTTGGTGGCAGCCTCCAGCAATACTTTTAAGGACCTCTGGTTTGATTGCTGGTGCCTGAAGAAACTGACTGCGGCATGTTGGGCACATGCTGTTGTCATTCATAGTCTAATTGTTCAAAGGGGTCCAAATGGGTGTTACCGTTGATTTGCATATGCAATAGACCTAATGGCAGTTTCAGGCATACACACTGAATGCCTACTTGATTAGCCTTAACTAATATATTGGTTGTTGCACATCCAACATGAAATAAGCAGCTGACACTACATGCTATATTGGATCTTTAGGTGCAGTTTTATGCCTATAAAATAGGACCAGAACAATCCAATTTTAGGCCCTCAAATTTATTGCCTTATGAGTGCAATTAAAAGTGGGTTTGTGCAGTCTCACTCCAATTCCTACAACACCTATGTGCCCTTAAATGAGCCTGAATTAACCAGCGACAATACTAAGTGTGCAGTAGTACAATTGTTGTTCAGATGATGTCCTGTTGGTATATATTTGAGAATGGAATTTGCAGGATGAAGTTCTAGGATATGGGGAAAATCATGATTGTGCCTATATGTGGGCAGATACTCTTCAGAAAGAATTTTATGGATTTTCAAAATACTTTCACTGAACTAAGGAATAATAAAGTGGAATATGTATAGAGTTATGCCCTTGTGGACATTTTTTTCACTAACAAGAAACCAGAGTAATTTTTGTTTTAATTTGTGATCATGTGTTCCGATGACATATTATTGGATTCAATCCTCAATGGCGAGCTCTGATTTCCCCTCTCTGCGCTCCTTTCCTAATCTATAATGATAATACCCAGTTTCTGGCAGTCTGAACTGTCTTGATTGGTTGGTTTAAGGGTCGTTTCTGTTGCTGGGATTATTTGATGGTGGTGCCTGGTCCATGAGGAGGCACTTGGCGTGTGTGGAAGATTGCGGTGTGTGATGCACATGGAGATATTTTTTCTGTGAGTGATGGGATGGAATTAATGGGAGGGATGGGGATGGGAAGAGTGAGATGGGGATGGCATGGGAAGGATGGAATGGCATTGAATGGTGATGGCAGAGGAGGTGGTAAGGGAAGAGTTGGTGAGATGATATAATTGATTAAGTGTGATAAAATGGCAGGGACAATTATTTGAAATAACTTGTTTGAAAGCTATTCTTTGTGTTGAGAATGAAGATTCATGAAATATAAATAAAAATGTTTTAGAAAAGCTGCCAGGTGAATTAAGAGAACACATCAGCATTGATTCTCTGGAACTCTGATAACAGTCTCTTCCTTCCAAAGTTTCTACACAGTCTAACTCTGATGGGCATGCCACTCCACACTTTGACTCAAGGAAGGAACAGTTCTAAAGTTGCTATGAAACCTATGAATCCTAAACAAAGACTTTGTCATGGAACAAAATTGACAGTTATAGGAAGCTTTTTTTTTTGATGATAGATGCTGAAATTATAACGGGCCGATTTCAAGGAAATAGACTGTTTATTCCTCACATAATATTGAGCCCAAGATGTAAATCTGCCTTTTCAACTCAGGAGAAACAGTTCCATATTACACTTTCATTTCTATGATTATAAACAAGTTGCAAGGCCAGACTCTTGCCAAAAAATGTATTTATATTCCTAAGCCTGTTTTTACACAAGGACAACCAAGCTCTTGGCTTTATTTCAAGAAGAATAGAATTGAAAAGTAGGGAAGTTATGCTAAACCTGCATCTGGCTGCCATACCACAAAAAGGATATAGAGGCACTGGAGAGGGTGCAGAGGTTTACAAGGATGATACCAGAAAAGTGAGGAAAGACATATTAGGAAAGGATTGACAAGCTGGTTCTCTGTTCTCTTGCGAAAGGGAAGCTGAGGGGTTAACTAACAGATGTCTTTAAAAATCTGAAAGGTTTTGTTGGGTGGATACAGAAAGGATATTTCCTCTTTTGAGGAACAGCATAATTAGAGGCCATCAATATAAGATAGTCACCAAGAAATTCATAGGAACTTGGAAGAAACCTCTTCCCCAAAAGGGTGATGAGAATGTGGAACTCATTACGTCAAGGTGCGGTTGAAGCAAAAATATGGATGCATTTAAGGAGAACCAAGGTAAGCATATGGGGGGAAAGGGATTAGAGGGTTACGATGATAGATTTAGATGAGGAAAAATTTGGAGGAGGCTCGAGTGGAGCGTAAACACTGGCATAGACAGGTTGGGCCAAATGACCTGTTCCTGTGCTGTATATTCCATGTAATCTTATGTAGTTTTATGTCATGTTTCTGTTAGTCTGATAGAAAACCTGTATTTAAAAAAAAGTATTGTTGCAATAAAGAAAATAATTTGGCTGCAAATGAAATTCAATTGCTAGTTTTTCATGGTTGCACTTCTGGCACCCTCAACAATGTATTGGGAGCTCCTGTATCAGGTAGTGATGTAGTTACCTGGATTTTTCACCCTGACTGCATCTCTCTATTTTAGGTATTATAGTGTTTACCTTTTTGATTAGAGTGCATTAGACCATGTCACTTTACTGTGCTTACTTGCACATTCCTTTGGGCCGATTTATTGTATGAGCATTGGAGGCACTGTGGGATGTCTTCAGTCAAATGTGTCATTCACCAGTAAATTGTTCTTGGCTGTTTCAAGTCAGGTTGAAGGATGGACCTGGAGATTCCCTCTCCTTCTGTCCCTTATCTGGTGTGCCGAAAATGTTCTGTGGCATCTATGAGGAGACATCAGAGTGGTTGTTTGCAGGTTTCCCCTGTTTGAAAGGGTTGGCTTCAGAAAGCTAGGTTTTTCAGCTGATACCATAACACATATAATGAAGGGTGAGGAAGTGGAAAACGTGTTAGAAAGGCATTAATTAGCCTTTATATATTTAATATACTGGATATTTAGAATTCCAGGAGTTGGAGTTAACTTCACTTAATCAGAGGGTGGAGTTTTACTGCCTTGTAAAATTCAGCGAGCTGTTCAAAAGCCCAGAGGTTCTGCTGAAAAAAGGAGACTTTTTTTGTTGAAGCTTTTTGTCTTGCACTTATCAGGACAATTTGCAAGAATACCATATGTGAAGGGAACGACAATTTATACCGTATGAGAAGAGAGTGCTGATTGGTTGGCAAGTGGACTCTGATTGGTAGAGGGGTTGCCATGGAGAATGCACCAGTTGATGGTGACTGACAGTTAATTGCCAAGCATTGTTTGAAATATAAACCAGAAAGCTTGACTTTGGTCAAGGCATTGCCCTGAGGAATGAAGCAGCGAATGGCTGTCATTTCTTTTGTTCAGCTGAAACAAGCATAATGTGTGTACATGTTCTTCTGTCTACAAAGAACAGGGCCCTTTTTATTAATATATGTAGGTACCAGTACACGTAAATCAGAGTTTGGTTTATCTGCAAGGCATGTGTCCTGGTACTAAGCAATACAGTATGATGAACTAGGCCACACTGTATAGGTTGTAGGCAACAACAAATGTTTATTTTGCCGAACATACCTGTTTTGTGCATAACAAACAAAACCAGCCACAATTCTCTCTATTTTACACTGTTTCATGTGTATGTGTTGGCATAACTTATATTTACATAACTTTACAACGTATTAGTTTCATACACGTTGTAAAGGTTGTTGCTTTCAATCTCTCTTTTGTGCATTTTATTTTCCCTTACTCTCTACAACCTGTTGTAGAAAAATGTTACTGCAATAGCTAACTCAATGATGATGATGGTGTGCTTAGCTGCAGGTCGTTTTGTGGCTGCTGAGTTGAAAACAAGCTAGTATCTCCCTAGTTCTTAATAGTTCTGTAGTGCACTGGGTTTATTGTGATTTTAGAAGCTTGTATTGATCTCATCCCACCTGGGTTCACAATGGGTAAAATTTACCCTTTGGGAGAGTGACAATCAGCAGTTGACACCTGCTGGTCATTTTGCTGCAGGGAACTCCCTGGTGGGTGCAGTGTGGGTATGCAGGAAGTACCCAATCGAGAGAGTCCCTTAAAATTGCTGAGTTCACAGTGGGCTGGTTACCTACACAAAGCACTCCTCCCTAATGCTGGGTGCACTTTGGTGTGGTCCTTCCTAAAGCTGAGTGTTTATCAGTTGGAGTTATGCATAGGCAGTGGCCGTTCCTAAAGCTAGGTACATTGAAGGTTGGAGTTATCTGCAGGGAGGGCAATCGCACACCTAAGGCTGGATGTTTACGACTGATGTTACCTGTAGCGAGTGCCCCCTCCAAGCTGGTATTTATGGGCTGGAGTTAACCTGTAGGGTGGGCCACCCCCACTAAAACTTGAGTGTTTATGGGCTAGAGTTACCTGCAGAGAGTGCTGCCCTGTAGGGAGTGTCCCTCCCTAAAGCTGGGTGTTTATCGGCTGGAGTTACCTATATGGTGGGGGTGGGGAGGTTTCTGGGCCGGACTTACCTGAAGAGCGTGCCCCTCCCTAAAGCTGGGTGACTATTGGCTGGAGTTACCTGGAACGTCCCAGGCTACCTCAGTCCCTCGTTGTCCCGGCAACACGCTGGGGCAATCACGAGCGGCGGTCGGCAGGCGCTCGTGCGTGCGCGAGCCGGAGCCCCACCCACTCGCGCGCGGCCGTTGCTACCTGTGCGGGGAGGAGGACGCGCGCGTGCTAGCGGTTGGCGAGTGCCCGTTGGGATAGGGGCGCGGGAGCGTGCGTAGCGGTGTCGGGAGCGCGCAGGGAATCTCCCCCGCCACCCCCCCGCGCCAACCGCTTTCAGACATGGCGGATTACAGGTCCGAGTGGCTCCGATTGCCCGGCTCCTGGTCGCACGGGGTCACCCGGGACGGACGCGTCTTCTTCATCGAGTGAGTGCCGGAGGCCGTAGCGGACACTGGACACCAACATTTTAATTTATGTTTTCACCCACTGTCTGTTTTTTCTCCACAGTGAAGAAGCGCAAAGAACAACCTGGTTACATCCAGCGACCGGCGAGGCCGTCATCAGCGGACACCGCAAAACGGCAGGTGGGGAGAGGAGAGTGGTGGTAGTGGGGGGGCGGTCTGAAGGAAGGGAAAGGGGGTTTCTGAGGAGGAAAGGGAAAGGGGGAAGGGGGTCTGAGGGGGGAAGGGAAAGGGGGGGGTCTTTGGGGGGGGGGGGGTAGAGTCTGAAGGGGGAGGGGAGAGCCGCGGATTCCAGCCGGGACGAGGAGACCTGGGACCCCCACTTTTTTCCTCATGGTTAGGGGTGGGAGAGGCTCGGGCTATCTACCCTCCACCACCTGCCCCCCACCCACCAATATCGGTACTGGTCCCTGGGATTTGTAAATTTAAATTGGAGGAGATTGTCTAGGGTGTTGGTTCCAGTCGGGGCTTGTTGTATTTCCCCAGAGCCCCCAAGCCCGGGCTGTAGGATGTTGATTTGAATCCCTTGTTACTCCAGTAAATTGCAGAGCCCCCTCCTCTCAACCTCGCCCGCCCTCTCAGTCACACTGACATTCAATCCCACTTCCCAGCGTTTTCTGTTTTTGCTTCAATCCCACTGTCCCGGGGCTGCAGATCTCAGGTTCACTCGGCGTGGGAGCGATTCCCAAGAAGGGAGACAAGACCGTCTGGGAATGTTCAGGTTCTGAGCCTCTTAATCATGTGCCTGTTTTCGCCCGGCAGATCTACCAACCGGCTGGGAAGAAGGATACACCTTCGAAGGGGCGAGATACTACATTAAGTGAGTATCATGCAATCTCTGATAGCTCAGCCCTGCTGTACGTGTGTGAGGCTGCTTTCTAACTCGATACAAGTTTCCCTGGCTGTGTTTGTGCCTTTTTAAAAAATGATAAATCCTGACTAAAGTTGCTCAACGTGGATTACACGTTTTGTGTGAGGTGGGCGTGTCGCAGCAGTTTGATTTCAACATGGGTCCCGGTAACGCCCTCATTCAAAACTGACGCTTAAACGTCAGGCGAAATGTAAAAATCTACCAGATCGTTATTCTCAGCAAGGTTTCGGTGGTTTGTTTACAGGCGGTGACGTGTTGGATTCAGTCATTCTAATACCATGGTGCAAAAACGAACGGACTCCTCCCCCACCACCCCCGCCCCCCTCCTTTCCTTTCTCGTTTCCTTCATTTAAGTGGGATGGAGCTAGCTACAGTTTGTGCTGAATGTGATTTAAAAAAAAACTGATGACAAAAGCTGGTGTCAGCCTTATTAGGTATCAACCTGTAATTTTAAAACTATAAACGGTGACTACTAATTTTGTACTTACAATCGAGTCGTCAGCATTTATCTCTCGCCCCTGAGTTATCAAGTAAAATCAAAAAGATGTTTGAGCATTTTTGGATGTTTTTAATTTGAACATGAGCTTAATAGGAATTGCTAGTTTATTATTGCTTCACAACCAAGTTTGGAGCACGTGTGTGTTCGTTGGCCTTTCAAGAGGTGTGTTGGTTGGTAATAAAATACTCTGCATTTAAATTGTTGTAAACTGTGAAGTATGCTGTGGAAGCACTCTGCTAATAGTTCTGTAACTGGATATTAATAAAGCTGCTTGCATGATTACCTTATTTACGCAGTGGAATTCTCAAGGGAAAGAAATGTGGTTGTGTCATCTGTATTGATTTTCTGTCTGTGAAATGTTTGGTTATGTAGGTTATTCATATTGAAGCCATAGTGAAAGTTTGCACTTTGCACTTTTTTTTGATTTGGAGGACCATGTGTGTACACAAATTATATTCTTAACTATGATTTGCTATGTGCTTGAGATTATGATAACGTATTCAGCTTAATGGTTTAAACTCATTTCAGTTTTGAATTTTTTTCCATCAATTATTCCCATCATTATGTTACATTCTATCCACTTTCCTGTATATCTCAGAAACTTGGACAATAAATAAAGATCTGTGGAAGAAAATAGAGATCTTTGAAATGCAGATACTAAGAAGTAAGATTTAAGTAAGACAATAAGACAAATGAAAAGGGATTTGAAATTGCAAGAGCAAACAGAACTCTTTAAAAAATGACATCCAGAAAAAGAAAATGTCAGTATTTTGGCCATTTGATCAGAGCTGAAAAGTTAGAGATGTTTTCTGGAGGACAAAGTGGAGGGTAGCAGAGAGGGGCCAACTTTGACATAGTTGAATGACAGACATCATAAAGTGGTTGCAGATGAGCTACATTGGATGTATAAGGATGTGCAAGACAGACAAATGTGACATACCATGACAGCAGATCTCCAGGCAGGAGAAACTGTAAGCAGGGGCAGAGACTCCTACCATAGCTGGCAATATTGAATTATGTCTATTTAGAAGACACAGTGCAGAATTGAAGTACAATTTTAATGTTTTGACTGTGGTGTTGAAATGCATAAACCTAAGGGTGAAAGTACACACCTTGTATAGTCTGATTTCTTTGCAGCCAGTGGGTGTGTCCCTTTAATTGTGGGAGACTGCCATTTCCCTGTTAGTAATGCAGAACACATTTCTGTTGGATTTGACATGTTAGTGATTTGGAGTGTAGGAGAACCCACTGATGATAAACAGTACTCAGAGTAAAGCCATGTTTGAAAGCAAAAAAAAAATCTGTGCGTTATGACACTTCTCTTTGTAGGCATTGCTGAAGTTTAATTTCTGGTACATTGATCCTTTCTATTACTGTAAACTATAAATAGTATTTAGGTTGCTTATACATCAAAATGGGTTTAGGTGCAAAATTAAAATAATGCTACTCTCCCAAGGCTTAAAAATTACAGTGGGTGCAGTTTAATTATTGAGTAAATAGTAACGCTATTTCCTATAAGGAATAGAGGCTACATTGAGTTTCAATTTGTGAGATGAAGATAAAGTAATATTGAGAGCATGAAATGCAAACATGTTCATCAGGAAATAGATCAGAGGATTTGTTTGTGCTTTAATTTACCTTGTGGAACTGCTCATAAGGTTAGGATAGCTATTGATGGTAGGCTTGTAAAGTAAATGCTGCATTTGTAGGAAGTTCAAAATTGGGGAGTTAATGCTGTCATGAAGTGGGCTCTGTCATATTGTCCCATACTTATTAATATTCTCAGATTGACTGTCAAAATTGATTCTAACTTAATTTAAATGGAATAATAAAGGATGAAATGAGAGAAATGAGAACCTAGGATGGCTTAAACTGAGCTTGTAAATCAGTGTTTCATCCCGAGTTTGTGTTAGTAAGGGTAAGAAGGCAGATACTGAAGGAATAGAGAATGCAGGGAATAACATCGCTATGTGATGAAGATATGCAGAAGATGTAGGTTGGTTAGGTGGGAGAAGTGTGGGAAAATTCTGGTGAACAAATACATAGGGGAAACGGACCAAAGAAAATGTGTTTAGTGTTTGAGATTGTGAAGACTTCCAGTAGCCACATCAAAAAAAAACTTACTGGTGGATCCATGTGCTTCATAAACTTAAATATTTAATAATATAGCATTCAGACCTACTGTGATAAGTCTTTTTTTTAAAACGCCTGTAATAGCAGTGGCCTTGAATAATTAATAAATTGTATATGGATATTCCTTTCAATGGCATTAAAATTTCACAGAATTTGGTTGCTTCCAATATACTAATACTTATGGTTGCAGCACACTGTGTCATAGATTTGATGACTTACAGGATTTGAGGTATATTAAAAATAGTAAATACCTGTAGTATGAAATAGGCCACCCTTTTTTGGTTATTGAGAGTACCAAATAATGCTTTATTGTCTTTGATATCTAATTGACGTGAATCTTACACAAAGAGTTATGGTAAGATTTATGGTATCTCTGCTCACTGTTAAGAGTAAATTGGACAGTAGCTTCTTAAATGCACAGTTAAACACGCGCATCCAGAAGTTATGGTCTGAGTCACTATGCTTCTCCATAGGTTGCATTATAACAATATCTCACTAATAGACCTGGAATTAAAATCAATGTAAGGACATGAAGCTGTGATTCTTGTCTGCATATTGCCCACCAAGCACACCAGAGAAAACTAGGGCTGGCACCATAAGGTGTAAGTGAATTTTTAATAGTGTGATCAGTCATAATTGCTGCCAAACAGCCTCTGGCCTGGAAAATTTAATTTCAAAGTGTGGAATCTCATTCGTTCAGAATTTAGTTAGTGTTGGAGATTTTTTAAAAACTTATTTTTTCTGCCATTTTATCTTTTTATCTTAATCCCTTCTTGCCCATTATTTTGCATTCTGTAGATGTTTTAAATCTAATTTATGATTCCTGCTTTAGACTGTCTCAGTGAGGAATTTTCAATGTAGTTGAAAAGCCTTACTGCCTCTTGCCCTGCTTGCAGATGCCACAGATCCTCCTGTAGAAGGGTGGATCAGATGCCAAATTAAAGCAAGCCTTTCATCCAAAGCCTGTGAAAACTCAGGGTAGTTGTCACTTAAGTGAATGGCGAATACTGCTCCTTCAGTGCTAGCTGCAAAATTCAGGCCATTGTGATGTGGCATTATAGAAACTGGTCAGTTAATGCTCCACTGAATTTTTAAGATGTATTGTTGAACATTATTTGGAAATGTTAAAATTACATATACAAAAGATTATCTGGTCATTATCACATTGCTGTTTTTGGGAGTTTGTTGTGAGCATATTGGCTGCCACATTTCCTGTATTTGAACGGTGACTAAATTTCAACAATGCTTCGTTGGTCATAAAGTGCTTTGATGCACCCGGTGATTGTGAAAATGCTATATAAATGCAAGACTTTCTTTATATTTGGGTGTATGAAATTGGGCAATTTTAATGAAGATGGCTTCAAAGAAAGTGGGCCTAGGAAAAGATGACATTTTTGTTTTCTTGTTTTGCAGAAACTTTGCACATTGAGATCTGCCATATGGAAAATGGCAGTTTGTCTAAACTAATGATACTAACTGCAAAATCCCTCAGTAAAATACTGAGAACTATCTCTAACCTTGATCATTAATCTTCAATGCAAGCATTATGATGTAAAGAGTGACTTATATTCATATAGCATCTTGTGTCCTCCAGATTTCCCAAAGCAATTTGCAATAGTGAATTGATTTTTCTCTGAACTGCAAGTACTGTTATGTAAGAAAATAAGACAGTCAGTGTATGCACATTAATGTTCCTCACACACATCTATTGAATGGCTATTTTTTTTTGGTATTGATAACCACCTGTGGATTTTGACCACCTATAAATTGTGTCTCATCTTGAAGCAAGGACATCACAACATATAATGGCCCAGAATTTGTGGGGGTTTTGATGGTGAACCATCAGCATTTGCCATCATTACTTCTCTGAATCTGACTGCAACTTCAGGACTTAGTGGAAATGCAGATTAACATGTAAATCCTGAAGCTGTGGTCTTCTGTTCATGCTTCGCAGTGCTGTGGGATGTCCTCCAGCGTTTGTGTTAACGATCAGTGAAATCCATTTCCCACTGTCATATTGCTGTTAGAAACACCAAAAAAGTTCAATGAAGTGTAACCGAGTTTTTAATGGTAATCTGAATAATAACTACTGCTGAATAGCTGATCTGTCCTTGAAAGGGTATTTTTGTATATGTGGATTATTTTTTAATGTCTCCATTATAACTAATTACTCATTCCTGTAAACTGTTTTTAAAATAATTTTTGTTCACCTTAATCTAATGTATGTTCCAATCTTTATTTCTCTCTGTGTAATATTTTTAAGAAGTGATGTGATTTCATTTTCTGCTTGGCTGTCTGTGAGAATTCTTTAATGTGATTGGTTATTGGATTGCTTGATGTTATAATTGCAGCACAGCACAGCACTGAGAATCCCAATTAGTGCCACAATCACCACAGAGATTGCTAGATGTCTTAGTGAGACTTTCTTCAAGGTCAGTGGCTCTAGTTTTGCTTCTGATTGCAAAATCCAGGCCATTCCTTCAATGTTGAACCACCATACAGCAATGAGTTAGTGTTCCAGCAGCTTGTGTCTATGCTGATCATCAGATTAAAGTACAGCAATGTAATTCTAGGTTTTAGATTACCATAATGAACCACTCCAAATTATGGTTTAGGATGTCAATCGAACCCCTCTATTGGACTACCTTGTAATCATTCCCAGGTATCTGTTGATCTCCATGTATTAATATGGTAATGGGGAATAGAGACAGCTCTTAGATTTTTGGGCAATATCTGTGCCCCACAAACCTTATTAAATCCGAGTACACATTACTGTCATTTACAGCAAACTACATGTAAATAAATATTCTGCATCTAGAACAGTTCAGTGGCATTAAGGCTATTTGATAGATCGTAATTGACTTACTCCATAACAGTTCATCTTTAGCACATCATTGGGCTTGCTGGACTGTCCATTTTGCACAAGATCAAAATTGTTACAGCATAATTACTTCCTAATGCTTGAGCCATAGCTTCATATTTATCCCAAGAGCACAGACATTAAGTAGCTGCACATTAACTCTTTGTATCAGTTTAAAAATATGCAATAGAATATCAGCAGGATTCCATTTATAGCATTCTGCCTGTGGAGTGGTCTCCCGGAAAGCATTATTGCTTGAAACACTGCTTCAGGAACAGCAATTAACCATCATTGATGGAACAGAGATTGCCTATTAAATTGGGGGGAAACAGTGGGCTTGCTTTATCATACAGGGGAAATCCTGGTCTTCGCTAGAACCAATTTTGCCAGACTTGCAATTTTGTTTCCATTGCTACTTACAATATGTCTGTGTGTGAATATAAAGAGTAAATTACTTATATCCCTTTTGCTTGTATTTTTAAGCAAATTCAGAATTCGTTATTTGCACTTTATTTGGGTTTGCATCAGCATTTAATAATATTTGAAATCCACCATATGAATATCCTTTGTACAAACTATGCAGCATCTTCTACTTCGAATTGTTAATCATTACTTAAAAACCACAGGTCAAATTAAATAGAAAGAAACCCAATTTCTTTGCTACTGCTATTTAAATATAAACTGAAACTTTCTGTCTCAAGGAAATAATTGAATACTATCTTTGCTCAAACTTCCATTGGAAGCTAAACCAACTTGATGATCAGCTCCAAGAATTGCTACAGTTACAAATCCTTTAGAAATAAAGTAAGCAGATTTTATGGTGGCATTGCTGAGTTTACTACAATAGATAACTCTTAGTTTTTGCCTCCCTCTTATTTTCTCCCCTCTTCTTCTGAAATCATTGACTTAACGCTGCCATGTGCTTTCATGGCAAGGTATGGCCCTATGGTAGCTTGCTTAAAAAGCCTTTCTTTGTACATGAGTGCAGAGAAATGAGTGCCAGTAGACTATTCTTCTGTGAAAGGCGTCACTTCTGTACCCCACTCGTGTTTCCACCTAAAGCATCAAATGCAGCTTTCAGCAGCTACCCTTCCTAATCGCTGACTTTTATTTGCCTCTTTTTTCCCTTTCCTCTGCTTTTCCCAGCACCCTGACCATGGAGGTCAGCATTTCTTTGGGAATGATGGTCAAAGGAGCAGAAACTGGGTCTTATGGCCAAAAGTCTCATGGAGAAGATGAGCTCAGGAAGACCATGAGGGGAAATTGAAAAACTAGAGAAAAATGTGTGTTCAAGGCTATGGTAGGGGAGGATCCTAGGAGGAGACATGGCTTGGTGACAAGCAGGAGGAAGCATCAGAGGTTGCTGAACAGGTGGTCTCAGTCTTAGTGACAAAGAAGTTGATGAGTCCCTTTTTCTTAGTGGTGCTGAGGATAAAGGTGACAGGAGAATGGGGTTTAAGGAGGTGGTTTCTAGTAGATAAAAGGAGCCACTGGTTATCTTTATTCCATAAGATGATCCTGGAGGTTTAACAGAAGAGAGTGGAACCCATTAGTGCTTGATGGAGACCTGCATATGAATTAATGGATGGCTAAACCAGTTTTGAACCAGATACACTGAAGTCACCACACTGAATTTGAGTGAGTGACAATGGGGCCCATACCAGATAATTGACTGGAGTAGGTTGGAGTAAGGGATTAACTGGGGGTAAGGGCATCAAAGGTAGGCCTGAGGGAGGAGTTAAACAAACTTATGATTACAGTGGCATTGTGATGCATAGAGAACTGAGTGGAAAGGTAGGCAGTTGTGATTTAGTGGGTAGGCAGTTGGGATTTAGTGCAGTTGGAAGTGACTTGGTGACTTTTTTCCAAGGATGTACTCAGAGGAAGTGGATAGGGAGATGTGATGGTGAGAAAGTGGTTGGAGATGGTACTATCTGCCAAGAGATGGTCTGTGAGATGGCTTGGAGGTGGTTGTGAATATAGGTATGGGTGTTTATATGGAGGAAGGAGTTTAAGCTGGTCTTGTGTGCAATAAGTTCAGAAAGAGTTTAAGGGGTACTTAGGTGACTATTGAAATCACTGGGGATGAATCTTTGCCAGTGCTGAGGCTAAGGGAGGAAAATGGAAAGATATATTGGATGAAACTCAGTAGAGAGCAGAAGACAATGGTGAATTTCAAGGTGAGGTGAATGGGGTGGCACAAGTGAGAGGTGCTCAAAGAAGTGAATTGTACCCAAGAAGCTGTTTGATTATTTAGTTAAATATTTGACAATAGTCTTAAAAACTGGTTACCTTTTCTCGATGTGATGTTTTGATTGAAAATGGAAAATAAGGCATGATCCTGTGATGTATGAGGGGAAAATCATTCATTTAGGTATTTTGTTGCCATTACCAGTTTTATGTATTGGTATATGCCTTCGACATGCACAGTTGCATATTATTAACTGGCTTTGTAATCTTTCTTTCCTAATGGGAATTTTCATGGAAAGATAAGTTGGTTCTTTTGCAATAAGTGGAAGAAATAAAGTAAATCAGAGTAGCAATTCTTTTAGCAGCACATTGAATGGTATAAAAAATGAAGAAAACCAAATATTTTGTTAATTACCAGCTCGCCAAAAAGGCATGTTGCAGCTCTCAAGTGCTGAATACCAAAACGGATTAAAACACACTGAAATGATGGTCAGTTGCAGTAAGTGCATAACGTGTGATTTATGCTTTGAGTAAAATGTTTTGAGCAATGTCTGGAGTATGGTCAATTAATCAGATAAAATATGTGTCAGGTAACTGAAATATTCAAAACCTGTAATTCATAGCACACCAGTCTGATGGGTTATAGATTCATTGACTCTATCTGGTCAAGGTAGATCACACAATAATAATGGAATTTAAAGATGTCACAGTATTGTAGTATTTACTGTTTTTCAAAAAAAGTGAAGAGGCAAAGGTGACCTTGTCTTTGGAACATTGTCTAGTTTTGAAGCTAGTACAAAAGTGGGTTGACTTCTCTGTTTGAACTGCAATATTCCATGTTAACTTATTCTTTCAATCAGTTCGGGCATCCTTCCATCTATGAAAGTTGATGGGCACGCAGCAAAGTAATCCATTGCAGATGGGGTGTCTTCATATGGTGCACCTTTGTTGACGGCTGAAGAGGCCAATCCTTGAGAGGCAGTTTCTGCTACAAGTGGCACGCATGAAGCTACCAAGTATCATTGTGGGTTGTTGCTTTTGGCCTTGGTGTCTGTTGCCAAGCTGCCATAGCCACTGGTCATCGTGGGTTTATTCTGGCAGGACAAAATCACAAATGTGTCAGTCCTCTCAAAGGCAGAGCTCCCAAGTTTGTTAGCACTCATCAGATAGAAATGACTTCATTGGCAAAGACCCGTCTGCAGGATGTCAGACGGTTATTTCAATAACTTAATCAAATGTTAACTAAAAGTCGAGAGTTCATCTATTATAGCATTTTGAAAACAAACGTTAATGTTTCACGGAGCAGACACTGGCTGCCATAAATTGATTACATTATTATTGCTAAATTCTACTCTTGATGCAAGGCTGACTTACAAAACTAAATAAATTAGGTGCCTTTTTTCCAAATAATACCCAGGTCAGCAAATTTTACTAACTCAGCGTGCATGTGGAAGAAAGGGTTAAATCAGTTCTTGTGTCAATAGGGATCTGTGTCAATTACATGAAGCAAAGATAGGGATTTAAAAAAATTCATTCCAGCAATATTGGTGTCACTGGCAAGACAGATATTTTCCCACCCGTGGTTATTCTTGAAGGTGGTGGTGGTGGGACATCATCCTGGATCCGTGTGATGAATTCACGCTTGTAGATAGGGGTGTTCCAGGATTTTTACCCAGCTATGATAAAGCAACGTCAGTATATATCCTAGTTAGGATCGTGTGTGACTTGGAGGGGAATTTGGAAGTGGTGATGTTTTGATCCACTTGCGACCCTTTATCATTCTGCATGGTGGAGATGCTGCCGAGGAAACCATGGTGACTTTCTGCAGTGCACCCTATAGATTGTATGTATTACAGCCTTAGTATGCCAAAGGAGGGGATGGATATTTCGTTTAGTGGGTGGCGCAAGAAAGCAGACTGTTTTGTCCAAAACGATGATGAGCTTCTGGAGTGATGTTGCAACTGCACCCATCCAGGCTAGTGGAGGGAATATTCCATCACACTCTGATTTTTTTCTTGTAGGTGGTAGAATCGCATTGAGAAGTTCACCGTAGAATACTGAGATTGTGAGAGAGGAAGATGATTCCTATTAAAATGAGTTAGTGACTTTGAAACTAGGACATTGCAATCTGTGTCAAACATTGCAGTATGCATGCAGCCACTCTGGGGACACAGCTGTCATTGCAAAATTCTTGAGTTTTCTATTTCTGGGCTCCTTACAGAAGTGAAGAAAATATTTAACTTTTTATACTTATGCCTTTTCACTTTTTGAGCATACACGTTGAAATTCACCTATATCCTGGCAACTCAGGGTCTATAAGAAAGGCATAGTTTAATTATGATTTGCAGTTAAGGACTCCTTTGTCATATCCTGGTTATGTTGCGTGTTTTGAGATAACACTGACTGCTTTTGTGTTGCATTTAACAGAGTTATACTGACTACTATTGCTACTTGGTATGGATGGAGGCATGATTAGGATGAGGAATCTCATTTCTTATATGTTATCCTAAGCACTGAGTATGATTTGTGCTGTATCCTGTACTGTTAACGTTTCCACTGAAAGGAGTTAGTTGCCCTCCTGGCTGTTTTAGTTGGAAGAAAATAGGAAACTGTACAGAAGCATTACAGGTTTTCATTTGAAGAAAACCATATTTTGTTGTAACTTTAGAGCAGCAAGAAAAAAACTGAGATATGGCAACTTCACTAGCATGGAAAAATTGCAACACTGCCTCTAAATGTGCAATACATTGGTTTAATCTGAGATAGATTAATTGTATTTGCTGTCTTAATTTAGTTGTAAAATGTGCAGCAGAGGGCCTTGTAGAGATTTCTTTTCCTGATGCAGAAAAGGGAACTGACTATACCGAATGAAAATTCCAAAAATAAATCTGTTGGAATGGAGTTTGCTAATATCTTCATTGTGAGCTTTTGACCTATAGTTTAAATCCTCAGTATTCACAAGTAGGAATTTGTTCCTCAGCAAGCAGCTCTTTGTCACTATTAGTTGCCTTCAGGCAAATGTGTATTATTTAGACTTTTGCAATCTAGTTTTCTGGTCAAAGGCATAGCTTTCATTTCTGGAGATGATGACTGCTTTTATATACCTACCCCTTGTGTCTTTATAGATAGCTCAAAATCAGGATTTTCTACCTTAATTGCTTTTTCCCTTATTCCTTAATGCAAAAGTCAAATTTTCAAAACATTCTAACATTTCTTATCATTTTTAGATTCACCATATGAACAGACAAAAGGAAGGGGAAAAAAGGCTAATCAAATCTGTCCTTCAAATATCCCATTCAATCATGATTGTGAGACAATTCACCAATGGCCAATTCGGGAAAAAAATGGGATTTGCCTCGAACTTCCTAAGGCAGTCAAGCAAAGATTTGAGACTACCATGTTCCCCCTCCACTGCTCTTGCATCCTCTTTCAATCTCTCTTTCCATGTAAACTCCCCAACCCATATTCGGGGCCACCCCCTTGACCTTGCCATCTCGTGTGGTCTTGCTGGTCCTATCATATCAATTACAGATAAAGTCGTCTCAGATAATTTCCTTGTATCACTCACCACCCACATCCCCTTTCCATGTCCCAACCCTACCACCTCTTGTATCCATCCTTGGGAAAAAAACTATTCGTAATTGACTTACAACTACGTTTTAAAAATCCCAACTATCCTCCGTTCACCACAGCATTTCTGCAGCTACTGATTTAGTCAACTACACCATTACCTCCATTTTGACCTCTTAGTCCCCAATAAAACCATTATTCTCACCCCCTTGCTGTTCCCCCAGTACTGTCCTCATCTCTGCTCCCTAAAGCATAAGGGATGCAGACTCAAAAGGATATGACGGATAACAGGTTTAGCCATCTACTGCCAGATCTGGCTGAATCATATAAAACACTTGGGTTCTGCTCTCAAAAACAGCTCATTGTTCCAGGGTAATCCTGAAATGCAAAGACTATTTCTATCTACTTATTCCTGAATTGGCTTATTTTTCTCTGCTGCAAGCCATCTTTTTAAACCCTTAACCTCCAACAACAAGTGCGAGGAGTTCATGGACATTTTTGTCACTAAGATTGAGACATTTCAATCAGCTACTTCTGTCACATCCCACCCTTCCACTAGCCCACCTGGCCAAACTTCCTTTTAATGCACCACCTGACCTAGCCTTTGATCTTTCTCTAGTCTCTTTCCTATCTCCCTTCATGCCCTTGCCAAGCTCATCTTGTCCATGATAGCCACCTCCTGCTCCCACAGGCCTAACCCCATTAAACTGTTGATCACCCAACCTCCCCTCCTGACCCCATGTTAGCTGATATTCTAAGCGGCTCTCTCTATTCAGCTGTGTTCCTCACTCCTTCAAATCGGCCACCATTACTCCTTTCCTCAAAAAAACAGCCCTTGACCCCACCGTCCTTAAACTACCATCCCATCTCCAAACTACCACTCCATCTCCAAACTTCCTTTCTTCTCTAAAGTCCTTGAACACGTTGTCGCCTCCTAAATCCGTTTCTATCTTTCCTGACATTCCATGTTTGAACCCCTCCAATCAAGTTTCTGCTCTTGCCAATGCTGCTCATATCAAAACCACAATTGGCATTCTCTGTAACTATGACAAAGATAAACTTCCCCTCCTCATCTTCCTTGACCTGTCTGCATCCTTAGACACAGTTGACCACACTGCCTCTCTGTCCTCCTTCAATGTTGCTAAATTATCAGATAGTTTATCCAACATCTAGTGCTGGCTGAGTAGGAATTTCCTTCAGTTAAGTATTGGGAAGATTTAAACCATTGTTTTTGGTCCCCATGCCAAATTTAGTTCCCGAGCTACCGACTCCATCCCTCTCCCTGGCAACAGTCTGAGGTTAAACCAGTCTGTGTGCAACCTCAGTATCAAATTCAATCCCGTGATAAGCTTCTGACCTTTTATTCGTGCCATCATTAAGACTTCCTATTTCCACCTCCGTAGCATTGCCTAACTTTACTCCTGTTTTGGCTCATTTGCTGCTAAAGCCCTCATTTATGCTTTTGCCAGGTCTAGACTCAACTATTCCTACACCATTCCTGGCTGTTTTCCCATATTCTACCCTCCATAAACTTGAAGTCATCCAAAACTCAACTGACTGTGTCTTAACTTGGAGCAAATCCCATTCCCCTATCACCCCTGTGCTCGCTGGCCATTATTGACTCCAGGTTAAACAACGTTGCAACTTTAAAATTCTCATCCTTGTTTTCAAATTCCTCCATGGTTTTGCCCCTCATCTTGGTATCTCTTCCAGGCCTATAACCCTCCAAAATATCAGTGCTCCTCCAATTCTGGGCTCCTGTGCATTCCCAAATTTAATTAATGCACGTTCAGTTACTTAAGCTCCAACCTCTGAGATATCTTCCCTACACTTTGTGCCTCCCTATGTTGCTTTCCTCCTTTAAGACACTCCTTAAAACCGACCTCTATGACAAAGTTTTTGGTTATCTGATCTAATATCTCCTTATGTGGCTCGGTGTCATATTTTGTTTTATAATGATCCTGTGTAGCGTCTTGGAACATTTAATTATGTTAAAGGCGCTATATAAGTTGTTGCTGCAGAAGCTTGTAATTTTCACAATGCATTACAAACTACAGAAGCTGATACCTTCTTCACTTTGGAAGCTGCCGGATTCTCTTCTATAAACAATTCTAGTGAATCAATACCCACCACATGTCCTAGGACTCCGTTTCAGAAGGTGATCAGCCTCTAAACAGAAATGCTTCCTGCTGCTACCCTAACTGTCTGCTGGACCTTTAGTGTTAGCATCCCTGTCAATCTCAGCTTATCCAGCCTCAGTGTATCCTTTCACTTCATTTTAAAAATCTTAATCATGTCCCCCAAACTTCAGTAATAAATAGGCCTTAACTCTTGAATTCTACCCTAAGGACCCTTTGTCTAGGTATCCTTTTTGTCACACTTCTTGGAACCTTTTCCAAAATGCCAACATTCCTCTCTTTGCTGCGAGCAAAACTGAACGAGCACTCTCAACAGTGAAGTATGAAAGCCTAATATGCATAGTCTAAGTATAGTGCTCATTGTTCTATACTTAACAGTGCTTACTACACAAACTAAAACTTTATTTGCTTTCCCTTTCACCATCTTGCACTCCCTGTGTATCTTTAATGAATGAATAACAATTTCTGCAGGTCTCCTCCTTGATTTGCTCTTGATGGGTATGCACTTTATTTTCAAAGACCAGAGCAGATCATTCTCCCAATGCAAAGTAATACAGTATTTGTTTGGATGTCTTTAGCTGTCAGCATAACTTGGGTTGGACTTTTGTTTTTCTTTCAATCTGTCTACTGAAATCTGCACTGCATTTGGATGACTGCACTTGGGATGACGGCCTGTATTGCCTCTCTGGATCTTTCAGAACTGATCCTAAATAATTGCAGTGTGAATTTCAACCTGGGAAGGTTGATTTTTTTTATATATTACTGCCTGAAGATGTGGACCTTGTTTAATTTGGTCAACCTCATAAACCCTTGAAAAGGCCATTTGTATGCGGAACAGTATAGATTAGGTTCATGCTTGCTTATTTACCTGTGATTAGTATTTTTTTTTATTATAACACTATTGATACACCCAATGAACAGCTAATTTTGTTAAGTGTGGAAGACGGATGGAAAAAAAGTGCTGACTTTGCATGATCTCAGTGGCCTCTCCCTGTTGGTGAAGCCAGTGTATCACTGAGCTGAACAGTTCAGAACATTGCACGTTCAGACACCACAGTACGCAGTGCTAGCAAATTTGAGCAGAAATGTAAAAATTGGGTTTAGCCCCAGGGCTGAGAAGGGTGCAAGCCAGTAGGATTCCCAATAGCAATCCCAATTGCTTGCAAGTGTGTGCACATGAGGACAAGATCACAGCTTTTTGGTTCCTTTACAGTCAAATAGCCTGTCGATATTCATTGACCATGCTTGTGTAGAGAATGGTCACGTGGACAGGTGAGCCTTTCATCTCCACCTTCTAAGCTATTTTGATTCCCCCCCCCCCCCCCCCCACCCCGCTAGGGCTATCTGTCACTTGCACGTCCTGCTTTCTACCCTTAATGTCACTATAAACACATTCCTTAGCAAATATCACCACCATCAACATCCCCTTGTCCTTTTGTCTATGACATCTTTGGCAATCTCTTCTTTGCCTCCACCTATCACTGGCCCTACCTGTCCCAGCCCCCCTCAACCAGCTTATATTTCACCTCATTTCTATATTTCCTCAGTTCTGATGAAGAGTCATACGGACTCAAAACATTAACTGTATTCATCTACGCAGATGCTGTCAGACCTACTGAGTTTTTCCAACTATTTTAATTTTTGTTTGAGCCTTTAACTTCTTCAGCATAAGGTAGTTGGAAAAGGGGCAGAAATGAAAAAAAAAGCCTCTGGAGAGCTGGTGAACTGGAACATATATCCTGAATAGGTTGAGGCGGCATCAATACCCACAGAGGTTTGTGCGTTGGAATTATCATTGATCCTAATCCCTATTCTGTTTTCTGAGACCCCTTCAGTAAAGATTTGCCTTGAATTTGAGTCATGGGCAAACAGCAGCTCCCTGTTAGCTGCAAAACATTCTAGTGATTGGCACCAGGCAGTGCTGTTGTACAGCCCCATGTGGTCCGTACCTGATTCTTTGTAAATGCAGAATGCTTTTCTGTTTTCTTTTGTTTAGTCAAGTATAGCCCCTATTTTTAAATAGTGCATGACAAGCGATGAAGCCTTCTTACTGGAATATATCCAGAGAATTTGATGAGATGAAGGGCAATTAAAAAATTTTATGCCTCTGCTGCTCCCACCTACCCTTACCACCACCATCTTTCACATGGGTGTTGACCCCACGAATTCTCCCACCACTTTTTCTTTCTCTCTCTCTGGTAGATATCTAATGAAGAGCTGAGTATTTTCTGGCTATTTTCCTTTGAGCCACAGCCTGTACTGCTGCTGTGCAATACTTGTTTTGTGATTTGTTCTACTATTGATCCTCAACATGATTTAATGTGGGTGTTCTTTTGCTAGGTTTTAGAATTATTGAGCCAAAGGTATCCAACTTTGGAGTTGACTCGATTGCAGAGGGAGGCACGAGACAGCTGGAGGATGTCATTTTGGGTGCTTTGGTTTAACACTATTTGGAGTGTAATGACAATGTGATATTTAAACTGGTTTAAGTAGTGCATGGGGAATTCTGTTTCATCCTCTCTCAATCAATGAGCGGCAGTTTTGTATGTCTTATCTCCCATTAGCAATTGATTTAAGGTTGGCTGAGCTCATTTCATACAGGACTGTTACAATCAGGAAGGGCTTAGGCATAGGTTTGAGCCCTGAGCCAAAAGAACAGTGCTGCTGATCCACTGCACTACCCAGTCTCCCCATGTGATGATTCTGAAAGGATTATGTATTACGGATATCACTATGGTTTCAGATATCCCTCTACGGGCAATGAAAATTGTCCTTTTTCAAATTTTGAATGTGAGAAAACACAGGCTTTGTCAGAATTGTCATTTCACTGGCTCAACAGTTAAAGTATTTGGAAGCTGCCTGAACTTTGAGTCCCGGTTGTTGAATTAAGAGAAACCCCAAAAATATGTTTTACTGTAGGAGAATTGAGAAAGCAAAATTACTATTTCTTGATCCTGAAGAGAGCTATTTAATGTTTGGAAATCGACTTGATAAATTTTGCAGATCTATATAAAAACTTAAATTCTTCGACAACTGAATAAGTTGTGTTGGATAAAAGCTTCTTGGATTGAATCTACTGTACTCTTATGCAAATACAAGTCCCAGCAAACTTTTGAACTGGAAGGCATTGTAGATTTATAATCTCAGTTTGCAATTTTTTGGAAATTAACTTAATTTCGAACTGGATGCTCCAAGCATTTTATTTAATTTTACAATTGTGTATTTTTTTCTCTGCACTCAGCCCCAGGTTGCCCCTCTTCATTTTCTTCTTCTTTACACCTTGCAACACATACAGCAACATCCAGGGATAAAGCTACAGGAAAGCTATATCAACATACAGAATGGAGGGAAGATTCAGCCAGCCAGATAGCATATGACCTGCTGAATGTTCCCAGCATTTAATGTTTATACTTCAGAATTCCAGGATGTGCAGTATTTTCCTTGTTCTGCAATTCATATACTATAGCTTGATTCAGCAATTATTTAAGCAAGACTTTTTCATTGCCACCATGGTTAAGATTTGAACCATTTACCCTTCGAAAGGAAGCTCTTTTTAGGTCCTAGCTCTTTAACGCATTATATTCATCAAGCTGATTCTTAGGGCCAAGATGCTGGTTTATGAGCACCGTGTTCATGGCTTGTTGTACGACTGTGAACCATGGACGACTTATCTATCAAGAAGAGAAGCTCAACAGCTTTGCTCTTTGCTGTTTATGGAATATTCTGGGCATCTCATGGAAGTACAAAATCACTAATGTGGCAGTCCTCTCAAAGACAAATCTCCCAAGTATGTTGGCAGTTGTCAAAGGAGAGGTGACTTTGTTGGCTTGGGCATGTTGCAGGCTGGAAGTTGGTTGCATACTTTTATGATCCCAGCTGAGATTACCCCTGGACAAGCCTGACCCCAGGGTGGAACCCAGCCTGATAGATCCTAACTTTTATTTGTTTGGTTAAATATGTGGGGAGTGGCTACTGAACAGAATCACAGGAGTCAGCTGATGAACTTTTAACAAAAGAATGAAACATTTAACAAGATGAACTATATTATAATACTGCTTCGCCCACAACTATACCTTTACAGATATATACACATTTGTAAGGATAACAGAAGTTATGAAAGCTATCATACTCTAATGTACACAGCTCATGTAAACCAGTTGACAACCTGTGGTCAGACACCCTATACTCTGAAACCAAGTGACAGATGCCACCTCAGACAGATGCTGTGGATCTTTCTTCAACTTCCCCCAGATGCTTGTTACACAGTGAGCCAACCAGTCTCACTGAACTCCATCTTTCACAAGGGTTTCCAGTCTCCACTTTCCAAGAACTCGCTTTGGAATCTTCTCCCAAACCAACGCTTCCTCTCAGACATCTTCTGCAAGGGTTCACCTCCAGGGTTTTGAATTCTCCTTACTATGTTCCTCTCCCCGGGTCACCACATGCATTAAAGCTGTCTTCCACGCACTCTGTCTCACTGGCTTAACTGTCAATAGTACACCACGGCTTCACATGCCCATAGCAAAGAGTTGCAGATCTTCATTTGTGTCTTTCGACCTTCTGGCCTCTTGCAAACTTTTTTCACTTTAAATCTACTTTCTGCAGCTTCTGTCTCTTTAATTCTGAAGCTTGGAGCCTTTCTATCTGCCTCTCAGTATTAACTTAACAGGACCTTTTCCAGGTTCCTGTCCTTATCTTTGACTTGACGATCTTCCTGGGATTTTCTCCTATTCTACTCCCCTTGATTTTGGGGTCTTTTCTTTAGCTTGGGACTGGCTATCACTCCCCTTTGCTCCAGTCTTCCCTGGCAGCTACTTTCAAAACCAACTGAATTCAAACAGCTTCCAAATCAAACTGCTGTTTTTAGTTTCTTGTGTGTGTGCCTGAGGGAGGGGTGGTTGTGGGGGGTGGAGGGGGTGCCTGCCTCTCTGGATCCCTGTTGCTAGACAACAGCCCAGTTTCTCTACGCTTTGTTTAACTTAGCTGCAACAGTCATAAAACTCTCATTAGAAATGCAGGTACCTTTTAAAGTGAAACTAAAACTCAATTTGACCTTTTCTTAACACACAGGGGAGGCAATGGCGTAATGATATTGTCGCTAGACTAGTAATCCAGAGACCTAGGGTAATGCTCTGGGGACCCGTGTTCGCAGATGGTGGAATTAAAAGTCTAACGATGACCATGAAACCATTGTCGATTGTTGTAAAAACTGATTTGGTTCACTAATGCCCTGTCGGGAAGGAAATCTGCTGTCCTTACCTGGTCTGGCCTGCAAGTGACTCCAGACCCACAGCAATGTAGTTGACTCTTAAATGCCCTTTGAACAAGGGCAGTTCGGGATGGGCAATAAATGCTTGCCTAGCCAGTGACGCGCACATCCCATGAATGAATTTTAAATACATGCAGAAATACAAATCAAACTTAAACATTAAAGCTACTCCTAACACCCACAAATACCAATATAGTTTAGTGAAACTATCTCTATTTCATAACAATACCTTAGAATTTTCTGTGTGATGAAATAGCTGGAGCCAGACCAGTAGTAGGATGCCCAAAGCTCTGCTTCAAGGATGCTTGCAAGCATGACATGCAGGCCATAAACATCGAATTTTGCACCTAGGTGACAGAGCTCAGAGGGAAATGGCAACATGACCTGTGGATCAGCATGCACCACCATGACAATCGGTGGCTTGGGACCAGGCACCAACACTGAAAACAACAATGCCTGATAGCCACTTCAGATGTGGCATTTGTGGCAGAATCTGCTGCTCACAGATTGGTCTTTTCAACCTCAGTAAAAGTGCATGCTATGAAACTACCCCATCCCCAATTGATTTGATTTGCTGCTTGTCCATCATCTTAAGCAGATGGAAGGATGCTGACTATCATTCATTTGAGTACTTGAATTTGGACTCCAGTCAATTCTTGTGTCTAAATTTACACAATATAATTCAGTGATGTGATCATTGGTAGATTGTTGGGGTTTGTAGATTTTGATCGTCATATGGCAGTAAGTCTGCATCAGAGATAAGTATTCATTCCTGTTGCTTCAGATTGGATCCCCTTGGAGGAAATTAGATGGTGGCATTGTTTCCATTGTACTAGCTGCTGTTGCAATTGCATATGAAGTGCAAATCATAATTCAAGTGCAATGTTCCATTGTAACATATGTTTAACCAGGCACTGTTGACTGGTGCACACAATTCCCTGATAGTTTGATTTTGTTTAAAGTCTCATGGTAAACTGTGGTGAGAATTTTGTGTTTCCAGACTGAAGCTTGCTCAGAGTATAATCAGAGTTGATCAGATTAGTTTGTACAGGGCTCATTCACACTATAATGTGGAGGGCTTGCATCGGGTCAGTTGTGATATGAAGAAATGTTACTGAAGTTAAAATGAGCATTTCATTATGTTGCGCCATGCTTATTTAGACCATTATAGACGGTAGTGTTTTGGTGCTGTATAATTTGTTCTGCGAATGCTGTACTTAATCTGTGTTGATGCCTGTGTTCTTAGCAGGTTAGTAATGTTATGATTGGTTTTCTCGTGTCTGAGTCTCTTTGTAGGCCAATGGATAGAGATTGCTATAATTAGCCAACAACTGCATTGTTGTTGCATCTTGTGATTACTAGAATGGTAGAAAGCAAACTAGATGGACCTCTGTCTTTATTCGTCTAGCAATTCCTATGCTCTTGTGTTTCTATGATTCTATAATCTGTCATTTAGAAATTGTACCAATGACAAGGAAAACACTTTTCAGAATAACAGGAGGATTGACTATTATGCCTATTTGCAGTCTGTTCTTGGTTACTCAGTTGTACTCAGTCGGATGTGAATTAGTCTGCTACCTAACCTCTCGGAGGGCAGCTTGATTTTCTTTTCCTCTCTGTAATGTGAGTATAATCCGATTTCGCTGTTGTGCTCTTACACTGGTGTGCTGATTGAAAATTCACAAGCAAATCCTTTTGTAGAAATATTGATTTTTACCCTACTTTTTATTTTATTTCTATCCAATTCAATCAAAAACGAGGGTCTCAAGGTAGGAAGCATTACTGGCTGCTGTGTAATTTGTGGCATCAACTCCACATTAGTATTATTGTTCTTTTGCTTACTGCTGTGATGCTGCAACTTTTGGAGAAAGCTTGCGGCATCCATTTCACTTGGCAGAGAAAGATGAGGTATCAACAATTCTTGTAAGGTGAGATTTACTGTGCAACCCAGGCATAACACCGGGAAGGCACAGTATATTGGCATTTAAATTTTGATAGACTTGTACTTCAGATCTGCACTTTTACATTGTTATATCCTGCTCTTATACATAAAAACATAAGAAATAAGAACAGGAGTCAGACATTTGACTCTTCCAACTAGCTTCAGCATTCAGTAAGGTCAAGATAGATATTCCTTAACTCCACCTTCCCCCACTATCCCCATATCACAGAATCACAGTCGCAGAATTGTTGCAGTGCAGAAGGAAGCCATTTGGCCTATCTACACCAACTCTCCGAATGAGCAATTCACTTGGTGCCACTTTCCTACCTTCTCCCTGTAATCCTACATGCTCTTCTTTTTCAGATAGCATTCAAAAGGGAATTAGACTGTTTCGATTGAACCTGCCTTCATCATACTCTCAGGCAGTGCATTCCAGACCTTAACTACCTGTTATGTGAAATTTTTTTTTCCTCATATCGCGCCTCTCTAACCTACCTACGTAACTGAAGTTCCTCATCCCTGGACCCTCACTCGTGAATCTTTTCTGCGATCCTTTGGTTCTCTTAGAGTCCAAAAATCTGGTTTGATCTCCGTCTTGAATTGAGCATCTAGAGCTCTCTCTAATAAAGAATTCCGAAGATTCACAATCCTTTGGGTGGAGCAATTTCTCATCTCAGACCTAAATGGTAAATTGTTCATTTGGAGATTGTTTTAGATATCCCAGAAAGGGATATCCCAGCATGTACCCTCTGTAATTCCTTAAGAATTTTATATGTTTCAATGAGATTGCCTCGCATTCATATGCTTAGACTACTCAATTTTTCCTTGGATTCCCAGGAATCAATTTAGTGACCCTTCATTACACCACATCTAAGATAAGTATCTTCTCTGCTAGGACTTTTTTAGTGGATTCACAATTCTTTTGAATGGGTGAGGATGTGTGGTCCATGCTTTTTGAGCGTCAGTGTAAAAGCTTCTTGAATTGTTGCAGGTTGTTCTGTGCTATAAAGAAGTCCATGACAGCATGACAAGGTCAGTGATTTACAGTTAATGAATGTCTGTTCTATTTATATTGCATGGAATTAGAGGATTGTAACCTGCATCCACCCATCAATGAAAGATGATGGGCATACTGCAAACAAATCCATTTCAGATGGGGTGCCTTCATATGGCACACCTTTGCAATGGCAAAAAGAGAGAGAGCTTTTGGCTTGACTCTTCTGCTGAAGTCTTTCTTGCAATCTCTCTGCAGTGGCTGCAGTCTGGCCTGTTATACTTCACCCATTGTGTATTTCCAGGAGGTTTTGGGTAGGTCTGTCTGTGGCAGCCATTGTTTCAGTATCCAGCATTTTGCATTATAATGTCTCTTCCTTAGACAGTGACAAACTTTGATTGGTCTCCAAATTATAAGAAATGTATCTTTCTTCACACTCCCCTGAGGGTGTATTGTTTGCTTTTCCCCCTTCACCTTGGAAGGTGGCCTTGAATTTTTAAGTAGTTTGTTCTCATTTCAAATTGCAAAATTTCCAGTCAGTTGAAAAGTCATATTTTTAAAAATAAAGGGGCAAAACCTCGTGATAGTCATGATAGATCTAAAACTAGTTCAGGAGCCTGGAAATCCTCAAATGCGCATATAAGGGATGTGAAAAGAGAAGTTAATGGAGATGAAGAGTACTTGAAGAGCAAGAAAAAACACATAGAAGATAAGAGTAATAGGGCTGGAGATAAAATCCCAGCACCCCAGAAGAAATGAAAGTCGGAGTTTCACAACTAATTTCTATCGGTAATGTAGTTGCATCTGTTATCTCGGAAGGAGAGTACAAGAAATCTTAGTCACATTCTTCATTTTCCATAAAACTGGTGTGAAACTGACTAGTTATTTCAATGACTGTTTCAGTGCTAGATCAACTTAGTGTCAGAGCAGAATCATTTGAGGGGTGGTCACAACAAACTTCCTACAAAAAAGTAATAGAAACACAATCAAAATGTTATGGCAAAAAATATTAAACACTCAAAGCACCATTTAAATATAGACATAGAGGCATTATTCTTAAATTTAGCACTGTTTGTTCACAGTTAAATATGTGTTTTGAGTCTATACCAAATCTTAGATCCATTTTCCAAACAATATACTTAGCATTTGTCATATCACAAATTTCCTACCTTTTGCTTGCCATTGTCAGTAGTAGGAGGCAACAAAGTCTCCCTAATGAGAAGGAATTGGTTTAAGAAGATACGATTAAGCTGGGCCAAGTTATTTATAGTAGGGATTAGTGAGAGTATTCCCGTTATTGAGGAAATGCTATGAGAGATCAAAGTGGTTTTTGAGCAAGGAGGACAAATGATGAAATTAGGCATCACAAGGCTGAAGTCGAGATTAAGGACAATTTTTGCAAGGCTAGGGTGCCTTCTGCATGGTTAGAATTAAAGAACTGGATAGATTATAAAAAAAGGGGCAATTAAGGTGAAGAGCAGTGAATGGGCCTGCACCCATTGTGGTAGTTCAGAAAGCAGACTGGTCTGTTTCAGTTTGTGGAGATTATAGGCAAATGGTACATTGGTGATTGAGAGTGATACTTACTCACTGCCTGCAAGTGAAGGTTTGTTTTCTAATTTAGCCGATGGAAAGATGTTCAGTAAATTTTCATTTGACAAACCTTATTTGCAATTGGAATTAACTGACAAAAGCAAGGAACTGCTTACCATTCATGCACACAAACAAAAGGTTACCATTTCGGGTGCCTGCTGCTCCTACAGTGTTCCAAAGTCTCATGCATCAGATACTAAGTGGGATGAAAGGCATGTACTGCTTCTTAGATGACATTCTAATTAGCAGTAAGACAGGCAGAGAGACAGAGAGCACATTGTAAGGTTTAAGTCTTCGATCAATTTGGCACCAAAGCTAAAATGTGCAAGTGTTGCTTCGTGGTGCCAAGTATATTGGTCATGAAATAGATGGTTAAGATATCCACTCCATGCAGGAGAAGGTTGAGGGGATTTTGAAAGCAAAGAGAACTTAAAACATTCATAGGGATTGTTCTGTAGTATTCCAAGTTCATCCCTAACTTAGCTAATTTGTTTGCTGCACTGTATCGACTGCTGAAAGATGGAATAGATTGGGAGTGATCTAAGGAGTGTCAGTACTTGAAGTGAAGAAAGTACTGATTAGAATGCTGTTTTAACCCCCTATGATCACAGGAAATGATTGGTTTCAGCATGTGATGCCTCACCACAGGTTAGGTGTGGTGTTATTTCACATAATGGAAGATGGTTGGAGAAGCCTGTAGCATATATGCACTTTAACAAAGTTAGAGCAAAATTACTCAAGTTGAGAAAGAGGCATTGGTGATCATATATGGTGTTGCTCAGTTCCACAGGTACTTGTACAGTTGGAATTTCACTTTGTTAACTGACCACCAAGAACTTACGATCATATTTGGTTCAAAGAAAGGGAGTACCATCCCTAGTGGCTGCTTCAGGGATGGGCATTGATTTTGATTGCATGATATTAAATATTGTAAGTCAGCAGAACATGCAAATGTGGACATTCTCTCTAGATTTCCCATGAATACTGGTTCATTCTTAGCCACTGAATTACCTGTGAATTACTTATATAAATGACATGGCAGGGTCTGCCAGAGAAATTAGTGAAGCAGCTCACAAGGATGTGATGCTCAGTTAAGTGCTCAATTATGCCATAAATGGTTGGCCTAAACATCTGTAATGATGAGAAATTGCAGGAATATTTCACACCTAGAAATGAACTGAGCGTAGATTAAAACTGTCTCCTAAAAGTCATTATTCTGCCAAGGTTTAGAGAGAGCTTGTTAAAAGAACTTCATCAAGAGCCCACAGGAATAGTCCATATGAAAGCAGTGGCAAGAATATCCATTGGTATCCAAAGATATAGATAGATAGAAATGTTGAAGAGTTGGTAAACAGTGATGAAGTGCATTTCAGAATGAGAAATGATCCAGTCAAGATTCCTTTCATTCCATGGTTAAATGCAAGAAAACCATGGGAACAAGTACATGTCGATTCCTTTGAAGTGGAAGGGAAGTGGAAGTGTTTTGGTCGATAGCTATACAAATGGATGAATGTTGAGTCTATGCCCAGTATCACAAGTGCCAAAGTTATTGAGGTTTTGAGAAGTTGGTTTGCAATTTAAGGGTTGCCAGAGGCATTGATATTAGATTATGTCAACAGTTTATGTCAGAAGAATTTGAAATATTGAGTGTGAATGGAGTCATGGCACCCAACATCAAATGGTGCTGCAGAAAAAAGTGTACAGGTTTTGAAGTGGCCTTTGCAAAAGTATTTGCTTGGTGACAGGCTAGGCAGTAACTTCCATGTTTCTCTTTGCCACAGGCTGCTGGACAATTTCCTGTTCTGTTACAGAATAAGCTCTCAGTCTACAACAAGTTGCCTACCTTATGAGTTAGTGTTTAAACATGGTCCTAGGACTACGTTTAGTTTGCCTAAGTCTGACATTAATAGCAAAGTAAGAGAAAAGCAAAACAAAGTGAAGAGTCACAATATTCAAGACAAACTGAGAGAATTCAGTGCGTGTCAGAAGGTCATGGTGCAAATCTATCGAGGTGGTGAGGAGAAGTATGTGATTGGAGTTGTTGTAAAGAGACTAGGAGCATTCATATATTTAAGGAAGATTAGAGAGTGACCCTGTCAGTGCTTTTTGCTTGAAAGAGGAAATCTGATAAAGGGAGAGTGGGAGAAACCTATAATCCAAATTCCTTCTACAGCTCAAAGTGAAAGTCAGAAAGAAAATGAACACACAGAAACTGAAAGTTTGCCAGTATCTCAGAATTCACCGGTAGAACAAAGTGAATCAGGGTCTTTGATTAAAACAAATCAATCAGTCACAATCCCAACCATTATGTGGAGTTGGTAGTCAAAGTTCAGGTTTGACACAGTGAGAGATGTTGAGAGCAGTGTCAAGCTTCTAGAAATGGAAAGAAATGCCGAGATAGAGAAAGAAGCCAGGTGGGTTAATCAAAAGTATGGAGAAAGGAAGGAGGAGGAAATTATTGTTTTCGTTATTTCTTATGAAATGATATTTTTGTTAAGGATATTATTGGTGTTAGGGAAAAAAATTGTTTTCCCCATAAATGACTGACAATATTAGTCATATACGTTTTAGCTGTGATTATAGTAACAACAAATTTGCAGCCCAACCTGTTAAATTTCAGTTTAAAAAAAAATCTTTTTTGGGATGTGAGCATCGCTGGCGAGGCCAGCATTTGTTGCCCACCTCTAAATGCCCATGAGAGGATGGTGTATGCTGCCTTCTTGAACCACTGCAGTCCATGTGTTGTAGGTACAGCCACAATGCTACTAAGGAGGGAGTTCCAGGATGTTGGCTTAGTCATTTGTATTCTGTGTTGTGAAATCCAGATTTACCTTGTCAATGAGCGGGGCCCATTAACTCCAAGTACGGACGAGCCTTGGGAGTTTTGCTCATGTGTGGACCTTGTTTTGAATTGTGGTTCATGATTATTTATTCCAGGATTGGGCATAACCAGTCCTTAATGGTAGAGATAAACAGTCTTACTCTTCTATGAATATATGTTCTCATGTAACAATCCTTGCTCTCACAAGGAAATTCTGGCTTTGTTGACATTCTAGCTATTAATTGATCTAATTGAACAACAACAGGAAATAGAGTAACTTTGGATAATAAAAAATTGGTCCAAGTTGTAATAAGACCAGGTATAAGTTTTTTTTTAATTCAAACTTGATGCCACATAAAATCCCACTTTCAGTGTATGGTAAATCAGCTATGGATTTTTGGTTGCAAGCCAGTCTGGATACATTCTGAAAGTTACTTCATTCGGTTTATGTTTTAGTTGAGATAAATAAATTTAACTGCTGGCTGCGCACTTGTGTGCAGTTTGGAGAAGTTGTCAAGAGAAAGTATTAGCTAAGTATCATTGGATCCCCAAAAGTAACATATTCATTAAAACCCCACTTCGAATGAGTCTATTGGACTGGGCGAGCAGTGTTTGAAATCTGAAGTGCTTTTAGAGGTGATTTAATTTTGAATCTCTTGCCCACATGTCTGTCCTTGGCCTACTGCATTGTTCCAGGGAAGCCCAACGCAAACTGGAGGAACAGCACCTCATCTTCCGACTAGGCACTTCACAGCCTTCCGGACTGAATATTGAATTCAACAACTTTAGATTTTGAACTCCCCCCTCCATCCCCACCCCCTTTCCGTTTCTTCCCCTTTCCTTTTGTTTTTTTCCAATAATTTATAGATTTTTCTTTTCCCACCTATTTCCATTATTTTAAATCTATGTCTTTTATGCCCTGCTAGTCTTTCCACCCCACCCCCACTAGAGCTGTACCTTGAGTGCCTTGCCCATCCATTCTTAATTAGCACATTCGTTTAGATAATATCGTCACCTTCAACACCTCTTTGTTCTTCTCTCTGTGACATCTTTTGATTATCTGCTCCTATCACTGCTTGCTTGTCCCTACAACCACACCTCCCCCTTCTCTCCCCCCAACCGCCTCCCACCTTAAACCAGCTTATATTTCACCCCTCTCCTAATATTCACTCAGTTCTATTGAAGGGTCATGAGGACTCGAAACATCAACTCTTTTCTTCTCCGCCGATGCTGCCAGACCTGCTGAGTTTTTCCAGGTAATTCTGTTTTTGTTTTTAATTTGAAGGTCAGAGTAGCATTCAGTATTTAGAGGTTTGTTTCTTACTGCAGAAATTGCAACAAACAATAACTAATAATGGTCATACAAGCATGTTTAACCTTTAAGCACAGCTTTTTAGCTTTCCTTGACACACACACACACACACACAATTTATCTAAATTTACAGTAGGTAAGAGGACATATATTCACATGGGTAAAAGGATATTCACAATTATCTACTAGTGAAATGTAACAGTGATAAATGATTTGTGTGCTGGGAAGTGATGTTGAATTTTTAGCAGCGCTGTCTTTTTCCTTCCCGCCCACCCCTCCCCCAAGCAAAAACACTATAGCAGCGGACATTCCAAGACTTTATTTGTAGATGTAAAGATACCTCATTATAGGGCTGCCTGCTTTCAGCTTTTCTGTTTGTTTAAGTTTGTCAATGTTTGTAGTACTTTTGCTTTTTTATATTCACTATTCATTGCTTGCTTTATCCTCTCAATGCTGGATTGCTTTATTTCAGCAAAAATGTATTCAGTAGGCCTAAAAAGCAATTGCAAAGTACAAAGCTAATTTTGTTGAGTAACAAAAGAAATCTGTTAAATGTTTGCTAGATTATATTTTTAAAAAAATGCAATTGGTGCTGCTGAGTTCGAGGATTAAGGGGGTAGACACTCGGCTTTTCATCTTTGGAACCTGTGTTCAAATTTAGCTCAGGCTGATAACCGTAAATGACCACTTTCTCTGACTTCTCCACTTTTTCTGATTTGTCAAGCTGCATGTTTGACATCAAGTTCTGGATGAGCAGAAGTCTCCCAACTAGTTGGCCTGTATTTCGTGGTAGTAATGACAGCAAAACTGTCAGCATTCTCCATCAATGCTCCTCTGAAAGTGGCAGTAAATTCTGAAGTACGCACATATGCAGGATAATGCAGAAATCCAGAAGTTGCTGTCAGTAGATCCTATGCTCCTCCAGAGGGTGCACTGTTGAGGTCCCACCAAATTGCAATCAATTAAAAATTTATGAACTGTTGAGAACTTTTCACTTAGTCTTGCTGTAAAAGCCTTTGGTAAAGGTTACACCTTGTTGAATGAGGTGGAACAGGGTTTTTAACAGTGTGTTAAGTTCATAATTACTGCAGAACAGCCTCTCTCTGACCCTGAAATTGTAATTTTATATTTGTTGAATGTCAAATTTAGGGGTCAAAATATTTTTTTTCAAGAGCTCCTCTTGAGATTTTGTCAAGGGATACTTTTTGATTTTCAGCGGCCCCTTTTTCATTCTCACTAACTCCTTTATTAAATGATGCAGTCATGTAGTAAAATTACCTTCTGTATTTGTGTTGAATTTAAAAAAAAATTCCTTGTCTAAAGGAGGAAAGCTTGTGTGTGTGTATATAATATATATATGGAATCTATAAATAAGATGTTTTTGTTAATTTATTATAAATAAATCTCCCATTCTCCATTTCCAAAATGAAAACTCTAACTACTTAGCACGTGTAACTTATTGAGAGTGAGTATCACACCTGCAACCCTTTTTTAAAAAATTAATTGGAAGCGATTAGCACTCTCTTGCACCCTTTGGTTTTGTTCTGCCAATTTCAAGTTTCTTTCCCCTCAATACTCTTACTTAAAGTGAGTGCTGACAAACATGTCAAGATACTGACTTCCGAAAGTCCAACTGTGCAATAAGGGGGAATACACACACGTTAATTCTGCAGCATCAAACTAACCAACAAATAACAACTGGTTTAATTTTCATAGACTTCATATTTTAGTGATTTTTTTTACCCCCCCCCAAGCTAATGGACCTCCAGTCATGATCACCAATGTTTAAATGAGACATAGATTGGAACCCCTTAGCACAGAAACACCCTGGTTATATTAAAGACATATGCCACTTTATAGATGCGATGAACTCAGTAATCATACCCACCAATGCCTTTTTACAGTGGACATTGAAAGTTTGTACACATATAGAAACAGACAGCGGTATGCTGGCTGTCCAAAATGTCCATACATGTGGGTCTGTGTTTTCAGGATCTGGGTCTAGGTTTTGATGGGTTTGGTTGCAGGTTTTGAGAGCTAGGGTCCAGGTTTTGATTTGTCTGATATTGTGGATCTGGGATTTGGAGGTCAGAGTCCATTTTAGTAGGCGCAGGTCAGTATCCGGGTTTCGCTGGTTCTGACACTTAGAGGCACTCAGTTTGGGTTTTGGTGTGTCTGGGCCCAGGTTTTCTGGAGTTGTGCAGTCCAGGTCCAGATTTTAGGGGGCGTAGAGAGGTTGTCCAGCTATTGGGGTTTGGATTTTGGATGACCTGGGTCTGGCTTTGGGCAGCTTGTTGTCTGAGCTTTTGGAGGTCAGGGTTTTGGATGTTCATAATTTGGTGGTTTTAGGTCCGGGTTTTGGAGAATTTGGGTCCTCGTTTTGGGACTCTGTGTTTAGGTGTACCAGATCCATGTTTCAGGTGGTCCATATCCATGTTTGGGCACTCCAGGTTAGGGTTTTGTGGCATCCAGGTCTGGGTTTTCCATGCTCTGATTCTGGGTTTTAGGGGTCTGGGTTTTCTGTTTCTAGGTGTAGAGTCAGGGTCCAGTTCAGGGCTGTGAGATCTCGGAGTCTTTCTTTTGTGGGCTTGACGTCAATATTTTATGGGATGTTGGTCTGGTATTTAGCGGTCTGTATCTGTGCTTTAGAGACTTTTGAGTTTTGGTTCTCCCAAATAGGGCTTTAGGAGATTAGTGTCTGGATTTTGGGTATCTAAGCAGTTTTGGGGATCTGCGCTTCAGGTATAGGTTTTGGTGGGCAGAAACCAGTTCTTACCTCTTGTCAAAACGGCCTCTTCAAAGTGATTGGTGATGGAGGCAGCAGGACCAGCCAGAGTAACTGCTCCAGTTTGTCCAGTCACATGTTGCTATCTACTGCCCTTGCTGTTCCTCCAATCATAGATTCTGTCTTTTAAGGAGCAGCTTGGGCGGGTGGGAGAGAAGGAACTTGTGATTGCTGAAGCAGTGATCATGGGATAGACAGAATCTGTGATTAGCGGAGCAGCTTCTCACAGATTCTGTGTCTCCTACGTACTGGTGCAATGTTTTATTTTGCATTTGTTGCCCTTGTCATTAGTTTTTCCTAGACTTTTTTAGGGCAAATTCATCTGTCGCCCCATGTATTTTGATGCCTGGTCAAGTTTGTACATTTGTGGAATTTCACAATTTTATATTTATTTCAAAAATGTATTTTTTACTTTAATCCCACATGTCCCAATCATTTATTTTACTATTTATGAAAATATAACATTTAAGTGAAGGGCTTTAGTGTTTTTTACTTCCTGTTTTTTGATTTGTGAGAATACTTAAATGCAGTTGACTGCTTACTTTGCTGGATGATATCGCTCGCTGGATGCCTGGAGATACCCTTGATTTGGTGCCAGAAACAAATTGATGTCAGGAAAGAGGAAGTCTACGCCACAGAGATTGCTCCCTCTTTATGGGAAGCTTTCTTCGAGATCAGTGGTGAGCGCCATTACCCACAAAGTCTAGCCCAGAATTGGGAAGAGCAAAGCCATTGCCTTTGGGCATCACCCCAAACTCTTTTTCCCTAACCATCCCTCTCCCTGGTCACTGTTTGAGGCTGAAGCAGACCACTTGCAATCTGGCAACCTATTTGCCCTTGAGATGAGCTTCCAACTACACATCTACTCCACTACCAGGGCTGTCTACTTCCCATCTTCATAATATCATCTGCCTACCACTCCCAACCCCCTTCCCCTGCCACCTTAGCTCCCCTATTGATGAAACCTAATCAGGTGGTGTAACATCTAGAAGCAACTATTCCCATGCACTTCTGGCCACCCTCCCATCTCACCTTGAGCACATCCAAGCTCTGCTTCCATGTTGAAGCTCTTACCGCGTCCCATTGACACATTGCCCCATGCTTGCTGACCTATATTGGCTATTGATCTGGCTGCGCCAAAATTTTAAAATTCTCACCCTTGTTTAAGAATCCCTCTGGTCTTGCCTCTATATGATCTCCTGTGTCCCTAGAACCTTCAAGATCTCTGCATCCTGTTCTGGCATCTTGAGCATGCTTGATTTTAATTACTCCACCACTGGTAGCCATACATTCAGCTGTCTGGATCTTAGGCTTTGGAATTCGCTCCCAAACCTCCCCCCCCCTCCCTCCCCCAACATGCCGCTGAAACCTATCATCTTTGACTAAACATTTGATCACTTGCACTATTGGCTCTGATTTTGCAGTTGTAATGATGGCAAAACTGTCACGGTTAGTATTCTGAAACTAACTGTTGGTATCCGCGCATGTGCAATTAAATGCAAAAATCTGGAAGTTGCTGTCCATGCTCACCCAGAGTGTGCAGTTGAAGTTTCTACAGACAGAAACCATCTAGAAATCACTGATTTGCCATGAACTTCCAATTTTTGTTATTAGGCTCACTGTAAAAACACGTGAAAAAGTTATCCCTACTTGAGTGAAATGTAACGGTTTTTAAACAGCATAATAAATTATAATTACAGCCGAGCAAGTGCTCTCGCCCTGAAAAGCTAATTTTATGGTTCTAGATTATCAAAGCTCTTCATTGTGATAAAATCTATACAAATATATGTTTGATATTCCAGCTTCTACCTTAATCCATGTGTATGTCTCAGTCTTTGTTTCACTCTTTGTAAAGTTATTAAAAAGCAAAGTATAATCAGTGCTTTTTACTCCTGGTTTGCTGTCTGAGAGAATTCTTCAGTGTGATTGCCTGCTGAACCTGCTTGATGATATACTGTTATTCAACATTGGAGATCCCCTAGAATTGATGCTAGAATTAAATTAACATTGAGGAAGGTGAAATCCATGCCACAAAGATTGTTGGATCTTCATGGGCAGATTTCATTGAAATCCAGTGGCAAGCACTGTCACTTGGCCACTGACTGCAAAAATGTGCCAGTGTTTCTTTATGGCCCAGTCAAATGTTTCCTCTAATTTTCTCTATCCATGTGCTGAATGAATTTTATGTGCACCAATATCAAGGTGATGTGCACCACCAGTAGAAGCAAAAAACTATATATTTTCAATATTTAAATATAAATATGTTAAATATTTAATATATTAAATATTTAAATATTTTAAAAAACTTACCATAGATATAGAAGGAAAATAAATTAAAACAAGGAATAATTAACAAGGTGCACTGCTTAAGATGTTAATTTGATGAGATCAAATAAAATAAAAAGAAAATTAACACTGCATAATTTTCAGTAGCCTTTTAGCATCTTACATGTATATAATCCTTTGAGGTATAAAACAAAATTATCCGTTTTCTTGTATTTTCTTCTATTATATTTTTAAAAATTCATTCACGGGATATGGGCTTCATTGCCCATCCCTAGTTGCCCTTGAGAAGGTGGTGGTGAGCTGCTTTCTTGAACTGCTGCAGTCCATGTGGTGTAGGTACGCCCTCAGGGAGGGAGTTCGGATTTGACCCAGTGACAGTGAAGGAACGGTGATATATTTCCAAGTCAGGATGGTGAGTGACTTGGAGGGGAACTTGCAGGTGGTGGTGTTCCCATCTATCTGCTGCCCTTGTCCTTCTAGATGGTAGTGGTCGTGGGTTTGGAAGGTGCTGTCTAAGGACCCTTGGTGAATTCCTGCAATGCATCTTGTAGATGGTACACACTGCTGATACTGTGTGTTGGTGGTGGAGGGAGTGAATGCTTGTGGATGTAGTGCCAAACAAGTGGGCTGTTTTGTCCTGAACTGTGTCAAGCTTCTTGAGTGTTGTGGGAGCTGCACTCATCCAGGCAAGTGGGGAATATTTCATCACACTCCTGACTTGTGCCTTGTAGATGGAGGACAGGCTTTGGGGAGTCAGGAGGTGAGTTACTCATTGCACGATTCCTAGCTTCTGACCTGCTCTTGTAGCCACAGCATTTATATAGCTAGCCCATTGCAGTTTCTGGTCAATGATAACACCCCCAGGATGTTGATAGCAGGGCATTCAGTGATGGTAATGTCATTGAATGTCAAGGAGTGATGGTTAGATTCTCTCTTGTTGGAGATGGTCATTGCCTGATACGTGTGCGATGTGAATGTTACTTGCCACTTGTCATGGAATGAATGATGCATGGAATTAAATAATTTTTTTGCTTTCTTTATGCTTGAAATTAACAACTGTTAATAACTTAGCAACTCGTAATAACTTATCTCCTGTTTGCTGCTTCCCACCTGTAGCTTACCACCTCTGCTGACTCGCTGCTTCCCTTCCAAACACTCCCGCTTGCCACCCCTTCCACCTCGCCGCTTCCCTCCTAAACCTGCTGCAAGCGGGAGGATCAGTGAGTCAGGGGAAGTGGCATTCGAGAGGGAATTGGCGAGCGGCGGTTGGGAGTGTCAGAGAGTTGGGAGGGTAGTCTTGGCCCAAGCAGAGCTGACTCTGTAAATCCTTGTGTCCCTGATCAACACTGGATCTTTATCAGCCAACGTGAGGAGCTGAATGCTGCTGGGATAATATCAGTCAAACCGAAATTGAGCCTCAGCAGCAAATATTTGAACTCTGGGTCCCTCAGAAACGACTCACTGATTTGCGGTGAGTCAGACAAGCTCCTCAATTTTTCAAATGGTGGCTCTTTTTTGCCACCATTTCCTTCTACCTGACCTCCCCCTCTCTCCCTGCACTTTCATTGGGTGAGCTACCAGTCAATATGATCACCTGTTGCCACCAGCCTGGCTGGCTGCATCCAGCAAGATCAGGCACCACTGGAAATCTGGTGTTGCCACATCTCCAAGCATTGATTGACAGAGCAACAAAATACTCTCCAATGCCATGTGAATGGCGTTAATAATTAAGTGCACGGCACTTGTTGGGCAGATGTGCAGCCCCACTGCTCAGAGGGAACATGGGTTCAGTGCCACATATTTGTTGATAATGCTCTTAATTTCATTAAAGGTGCAATATAAATGTTATCTCAATCCTATTCCTAGCATGCATGGTCTATAGCACAAAACTGGTGCTAATTCATTGGCTAACAATCTCACTTTGACAATACATGACAATCGGTGTGTGAAGTGAAAAAAAAATCATGTCGCTATAGTAGAGGATGTTGTTTTAAGCTTAGGCTGCGGCATTTTTAGGAAGATCTTGACTTTGGTTGTGCTATATCTGACCTGGGAGTGAATGATGATGTCTGAAAGGGGAAGAGTTCCACTTCTCAGCACAAAAAAGATCCCTCATCTTGAGCACAAACTTTTATTTTGAAAAACTGGTTCAACCTAGTTATATTCAGTGAAATTAAACCTTCAGTCTAGGTGTCATTGCTTTTTTGCTCATTGGCGTGACCATGAAATTTGTTTGAGTACATCAGAAATTGATGTCGTTTCTTCATTGGTTTTAAGCTGCAAATAAAATTTTCAATCAGATTTTTTTTGTTAGTATCAATATAACGATGTCCCCAGTCACACTGCCCTTTGTTGAGTTCCATTAAAGCTTCCAAGTTATTTTTGTCCTTACTTGGGACTGAAGTTAAGGTAACGTGAGTGCAGAAAATTCTCCACAGTTTACATGAAAATATTCCCCGTGCCTGAGCGCTACTTTGTGTCATGGAGATTGACTTGTATGGTTGAATCCCGTGTAATTGTGTGCTGGCACTGAGCTTGCACACATTGTTGGTGTACATCTGAAATGTACGAAGCACACCATATCACTATGCATGTAGAAGGATTCTTGCTTCATCTTTGCATGAGATTAGATCACCTCAACAACTCCTGCTTCATCCAGAACTCATGTCTATTGTATCATGGACTTTCAAAACCACCTGATGATCCCCTTAACATCCTGAGGGAAAAAAAAAGTATTGCACTTCTGAGATATAGATCTCAGGTGTTTTTAATGTCATCACTTAAACCTGAACCAGTTACATTCTCTGGGAGTTCGCTCCATTTATTAGTTATCCTTGCAGCTTTGTGCCATTATCAAATTTAAAATTGTTATAAGCGCCCTATTTCGCATTATTCACAAGTATCGTAATTAGCCAGAGTTCCAGACTGGGACTTCCCAGGTAGAACCTTTTTACTTCCTAGGTAGAACCTTTTTTTAAAAATTTCCATCCTCTAAAGCATTTCCCTGTTCCATCTTTGTTATTTCTTTAAAGAATAACTTGGTAAAGCATCATCTATTCTACCTTAAGTTATTCTGATTGCTGCCTGTGAAACCTGTGCTCTTTAAATGCTTATTTATAATACCTATTATGGCACTGTGCATTTTCCCACTATGTAGGTTGGGAAAACCAGCTTTAATTGCTCGGTTTGTGCCTTACTCCATTTTTGAACTTCGGAATTACATTTGCCATTCTACAGCCTTGGGTACCTTTCCATTACATTAATAGCAGCTCTGAAAATTATCAACCAGTTGGCCTATTTTGGTGAATGTTTAGAGTCACTTACTCCTACCATGCACCTCGATATGCACTTAAATGTGTTCCATGGAGGCAAGTGAGGTTTCTGAACCCACGCTGTGTTCCAGTGGGTTTCCTTCGAAGGGATCACTATGAAGGTCTCCATCCATAGGCAGTACTGAATTAGCGACAAGTGACAAGGCCCTCTCTGCACATGGCCCAGAATTTACCCAACCCTGAACAGTGCTAGCATTACTTGATTAGATATACTATTTGGGAACATGAAGTACTTGTGCTCCTAGAACTCTGGGAAGTGTTCTGTGAATGTGACATTTGGGGCATGTGGACAGAAGTGTGTTGGGAACAACAAATGTATATATGCTTGATTCTTGCAGTCTCCAGTGCCACTGGATGTCAGCTTCTGTGGAGAGCATGTTGAAAGGTAGGGTGTTGGGGAGGCGGGGGATGGGGTGCGATAGATGGTAACATACACAGTGACTAAAACATTTAAGGTCATGGCCATATTATTAATTTTGAATGATAGAGAGGAGAGGCTGCATTCTTCTGAAAGCTCAATAGAACTATCTACCTTCCTCATTAGATAGCATTGCTATACCAATTTGCAGTCTATTTTGTGGATGAGGACTCAAATTTATAGAGGATTAAATTCCACCATTTGCATGCTCAGTAAAGTATATGCCCCTTCTATGGGTTCGAGTTTTTAATAGTAATCAACAGTCCCTGCCTGCTCTCTTCCGTTAAGTATGAAATAGACCAGTAGCAAATGGAATGATGGCAAGATCACTATAATGCACATTATGGAAACATATCACACTTGTGTATGTATATGTTTGTTAATTTCCCTAATTATTCTGCATTTGTTTACGTTTTACCATCTAAAATCCAGGAATACCAGTGCAAGAGTGAAAATAGTTGTCCTCCCCTCCCAAACTTGATTATGTTGCATTACAAGTCCCTTCAATGCGTGAAGTGCTTAACTGTTTTCTGTTGTTGCTTTCCTTGGCTTAATGGCTTATTCACTCACGGATTCATAAAGCCTGAACCCTCTTTCTGTGATATGCATTCGAGATGGCAGCTTCATATTTTGCAGTGCACATGTTAAATGTGTCTAAAGCAGCGTGGCTATGTTAATCCTATTGGCTGAACAAAATACGATGGTACACAATACAAAGTACAGCTTCTATTCAGTCATTTTCTTTGGTAGCTTTTTATTCAACATTTTATTCTGCGCCTCCTTTTATGGTTCTCACATTTGAAATAAGACATTGACATGCTGTGCCATCTCCTAAGAGAGGTCAGGGTGCCTTAGTTGTGTAATCAGCAAATCTAAATATTAGCTGTTGGCAGACTAACACTTTAGTCAATTAGCACAGGTATAGCACAGTAAGTGAAACATTCTTCACTTGTACTGGTATCCATCATATTCTGACTCTCCACAGCTGTTTCAGGGTCAGAGCTGCATTTATCTCAAATGCAAGAGCTACTAATTAATTGGTGCCAGACATCCTCATGACTTTTTTTGTCGTCTTACATAATTGGCGCAGGGAGCTTAAAAGTACAGATAAGCACAGGGCCTGAGCTGCTTCTCTGCACTGTTAGCCACTAATTGCTTTATTAGCCTCACTAACAGCAAGTCCAAAAACAGAGGAAGTAACCCTAATCTCATTATCTCATGTTAGCCTTGGGAAAATTTAAGCAGTCTTGCATATCATGGAATGCCAACGTCGCATCCAAATTGTAGGGACTTATGAAAATGATGGTTAGAAAAAGTTGAGCTGAACTATCAAGTTTGTCTCATTGCCATGGTGCAGCTTAACATGATGATCATCATGAACCTCTGCCCCCTCACCCTGATTTCCTACCTCCCCCCCCACCTGCCTCCCAACTAAGGGCCTTTAGACTAGGTATCAGTCTTGCAACTATCCTTTGATTCATTTTCAGGGCTTCTTGTGCACCATATTTTTCTTACCCAAGGTTTTACAAAAATTTTTCCATCATATACAAATTTGCCACCAATGCTTTCATCCACATCATAGTGAGGATTGGAAAGAACAACATACTTTACACCAGTATCTGTAGACACTATTAGCAACCAATCCCCATGCAGGACCATTACCATTATGTGAATGTAGCCAATTCCTTAGTCAACTCAAAATCTGAATGTTAACCCCAAAAGGGTCTAATTTTCTAAGTGACCTATCATGGCATTTTGTCAAAAGCTTTTTGAAAATCCAGATAAACGATATCAACTGGACTACTTGTATCCAGCAATCTGGTAGCTTCCTCAAGACATTCACCCGTTTGGTAAGATATGGCCATATTTTCCAGAAACTAAGTTGAGAGTCTCCAATAACTGCTTCTGTCAAATTGGTTGTACTTTTAATAGGATGACTGGACATCCCGGTTTGGCCAGGGACACTCTGGATTTTTCACCAAACATCCCGGTGTCCCAACAGTTTTCTTCAGGTTGTGCAAATGCCCGGGTTTTCAGCCCCTTTAACCCACCCCTCAGGTTTTGTCTAGGGAATCAGCTGGGTGATGACAGATTGACAGTAGCATCCACCAACCGGAAATTGCAATTGTAGAGGTAGCACCAATCAGCACTGAAGGAATGTGGCAGGCAACCAAATTTCTCATTTGAGATTTAAAGATTACCATGTGTTTTCCTGCAGTGTCTCTGGTTCTTCACACTTTAGGTATGCTCACTAGTTTCCAGCTTCTGGTTGGCTGAAAACATCTATTGTTTTAAGTAGAAGAACCCATCGTGACATCGTGTGTAAATGTCCATGAAATGAGCAAAGCTTTTAAATGGCCCCATGATTTTGTTTCTCCTGATAAGTGAGTAAGGTTGTTCTGTCGCCACTGGGTTCTGACTCCCTGCAGATGGGCCCATGCCCTCCTGCCCAATCAAACAGTTGCAAGGGGCCAGGCCACAGGAGCCATGCATCCCTGGGTCCCAGTATTTGATTCCCATTCAGTCAGGAAAGCACCTGTAGCAAATGATACTTGAAGCAGCGATTTTCCTAACCTGACATTGGTTTGCTACAGTACTGTCCCCCTATAGGTTGTTTGGAGCCAGTACTGTGGCGATATGAGGACAAAATGACTGGTGAGTGCAGAGTTTATAATAGCTGCGTGACAAAGCCAACTATATTGGACCTCAAAAATACCTTCAGCTATTTGGTCCAACCTCTTGTGCAATGTCATCTCAAGATACAGACATCAAAACTTGACTACTCCTTGAACCCCAGTAGATGGAGTTGAACCCTGCCCCCCCCCCCCCAAACTTGGCTTCCCTATGTTAACTAGGGTGCACCCTGTACTGGGACAACAAATAAAGAGGCAGCTGGAGTTTGAGAAACTTCCTGAGGCTTTCCTTCATAACCATGTAGGTTATAATCAATGTCGTTCAGTCTATCTCTTAAAGGCATAAACCAGATAATAAAGGCAGAATCCCTCTGGAATGATGAGATAACACTTTCCAAAAAGGCATAACTTTCTCCAAAATGTCTTGGTTATTGGAGAGAGCCAATGAACATTTGGATTTGGCCACTAATTTACTTGAATGTCATTTTATGTACAAACCTATTAAATATGATATTAACCAAATCCTGATAGATTTTTACCAAATCAACTTGTTTAAGAAAAGCTCCAACAAGTTAACTTTGTTATAAAATGGCTTGATAAAATCATAAAATAGATTTTATTTTCGATTCATAATTTAATAAGGAAGTGCTGACTAAGCAAGCAATTCTCTCCTTAAAGCCTCGCTTTCCCCTAGAGTTCTGAAAAAGATTCCTAGAACCTCAATAGATGGAATAGCAAATTTTAATTTCAAACTAAAACAGGATACAAGCTAAATTTGAACTTATTCGCTGATGTTAACAACCGCCAGAGACCAGGGTAAGATTTACAAATGTGTTTTTTACGTTGCTTTCTTAGAAGTAAGTACTTAAATTTTTGATCCCTTTCTAGAAAGAATAGAATAATTTGCATTTCTGTAATGTTTTTCATGACTGTCAGACATCCCAAAGTCCTTTACAGCCGATGAAGTACTTTCTTTGAAATGTAGTCACTGGTATAGGAAACACAGCAACCGATTTGTGCACGGCAAGCTCCCACAAATAGCATTTTGAGAATGATCAGTTAATCTGTTTGGTGATGATTGGGGGATAAATATTGGTCTGGACACCAGGGATAACTCCCCTGCTCTTGTAGGATCTCATGACAAATGAAACCTTGGTTCAGTTTTTTCTAAGCAAGTCAAGCAGAACTATCATTGAAGCAGAAGTCTGTGGTTTGTAACTGCTGTCTTTTTGGTTAGCTTTAGTGTTGCCAACTCTGGCAGGACATATTTATGGAGCTGTCATCACATGACCTAGCTCCAAGTGTTGCTCCCCCAGACTCATGCCATTGGTTACTTAGCATGTTAATCATCATGGAGCCCCACCTGGCACCCTAACTTTTAATTGTTTCTCGCATATAACCAACATCAAACTAATGGGCCCCAAATTTATGATATGCTGTTCTTTGAGAATATTGGTACCATATGGGCTTTCCCCAATCCATGAGAGCAATCATAGACTCTAGAATAGCTAGCAGACACTTTATTTATTAGGTTTGTGAACTGTTGACAAAATTTACACCTCCAGTCTGCTGAGCATGTAAAGCTGGCCTAGCACTTGAGTGTTCTTCTGATACAAACAGATAGATGCAAAGCAATGAGTTGTGTAGGGGCAGAGAGAGCAAGCCTCTTGAGGGGGAAAATTGTTGAAAGGAGTTTGAAGAGTCACCTTGTTGAGGTGAGGGAAGTATGGAGTGCACAAAAATAGAGGAGGGAGAGTCTTTGGTTCTGCTGGTTGCAGGAAGGGTGGCTTAATAAGTATAGTTAATACAACCACCTTAGAGCTTTCTATAAGCAGAACTACAGGAAATTTGAGTATTAGAAAATAATGGCTTGCTTGATCATCTATTTTGAATGATTGGTGAGCACCACCTTGTATGAAGTAATGTGACGAGATGTATCTGTCTCTGCAGAGTAAAAAGGAAATGCTTGCTCTTTATTTGGTCATGGTATGAATTACAAGTTGAAGATTGGATGAAGAAGTAATTTCCTTTTTGTGCCTACTGGGACATGAAAAAGCAATTTATTTTCTGTTTAGTTAAAAACCAAAATGACTTTCACCACCAGATGAATTTAAATTTAACTTTTACTTAGTAATTTTGGTAATTAAATGTTTCAAGTTAGTGGACCTTTTCTAATCACCTTCACTGACTGCCATCTGTTTTTCAAATCTCAGCTTTATAGTTCTGCACATCCAAATGCAAGATCATTCAAAAAAAACCCCAGAATTTTTAATTTAAGCATTCTCCACACTAGAAATGAAGCCTAGCTTTAGAGATATGATGTTCTTAGTGCACAAGTAAAATATTCTAATGTGAGAGAGGAGTGATGCCATATGTACTGTAAACTCCTATGTCAGGTCCATCAAAAATGGTTATATTTTCTGCTTTTCATGTTGTACACCAGGATAGTCTTCAATCTGTCCAGTAGAGCAGTTTGAATTCGATTGCCCTTGTTATTTTCACATGTATTCTGCTTTCAAGTCAGGTTTTTTTTGATGTAATAGCAGTGTAGGAGTGCAAAAGTTGAGATTATCAGAAAAATTGAATAAAACCACTTAAAATTAAGAGGAACGGGCTGCAGTTTAGGTTTTCAGAAATTTGAGGGCTTTCCAAGTTCTTGGAGCTTTTGACTTTTAAGCTGCTTGCATGGAAAACTGCATTCCTGCCAGCTTTAGCACAGATTTGGTAAATTGCAAATTTTTACTGTAGATTTCTGCACATAATATTTTTTGGCAGGCTAGTTCTGACAAGTAGTGTCACACCTTCTAAATTGTTCTCCCTTGGCCTTATGGTGTGTAGAGGGATGCTAAAATGATGGAGACTGATTGATTGTTTACTCTGTAGAGTGTTCTTCGCTTTCATTCAGCAAATAAAATCTCTGCTCGACAAGTTCCAGTCCTACCCACTTATCATTTTGAGGGCACAGGTTTTGGGGTTTAAGAATCACTATCAGCTTATCCTTAAATTAAATAAACTGGAGCAATGATGCAAGTTCACAAATGTGAATAGGAGGCAGTGTACTGAATCATGGTAGCATTTGTGTTCTGAGCAAATAATTCCTGTTATGCCTTGAAATCTCTAACTTTTCAACATGTTCCTCTTGAATTGCTTTAAAATTTTAAACAGAGAAACTTTATTTTTAATAAGCACAGACTAATATGTTTTCAAGTATATGGTGTTATAAAATGCCATTTTTATCGAAAATGGCTTTATTATTTTATTGAGTGGGCTGAAACCACTGGATAAATTAAGACTGAACAACAGCAATTCAAATGCTAAACAACTTCTAAGATGGCCAAACATTTGCATAACTGTACCCTACAAATTTCAAAGCTATTAGAACAAAGCTATTTGACTATTAGTCTAGAGATTGTCTCATGTAGGCCGTAAATTTAGATGAGTGTGAATGACCTGAACAATTCACAAAACATCCACATGTGATCTGTGTATTCAACCGGGCATGGAACAAGCCATCAGACTCTATCATTCAGGACAGTAAACCCTGGCTGAAAAGGGAACTGCTCCAACCATAATCTAATCATTTCCAAACAATGGACCAGGGATCAACTTGCTTTGACCATGGTTGGGTAACTGGTCAGTTTGTGAGAGATTGTGATGAGTCAACTGACCCTTTGGTGTTTTAAGAAGCTGCTTTTTTCCAGCCCAGTCAAAAGAACAAAGAGTCTTGAGTGTAAGATCAGACAGACCCTGAGTGGGCATTCTATCTCCAGCCATCCTGCAAGTTTATACCCTGCCTGTTGGTGACCAGCCATATGCTGTGGATAGTGTCTTCAAAAATCAACTCAGCAGCTACTGACTTGAGAAAATAAAAGATAGAAATCGTCCATCACCATTGTCTCAACACAATACGGACAGAGCATCAAACCCTGCCTGAAACCATCTAAGTCATCAGTCTACAAGATCCTTATACAAGTGACATTTTTTTGGGCACTTACCCTTCCATTTTGTAACATTTTTATGCATATATGAGCATTTTTGTTTTTATTATTTTAATTATATCGGGTGTAAAGCACAATAAATATTCTCTTGTAAAACCTACAAGAAAACCTGTCTGTGTGTGTCTTTTACAGTCACAGCAGTTAAACAGTCATTGAATTGGCAAGCAATTTTTTTTAAAGAACACCAGTTGCAGTCAACTGGAGAGTGGAAAAAGAGGGGACCCATTCCACCACTTTTCACCTGACCATAAGATTTGTTTAATCTTTGGCATAACCAGAACCAAGAGCTTAAAGATCAGTTCCTACAGAGTATAGAATTCACACCTTAATGCAAGAGACACCTTAATGCAAGAGACACCTTCAGTACCAATCATACCATTCACCAATAAATTTGCCTCTAATATATTTTACTATATTATGTATAATTCCTTTACTTAATACTCACCTAATATTGCACATTCTTATGAACCACAGTGTTAACATCATGTAATATCCACCTACGCGTGCACAAAGTACTAAATTGTTCAAAGCTAAATAAAGATGAGTTTTGCAGGCAATTTCTAGTTACATTGGGCAAGACTTATAATGGACCAAATTAGAGATGGAAAGGAGAGAAAAAAAAGGCCAAAATTGCATTACTTCCTTTTCATTTAATTACTGTATGAATATTTTTTCAACTGTAACTCCTAACTACAGCATTTTGCTTTTGTGTATTGGCATAAAGGTTATTGTGCTATAGTTTTTATAAATATTTATACATGATGTAATAGTCATTTCACAATTATTTTCTCTTGCTTTCTTATGTTGGTGATGAACATGTCCTATCTTAATGACATGGTATAAGAGCTTGATATTATGTTTTAAAGAAGGGAATGTCCTAAGGTGCTTCACAGAAGCACAATTTGACAAAAATGCGCACCAAGTTCAAGGAGCTATTAGATGGGCTGATCAAGGACTTAGGTTTTGAGGAGGATCTTGAAGGAGGAGAGGGAGTTGGGGAGAGTTTTAGGGTGGGAATTCCAGAAATTAAGTCTGAGATGGCTGAAGGTAGGTCCACGAGTGGTGGGGTGAATGAAGTTGAGGAAAGTAGAGTTCTTGGAGGGTTGTAAAGTGATGAGAATGACAGATTTCCTTGGATCATGTGACAATGATATAACTGGTAGCTCTGTGTCATAAGGGGTGCTTATTATGCTAATAAATATCAAATTCAACTCATTGCATCTATAAAAGTATGAAAATTGCAAGGGCTTCTTCCTACTTAATTCACTACTTAAACAGTTAAATAGTTTGTCTCATCTCTGCTCACTTTAGTCTCCTCCATATTTCTTGTATCTTACTGAAACCCAAACCTTACCTCTTTTCTCATGATCCAATTTTTGATTCAAAAGAAGTGTGCGTGTTAAAATATGTAACAGTTCTATAGGCAACTTTCCAGTTTCCATCAGGTTTAGGGTGAATACATGTTCCTATAAGCAAACCTTTCCTCTCTCAAAGCTAGTTAAGCTTTGTGTGACCCAAGGAGCATTACCGTAAGTTTCTTATGTATGCTGAAAATGATAATCTTGCATGTGTGTTTGCCTATCTTTTCAGAAAAAAAACATGCATTTACGTAGCACCTTTTATGGTTGTCAGAGTAACTTTGTGCCCTTCACAACCAAGGAATTTCTTTGTGAAGTGTAATCACAGTTGTACAAATACAGCAGACAATTTGCTTGCAGCAATGAGGATAAATAGACTGAAGAGTGCTGTGGTGAGACAAGGCTGATTTCAAAAACAGCAAAGTGATTTTTTTTTTCACAGATTACTAGAATGAACAAAATAAAGCTTTCTCTCTACTCACTTCTGTTCCTCAACACCCCACCATCGCCCACCTCCATCCTGGCATGTCACTCTCTCACTCGTACATCACCAGAGTGAAAAAGAAAAATAATGACTATTCTCTACTTTTGGTGTTAACGATCAGTCTGATGAACTGCCAATGAAATTTATCACATGAATGAAAACTGACCTCCCTACACCACTTAATGAACTTGCAGCATCTGCACAGCTAAGCCCTTCATGAAAGGTGTAATGAATGATGTTATGGCACAGCGGATGATAAATGCTAAGCTGCTGAAATCCCAGAGGGAAACTTGAAACAGCTGCCACAATTGTTTTGCAATTTGTATTTTATTTTGAGATGCATGCCTTGAATTCAGTAGTAATAAGTTCACCCAGTCTTGAGAGGTTTTTTACGAAACAAAATTAAACATTTATTAATAAAACAAAAGATTTTAAGCACATAGGTCTTCAAATTACTACTATAATAACTCCTAAATCCCTTAATTAATCTGGCTCCTAGTTACACCTCCATTGAGGCAACAGTAAAAACAAAATAGATTCAAACAGACCCAGGCTAGTGTACAATACCATGGACAATGATATTTAAAGTGAGTGTTATTAGCTTCGGTCCTGTGGAGAGTAACATGATGCACGGAGGCTGGGAGCTTTTTATGCATCTTAGATCTTAGACTGTCTTCTTCCTTGCACATAACCTCATCTCCTTTATAAATGTTTCTCCCTTTTAATGCAAATCCCATTGGTCCCATATGTTTTTGCAACTTTACTTTTCTCATAAATAAATCCTTTCATAGTACTAATTTTATCAGCAACCTTTGGGAATTATAAATACACTGCTTGGTTTAGCTTCTTATGGCTAGGTGTAACATCTTACCATCTCTCTGAAAGTCATACTAACCTAATATATCTAAAAATGCAAATGCTCCCCACATTCTAAAACTTCAGCCATGTTTACGTATTTAGTATTTCAAACCTAGCTTCCCTTTTGATAACTCAAAGCTCCAGACCAGCTGTCTCCAATTCCATTAAATCCCCCACACACATGCACACTATTCAAACCCTATTATTGACCTACCTTTACAATAAATCCCAGTAATATTATGAAAGTTGTATTTTCATGACGTTGAATCTTTCACAATGATGTACCTGGTGCCAGCTCTTAATAACTTTGTTATCTCACAGTTAATATATTTAGCATGCTAAAGTAAGCAGTCTGAGGTTTATGATGACTGTTCTGCTTGCCATTTAACCTCGAATCAATGTTCTAAAAGTTTATGTAGATTTCTGGGAGTTAGGCCTTGAAAATACATTTGAATGTAAAATAAACTGACAGTCTTACAAATAAAAAGGTAAATGCCCCAAGATGTTTCATTGTTCTTATTGTCTGATGTCCCTCATCACCTTATCTCATTTGACTTTGATCTCTTGTGACTAAAAATATCACCTTGCCTCACTCTGCTTGTCTGCTGTCTAATGCTCTCCTAGCATTGAAATCTATAGAAATGTTCAACTTTTCATGAAGCAAAATTTAAACTAATTTCCTCCCTGCTAAAATCGTTATTCTTAACTACCTCAGTGTTCACTATGAGCAAAGAGCAGTTCTTCGCTTACAGATCAGCTTGGCACTAGTACTGAATCATTTGGTATCCTAAATTGATATGGTCCAATAAGTGAAATAATTTAAACTACTTCTTTGACCCAATTCTAACTTTTGCATTTTTTCATTTCTGCTGATCTCCTTCTACCATTCTCCTCCTCCTTCTGCATCAAATTGCAATTTGTAAACTAGATATTAGTTTTGTGCAAATCAGTTAATGGAGTAGCCTTAGACACTTCATTGCGGCCTTAGCACACCTGGTCCTGGATCTTTTCATGTAGGTGTCAGTTAAATATCTGATGCTCTTTTTGGTGTGAAAAATATAGCACAATCTTCTCCTCCCATAGATCTGATATTTCACCTTTATTCACTCCCATTTCTTCATTCTTTTGGGTGTTACTACTTGAATCTAAAATTGTGATCAGTTAAACTTTTATCTCTGCTTATAATCTCAGCAAATTTACAATGAAGTTGCATTTGGCAGCTTTTTTCAGAGTGTCAACTGTTGTCACCCAGGTCCTTAAAAATTGCTGTGCCTGGTCCTTGTCTTTTGCAATTTCAGTAAATTGGCAGGTTAAGTGAATGGCCAAAAAGGTGGCAGATCGACTATGATGTGGGAAAATGTGAACTTATCCACTTTGGCAGAGTAGGTTCACTTGATTGGGATGAGGGGTTATCCAAGAGGAAAGGTGGATATTGTGGGCCTGTATCCATTGGAGTTTGGAAGAATGAGAGGTGATCTTATTGAAACATAGAAGATCCTGAGGGGACTTGACAGGGTGGATGCTGAGAGGATGTTTCCCCCTGTGGGACAGACTAGAACTAGGGGACACAGTTCAAAAATAAGGGGTCTCCCATTTAAGATGGAGATAAAGAAATTTTTTTCGGAGGGCCGTGAGTCTGTGGAACTCTTTTCCCCAGAGAGAGGTGGAGGCAGGGTCATTGAATATTTTTAAGACTGAGTTAAATTGACTCTCTTGTCAATCAAGATTCGATGGTATGAGGTAAAAAGGAAAATGGAGTTGAGGCCACAATCCGATCAGCCATTATCTCATTGAATGGCTGAGCAGGCTTGAGGGGCTGAATGGTCTATTCCTCTAATTTGTATGTTCCTATGTATGTATGTTCATAAATTTTCTTTTCCATGGTTTCCCTGCTTGAAGTTAGATTTGCTGATTCTCCTCAGGAGAAATCTCCTAAGGAGGATCTTTTTGGATCATTTCTCTCTCAATTCTAATAAACAGCCCACTTCATTCTGTTCCACAATTGGAGATGATGTAAAGTTTGGTTCTCTGCCTAGTCTCTTGGGTCCCATTGTTCTCTGACCAATAACCTTATGGTTCTTGTGATACCCTGTTGTCCATCTCTTAAACTGAGGTATAGCCTTTGCGGTTTCTTAAGTCCCTTACTGCCTGTCCATTTTGGAGTGTCAGCCATTGGTTGCAGTCTTGTCTGAGTCATCAGACAGTCATGGGTTCAAATCTCATTTCAGAAATTTGAGCACAGAATCTAGACTGGCATTCACTGCTGTTCTGACAGGGTTTTGCCTTTCAGATAGGGTTGCCAATTGTGATTAAATGTATTCCTGGAGGTTTCATCACATGACTTGCCCCCATGCTCCAACCATTAGTCAGACAACACATCCATCCTTGTGATGCACTGTCTTCTTACGCTAATTGGAAAACAAAAAGACCCATTACCCAATTGGTTGATGCTTGACTGTCAACAAAATAGCCTGTTTTTCCCATTTTCAATATATTTATATCTGGTAAAGGGAAATGATCGAAGAAAATGACAATCAATATTTTTCAATAACCTGATGATTTTTCTCCAGGGTTGCACAGGAGATTGATCTTCAACTCCTAGAGACTCCCAGGCAATCCTGGAGGCGTGGCAACTCTACTTTCAGATAAGACATGAAAAAGGAGATGCCTCTGCCCCTCAGGTTGACATAAAAGACCCCCTGGCAATATTTGAAGAGCCAGGGAGTACATTGTCCGCCAGCACCTATCCCTCAATGAACACCTAAAACAGATTACCTAGTCATTTATTTCATTGCTGTTTGTAGGAACTTGTTGTGTGTAATTTGAATGCAGCATTTTCTCTGTTGCAACCGTGACTGTTCATTATTGAAAAAGTTCATTATTGTCTGTAAATTGTTTTAAGATGTTCTAAGGTTGTGAAGATGCTATGTAAATGCAAGTCTTTCTTCTTTCACCTTGCCTTCTTGAAAACGTTCTGTTAATTCTATCCTTAATGTTGATTTTTTTATCCTTCTAACTTGTTACATTTTCATTACTTTCTACATTCATGGATGTTGTGTGACATCAGCACTTAATCTTCAAAGGGATTAGAATAGGCAGGCAATTTTGAATTAGCTTGTTACATTTATAATTAGGCAATGTCCTGCCTAATTCCTATTGTGGTAATGGCTGGAAACTTTACAGTCTGAAGTGGATGGATTCAGAAACCGCAAATTCTTGAAGAGAACTATGCTTTAGTGGAAGTAATATAAAGCAATATCAAACCTTTTTGTGTGGAGGGAGCCCCTTGGCATATATTAACATTATCAGGGATGTCAGTCCTGAGACCCTATAGCTGCATAATGTTATTGCTTGCATAGCCACAGTATCGACGTGCCAGTAAATCGATATATGCAAAATAATACTGATGACCGCTTGAGACCAAAACTGAAAACCTGTGATCTTCTACCATCGCTATCATTTACAATCCATATCCCAAATTGAATCTTTGACTCATAATGTTGTTTTGTTCTGTTGTACTTTCTCTATTACTGCTTCCTGTATAATTACTGTATAATAAACCCTCTCTTTTCTCTATAATGACCTTCAGCTATGATATGATAAATAAACAGGATAATTTTAGAGACAGTGGGGATGACTTTCAACTTCATTACCAGGCTGTAATCTGGATGAGTTGCCTGATTTTTATCCTGTTTAATTCAAATTAGGTTGGACAAATCTTGTAACATGGAAGATGTACTTTATTGCAGTAAAACTTTTTACCCACTAAGGCATGTGTCGTCTGTTCCCAGAATTGATCAGATGCCTTCAGACAAGTTTCCGTTTTAGGATTAATTTTTTATTTAGCCTCGTTAACTATTGATCATCTTTTTGGGCCGTGATCCCCAGGTGTGCAAATCCTGTCTTGCCTATGTTCCTTTTAAATTTCCAGTATAAATATAGTGAAGTTTCTGGCAGATGTAGAATGCAAAACAGTCAAGTAAATAATTGTAAGAGAGAAAGCAATTCAAGTAAAACTTGTAAGTTTCAAAGAAGGGGAGTACAATTAGAAATACAGGTAGTGTCTCAAAACTGGCAGCCTTTGGATTGAGGCTGTGCCTGATTTCTCTCAATAGACGGCACACAAGCGGCGATGGAGATAACTAGTCAGGTGCCACACTGCACCAATGCAGTGCCTAGCTGAATTGCCCAAGTATGTGTTTTAAATTTTAGTTAATTAAAATTAATGTATGCCACATAGTTAAAAATGTCCGGTTTTTGACACCCCTGGTTTTTGGATGGCCGGATATGATACACTACTGTATTGCCAAAATTGCAGTACAAAGATATGCATTCTGTCTCCTGCTCAGTTTTATTTGTTTCCTTATCTATATTAGCACTTAAACTGAAAGGTGAAGCATTTTTCATTTAAAAATAGTATATTAATTTGAATTCCATTAGCAGAGCCTTGGACACTGCACATAATCTTGATCTGTGGTCTAATTAGACTATACGTGCTGTATTTGTGTTTGTTTACAAAAACAGTGGGCTAACTAAATGAAAGAGAAGAACTCAAAAGGCAAATAAAACGAGTTGATATGTTAGTAGACTGTTTAATAACCTTTCCATAACTCAAAGTGCAGCTTTATGCATAAAAAGGCAAAAATTTGATGTTACAGAATAGCGTATGTATTGCATAAATAGCAGTTCAATAATTGTATGAACTCAGAGACATTTTAAGAGTAACAGACTCTAAACCATCCTATTTTATTGGATATATTTCCCTCTCTCTTATATGTAGAACTCTTAAGAATATCTATATATGTAGCAAGACTAATATCTATATTGTCATGAGATAATTGTGTTAAATTGCTTTAGAGAAGGAAACACTGCTATATTGAGAAAATCCACTATCTACTGCATGGTATCTAATTACGTCTCTGTGAAGCATTTTAGTGAGAAGTGCTAAAAATACATCTTAAATGTCTGCAGTGTCTTCCAAAACTGTCATGTTGAGGGGCTGGTGAATTTTATAACCATGCTCTAAGCCGCAAGATGCCTTTCAACGTGCTCTGCATAGCAGAAATAATTTGTTTGTGTGCTTGTGTTTGTGTTTGCAACTAGATGTGCCACGGTGAATAGGAATAGCAGCCATCTCCCCCACTCCCCCTATTGAGCTATGAGATCTTAGTTTTTTAATGACATCCAGAAATATAAATTAGGTAGAAAGATTTGAAGAAATGATGCGGAAAAGAACAGTTAATCTGATGAAATAAGGTCAAAAACTAAATACTACAGATTCTGGAAACCTGAAATAAAAACAAAATGCTGGAAATGCTCAGCAGGCCTGGCTGTATCTGTGGAAAGAGAAACTGAGTTAATGTTTCTGATCATTGACCTGAAATGTTAACAACTCCTCTCTCCATAGATGCTGCCTGACTCGCTGGTACCTCTGGCATTTTCTGTTGTTATATTTTATGAAATAAGGTATTTAGAGTAAATAACAAATACCTGGATAAAAGAGTGCGAGGAGAGCGGCGGAGACACAGGATAAAAGAGCACGAGGGGAGCAACGGAGACACAGGATAAAAGAGCGTGAGGAGAGCGGCGGAGACACAGGATAAAACTGAAAAAGTGACATCACAGGAAAGCTGTGACCTGATTGGTTAGTAGGAAATCTGCACCAAATTTGAAAAAAAAACTGCAAAGCTAATTAATAAATTAACTAAGTCGAGATGGCTGGGCAGGTGACATCTGTATGATGTGGGAGCTGGCAGATCCCATTGCGAGCCGTAGTGACCATATCTGCAGCAAGTGTTGGTTGCTGGAGGAACTCCGGCTCAGAATTGATGAGCTGGAGTCCGAGCTCCAGACATTGTGGCACATCTGGGAGGAGAATTACCTGGACGCTTTGTTTCAGGAGGCGGTCACATCCGGTAGACTAAGTACCTCAAATTCGGTCAGTGGTCAGGGTCAGTAAGGTGTGACTGCAAGTGAGGCAGGTAGAGGGATCCTGTGTTCGGGAACAGAGGAGCCTCAGCTCTTGGTGGTGGTGGTGGTGGTGGTGGTGGTGGTGGCCTATCAGGGGAGAACAACAGCAGTAGCCAGAGCAGCAGCACCATGGCTGTCTCTGTTGTCCAGCATGGGGGGGTCAAAGCACAGAAGAGCAATTGTCATAGGGGACTCTATAGTCAGGGGCTCAGATAGGCGCTTCTGTGAAAGAGACACCAGGATGTTATGTTGCCTCCCTGGTGCCAGGGTCCAGGATGTCTCTGATTGGGTACGGGACATTGAAGAGGAGGGAGAACAGCCAGAGGTCGTGGTACACATTGGTACTATCGACATAGGCAGGAAGAGTGACAAGGTCCTGCAGCGGGAGTTCAGGGAGTTAGGCAGAAAGTTAAAAAACCGGACCTCTCGGGTTGTATTCTCAGGATTACTCCCTGTGCCACATGCCAGTGAGGCTAGAAATAGGAAGATAGTGCAGCTGAACATGTGGCTAAACAGTTGGTGTAGGAGGGAGGGTTTCCGATATCTGGATCAGTGGGATCTCTTCCGGGGCAGGTGGGACCTGTACAAGAAGGACGGGTTGCATCTAAACTGGAGGGGCACCAATATCTTGGCTGCGAGGTTTGCTAGTGTCACTCGGGATGGCAGGAGGGTGGGAACCAGAGCAATAGGTCAGCAGGTGAAATAAATGACTGGGAACCAGTGAATAAGGCCAGTAAGAGTAAGAGGAAGGGCAAGGAGGGAGGAAGAAATTACTGAACACAGTGGGACTGGAGGTCTGAACTGCATTTGTTTCAATGTGAGAAGTATAACAGGCAAGGCAGATGAGCTTAGAGCTCGGATTAGTACTTGGGACTATGATGTTATTGCTATTACAGAGACTTGGTTGAAGGATGGCCAGGATTGGCAGATAAACGTTCCAGGGTTTTTTCAGACAGGATAGAGAGGGATGTTGAAGAGTTGGGGAGTTGCACTGCTGGTTAAGGGGAATATCACAGCTGTACGACAGGAGGACACCTTGGTGGGCTCATGCAGCGAGGCAATATAGGTAGAGCTCCAGAATAGGAAGTGTGCAGTCACATTGTTGGAGTTTACTATAGGCCTCCCAATTGCTGGCGGGAGATTGAGGAACAGTTGTGTAGGCAGATTTTGGAAAGATGTAAAAGCAATAGGATTGTTGTGGTGGGTGATTTTAACTTTCCCTATATTGACTGGGAATCACTTAGTGATAGGGGTTTGGATGCTGCAGAATTTGTAAGCTGCATCCAGGAGGGCTTCCTGAGACAATATGTGGATAGTCCAACTAGGGAAGGGGCATTACTGGACCTGGTATTAGGGAATGAGCCCAGCCAGGTGGTTGAAGTTTCAGTAGGGGAGCATTTCGGGAAAAGTGACCATAATTCAGTAAGGTTCAAGGTACTGCTGGATAAGGATAACAGGAGTCCTCGGGTTAAGGTGCTTAATTGGGGGAAGGCTAATTATAACAATATTAGGCAGGAACTGAGGAATCGAGACTGGAGGCGGATGTTTGAGGGCAAATCAATAACTGACGTGGGGGGCTTTCAAACATCAGTTGATAAGAATTCAGGACCGGCATGTTCCTGCTAGGATGAAGGATAAGCATGGCAAGTTTCAGGAACCTTGGATAATGAAGGATATTGTGAGATTAGTCAAAAAGAAAAGGGAAGCATTCGTAAGGGCTAGAAGGCTGGGAACAGATGAAGCCCGTGGAGAATTTAAAGAAAGTAGGAAGAAACTTAAGCAAGGAGTCAGGAGGGCTAAAAGGGGTCATGAAAAGTCACTGGCAACCAGGATTAAGGAAAATCCCAAGGCCTTTTATACATATGTAAAAAGCAAGAGGGTGGCCAGGGAAGGGGTAGGCCCACTCAGGGACAGAGTTGGGAATCTGTATGGAGCCAGAAGAAATGGGAGAGATACTAACTGAATACTTCTCATCAGTATTCACCAAAGAGAAAGACTTAGCGGTTGATTTGTCTAGGGAAGAGTGTGTAGATAGCCTGGATCATGTTGAGATCAAAAAAGAGGAGGTGTTAGGTGTCTTGAAGAATATTTAAGGTGGATAATTCCGCAGGGCCAAATGGGATCTACCCCAGAGTACTGAGGGAGGCAAGGGAGGAGATTGCTGGGGCCTTGACAGAAATCTTTGTATCCTTACTGGCTACGGGTGAGGTCCCAGAGGACTGGAGAATGGCCAGTGTTGTTCCATTGTTTAAAAAGGGTACCAGGGATAATCCAGGAAATTACAGGCCAGTGAGCCTTTCGTCAGTGGTAAAGAAATTATTGGAGAAGATTCTTTGTGACAGGATTTACTATCATTTGGAAGCAAATGGGCATATTAGTGAGAGGCAGCATGGTTTTGTGAAGGGGTGGTTGTGTCTCACTAACTTGATCAAGTTTTTCGAGGAAGTGACAAAGATAATCGACGATGGAAGGGCAGTGGATGTTATATACATGGGTTTCAGTAAGGCTTTTGAAAAGGTCCCTCATGGCACACTGGTACAGAAGGTAAAGTTGCACGGGATCAGAGGTGAGCTGGCAAGATGGATACAGAATTGGCTTGGTCATAGAAGACAGAGGGTAGTAGTGGAAGTGTGCATTCCTGAATGGAGAGCTGTGACCAGTGGAGTTCCGCAGGGATCGGTGCTGGGACCTTTGCTGTTTGCAGTATACATAAATGATTTGGAGGAAAATATAACTGGGCTAATTAATAAGTTTGCAGGTGACACTAAGGTTGGAGGAGTTGCAGATAGTGAAGACGATTGTCAAAGGATACAATGGGATATAGATCAGTTGGAGACTTGGGCGGAGAAATGGCAGATGGAGTTAAATCCGGACAAATGCAAGGTAATACATTTTGGAAGGCTAATACAGGCAGGAATTATACAGTAAATGGCAGAACCCTTAAGTGCATTGACGGGCAGAGGGATCTGGGTGTACATGTTTACAGGTCACAAAGTGGCAACACAGGTGGATAAGGTAGTCAGGAAGGCATATGGCATGCTTGCCTTCATTGGCAGGGGTATTGAGTATAAAAGCTGGGAAGTCATGCTGCAGCTGTATAGAACCTTGGTTAGTCCACACTTGGAATATTGCTTGCAATTCTGGTCACCACATTACCAGAAGGATATGAAGGCATTGGAGAGGGTGCAGAGGAGGTTTACCAGGATGCTGCCTGGTCTGGAGGTTATTACCTATGAGGAGAGGTTGGAGAAACTCGGATTATTCTCACTAGAGTGACGGAGATTGAGGGGCGACTTGATTACAAAATTATGAGTGGCATGGACAGAGTAGATAGAAGCTTTTTCCAAAGGTGGAAGAATTACTAGGGGATATAGATTTAAGGTGAGAGGAGAAAACTGTAGAGGAGATGTGCGGGGCAAGTTTTTTTATACAGAGGGTAGTGTGTGTCTGGAATTCGCTGCCAGAGGAGGTGGTGGAAGCAGGTACGATAGTGGTGTTTAAGAGGCAGCTTGACAAATATATGAATAGGATGGGAATAGAGGGATATGGACCCCGGAAGTGCAAAATGTTTTAGTTGACGGGCAATATGATTGGCGCAGGCTTGGAGGGCCGAAGGGCCTGTTCCTGTGCTGTAGTTTTCTTTGTTCTTTGTTGTTCTTTGAAAGGGCGAGGAATCTAACTTCAAGCACATCAGATAAAGGGACGACAATGAGAAGGGGGACTGAAGGTGTATCTGAATGCACGCAGTATACGGAATAAGGTAAATGAGCTTGTGGTGCAGATTGAAATTGGCAGGTATGATGTGGTGGGCATCACAGAGACATGGCTGCAAGGGGATCAGGACCGGGAGTTAAATATCCAAGGATATACATCCTATTGAAAAGATGTGCAGGTTGGCAGAGGGGGTGGGGTTGCTTTGTTAGTAAGAAATGAAATTAAATCGATAGCAAGAAATGACATAGGGTCGGATGATATAGAATCTGTGTGGGTAGAGTTGAGGAACCACAAAGATAAAAAAAAAACCATAATGAGAGGTATGTACAGGCCTCCGAACAGTAGTCAAGATGTGGGGCACAAGATACACCAGGAGGTAGAAAAGGCGTGTAAGAAAGGCAAGGTTACAGTGATAACGGGGGATTTCAATATGCAAGTAGACTGGGAAAATCAGGTTGGTAGTGGATCCCAAGAAAAGGAATTTGTGGAATATCTACGAGATGGCTTTTTTGAGCAGCTTGTGGTGGAGCCCACTAGGGAACAGGCAATTCTAGATTTAGTGATGTGTAATGAGGCAGATTTGATAAGGGAGCTTAAGGTGAAGGAACCCTTAGGAGGAAGTGACCATAATATGATAGAATTTACTCTGCAATTTGAGAGGAAAAAGCTGGGATCAGATGTAACGGTATTACAGTGGAATAAAGGCAACTAAAGAGGCATGAGGGAGGAGCTGGCCAGAATTGACTGGGAAATGAGCCTAGCAGGAAAGACAGTGGAACAGAAATGGCAGGAGTTTCTGGGATCAGTTTGGGAGAGACAGCAAAAGTTCATCCCTAGGAAGAAGAAGCATATTAAAGGGAGGACGAGGCAACCATGGCTAACAAGGGAAGTCAGGGACAGCATAAAAGCTAAAGAGAAAGCATACAGTTTGGCGAAGAGCAGTGGGAAGCCAGGGGATTGGGAAGCCTACAAAGACCAACAGAGGACAACTGAAAAAAGAAATAAGGAGGCAGAAGATTAAATATGAGGGTAAACTAGCCAGTAATATAAAAGAAGATTGCAAGAGTTTTTTTTAGATATAAAAAGGGTAAGAGAGAGGCAAAAGTGGATATTGGGCCGCTGGAAAATGACGCTGGAGAAGTAGTAGTGGGGAACAAAGAAATAGCGGAGGAACTGAATAGGTACTTTGCGTCAGTCTTGACGGTAGAAGACACGAGTAACATCCCCAAAGTTCAAGAGGTCGGGGGGCAGAGGTGAGTGTGGTGGCCATTACCAAGGAGAAGGTGCTAGGAAAACTGAAAGGTCTGAAAGTGGATAAATCACCTGGATCAGATGCATTTTACCCCAAAGTTCTGAAGGAGATAGCTGAAGAGATAGTGGAGGTGTTAGTGGTGATCTTTTAGGAATCACAGGAGTCAGGGAGAATCCCAGAGGACTGGAAAATCGCTAATGTAACCCCTCTGTTTAAGAATGGAGTGAGGCAAAGGACGGGAAATTATAGGCCGATTAGCCTGACCTCGGTCGTTGGTAAGATTTTAGAGTCCATTATTAAGGATGAGATTTCAGAATAATTGGAAGTGCATGGTAAAATAGGGCAAAGTCAGCATGGTTTCATCAAGGGGAGGTCATGCCTTACAAATCTGTTAGAATTCTTTGAGGAGGTAACGAGTAGGTTAGACAAAGGAGAGCTAGTGGATGCTATCCACTTGTACTTCCAGAAGGCCTTTGAGAAGGTGCCATGCCACACAGGAGGCTGCTGAGTAAGATAAGAGCCCATGGTGTTAGAGGCAAGTTACTAGCATGGATAGAAGATTGGCTGTATGACAGGAGGCAGAGAGTGGGGATAAGGGGGTTCTTCTCAGGATGGTGGCCGGTGACTAGTGGAGTTCCGCAGGGGTCAGTGTTGGGACCACAACTTTTCACTTTATACATTAATGATCTAGATGAAGGAACTGAGGGCATCTTGGCTAAGTTTGCAGATGATACAAAGATAGGTGGAGGGACAGGTAGTATTGAGGAGGCGAGGAGGCTGCAGAAGGATTTGGACAGGTTAGGAGAATGGGCAAAGAAGTGGCAGATGGAATACAACGTGGGGAAGTGTGAGGTCATGCACTTTGGTAGGAAGAATAGAGGCATAGACTATTTTGTAAATGGGGAGAGAATTTAGAAATCTGGAGTGCAAAGGGACTTGGGAGTGCTAGTCTAGGATTCTCTTTAGGTTAACTTGCAGGTTGAGTCGGTAGTTAGGAAGACAAATGCAATGTTGGCATTTATTTCAAGAAGACTAGAATATAAAAGCAGGGATGTGCTGCTGAGGCTTTATAAGGCTCTGGTCAGACCACGTTTACAATATTGTGAGCAATTTTGGGCCCCGTATCTCAGGAAGGATGTGCTGGCCCTGGAGAGGGTCCAGAGGAGGTTCACGAGAATGATCCCTGGAATGAAAGGCTTAGTATATGAGGAACGTTTGAGGATTCTGGGTCTATACTCTATGGAGTTTAGAAGGATGAGGGGGGATCTGATTGAAACTTACAGAATACTGAAAGGCCTGGATAGAGTGGATGTGGGGAAGATGTTTCCATTAATGGGGAGACTAGGACCCAAGGGCACAGCCTCAGTAAAGGGAAGACATTTTAGAACAGAGATGAAGAGAAACTTCTTTAGCCAGAGAGTGGAGAATCTATGGAATTCATTACCACAGAAGGCTGTGGAGGCCAGGTCATTGAGTGTATTTAAGACCGAGATAAATAGTTCTTGATTGGTAAGGGGATCAAAGGTTACGGGGAGAAGACGGGAGAATGTGGTTGAGAAACTTATCAGCCATGATTGAATGGTGGAGCGGACTCGATGGGCCGAATTGCCTAATTTCTGCTCCTATGTCTTATGGTTTAGTCATAACTTTCAAGTCAGTGGTCTGTAACCCCTCCTATGTCAACAGATTCTCTGATCTGTTATCCCCCTTGGGTGCCACAGTTGCATACTAAGAATAGGAGTGCATGAGATTAGAGTAATACAAGTGTTTGCCTTTGCACAGTCTTGCCTCTGAGTCAGAAGGTTCATTGCCCACTCAAGAGATATGAACACACCAATCTAGGCTGACAATTCAGTGGATTGCTGGACTGTTGGGGCTGCCATCTTTCAGATGGAATACTAAACTGTCTGCCTTCTCAGCTGGATGTAAAAGATCCCATAACATTATTTGTATAAAAGCAGGGGAACTTTTGGAGTGTCTAATGTGCATTTATCTTCAATGAACACCAACAAAACAGGTCTAAAAACAGAAAATGCTAAAATGCTTAGGTCAAGTCTAAACGACAGGTGATCCAAAGGAAAGGGGAAGATATACTTAGTGGTGGCATCAAGCTGGAGGTGGCGGAAATGGCATAGAATGATCTGTTGAATATTTTATGCACTGCTGCTACTCACTACTTTCCCTCCCTCCCAGAACCATGATAGGCTTCCCCTTGTCCTCATCTTCCACCCTTTTTCCCAATTTTCAATTTAGTACACTGTATTTGCTGCTGACCATGTAGTCTCCTTTTCATTGGGGAAGCAAATGCAGACTGGGTGACCGCATTATGCAACATCTCCATTTTGTCTACGAGTGTAACCAAGCTTCTGGTTGTCTGTTACGTTAATTTTTTATCTTGCCCCCAATCAGATGGCTTTGTCCTTGGCATCCTGCAGTATTCCAGTGGAGCTCATTGCTCATTTAGGCACTTTAGAGCATTCCGCCCTCAAAATTCAGTTCAACAATGTCAGATCGTAACCTCTTCCCCTTTGTTTCCTTTTCCTTGTTGGTTTTGTTTTTACTCTCTCTTTTTCCATTTTTTTCTTTTCCGTAGCTTTCAGAAGGCTGCTGTTCATAACTCTGTCATTCAGACCTCTTCTGAACAAATCTTGTGTTTCTTCAATTGTACCATTTCCACTCTCTATGACCATTCACCTTCCACCCTATCCCAGAACTTCCCTTTCGCTCTTTTTCCCACTGCTCCATCCCACCTTTTCATTTGTTTAAAAGCTATTCCATCTCTTACCCTTTCCCAGTTCTAATGCAAAGCCATTGACCTGAAATGTTAACTCTGTTTCTTTCACCACAGGTGCTGCCTGACCTCTGAGCATTTCCAGCATTTTCTGTTTTTTGATAGGAAGAACTAGGAGAAGCAATATGGAATAAAGGGTACAATTGTAAAGACACCTTGGGTTTTTAAAACACAATTGGTTGAAGGTGGCAGGGCAGGTTGAGAAAGTGGTTAAAAAGGGATGCTGGGTTTTATAAATAGAGGCATGAGAGAACAGAAGCAATAAAGTTATGATGAACTGTTTTAAAACCGTTCAGCTTCCAATGGAATGTTGTGCCCAGTTCTGAGCACCACATTTTATTAAGGATTTAGGGCTTTGGAGAGTGTGTAGAAAGGATTCATGAGAATGGTTCCAGGAGCAAGGGGTTTCCATTGTCTGGAGAGATTGAGAAGCTGGCTTTTTCTCCTTGGAGAAGGTTGAGAGGCAATTTCATAGAAGTTTTCAAAATCATTAGAAGTCTAGATAGAGTAGATTGGGAGAAACTGTTTCCATTGGTGGAGGGGTTGAGAGTTGAAGGACATTAATTTAAGATGAATGGCAAGTGAACTAAAAGCGACATGAGAAAAGCTGTTTTTACACACCGAGTGGCTAGGATCTGGAATGATTGAGGGTGTGGTGAAGGCAGATCCAATCGTGGCTTTCAAAAGGAAATGGGCTAAGCACTGGAGAAAAGGTTTGTAAGGCTGTGAGGAATAGGCATGGGAGTGAGACAGGATGAGTCACTCTTGCAGAGCTGCAAAGACACTGGACCAAATAGCCTTCTGTGCTGTAACCATTCTGTGACTCTTAAGTTCTTAATTATATGGTACTGTAAGAACTAGTAATGAATATTGCCATGAATTCAGAGTTGCATTTGCTTTTCTTCAAATTACTAACCTTGTAATTGCTGGCTTTGATGGAAGGACAGCACTCCATGCTGTGTCTCATGGATGGTTAGGTTCGTTTTTATGATCGACTTTGAGCAATAGCATCTGAAAAATAAAACTGACAACTTTTGATTTGAAAATTAAAATTGACGGTCATTGCCAGCATTCTGACAGAGGACTGACTTCTAATTGGAGCATGGGTTTTTAACCACCTGGAGTCATCTGCAGGCTTTCAGTTAAGTGGGAAAGTCCGATTTTGAATTATGTTGAGAGTTTGGGCTGCGTATAGCATGGCCTGATAGACATAGAGATGTTTTCTGTTGAGTGAGACCAAAACTAGGGACCTTAAATAATAATAAAAACAAAGTGCTGGAAAAACTTAGCAGGCCCGGCAGCATCTGTGGAGAGAGAAACAGAGTTAACATTCTGAATCCAATATGACTGGATTTGAAACATTAACTCTGTTTCCCTCTCCACAGATGCTGCCAGACCTGAATTTCTTCCAGAGTTTTGTTTTGTTTTCAGATTTCTAACATCTGCGATATTTTGCTTTTATTTAAGGCTGTAAATACAAGTTGGTCACTAATAATCTCTGGAGAAGCTTCTTTACCCAGGGAGTATTAGCATGCAGAACTTGGTACCACAATGAGAAATTCAGGTGAATAGCATAGATACATATAAGGGAAAGTTAGATAAGCACATGAGGGAGAAAGGAATAAAGGGATGTGCTGATAGAGTTAGATGAGGTAGGGTGGGAGGAGTCTCGTGTGAAGTATAAACCATGGCATGGTTAGGCTGAGTAGCTATATGTGCATGTATTTTGGTGGGATGCTGAAATTTCCATCTTCTAAAGAACTTTTAGATTTGATGGAAATTAAAGAATAATTGCCCGCTTGTTGGGAGATAACCGATTTAAGATTGTAATGCTGCTGAAAATTGCATTGCACTCAAATAGATGGATGAAATATGTGCATGCTTGTGTGAGAACTAGGGGAATCCATTGAAAATTTATTAAATTTTGAACTTGGAAGAATCTTTGGCTTGTAGCACATGTTGGGTTTGTTGTTAAAGAAACAAAGTGGGTGTAGCGAAGTTTTTCCCTTGTGATGACATCTGGAAACTAGTGACTTTGACAACTCTTCCTGTTCCTACCTCTTCCAAAAGAACTTCCTATTCATAGTTCTATTGGAGTATGTTGTATCAGAAATTCAGTGCAAAATTTTTGCCTGTAAGCAACAGGCATATTACAGTGGGTTGCAGGATAATCATTTAAAACTATTGAGGAAAGCTAGTCCCCTTTGTTTTCAACCAATCTGCCATAATGACGTCACACAATAACTCTAGCTTTGTGCAGGTCCATGTGTAGTGTGCTGAAATGCTGCAATTTAAAAAAGTGGTAACAAAACTTTTTCTTTAAAAGTTTTAATTTCTTAGGTTGCATTTCTTTCTGCTTGTGACATTAGTCAAGCCAATTCCTCTAGCTTCTCCCAGTAAAACCATTGAACCAACACAGATGTGCGATTGTGGCTTTCCATCCTGACTTAGACTTGACAGCTTTTGGGGTGGGAAATATCATGAATTTGGTAGCTCTGAGGGGCTGTTCTAGATAGGATGATGCTGGTGTGGGAATCCTGGGATTGGACAGGGCTAGGATGCAGGCCTTGGAATTTGACAACGTTGCAGTAACTGCTTTGCAGTCCACAATATTGTGTGTGTTTGGGTGTGGGGGCATTTGAGTGAGTGGGTGGGGGTGGGAAGGGAGAAGTGGAGGTTTCATGGGGTTTTGTAGCACTTCAGAGAGGACTTGGGTTTAACAATCTGGGAGGGAACTTCTGAACTATTCCAACATCATAATGATGCACCTGGAGTTTAATAGCACTGCTGCACAGCTGTGCACCTTAATAGATGAGAGCTTATCTGACGCCTTAACAAGAAACTATTCCTCTTCCTTTCACGTGTTAAGGGACGCAAGCTCCAACAACTTCCTGATACCGTTATCTGTCCAGGACCTTCCACCCCTTCCTGTCCCTCTGAACCCATCCCCCTGCTAACCCCAGCCCTTGCCATGTATTCACCATACCCTCTGACCTTCCCCTCTCTGATGTTAGATGTTCTGTACTCAGCAAAGGACTCAGTTTCATACCCTTACTCCCTCAGCTCAATAAATTCCAGGCTCGGCACGATGCTGAACTTTTCTTCCGCCGCCTTCACCTCTGTGCTCACTTCTTTGGGCAGGAGTCCTCCCCCTGTTCAATGGACCCTTTCACCTGCCTTCAGTATTCTCCCTCCAACTGGATCCCTCCCTCTGGCCTCTTACCTGCCCTTGATCTCTTCATTGAGAGCTGTCGGTGTGACATCGGCCATCTCAATTTCTCTGCTCCTTTCACCCACTCCAACCTCTATCCTTCTGAACTTGCTGCATTCCGTTCTCTTAGGTCCAATTCTGACTTGTTATCAAACCTGCTGTCAAGGGTGGTGCTGTTGCCTGGCATACTGACCTCTACCTCTCAGAGGCTGAGTGCCAGGTACTCAGGCACTTCTTCCTACCTCCCCCGGGCCATAACCCCACCACCGAACATCAAGCCATTATTTCCAGGACTGTCACTGACCTCATCTCCTCTGGAGGTCTTCCCTCCACAGCTTCCTCATAGTCTCCCAAACCCCAGACAGCTCGTTTCTACCTCTTTTCCAAAATTCACAAACAGGATTGTCAGCCTGTTCCTGATCCACGGAATTCATTTCTTCCTGGCTCGATTCTATTCTCTCTCCCCTTGTCCAGTCTCTTCCCACCTGCATCCACGATTCCTCTGATGCCTTACGTCATATCAACAATTTCCAATTTCCTGGCCCTAACCAACACCTCGTCACCATGGACGTCCAATCCCTCCACACCTCCATCCCCCACCAAGGTGGTCTGAGGGTTCTTCGCTTCTTTCTTCAACAGAGGCCTGAACAATCCCCGTCCATCACCACTCTCCTCCATCTGGCTGAACTTGTTCTCTCACTGAACAATTTCTCCTTAAACTTGTCTCACTTCATCCAAGTAAAAGGTGTGGCTATGGATACCCACATGGGTCCCAGTTATGCACGTCTCTTTATTGGGTATGTGGAACATTTCTTGTTCCAGTCCTACTCATGCCCCCTCCCACAATATTTTTTTCGGTGCATTGTTTCGGTGCTGCTTCATGCTCTAATCAGGACCTCAAAATTTATCAATTTTGCTTCCAATTTCCACCCCTCATGGTCCATCTCCAACACTCCCCTTCCCTTCCTTGACCTTTCTGTCTCCATTTGTGGTGATAGACTGTCCACCAAAAATTAATTATAAGCCCACTGTCTCCAACAGCTACCTCATCTATAGCCCCTCACACCCTGCTTCCTGTACGGACTCCATCCTATTCTCTGTTCCTTTGCCTGCATCACATCTGTTCCAATGATGCCACTTTCCAAAACGGCGCTACTGACATGTCTTCCTTTTTCCTTAACTGAGGTTTCCCACCCACTGTGGTTGACAGGACCATCAACCTTATCTGACCAATCTCCCGCACCCCTACCCTCACACCTTCCCCTCCCTCCCAGAACTATAGTAGTTCTCCTCACTTCTCACCCCATCAGCCTCTGTATTCAAAGGATCATCCTCAGCCATTTTCGCCAACTCCAGCATGATGCCGCCTCCAAACACATACTTCCCCTCACGTCCCCTGTCAGCATTCCACAGGGACCGTCCTTTCCAGGACACCCTAGTCCACTCCTCTCAACACCTCATCCCCTTCCCATGGCACCTTCCCATGCAATCGCAAAAGGTGCAACACCTGTCTCTTTACCTCCTCCCTCCTCACAGTCCTAGGGCCCAAACTCCTTTCAGGTGAAGCAGCATTTCACTTGCAGCTCCTTCAATTTGGTTTAATGGATTTGCTGCTCCCAATGTGGTGGTCTCTACATTGGGGAGACCAAACGCAGACTGGGTGACTGTTTTGCGGAACACCTTTGGTCTGTCCGCAAGCATGACCCAGACCTTCCTTTCGCTTGCCATTTCAACACACCATCCTGCTGTTATGCCCACATGTCCATCTTTAGCCTGCTGCAATGTTCCAGTGAAGCCCAACACAAACTGGAGGAACAGCACCTCATCATCTGATTAGGCAATTTACAGCCTTCTGGCATTGAGTTCAACAACAACGTGAACTCTCTCCTCTACTTTCACTCCTTTTGTTAGTCCCCTTTTAAAAAAAAAATTATTTTTATTTTTTATCCACTTATTTTTATTCTTATTCATTTATCCATTGTTTTATCCCATTTTTATCCCTTTTTTCTATCCTTTTTCCCCAACTACCGCCCCCTCCCACCCCACCCCCAAAAGGGCCGTTACTTGTTCCATGTTGTTCTCTGAGTGCTTACTCTTGTTCTGCTATTAACACATTCTGCTTTCTTACCTTTATGCCACTATCAGCACCTCCTTTAGCCCTTACCGCTACCATTAACGCTCCCTTTGTCCTTTTGTCCGTGACATCTTTGTCAATCCCCCCTTAGCCCCCACCTATTGTTGGCCTTCTATCCAGCTTCATCTGCTCCACCCTCCTTAAACAGTATAATATTAGTCACACTTCTATTTCTCTTTAACTCTGAAGAAGGGTCATACAGACTCGAAGTGTTAACTATTTCTCTCTCCACAGGTGCTGTCAGACACGCTGAGCTTTTCCAGCTTTTTCTGTTTTCATTTCAGATTTCCAGCATCTGCAGTATTTCGCTTTTATCCAGGTGAGAGGAGCTCTTTAGATTAGAGGGTTGACAGCACTAATAATAGGTCTTGGAGTCTGGGCGTTCTGGAGAAGGTTCCTATAGAATATTTGATCTTGCAGCAACAGGATGTTGGGAGAATGTGCAAATTTACTCGTGTCTTTTATTATTGGATTTTAGAAAATAAATAAATTCCTGTTTTAAACTCTGAAATATACAAGTGGCTGCTTTGATGTAAATTGCATCTACATAAAAAACCTTTCAATATTTGCATGGCTTCTAGTGTTGAAAGACTTCAGAAAATTCAAAAGTTCATGTATGCTGTTTCTGAGAGTGCTGACAGGTGAAAGTGACGGAGGGGTGCACATCTCCAATGAGAGAGTTTTAAAAGTTAGTCATATGAATGATTTTTGAACAACCTTTTGGAATTCTCCAACATAAACAAAACTGGAGAGTTGGTGATTCTGTCAGGTTTTTTCCCTACATCCTCCTTCTGAAGTTTTAAAGAAGGCTATCAATGACTTTATATGAATTTTATAGGATGTCTTAAATTCTTCATGCTTTTGAATAGTTGAAAAAGAAACGGAAATAGCTATACTATAAAAAAACACAATTGGACATGTAATTGTATTTTCTATATTCAAGTGTTTGTTTTCTAAATATAAATAGGAAGGACAGTTGGTGCAATTACATTCCTAACTGACCATCCAGTTTAAATCTAATTTTTAGACTCATTCATAGATATTTCTAGACTTTTTCGTCACAGAGCTCTTAAAGCTGATAGTTTGTAGGGGAAAATAATGCAATTACTCCATGCTTTTTGCAGCCTACTGTGAGAGAGCAGCACTTAAGAATGGCAGGTGCTAGCACATAGATGCTTTGAAATAAAAATCAAGTACTTGATGATTTGAATGTGAAGCATTATCCTAGATAAAACTTGAAATTTATTCTCCAGCTGGTTTTCAAATGAGGTGGCAAAAGGCAGGAACTCAGGTCATAGTACACACTTTAAGTTGCATATTGGCAGCCTTGTGCAGTTAAGAGTCTGTAACTTACATTACCCCAGAGCTTAAATCTGGGGGGGGTACCCCAAAGATGCGCTGAGACGCCCCCAACACGGAAGTTCCCAGGTAAGGATTGCATGGCAATTGCCCAGGAGTTTCAAACTTCCTTTGGACAATTGCCCTGCACTGGGTACATCTGATGGTACTATTTAAATAGCAAACTTCGGATGTTTCTGACTGTCATACAGTAGTAGTCACCCAGAAAAAGCTAGAAGAACTAAAACTTCTAACTTCTAACTTCTGAGTAATTATTGTACTGACTTCCCTTGATTGTTTCCGCCCCCCCACCCACCCACCCAATCAGGACTCTTTCCCCTCCTGTCCCAATCATCCATGGGACTCTCACTCCCATCCCCTCCACCCCTTCCTCGGCCCCGCCGCACCCTGCCCCAGAACCTTACCCACTTACCTTCCTGGCTTGTCAAAGTGACTGGACCTTTAAATTTACCTGGTTTACGGTGGCTAGTAAGAAAGGGAGCATGTCCTCCTTCCCTTCAATGCTGTAGCCCTCAACAGAATGGGAACCTGCTGCACTGTACAGATCTTGCCTGGCCTGCGTTGCAGATTGGGCGAGATAAGAGTGGCTTTCAAGGTAAGTAACTGCGAGTGGAGTGGCAATCCGATTCCACTGAAATTATAGGCCGTGAAGTTCTGGACTCACTCCATGTACAAAATTCAAGACCGAGGGAATTATTGGTAACACTGACAGACTTGTATTTGTAAAAGACACCTCAACAAGGTGTTTCTATATTTTTCAAAATAAGATGGAAAAGGAAAAGATATGGCAGGTTCTGCAAATAGGGAAGGGGGATTGGAATGGCGAGGCTAGAATGGAGAACAGAATGCTAGCTGCGTGCCCAGGTTTTTGAGGCTTGAGGTATTGAAATAAAAATTTGAAGTAAAGTATTAAGACACTGACAGCTCAATGAATAAACTTATTGGGCAGAATTTTACGACAGCGGGATTTTACGTTCCCGCTGTCGTCAATGGGATTTATAATGGCTCGCTGCATTTTAGGGCCCCGTCCCCGCTGAAACGGAGCCATAAAGTCCTGCGCATAAAAAAGAATGTTTTTATTTAGCGTAAAATTTTATTGGAAGTTGGTATAGAACGCTAATGGCAACAGATTAATTTGGAACATTCTCTTAACATAAGTAGGCATTGGGCCCCTCGAGTCTGCTCCGCTATACAATAAGATTGTGGTTGATCTGATTGTGGTTTCAACTCCCCTTTCCTGCCTAAACCACAGCCCCCCAATAAATCTTGGTTGCCTGGTTGATCAAAAACTGTCAAATTTGGCCTTGGATATATTAAGTGACCCAATCTCCACTGCTCCCTGTGGAAAAGAATTCCAAAGGCTAAATACACTCAGAAGAAATTTCTTCTTGCCTCAGCCTTAAATGGCAGACCCTTTATTTTAAATTGTGTCCCCTAGTTCCAGATTCCCCCAAGAAACATCCCCTCAGCATCTACCCTTTCAAGCTCCCTCAGAATTTTATACGTTTCAATAAGATCTCTCATTCTTTTGAACGCCAATGAATATAGGCTCAACCTTTCCTCATAAGACCATCCCTTCACCCCAGGATTCAGCCCAATGAACCTTCTTTGGATCACCTCTGATGCAAGTATGTCCCTTCGTAAATAAGGATACCAAAACCTCACACGCTACTCTAGCTGTGGTCTTGGTAATGCCTTGTACAGTTGCAGCAAGACTTTCATACTCCATCCCCCTTGCAATGAAGGCCAACATTCCATTTGCCTTCCTAATTACTTGTTGTACTTGCATGCTAACGTTTTGCGATGCATTTACGAGGGCACACTGTACTGCACGTTCTATAGTCTCTCTTGCAAGCAGCATTATTTCTTGATTCATACTCTGCCTCACAGTGTTACTACTGTTGGGGGGGCCTGTAAACTACCCCTACCAGTGACTTCCTTTGCAGTTCTTAGCTCCGCCCAAACTGATGCTACATCTTGATCTTCAAATCAAGATAATTTCTCATTGCTGTTCTGATCTCATCCTTTATTAACAGAACTACCCAGCTCATTTTCCCTTCCTCCTGTCCTTCCAGAATGTCAAATACCCTTGAATATACAGGCCCCAGCATTGTCACCTTGTAACCACATCTCTGTAATGGCTATCCTATAGTATTCATTCATTTCAATTTTTTGCTATCAATTCATCTATCATGTTGCTAAGGCTGCAAGCATTAAGATAAAGATCTTTTAATTTTGTGCTTCTACCATTTTTCTGTACTCTAATTTTATTTGTTGGCACACTTTTATGTTTACACACTCTGTGCCTTCCTGCCACACATTGGTTATAATTATCTCTAATGCTACCTGCCTTGTTGCCTGGTCCTTTCTCTTTACCTTTTCAAGCCTCTCCTCATGTGAACATCCCCCCCACAAAACTCTTTTAAAGTTCTTTTCATAGCCCTAGTTATGGGATTCGCCAGGACTCGGATCCCAGTGCAATTCAGGTGAAGACCATCCCAATGATACAGCTCCCACTTTCTCCAAAACCAGTGCCAGAGTCCCAAGAGTAGAAACCCACTTCTCCCTCACCAATCTTTGAGCTACGCATTCAATTCTTGGATCTTATTTACCCTATGCCAATTTGCACATGGCTGAGGTAGTAATCCAGAAATTATTACCTTTGTAGTTCTGCCTTTGAATTTAGTTCATAGCTCCTCATAATTCCTTAGGAGACTCTCTTTCCTACTTCTACCAAAGTCATTGATACCCGACAACAGGATCTTTTCCCTTCTACTGCAAGCTCTCCTCCAGTCTTGAGGAGATGTCCTTAACCCTGGCATTGGGCAAGACTGATGGCAAAAGTATCTATCTCCCTACTGTCCCCTACTACTACATTCCTTTGAACCACCCTACTACCCCCTCCAGTTTGAAAGGCCCCCTGCACCAGGGTGCTGTGGCTAGTTTGCTCATCCTCCCTGTCTTCCCTGCTCTTGTCCAGACAAGCTGCAAAGAACATCGAACTTGTTGGACAAGTGTAGTAGCTGAGACTCTTTTGTTATCTTCTGGATCCCGATACCTTCCTCACTTAAATTTCACACAATCTTGTCCTTGACCATAGACAAAAGATGAAGTATCTAACCTAAGGGGTGTGGCTTTTTTCTGGAACAAAGTGTCCAGGTAACTTTCCCCATCCCTAATGCATCCGCAGCTTGGACTTTGAGCTGAGGTTGATCGAGCTGCAGATGCTCACTGCAGGTGCTTCCTGCAGATGTGGTTGCCATGGATTACATTCAGCTCACACATGCTCCAGCTGCAACACATCACCTGCCCTGGTACTTTCATTGTATTTAACTCATTAGGTTTCAAGTTTAGAAATATCGCTCAACAATTATTTGTAGTTGTATTGGGCCATAACTTCTGAGCTCCCCAGCGTTGGATTATGGGGATACTCCAAAAATGAGCTGGGGAATCCCGTTCAGAAATTCCTGGGCAAGGCTTTGCAAGACAATTGCCCAGAAGTGCAAATTTCCTCTGGGCAATTGTCCTTCACTGGGACCCATCTGAAAACGTGATTTAAATCACAAACTTTGGGTCGTTCCAACTGTTTTACACACACAGTTACCCAGAAAATGCTAGAAGAATTAAAAGTACTTCTAACTTATGTGTAGCTATTATGCAGACCCAGGCTAACCTCCCACCCCCACCACGGCACTCTGCCCACACCCGCCAACTCCCAGGGAACTCTCCTCACCCTCGACTATCCCCCTCCCGACCCAACCCCCCCAAAAATGACCTGACTTCACATCCCCCAATATCTGACCCATCTCCCCACCCCCTCCCCAAGGTCCCATCCCCACTACGCTCATACCTGAACAGTTCCCTCTTTCACCCCCCCACCTGACCCCTCCCATCCAGACCTCATTGAGGTGAGGTCCCACAGATGTTCATCTATCTCTGCTGGCGCCACCCCTAAACCAGCCGCGTCTTGATGCATGCACACACACCCCTCCCCTCATTACCTGACCTGGCCCCCACTGAGGTCTGAACCTTGCCCCCACCAAGGTCTGACTATCCACTGAGGTCCAAGACCGCCCCATCACCCATCTCCAAGGCCTGGTCCAACCCCACCCAGACCTCCAATCTTTATTCCCCCGCCTGACCTCAAAATTAGTTGGAGGAAATTTGCTTCAAGTGCAATTTGAATCTCACCTAGAAGCAAAAAGTTTGCAGTGTAAATTAGTAAGCTACACCTTGATAATGTGTAACCAAATATAAGGAGACGCTTACCAAGTGCTATCTTTTTCATGTGTTTGAGAAGTTCCAATGGGATTGCTCACCAGGAGTTGAAGGATTGTGTTGTGTTATAGTGTATGACTTGCTTGAAAGCATATCATCAGAGTTACTGGTGAATAAGTTAAAAGGCTTTTTTTATTCAGGAAATGGTTTTATGTGCTGTAAAGCTTTTGCTGCTTATAACTCCCTTTATGGTCTTGCTCTAGCTTTGTTACCACTTGTACTCTGGTCTTCTGATTCTTAGGTTGGTGCATATCATCTTCTGCATCATTGGTCTCATAGCCTTCAGCTATCTCCGTCCTAATTTGGAATGCCCTGCCTAAAATCCTCTGCTTCACTGCCTGTCTGCCTTTAGAAGTCTTTTTAAAATATATGTCTCTGATCAAACCACTCACTTTTCAACTATTTCACAAAGTGTTAGTATTTCTTTTTCTGTACAATGTCGTTAGATAATTTTCTATGACCTTGTCCTACCTTACAACTGTACCAATGCTTCAAAAATATTTCATTGTTTGTAAAGTGCTTTGAAACGCCTGGCGGTCATGAAAAGCGCCATTTAAATGCAAGTCTTTCTTCCCAGGAATACTACAGAACCAAGGGGCGAACAAGATTGAGGAACTGAAATTATATCAGTAAAAAAGTAATGCTAGAGAAATTAATGGGACTGAAAGTTGATAACTCCCCTGGACCTGATTATCTATGTCCCAGAATGTTGAATGGAGGTGGTTATAAAGATAGTGGATGTGTTGGTGGCCATCTTCCAAAATTCTGTAGATTCTGACATGGTGTCTAGAGAGTGGAAGATAACAAATGTAACCCCATGAGTTAAGAAAGGAGGGAGGGCGAAAACTGGGAACTATAGACCTATTAGTCTGATGTCAGTAGGAGGGAAAATGTTAGAATCTATTATAAAGGACACTTGGAAAATAATGGTCGGATTGGGCAGAGTCAACATGGATTTATGAAAGGGAAATCCTGTTTGACAAACCTGTTAGAATTTTTTGAGGGTGTACCTTGCAGAATAGATGAGGGGAAACCAGTGGATGAGGTATGTTTGGATTTTCAGAAGGCTTTTGGTAAGGTTAGGAAGCAACATTAGGGCACATGGGATTGGGGATAATATACTGGCACTGATTGAAAATTAGATAATGGATAGAATAGGCAAACGGGTCATTCTGAGGTTGGCAAGCCCTGACTAGTGAGGTACCGCAACGACCTGTGCTTGGGCCCCAGCTATTTGCAATCTATATCAGTGAATTGGATGTTGGGACCAAATGTAATATCTCCAAGTTTGCTGATGACACAAAAGGAAGTGGGAATGTGAGTTGTGAGGAGGAGGCAATGAGGCTTAAGGGGATTTAGGCTAAGTGGGCAAGAACATGGCAGATGGAGTATAATGTGGAAAAATGTGAAGTTACCCACTTAGATAGGAAAAACAAATGTAGAGTATATCGTAAATGGTGAAAGGTTGGGAAGGTTTGATGTTCAAAGGGACTTGGGTGTCCTTGTTCATCAGTCTCTGAAAGCTAACATGCAGAGATGCAGCAGCAATTAGGAATGCATATGGTATGTTGCCTTTTATTGCAAGAGCAAGTGAGTAGAGGAGTAAAGAAGTCTTGCTGCAATTGTATAGAGCCTTGGTGAAACCGCACCTGCAATATTGTGTACAGTTTTGGTTTCCTTACCTAAGGAAGGATATACTTGCTTTAGACGGAATGCAACAAAGGTTCACCATATCTGGGATGTAGGGTTGCCAACCCTCCAAGATTGGCCTGGAGTTTCCAGGAATTGAAGATCAATCTCCAGGACACTGCTCTGTGCAATCCTGCAAAAAAAAAATCATAGGGACATTTAAAAAGGTTGTTTTTTAAAAAGTTTTCTTTGAACATTTCTCTTTACCAGAATAAAAGTACTGAAAATTGGGGCGGCGGGGGGGGAGGCGGTTTGGCTGACAGTCATGAATTATCCAATTGGGTAATGAGTCATTTTTGCTTTCCAATTGGCGTAGGAAAGCAGTGCATCACAAGTATCAATGTGTTGGCTGACAAATGGCTGGAGTGTGTGGGCAAGTCGTGTGATGAAACCTCCAGGAATACATTTAATCACGTTTGGCAACCCTACTGGAATGGTGAGATTATCCTATGAGGAGAGATTGTGGAGACTAGGCCTATATTCTCTAGAATTTAGAAGAATGAGAGGTGATCTCATTGAAGCATACAAAATTCTTACAGGGTAAGATGCAAGAAGGATGTTTTCCCTGGCAAGGCAGTCTAGATGCACTGCTTTCCTACGCCAGGGGACAGTGTGTCTGAATAAGGGGTAAGCCATTTGGGACTGTGATGAGGAGGAGTTTTTTACACTCGGGTTGATGCACCTTTGGAATTCTCTACCACAGAGGACTGTGGAGGCTCAGTCATTGAGTAATTCAAGACAGATCGAGATTTCTAGATATTAGTTATCAACCGACAGTGTGGGAAAATGATATTGAGGTAGAAGATCAGTGATGATCTAGTTGAATGACAAAACAAGCTTGAGGGGCCGAATGGCCTATTCCTTCTCTTTCCTATGTTCTTATGTCAAAGATGCTACAAAATGTTATTACTGTACTTAAATTTTAGGCATTGATCAAATTTTTTTTTAAAAAAGTTATTCTGAGTTGGAGGTGGGGGGTGTTGGAATGCTAGTTTCACTTGCTGTTTCTTTGAAACTGTCCCACTTTGGTTATTCCACCATCTGTGTACTTTGTTTTTTCTCCAAGGTCTTTTAGCTGTTGACTCCCTCCCCAGATAATTTGAACGTGAATTACACTTGCAGGAATTACTTTGTGATCCAAGGTCAAATAAGTGTTTCTGAATCCTTCTGCGAAGGCATGTGTATCTGTAAATTCTTGCCAATTGTTCATCTACAATGACAAGATCACCAGATGGTGGCAGCATTTGTTTAGCAATAGATGATGGTTTACATTTGAGTCATTCTGGTGATTTTGTGATGCTAAAAACCTGTTCTGTTGAAATTCTGACTTTTAAATTCAGTTGAAATTGCTGTTTCTCTAATAAGGAAAATTATGAATCGTTTTAGTTAAAATGTCTGAAGTAAATTTTTATCATGGTTGCTAAATGAACATGTTGCAAGTGGGGTGAGATCTGCTCTTTCAGACCAGTGTGTTTTCATCAGCTGAGGATTTGTACTTCTTCCCTTTCATTGTAATATTCAAATACTTTAACCCCAGTCTAATCTGTCCCATAGGAATTCCAACTTTATTACTGGCTCACACTGTTTAGTGCCAGTTTGCACCCGAATTCGGTTGCACTGCTATCTTGTGCCAAAACTGGACTCTTGGACATGTGATTTAGTTTTTACAGAATTATGTCCCAAATCTCCAGGGTAACTTATGTCTTCACAGTGAAGCCCAACGCAAACTGGAGGAACAACACCTCATCTTCCGACTAGGGACTTTATAGCCTTCCGGACTGAATATTGAATTCAACAACTTTAGGTCGTGAGCTCCCTCCCCCATCCCCACCCCCTTTCTGTTTCCCCCTTCCTTTTTTTTTCCCAATAAATTATAAAGATTTTCCTTTTCCCACCTATTTCCATTATAAAAAAAAACCCACTAGAGCTATACCTTGAGTGCCCTACCATCCATTCTTAATTAGCACATTCGTTTAGATAATATCACCAACTTTAACTTTAACACCTATGTGTTCTATTGTACTATTGTCGTTGACATCTTTTGATGATCTGCTTCTATCACTGCTTGTTTGTCCCTACAACCACACCGCCCCCCTCCACCTCTCTGTCTCTCTATCTCTCCCCCCCCCACACACACACCTTAAACCAGCTTATATTTCAGCTCTTTCCTGGACTCGAACTCAAGTTCTGTCGAAGGGTCATGAGGACTCGAAACGTCAACTCTTTTCTTCTCCGCCGATGCTGCCAGACCTGCTGAGTTTTTCCAGGTAATTCTGTTTTTGTTTTGGATTTCCAGCATCCGCAGTTTTTTTGTTTTTATCCCATCAGCCGGAGATTGTTTAAACACCTGCTTAGTTAAATTGATTAGTGAACATTGAGAGAAAACAACTGAAGTGTGTTGTACTTGTAAGAACCATTATTGACAAGCTGTTGCCTCAGAGGCGTGGTTCAATATTTTAAAAAAACTTTTAAATCCAAGCAGGAGTTGGGGGAAAGACGACTCGAGCACACCTGCTCCAGCTTTGCCTTTCTCCTTCTGATGGCGCCACTCACCTGGAACCTTCATGGCTGCTTGCTGCATTACAGCTTCATGCCTATGCGGGCTCGAAGGTTGGCCGTGAATAAGGTTCTGAAGGAATAAAATGCCGGACTGCAATGACATCTACCAAAGTATTGGAATCTTCCTGACAAGCTTGAACTAATCATGGCTACATATAATTCAAATTGAATTCAACAACTTTAAGTCTTGAGCTCCCTCCCCCATCCCCACCCCCTTTCTGTTTCCCCCTTCCTTTTTTTTCCAATAAGTTATATAGATTTTTCTTTTCCCACCTATTTCCATTATTTTTAAATATTTTAAAACCTTTTATGCTCTCCCCACCCCCACTAGAGCTATACCTTGAGTGCCCTACCATCCATTCTTAATTAGCACATTCGTTTAGATAATATCACCAACTTTAACACCTATGTGTTCTTTTGTTCTATTGTTGTTGACATCTTTTGATGATCTGCTTCTATCACTGCTTGTTTGTCCCTACAACCAAACCAACCCCCTCCACCTCTCTCTCTTTCTCTCTTTCTCCGCACCCCCCACACACCTTAAACCAGCTTATATTTCAACTCTTTCTTGGACTCGAACTCAAGTTCTGTCGAAGGGTCATGAGGACTCGAAACGTCAACTCTTTTCTTCTCCGCCGATGCTGCCAGACCTGCTGAGTTTTTCCAGGTAATTCTGTTTTTGTTTTATAATTCTTCATTATTGGTTTAGTTAAGATAGGCATTTGATTTCCAAAAGGTCATTCATTTTTGAAATTCAGGTAATATTTTATTAAAACAATTTATTGTTAAAACAATTGTAAATCATGCATAAATCTAAGATGATATTTAACCCTGAAATCAATTTTCCTAGTGTATATTAAATAAAGGTTTGCTTTGCCAAGGTTTGTGCCTGAAGTTTCTTTAGAAAAAAGAACCCATTAAGTAAGAAGTGTGCAAGAAGACAGGTGACTACACCTGAGTGAGACAGAGACAGAAGCTAATTAAGTTCATGTGAGAATTTGGTGTATGGAGGAATGAGGTGTGGTATACATAGGAATTATTCTAAGTTAATTTAGAAAGTAATTAAATTAATTTAGCTAAACAACATAAGAGAGCCCATAAAGTAGCAGAGAGAGAGAGCTGGGAGTTTACAGATATAGTCTATAAGTGATGCCACAGGAGTCCCCTAAGTTCATTGTTTGGGAAGCATAAGCCTTTCTGGACTCAGCACAGAGAAGACAATTGGAGAGTGACAGCTAAGTTATTATATACCATACTGTATTAAACACTTATATAAAGTTTAAGGTATGTCAGTGCATGTGGCCATGTGCAATGTCCATCCTGTGGGATGTGGGAAGTCATGAAGGCACAAAGTGTCTTCAGTGATTACATCTGCAGGAAATGTCACCAGCTTCAGAAACTTGAGCTCTGGGTTGTGGGACTCAAGCAGCAGCCGGAGTCCCTGTGGTACATCTGCAAGACTGAGGATTGCGTGAATAGCACGTTTAGAGAGGCGGTCACACCTTAGCTAAGAACCACACAGGCAGAGAGAGAATGGGTGACTGCCAAAGTATCTTAAGAGAAACAGGCAGGTAGTATAGGAATCCCCTGAGGCTATCTCACTCTCTATTCGCTCTCCCATTTTGGATACTGGTGAGCAAGGTGGTTCCTCAGAGGACAGTAGCAAGAGCCCAGTTCATGGCACCACACATGGCTCAGCTGCACAGAGGGGTAGGAGAAAAAGTGGAAGTGCTGTAGTGGTAGGGGATTCCATAGTTAGGTGAACAGACAGGCGTTTCTGTGGCAGTAGGTGTGACTCCAGGATGGCATGTTGCCTTCCTGGTGCCAGGGTCAAAGATGTCATAGAATGGTTGCAGGACATTCTTTTGGGGGAGGGTGAGCAACCAGAAGTTGTGGTCCACAATTGGGCTAAGAAAATAGATAGGAAAAGGGGTCAGGCCCTGAAAGTGGACTTTAGGGAGTTAGGAGGAGAATAAAAAAGCAGGACCTCGAGCAGTAATCTCAGGATTACTCCCAGTGTAACATGCTAATGAACATAAAAATAAGAAGATTGAGCAGTTCAAAGCATGGCTGGAGAAATGGAGTAGGAGGGAGGGCTTTAGATTTCTGAGGCATTGGAACCAATTTCTGGGGCAGGTGGGACCTGTTACACCTTATTAGGACTTGGAATAACATACTTGTGGGTGGTTTGCTAGTGCTGTTGGGGAGGGTTTAAGCTAGATTGGCAGGGGGATGGGAATCTGAGGGTAAATTCAGAGTGGAGAGGAGAGGAACTGACAGTGGGAAGTAGAGAAGTATTAACTGATGAGGATATATTAGAGAGTAGTGTCAAGATAGGTAGAATACTTGGAGAGTTTGATAGAATTAGAGTAGGCAATAGTAAGTTATTAGATGGGGTCAGAGTAAGGGGCGGGGAGATAAAAAGCCTAAATCATGGCTACTGTGCATGTATGCAAATACACGGAGTGTGGTTAATAAGATTGGTGAACTACAGGCACAGGTTGACAAATGGAATTATGATAGTATTGTTATAACAGAGAACTGGCTTAAAGAAGGGCAGGACTGGGCTTTAAATTTTCTTGGAGGCAAGGTGTTTAAGAGAGACAGGGAAGGAACAGGAGGTTTTGGTGTGTGTGTGTGTGTGTGTGTGTGTGTGTGTGTGTGTGTGTGTGTGTGTGTGTGTGTGCGTGCGTGCGTGCGTGCGTGCGTGCGTGCGTGCGTGCGTGCGTGCGTGCGTGCGGGCGGGCGGGCGGGCGGGCTGGTGGTGCGTGGAAGTGACGGTATTGATTTAAAGATTGTATTATCGTATTGAAGAGAGAGATGATGTTCCAGAGGGGTCAAGGACAGAATCTCTCTGGCTAGAGGTAAAGAATTAAAAAGGTGTCCGTGTAGGAAAGAAACCAACGAGTGGAAGGGACGTAGAGAAACAAATCTGCAAAGAAATTACAGAGAGGTGCAAGAATTAAAGAGTAATTATAATGGGAGACTTAAATTATCCAAGTATAGGCTGGACTAGGAATAGTGCAAAGGGTCAAGAGTTCCTGAAGTGTGTTCAAGATAATTTTCTGCAGCAGTATGTTTCTGGTCCAATGAGAGGAAAGGCACTGTTGGACATGTCCTGGGGAGTGTGTTGGTCAAGGCGGATCAAATATGAGTGGATCAGATATGAATTGGAGAACATTTAGGAGCCAGTGACCATGTATCATAAGGTTTAGGTTGGCCATGGAAAAGGACAAAGAACAATCTAGAGCTGGATAATTAGTTGGGCGAAAGCCAACTTTGATGGGATGAGAATGCATCTGAGTTGTAAGAGTTGGAATCAAATGTTGGCATAAAAGTCAGTGGCTGAACGATACCTTCAAAGAATAAGTATTGCAGGCAATGTCAAGGTATTTTCCCTTGAAGGGGAAAGATAGGACAAATAAATCCAGAGTGCCCTGGATGACGAGAGAGATAAAAGTGAAGATGAAAATGAAGAAATGTGCATATGATAGATGGCAGGTAGAAAATACAATGGCGAATCAGACTGAATATAGAAGGACCAGAAGTGAAAAAACTATAAAGCAAAACAAGGAGAGAGCATGAAAATAGACTGGCGGCTAATGTGAAAGGGAATCCCAAGGGTTTCTATAAGCATATAAATGATAAGAGGGTGGTAAAATAGAATAGGATAGATTAGGGATAAAAAAAAAGGGACTTGCACCTGGAGGCAGGAGAAATAGTGGAGGCATTAAATGAGTACTTCTCATCTCTTTACAAAGAGAGATGCTGCTACCAGGCTGAGGTGAGAGAGGAGGTAACTAGCACACTCAAAGAATTTACAATTGAGAAGGAGGAAGTTTTAGAAAGGCTATCTTTACCTAAGACTGGTAAGGTACCAGGACCAGATGAGATGCATCCAAGGGTACTGAGAGAAGTGAGAATGGAAATTGTAGAGGCACTAATGATAATCTTCCAGCCTTTCTTAGACACGGGTAGTGCCAGAGGCCTGGAGAATTGCGAATTTTAAACCCTGTTCAAAAAGGGATGCTAGGATAAAGCCGGCAACTACAGAGCAGTCAGTTTTACTTTAGTGGCAAGGAAACTTCTGGAAACTATAGTTCGGGACAAAATAAATAATTATTTAGACAAGTGCAGGATAATTGAAAGCCAGCATGGATTTGTTAAGGGAAAATCATGTTTAACCAAGATAAAAGCAAAAAGCTGCAGATGCTGGAAATCCAAAACAAAAACAAAATACCTGGAAAAACTCAGCAGCATCTGTGAAGCACAGTTAACGTTTAGAGTCCAAATGACCCTTCAGTTCTTTTGAAGGGTCAGTCAGACTCGAAATGTTAACTGTGCTCCCCTCCACAGATGCTGCCAGACCTGCTGAGTTGTTCCAGGTATTTTTGTTTTTGTTCATGTTTAACTAACTTGTTAGAGTTTTTTGAAGAGGTAACAGGGAAGGTTGATAAGGGCAACACTATTGATGGATTTTGATGGATATTGATGGATTTTCAAAACGCTTTTGATATTGTGCCACACAACAGACTTATGAACAAAATTCTAGCCCATGGAATAAAAGGAAGAGTAGGCACTTGGGTAAGAAATTGGCTGAGTGACAGGAGACAAAGAGGAGTGGTTAATAGATATTTTTCAGATTGGAGGAAGGTTTGTAGTGGAGTTCCCCAGGGGTCAGTGTTAGGACCCTTGCTCTTCTTGATACATACTAATGACCTAGACTGTGGTGTTCAGGGCATGATTTCAAAATTTGAAGATGATACGAGGATTGGAAACATTGTCAACTGTGATGAGGATAGTCTTGAACTTCAAAAGGACATAGACATGTTGGTAGATTAGGCAGCTGAAGTGTGAGATGACTCATTTTGGCAGGAAGAATATGGAGAGGCAGTACAAAATAAAGGGAGAAACTCTAAAAGAGGTGCAGGAATAGAGGGACCTCGATGTATATGTGCATAAGTCATTGAAGATGGCAGGGCATGTTGAGAGACCAGTTAATAAAGCATATGGTGTCTTAGGCTTTATTTATAGGGTCATTGAGTACAAGAGTAAGGAGGTCATGTTGAACTTGTATAAGACACTAATTAGGTCTCATCTGGAGTGCTGTGTTCAGTTTTGGGCACCATACTTGAAGGATGTGAAGGCATTGGAGAGAGTACAGAGGAAATTCACAAGAATGATCCCAGGGATGAAGAACTGTGGCCATGAGGATACATTGGAGAGGTTGGGACTGTTTTCCTTGGAGAAAAGAAAGCTGAGAGGAGATTTGATAGAGGTATTCAAGATCCTGAGGGGCATGGACAGGGTAAATAGTGAGAAACTGTTCCCACTCGAGGAAGCATCAAGAACTAGAGGGCACAGATTCAAAGTAATTGGCAAAAAGAGTAAAAGAGATGTGAGGAGTGGTGTTTGGAGTCTGGAATAAACTTCCTGAGGGTGGTGGAGGCAGGTTCAATTGAGGTATTCAAAAGGGAATTGGATTGTTATCTGAAAAGAATGTGCAGAGTTATGGGGATAATGAGGGGAGCGGGACTAGGAGCATACTCTTATAGAGAGCGAATGCAGACTCGATGGACTGAATGGCCACCTGCACTGTCAAGATTGAGATTCTGTGAAATTAAATATAGAATTAAAGCTTGTGATTTAAAAAAAGGCATTTCTCTGAATTCAGCAGTAAATCACTTGCCACTTTTTTGCTATGATACTGTACAGATTTTATTGGCACTTCTAGTATAAGCAACAGTAGTGGACAGAAAAATGAGCAAGAAATCTAGATAATATAACTTCACTGAAGTTTTGAAAGTACCTACTTAAATATAGGCGTGGGACAAGAAAGTGTAATTGACATTAATTGCAACTACTTTTTGAGTGCTTTCTGCATGTTCTAATACATGTTAGTCTAATGTATACCACACACCCTCTAATTGTGACATTTATGCCCTGTAGTGCTCATTTTCCTGTTGCTCTTTCCATCTTGCTGCACTTTTACTCATCATGAATTATACCCTGAATTATTGTCAACAGCAGCTTGCATTTGTAATGTATTTAACATTGAAAAGTGGCTCTTTACAGAGGGTAACCAGACAAAAATTGATGCAGAGCCAAATAATGAGACGTTAGGAGAGATGATCAAAACCTTGGTCAAAGAGGTGGCTTTGAAGGAAGGAATTACAGGGCATGAGGCTTAGATAGCAGAACCATGGCATCCAGTGGTAGGGTGAAAGTACGCAAGTGCACGAGAGGCTGGAATTGTAGGAACAGCGAGCTTGTGGTGATGGGCCCAAGGCTGGAAGAGGTTAGAGATAGGAAGGAATTAAGGCCAGGAAGGGGCAATGGAAGCTTTTTTCACTTACCTCTCATTCATAAATTCTCATGTGACTGTGGTCCTCATACTTTGTCAACCGCAATTAAACACATTTCTTTCTTGCACAATAAGTGTTCCCTCAGGTTCAATGCACAAATGTTCAGCTCAAAATTTGTTCTGTACTTGTTCTTCTTTGCCTGATTAATGCAAGCTACTTTCTCTGCCACGTGATCTTTGATCCATATCTCCATGACACATGATTAGTTCCTCTTGCTACCAACAAAAAAATAGCCTAAGTAAATTAATGAACTAATAACTGCTATATTTATAATTACCAGTAGTTAAATTTGTACATATTTAAATGTGTTCTGTTTATCTATTCTTTGGGAAACCTCATTTCCCGTGGTTGCACCCCCCCATCATTATTTGGGTAATGTGGTTTACACACAGCAGTTTGATACCCTGCTATCTTCTGATCTACACTATATGGCATCATTATTTAGCTAATGTGGCTCAAACACAGCAGTTTCATTTCCTGCTATCAACAATTCTAAAGTATTATGACATCCTCCCACAACCTTACATTTTCTCTGTTTTCTACATTTTACAGCATTAATAAATTCTCTCAATTGCTAGAATTACTATATATAAACTAGCTTGCATTTACAATGCATGTTAATTAAAATAAAGTACCATCCCAGTTTACCCACTTACCTTTTACAACAGATATTTTATGCCTTGCAAGTACCACACAAAACAGACTATAGTAGAATAGAGCATTATATATTATTAAGTTACTGGCCAGGAGAACATTGGACTAGCCAAGCCCAGAGGAAGAAAGGTGTGCATAAGAGTTCAGCAGATAAGCTGAGATGGGTTGAGTTCTGACAATGTTACAGGGGTGAGTAGGGAGTCTTGGTGATGAAGCAGATATGTGATCAGAAACTTATTTTGATGTAATAAGATTGAGAGCAATCTGGTTCAGGCCCGGTCAGTTGCCAGGGAGAGGGATGGAGGTGGTGGCTCGGGAATGGATTTTGTGGCAGGGTCTGTAGGCAATGGCTTCAATCTTCCCATATTTATTTAGAAGAAATTTTTGCTCATGCAGTACTGGATGCCAGGCAAGCAGTGTACAAACATATGAACAAAGAGCAGGAGTAGGCAATTCAGTCTCTTGAGACTGCTCTGCCATTTAATAAGACCATGGCCAGACCTGATAGTAACCTGAAATCTGCACTCCATCTACCCCGATAACCTATCACCCCCTTGCTTACCAAGAATCTGTCCACCTCTGCCTTAAAATTATTCAAAGATTCTGCATCTACCACTTGTCAGGAAGAGTTCCAAAGATTCATGACCCTCAGTGAAAAAATTTCACCTCATCTTTGTTTTAAATGGGCGACCCCTTATTTTTTAACAGTAACCCCCTAGGTCTAGATTTTTTCACAAGAGGAAACATCTTCTCCACATCCATCCTGTCAAGACCCCTCACGATCTTACATTTTAATCAAGTTGCCTCTTACTCTTCTAAACTCCAGTGGATACAAGCTTAGTCTGTCAACCTTTCCTCATAAGGCAACTCACCCATTGCAGGTATTAGCCTAGTAAACCTTCTCTGAACTGCTTTCAACACTCAACTGTCCTTCCTGTCACTCACATTAGCTAATGTTGCTAATGGCTCCCCTTTCTCAGGTATTATTCTTCCCCCGCCCCCCCACACACATGCTCAATCTGCCATCGTCCCCCCTCTCAAAAATATTTACCCTTAACCCATCTGCCCCTGCAAACTGCTGCCTCATTTCCAACCTCCCTTGCAGGTATTTGATGCCTTGACTGAATAGAGAAGAATGGAACCAGGCAAGTGCTGTCCCACCCATTTTGATGATGGAGAAAAAGCATTGTTAGAGGTTAACTGTGTCAAAGACTTCAGGCAGACTGAGAAGGTTCAGAAGGGATAGTTTTCCCTGGTCTCTGTCAAATAAGATGTCATTTGTGAAATCCATATCAGTATTGTGGTGGAAGAAACTTGACTGGAGGAATTCGAAAGTGGAATTGCAGAAAAAATAGGCTCAAACTTGAGCGGCATCAACACAATCAAGGCCTTGGGTGAGGAAAGGGAGGCAGCAATTTTCAGGGGCAGATAGGTTAAGGGTAAATATTTTTGAGGAGAGGGATGATGATGGCAGATTGAGCAGAATGGGGGGTGTGGGGTTAGAATAAAACCTGAGGAAAGGGAACCATTAGCAATATTAACTATGTGGATGACAGGAAGGGCAGTTGAATCATTAATAGTCTAGTGGGAATAGGGGCTGGAGAGCAGGAGGTGGGTTACATGGAAAAGGTGTGCTCTGAGAAGGTGAGATAGAGAAACATACAAGATCATGGCTTGGATGGTCAGGAGAATTTTAAGCAAAATTTTGTTCACTGGGTGAGTGGAAGCAAGGGAAGTGGCAGAGGCAGCTGGATGGATGGCCTCAATCTTTGGGACAAAGAAATCTGTGTGCACCTTATGCCTGTTATTGGTGAGGGCGATGGATTTATGATGACTGCTTATTTTGGAGAAGAGAACCTGTTGGGATGTCTTTGCATTCCAGGATGATGCTGGAATTGTGAGCAGTTTTAGGAGAGGAGAGCCAAACCTTGTGGTGCTTTTGTGTAGTCCAACCATATTTGACAGTTAAGTCAGTTGTCCATCGTAGATTTTCAAGTTTACGTCCCTTGAACGTAGAGATGAGGCTCCTACCATGGGAAATGTCAATGGTGATTGAGACCAGTGCTTCTAATGGGGATAAGAGAAAAGGTGACGGTGATATTGAGCAGATCAGTAGGTGTATAAATGTTATGATGAATAGAGCTTAAAGGCTAGACAGTTGGTAATTTGTGCAATAGTAAATGATGTGGGGGAGCATTTATTCCCTTCAGGGGTGGGCACAAAGGGATGTGAGGCTGGGATGGAGAAGGGGAATATGGGTGGAGAAGGATAGACGGAAATGATCAGAGATTGATTTATCTGTGATTAACATGATGGGAATAGCGAGGCCATGTGAGATTACGATGTTGAGGCATGGCCGTGAATACGGGTGGAGAAGTTTACGTGGAGGAAGACATTTAGGGAAGATGGGAGGGCAGTGAATTCAGGCGAGAAAGCATGATGAGTTTAGTTGGAGGTTGAGATCACCATAGAAGGGATGTTGCTCGGCACAGAGGCAGAGTGGAAAGCAGTGAAGATACTTTTGCGAGAAGCGTCACATGGTGGTGGGGTGGGCAGTAGAGAATGAGAAGCATGAGGAATGGAACAAGGTGAGATGTTCAAAGGAGGAGTTGCCTCTGGGGTAGGGGGTCAGAACAAGGTAGGATTTGGTGATGGTGGCTAAACTGCCACCGTGGCAATTTGGACAATACAAATGGTAGAGGGTTCATTAATAGGGAAGATGTCAACACCTCTCAGGCAGATCTTAATATTGATGCAATAATCTGCATTAAGCTCAAGGATGGTAGGGCCTGTTCTCAAGTGAATGTTCTGTGGGGAGATGCAGGGAGGGATAATGATAGCTGATCCATTCGCAGAGTTTGCAGCATCAGTGCTGGGAGCGATGAGTGAGTCCGACGGGAAGGAGATTGGCAAGATTAGCAACCAGCTGGTGTGCTGGGCGGGAAGGTTGATGAAAGCGTAGGGTGGAACAGTGGAGTATTTGCTTAAACGGAGGCAGAGATGAGCGCCTCTGTGCACTTTGGAGCGTGCCTAGAGAGCCACAGAGTGAGTCAAGTCTGGACAGCAGGAGAGCAGGAAAATTGGAGGACTGAAGGGTAGGGATTTAAAAGGGCTGTTTACCTGAGAGGGGAGAAGTAAAAGGTAAGACATCAGGAGAGAGGAGGTTAGAAGGGATAAAGAGAAAATAAGAAATATAGGGGAGATAGAAGTGATGGCCTCATCTGTCGAGCAGCAGCCAGTAGACTCAGGGAACCTTGAACTACAGAGGTATGGTTACACGTGTCACAGACAGAATTTGTATTTTCTTACTGCCTGTGATATGTGTGTTTTGAATGTAAGGAGTTTCTCTTTGTAATCCGCAGTGATTGTCCAAATTTAATAATTTCCAGCAGCAAGCTTTTTGGTGTTTTTAATAAAAACACAGGTTATTTGTCGTCATCTTTATTAAAAGGGAGGTATTGTCACTAGACTAATAATCCAGAGACCCAGGATAATGCTCTGGGCACCTGGGTTCAAGTCCCACCATGGCAGATGGCGGAACTTGAATTCAGTAAATATCTGGAATTAAAATTCTAATAACCATGAAACCATTGTTGACAAATGTCCTTTAGGGAAGGAAATCTGCTGTCCTTATGTGGTCTGGCCTGCATGTGACGACACACATGAATGTGGTTGACTCTGAAATGGCCTAGGAAGCTTTTCAGTTGTATCAAACCACTAAAAACAAGTCAGTAAGGAATGAAACAGGACAGACCACCCAGCATCAACCTAGACACGGAAACTACAATGGCAAACTCAGCCCTGCAAAGGCTGATGTCGACCCTGCAAAGTCCTCCTTTAGTAACATCTGGGGGCTTGTGCCTAAATTAGGAGGGCCGTCCCACAGTCTAGTCAAGCAACAGCCTGACAGTCATACTCAAAGAATCATAACTTAAGATAACGTCCCAGACACCACCATCACCATCCCAGCACAGGTGGTGGCACAATGGTATACAGATGGAAGGGAGTTGTGCTGTCAGCCCTTAACATTGGCTCCTGACACCCCCATGAAGTCTCATGGTATCAGGTCAAACATGGGTAAGGTTAACTCCCATTGATTACCACATACCATCCCTACTCAGCTGACCTCCATGTTGAAAGCACTGAGGGTGGCAAGGATGCAGAATGTATTCTGGGTCGGGGATTTCAATGTTCATCACCAAGACTGGCTAGGTTGCACCACTACTGAGGAGCTGGTCGAGTCCTATAGAACATAGCTGCTCGACTGGGCCTGCCGCAGATGCATCTGTCCAAAGTCAGTAACGTCGAAGTGACCACCGCACAGTCCTTGTGGAGATACATTCCCATGTTCACATTAAAAATACCCTCCATAATGTAATGTGGCACCACCAGAGTGCTAAATGGGATAGATTTCAAACAGATCTAGCAACTCAAGATTGGACAACCATGAGGCCATCAGCAGCAGAATTATACTTAATCACAATCTGTCATCTCATGGGCTGGCATATCCCTCACTTTACCATTACCACCAGGCCAGGGGATCAACCCTGGTTCAATGGAGAGCGTAGAAGGGCATGGCAAGAGCAGCACCAGGCATAGCTAAAAATTAGGTGTCAACATGGTTCACAGGGAGCTCTGCCAAGTGACTGACGCCTTCAGTCAGCCAGTCCCTCAGCTCCATCCAGGTCCTCCCCTCCAGCCAAGAGGAGGCAACCTTCATTGAAGAGCTGTAAATAAGCAGCCTTGAAGACCTGTCACAGCTCTTACCCACATCCTCCACCAGCACAGAGACATACACCTTGGTGGCACCTAGATCTAGAGCAGGCTCTGGTTCACAATCTGGTGGTCACTGCATGGACACGTGTCCACAGCAGGAGGAGGCAGGTTTAGCCGAGCTCCCTGGTACTCTGAGGACTGCTGGAAAAGAGGTCCAAGTCAGATGATGAGCCTCTGGATTCGGCTTCTGACTCAAATATGGAGAGTCAGCAGTAGGTGGGGGAGCATCATGCAGGGCTGTTGGAAGCCCTCAACAGAGTGGCATGTGAGTTGGAGGAGCGCGTCTGCCTGCTCTCTGTTGAAGTGGTGGTCCCCTCCAACCTCACACCGCCCCCCCCAAACACTTTCATTTCACCCTGCGCCCCCCCCCCCCCCCCCCCAATCCCTTGGTACACCTTCATCTCCCACTCACAGCTAGACATTCTTCTCCCACCTTTCACCAATCATCCGTAGCAGCCATGGCCAAGACATGATGTTCCAAAGCCGACCTGAAGTATCAGTGGAGACCTCCCACCTTCTATGAGCTGCTTTGCATTGGAGCCATGTGCATGAGAATCCCCCCACCATATGATGCACGTGTTCTTCCAAGGTCGGTAGCTGTAGAGCTCTAGCATCATCACCTCCTCAGATGTCCACGACCTGAGCAGGTCCCTGAAGGTGAGTCCGGACTTCACATCTTGCTTGTCCAGACGTGTTTTGGGCCAGTATGTTTTCCCACTGGTGTAACAGTAAATCGGGTGTGGGGTGGATGATTCCAGTTGGGCCTTACTTTGCATCCCATTACTGGATGCAAATTGGGTTCACCCTGGCCTCCAGGGGATTCGCGTTCTGATAATCCCGATGTGATTTCATGCCCGCATGTAACCGATTTCTGCCCCTCACACTGAATTGTGCCCACACCCCCGCCCCCGCACCGCCTGTCATGACCTTTGCCGCCAATGGGACTAGAAGATTCTGTCCATTGAATCCACATCAGTCTGGAAGGTTCTTTACGTTCCATCTGGAGGCAGGAGAGTAAGTCATTCCACAAAGGTTGGTGACCCTCGGGCAGCCACCTTTTTGCAGTATTTTTGTGGTTAGTTTTAAAATATAAACGTTAGTTTGAAGTTCAGAATATACTGGAACATGACATGTGCAAGATTGAAATAGATAGGTCCTAATAATAATTGGGGAATAGAGAGGAGATAATAGGGGGAGAGTTAAAGGCAGAGGTTCTGTGGTGGAATGAAGATGACATAGGCAAGGTGGAGCAAACAACTGCAGAGGGTGGGTGAGTCAGAAGGGGAGAGCACTGAAGGAGGAAACAAAGGACCATGAACTAGGAGGAATGCAGGAAAGGTCATTGGCCTGAAATCAACCCCCGTTCCTGATATTGAGCCAAGGAAATCCAAGAGCTTAAAGGCGATGACACTCAGCAGCCAAACTGTTTCTTGCCTCTTCAAAGGCTGCCCTGTACCGGGGCTGAGTCATACTGTTACTGCTCACTGCCTCTAGGTTAGGACATATGAAGGTTACCAATCCAGAATGAGCAGTCAGCATAAACTAACAGCCTTCCATGCCAGTGATGGATTTCTTGGTTATTGCTGCTTATTCCTTTTTAATGATGCAGGTTGATCAAAGATCCTCAGTAACAGAGCACCACTCTTGCTGCCATTGTTGCATCGGTCATTGCTGCTTCTGAGCACTGATCAATGGCTCTGAATATCAGATAAGCAGAATTGGAATCAATTTTGAGAAAAAACATTTTTAATTATGTCCAGAAGGGGAGAGTTGAGTGCTGCCACCATGTGGCTCAAATTCTGTAATCATTAAGACAAATCACATTCTCAATTTTAAAAAATAGGGGCAAAAGTGCTTGTCAGAAGCAAGATTTTCAAGTTTGTGTCCCTTGGACTTCAAGTGGAGTGAGACATTGCTAAAAATGTGTCACCACTACAAAGGAGCGTAAAGTACAATTTCAGTGAGAGCATTTGGAAAAACATTTGTAAGAGGATTCTCCAAAGAATGAAGTTCTTTACTGGTGATTGGGAAATAAATAATATTCAGATCAGCTAGTATATAGAACACATTTTAGCATTTTAATTTTGTCTAATGGAAAAAAATTATATGCTTTTTGCTTTGTGCAAAATGCAAATTGATTATTTTGACTTCTTGCATATAATGTGTTGTTTGGGAGATAGGAGTTTGCAACCACAGAAATTTTCCATCAATGCACAAATGCAGAGAGGACAAAGAGATTACAATAAGCATCAAAGACTGTTGCATGAATAATGATGCAAGAAATACTGTAGTATTGTAATTGTAGTTTTGTAATTTTATAATGTCCCTGTTGCATTAACTGTCTTTTGAATTAGTGCATGAAAGCAAGGTGTACACCAATGCAAGTGACCATTATCAACTTTATTGTTAAATACAGTTCTTTGATTACTTACTTTATGTACAAGTATTTTTCCGATGTTATTTTGTTTAAAGACCTATGTGCCATTTTCATGGTGACAGCTTTCAGCATGACTACCGTCATATCATCTGTTTTAAAAAGCTTGCCAAATGTTCAAGAGAGAGCTGAGTTTTTTCAATAAGTTCCTTAGAACTACATTTACACCTCCAAACTTTCACGATGCAGCTATTGATGTAATTTGATTATATTGCTATGTGGTTTCTGAAATCTGCTAAGACAAATGTGGGTGCCCAAGCTTACATATAAAGTTTTAAAGTCACAGATAATTGACTTGCTCAGTCCACTAACCACCTCAATGAGAAAAATTCCTAATAGATCGGAAACCAAAACCAACCCCTGATTACAAGTTGCTAATAGCATGGACTGATATTGCTTTTAAATCACCATTTTGTTGTTGATTTGACAAGCTTACTGGTGTAAGTGTGCTGGAAATGCTTTAATTAATCAACCTCATTTTAATAAACTTATTTCATAAAATGAAATTAAATATTAAAATTTGTTATCCATTTGACGCTCAAGTTGAGACACTGCATGGATTTTTATTTGAAACTATAGGATTAATGAATGATTGCCATCAAAACAAGATATTTCCTTGAAAGCAAATGCTCAGCTAAGTTGGCCCTCTCATGAATGGAGAAGATTAGGTTGGATAGTGAAAGGATGAAATGATGGGAAGAGCCTAAGTAGAAGCAATAACATTTTTTGAAAAGGAAGACTCAACAGTATTGGGGGTGGGAATTGCAAAACTGGAAGTGTTTATTTTAAAAGGTATGGAAATTTCAGATTATGGGATAGAAATTCAACTTGGACTAATGCAGAATGGATGATATTGCACCAACCTCCCGTTCAACGCTTCACCAAATATTTCATTCTATTGATATCAGTATACAACAAATGACCAGTGCAATAATGGCTGCTTTGTGTTGCTATCAAGATAAACTTCTGTCTTTTCAAGTCTTCTGATTAAGGTTGCTGCTTTGAGTATTTTGAATGGTGTGATCTTTTGGTTATCAAACATTGTCTGGACTAATTAGCACTGTTGCATGCAGCAAATTGTGCTGTCAGTTGAATGATGTGGCCTAGGTTCAGTTGAAAAGACTGACTGATTGAGAGGGATTACTCATAATGAGTTTCACTTCTGCCAATGTGGATGACATTAAATCAAAGTTAGAAGCCATGACCGTAAACTATTTTCAATCAAAGACTCCATACCAGACCCAGATATGGCTTAATAATTCATTGTGCTATGATTTAGCTTTTGGTGGAACCTGAGCTATGTAAAAAAAAAATGCCCCTTTTCTGAAGAATACTTTACTGTAAATGTAACCCAAATCTTGATCTGGCAGCACTGAGCTAATAATCATCCAATCCACTGCAAAAAATATCGATAGTAGCTGAGGAAATGGGCACTTATGGAGTAACTTTTATCCCAACTGAAGAGAGCACAAGACGCAGGAGTAGAAGTAGGCCATTCGACTCATTGAATATGCTCCACTGTTCAATGAGATCATGGCTGATCTGATGATCCTCAACTCCACTTTCCTGCCTTTTCCCTTGATTCCCTTACTGATTAAAAACCTACCTATCTCAGGCTTGAATATACTTAATGACCCAACCTCTACAACCCTCTGCAGTAAAGAATTCCACAGATTGACCACCCTCTGAGAGAAGAAATTCCTCCTCATCTCTGTCTAAAATGGGTGATCCTTTACTCTGAGATATGCGTTCTGGTCCTAGACTCTCCCACAAGGGGAAACAACCTTTCAGCATCTATCCTGTCAAGCCCCCTAAGAATCTTACATGTTTCAATAAAGTCGCCTTTCATTCTTCTAAATTCCAAAGGGTGCAGGCCCAACCTACTCAACCTGTCATAAGAAAATCCTTCCATACCCGAGATCAACCGAGTGAACCTTCTCTGGACTGCCTCCAACACCAGTATATTTTTCCTTAGATAAGGGGACCAAAACTGTTCACAGTATTCTAGGTGTGGTCTAACTAGTGCCTTGTATAGTTTTAGCAAGACTTCCCTATTTTTATACTCCATTCCCTTTGAAATAAAGGCCAATGTTCCATTTGCCTTCCCTATTACTTGCTGAATTTGTATGCTAGCTTTTTGTGATTCATGCATGAGGACCCCCAAATCTCTCCGTGCTGCAGCTTTCTGCAGCCTCCTTCCATTTAAATAATATTCAGCTCTTCCTCCTGCCAGAATGCATAACCTCACATTTTCCTACATTACATTCCATCTGCCAAGTTTTTGCCCACTCACTTAACCTATCTATATCCCTCTGTAGACCCTTTGTGTCATCCTCACCACTTACCTTCCCACCTATTTTTGTGTTATCTGCAAACTTGGTGATAGTACATTCCCTTTTCTCATCCAAGTCATTAATATATATTGTAAATAATTGTGGCTCCAGGATCGATCTCTGTGGCACTCCACTCGTTCAGGTTGTCATCCTGAAAATGCCCCCCTCATCCCAACTCTGTGTCCTATTAGTTAGCCGATCCCCTATCCATTCTTGAATATAATACATGAGCTTTTATGGAGCGTATAAGGAGCATATCCTTATGTACGACACCTTATCGAATGCCTTTTGGAAATCCAAATATATTACATCTACTGGTTCCCCTTTATCTATCCTGCTTGTTATCTCCTCAAAAAATTCAAATAAATTTGTTAGGCATGATTTCCCCCTCATGAAGCCATGCTGACTTTGCTTGATTATATTATGCATTTCTAAATGCTTCGCTATTACATCTTTTGTAATAGACTCTAGCATTTTCCCAATGATGGATTTTAAGCTAACTGATTTACAGTTGCCTGTTTTTTGTCTTCCTCCCTTTTTGAATAATGGCGTTACATTGGCAGTTTTCAAATCCCCTGGGACTTTTCCAGAATCTAAGGATTCTTGGAAGATTTCTACCAGTGCATCCACTATCTTTGAAGCTACTTCCTTCAATATCCTAGGATGCAACCCATCAGGCCCAGGGGACTTATCGGCCTTTAGCCCCCCATTAGTTTTCCTAGCACTTTTTCTCTAGTGATAGTTAATATATTTATCTCCTCCCCCCCACTTTTGCTCCTTGATTATTTAGTATTTTTGGAATGCTTTTAGTGCCTTCTACCGTCATGACTGATGCCAAGTATCTATTCAACTCTTCTGCCATTTCCTGGTTCCCCGTTATTATTTCCCCAGCTTCATTCTCTAAGGGGCCTATGTTCACTTTGACCCCTCTCTTCCTTTTTATATATTTAAAGAAGTTCTTACTGTCTGTTTTTATATTACTTGCTAGTTTATCCTCAAAGTTTATTTTCTCCCTCTTTTTTATGTTTTTGGTCATCTTTTGTTGGTTTATAAAACTTTCTCGATCCTCTGGCTTACCACTAATCTTTGCCGCATTGCATGTTTTTTCTTTTAATTTGATACTGTCCTTAACTTCCTTGGTTAACCATGGTTGGTTTATCCCCTTCCTAGAATCCTTCTTTACTGGGATATATCTTTTTGTGAGTCATGCACTATTTTCTGAAATGTCTGTCTTTGTTTATCAACCGTCTTTTCGGCTAAACTCCCTTTCCAGTCCACTCCAGCCTAATTCCTTTGTAATTACCTTATTTAAGTATAGCACAGTTGTTTCTGACCCAAGTTTGTCACACTCAAACTGAATGCTAAATTCTACCATGTTATGGTCACTTGTTTCCTAGGAGATCTTTCACTCTGAGATCATTTATTAAACCTGCCTCATTACACATTACCTGATCCGTGGTTGGATCCACAACATTTCGTTCTAGGATACTGTCCCGAGAACACTATGAACTCTTGCTCGTGGTTACCTCTGCCAATTTGACTTTCCCAATCTACATGAAGATTAAAGCCACCCAGAAATAATGTACTGCCTTTTTTATATGCTCTCATTATCTCCTGATACATTCTCTGTCCTACAGTATAGCTACTGTTAGGGGGCCTTTAGACCACTCCCACCAGTGTCGTTTGTCATTTCTTAGCTCTACCTACATGGAATCTACATCTTCTGATCCAAGATCATTTCTTGCTGTCGTATTTATTCCATCTCGTACTAACAAAGCTTCCTCACCACCCTTTCCTTCCTGCCTGTCCTTTCAAAAAGTCACGTATCCCTAAATATTTAGTTCCCAATTTTGATCTGTCGTAACTACAGGTAAAATTTTTAGCTCAGTGGGTGGGCATGCACCCAACCCGTCAGAGCGTAAAATGAGGTGTAACACTGCCTTCGGGACTCATGCTCATGGCTGCATCTACCTATCCTGCTAATTATACTGTCCCCTACCACTACTGCGTTTCTATTTCCTCTCCCCACTTGAATGGCTCCCTGTACCACAGTGCCATGGTCAGTTCACTCACCCTCCCTGACTTCCCTGCTCTTGCCCACACAGCTTGCAAGAACCTCGTAACTGTTGGACATTTGCAGGGGCTGAGGCCCCTCGAATGCTAGCCCCTGGGTCCCCATACCTGCCTCACCCGCAGTCACACCCTCCTGTCCCTGATCACAGACCAAACTTGAATGACCTAATCTGAGGAGCGTGACCGCCTCCTGGAGCAAAGTGTCCCAGTAACTTCCCTCTCCCTGATGTGGTGCAATGTCTGCAGTTCAGCCTTTAGCTCCTCAACTCTGATCCGAAGTTACTTGAGCAGCAGACAGTACAGATGTGTTTGCTGTGAATCACCTTGGTGTCTAGCTGCTCCCACATGCTTTTTTTTGCAAAAATATACTTTATTCATAAATCTTCAAAAACATTTCGAACCATTTCAAATCACCATTACAAAAATACAAACAGGTTCAACTTTTACAACATGAAACACAAGGTGTATCAGAAAAAACAATGAATATTTCAATCATTGGCAGACATACATTTTAATCTGTACAGCCCGAGGGGCTCTTTACAGTTCCCAGCCCCCCAGTGCACTGTGGCAGAAAGGTCTTAGGCAGTGACCCTTCCCCATTGCGCCTTTGCGGTGGCTGCCCCAAGCTTAACGATGTCCCTCAGCACGTAGTCCTGGACCTCGGTCGGGGACAACTCTTTGCGCTGGAAAACCAACAAGTTTCGGGCAGACCAAAGAGCATCTTTCACCGAGTTGATGATCCTCCAGCTGCAGTTGATGTTTGTCTCGGTGTGTGTCCCTGGGAACAGCCCGTAGAGCACAGAGTCCTCTGTCACAGAACTGCTCGGGATGAACCTTGACAGCAACCACTGCATCTCTCTCCAGACCTTCTTTGCAAAGACACAATCTACAAGGAGGTGAACAACGGTCTCTTCCCCACCACAGCCACCTCGAGGGCAACGTGCAGAGGGGGTGAGACTCCTGGCGTGTAGGAAGGATCTTACAAGGAGGGCCTTTCTCACCACCAGCCAAGCTACATCTTGGTGTTTGTTGGAAAGTTCCGGTGATGAGGCATTCTGCCAAATGACTTTGTCAGTCTGCTCAGGGAACCATCCCATAGGATCCACCCTCTCCTTTTCCCTCAGGGCCTTTAAGATGTTACGTGCCGACCACTGCCTGACGGACTTGTGGTCGAAGGTGTTTCTCTGCATAAATTTTCCCACGAGGGATAGGTGGTACGGCACAGTCCAACTACTTGGAGCGTTCCGCGGCAGCGGGGCCATGCCCATCCTTCGCAACACCGGGGACAGGTAGAACCTCAGCATGTAGTGACACTTGGTGTTTGCGTACTGAGGGTCAACGCACCACTTGATGCAGCCGCACACAAAGGTGGCCATCAGTATGAGGGCGATGTTGGGCACGTTTTTTCCCCCTTTATCTAGAGGCTTGTACATCGTGTCCCTGCGGACACGATCCATTTTTGACCTCCAGATAAAGCGGAAGATGGCTCAGGTGATCGCCACCACACAGGAGTGTGGAATGGGCCAGACCTGCGCCACGTACAGCAACAGCGAGAGTGCCTCACACCTGATGACCAGGTTCTTACCCACAATGGAGAGGGAGCGTCGCTCCCACATGCCCTGTTTCCTTTTCACCATAGACACTCGCTCCTTCCAGTTTCTAACGCGTGTCCTGGTCCCTCCGAACCATATCCCCAGCACCTTCAGGCCATCAGCCCTGACAGTGAAGGGGACAAAGGATCTGTCAGTCCATTTCTCAAAGAACATGGCCTCGCTCTTCCCACGATTTACCTTGGCTCCCGAGGCCAGTTCGAACTGGTCGCAGATGTGGATAAGTCTGTGCACCGACAGCGGATCCGAGCAGAAGACGGCGACATCGTCCATGTACAGGGAGACTTTGATCTGAGTGCCTCCACTATCTGGGATCGTCACTCCTCTTATGCCCGGATCCTTCCTGATGGACTCAGCAAAGGGTTCTATGCAACACACGAAAAGAACAGGCGAGAGAGGGCAGCCCTGCCTGACTCCAGATTTAATAGGAAAGCTATCTGATTCCCACCCATTGATTGAGACTGCACTACTGATGTTAGTGTAGAGCAGTTGGATCCAATTGCGAATTCCCTCCCCAAACCCCATTTTGGAGAGCACATCCACCATATAGGTGTGCGATATTCTGTCAAAGGCCTTCTCCTGATCCAGGCTGATGATGCAGGTATCCACAACCCTGTCCTCCACATAGGCAATCGTATCCCTGAGCAGCACGAGGCTGTCAGAGATCTTCCTGCCCGGCACAGTGCAGGTCTGGTCAGGGTGGATCACCAATTCCAGTGCGGATTTGACCCGATTGGCGATGACCTTGGACAGAATTTTATAGTCCACATTCAACAGTAAAATGGGTCGCCAATTTCTAATTTCCTCCCTTTCCCCCTTGTGCTTGTAGATGAGGGTGATAATGCCTTTCCTCATGGATTCTGACATACTGCCGGCCAGCAGCATACTCTCGTACACTTCTAGCAGGTCTGGGCCGATCCAGTCCCACAGAGCCAAATACAACTCCGCCGGCAAGCCGTCGCTTCCGGGAGTTTTACTCTTCTCGAAGGACTCAAGGGCCTCAGTCAGTTCGTCAGGAGTTAGCACTTTGTCCAGACTCTCCCGTGTACTGTCATCTAAGACCTCCGTGATAGAGGACAGGAAGGACTGGGAGGCCGTGCTGTCTGTGGGCTTCACGTCATATAATCCGGCATAGAAGGATTTGCTAATCCTCAAAATGTCAGATTGCAATGACTTTACTGAGCCGTCTTCTTCCTTCAGGCTGCTGATCACAGAGCTCTCTCTGTGTACCTTTTGGAAGAAGAAACATGAGCACATCTCATCCTGCTCCACAGAGCGGACTCTGGAACGGAAAATGATCTTGGAGGCCTCCGAGGCAAAGAGCGAGGCTTGCTGGCTCTTCACCTCTTGGAGTTCTTCCTTGATATCGACCCCCATCGACTGCAGCCAGAGCAGATTCTGCATGTTTTCCTGGAGTCGGGACATTTCCCTCTGTTCCTTTCTAGCTTTCTGGGTGCCTTTGAGGACGAAAAACCTCTTGATGTTTCCCTTGGTCGCTTCCCACCAGTGTGTCAGTGACTCAAAGTGGGGTTTCATGGTTCTCCAACCTTTGTAATCCCTCTTGAGCTCCTCAATGTTTTCTGGGGTCAGCAGTTGCACGTTTAGCTTCCATGCCCCCCTTCCAACCCTCTGGTCCTTCTCTAAGTGACAGTCAGCCAGTAGGAGGCAGTGGTCAGAGAAGAACACCGGCTTGACGTCGGTGGATCTGACTGCGAATGCACGGGACACAAACAGGAAATCTATCCTGGAACAGACGGACCCGTCAGGCCGCTACCAGGTGTATCTACGCTGCGCTCCATCTGCAGGGTTGCTGAAGACGTCGTGCAGCTTGGCATCCTTTACTGTTTCCATCAGGGATCTGGACGTAGTGTCCAATCTGCTGTCGGCCCTGCCGGATCGTCCAGCCGCATCGATGATGCAGTTGAAGTCACCGCCCAGAATGACCGGTCTGTAGGTCGCCAGCAGCAGTGGGAGCTGCTGAAAAACCTCCAGCCACTCAGCCCCTTGTGACGGGACGTAGACGTTAATTAACCGGAGTGGAGCATTCTTGTACATTACGTCTGCTACGAGGAGGCGCCCGCCCACCACCTCCTTAACCTGGGAGACGGTGAAGCTGCCTCCCCGCAGCAGAATCCCCAGGCCGGAGGAACGAGAGTCCTTTCCTCCCGACCAGATCGATGGCCCATGGGACCACCATCGTGACCATTGCCTGTAGGAGCTGAGGTGCGGTATCGCACACTCCTGCAGAAACAACAGGTCAGCTTTGACCTTAACAAGATAGTCCAAGGTCGCAACACATCGCGTAGTAGATTTAATGCTACGCACATTTATGGATACAATCTTTAAACCCATTTTAAAGCAGTTATTCGCTTACCAAGCCTGTTGTCTCTGAGAGTTCCTTCATGCCCGTGGTGTGCTCAAATTGCTTCACTTGGAATGGACTGAGGAAAGCGTCCTGAACCTCCCCATTGGCGGTGTTCTGCTCGGGTGGCATCTGGGGGTCCGTGCAGAGAGCGGGGTTTGAAATGTCCTCTGTTGGAGAAGCTTCTCCAATCCTCTCCCCCTCTGGGGCGTTGCTGCTCCCGGCTTCCCGGAGCTGTGGTGTGCTGAGCGCCTCACTGCTCCCAGATTCCTGGGGTTGTGGTGCACTGGCCTCTTTGGGTTGTGGGCCAAGTTGGGGTGCGCTGGTCTCCTCATTGTCTCCAATGTTCTGGAGCTTGGGTGTCTCGTCCTCCAACTCCCTAGCGTTTTGCCGCTTCTTCTGTTGGCGCCGCCCTGGCACTTCTTCGTCTGAAGAGCTGCTGCTCTTGTTATCCGTGTCGGATAGGAGACGCCTCTTGACTCTTGTCTGGGAAGTGGCTTGGTTTCTTTTTAGCCCCTTCTTCCTTTTGGCTCTTTTCACCAGCTGCCACTCCCCCTGCTGCTTTCCCACTGCTGCCTCCTCCTCCTCCGTTGATTCGCTCTCCTGAGGAGTGGGAGGGTCAGGGGGCAGTGCTGTTGATTGGCTGTCTGTTGCCCCAATCTTTTCCTCCACCTTGTCTCTCTGTGTGTCCTCCTTTGTCCCGTTGTTCTCCCTGGGGCCTTGGTGGTTGGAGTGACACGAGGCATTTCTTCTGCTTCCCCCTCGTTGGCTTTAGCTGCCTGTGCATAAGTACGGCAACGTTTGGGGCACGTCTTGTAGAGGTGACTTGCCTCGCCACACAGGTTGCAGCACTTAGCCTGTTTACAATCGTTTGTCTGGTGCCCTTCCTTTTTGCAGTTCTTGCAGAGGACGGCGCTGCAGTTGGCCGCCACATGACCAGACTTGCCGCATGAGCGACAAAGTTTGGGTTGCCCAGCGTAGACAAGGTACCCACGGCTTCCCCCGATAGCGAATCTGGAAGTGGGGTGGAAAACTGCTCCCTTACCGTCGGTCTTGAGTGTTACCTTAACCTGGCGTTTACATGTCCAGATCCCCAAATTATCTTTAACTTCAGTGCAGCTCCCAACCTTATCGAAGCACCTGGTAAGGAAGGTGAGCACGTCAGCGACATGGACGTAGGGGTTGTACAGATGCACAGTCGTAACCCGTTCACGATGCAACGGTAGAACAAAGAGCGGCTCCGCCGTCAGGATCTTCATTTCTGGCAGGTCTTTCTTTTCCTCAAACACCTTCAGGAGTTTGACACAAGCTGCCACGTGCTTGAAGGTCACATCAAAGAAACCAGCGCTGGGGAAATCCCGTAGGCAGTAGATCTCCGCAGCCTCGAAACCACACAGCTTGAATAGGATCCTCTTGGTGAAGAAGGTCCTATCCATTCCTGTTCCTTGCTCGCTGCCCTTCACCATGACTCGGATGGTGTTAGGTACCCCATGGTAAGGGGTTTGACTGGTTATAACCATTGCTCTTTCCCTGGCAGAAACGCGATCAAGGTCTCTCCCCTGCCAGGTAAGTCTAGCAGCTCCCACATGCAGCCGCAACACATCACCCATCCTGCCATCACTATGGTATTTTAATTTATTAATTAATTACTCTAGTATCCCTGATGCTTACACTTTATTGTAATTAATTTTTCTTTTTGCATCAGTATCGATCTTATACTTAAGCTATTTTTAAGAAAAGAGAAAACAAAGACTAGAAACCAAACACAAACTAAAGAACTTAATTTTACTTTAAAAGCTAGAAATACTCACCAATACTACCCACCAATCAGCTGCTTTCCCTGCACTCTCATCACGTTGTGGTTCGTAACGTCACACTGCCACTGATCTCACATGAAGCCTCCCCACTCTTTTTAAAATGCGAAGCCTCCCTGCTCTTTTTAAAATGCGAAGCCTCCCTGCTCTTTTTAAAAATGCAAAACCTCCCCGCTCTTTTTAAAAATGAGAAGCCTCCCGCTCTTTTTAAAAATGAGAAGCCTCCCCTGCTGTTTTTAAAAATGAAGCTGAGGCTTTCAACTTAACTGCTCGTGCATGATTTCAAGTACACCAAGGTAAAATCTAGAATGGAATATTGAAAGATATCAAGAGATGTAAATCACATTACGCTTTCACACCCTCTTTATTTAACCTTTGGCTTTAAATGTTTTAAATTCAGTTGTGATTTGAGGATAAAATTTAAGAATGGGATAGGCAGTCAGGTGATTGTTACCCAACTATTGATTTATATGATTATTTGATGCGTTTTTCATACTGATTTCCATCGTGTTGACATTTTAATCCAGTAATCTATCAAAAGTTTGCCTCATACATTACAAACCTTAGTTATGGTGTAGACTATAGTACAGCTGAAATCCTGAAATTTACGGCTGGAATTTGCTTTGCAATAAGACCTTAAGATTTAATGAGTTTGTTCTATTGATCAATCCTTTTAGATGTTGTTACAAGGTTAACTACTTGATAAAGGAAAGAAGATTCCTACACTTTTGATTATCACTTTAGAGAAAGAGCAGCTTAATGGGGTCTGAAATGATGTGCATGGGATATATGATAGATCCGAAGGTCCTGACTGATAAATTGAACAATACTCAGTTGCAGTGAGTACAACAAATCAGGTGTTGGAATATATTAAAATGATTAATATTAAACTGAATTAGTGGGTTCATTCTGCCACTTTATAAATCATTAGTGCTACCAGACAATAGAATACTGTGAAGAGTTGTGGTCACCATGGTACGAAAAGGATATTGCGGCTCTTAAGAGGATATCGAAGAGAGCAGCCAGAATGTTTCAGGAAATGGAGGGATTGAATTATGATGAGCAATTATGTGAATTGGGCATGTTCTCACTGAAAAAAACGCTGAAAGATGATATGATTGCTGTTTTAGGATTCTAAAGAGCTTAAATAATATTGACCATAACCAGCTGTTCCATCTTGTCCAGAACAGATGAGGACAAAGCTGCCCTTTAATGGGAATAAATATAGAAACATTTCAGGGAACAAGCGGTCTATCTAGGGAGCAAGCTCCCTAGGCCAATGGTGAAAGCAGTTACTATTGATTCATTCAAATGCACATCAGATTTCTTTCAGAAAATAATATTTTGGAATACAGGACATGAGTAATTTGAGACATATTGTGCTAAGTGTAGCATTCTTGAGGAACAGCAGGTGACTTCAGACCCACAATTCCCATGTTCTTTACTGTTGAGGTAGCTATCTATATATAATTAGGTGGAAGATTTCATAGACAAAGGGTGACACTTGATGTTTGTAATGAGTGATTTACACATGAGCATTGTTAAGAACTGGGTGAAAAGCTAAATTGTCATGTTGAATTTTGTTTAGCAATATAAAAGGTATCATATAATTGTAGGATCGTACAGTACAATAGACCATTTGACTGCCTTTTGTGTGCTGCTCTCAGTTTCTTAACTGTAATTTTACCCCCCCCCCAGCCTTTTGCATGATGCATGAACAATATTTTAGGAAATTGTTGGTTATTTGTACACTTGTAATGCTGTATTTCTCCAATAACACAATGGAATGTATCTGTGGAAACTGTTGTGTTTTCACCCGTTGCTTTAGGATATGACTTGATTAGTCGCTTAGAATATGTGGCATAGAATTGGTATCTTCAATTTCCTGCCACAAAACAGTAAGCTTAGGAATAAATTTCTTTGAAGTATAATTCATATCTTACAATTGTAACTGCTATGAAGTATAATCAAACGGTACAGTTATGAACATATGCACAGAAAAGGCCAGTGAGATTCATCTGACCAGTTTCAATGTCTATATGTATTTATATTATATATACATATAAAACCTCTATACCATTATTAAACTTACAGCTTAGACTAAATCTAAATTCTAACAATTTTGAAACATGGCAAATAACTTTTTTGATGTTTGGCAAAGGTGCTGCCCATCTACAATGCTGTGTTGGTGGAGGTAAGATGGGACTATTTAAGTGATTCTTTAATGAATCATGAATCATAATCAAACATAAGTGGAAAAGAAAAAATGCAGGTCAGTCAGAATCTGTAAAAAGAAGACAGGTTATGACATTTGATGTGAACCCTCATCAATAATTGAAGTTAAATGGATGGTTAAATTGTAAAGATTGGGATTGCTAGACAACCATCATCAAGTGATAGGAAATGAATTTCTAGGTATTCAGTTCTATTGTAGGTACATTGCTGATATGTGCTATGAATTCTGGACATATATACCTGAACACTTGAGTCCAGATCTACAGCAATGTGGTTCACTACTAACTGCCATCTGAAATAACTTAGCAGCTACTCAGTTGTATTAAATCGCTACGAGAGATACAACTAGTTGGACCACCTGGCATCTACCTAGGTAAGGGATAGGACAAAGGCACACCTAACTCAGTTGACTCTCTAAAGTACTTCTCATTAACATCTGGGAAATTGTGCTAAAATTGGGAAGGTGTCCCTGCTTGCATAGTTGTGTGCAGTCAAAAGGGAGTGGCCCAGGGCATTCTCAAAATTGACTCAGAATCTTGAATGTTCATGGCATTGTCAAAAATGGGCAAGGAAACGCTCTGCTGGATTACCACCTACTGCACTTCCTCAACTGATGAATCAGGACTCTTGCATGTTGAACACCACTGGGAATAAGTGCTGAGGTTGATAAGGGCACAGAATGTGCTCTGGATAAGGGACTTCAATGTCCATCACCAGAATGATTCAGTGACACCACCGCTAACCAAGTTGGCAGAGTCCTGAACAACATAGCTGACAGAGTGGGTCTGTGGCATGTGGTGAGACAACCAACAGCTTGCTTGTTGGCTGGGAAAAGCTTGCTTGACCTCATTCTCACCAGTCTACCTATCACAGATGCAGCTATTCATGACTGCATTAGTAGGAGTGACCACCATAGAGTTCTTGTGGAGACGAGCCCCATCTTAACACTGAGGGCACACTCTCTCGTGTTCTGCGGCACTACCATGCTAACTATGATAGATTCAGAATCGCAGTTCAATCTGGGTATCAATGAAGTGCTTGGCCCATTAGCAGCAGAAAACTTTGACATTACCATCAGGCCTGGAGACCTAGTTCAATGATGTGTGCAGGACAGCATGCCAGCAGCAACACCTGGTATACCTAAAACTGAGGTGCTAGCCTGGTGAATCTACAGCAAAGGACGATATGCATTCCATTGACAGAGCTGAGTGTCACTACAACCTGTGGGTCAGATTAAAGCTTTGCAGTCAGCCATATCCAATTGTAAATGGCATTGGATAGTTAAACAACTCAGGACGAGGATGCTTAGCGAACACACTCATCCTCGATATGATAGAGTCCAGCATGTCAGTGCCAAAGACGAGGATGAAATGTTTGCAACCATCCTTAGGCAGAATTTTGAGTGGATGAAGCATTTTTGCTTCCTTTTGAGGTCCCCAGCTTCACAGATGCCAATCTTCTGACATTTTGATTCACTCCACGTGATATAAAGAATCACAGAGCGCACTGACTACAGCAAAGGCTATAGGCCCCAACAGTTTCCCTGCTGTACTGCTGAAGACGTGTGCTCCAGAAGTAGCTGCATGCCTAGCCAAGCTACTTAGGCACACCTACACACTGGCATCTAACCAACCAAGTGGAAAATTGCCCAGATATGTCCTGTCCACAAAAAGCAGGACAATCCAATTGGCTAATTATTGTCCCATCAGTATAATCTTAAACATAAGCAGATTGATGCAAAAGTGTTGTCAAGCGGCACTTACTCAGGAATAATCTGCTTACCGATGCTCAGTTTGGATCTGCCAGGGCCGCTTGGTCCAGACCTCATTACAGCCTTGGTCTAAACATGGACAAAAGAACTGAATACCACAGATGGATGCGAGTGACTGCCTTGACAACAAGGCAGCATTTTACAATGTCATCAAAGAATACTAGTAAAATAATGCAAATTAAACAACTCAATGGAGTCATAAATATCCCCATCCTCAATGATGGGGGAAGCCCAGCAGATCAGTGCAAAACATAAGGCTGAAGCATTTACAGCAATCTTAAACCAGAAGTGCTGAGTGGATGATCCATCTCGGCCTCCTCCGGAAGTCCCCAGCATCACAGACGCCAGTCTTCAGCCAATTGGGTTCACTCCACGTGATATCAAGAAACGGCTGAAAGCACTGGATAGTGCAAAAGCTATTGGCCCTGACAATATTCCAGCAACAGTATTGAAGACATGTTTCAGAACTTGCCGCGCCCCTAGCCAAGCTGTTCAACTATAGCTACAGCACTGGCATCTACCCGGCTATGTGGAAAATTGCCCAGGTATGTCCCATCACTGTAAAAGCATGACAAATCTAATTTGGCCAATTACCGCCCCAGCAGTCTACTCCCGATCATCAGTAACAGGAAGGGGTCATCAACAGCACTATCAAGCGGCACTTGCTTAGCAATAACCTGCTCATTGACGCCCAGTTTGGGTTCCACCAGGGCCACTCAACTCCTGACCTCTTTACAGCCTTGGTTATAAAATGGACATAAGAGCTGAACTCCTGAGGTGAGACCAACTGTCCATGACATCAAGGCAGCATTTGACCGAGTGTGGCATCAAGGAGCCCTAGCAAAACTGGAGTCAATGGGGAATTAGGGGAAAAGCTCTCAACTGGTTGGAGTCATACCTAGTACAAAGGAAGATGGTTGTGGTTGTCGGAGGGTCAGTCACCTTCCCTCCAAGACATCACTGTGGGAGTTCCTCAGGGTAATGGCCTCAGCCCAACCATCTTCAGCTGCCTCATCAATGACTTTTCTTCCTCATAAGGTCAGAAGTGGGAATGTTCGCTGATGATTGCACAATGATTGGCACCATTTGTGATTCCTCAGATACTGAAGCAGTCCATGTCCAAATGCAACAAGACCTGGGAAAACATCCAGGCTTGGGCTGACAAGTGGCAAGTAACATTCACGCAACGCAAGTGCCACGCAATGACCATCTCCAACAAGAGAGAATCTAACCATTGCCCTTTGACGTTCATTGGTATTACCTCACTGAATCTCTCACTAGCAACATCCTGGGGGTTACCATTGATCAGAAACTGAACAGGACTAGCTATATAAACACTGTGGCTACAAGAGCAGGTCAGAGACTAGGAATCGTGTGAAGATGGTTGGGCTGAGGCCATTACCCTGAGGAACTCCCACAGTGATGTCTTGGAGTTAAGGTGACTGACCCTCCGACAACCACAACCATCTTCCTTTGTACTAGGAATAACTCACATCCTGACTTCCCAAAGCCTGTCCACCATCTACAAGGCACAAGTCAGGTGTGTGCTGGAATACTCCCCACTTGCCTTAATGACTGCAGCTCCCACAACGCTTCAGAAGCTTGACACCATCCTGGACAAAGCAACCCAATTGATTGGCACCACACCCACAAACATTCACCTCCCCCACCACTGACACACAGTAGCAGCATGTACAAGATGCACTGCAGGAATTCACCAAGGCTCCTTAGACAGTACCTTCCAAACCCATCTAGAAGGACAAGGCAGCAGAAAGATGGGAACACCACCATCTGGAAGTTCCCCACCAAGTCGCACTCCATCCTACTTGGAAATATATCACTGTTCCTTCACTGTTGCTGGGTCAAAATCCTGGAACCCCTCTATCTAACAGCACTGTGGGTATACGTACACCACATGGACTGCAGCGGTTCAAGTAGGCAGCTCACCACCACCTTCTCAAGGGCAACTAGGAATGAGCAATAAATGCTGGCCTAGCCAGCGTAGCCAATATCCCACGAATTAAAAAAAAATATATAAAATTGAAGCTAATGAGAATCGGGAAAAACTCTCCACTGGTTGGAATCATACTGAAGACAGAAGAAGATACTTATGGTTGTCGGAGGTCCGTTATCTCAGCCCCAGGACAATGCTGCAGGAGGTCCTCAGGGTAGTGTCCTAGGCCCAAACATCAAGTTCTTAATCAATACCCTTTTCTGTATCATAAGGTTAGAAGTGGAGATATTTGGTGATTGCACACATTTAGTTTCGTTCTCATCTCCTCAGACACTGAAACAATCCATTCATGCAGCATACAGTAAGACCAAGACAACATCCAGGCTGATAAATAACAAGTAATATTCATGGCACACAGTTGCCATCTCCCATTGTCATTTAATGGCATTACTATCCCTAAATCCACTACCAGCAGCATCTTGTGGGGGTCACCATTGATCAGAAATCCAACTGGACCAGCCATATAAATACTGTGGCTAAAGTCATCTCCAGACTGCCCAAAGCCTTTTTACTATCCTCAAAGCAAACGTCAGAAGTGGTGGAACACTCCCCACTTGTCTGAATGAATGCATCTCCAACACCACTTAAAGTTGTATACTTTCCAGGGCAAAGCAACCTGCTTGATCGGCACCCCCTCCACCATCTTCGTACCATGACGACATAGGGGTGTACCATCTACAGGATGCGCTGCAGAGCCTTCAAAAACTGTGGCTTCTACCACCTAGAAGAACAGGGACATCACATGTATGGGAACACCACCACTTGCAAGTTCCTCTCCAAATCTCTCAGCATCCTGAATGGAAGTATATCACCATACATTTGCTGTCACTGGATCAAGATCCTGAAACATACACCTACAGTGCTTTTGGGGAGAATGTGCACCACATGGACTGCAGTGGTTAAAGAAGGCAGTTCTCCATCACCTTCTTGAGGACAACTGGGGAATGGGCAATAAATGCTGGTCTTGCCAGCGAAGCCCATCTCCCATGAAAAAAAATCTTTGTTTCCCCCAACTTTCAAAACTGTTAGAATCAACTGTGCTATTTTTTTCAGCTGTTGCTTTAATCTCCCTTTACTGTCAAGTTCCAAAACATGTTGGTACCCAAATCCGTGCCCACAACTCACTCATTTGCAATTTGAATCCTTTCAGCCCAGCATACAGCACTGAAACTCCCTTGGTTAAGGTCCAGAAGTAAATTCAGTATTTGTTTGAGCATATCCTTTTCAATCACTCTGTGGCTTTCAGTATAGGCAACCATACCACCTTCCTCCCTTGATGCTTTACCCAGTCCACTTCAGTCATATCCCAATGTAACAGATACATCTGCAGCCATTTTCCCTCTGGTGTCAAGATGTGATTCAAGGCTCTGTCCTTGGATCCCTGCTATTCTGCAACCAGATGTTGCCTCTCAGTGGCATTATCCAGTGGAATGGAGTCAGCCTTCATATGTTGACAATTCCCCAACTTTATCTATCGATATTAAATTTCTTAAAATTCAAATCAATTCAAATCATTATTCCTCCCTGTTTGTGACCTTCTCTAGTCCTTCATCTGTGTCCATGCCTTCTGCTCTACCATTAACAGTCCACTGTGTTCCCCTAGCTCCTGCTCCAAAACTACTAACAGTTTTAAGCTACCCTGTCCCCACTCTGTGGAGCTCCTGTCCCTAAACTATTTTGCCTTTTACATCTTCATTCTGCTTCAAAAGTCATCCTAAAATCTGTCTCTTCAACTGCAATTTTGGTCACTTCCTTTAAGGGCTCACCATCCCAATACCAGTGTGACACCCAAATGCGAATCAAGTTGCAATCCTTCAGTACAGTATTTTAAAAGGGATGCAAGTTGCCGTTGAAAAGTACTAAATCATATTGTCCTGGGAGAATTTTATTTTGTGTGCATGAAATGGCATGTCTACTGAAAATTTTTGGGAGGTGTTTGTGGTCCATGTCACGACTGAAATTTAGTCTGGACATGTAGCTTATCTTGTATGCTGTGAGGGAAGAGGGTGATAGGAATGTTGGGTGCAGTGGAGGAAGAGGGAAACAGGACAGCTATACTTTGTTAGCTGGTTTAAACTGATCAATTAAATTATTTCAGCATTCAAATTTTTTGATGAATGCATGAAGTAGATACACTACTTGGTCAGCAACTGCGTAAAACACTGCTGCTTCAGGGAAGTTGGTGCAGTCACTTGTAGGGTCAAGTATAACACCAAGGTCACGAATTGTTGGGTTCAACTTTGTTGCCAGGTAGAACGATGGAGTCAGTGGCAAGGGAATAAAGTTTGAGGGGATCAAATATAATGATTTCTGCATTCCAAATATTTAGTTGGAGGAAATTTCTGTGCATCTGGTACTGGATGTTGGACAAGCAGTTTGACAGTTTAGAGATAGTGAGGGTTCGAGAGGCTTTTTTTAATTCATTCACGGGATGTGAGCTTCGCTGGTTGGGCCAGCATTTATTGCCCATCCCTAGTTGCCCTTGAGAAGGTGGTGGTGTGCTACCTTCTTGAACCGCTGCAGTCCATGTGGTGTAGGTACAGTGCTGTTAGGAAGGGAGTTCCAGGATTTTGACCCAGCGACAGTAAAGGAACAGCGATATATTTCCAAGTCAGGATGGTGAGTGACTTGGAGGGGAACCTCCAGGTGGTGGTGTACCCATGTCTGCTGCCCTTGTCTTTCTAGGTGATAGTGGTCGTAGGTTTGGAAGTTGCTGTCGAAGGAGCCTTGGTGAATTCCTGCAGTGCATCTTGTACATGGTGCACACTGCTGCTACTGTGTGTCAGTGGTGGGGGGAGTGAATGCTTGTGGATGTGGTGCCAATAAATCGGGCTGCTTTGTCCAGGACGGTGTCAAGCTTCTGGAGCGTTGTGGGAGCTGCACTCATTCAGGTAAGTGGGGAGTATTCTACCACACTCCTGACTTGTGCCTTGTAGATGGTGGACAGACTTTGGAGAGTCAGGAGGTGAGTTACTTGTCACACGATTCCTAGCCTCTGACCTGCTCTTGTAGCCACAGTATTTATATGGCTAGTCCAGTTCAATTTCTGGTCAATGGTAACCCCCAGTTTGTTGATAGTGGGGGATTCAGTGATGGTAATGCCATTGAACATCAAGGGGCGATGGTTGGATTCTCTCTTGGTGGAGGTGAAGCAGAACGTGGTATTATTAGGGCATTTTGTTCTTGGTACATGTGCCTAGATGGCAAGGCTGGCATTTATTGTCTGTCCCTAATTACCTTTGAGAGCCTCAGAATTTTAATGGCACTGAAGGAGGCCATTCAGCCCATCATGTCTGCATCAGCTCTCCAAATGCTCCAAATGAGCATTATGACCTAGTGCCATTGCCCTGCCTTTTCCCCTACCTTTGCACATTGTCTCTATTCAAATAATCATTTAATGCCCTCTTGAATGCCTCGATTGAACCTGCCTCCACCACACTTCCAGGCAGTGCATTCCAGACTCGAACCACTCGTGTGAATAAGTTTTTCCTCATGTCGCGTTTGTTTCTTTGCAAATCACTAAGTGTGTGCCCTTTCATTCTTTATCCTATTAAAACCGGGAACAGCTTCTCCCTATCTACTCTGTCCCCTCATGATTTTGAACATCTCTACTAAATCTCCCCTCAGCCACCTTCTCCCCAAGAAGAACAGTCCCTACCTCTCCAATCTACCCTCATAGCTGAAGTTGGTGGTATTGCTCCAAGTCAGAATGGGTGTGTGGCTTGGAGGGGAACTTGGATATGGTGTATTCCCATGTGTCTACTGACTTTGCCCATCTAAGCACTCAGGAATTTGGAAGATGCTGTTGAAGGAACCTTGGCAAGTTGCTGCAGTGGATCTTGTAGATGGTGCACACTGTTGTCACTGTGCAACGTGTTGGAGAAAATGAATTAAGGTGATGGATGTGGAAACTGTGTTTTTGGATGAAGTACCAACTCGCAGCATGTAGATGAGTAATAGATCAATAATGCATTCTTGGGGGACATGAGAGGTTAAGATGCAGGAGCAGGAAGAAAATCCATTGAAGGTAGTTCTCTTGCTGCAACTGGATAGGTAAAAGCTGAACTTGGCAAATGCAGTCCCATCCAGCTGGATGACAGTGAAGAGGCTTTGAAGCAGAGTTTTGTGGTCAACTGTGACAAAGACTGCAGATAGGTCAAGAAGTGAGGGGGGCTGGCTTGCCTTTGTAATAGTCACATGGGATGTCATTTGTGACTTGGGTAAGAGCTGTTTTGCTATGGTGTGGGTAGAAAACTTTATTTGTTCATGGGCTGTGAATGTGGCTGGCAAGGCCAGTGCTTATTGTCCATCTCTAATTGCCTTCTTTAATTGCTGTAGCCTGTATGGTGTAGATACACCTACAATGCTTGGCTTGGCCTAAATAGCCAAGTGGTTATGGTACTGGGTTTGTAACCCCAAGATCAATAGTTCAAATCTCACAATGGCAAACTATGAAACAAAGTAACTTCATCTGAAACAGATGGAAACGGGTTTGTACTCGAAAGAGTTACATACTAACTTTTTGCTTGGCCTAAATAGCCAAGTGGTTATGGTACTGGGTTTGTAACCCCAAGATCAACAGTTCAAATCTCACAATGGCAAACTATGAAACAATGTAACTTCATCTGAAACAGATGGAAACGGGTTTGTGCTCGAAAGAGTTACACCTACAATGCTTGGCTTGGCCTAAATAGCCAAGTGGTTATGGTACTGGGTTTGTAACCCCAAGATCAACAGTTCAAATCTCACAATGGCAAACTATGAAACAATGTAATTACATCTGAAACAGATGGAAACGGGTTTGTACTCGAAAGAGTTACACCTACAATGCTTGGCTTGGCCTAAATAGCCAAGTTGTTATGGTACTGGGTTTGTAACCCCAAGATCGAGTTCAAATCTCACAATGGCAAACTATGAAACAATGTAATTTCATCTGAAACAGATGGAAACGGGTTTGTACTCGAAAGAGTTACACCTACAATGCTTGTTGGCTTAGCCTAAATAGCCAAGTGGTTATGGTACTGGGCTTGTAACCCCAAGATCAAGAGTTCCAATCTCACAATGGCAAACTATGAAACAATGTAACTTCATCTGAATAGGAACAGATGGAAAACGTGTTTGTACTTGAAAGAGTTACACCTACAATGCTGTTAGGATGAGAGCTCCAGGATTTAGGGCATCTTTCAAACCCACAACCTCTACCGCCAGGAAGGGCTAGGGCAGCAGATGCATGGGAACACCACCACTTGTAAGTTTCCCTCCAAGCCACACTTCATCCTGACTTGGAACTATATCACCGTATCTTCATGGTCGCTGAGTCAAAATCCTGGAACTCCCTAAAAGCAATGCAGGTTTATCTACAGCACATGGACTGCAGTGGTTCGAGAAGGTGGCTCACCACCACCTTCTCAAGGCAAATAGGGGTGGGCAATAAATGCTAGCATAGCTAGTGATGGTCAAACCTCGTGAAAGAATAAATTTAAATAACTATATTTCCAATCATACAGTGTGTGCTTTTGCTTCTGAAAGCTGCCTTCTGAGGTGAGGATGAATAAAATGTACTGGGAGCAAGCTTGAATTCCAATATTTGCATCTGTTTATATTAGGTGATGTAAAAGAATATGAATCATTGTAAAATGCACTCATCTACATGATCTACAGACAGACATGCTGTTAAATGAGGTGGGATTGTTTTACTTCACTATCCCTCTATAGTTTAAATTGCAATTCTGCAGTTGATAAATCAGAATGAATTTTACACAGTCAAGGAAATTGCTTTCATGAAGGGGAGGTATCTCAGCCCATTAAACGTTAAGATTGAGTTTTAGTAGGCAATTAAGACTAAGGTCCCTGGTCAGTGACAAACATTAAACACAGCTTGGCAGGTTGAGTGTTTTTCTGACATTGAAATTGGCTTTCTCAATAGATTTTCAGAATAAAAAAGGATGTGGTAGATGCCTTTTCATATAAATTGTTTCACCTGGTGTTTTGAGTATGCTTTAAAATATTGTAATGTGTTACTCATAGAAAACAACAGAATTCAATGCTGCAAAGTTCCCCACCACCCCACAGGCTGTAAGATCAGAAGAATTTTGCTTCCTAGTATCACTTTGGAGTATGCATTACTGCAGCATTTTATTAAATTAGTCACTCCATATTCTTAGTTCTTTTGCTACTGGGGGCTGTTCATTGCAGAAAATTGCCAGATTTCAGCCATTAATATATGGAAATTAGTAGCTGTGGGCCATTTTACTTGCCAATGAGCATGCCTAATGCATTTATTTCTCGCCAGGTTTCCTGAAATTTCAACAACAATCTTCCTTTAATCTTCTGCAATTTTAGCCATCAACAAGCAATGGATGATCTGTTAAAATTACAGCAAATATGTGTATAAGGTATCAATGCACTGAGCTGTTTCACATCTGCTGCCATTATTCTGATCCCACCAGAACAACCAGCTACTGGCCAGTACATAACATTGTTGCCTCTAGTGCAAGTGCCATGTCTCAAACCAGATGGTGAATAACTAGCACCAGTTTACAGCTTTTGGTTTATGGATAACAGTACATGCTTAACTAAATTATTAAACTTCCTAAAAAAATAGATCCTTGCTTGTGTTTCACCTTTAAAATCAACATTTTTGAGAAAACATTTATTGATCCAAAATGATTTGAAGTTGCTTTGAAATTTGAATGGGAAAATTGCTGCTGTTTCATTGGTAGAAATGTTAGTGATGGCATTGATTTACATAATGCATGAAAAATGCTACCTTTTTAAATCCCATTATTGTTAGTTGCTTTCCCTAATGTTGCATTTATGCAATTTGGAGAGATGTAATTTCAGCTTAATGGATGTTCTGCTGGTAGATCTAAAAATTGGATTGAGTGGTAATAGGTTTCAGCAGATTTACGGAAGAAAAAAATGTGCTATATGTATCAAGTCTAAAGTTTGATTCCATAGCTGTTTCTTAAAACAAATGTCTTGTTTTTTGAAAATTGAAATAGTTCAAGGATTTTGCTATTTTCATTTGTGCGAAGCAAATATCTTTATTAAAAGTAATTTGATTTTGTATATGTTTTAAAGAACTGTTTCATCAGTTCAGGTTTAGTACAGGAAGAACTCGCGGAATGAAATCCAAGAGGTGTTTAGCATTTAATTGCAGAATCTCACCCTTTTGCTGTGCCCTGTTTTAAAGACTGTATAAGTCGCGCCATAAATTAGCTCTGGCAGTACTAATTTAGTTTGGTTTTCAGTATACCCACAAACAACTTTGAAAATTTACAGAGTTGAGGTTGAATTGTATTTAAATCTTTTATGCTCACGAATAATTTGAACATTCCAGGTGGCTGTAGTTCAGTTCTTAAACTAGCCTTAAATAGGTACAATAACAATTTCAAATTATGTAGATATTGTATTTAATAAGAAACCCACAGAATTGTAATCAAAATTTAACTAGGTGTGTAACAGAAACAATTCCTGCTTTATTTTTAAAAAATGAACTGTTAATTTTCAACAAGCTTTGTTGCAATTTTCCCTTGACAATATCTCATAACCATCACCTGGCATTACAACACAAACCTTTGTTTCCTCCAGAAAGCCTTTGATCATCAGACTTGTCTCCTGGGCTTTCAGAATCTAAATATGAATTTTAAATCTAATACAGTATAATTGATTCAATAACAAACTGTCTTTTTGCACAGGAATCGTATGCCCATCAGATGACTGGGAGCAAATTGAAATGAGTATCGATCGATTTAACATTGAGATTACTTGACCTTTTATCAACCTAGCGAAATAAAATACATCTTGTGGCCTAAATATAACAATGTCTAACTTGAGTTAGATTTGTTTTTAGTGAGATTTAATTGGGCTCCTTGGATAAAATTAGTATCTTGATTTATTTTGAAATATGTTTTTCAGCAAAATACAATGAAGGTATGTTGAGAATATCTAGTTTGTAAATCAGACACTCTTCTATACCAATGGAGCAGCAGTTCACAGAATTCAAGAGACCAAAAGATCTACAAATAGAATTGTTCCCATATTTAATGATTTATTGCCCATCCTCTTAATGCAGGTGTAGGTTCATGGATGCTAATGAGACTCTCTGTTCTTTGACCAAATGACCATTCCTTGTATGAACCTATGTAGTATTTTCTGGTTATTCAATCATCATTATTTTGCAGCTGAGCTGGTTGGGGCCATACAAGTGAATTATGCACAGCAAATCATGTATACTGTGATCCAAAGTGGGAATCATGACACATGTTTTCCCCTCCACCGTCAAGCTAATTATAAAACGTCTTTCCCTCTTCAGGCATCGATGAGCTCACCATCTGTTGTGTGTGCCTGCATGCCATTGTAATGTAAAGGTGCTCGGCAGAGCAAGGGTTAATGTGGGACTGGAAAATATCACCACCCATGGTATGATGTGTTGAGTCACATGGTAATAGACTGATAGAACACTCTAAAAGGAACCTGCCTGCATGGAGGCAGCACCAGGCATGACAGTAACGAGGATCTGTACATAGTTAAAGGTTAACAATAAATGATTCATTTTTAGACATACAAGTCTCAAGATCATCAATGAGACACCAAACACTCCCATAGTGTGACATGATGATCAGCAATGGTATAAAAGATGGTGTTTAAACAATGAACCCAGAACAGAATCCCAAGACATGAAAAACTCTGAAGCCTTTCGTAAGAGGAAAAATTGAAGAAACAGTTAAAGAAGCTTTGCTACAGACTTGAAAGTTGAGAAATCTGCCAGAACGAGTAGAGGTCCATTGCAAGAGCTCGACTGACAAGAGTGAAGAAATCTGGTCAGATTAGAAGCAAAATGATATTTTTAAAAGAGAAACTAAGACCCTGAGCGACGCAGAGTTAAGGAATCTGGCCAGATAACGGGTGAAAAAAATTACAAAAAAAGACTGTACTTATATTGTCGAAGAGGTGGCAGTCCCAGGGTCTCCACATAAGCTGGCGAAAAGCTACCATGTCACCCAGTACCATATCACATGAGGTGCCTAAGCTGAAGTGAAAAGAGGAAAGTTCCCGCAGAATTTTTTTAAAAAAGAGGAAGAAACTGTTGCAGCATTTTCTTTAAAAAAAAGTTTTTTAAAAAAAGGTCTAGGATTGTGGGGATCCTATCAAACCTGAAAAGGCGTGCGAAAGTCAAAAACTGAGAAAACTGACAGGCTGCAGACAACCTAAGTGGAAAAAAATGGTTATGCGTTAAAGAGCCAACAACATTTAAAGCTGCAACTACTACTACAAAAAAAAACAGCCATGGGCAGAAAATTAGAAGAGCCAGACCCATTTTGGATAAGAAAATGGCTAAACCAGACCAAAGGGTGGCAGTCTTGGAGAAGAGCATTGTTAGTTTTCAAGAGAACTACAAAATTAAATAAGGAATCAGAAGTACAAGTTGACAAGTTCTTATTTGTGTTTTGTTCATTTGCAGGTGAAGCACTGCTCAGCCAATGTATAAATCAATACTCTACAACATTTGGTGAGATATTAAAAGACTTTGACAAATACTTTAAACTCTAAGCTATGAAGAGTGCAGACCCTAGAAGAAGGTTTAGCACACCCCCAATGAAGCACTGTGGGCAACAAAAGACCCCAGAATGAGGAAGACAAAAGACCCCAGAAGGAGAGAGACAATATTCAAGTAAACCACAAGATGGTTGGCGACCATGTCAGTGCACTGAAATGCCTGATCTGAAGAGATTAGTGCAGTAGAAAGAAATGGCTGAGAAGCAATCAGAAGGCTTAAAAATAGTTTTTTGAAAGGGCTGACACAGTACCCAAGTTGCAACAGCAGATGGCTGTGAATGAAGGAAAGCTATCTGAGGTAACTCAAGGGGCAAAATGTGCAAAAAGTAAATTAAGCTGTTCCACAGGAAAATGTCCACATCAGAGCTGAACTGGAAGATTTGAAGTGCAAGATTCAAGCTGAGTACACACCTTTTGAAGACATCAGTTTATTGTGCTTTTTTAGTGAACCAAGCTGTTAGAGATCTGAGCAAACAAATTTCTGAGACAACAAAGGTACCAGGAGGAAATAATGACCCTCAAAGCAGGAGTTGGGAAAACTCAATCAGGTGTACAGTCAGGCAAACAGCAGGCAGAAAAGGCACACACAGAAATTGAGAGCCTGAAAGACTCCTTGAAGAAACAATATGTAGCCATGGAAAAACATGAGCTAAAAAGAATGCTGAATATTACTTCAGAAAAAGCTGCATTGGAACTATCAGTAGCAACAAAATGATGCATTGAAGCCGAGAGTGAGCTCTGAAGAGGTCAACAAGAAAATAAACAGTTCAAAGAACAACTGATTATCTTTCAAGATCAAATGTAAAAGGAATGCATGACCACTCAGCAGCACGAAGAAATGACGCTTAAATAGCAGAATGGGCAAACCGCAGAAGAAACTTGGGAGACTCTGCTGAATTACAGGAAAGCTCAGGCTGAAGCAAGCTTCGCAAAGAGAAGGAAAACCGCTAAAAGACCTTCACACGCTACAAGAGTCCCTCAGGTCTAAATTTGTACATCTGGAAAATTATGAAGGTAAACAAAATGAGTTTAATGTCACTCAGAACAAACTGAAGAACGAGTTGGCAGAGAAGGCTCAGCAGTGTTCATATTCCAGAAAGAAGCTGAAAGCTACAAGGAACAGACTGATGGACTGAAGAAGCAAGTGAATGAAGAAGAGGCATTGAGAGTAAGAGTCATAGACCTTTCCAAGCTGCGAGCAGATAACAAAGCCATGCGTAGTACAATTTTTAAAAATTCATTCACGGAAATTGGGTGTCGCTGGCTAGGCCAGCATTTATTGCCCATCCCTAATTGCCCTTGAGAAGGTGGTGCTGAGCTGCCTTATTGAACTGCTGTCAGTACACCCACAGTGCTGTTAGGGAGGGAGTTCCAGGATTTTGACCCAGCGACAGTGAAGGAACGATGATATATTTTCAAGTCAGGATGGTGAGTGGTTCAGAGGGGAACTTCCTGGTGGTGTTCCCATGTACCTTCTGCCCTTGTCCTTCTAGACGTTTGCCAGTTACAGACCTGGCCAACAATGAAACCAAAATGAAGGACGAGGACAGAGTTCTGTCACAGACAGAGAAAGAAAAGGCAGAAATAAGACTGGAAAATGTCAATCTGACACTGAAGCGCGAGGAACTAGAAGAAAAATCACTGAATGTCTGAGACGTACTGAGAACCATTGAGCTAAATGAAAAGATTCATAAGCTTGCAAAACAATTTGAAAATAAAGCAGCAAACAAATGTTTGGCTGAAATTGTGAAACAAGTAGCAATTAAGGATCTATTTGTGAAATGCCAACATCCAGCAAAGATATGGCAGATAGCACCGAAAAAGAAAATTCAGGTCCACTCGCGAAATGAATGGTGTGCATGTTTCTGCAGAAGGAACGGGAGAAATCCACAGTGTCCGAGGAAAAAGCAGGTGGGTTACGGGTTGTTAATAAAGAGAAATGCAATTCAAGGAGCGCTAAAGGCGAATCAAATGGAGATAACCAAGAACCAGAAACAGAAACAGAGTACTAGTCCCATTCCTCCAAACGTGACCAACTGAGATGTGGGAAAACTGTCAAGCCTCAAGACCGTCTGAAATGATAAAGTTGGGGTGGGGAGAAGGGATAGCAAGTCAAGATTATATTGTAAACAGGTATACTCTGTTGGAAGGGAGGAACATTTTCTTTTGAGAAGAAAGGGTGATGCTGTGTGCCTTCATGCCATTGTAATGTAAAGGTGCTCGGCAGAGCAAGGGTTAATGTGGGACTGGGGAATCGCACCACCCACGGTACGATTTATCAAGTCATGTGGTAATAGGCTTTTGGAAGACTCTAGAAGGGACCTACCTGCATGGAGGCAGCACTGTGCATGACAGTAACTGGGATTTGTACATAGTTAAAGATGAAGAATAAATGGTTCGTGTTTAAACAAGATCTCATCAATGAGATACCAAATGAACTCCTATAGCACAACACTATCTATCCACCTACAGCGCCTGCCCTCCATTCTTCACACTGTGGGATGGTTCTTCTACGATTCCATTTCTCACTATTTGAAGGGAGGCAGATCATCTCGAGCAAAGGCGTTTCTTCCTATGCTTGCACCATTACCTCTGATTCCCCAAAAAATCCATTGGACACATTTAATTTTTAATAGGTCCCTCAAAATATATTCTTTATACCTAATGGTATTGCTGTGTTTGGGGGGAAAAAAACTTTGGTGACTACTTCACTAAAAATAGTATCTATCTATAATAGATCATTAGCACTAGTAATGGCAAGTTAGAAGTCTAAAGATAAGTTATATCAGCTATCCCAGGATATCAGAGTTTCAAGGCTTTGACAAGATTATCGTGATCATCAGTAGCATCTTTCAATACTAAAAATGGCTATCTATTTGCTTTGTTTAGTCATAAAATTATGTAATGATACTCCACAGAACTAAAGCTTTTGGGCCAGCAGGCCTATACCAAATGGTCATGATTTGATTGCACTAATCACATGACAGTTGGTGGTTACCACTGGCTAATCTTCATTCTGCTGCTCAGTAACCAAACAAGCCCTGATTTCTTCTTTTGCAAGATGCCTTGATCAATATGTCCATGAATGCCTTTGCTATTTGATCTCCTTGGGCATCCCTGGATAAGTGTTTCTAGCCGTACATTAAAACAGCTTCTAATACTTCACTGTTGGTTCATTCTCAAAATCGTGAACATCATAGGAAATGCACTACTTTGGAGCTGATTTGAATAAACCAGATGAGCTGAATATTTGAATGATGCTTCGATCTTCTAATAAGCATAATGTGATTGTTCCATTGATTGTAGTCATGAGTTTGATTACATTCCAATTTGATTTGTAGCTGTTGAATTTGTTATGAAGGATGCAAGTATGCATTACATTGCCAGTATGCCACAGTTCAGAACTCTTTGACCATTCTTCCACAAGCAGGACTAGGGCATAATTTTATTTTTTGTAGTTTGGTGAGAAGCTTGTCTGAAAGGTAGTAGCTTTTATCCAAAAACTCCATGGTGAGTTGGCCATCCATAGGCAGACAACGGTGATCACATGTAAAGTGGGAATTTGTTTTGTGCAGATTCATAATTGTTGAGATTGACAGTTACTTAATTTTGAGGACATCCAGGAACTTGTGGTTGGCAGGTTTTTTGATCAATGCTAAATCTGGAACAAATTTTTTTTTAAATCAACATGCTCAGTAAATACAAGGTAGAAAAGGTTGCAGGGAACTTGGGCAGTAGTTTACTGAAAGTGAGGAGGACAGTGAGTAGGGGAGCCTCTGCACTGAACAGAAGGTTTATGTTCTTACATAGAAGTGTCCACTCAGGCTGTGTTTTTGTAATGCCCGTGTATAGTGGTAGATGGATCAACATATATGCTAATTGCACAAAATGACACATCATTGATATTTCGTATGCTTTGCCTATGTGGAAAAAGCAGCCTACAGACCGAGCTGAGTGATGGCTCACCTAGTGACTAAAGAAGTACCTTTGCTGTCATACAGATTTGACTCAGTTCACCAGGAAGTTTCATTGATCCATTTGAATTGCTCTACCAGGCTAACAGATATAGGACATAGAGGTTTGAGTCATTATCTATGTTAATATGGCAACTGTTTGTCAATTGCAATGCAGCAAATTTATTCAAAAAATTACATCATTACTAATGAGGCAAAAGTATTCCATGCGCTGATAGATCAGGCCTAATGCATGAATTTGTAATGCTTATTTATCTGCCACTGTATAAAGCTTGTTTAACATGGAAGTCACGTCCTTCCCTCCTTAAAACCACTTATTGTCAATGGGTACTATACCTCCTGATGCAGTTGAAAAATCAAAGCTCAAGAAATTGAGTTAGTAATGGGGGCCTTAAATAGAACAAATTTCTTGGAAACGTTTCTAATTTATGTTGACTAAAATCATGGATAACATTTTACTGTTTCTTTTCAGAATTATTTCATATGTTATAACTGGATTTGAGGGCAAATTTGTCATTTGATTGGCTATGTTGTAATCTTTAAATGTTACCTTTGGGGAAAAGAAATTAAGCATTGTGATTTGCCGACTTTGTGGCGGTTATTCATATGTAGCATCTGTCCTTTGAATGCAGTGCTTTTGATTTGAATCAAGGAACATGAAGTTTTCACGGTGATTATTTGAACCACTCATAATTTTTCACTCTTGCCTTATGCTTCATTGCTGTATGTTTTCATTTGAGACGTGATGCTGAAGTTGTGCGTGATATGTGAAACAGTTAATTACATAGAACATACTGTTGAGTTCTTGCTCTGCTTGAAGAATATCCATTGTGAGGATGAAATAGTTTAATGTTTGCCAGCAGCAAAAACTTCTAAGTTGAGTGTATTGCAGCTTAGATGTTAAGTAAACTTCCCTGTATCCTACCTGTACGACAGCTCTCTCAGTAAGACAGCAAATTTGGTTTTGACTCGTTCATTACTTTTTGTGGACCTATTGCCACTGACTCTCAGAGCCATTGAACAGACACATATTTTCATTCCCTGCAGCCTGGTCTCATTTTACACTTAGTAGGCAAAACGAAATCTTGCCTTTGTTCCTGTATTATCCAGAATTTTTAAGGAAGGTTTGATAGAGTTTCAAGAGTGATGAGAAGTGCTAAATGTGTTTAATTAAAAAAAAAAAGCTGGTTTATGGTCAATAAGATGATGTCCATGGTTGCGTTTTGGATCTTGCCCCAGATGCAATAGGACAGCATGGTGGTTGAGCTGGAATGGATCTTATTTGTCTCTATTACCTTTGTCTGTGATGACTTCATAGGACCTTGGTTCTGAACAAGTCCTTGTCACCTTGACATCATGTACCTTCTGTGGGATTCTTGATGTGAATTTGTTGTCCCAAATGTAAATTTGGCAATTCTTTACCCTCATCTTTATTGTGCACATTGGTCATCATCTCTTGCTATTTTAAAAGTTGCCCTCTAGTTTTTTAGAGAATGGAATGGGTAAGAGTAGGTGAATTGGTATGCACTGGTCTGTCAAACGTGAGCTCTGCCGGTGATGGGACAGCTGCACTCAAAGGTGTCGCTCTTAGATGTAACAGTGCAATGTGTCGATCTTGCTTGGCTTGTCTACGTTTGAGAATTGGGGATTTCACTGTGTGAATCATTTGCTCAGCTGGGTTGTTAGATATAGGGTAATGAGAAGAAGTAGCGTGATTGATATTCCACCTCTCACATCAACACCCAAAACCACGACCTTTACCACCTAGAGGGGAAGAATAGCATGTGCATGGGAACATCACCATCTCGAAGTTCTCCTCCAAACTATCCTAACTTGGGAATATATTGCCATTCCTTCATTGTCATTGGGTCAAGATCATAGAACTTCCTGCCTAACAGCGCTATGGGATACCTTCATTACACGGGCAACAAAGGTTCACCACCTCAGGCGATTAGGGTTGGACAATAAATGCTGGCCTTGCCAGCAATGTCAACATTCCTTGAATGAATGTAAAAATTAGGTTTTGGAAGTGTAAAAATCCCAAATATTTTTGTAGTTATCACAGCTTGAAATTAATATAAAGTCTGCATCTTTAATGAATTGACATATTGTGATAAATATTAAGTTTAATGTTGGAATTACTGTTTGGAGTTTGAAATGAGTAGCACCAAGCCATAGTGAGTGCTGGCATTGCTGGGTTTCTTGATGCTGTTATAAATGCAGTATTTTTAAACTGCCTGCTGTTAAGCTCTTGCCAAAATCTTTGGGCAATTTCTTGCTTTGTGAATTATTGAAAATTGCCACAGATTCTGTGCATGCTGTTCTCTCACCTAGAGTGGCTCAACAAAGGGCATGTAAGGAACCACTACATTTTTCTGAGAGTATTTAGAAGTACATATGTTTTGTTATGATTGTTTGGGGGAAATTGAAAGTTATTTCATTTTCTTCTCGTACCACTTTTCCTTCTCTCTTGAAAGCTTTGAAGTAATTTTTTGCGTGTCTGCCTAGACATATTAGCAGATCATTTGGCTTTGACCATTGCTGCTGAGCCAGATCCTCTATGGCTGAGAAATGCTTCCCTCCAGCAAAGATGACTAGTTACTGATAGAAATTTATCTGCCTAATTTTTCACACCTTTACCCAGGAGCCAGCCTTCAATCAGTGTAACATTTTGGTCTTGAGCATGTAACATAGACTGAAAACTTTGTCCAGTATGGAGAGAGTGCTGTATTGTTGGGGGTGCCATCTTCTGCATGTGATGTGAAAGCGAGGCTGCACCAGCCCTTGTAAAAGATCCTATGGCACCACTGGAAGAAGAGCATGGGACTTTTCCCAGTGTCTTAAACCAATATTTATCCCTCCATCAACACCACTAAAATAGATTATGTGGTAGTGTATCTGATTGCCATTTGTGGGAACTTGCTGTATGCAAATTGGCTGTTGCATTTCTCTGCATAACAATAGTGACTGAATTCAAGTAGCTATAAAGTGCTTGGGAATATAGTGGTATTTGAAAAACACTAAAGGTAAGATCATACTTGCAAGAGCGTTTGGGTTAATTGTATGCTTCCTTTACTGTGGACCAATTCAGTCTGTCTGGAGGATTATGCTTGGCATCTTCCTGGTCCATATAGCTCTGTATTCACCATCTCAACAAGCTGAACCATTCAGGATGCCAGTACCAAATTATCTTAATGTATTCAGTACAAATTTAAAATTGTTTCTGTACAAAGTTGCTACAATATTTTTACCCTTAACATTATTTCAGGAAAATAAAGATTTCAGTTTTAATGGCCCTTGTGCTTGATTTTGTTCATTCTGGAGTGATGGGATACCATTGAGTTTATTCCTTTGGCATCCTTCCCAGGCTTGGCGAAACCCTATGCAGTAAATATTGGCCAAAACTGGACTCACCAGGGATGACCTTTTGGTTCAGTAGCTAATTAGATGATTGTAAAGGCCCACCTGATGAATAATAGCCATTGGATGAGATACCAGAGAATACAAGGTTTAGCATGACAACAGGTCTACAACTCCAGGAGAGGAGAAATTAGCCTCCTCTATTTAATAGCATCATCCAGCAACCAGCAGGGGCATATTTAGCTCATGCTAGGCGAACTGTGGCTACAATAAACTTCTCCCAAGCAGCAGGGACACACTACATGCTCCAGTGTACGGTGGTTCCACTAGTTGGAGGTCTGCTTGTCTTTGCAGGCCAATCATGTCAGACATTGGGTCATGGAAATATGAAGTTGTGTTGTCATAATCAGACTTCAGGTAACTTTTGTAAGCATTCTGTCAAGCCTTAAAAGGAGAAAGAAAATGCTAAAAAGTGGTGCCACATTTTATTCCTGTAATGGAGAATTTCAGTCATGTTGGGAGAAAAATTGAGACTTGAGCAGAATAAGAGAGGCATGAAACCAACTCTACATTTTCATAACAAAAACAGAATTACCTGGAAAAACTCAGCAGGTCTGGCAGCATCGGCGGAGAAGAAAAGAGTTGACGTTTCGAGTCCTCATGACCCTTCAACAGAACTTGCGTTCGAGTCCAAGAAAGAGTTGAAATATAAGCTGGTTTAAGGTGTGTGTGTGGGGGGCGGAGAGATAGAGAGACAAAGAGGTGGAGCGGGGGGGGCGGGGGTGTGGTTGTAGGGACAAACAAGCAGTGATAGAAGCAGCTCATCAAAAGATGTCAACGACAATAGTACAATAGAACACATAGGTGTTAAAATTAAAGTTGGTGATATTATCTAAACGAATGTGCTAATTAAGAATGGATGGTAGGGCACTCAAGGTATAGCTCTAGTGGGGTTTTTTTTTATATAATGGAAATAGGTGGGAAAAGGAAAATCTTTATAATTTATTGGGAAAAAAAAAGGGAAGGGGGAAACAGAAAGGGGGTGGGGATGGGGGAGGGAGCTTACGACCTAAAGTTGTTGAATTCAATATTCAGTCCGGAAGGCTGTAAAGTCCCTAGTCGGAAGATGAGGTGTTGTTCCTCCAGTTTGCGTTGGGCTTCACTGGAACAATGCAGCAAGCCAAGGACAGACATGTGGGCAAGAGAGCAGGGTGGAGTGTTGAAATGGCAAGCGACAGGGAGGTTTGGGATATTCTTGCGGACAGACCGCAGGTGTTCTGCAAAGCGGTCGCCCAGTTTACGTTTGGTCTCTCCAATGTAGAGGAGACCACATTGGGAGCAACGAATGCAGTAGACTAAGTTGGGGGAAATGCAAGTGAAATGCTGCTTCACTTGAAAGGAGTGTTTGGGTCCTTGGACGGTGAGGAGAGAGGAAGTGAAGGGGCAGGTGTTGCATCTTTTGCGTGGGCATGGGGTGGTGCCATAGGAGGGGGTTGAGGAGTAGGGGGTGATGGAGGAGTGGACCAGGGTGTCCCGGAGGGAGCGATCCCTACGGAATGCCGATAAGGGGGGTGAAGGGAAGATGTGTTTGGTGGTGGCATCATGCTGGAGTTGGCGGAAATGGCGGAGGATGATCCTTTGAATGCGGAGGCTGGTGGGGTGATAAGTGAGGACAAGGGGGACCCTATCATGTTTCTGGGAGGGAGGAGAAGGCGTGAGGGCGGATGCGCGGGAGATGGGCCGGACACGGTTGAGGGCCCTGTCAACGACCGTGGGTGGAAAACCTCGGTTAAGGAAGAAGGAGGACATGTCAGAGGAACTGTTTTTGAATGTAGCATCATCGGAACAGATGCGACGGAGGCGAAGGAACTGAGAGAATGGGATGGAGTCCTTACAGGAAGCGGGGTGTGAGGAGCTGTAGTCGAGATAGCTGTGGGAGTCGGTGGGTTTGTAATGGATATTGGTGGACAGTCTATCACCAGAGATTGAGACAGAGAGGTCAAGGAAGGGAAGGGTAGTGTCAGAGATGGACCACGTGAAAATGATGGAGGGGTGGAGATTGGAAGCAAAATTAATAAATTTTTCCAAGTCCTGACGAGAGCATGAAGCGGCACCGAAGACGTTTTCATGCTGCTCAAAGAGCCAAAGGAGATGATTACACTTTAGGTGCTCTTATCCCAACTTGCATTCCATGACTAACTGGAGTTTCCAGGTTTGAGGATCTGGTTGCTTAGAGACAATGAAATGAGAATTGCCTGTTATATCTGTAGGTGCTAAAATATATCATACCTCAGAATCAGGCATTATTAATTAGAAAATAGATTGATCTTGAGATTGTAAATTTTAAGAGTGCATGAAGCATTGGCCTAAACTGTGAAATTGACTGCCCTCATGAGTGTACTTATGAGTTTCAATTCATTATCTCTCAGAATTGTGTGTCTTATATTGCCCTAGACTTCTAGACATTAATTAGTTGCTCCAAATAGTGCTTTTAACTCTTTTTTAAATTGCCTGTTTCATGCTTGAAATGTTTAGCTTCAGCCCACAGACATTGTTTTGCCAAGCATCTACTTCACTTGGAACACCAATTCTAGCCATAGGGTGTCAGTATAACATTTATTCCATTGGAATGCTAAAAGTTTGGCAGCTGCTTAGTTGTGAGCTAATATACTGCTCTTTCTATGCAGTACGGAATTTGGTGAGATTGAGCACTAACAATTCATAAAAATATTATAGTGGCAAAAATTACATTACAATACATACCATTATAGAGTTTTGATTATTATGAATATTAATGGATAAATCTCGAGAAAGGAAATCAAAGGAAAAATATTTACTTGGTTTTATACTTCCATCACTAGGGCACCCAAAGAGACTCCGCAATTCTCTTCCTCCCTCCTCTATTTAATAGCATCATCCAGCAACCAGCAGGGGCATATTTAGCTCAAGCTAGGCGAACTGTGGCTACAATAAACTTCTCCCAAGCAGCAGGGACACACTACATGCTCCAGTGTACGGTGATTCCACTAGTTGGAGGTCTGCTTTTCTTTGCAGGCCAATCATGTCAGACATTGGGTCATGGAAATATGAATTTGTGTTGTCATAATCAGACTTCAGGTAACTTTTGTAAGCATTGTGTCAAGCCTTAAAAGATTCCTCATCTGCTGACTGAAGGATATATGCTATCATAATGGAATAAACTGACATGGCAAATTATGCATCATGCCAAACACCTTGCTCATAAACTACTTCACATGTATGAGCCTTTAGCAGAGTGCATATATCTGCCATGAGATAGACATTGCAGGGTATAAAGTGACTGGTCACGAAGGCTGGAACCTCTGTCACCCCAATGCTTCCATTTTCACACAAGTCTACAACTTGGTCCAGGAAATTTGTCAGTGGACCAGAACACATGCTGCTGGAACACACCTAGAATTTCTGAACTGTGAAGTAAAATTATTTGGATATGTCTTGTTTTGGCATGCAAAAGGTCTTTGCTGCAAGTGTGTCAGGAAAAAACAACCAAAAGACAACCAACCACCTTCTCTCCATGTGTGGTCCCAGAGGACTATGTCCAGGCTAATCTTCACATTTATGAGAACTTGCAAAAGTTAATGATTGAGACTGATATCCTTTGAATCCCCCACTCAACTTGCAAATCCCCTCTTCAGCTGTCCAACGCTGCACTTGGGGCAGAGCACCAGGGACAGCAAATTCCACTGTTTGGCCTATTGTGCAATATGGTAAGTAAAATGCAATGGATCATCAAGTTAGTCTACCACAATCACAATATGATTTACAAAAAGAGGTGCTGCAATATTTTCAGAAATGCTTGAAACAGAAGTCTGAAGTTCATCCTTTTATGATCGCCATCAAGCACATTATTACTGAAGACACCAAATTGGCTCAGTGACTCTGCTGAACCTTTTGAGGGTGTTGGATCAGTGAGTCTCTCCTCCATCTTTGTACAAAACCCTGAAGCTGAGTTCACAAGTTGGACAAAATTGAAAGTTTGAACACAGCTTGACCATGTCATTCTTTTTCAAAGTTGTATCATTATTTAAAAAGGGTGCGAAGGATCGATCAAATAATTATAGGCCAGTCAGTCTGACTTTTGTGGTGGGAAAATTATTAGAATCAATTCTGAGAGATAGGATAAACTGTCACTTAGAAAGGAACGGATTAATCAGGGATAGTTAGCATGATTCTGACAGGGGAAGCTTGTCTCTTACTAATTTAATCAAATTTTTTGAGCAAATAGCAAGAAGGATTGATAAGGGAGGTGCAGTGGATGTTGCCTACATGAATTTTAGAAATGCATTTGACAAGGCTCCACATGGCAGACAGGTCAAAAAAGTAAAAGCCCATGGAATGTGTTGAGAGCGATTCAAAATTGGCTCAGCAACAGGAAACAAAGGGCAACGGTTGATGGATGTTGCAAATGAAAAGCGGTTTCCAGTGGCATTCCACAGGGCTCGGTGTTGGGTCCCTTGCTGTTTGTTGTATATATTAATCATTTGGATCTAAATGTGGGTGGCATGATAGGGAAATTTGCAGATGACACAAAAATTGGCCTTGTAGTTGATAGTGAAAAAGATAGCTGTTGTCTCCAGAATGATATCAATGGTTTGGTTGATTTGGCAGAAAAGTGGCACATGGAATTCAACCCAGAGAATTGTGAGGTAATGCATTTGGGGAGGGCAAACAAAGCTAGGAAATACTCAGTGAATGGGAGGATATTGGGAGGGGTAGAGGAAATGAGAGACCTTGGTGTGCATGCCCACAAGGATCTTGAAGGCGGTAGGACAGGTGGATAAAGAAAGCATATGGAATGTTTTCCTTTGTTGGACAAGGTATAGAATCCAAAAGCAGGAATATAATGATGGAAAGGTAAAGGTCAGGCCATAGCTGGAATTTTGTATACAGTTCTGGTCGCCATATTACAGGAAGGACATAATTGCTCTGGAGAAAGTACAGAGGAGATTTACAAGAATGTTGCCAAGGCTTGAAAATTGCAGCTATGAGGAAAGATTGGACAGGCTGGGGTTGTTTTCCTTAGAACTGAGGAGGCTGAGGGTTGACCTAATTGAGGTGTACAAGATTGAGGGAACTAGATAGAGTAGACAGAGATTCCCTGTTTCCCCTAGCAGAGAGGTCAATTACTAGCGGGCACAGATTTAAGGTAATTGGTAGAAATAATAGAAAGGACATGAGAAAAAACCCCTCCTCCCAGAGGGTGGTGGGTGTTTAGAATTCACTGCCTGGTTTGGTGGTGGAAGTCAAAACCCTCAACTCATTTAAAGAGCACCTGGATCTGCATCTAAAGTGTTGTAACCTGCAAAGCTACGGTCCAGGTGCTGGAAGGTGGGTTTAAAACGGGCAGCTTGTTTTCTTTTTAAGCTGGTGCAGACATGATGGGCTGAATGGTCTCTTTCTGTGCGGCAACTCTTCTGTGTTCTATGTTGTTCATTTCTAACAGAATACCTTTGCATAGGGCCTATACTGTGTACTAGAATGTAACCAAAGCATGGTCCTCTTCATATGACTTCTCTTTCCAACTTTGCATGGTCACCTCTGGAGTTCCCCAAGAATCTAGCCGCCTCTTCCAAACTGCACTTTGTCCTTCAGCAAAATCATCAACATATTCAAGATCAGGCTCTACATATATGCTAATGACACCCACCTACTCCTGTTCACTACATTCCTTCCCTTTTCTTCCAATTCCTATCTGTCTTCGTACCATTAGACTGTTCTTACAATATTGGGTCTTGCTGAGTCTTAACTTGCTCCAACTCAATGTTGGGAAGACAAAAACCACTGGCCTAGAGATTGGATGATTACAGTGCCTATTTAGCAACAGCAATGCACATGGTGGCCAGATGTCTGGTTTCTAACCTGCCTGGCCGCTACCCTGTACTAATGGCTTCACGTTTGGTATTTGGACCAAGTATAATTACATAATAACATACGAAAGAGGAACAGGAGTAGATCATTTGGTCTCTTGAGCCTGCTGCGCCATTCAATAAGATCATGGCTGATCATCTTGCGCTTTGATTTCCACACTCTCATAACTTTTGATTCCCTTGCCTAACAAGAATCTACCTACCTCTGCCTTAAAAATATTCAATGACCCCGCCTCCACCATCTTCTGAGGCAGAGAGTTCCAAAGTTGCACAGCCCGCTGAGAGAAAAAATTCTCATCTCTGTCCTAAAAAGGCAACCCCTAATTTTAAAGCAGTGCCCCCTAGTTCTGGACTCACCCACAAGAGGAAATATCCTTTTGATGCCTACTTTGTCCAGGCCGCTCAGGATCTTGTATACTTCAATTAAATAACCCCTCTTCTGAACTCCACTGAAAACGAGCCCAGTTTTTCCAACTTTCCACATAAGACAAACCACTCATTCCAGGTATCAATCTAGTTAAACCTCCTCCAATGCATTTGCATCCTTCCTTAAATAAGGAGACCAAAACTGCACACAGTATTCGATTTGCAGTCTTACCAATGCCCTGTATAGCTGAAGCATAACATACTTACTTTTATGTTCAATCCCTCTCAGAATAAAGGATAACATTCCATTAGCCACCTTAATTACTTGCTGTACCTGCATACTAACTCTTTGTGACTCATATACTAGAACACCTAGATCCCTCTGCACCTCAGAATTATGCAGCCATTCTCCATTTAAGTAATACTCTGCATTTTTGTTCTTCCTGCCAAACTGAACAACTTCACATTTTCCTACATTAAACTCCATTTGCCAGATCTTTGCCCACTCACTCAACCGATCTATATCCATCTGCAACCACCTCATGTCCTCTTCACAACATACTTTCTACCTATCTTTGTGTCATCTGCAAATTTAGCTACCATGTCTTCACTCTCCTCATCTAAGTCAGTGATGTAAATCATAAAAAGTTGAGGCATCAGCACAGACCCCTGTGGGACTCTACTCGTCACATCCTGCCTATCTGAAAAAGACTCATTTATGCATACTCTCTGCTTTCTGCTAGCCAGCCAATTTTCTATTCATGCCAATATGTTGCCCCCTACACCATGCGCTTTTATTTTCCATAATAACCTTTGGTGTGGCACCTTATCAAATGCCTTTTGGAAATTCAAGTACAATACATCTACAGGCTCCCCTTTATCCACTGTGCATATTATCGTTCAAAAGCAAAGTACCAACAGAGGCCTACCGTCATTCCTTTCCCCATCTGCAGTGGCCTCCATGCAGCAGGGATGCAAAAGGCAGGTTTGTTTTCATACTTTCTTCCCTGTACATGGTGATATAATCAGCTATGTGCTAACATCACCCTAATGTACATCGCGAAGTTGTCAAGTTTTTTTTCTTTTGGCTTTGGCCACTCTAAGGAGGTCATGAGGCCTCCTAAGTCCTCAAAACAGTGAGCAGATGGCACTCGCTATATTGGGAAAGGCCAAATAAGAAGCATGTGTTTAGGTCTCTTTGCATTTGCAAAGGGCTTTTAACACCTGCTTGAGGTTCCTGTTGCAAGATTTGCTCTGAGGCTGCCAATACAGGTAATTGCTAGCTGCACTTGGAAATCAATCCTTAAGAATGCTTGCAACAAAAAACAGTTCAGTTACTTATGAATGTAGAGCCTGACCCCACATTAAACCAGCCCCTAAGTCTAAGGGCTTTTGGCCTCTAGACCTAGATCCTCCCAACTTACCTCCATCTCTCTGGCAATGACTCAGATCTCACTTCAAGGCTCTGATTCCATGGGCAACTTTTGGCTGGTGCTACCCACCGCCACACTCCGTTCCCAACAGACAACCGAATTTCTGCCACTGCATCTCAGCCCTTGACCTCCTGCAGCTCTATTCTTAAGCGAAAGAGGTCTGAGGCCCAGTAACTGGGTCTCTTCGAACACTACCATTTGTGTACAGGGCAAGTATCCAAAAACAGGTGCTGCTGAATTTCTAGGCCATTGTCCTTAAAAGGTCTTCCTTTGCAACTTGCTCCTTGGCCACATACTCATGTGGCTTGTTCAACACTTGGTTAACCTTTGGGCCCCATATTTACTCCATTAAAAAACTACTTATTTTGACTTGCTTAACATTGTGTGTTTCAGCCTTCCACCATTAAACCCTGATACCCCCAACTACCCCCATGGTAACTCATGGCACTTCCATGCCCATTCACCCAGTTTACACTATGTACAAAACCAATGAGTCGAGTAGCAACAATGGCATGTGTGGAATGCTCAGAAAAAAGCACATTCATAAATCTTCTTTTGAAGAAAAATTGCTGTTCCTACAATCCTACGTTAGACAGACCATTAAAGTATCAATAACAAAGGCTTCAAAGCACTTCACATCTCATAATCTTGTGTAAGTAAGCATTGCGGCATTGGCAAAAGAGATCATAGATATAAGTATTATAGCCACTTTAAGATGTCAATCAAGCAGAGTCAACAGTTCTTTTCAACTGGCAAAACAGAACCTCACTGAGATCATTCTTTTATGAGTCTGAGCTCTAAGAAGCATTTAGATAAGCACTTGAAATGCCATAGCATACAGGGCTACGGGCCAAGTGCTGGAAAATGGGATTAGAATAGATAAGTGCTTGATGGCTGGCATGGACATAATGGGCCGAAGGGCCTCTTTCTGTATTATGTAACTCTATGGCTCTATGACATTCATTTGTTAACCTTATAGTCGACTCCTGTGGCATTCATCTTGCCTCCCATCCTTCATACTCCTTAAACTCCTGCTTTTCCAAAGCTCTACTGTCCATATCCTTTTCTGTACTAAGACCCATTTGTCCATCTTCCAAGTCCTTGCTGATCTGCATTGGCTCCTTGTTTCCCAGTGCATTAAGATTAAAATCATTGCCTAAATCTTGAAACCTACCTGATATCTGGATTCTCTTCCAACCTTGTACCTCTCCATTTCTCTCACCTTGGCCTCTTATGCTTTCTCATCTCCAGTTGGTGAGGAATCTTAAGCTCCGTCAGTCCTCCTCTGTGGTTCTCTCTATAAACAACCATCTAAAATATTTTTTAAACTCCTCAAAGCCTTGTTGTTCAAAATATTAGTCACCCAGCCTAGCCTTCCCTTTTGTAAAACTTCTATGATGCTCCATAGCATAAGTTTTATTTTAAACATGTTATTGAAGTGCATGGTAGTGGTTTTATACGTAATTTCTAACTTCTTCACAAGGTATGCAATTGACACTAAGTTGAAAGCTCACAAAAACTTATTAAATCAGTGGAATTATAGTTCCCCTGATCCTATCAATGCTGTACTGTCTCAAATGAAGCCATAACTCTCTACTAATTGCTCGTAAAAGTCACATCTGTACTTTCTATTTAATTAATTTAGGATACGGAAAAATCGTAATAGGCATTTATTAAAAATACAAAGAAAGGTGGTGCTCTACTTTTAAAACATTTAGTTGACACAGCCAAATGTAAAATCCAATAGGCTTTGTTGCTTCAAACATCAATTTAAAAAGCAATTCTGTTTAAATTTATTATTTCACTGAATTTTATGCCATTTCACCGCACCTGAGATCTTTGAATTTTGTTGCAATTCATTCTTTTAGTGGTTTAAATGGTGGTTGCAAGCTATTTAACCAGAAGATTAGATGGCTATGACACACTATTTCCCATAACCTGAGGGGCATGGACAACAGTTTGTGTGTGTGGTCAAAGGCATATGGAATCTTGGAGATCTCCAAAAACCTTTTTAGCTGTAGCCTTGTGTTTTAAGTTAGTAATGGTGCCACAGTACTTATGCTTAGATCAGAAGACGTATATGGAATATGTTGCCTGCTATAGACGAATCCAATCACCCCTTAACTTTGACAATACATTGATTTTATATTCCACAAAACAATCTTGGGTGATCTGCTTCCAATTAGCTTGGAGCCTGATTTACACTGGTTCTCGCAAATACAATCTCATGCTGGTATTCAAATAAGTTTTAATGTATGTTTTCTTGATGCATCATATATCTTGTAATTGACCAAAGTACAGCAAAATAATCAACATTAATATAAGATTAATTTCCCAATGCTCCAAATTATGAAACAAAAACAAAAATTGCTGGAAAAACTCAGCAGATCTGACAGCATGGAGAGGAAGACAGAGTTAACGTTTCGAGTCCGTATGACTCTTCATCAGAACAAATTATGAGTTGGTCTTGAGAGTAAATTCACAAAACCTTCTTGTACGTACAATTAGAAATCTAAACCTCATCCACAAATATGCTTCTGTGAAAAATGCGATGGTTAGGTGGTTGTTTGGGATATGATGTTCAGGTGCATAATCCTTAATAGCGAAACTCCTTGGATCCATATTCCTCACTATGTCCAGTACATTCAGCTGAGTGAATCAAATTTAGCTGGACATTGATATCATTGATGTGGGTTTTAGGAGGCAGAGTCGACTTAGTTGAAGACACTTGTAAATACTTAAGCTGTGTCACTTCTATTCACATGTTTGGCTGTGCCCTAGTTGAGGATAGGAATGTTCATGGAGCCTCCTGTTCCCATTATTCAGTGGAGCTGTTCACTGATGACTGCACATTGTGCCATTCACAACTCCTCAGATTCTGAAATAGTCCGTGCCCACATGCAAGAAGACCAGGACAAGATTCAAGTTTGGGCTGATGTGGGGCGTGAATTACTTGCCACTGAAGTGCCAGGCAATGACCATCTCCAACAAAAGAGAATCTAACCAGCTTTCCTTGCTATTGAATGACATTACTATTGCTGAATCTCCTGCCATCAACATACTAGGGGTTACCGTTGGCCAGAAACTAAACTAGACCAGCCATGTAAATACTGTTGGCTACAAGAACAGGTCAGAGGCTTGGAATTCTGTGGTTAATAACTCAACTCCTGACTCCCCGTCATGCCCAGTGAATGTATGTTTTATTCGTACTGTATCTTTAAACGTGGACTGCATTCAGTATGTAATTTTCTGGAACTGCCTTTTATTTGAAATGACATTAACAAAGCAGCTAACATGGCTGCCAAGGGCCCGGTGACTTTTGCAATTTCTGCATTAAGCCCTCAGAAAGTTCTTGATTAAATAACTGGGTGGGGCCTTCCCCTTGAATGGACAAACCCAGACAGAACCCATCTGTTGTTTGAGGTCTACCCAAAACTCAAAGTCAATAAACTTCATGTCTTCAATTTTGAAATTTAACAAAAAAGGCTGCAGGAACGGATTAACTACAAGTAGGTGTGAATGGCCAAGATCTGTCTCCCATTGTGGAGCCATGGCTTCGGATTTCCAAACCATTGAGTGGGTGGACTACAGCCGTTGACCATGTGACTAAAACTCTACAGATAATGAGTTTTATTGTCTCAAGAACGAGGGAGAAAATTGGCAAAGAACACCCACTGTAGAATACCAGTTGAGAAACAGGCAGCAACACTTTTGTCTTTTTAAACCGGGAGACTGCTACACCTTAAAAGTCTTCCAGCCTGATTACTATTCCAAGTCCACCTATAAAGGAACTTGACCTCCTGGTAAGAAATCTACAAGTGAGTAACTTTGCAACCTGCTGGGCATCCATCTCTCTGAGGGAATCCTACAATAATCACTGATATACAACGCCAGCTATTGAAACTACCTAAACTATCCTTTTGGAATGAAAATACCACCTTCAACACCGACAGTACTTTCCAGGCGTGCAACGACTGTTTTTCCAATGATGAGCCAACCACGGAACTACAAACTATTCTTTTGGTTAAAACATGTAAAAATTGTACTGTCTACTTGAACTATATCGTGAGAGAGAGTGTGTGTGTGTGTGTGTGTATGAGAGAAAGACATGGTGTTTAGACTTTGGGGTGAATGTGTGAAAAAATAAATCCTCTTAAACCCACATGCATATTGCTGATTGTTTGTTTAAAAATTGACCATACATGCAGGTTGAGAAACATACACACCTTCCTTTCCAAAAACACACTGATTATGGACAGTATTGGAAAGACTACAAGGATGTCAGTTCTTTCCCATCCTTTTCTGTAACACTCCCCAAAGCCTATCCACCATCTGAAGACACAAGCCATGAGTGAGAGAGAATACTCTCCCCTTGCCTGGATGAATGTAGCTCCAATAATACTTAGGCTCAACGCCATCCAAAACAAAGCAACCCTCTTGTTTGGTATCCCATCCACCATCTTAAAATTCACTCCCTCCACCACTGGTGCACAGTAGCAGCATTGTGTATCATCTACAAAATGCACTGCAGCAACTTGTCAAGACTGCTTTGACAGTACCTTTCAAACCCATGACCTCTACTACTCAGAAGAACAAGGGCAGCAGACATATCGGAACACCACAGAAACTGCAGTTTCTCCTCAGATTTAAACACCATCCTGACTTGGAACTATATCACAGCTCTTTCACTGTCACTTGGTCAAAAGCCTGGATCGTCCTACCTAACATCATTATGGGTGTACCTACAATGCATGAATTGCAGCATTTGGAAAAGGTAGCTCACTGCCTGCTTAAGGGCATTTGGGAATGGGCAATAAATGCTGGCCTTACCAATGACATTATCAAAGAACAAATGAAAAAAATACCTATTATCCACTATTGCTGGAATGCTTCTGGGGTTAAAAGGGTTAAGTTGAGAATAGGTTGAATGATTTAGACTTGGAGTGTACAAGATCAAAGAATGATCTACATGAAATGTTTAAGATAATTAAAGGAATTCACATGGTAGATAGGTGGAGGAACTAGAACAAGGGGCATAACATCCAAAATTAGAGTGAGGTCATTCAGAGGTGATGTCAAGAATTTCTCCGTACAAAGGATGGTGTAAATCTGAAACACTCCACCAAAAAGCAGCTGGGGCTAGGCGATTTTGTCACAATGGCATAATCAAATCTCCAAGCTAGCCTTAAAGGAACAGCTTTTCATTTCATACAATTTGTGTTCCACTTGAAGATTTGTGGAATTTAAGCTAGAGACCACTGCTTGATGGGTAATTGCTCAGGGCAATTGTGAATTCTCTGCACAAGTGCAATATAGAGAATATATTGAATATAAAACAAGATACATCTTAACGTTGATAGATTTTACTGATGCCATCAATACATTATGTCTGAGCAGTTCATAAGCTTAAAAAGACAATGAAGTGCATTCCTAGGGGGTTTGTGCTAAATGCACAACAATGTACAACCATTGATAATTTAGTGTGAAAGTGTCCAAAATGTCTAAAGGACATTGGAGCTCAACTTTTTAAAATTTGTTTTGCATATTGTACTATTATTTACAGATTTTAAATTAATGAATCTTAACACTGATTTGTTTTTGGACATCCAGGACTCTGGTCTTTTTCCAAAGTTTAACTTAATCCAAATTACCTTTAAGCAGCAGTTTGTTTTCCATGGAATACTACTTCCTACACAAAAATGTCATGCCCATTAAAGCTGTTATTTTAAAAGTGTGCACCAAAAGCTGTTTAAAATGGTTGTAGCATATCATTTGACTTGGTTGTCTGCAGCTCCAGACAGCCCTGAAACTCAGATAAGTACCTAATTATACATGGACAATCACAGTCACTTGTGAAATTCGCACATCCCTTTAAGGATGATGCCATCAATAGAATGGACCACGAACCATAGAGACATCAAAACTCAATGGGTGCTAGACGAATGTGAAATGAATTCCATTGACCTTTATGCTCTGAAGAAGTTTTACAGACTCAAAACGTTAACTGTTTTTCTCTCCACAGATGCTGCTAGACCTGCTGAGTTTTCCCAGCAATTTCTGTTTTGTTCCATCGACCTTTCATTGTGTTGTGATAGCTTCTCATCCCAAACACAAAGACCTTGGTTGTATGAAACTTTTGGGGCGTGAAAAGCCACAGCACAGAATGTTTACCAGTCTAACACACACCGCCTTATTTGGAAAATAAGGTCACATGGGTAAAGCAGCCATGTTACCTGCTTTTAAAGATATAACATCAGAGCTGTTCTAAGACAGAGACTGTTGGAAACACCATAAAACCAGCTGCAAGACAACTGCGCAGCCAAGGTAGTATACAGCTTATACTTGAAAATGGGAGAAGCACTCTTTCACCCCAATCCCCCCAACTTGTTCCAACTTCAAGTTCACCCAAGAGTTGACCTCCTGGCAATTGAACTACAAGAAGCATCTCAGCTTACTGAGAATCCTTTGCTTTTACAAGACCTTCCACTCCAGCCAAAGCATGAATTAAAGCAAGAAACTACAAGCCTACTATGAAAAAGACTGAAATCATTCCAAATTGTAATTGTGTGTTTGTTTTCTTCATCTGTATCTAATCTGTGAGAGAGATAGTGTGTAAGTAATCCTGTTTAAACCTCCGACAAGTGTAGACTAGTAAGCAATCATCATTATTTTCAAATTCTATCGTGCTGCTAAAAATCATTTAAATTGGGACAAATCAGTAATTTTTTTTTTCATTTGCGGGCATCACTAGCCAGGCCAACATTTATTACCCATCCCTATTTGCCCTAGTTCAGAGGGCATTTAAGAGTCAACCACATCGGACCAGGTAAGGATGGCAGATTTCCTTCCCTAAAGGACATTAGTGAACCAGATAAATTTTTACAACAATTGACAATGGTTTCACGGTCATCGTTAGACTTTTAATTGCAGATTTTTATTGAATTCAAATTCTACCATCTGCCATGGCGGGATTCGAACCCAGGTCCCCAGAGCATTACCCTGGGTCTCTGGATTCCTAGTCCAATGACAATTATGCTATGCTATCTTCCCCCCCACCCAGCCCCCTCCAAATCATTCTAAAGGTAAGAAAACACACTAACCTCACGCATTAAAGCTCCTTGATCATGGACAACAATAAAATATATAAACTTTTCCTCCAGCTTGATTTTGGAGTTGACTTGGGTTATGATTGTGATATTACACAGACAACAACTTTAAGATCTCAAGGGAAGGAAGGCTGGAGAAACTGGAGAAAGTAGACATTGTCCTGTGCCATCCTGTCTCAACTTTTAGCAGGAGTTTGTTTAAAGAATAAGGTCGTTTACCTTTGTCTAGTTCATTATGCTTAATGCTGTGATAAAATCTCTTTTATTATTCATTTACGGGATGTGAGTGTTGCTGGCTAGGCCAGTATTTATTTCCCATTCCTAATTGCCCTTGAGAAGTTGGTGGTGTGCTGCCTTCTTGAACTGCTGCAGTCCATATACAGTGCTGTTAGGGAGGGAGTTGCAGGATTTTGACCCAGCGACAGTGAAGGAACGGTGATATATTTCCAACTCAGGATGGTGAGTGGCTTGAAGGGTAACTCCCCGGTGGTGGTGGTCCCATGTGTCTGCTGCCCTTGCCTTTTTAGATGGTAGAGGTCATGAATGGAGTAAATGGCCTTCCCCACCAACACACCTTTGTGGGATATGATGGGCTTTTAACTTGTTGCACACTATAAGACAGAGAGCAAATTCGTATTCCACGCATTGTTCGAAAGACCGGGATTGCTAAGAGTTGAAATTTTGAAAAAGTGAAAATCAATCGCTAAAATTGTGTGCAGTTCATAAAAATAGGCAAAAAACCCCTCTCTACTCCTTTTATTCTCATGAATTAGGTTCATTCAAACAATAGTGTAATATCAAAAATTTGCTTATAACATAGTTAGAGTTAACAGTCTGAAAGAAGTGAATAAATGTGCAAAGATAAACAGTAGCCATCACAGAATATGGCCAAAGTGGCTTAACTTTTGTGCAACTCTAGAAATAGTTCTGCAATGACAATTGTGCCATATTTTTGTATTTGTAGAATAAAATCATAGAATGATGCAGCACATGATAAAACTACTCAATCCATCGTACCAAGTGTCGGCGCTTATATCCAATTTCCCTATGGCCCTCTGAATTGTTTCTGTTCAAGTTTATATTCAATGCTCTTCGGGATGTTAGCCTTTGAATCTGCAACCAACCCTTCTAAGCAATGCATTTTAGATCACAACAACTGACTGTTTAAAAAAAAAGGTCCTGCGTATCATCTTTGGTTCTTTTGCTAATCATCTTAAATCTGTATCTTCTGGTTACAGACCCTCTTGGCTTGAAACAGTTTCGCCTTATTTACTCCATCAGAACCATTCATGATTTTGAAAATCTTTTTCAAGTCTCTTTTGAGCCTTCTCTGCTGTTAAGGAGAACAGTTCCAGCTTCTCTTGTCTGCACATAACTGATGTGTCTTTCTTCTGGTACCATTCTAGTAAATCTCACTGTACCCTTTATAAGACTTTGACATCCTTCCTCAAGTATGCCCAAGAATTGAACACAGTACTCCAATTGAGGCCCACCTTGAAAGGTTTAACATAGCTTCTTTGCTTTTATATATGCCCTGTTCATCTATGAATAAAATCCAGCATCCCATATGCTTTTTTTTAAACTGCTTATCCTGCCACCTTCAACAATTTGTGTACGTCCACAGCCCCTCCTCAGCTCCAGCGCCTTCATTAAAAATGTACTATTTAGTTCATATTTCCTCCCCTTGTTCTTCATCCCAAAATGTATCACAATGCACTTCTGTGCGTTAAATCTCATCGGCCATGTTTCTGCCCATTTCACCAAAATATCTACATCTTTCTGAAGTCTGTTACTACAGTGAAATCTTGATGAGTCAGACTCTGATGACACAAAATTTCACTTCTGTTGAAGTTGTCAACCATTCTTTACAGCAGAATAGCAAAAGCTACAGAGCAATGCCCATAATTAGCCAGAATTCCGCAGTGGTCGACCTGCTTTAGCCGAACTTTTGTTCGTTGTTTGCAAGAAAAATATTGATGGAATCCCTCGCATAAGAGATGCACCCACGATGCAAGCAAGCCGTCCTCTTCCGCAAAGGTCATGTGACTGCACCAACCAGAGTAGTTAGACCTAAGTGCGCTCAAAGTTCTCTGAAGCGACATTCAAAGTGTGAGTATGGTGAAACCTGTGGGAAAGTTAGTATTGTGATCAGAGAGAAGGTGAAGCAGAAAGCAAAAATCGCAAAAGCATGGGAGATTCTGCCATCAAGTTTGTCCACCATTCTGAAAGCCAAGGAGAACATTTCACAACAGTTCACTAAACAGATATCCTCTTTCTTCCTCGAGAAAATAAGAATGATTGCCTATCACAGAGTTGAAGAAGCTCTACAAACATGGTTCAAGGCAGCCTGAGCAGAGGTGGACGATGCCATTTGATGCTCGACAGAATTGACATGATGCCATTGTAGATGCAATATGTTCTTCAGCTGAGAAGACCAATCACCCTGAAGAGTCCAATGAATGCCCACCCACTCATCCACCTGTTTCCCTGGCTGATGCCATGAGGCTGTAGATATGCTCTGGGATTTTGCACTGCAGCATGAAAACATGATTAACTGCATTAACAACATGGTATCATGCATGCATGAAATCAGCATGCGAAGCAGAAAAAGATTACAGAGCTTATTGCTGCTTAACCCTGGCCTTTTTCAAGGCCAACCCATTACAAACTGAACAAATGGAATAAAGATTTTTACTTTTCTGCTGTATTTTAATGTTTTTTAATCCAGAATTTGAATCTGGAAAACAAAGTAATGAGTGTTTGGCTCAGTATGTAGTATTTCAAATACAGTACAGTACAATGTAGACAGAGTTTGTAGGAATATCAGGTTACATCGGTGCAGTCACATGGCAAATTGGACCCCCTCGGCTATCAGGAAGCTCTACTCGAATTTGAATGTAGCTCCCCAGGGATTTGACTCATAAAAAGTTTACTATATCCTCATTATTCACTACATTTCCAAGCTTCATGCTATCTGCAACTTTGAAATTTGGTCTGTATGCCAAGTTCAGGTCATTAATATATACCAAAGAGAGCAGTAGTCCCAATATTGACTGCTGGGAAATACCACTATATATCTCCCTCCGCATATGAAAAGCAACTGTTTCCCCTTCCTCTCTGCTTTCTGTCCGAAAGCCAATTTTGAATGCTTGCTACCACTGGTCCTTTAATCCAATGGGCTTTAGTTTTGCTAACAAGTCTTTCATCATAGAAGGTACAACAAAGGAGGAGGCCACTGGGGTGTTGGGTCGGCACTGGCAAGACCTGGTTGGACCTAAGCACTGGAGTGTGCGAGTATGGTGAAACTTAAGGTGAAGCTGATAGATGAAGTAGAAAACCATGGCATAAAATGGAAAGCAGACATCACAAAAGAGCGGGGGATTCTGCCACCAAGTTTGGCCACCATTCTGAAAGTTAAGCAGAACATCTTGGAACAGTGTGTAGTTCTGATCACCACATTATAGGAAGGATGTGATTGCATTGGAGAGGGTGCAGGGGAGATTTACCAGGAAGCTGCCTGGGCTGGAGGTCTGAGCTATGAGGAAAGATTGGATGCGCTGGCATTGTTTTCCTTGGAGGGTTGAGAGGGGATCTGATAGAAGTGTATAAGATTATGAGGAACATAGGGTGGATAGAAGGCATTTTTTTCATTAGTAGAGGGGTCAATAACCAGGGGGCATAGATTTAAGGTAAGAGGTTGAAGGCTAAGAGGGTATTTGAGAAATTTCTTCACAGAGAGTGAAGAAGTCTGGACCTCACTGCCTGAAATAGTGGTTGAGTCAGAAACTCTCGTAACATTTAAGTATTTAGATATTCAATTGCGTTGCCGTAGCCTCCAGAGCTATGGGCCAAGTGCTGGAAAATGGGATTAGTGTAGTCAGATCTTTGACCGGCATGGACACAATGAGCTGAATGGCCTCCTGTGCTGTAAACGTCTGAGAGTCTGAGAACAGTTCAAAAAGCAGACATTGTCTCCAGCAAGGGACAGGATGAGAATGACTGCCTAGCCCCACATTGAAGAAGCTCTGCTTATGTGATTCAAGGCTTCTGAACCGAGAACTTGCCCATCTTTGGCCCAATCTTTCAGAAAAGGGGAGCTGGCATGGAAGGGGAGTAGCCATGGCAAAGAAGCAGGGATGCATGGAGTTCACTTGCAGCAACAGGTGGCTGGAATGATTCAAGACAAGACACAAAATTGTCTTCTGTAGAGTAAATGGTGAGGGTGCTGCCATAATGACAGCAATGACCGATGATTGGCTCCAAAATGGTCTCGTCCATGTCTTGAACAAGTATGCACAAAGTTATATTTTTAATGTGGATGAAACAGGACTGTTTTACTGTCTTTTGCCAGACTGCTCTGCTCTTTGATGGTTAAGGGGGACATGTGTAATGGTGTAAAGTGGAGCAAGGAATGCATCATTGTTATGGCTTGTGCCAATGTGTATTTCTCCAAAAGCTGCCTTCTCTGTAAGAGAAGCCATGGTGCTTCACGAAAGTCAAGACACTACCATGCGGTATGAGGCAAATAAAACCCCCTGGATGACCTCCAGCATTTTTGAGGCATGGGTCATGAAAGTGGACAAAACATAGTGAAAGAAAAGGAACATTGCTGTCCACATAGGCAATTGCCCCGCATGCCCCAACATCACTAAGCATAAGAGCATGAAACTGTTGAGAATTCTCAACAGCACAACCAAGCTCCAGCCAATGAATCAGGGTGATTAGGAAGTTCAAAACTCACTACTGACAACAGCTGATCTCTCAGCTTATTAAGGTCACCGATAAGCCAGCTAACAGCCCCACTCTACTAGAGACCATGTTAATGCTGAAAAAGTTGGTGAAGGAAGCTACAATCGCATACTGCTTCCTACATGTTTTTGCTGTGCGGGATGGCGAGAACAAGGAGGAGCAGCGTGAGGCCGACCAACCTGATGATGAAGCACTTTTCACTTCCCTTTGGAGACTGCTGTTGAGATTCTGGCAGAGACAAACATAGAAAATTATGTGGAGATGGACAGTGCTGTATGATCCACGTTTGTAGGCACATCAGGTTGCATAGAGATGTATTCATGTGATAAATTGGACCTTCTCGGCTCTGCTTGACTGGAATTTGACTCTTGAGTTTATCGTAATTTTTACCCAGATTATTGTTTCTTCACCACTGATATTACTCTGACTGCCCTATAGCTTTTTAAACAGGGCTGTAACATGTGGAAATCTCTAGTCCTCTGCATCGCCCCTATATCCAAGAAGGATTAGAAAATTGAACCCAAAGCCTCAGCAATTTCTACACTTATTTCCTTCAGTAACCTAGGATGCACCCCACCTGGTGGGTGCCTTTGATAATTTGAGGACTACCAACTTTTAAATACACCTTTTTTTCCCAATATTGCTACTGACAGATTGGCAGCATCCTCTTCTCTATTGAAGCCTGATACAAAGTACTCTTATGTTATTCCATCCGTCTGGTCCATAAATGATCACAGGATGTGAAGGCATTGTGTAACATGTGATGGTCATTAGAGCCTGGTGTGATTTGAATTATATTCTGGGTTTACATCTCCTGACTTGTGATGCTACCCCTATTGCAACTTGACTTGACAATGTCCTCAATCCTGTACAGATTTTATCCTGAGCTTCAAGAAAAATCACCCTCTAAATGGCTCATGCAACTGCATGAAATATGCAAGGGATTAGGATAGTCAATACAGTACTGTTAGTGGTAGATGTGCACCTGGACAAATACAGCCACCAAGCACAGTCCACGTGCTAGAAAGAATTAACATGCACCACAGGGCTACTAATCCACAATTTAAATAGGATAGCCCTGAAACAAACACATCCGAGCACCACTGGTTTTGCCTTATCTATGTTTCTGGCCTGTTATTGAGCAAAGTATCTAAGCCTCACAGACAAGACAGCATTGGTTAAGTAGAAGAATTTAACACTTTAGAGTATTACACACACACACACATATATATCTATATATATATATAAATATTTATATAGCCTTTGCCATTTCTTTGTGAAATAGCATCCAGATTTATTAAATTTTGACTGCATGGATTTTGTAAGGCATTTGACAAGGCCCTGCATGGCAGACTGGTCAGAAAATTAAAAGCCTATGGGATACAGGAGAATGTGGTGAGCTGGATTCAAAATTGGCTCAACGACAAGAGACAAAGGGAAATGGTTGATGGATGTTGTTGCGAATTGAAAACGGTTTCCAGTGGTGTTCCACAGGGCTCCGTGTTGAGTCCTTTGTTGTTTGTTGTATGCATTAATCATTTGGATTTAAATGTGGTTGGCATGATTGGGAAATTTGCAGATGACACAAAAATTGGCCATCTAGTTGATAGTGAAAAGGATAGCTGTTGTCTCCAGAGTGATATCAATGATATGGTTGAGTGGGCGGAAAAGTGGCAGACTGAATTCAATCCAGAGAAGTGAGGTAATACAGTTGGGGAGAGCATGTAAAGCTAGGGAATACACAGTAAATGGGAGGATATTGGGAGGGGTAGAGGAAATGAGACCTTGGTGTGCATGTCCATAGGTCCCTGAAGGTGGGAGGACAGGTGGATAAGGTGATAAAGCATATGGAATGTTTTCTTTTATTGGAAAAGTTATAGAATCCAAAAGCAGAGATGTAATGATGGAACTGTATGAAATGCTGGTTAGGCCACAGCTGGAATTTTGTGTACAGTTCTGGTCGCCACATTCCAGGAAGGACATAATTGCTCTGGAGAGAGTACAGAGGAAATTTACAAGAATGTTGCCAAGACTTGAAAATTGCAATTATGAGGAAAGATTGGATAGGCTGGGGTTGTTTTCCTTGGAATTGAGGAGGCTGAGGGTTGACCTGATTGAGGTGTACAAGATTGAGGAACCTAGATAGAGTAGACATGGATTCCCTGTTTCTCCTAGCAGAGAGGTCAGTTACTAGAGGCATAGATTTTAAGTGGAAGTATTAGAGGAGAGATGAGAAAAACTATTTTACCCAGAGTTGGTGGGTGTTTGGAATTCACTGTCTGGTTTGGTGGTGGAGGTAGAATCCCTTAACTCATTTAAAAGGTACCTGGATCTGCACCTAAATAGCTATAACCCTGTAAGGACCAGGTGCTGGAAGGTGGGATTCAAATGGGCAGCTAGTTTTTTTTTAAATTTCTTTTTTGGCTGGCGCAGACATGATGGGCTGATTGGCCACTTTCTGTGCTGTAACTTTTCTATGGTTCTATTGGAAATTGAGATGTTGTCTCTTCAGGAGAAGCATTATCTCTACTGCAGCCAATTTAGCCCAGAATAGAGTAGAAACACCTTAAAGTAAAAGCTGAAAAAGTGAAATCTTGCTTGGTAACTTTCTCATTTGAAACTTGGTAAATTTAATTCTTTTGATTTACGAATCCCTATAGGGATTGTAACACAAGGTTCATTATAATATTGTAGCCTTATGGCATACAAATGTAATTTTCAACTTCTCTTTTCTATTCTTGCTGGCATGTCTGTATCAGCTATAGTCAAGGCGGTGAGCAAATCTATTGCCAGTGCTCTACTCATGACATTCTGAACTCACTGTTGTGTTTGAAAATCTGATTATCTGTTGTTGCGTTGTTGGGAGTGACTGGCTGAGATCAGCACCAATTACACTGCCTTTACTAGAACATAGAAACCAGTTACTGATTTTGGGAAGGCGGTCGCAAATAACTTGGAATTTACTCATTTTGAAATGACATTCTGCTTTAAGAACTTTGATTTTACAGAAAATCCATTGATGATTTTGGCATGAAAATTAAACATTTGGGCCATTGCATTGCTGTCAGCTCCAAATGCATCACAACCACAACATTCCTTTACCTTTCAGCTCAATAAGTTTGTCAAAGAACTTAATTACCGTGGATCACAGCATTTAAGTATTAGTCCCTGTTTCCTCAGTGTCACATTTGGGCCTATACTCTGTGTATAAGTCGACCCACCCATCCCCACTCTCTTTCTGCTAAGGTATGCTATACTTGCATTAAGGGTTGGTCTCAATTTTCCGACTCAGAAATGCACGTTTTACTCGAATTTAATCGGTGTGTGGGATCAAGCAGATGATCTGGGCCATGTTGCCAAGAAGATGCGCGAGAGTTTAAGACATGCCCACACACAGCCGACTAGCCCATGTGAATGACAAACTGAAATGGGTTCCCTGGCCTTCGAATTAAGTATGAAGCTGGTTTCAAACTACAAGTTAATAACATTCTTTTAGCTCATAAAATAACTGTGCTTCAACAAGGGAATTTTCTTGTTAGTGAAAAAACTGTTGCAAGAAAGGAAGAAGCAATCTGCCCTGAAGAAGATGCTCAAGACCAAATGTCCCATGAGATTGGGGACCAGCCGCTGGTCTGATCTTGAGAAGCATGTACCAGAATGGGTCCTCAAAAATTGTCAGAATGGTTACATTTTCACCAGAAATGCAATGTGTGTATACACACTTAAGTGGGCCAAATCAAACTCTGAGTGAAGCAAATGTTTCAGCAACAACTAGCTGGTGAAGCCACTTTATGGAATGAAATAGTCTAGAGTTGCGGCAGATGACCAAGATTCCTCGGAAATGACAAAAAATATTGCCAAATGCCAAAATATCCAGTTTCCAGTGATTCATCTCGTTGGTGGCAAAAACACAAGTACCCATGATATCACATTGCCAACATGGATGAAACACCCATGAATTTTCATTTTCCCTGCAGCCAAACTGTGGAGTGGAAAAATTCAAAAACAGTTCTAGTGAAAACCACAGGGCATGAGAACTTAGATTCACAGTGCTACATGCCTGTGTGGCCGATGGAATGAAATTAAAGCCGATTGTAATTTTCAAACAAAAATGAAGTTCTCTGCAGGAATTTTTGTGCATGTCCATGATGATGGTAGGCTGGAGTGAAGTAGTGGATCAGCAAATTTGGAAAAGTTATCCAGGTGGCCTACGCAAAGAATGCACCTTGGTGTGGGACATGTTGAGATCTCATAATAAATGAGATCAAGAGGCGCCTGCAAGAAATAACACCCAAATTGCAGTTACACCAGGGATCCCAAGTCTGTAGTTCAACCTTTGGATGTGTGCCTCAACAAGCTATTCAAAGATTATGTTTGTGCTGAATGGAATAGGTGGATGGTTGCCAGAGAAAAACCATCACAGAATGGAAATATGCATGCTGCCCCGCTTGATGTTTTGTGTGGCTTTGTCATAAAATTGTGGAATGTTATTAAAGCACAAACTGTCGTCAGATTGTTCAAAAAAATGCAGAATACCCAATTCATTGGATGGAGAGGAAGATGATGTGTTGCAGAGGTTCTGATTCTGAAGCCAAAAGCACCAGATCTGATCCAGAATGGGATCTTGATGATGATGTCATAGCCAAAGTGACTCAATGAATTTAATGAATTCCTTGCATCAGATGCTGAAGCCAATGAATTTGGTTAATTAATTGTAGTTACAGTTATGCTGGTAGAATTAGTTCATCCAATAAAAAGTGTCACATTGTTTTAATTTAAAATACCAACATTGTTTTATCTTTAACATTTCAAAATGGCAACCAGCTACACCAACTCTAGCAGTTCACATTTTACACTCAGCGTATAAGTATGGAAGGATTTTTTCGAAGGTCAACTTGGATGCCACAATCTACAGTACATTTAGCCAAACATGATATGCTCTTTGCAAATCTATGTTGACTGCCCTTAGTTCATATCAATCTAAAGATTAAATAACGTTGGCCTTTATGGCCTTTAGCACTTCTCCAACTATTGATCTGATGTTTACTAGCCAGTAATTACTTGGCTTACCAATTGATCATCTTTCAGCCTCCATAAACTTCAGCTCATCCAAAAATTTATTTGTTTCTTCACATTGATCCTATTAACCAGTAATATATCTGTTCAATGACCTACATGGATTTCTGGCGCCCCCCACCCCACCCTACCCACCCCATTGCCTTAAATTTAAAATGTCAATTCTTGTGTTCAAATCCCTTTAACGGTCTTGACCCTTACTATCTCTGTAACCTTCTGCAGCACAGCAATTCTCTGAGAACTTTGTCTTCCTCCAACTCTCCTGTGCAACCTCCAGTCTTTTTGTCCCACGACTAGTGGTCGTGTGTTCTATATTCTAGGTCTTGTACTCCGCAATTCCCTCTCCAACCTTTGACTCTCCACCTCTTTCTCCAACTTCAAGATCATGTGTAAAATCACCTCTTTCACCAAGCTTTTGGTCAGTTCTCCCAATACCTCCTCATTTTGTTTGTTTACACTTTTGTGAAACCTCTTGGGACATCTTTTATGTGATAAGGGAGCTATGTAAAAAAAAAAATTGTTTAGAAACTAGTTATTAACCAGTTCCTCACAATCCAGTCCCCTCATTTCAGCCTGGTGAGAGAGTTGGGACCCATTCTGATATTCTACTTCAAGGTGACTCTTCTGGCTCCATTTCCAGCCCTTCACACCCTCACTCATTTGTCCAGATGCACCAACCCATAGAACATCTAGTCTAAAAATATTTCCCTGATCTGAGACTACAATGGAAAATAAATACAGGCTGTGTGTGAGACTAATTTGCACCAGTCCAGTCTGTTTACTGTCAGGTTGGGTTAGTTTAAAATTACCTTATCAGTAAAAATATATCCATCTTGTGCTGTGCTCAGTGAATCATACGTATTGGATTGCTATATTTTCCTGATCTTACAATGAAAATACCATTTTCATGATCTTCACTTTGTTTTTAAATGTATTCTAACCTAAATTTCCCATCTTTTGCCCTTTAGAAATGTAGACCAAATAATATTTATTGGCCTGGAAGGAAAACAGTCCTGTAAAGAATTCTCATAGGTCTTTTGGGGGGAAGTTTAAAAAACTCCCCATAATACCAATGCGTTTATAATGACATGTTGCTCAAAGTAATTTTACATATACAAATTGTAGAATGGAAGTGTTAAAATAATTAGTATTCAGTCATTCAATTTTTTAGTATTTTTTTTAAAGGAATAATTGTTTCCATTTAACATACACATATATGGCCTTCAGCGGGCCATCACTGGGAGAAGGGCATTACACCAAACATTTCCAAAAAGTGAGGACTGATTTTCAGGGAAGAATGAGGGGCAAAGCAATAAAGGGTTGATGAGAAAAGGACAGAAACCTATGAAAAATAATCATACAACAAGAAATAGAATCCTATCCAATTTATCTTGTGTCAAGTTGCAAGCAATCTGCTAATGCTCGAGTTGAAAATAGTGCATCTAACACATTCAGGTATCTCAGTTTCTTGTAGATGTAAAACAGTCTTAAAATGATGGGTGCTTCTTAGCTGAACTTGAAACCAATTGCCAAGTCCCAATCTGCAAAATTATTTTACCCAACTATAGCTAATCACTAATTGATCTAAACTTTGATCTTAGTGGCCACACTTCAGACCAAGTCTAACTTGTGATTGGCATTTGTTTCCCAGAATATAGAGCAATTAAAGCTGATTGACTTGAGGCCTACACCTTCACTTTAGCAGCAGAATAAAAACATGGATGCATTGTTTTGAGAAGACATTGCATATCTGTTTAGTGTGAACAGTTAATAGTTTGAAAGTAAGTTTGAGAGTTGATGTTGCAAACATGAAGCTTTTGAAATGGTGACTACATTTTGACAAAAAAAACACAACTGCCTGAGGCAACATGCTAGAGGTCTTTAGGGTAGATGCAAAGATGATTCTCACTTGTGAGAAAGTCTAAAACTGGAGACTGTAGATAGACGATAGCCACTTGTACATCCAATTATGAATTCAGGAGAAACTTATTTATTTAGAGTTATTCAAATGTGGATTCACTGCAACATTAATATAAAAACAAAAAACTGCGGATGCTGGAACATTGCTTAGTTGCAGTAAATAGCGTAGATGAATTTATAGCAAAGCTAGATAAGTACAGGAGAAATAAAGAATACAGGGTAGGTTGACATGAAGTCAGTAGAGTTGGAGGAGTCTTATTTGGAACTTAAACTGCATAAGGCCTGTTTCTTTGCTATAAGCTGTATGGAATCCTGTGAGAAGATTCAAATGAGAGCAGTTTCTGAAGTATTGTGTATTCACTCACCTTTTCCAGAACCGCTTCATCCAATTCAAGGTCACAGGGAGTGGGAACCTACCCTGACAGGCAATGGGTGCTAGGTGGGGTACACCCAGGATTTCACTGTCAAATGCATTTCTGTCAGATGCCTTTGGTTTTGAAGGAATAGTGTGCTGTAAATTATGGACCCTTGTGTGCCAACACATTTTAAAAATGTTTGATTTTCCTTGTGCTTGGTTTCACAATCCTTCAGTTTGATTGGTTAAGGGGATACAAAATTGTTCACTCACATTCGTTCTCTGCACTTCTATCAGCACACACTTTCAGCAACTTGCTATGCAAAAAATTCAAAGGCCAAACGTGCAAGGGCTGTTCCAGCGAACAGCAGACACACATTAGATTCCCTACTCCGGCAGAATTTGGCCCACTATTTACGGAGCTCCAGAAAATATTAAATATCAAACCATCATCACCATCTTTTTCCTTTAATGCCTTTAGATTTCTAGGACCAATCCCATCTGGCCCAGGAGCATTGTGCCTATCAGTCCTCTTGATTCCTGCAAAAAAATATTCTTTACTAATTTCTAGACATGGATTGTTTAACTCCATTTACCATATCCAGGTTATTTGGAATACTTTTACTCAATTTATTCCTGAATGTAACTGGACTTTGTCCTATTATTAAAGTAGTTGTAAAAAAAAATTGGGTTCCCCTTGAATTCTCTACAACTTCTCTCTCTCACTTTGTCTTTTACTGTTGATGCATTTTTAAGCTGCCCACAGTTGTCTTTCATATGCATCCTATTTTTGTTTTAGGTCAGTGATTTGTGTTTTTTACGTTATAATTTTATTATATTAGGTCATGCTAGGTTTCTTAAACGTTATTTTCACATACTGTTAAGTATAGTTTCCCTCCAAGTTCCCTCCAGTTTATTTCCTCCAAGACTTTTTTAAAAACTGGAAATTCATGTACTGTCACTTTGGAGTTGGCTAAGATCCATCCATTTAAAACTAAGAACAGTGACGATTGGATCACCAATCTCCAGGTTACAACCCAGTCCTAGCAGATTAACAAGCACCGAGTCTCAACACAGCTTCTGCCTTTGTAACCTGACTTTCACATGAGGCAATTTTCTAACCACCATTTTAAATTTGTCTTATTTCCTTCTTTTCCTTTGTCTCTGAAGTGCCCATTCAAGTTCTGAAAGTTAAAATCTACAATATTCCAGTCTTCTGCCTAAAAATGTTCCCCAATCATATATTCATTGTGTTAAAAGTCTATTGCAATCTCAAATTCACTGTATCTATATAGTTTTAACCATATCACTTGTCCTCGTAATTCATATGTTCGTATATCCTGTTATGCTCCTATATCCATTCTTATACAGTTGCAATATCATTCCCCACCAATATTGCAATTCTCTTTATGGGCATACCTCTACAAAACTATTTAAAGCCTCCCAGTCCCAGTTCTTGGCTATCCAGTAATGTTTCAAAGGTATCATTAAAACTAATTTTTGAGCTTGTATATATGTTTCTTCACCATTTCTAATATTTTCCATTCGTATAAAAACACAGCTGTTAAAGTGTTCTTTATTTGATCTTTGTTATTTATGCTTCCATTTTTAAAATTTTATTTTATATACTCCCCTTGGTTCACAGATTTAATCCTTTTCCACTGTACGATACATCCGTTTTCCCAGAGGACTGGCTACCAGTCCAGTTTTCAGGGATCTTGTCTCTGCTTGAAAACTTGCCACATTGTCTCACGAATAAGCTTTACAAAACTAACTCTTCAGCCTGGGTTTACCTGATCAATTTGTCCCGAACTATTTAAGAATTGCTCCCTGAAGTCACTGCAACCTCTGGGCCTTGCTCTTTAATCTAAAATAATTCAAACTTCCTCTGCAGGATTTCCATCCTACTCTTTCTAGTATCAGTTCTTGTATGAATTATAACTTCCAGCTATTTTGCTCCCCAAATATTTTTACAGTGACTCCATTATTTCCTTTATGGTAATTAGGAGCCAGCACATGGGATTCCCAGATCTGTGGTTGCAAATTAAGATATCTGCCTTCCTGATTATGGAATCCTCCATTGCTAACACACACCTTTTTCTCATGGATATTGTCCTTTCCTTGAGGTAACACCTTAATCCACAATACTGTATTGTTTGCTCAGCTATTGATTATTCTTCTCTCTTCTGCTTGTTTTCCTCAAACCCCCAGAAGACCTTCTTGGAGGTGAGCTGCTTCTGTCTCCATCTGCTTCCTTCTAGAGGCAGTCACCCACTTCCTCTTCTCTACTTCACTATTCCCTTCAATCATGGGGTGACCTCTATGGTGTAAGCAGAAGTGGAAATAGTAATGTGTTTTCGTGTGGCCTAGGCATAATTTTTTATGGAAGGAGAAAGCACGCACACAAAGCTCTTTAGAAGATGGCTTTTAGCTTAATGGAACATGGCCAGCCATTGCCCTAAACTGTTCAGGTCAAGTTTCTTTAACTAGTCCATCGTGTCCTTCAAATGTTAATAAATAAATAGATTTTGCAAACTGAAATCAGGCCAGAATTGAGTTCTGCTGCAGCCAGGTATCACAAGCAAATTAGACAAGTTAAAAGACGGCAAGAATGTTGCTACTGACTTTCCTGCTACAATGGTAGCAATAATTGATAACTAAGAAAGTTGCTGTTCTTCAAAGGAAAGAAGGTCTATTCTGAATTGCAGCTGTAAGATTTTGAGTTCCCTATTTCAACTACCTCTTTCACATTAGGGTAACAAAATATTTTTCTCTTCACTTCAATAACATTGAAATGAGTATCAACAGGTTCAGCATATTTTATTGTTTCAAACAGCTTATCATAAGTTACTTAAAAGCTATTAGCGCAATATGTATACGTGTTTGATCTTGAATTGGGATGAGTTTTAATGTGAATGATGTCATCAATTGTTGGCTATCTAAACGTGAATGAGAATGTACTGGCTCATCTGAATTGTCATTTTTCTATAGACTTGGCCATAGGAAGTGACCAGGAGAGGTTTTCAAGATAATGCTGAAGGTGTTTAATGGTATATTCAGCTGGAAGGCTTCAGTGCAGGGATGTGATGGCTGAAGACTTGTATTGTGAACTGGAGGAAATGGGGAGAGCTCCAGAGGCAGGTTGGATAAAGGCCATGGAAGGTTTGTAAGTGAAGATTTAACAATCTGTAAATTGAAGGATGGAGCCCATTGCAGGTCAGTGAGGAATTAACATGGATATAATGTGGATGTTAGGGCCTTAAAATTAGTTGAAGAATAGTGGCAAGAATAGTGTTGGCAAAGTCAAATCATGGTGAAATATGGATTAACTAATCTATTTAAATAGAACAAGCAGTAGTAATTTCAGGTGGAATATTTCAGCAATAATCTCCAACTCATCTCACTACTTCTCCTAAATAAGCTAGAATTTAATGAATAACTGCATAATTTTAATTGCCAACATTTTTTTTTTCTAATCTGATATTTTGCAAATGTATCTGGCTTTGAGGAAGGCAATAGATTCAGTGGTATCATGGTGAAACCATTTTCAATGGCAATAACACTCACTTCATAGTTAAAAGAGCATCATTGTGTTGCAAACTTCAAGTCCATAATAGTGATCACGTGTCATTGTATAATTTCCATCTAAGAGGATAAATATGCTACTGTTTTTTAAAATATGCTATTTTGTGTACTTTCAAATGTATAAACGTGAAGATTAGACAAGCATGTTGTAAAGACAGAGTGGTTTTAATGAAAGCTTTTCACTTCCGTAGAGATTGGAATAAGCAGATGGGATCATGTCAGAAAGATAGTGAACTTCTTCAGTATATTCAACAATTTTCTGCAAAAATATGCTATAGAGAATCAACAAGGGTGCAGGCCATTTTAAATCTAAGAATGAAGAATGAACCAATTTAGTTACCAACCTAATGGTGTGTGAACATTTATTTAATAGTGACAGTAATATGATTGAATTAAATATTGTGTTTGAAAAGGAGAACCTAAATCAGCTACTAAGATTCTAGATGCAGTTAAGCCCAACTTTAAAGGGAAGAGATGGAGACTGTTCACAGTGAACTGGGCAAGTCTGTTAATGGGTAAGACGACTAAAATCAGTCAAAGGTGTTCAAAAGAAAGCATTAAATATGATACAGAACCAATTTTTACCCTATGGGGCAGGAGCTGCCCTAGCCAAAAACAAAACAATCTTCAATGGCAATTGAGGTAAAGGACAACACAAAATTGAAAGAAAAAGTATACCAAAAGACAAAAAGTAACCTAGATCCTGGTGAATGGGAGAATTGCAAAGGGCACAAAGTGGCAAAACATATGATAAGAGCAACAAAAAGTATGCAAACTTGCAAGAAATATCAATTGACAATCTTTTTCTACAATTATATTCGGTCAAAGAAGGTGGTCGAGCAATGGGGGCCCTTTAAAAACTAATATTGATCTAACACTATCAATGAACATAAGGCTTGTTAAATCAATTTGATTTATTATTTACAATGGAGGAGAAGTCATGCACCAGTACAGAAAATTATTTTTAAAAATGCTAATGGAATTTTGGTTTTTATATCTAGAGGATTAGAATATCAGGAGGTAGAAGTCAAACTACAGCTGTACAAAGCCTTGGGTCAGGCACTCCTAAACACAGTTGTAGACACCACACCTGAGAAACTCAGCTCATTGTTTGTTGAAACCTTCATCCATGCATTTGTTACCCCTAGACTTCATTATTTCAGTGCACTCCCATTGGCCTCCCATCTTCCATCCCCTATGAACTTGACATCATCCAGAACTTTGCTGCCCATATCCTAATTTACACCGTCCTATTCACTCATCATTTCATGCTCACTGATCTCCATTCCGATCAATTAATGCCTTGATTTCAAACTTTTCGCCCTTGTTTTCAAATCCCTCCATGATCTCAACCCTCCTGAGATCTCTGTAGCCCTCCTCTGAGATATCTTTCCTCCTCTAAATCTGGCCCCTCGCATGTACTCAATTTTAATTACTCTCCCATTGGTGTCTGTGCCTTCAGTTGCTGAGATTCTAAACCCTGGAATTCCCTTCCTAAACTTCTTATCTCCACCTCTCTCTCCTCCTTTAAGATACTCCTTTAAAGCCTACTCTTTGAGCAAGCTTTTAGTTATCTGCTATAGTGCTAAGGGCACAGTAGAACAGTGATTGTGCTACTGGGCTAGTAATTTTTTTTATTCATTCATGGGACTTGGGTATCGGTGGCTAGGCCAGCATATGTTGTCCATCCGTAGTTGCCATTGAGAAGGTGGTGGTGAGCTGCCACCTTGAACCGCTGCATTCCATGTGGTGTAGGTACACCTACAGTGCTGTTAGGGTGAGAGTTCCAGGATTTTGACCCAGCAACAGGAGGAAGTGATGTATTTCCAAGTCAGGATGATGACTGGCTTGGAGGGGATATTTCGGGTGATGGTGTTCCCATGTGTCTGCTGCCCTTTGCCTTCTAAATGGTAGAAATTGTGGGCTTGGAAGATGCTCTCTAGGGAGGCTTGGTGAGTTCCTGCAGTGCATCTTGTTGATGGTACACACTGCTGCAGCTGTGCGTCGGTGGTGGATGGAGTGAATGTTTGTGGATGAGGTGCCAGTCAAGCGGGCTGCTTTGTCCTGGATGATGTCAAGCTTCTTGAGTTGTTGGAGCTGCACTCATCCAGGCAAGTGGAGAGTATTCCAACACATTCCTGACTTGTGCCTTTTAGATGGTGGACAGGCTTTGGGGAGTCAGGAGGTGAGTTACTTGCCACGGGATTCCTGGCTTCCCATCTGCTCTTGTAGCCACAGTATTCCTATGGGCTAGTTCAGTTTAGTTTCCGCTCAGTGGTAACCTCCAGGATGTTGATAGTGGGGTAGAATGTCAAGGGGTGATGTTTAGCTTTTTTCTTGTTGGAGTCAGCCATTGCTTGGCACATTTGTGGCACGAATGTTACTTGCCACTTGTCAACCCAAGCCTGGATATTGTCCAGGTCTTGCTGGATTTGGACATGGACAGCTTCAGTATCCGAGTCGCCGTGAATGATGCTGAACATTGTGCAATCATCAGCGAGCATCTCCACTTCTGACCTTATGATGGAAAGAAGGTCATTGATGAAGCAGCTGAAGATGCTTGGGGCTAGGTCACTACCCTGAGGAACTCCAGCAGTGATGCCCTAGAACTGAAATGATTGACCTCCAATAGCCAATGACCATCTTCCTTTGTGCTAGGTATGACTCCAACCAGTGGAGAGTTTTCCCCCTGATTCCCATTAACTCCAGTTTTGCTAGGGCGCCTTGATGCCATACTTGGTCAAATGCTGCCTTGATGTCAAGGGCAGTCACTCTCACCTCACCTCTGGAATTCAGCTCTTTTTGAACCAAGGCTGTAATGAAGTCAGAAGCTGAGTGGCCCTGGCGGAACCCAAACTGAGTCTCAGTGAGCAGATTATTCGTAAGCAATTGCTGCTTGAAAGCACTGTTGATAACTTCTTCCATCACTTTATTGATGGAGAGTAGGCTGATGGGGCGGTAATTGGCTGGACTGAATTTGTTCTCCTTTATGTGTACGTGACATACCTGGGCAATTTTGCACATTGTCAGGTAGCTGCCAATGTTGTAGCTGTAATGGAACAGCTTGGCTAGGGCTGTGTCAAATTCTAGAGCACAAGTCCTTGGTACTATTGCCAGAATGTTGCCCATAGCCTCTGCAGTAACAGCCTTCAGCCGTTTCTTGATGTCATATGGTGTGAATCAAATTGGTTGAAGACTGGCATCTATGATGCAGGAGACCTCCAGAGGAAGCTAAGATGGAGCATCCACACAACACTTCTGGCTGAAGATTGTGGTGAATGCTTCAGTCTTATCTTTTGCACTGATGTGCTGGGCTCCCCGATCATTGAGGATGGGATTTTGTGGAGCCGCCTCCTCCAGTGAGTTGTTTAATTGTCCACCACCATTCACAACTGGATGTGGCAGAACTGCAGAGATTAGATATGATCTGATTGTTGTGGAATCACTTAGCTCTGTCTGTGCATAAACACAGTGGTAGGAGTTATCAACATCTGTAAGGTATGATTGTGTGAGTATGACTATATCAGGCTGTTGCTTATATATGCTTATGCTGCTAGTCATGCAAATAGTCCTGTGTTGCAGCTTCACCAGATTGGCACTTCATTTTTAGGTATGTCTGGTGCTGCACCTGGCATGCCCTCCTGCACTCTTCATTGAACCAGCATTGATCCCCTGGCTAGGTGGTAATGGTAGAGGGGGGCGTAGGCATATGCTGGACCATGAAGTTACAGATTTTGGTTGAGTACAAGTCTGCTGCTGCTGCTGATGGCCCACAGTGCCTCATGGATGCCCAGCCTTGAGTTGCTAGATCTGTTCGAAATATATTCCATTTAGCACACTGGTAGTGCCACACAACATGATGGAGGGTATCCCCAATGGGAAGATGGGATTTAATCTCCACAAGGATTGTACAGTGGTGACTCATACCGATTGTGTCATGGACAGATGCATCTGCAGCAGGCAGGTTGGTGAGTATGTTTTTCTCTCTTGGTTCCCTTACCACCTGCTGCAAATCCAGTCTAGCAGCCATGTCCTTTAGGACTCAGCCAGCTCGGTTAGTAGTGGTGCTGCCGAGCCACTCTTGGTGATGGACATTGAAGTCCCCCCACCCAGACTGCATTCTGCACCCTTGCCACCCTCGGTGTTTCCTCTATGTGGTGTTCAACATGCAAGGGTACTAATTCATCAACTGAAGCGGGATGGCGACACATAGTAATCAGCAGGAGATTTCCTTTCCCCTGTTTGATCTGCCATGAGACGCCATGGGATCTGGAGTCGATGTTGAGGACTCCCAGGGCAACTCCCTCCTGTCTCTATACCACTGTGCCACCACTCTGCTGGGTCTGTCCTGCTGGTGGGACAGGGCATACCCAGGGATGGTGATAGTGATGTCTGGGTCATTATCTGTAAGGTATGCTTCCGTGAGTATGACTATGTCAGGCTGTTGCTTGACTAGTCTGTGAAACAGCCCTCCCAATTTTGGCACTAGCCCCAAATGTTAGTAAGGACTGCATAAGGTCGACAGGACTGAGATTGCCATTGCTGTTTCCAGTGCCTAGGTCGATGCCGGATGATCAGTCTGGCCTCATCTAGCTCGATGCCAGGTGGTCCGACCGTCCTGTCTAGACGCTTGGACTAATGATTCGGAGACATAAGTTCAAATCCCATCACGGCAGCTGGAATTTAAATTTAATCAAATAAATCTGGAATAAAAAACTAGTGATCAGTAGTGGTAACCATGGAACTGATTGTCCTTTCCCTGTGGTAAAATCAATGAATGTATCAAAAACCCATCCGATTCTCTGATGTCCTTTAGCAAAGGAGATCTGCAGTCCTTACCTGGTGTGATCTATACATGGTTCCAGACCCCCAGCAATGTGGTTGGCTCTTAGCTGTTCCCTGAAGTAGCCTAGCAAGCCAAACAGTTGCATTCAAGAAGGTGGCTCATCACCACCTACTCAAGTGCGAGTGAGGATGGTGACGATTGCCAGCGATACCAACATCTGCACATTAATATGGGAAAAAAAAACACCTAATGTGGCTTGGTGCCAAATTCTGTTTGATAATGCTCTTGGGAAGTTTAACTGCATTAAAGGCACTGTATTGATACAAATTTTACTATATTTACCTTGGAGGCAATGTAGCGTAGATTTACAAGAATAATACTTGGACTCCAAATGTTAAGTGACAAGGAGCGATTGCACAAACAAGGATTGCATTCCCTGGATAAAAACAAAAAAACTGCCTCGTATGGCACAACCCCTTGCCCACGCAAAAGATGCAACACCTGCCCCTTCACTTCCTCTCTCCTCACCGTCCAAGGACCCAAACACTCCTTTCAAGTGAAGCAGCATTTCACTTGCATTTCCCCCAACTTAGTCTACTGCATTCGTTGCTCCCAATGTGGTCTCCTCTACATTGGAGAGACCAAACGTAAACTGGGCGACCGCTTTGCAGAACACCTGCGGTCTGTCCGCAAGAATGACCCAAACCTCCCTGTCGCTTGCCATTTTAACACTCCACCCTGCTCTCTTGCCCACATGTCTGTCCTTGGCTTGCTGCATTGTTCCAGTGAAGCCCAACGCAAACTGGAGGAACAACACCTCATCTTCCGACTAGGGACTTTACAGCCTTCCGGACTGAATATTGAATTCAACAACTTTAGGTCGTGAGTCCCCTCCCCCATCCCCACCCCCTTTCTGTTTCCCCCTTCTTTTTTTTCCCAATAAATTATAAAGATTTTCCTTTTCCCACCTATTTCCATTATATAAAATAAAAAAAAAACCCACTAGAGCTATACCTTGAGTGCCCTACCATCCATTCTTAATTAGCACATTCGTTTAGATAATATCACCAACTTTAACTTTAACACCTATGTGTTCTATTGTACTATTGTTGTTGACATCTTTTGATGATCTGCTTCTATCACTGCTTGTTTGTCGCTACAACCACACCAACCCCCTCCACCTCTCTGTCTCTCTATCTCTCCGCCCCCCACACACACACCTTAAACCAGCTTATATTTCAGCTCTTTCCTGGACTCGAACTCAAGTTCTGTCGAAGGGTCATGAGGACTCGAAACGTCAACTCTTTTCTTCTCCGCCGATGCTGCCAGACCTGCTGAGTTTTTCCAGGTAATTCTGTTTTTGCATTCCCTGGAGTTTAGAAGATTAAGGGGTGATTTGATCAAAGTTTTCAAGCTGTTTAGAGTACCTGCTAGGGTAGATAGAGGGGAACTATTCCTACTGGTTAGGGAATACCGGACTAGTGACATAGCTTAAAAATTAGAGCCAGGCCTTTCAGAGCAATGTTTAAAAATCCTTCTAGACACAATAGGCAATGGAAGTTTGCAACTCACTTCTGCAAATGGCACTTGATACTAAGTTGATTTTTAATTTTAAATCTGAGCTTGTTGATTTCTTTTTTTAACCAGAGGTATTAAGGTATAAGGGACAAAGGTGGATTCATAGAGTTAGGTCACAGATTAGCCATGCTCTTGTAGAATGGAGCAACAGACCTAAGAGGCTAAATGGCCTGCTCCTACATTCCTATTCCTCATAGATACAGATTAAATTCTAATTATCTTACCTTTTGCTTTTGCTGTCTATCAACTTATTTGCAGTGAACATTAACCATTATTTTCCTATACTCACATTCTCCATTATCCACATTTTTGGAAGCTGCTAATATAAACTTGACCCATGATATTTACACCCTCCCACTCATCGAAGCACTATCACCCAGTTTCTAACCTGTGGTGCAGAGAAAACCCTATGATCCAAGTCTACTTCCCTGCATCCCAAATTCTAGTATATGCTACTTACTTACAAATACCAATATAAAATCCAAGGTAGCACATAATGTGTGACTTTAAATTGGGATTCAATTATATCTGTAATATTGGTATCATTACCTGCTACCCCCTCGGTGTCCCTCACCCAAGGATTGCATTTGGTCTTGACTCCTTGCATGTCATACCACGGGAGACTGATTAATAGTATTGAAGTCTGACCTGTACTCATACTTCCTGTAACTGTACTTAGTTCTTGTAATACTATGCTCTGATGCTTGTTTCTATCACTACTGCCTTCCAGGTTCAGCATTCGTTTGGTCTTTATCTTTTAAATGTTGTGTATACAATTTTAGTGGAATTATGTCAGATCAGATCTATAGACAAAATCAACAATATAGGCAGCAATCTTTTAGCATGTAGAGGGATCAATAAGGTAGAGGTAGGTGTCATCATAAATGTGGAAGCTGACCTCATACTTCAAATAATGCCATCAAGAGGTATTTTATAATGAAGAGAAGAATGGACCACTTAGCTACACTAAAGATAACATGCAAGCAGAGGAGGAAAAGTTAATGACAGCAATGCATGCCTATTTTGAGTCAAGTGAGTCAACCAAGAGGTGGAATGTAGAGGAGAAAGGTTGGGGGAGAATGCAGTGACTGATTGAATTTTTAAACTGACAGATTTTGAGGAGTTTGGGAGGTAAGATGACAATCACTCAAATGTCACCTGTGACATTGACAAGTGCACGGTTGGTACTGTGAAAAGGCAAAACCCACTCAGAGAGAGACTGGAATGTAGTTGCATGACAACATATTCATGGAGTTGAAGGAAAGATTTCAAATATATGAAGCTTGCTTCAAGCTCTACAGATGGTGCAGTGAGGAAGATGGAATGCTTATTTGGAATCTAGTACCAAAACTAAGTGAAAGGAAATGCAAGCATATCATCTAATGGGAATTTGGAATTGATTAGCTCTGGAGGACATGGTGATCTCCAAATCAAATCAGTATGAATATCATTTAGAACTGGATCTGTAGATATTGCTTCCTTTTTTTTAGATTGGTGTAACACCTCTCATGATCACTCATCCCAAGGCTTCAGTACTGTAGGAGCCCAAGTGGCCCTATTAATGTGTGATAAGAGGAAGCCGCAAAGATCCCCAGCACAGGGTTGACTGTTGTCTAGACTGTAAGGAAGCTTTAACAGAATCCTTGTAGAATGCCAAGGGCATGGGGATACTATTGGACAATCTGAATACACTTGTCAGTAAGTTCTCAAATGTGCATATTCTTACTGTCCCTCCTGAAGCTATCAGGAGGGACAGAACTTGATTCTGCTCTGCAGAATACCTAAACCAAGGCATTGAAGTGGATCATATGTGTTGTGTTGATTGGGAAGTTGACCAGTACTAATTTCACTCCATTGAGTTTGTTTCAGTTATACCCTTAAGACTATACCTGCACAGTTAGATGCAAAAGATCTCATGGTACTGTTGATAGAAAAGCAGGGAATTTTTCCATTGTTCTCGCCAGCATATGTCTTTCAACCAGCACCAGGGAAATACATTAATAGATCATGTATCAAATTTTCTGTTCGTGGGACCTTTACGTGCACAAATTAGTTCCATTGACACACATGATTACATTTCAAAAATAATGCATTGACTGGGAAGCACTTTGCGATATCCTCAGAATGTGATCTGCCATTGAATAAATGTTCTTTTCTTTTGCTTCTTTTCTATCTCTTGGTTTTGGCCAACCTTCAAAGAAAGGTACTCACTGGCTGTCCCATTTATTAAAATTTAGGAAAGATGTTCTTGGAATTTAAATACGAAGCTAGCAAACAATATTGTATTCTATTCTGTGATTGGTACGAATATCTCACAGAAGTGATTTTCAAGCTACAAAACTGCACTTCTGCAGTGAATTATTTTTCTTGTAATTATTATTCAACATATTACCAAAAGTTCAGTTCAACTATAAAATATTAAGTACACTAATGAACATTATATATTTTTTATCATTTTTAGTATTGAAATGCATACTTTGATGCTGAGCTGTATAATTTTGGCTTGCATACTAGGGAGCATTTAAAATGCAATAATCTCATTCAGTTTCAGAATCTTTATAAATTAAGAGGGCAAATGTTGTACAGCTCATAACAGTCATAAGGCATCATTAACTTATTTTAAAACCAGTGCAAAACTATATATGATAATAAATAGTATGGTTTGTAGGCACACTTTTTCTGTGTTTGATCCAAGGGGGGTTGTCATGGTGGGTAATGAAGAACAGGAAGCTCCTGTTGGGGTAATATTCCACTGAAGGATTGATTACCTATGATCAAGTACAGAGAGGGCAGCTGGATGGGAACGTAGTTAACAGTTTTCCATCCTGACTGCTCTAAGATGGCAGATCAGGACCACCAATGATACGTAAACAGTTTTTGTAGAGAAGGGAATGCAAATATTTACAAAATTTATTCAGGACTTCACAATGTTGCAGAATTATTGTTGATTGTACTGTAAATCTGTTTTGCCACTACAACTGAGAGGTTTGTAGATAGTACTGTATTGAGACTTAATATAATTTATGTAGTTTTTTTTAACAGTAAACTATAATCTGATTTATGTTTTCTGTAACAAACAAAGTTACATATTTGCATGGTATCAGAACGTAAAACAGAGCTGTTCCACATAATATGTCATTGAAATGACATCGTGTGTGGTGTTGTGTTTCAATTCCTGCAAGTGGCTTGGCAGCTGTGATGCTTTATTTCTGTCTTTGGGCAGCAGAGCGCTCGCTGGGGAACCTCTTCAACGAAACAGGATCCATTTCAGAACTTAGCAAATGCTGCAGCTTGACTGATGTCTGGAGCTCAGCAAAAGGGTTGAATTACCTTGAAGACTAAAGTCTCACTTTATGCTGTGATTCTGCTTCTACCTCGTTATTTTAGTTATAACTGAGCAGCATACCATAGCAATTAATTAATATAATGTAAGTATGATCATTTAGTAATGTCACAGAGACATCATTGCATGAGCTATTTATGTGGCAATTTCTAATGCTCTGTTAATGTTTACTCAACATTTGTTGCAGTTTTCATGTGGGGTTTCAGTTTAATACAGACATTCCATCTTCATCTGTAAATTTAAAACGCAAACTATTATGTGTTAATCTACAGGAATAAGAAAAAGTTATGGTACTTGAAATTTGTAAATGAAGGAGGTTTGCTGGATTCTATGCAGTCTCAAATGAGTTGAGTTTTGGGTTTTGGTTGTCAGAGAAACCTACATTTTACATTGGGCATTGTTTGTTCTGATTACTGCTGACAGGCTTTTTGCTTGTGTGATTTGATGTTGATGGCTCGATAGTACCTGGACTGATGTCTGTATGGCTGGTAGATGTGAAGCAATAACTGTAATTTTACATTTATGTGATTAAGCCAAATAATTGTCAATCTAGTGAAGTGCATTGCTATGATGCGTCTTTTGTGTTTGTGAATTCAGCATTGAGATCTTAAATGTTCCATGATCTGTTCTGGGTGGCCGCAGTTGCACACTGGAATAATTTTAATTTTCTGTTTGTGCACCAGATATCTGCCTATACCATGGTTTGTGCAGATGCAGATTCGGGTTGGCCACGAGCTTTGTTGAAATCAGGAATCTTCTGCCTCAATCCATACACACACAAGTATTGAGAGCAAAGACAAATTAGAAGTAAAATTGTGTAGAAGAATCTTAGATAATGTACTACACAATTCTAGTAAATCACACTTATGTCACAAGATAGAATTTTGAATTGATCAAGATTTACAATTTTTAAAAATTATTTTGCATATTGTAAACCTGATATGCCAGTAACCATCTGTGATAATAGTTTACTCCAGGCTCCTTTTTTCTGAACAAAATGTTGGGTGGTACACCCATGTTAAATGGCATCTTTTCTTACTATGATTTTTAGTTACTTTTATAACTATACTAAAAGAAGCTTTATAGTAAAATTTCATTTATATGTGCAGTGTCTTGCAGTATCTGAAAATGCAGTAAAATGGATGACTAACTCAATATTGCAATTAATTTAAATATCTGTTCTCTTCAAAGGAAAATACTCCTGTCAACTGTAATGTTTAGAAATGTGTGACACATCCTTCAAAGCTATAAAATGTTCTAAACGTGCGGGATGGGAAATAACTCTAAGCTCAAGACACAAATTCTATGCTTTCCCTTTCCTTTCCTACCATTCCTTACAACAAAACCTATTCAACTTATTTTTTTAAAATCTGCCCATTCAAGAGAAAGATATTAGTTTTGTGCTCCTGTGACCATCCTAATCAAAACTGTTCACTTGCTACAGTGCTGAGTTTTCTGGCTGGGCACTATTTTTGTTATTGCAGAAGGTGAGATGACGAGCATGCATCATGTTGTAAAATGCTCCTAAGTGCCCTGTGGGTTTTTCGGTTTGAGATGTATAATTTAAGAGAATGCAAATATTTGCTTGTGTTTCAAATTATTTTCAGTTTCTTCTACTACAGTTATAAGCAAACACAAACCAAGCTGGTTTCTGAAGTCTTTGTCTTATGACACCAATTTCATCATTACATTGTCCTTATTATTCTATGCATAATTAGAGCAAAACTAGATCTGTAACATTTGAGCCACTTTTCTGTAGCAAAGTTAACTATTTCAGCAGCAGCATCTATAAGAGCTTATTTCACTAACGGCCCAACAGCAGCAGCAGTTTGTATGGTTAACCCCTTTAATATAATAAAATGCTCCAGGGTGCTTCACAAAAGCACTTTAAAGCCAAATTTGACAAGAGCCACATGAGATGATAATTAGGGCAGATGGCCAAAAGCTTGGTCATAGAGGTGACTTTTAACAAGCATCTTGAAGGGGGAAAGAGAGGCAGTGAGGCTTAGGGAGGGAACTCCAGAGCGTAGGGCCTTAATAACTGAAGGCACAGTCACTAATATGGAGCAATTAAAATCAAGTTGCACATGAGTTCAGAATTTTAGAAGCACAGGTATTTTGGAGGCATGTGGGGCTGGAGGAGATTACAGAAATAGGGAGCAACTAGGCCATGGAGTAATTTGAAAATGAGCATAAAATCAAAGTGTTGCTTCGTCAGGAGTCACTGTAGGTCAGCAAGCACAGTGTTGATGAGTGAATAAAGCCTTGGTGCAGGTAAGGACAGAGGCAGCAGAGCTTTGGATGACTTCAAGCTTACAGAGGGTAAAATTTGGGAATCCAGTCACAAGTGTGTGGGAATAATCATTTCTAGAGGTAACAAAAGTGGATAATGATTTGAACAGTAGATGAGCCTAGGCTGGAGGGAAGTCGGTCGATGCTACGGTGGTGGAAATAGGCAGTGTGCATGTAGGTCCGGATATGTGGTTGAAAGCTCACCTCGGGGTCAGATATGACAACGAGGTTGCAAACAGTCTGGTTCAGTGTCGGATAGTTACCAAGGAGAGGGATAGATTCAATGGATAGGGAACAGGGTTTGTAATGGAGAACGAAAACAACAGCTTCAGTCCTCTATATTTAATTGGAATAAAGTTCTCATTGAGTACTTGATGTCAGACAGGCATTCTGATAATTTAGCGACAGTGGGGGAATCAAGAGAGGTGGTAGTGAGGTCGTCAACATACATGTAAAAACGGGTCCTGTCTTTTCAGATGATGTCATTGAAGGGCAGCACATAGATGAGAAATAGGAGGCAGCCAAGAATCGTTCCTTGGGGAGACATCAGAGATAGAAATGCATGAGGCTGAATAGAAGTTCATTCCCTGGCTATAATTAAATAATAATGGAACCAGCCAACCAGACAAGACCAGTCCCATCCAGCTGGATAATGGTGGAGAGGCATTGGCGACGAATAGTGCGGTCAGTTGTGTCAAAGGCAGCAGACAATATCCAAAAGGATGATGAGGGATAGTTTACCTTTTCACAGTCATATAGGATGTTATGTGTGACTTTCATAGGCACAGTTTCTGTATTGTGACAGGGACAGAAATCTGATTGGAGGTATTCAAACATGGCATTCCAGGAAAGTTGGGCACTGATTTGTGAGGCGACAACATGGTCAAGGACTTTGTAGAGGAAGGAGGAGGTTGTTTGCAAGAACAACGGGGTCAGGGATTGAATTTTGAGGGGAGGGGCATTGATGGCTCAGCTATGTTTAAGATTCTGCTCATGCATTGATATTGAAATCCTCTAAAGTATACTTATTAGGACAATTGAGATACCAAGGGCAGCTTTTCTATAATATATGAATATATGTGCTATTCAGTCTCCTGTGGCAATGTACATGGGGAGTTGAAGAGTTCCATTTTGTCCCTTAGTTGTCTCCGTTGTATTCATATTGCTGTTTGTGTGATCTCCTGTAAATTACAGCATATAAATCGACATGGCATATAAGCCAACCCAATTTTTCTGACCACAAGCATAATATTTTTGTATTTACTGTGTGTATAAGCCAACCCCCCCCACCTTTTCAGCCAGAAAATGCTTAATTCGCATTAGTAGTCAGTCTCATTTTTTCAACCCACAAATGCATGTTTTACTTGCTGGCAGCTTATAACTGAGCGCAAGGGATCAAGCAGGCGATACATGCTGTGCTGCAAAGATGTGCAGGAGTTTAATACACGCCCACTCTGTGTCAGGTAATGATGACATTTCAAAATGGCGACCACCAGCACCCACAATGGTGGTTCACTTTTATACTTGGCATATAAGTCGACCCTGTTTTTGGAGGAATTCTTTGAGGCTTCAAAGGTTGATTTATACGCCAACATCTACAATATTTCGCATGCTCTTCCTTTCTTCTTTGTGTTCTCTGAATAAAGTTATAAAATTATGACTTCTCTAGTTTCTCCATTCCTTTGGCCTGAACACTTTTTATATCTAGTAAACCTACCTGTTTTCTGTTACATATGTTCCAGCCGGGCTCGCTTAACTTAAATTCACCTAGAATTAACAGAAAATTATTTGCAAAATTTCTTTTTCACCTCCAGGAATATTGTCAGACTATCATTGGAGCAACAGATCAGTGTGCCTTTATTTTCCCTTTCCCAAACTCTTGAGAAGTGGGGCATAGAGGATAAGATAGGTCTGTGTCTGCGGATATAAATGTTGGTCTCTTGTGCAGCTTCTTGAGTTAGTTTTTAACTAGCTCAAGCCCAGAGCTTCCATTACAGAGAGTCCTCACTTAAAGTTGTGGTTGCATTCCTGAAAATCTTTGTGAGTCATAGGTTCTCATAGAAATCGATGTTAAAGCCAGAGTAAGGTTCCACAGACATTTCTCGCCAAGAAAAATCGATGTGCAAGTTGAGATACTGCACCATTCATGTGCAGCACTATGCATTCCTAGCTGAAATAACTTACAAAATAAAATACATTGTTAAATATAAAGGAAATACAACATACAGTACTGTACAATAGTATAATATACTTTTAGATTGACCAGACTCCATCTAGTGGCTGAAGCTGGTCACCTCGGTAGCCGGTGAAGTCCCCACTACCTGCACCGACCAACTTCTGCCAACTAGATAGAGTCCAGGACTTCAGTGCAAGTTCACCAGCAGAGCCAGGAGTGAAGCCAGAAACGGAGCAGCAAGAACAGACCCTGGGAACTAAGGTAAGAACTGAGGGCAGGAGGCAGCGGTGGGAAGCAATGCAGGGGGGCATCGCCAGGAGGCAAAGCTGGGGAGAAATTCAGGGAGGCAATGCCAGGAGGAGATGAGGCTGGCAGCAGGAGGAAAAGGGAGAATAGAAGTACTGCGCGAAAGGTCATGTGAGCAGGCAAGGCACAGAAGAGGAAGTCAGTGACAAACGACATTAGTGTAACTGGCAACATTAAATGGATATTTTGACACTACCTTATTAATCACATTAAAGTGAAACAACGTTAAGCGAGTCAACGTTAAGCAAGGACTTACTGTACCCTATTCTTGTTAGTCTCCATTGGCTCCAGATTCCCTACAAATCAATTTAGATTCCTTGCCCTGCCCCATCTTAGTGAAACTTTTGTACTCTTTGTTCCTCTGACATGGGCCTACTCCTCTTTCCCCATTCTCTGATTGGCTGTTGGCACTATTTAACCATTTCAACCATCTTTCCTGTGATCTCTGGGACTCTTCCAATAACTTTTCGTCTTGCCCTTTATCCATCCTTCCAGCTTTAAATACTCACAAGACTTTTTCAGCTCAATTGTTAGTCTACTGTCATTTCCAATATATTAATTTTCATTTATCAAATCAGGTAAGTCATTTGGGATGAATTTCCTGATGATAATGCTACAGAATAAATTATTTTTTGAGCAGGGCAGAGGCAGGGAGATGCATTTGCATTGCAAGAATAATACAGGATTGATGCTTTCTTGGCATCATGTATGTTAGATGTGACTGACGCTAGCTTTCTGCCCCCTATGTTTTTCTTGCATTCTTTCCCTTTCCTTCCACTGAAAGCAGTGGCTGCTGGAGTACAGTTCCACTAGTGCTAGCAGTCCATCAGTACTACCTTCGAATGGCTATTTTTTAATATGGTACTAGATGTTGATTGTTGCCAGACTGTTTTGGTGGTGCTGAGGGGAACAAAGATATCGCCAGTCCTGATATTGTCTGGTAGCCATGTTGTTCAACCAGAGTCACCATGGATAATCCAGTGCGTGTTGGTAGATTTCTTCTTCCCTGTTACCCCACTCTGCCCTAGGTATCACAGGCCAATTCTGCTGCTCCAGATTGTCCAGACTGTAATAAATTAACTCACCTGATAATGCAGATTAAAGATTTGGACTTCATGATCTATATGCCTGTGCACAACAATGAGTTTCTGATATACTCACTGATCATGTGGGGGTTCCTCAGTCACTTTATTTTGAAGAAGGGAGAATGACTGACTATTCATAGTTAAAGCTGTGGCTAACATCTTGCTTATTGGTTGGTCCATTTTCTTTTCCAGTGAAATTATATTTGCCTTTTGTGGACTCTGCCCCAAGTAACCTGTTTAGTTCTTGATCACCAGAATAACTATGGCATCTCATAGCATGGTGAAAGCAAAGAAAAACTATTTCTGACGCATAAGCTTCTCTTTATCTGTGTATTTTTTCTGGGAGTCACTGTGCGGCTGCCAGTGTGGTCCCCTGACCTCTTTTGGGTACTCCTGCCATAATTAATTCTTCAATTCCAGCCTCTACTCTGGAGTTGATTCAATTGTGTTATGAAGTACAGTTGTCCAGTCTGAGCAGGAGGCTTTGAAAGGTTTATCGGTTTTTGAAAAGCAGAACCAAGAATAAAATAAACTTTGGAGGAACACTTTTTGTAATAAACAAGTGGTCGGTCCAACTAAGAATGGCTTGTTTATAGTTTAATCAAACTTCATGTATTATATTACTATGTATTTTAAAAATCCGTTCTGATTTCAAAATCATGTACTACTAGTTCATGTATTGTACTATTGATACTGTTTCTGTTCCTATAATATGCGGCGGGATTTTCCACACCTGCCTGTCACCATGATTTTCCGGTCCCACCGCAAGTCAGTGGACTTCTGGCTGAGATGCTGCCTCGCTTGCGGCATGACGGAAAATCCCGGCCATGGTTTTAACCACCTACTGTGGGTATGACCCACTTAGACTATACATTCTGCTGTAGAATATGGAGATCTCCAGATATTCAACATGGGTGCCTTGGGGCTTATACTGGCGAACTATTGTGGAGTTCTTGCTCTGTTGGATCAAATTACATTTCCATTTTTATCACTGTTGCATCAATATGACCAGCAGCCAAGTATTAGAGATGAAAATTCCCATGTTAACTACTGTTACCAGTTAAAGATTTAATTGGTACGTTATGTTGATTGAAATAAATTGGCAACTTGATAAGGACTAGTAAATAGTGTAATGAGTAGGTGACGATAGCAGTGTGGTTTGAACATATTCTGACACTGACTCCCCCATAATTTTGACACTAACTCATACTCACTGTACTTTGCTCCCACACACACAAAGCTGTTTTATCAGATTTTTCAAAATCTCTGACGGTGAGCACATGGCAAATTTTTTTTTAGTTAATGTTAGTGAACAAACAGTTTTTGAAGTAGGGCAGTGATTTCACAGTAGCCTTTGGGTATACAAAATCTTTGAAGATTAATGCCTTATTTGCAGTCGGTTTCAGGAAAGATTGTGGAAGGAACCTTTTCCCTTTGCTGATTAAATAGCTGACTTGTCTTCACATGGCTATATACTTCAGCTTAACCAGCATTTCTTGCAGAAGATATACCAGACAGTCCTTTTCCAGCAAACATGGCAAAGAAAAAAATTATGCTGATATTCTCCTTAGATTACCATATGGTGAGTCAGAAAGTGGGCTAAATAAAGTAGGACAATGGTATGTACAGAAGGCAGTGATATGCCCGGGGTCAGCCATAATCATACAGGACATCAGTCATCAATGCCCTTGTAATATATTGTCTGCATCAAAAAGAAACTAAGTTGGTTTATTATTTCTGCACAAAATGTATTACCACTCACTATCATTGCTGTTCATGATCATTGTGTGAAATGTAAATCACTGAAGTGCAATATTTCAAATCTGTCTCATTTTAAGAAATATTGTACCAAATATTTGATGATTCCAGTGGATCTGGGACAGTCGCTTGATGCTGCGTGCTCATCCTTTGGCATCTGTCTGTCTCGGGAGACAATGGACTGTGCCCGAAGTGTATATCGCTTCTGGATTGGACATGGTCTTTGTGGCTGTAGAGGCCAATTCATGACTGGCAGTCCCTTCTGCAACTGGCACAAATGAATGGTGTTGGCCCAAGGGTGACTGCTGCTTTATCCTTCTGGCGGGCTCACTTTTCCAACATCGGGTTGTTTCTTTTGTCCCTTGCTTTCTCCACACCTTTCCTAACTGCTTGTCTCCAGGCAGTCCAGTCAGCAGTAAGGACTTCCCTTTCATTGACTCAGATATCGGTCAACTTGAGGTCTCGCTTATTGATGTCCTTGTGGTCTCATGCCAGTAGCAAACTCGCCATAGAGCATGTTTTTGGGAATGCAGCCATCATCCATTTGGCGCACATGACCCAATCATCTGAGTCGCCGCTGACTCGAGAGCAAATATGCAGGGGATCCTTGCAAGCTGGTGTTCTTCCACATTTGGCACTCGTCTTGCCAGGTGATGCCCAATGTTCATCTGAGGCAGTGGAGGTGTTTTTCCTGGCTTGCATAAGTTGTCCAACCTTCAGAATCTGCTTTTGCTGACAAGATTGAAGGCCTTGTTGAGATCTATGAAAGAAATGTAGAATGGTCTGCATTATTCGCAGAAATGAGAAAATCATGTAAACTGTCGATCTGCCAGTTCTGCAGCCACACTGAGACTTGAGGTAGATGCGTGATGCCACGATCTGCAATCTGGTCAAAGCAATACAAGCAAAGGCCCTCCCATGATACTTAACAAGGAGATGCCTTGGTAATTGTTGCAGTCACTTTGTTTTTGTACAAGGTGACTATGTTTACATCATGCATGTCTTGAGGCATAAATCTTACCTTCCAGCAGAGACAAATTCATGGAGATGCTACTGTCGTGCCAGTTTTCCACATTTTATGATTTCCTGCAGTGTTACCATTGGAAAGACAGTCAGTTGCCGTGTTGAGCTCTACTGTGGTGGGGTCGCTGTTCAGCTCCTGCATGATAGGAAAGTCTGGAATGGTGCTGAGACTTTTTTTAGTGACAATGTTCTCCATTCGATATAGTGCCCTACCCACCTTTCTATCTGCTTGCTAGGTTCAGTGATGATCATCCATATCTTCGTCTTCAGGGGGCTGATTTGGTTGCTGCTGGCCTGTTGCTGTTATGATTCCTTCATGCATCCCCCTATCATCCCTGGATTCAGCAGCAGATTGTATGCTGTTGCAGAGTTTCAACCAGTGTTAATTGCTGCAGTGCCGAGCAGTCTGTTGAGACTTAATTTTGGCAGTTCTGAGAGTATCTTGATTTTGTTTGCTGGGGACTTGTTTGTATTTCATGAGGAATCTTGGTTGCAGTAACTGGCTCAATTCCAATCCGATAAACCTCGAACCAGTCAACATTTCTCTGCTCTCTTTTGCCATGCGTAATGAGTGTATAAGTTATCAATGGTGTTGCGCAGATGATCCCACCTTGACACCACAGTCTGGCCTTAAGTGGTGTTGTCTGAAGGAGCCTGATCGAGGATGTTGAGGAGCTCCTAGATCCTTTCTGGGTCAAGTGTTGATCCAAGGATGATCTTTCTTCTGGAATGGTATAGTTTCCTTAGCTGAAGCCTGACCTTGCTGCACATCAAGGAATTGTTAGCATCACAGTCAGTGCTATGATATCTATAAGTGATGAGGACACTATTGAGGGTAATACGTCTAGTGATGATAAGATCAACTGGTGCTAGTGGCATGATCTTGGATATCTCCAAACCCCCTTGATTAGGAAGTAGTTATTCGTCTCACAGTGCATGGTAACAGCATAGCTCCAGCAACCTCTGTCCATTTTTGCTCACCTTACTAATACCCTGGTGACCTGTGCATGTTGGCCTAGCTACGTAGTTGGTAGCATCCTTGCATTAAGTCCTGAGTTGGTCCCTCATTGCACGGAATTCTGCTGATGCCTGCATCAAGTGCCTCATAGAATTGACCTTTGACATCTGAGGTGGAGGTGACAATCAGGAAATAGATGCACATGAGGTAACTGGGCCTGCGCTTGTTGACAAGCAGAGAGTAAGAAGACTCTGTCAGCCTTCTGTTGTAGGGGATTCAATCACTGCAAGTAGAGAAACACACTTCACGCTCATGTGTTGCTTCTTGGGTTTTTCCCTGCTAGATTAATGTGTAGTGTTTCCCTTTAAGTGATCCACTTTGCTGCGCTGCAACAAGCTAGGCTTACACAATGTCCACTGAGCCTTGTAAGTTCTTTGTCGCTCACTGTTGTCTTGCATGCATCATCAACCTGCAGAAAATCATTGGTGAGGCCAGGACCCATGGTCCTTGTATTCGAGCTTGTGATGCAAAAGACTGGTGTCTTGAGTTCGTCTTGCCTGGTGCATGGATTAGTAACCCGCCTGAAGAGAGATGACTCTCTAAGCTTCAAGCACCCATTAAAGCAAATAGGCCATGGTGGGACAGCACCTTACTGACTGAGGGCTGTCCAGCTTGAGATGGGTGGTAGCTATCCAATGAAACGCGATGATCTCCCCCACCATTGGTAGTAATCCGTGACGCTCATGCTCTATGGTAATCAAGTGAGAGCTTCTAACCGGTAACAGTTGCTTCCTATGTTGTGCCAATGTAAACCATGAAGCTGGACTGTCTTCTCCAGGGCACAGTCCTGGGCAAATAGTATGGATATCCTGAGTTTGCCCAAGCATCAGTAACCTCATTTCAGCATTGCTAGTATTATCCAAATGAAAATATAGAACCAGTGCTATTTGGTACCAGTTCTGCTTCAGGAAGTGGCGGAAAGTTGCCTGACAGATGACAGATTACCACCTATGGGACTCGACTCCAGATTCTCTGTCAGGGTTTATTCCCTTAGCTGCCTTATCTCCTGGTACACCCGCAAAGCAGTTGGGTTGTTTACCCATAGCTGGGGATCTGGTTCATGGGCACCAGGATGTAATCACATGCCAATGGGCCTGCATGCCATGCCTCTGGGGGCCAGGCTGCCTCAGTAGTTAAGTCTGGATCTGAGAGATACCCAGTTTATGCATTTGTCATGGGGAGGCACTACATAGGTCATATTGACAAGGAGAATGTGTACTGGCAGGAGAAGCTTACGTGCTTGGCTCTCTTTTTGTAATAGTTGTACCGCTAGGCAGCGGTAAGAGCTGAAAACAAGAGGTGACAAGCAGACTAACCACTATACACCATCCGCTATGCTAACACACTTGACACATCACATCAACCAGAGACATACAGGTGCTCATTAGCACCAGCTAAAAGAATGCCAACACCGCCTAGCATGAGTTGATAAAATTTCTATGTAAGTCAAATGTAGACCTGATCCTTTCAAACACACTTCAGAGTATTCAGCTTGGAGATTATGAGACTAGTCGGGACAATACCACTGTACTGCTCCGATGAAGCTCTGCACTGTGTGCTCTTAAGATGATACTGTTTAAAGAACAGAATCGACCACTTAATACCTACGAGAGGCATAAGTTTTCAAAAACAGAACCCAACAAAGTATCATGCACTGCCTTGGTATTCTTGAAGAGTGGGGATGGTGTCTGTGAGGAGAAATAAACCACATCTGCTTACAAGCTGATAGCTCCCATTGGCACCATTACTGTTGTGAGATCCTGTCTCAGGCATCCACAAATTCTCTAAAGAACCGATTATCCCCTTGCAGGACTTCAGCCCTGGATCTTGCATAGTGGTCACAGGAAGACAGTATACTTGAAGTCAATCCTTTGCAACTGTGTTCCCTATCATTAACAGTAGTAACAGATGCATTGCTGACAAGGTACCAATCATTAGGGCTGAACATGGGCTCTAGACAAGGGGACAATGAAACATATTAATTTGTTAGAACTAAAGGACAGCAAGGCTAGCTGTGGAACATTTGGAAGCCACAGTATAGGGTTAAGGGCAACTTGCTCCAGTTTTTTTTGTCAAGATGTGATCCTATGGATAACCTGATGTTTTGTCTTGGCACAGCATTTATCTGGGGTACAACAGAGTGGGAAATGCTCTTGTCTTATAATGGGTCATCAAGAATGGATGATGCACTCAAAAGACATTTGAACGTGGTTTTGGCGATGGACCTATTTGCTTTTTATGAATAATTTGACAACTTCAGTTTTTCTGTTATATGATGGTGTGGCACTGTAGAGGCTGATGAAGCTTTGATTCTTGTATTGCAGTGAAAAATTATATCCATTGGCCTTTTGCAATTTTGGGTTGATAGTGGGATTAAAAAAAAATCACATGATCTAATCAAATATTCTGATTGACAATTATTGAAGGGTAACTATCATTAAATTAGAGTCTTGCTCAGCTGGATACCTTGAATAATTCCTACAGACATGAACAAATAGACCTTGCAATGCAAAATGGGAAAAACTTGCCCTTCGTTGTTGATCTAAATTCTATAACACAATACTCTGGAAAATTTTGAATGATTTCCGGCATCTGTTCATTTAAACCTAGTTGCAATCACACTCGCTTTGCAATTATTTCAGAAATTGACAGTGCATCCGTGTTTGAGCCATAGGGTCCTATTTGAAACTTGTTTGCAATTTGTCCTCCATAGTTCCCAATTGAGGTTTTGATTTAGTTTGCCACTAGTAAACAAACTACCTTTTTGGTCCTTTTCAAATGTAAGCATTTGTTTCTTAAATGGGAAATTATATTGTTATAAGTAGTTATGGCTTTCAGTTAGTAGATATTGAAGACTAACCACATTAAGTTTTTCATTGTGGCTATTGGTATTCCTACAGTATTCTGCTTTAGTATGCTGCTACAGGCTGTAAAAGGTACGGAATGTAGAAAAATATACCTAGTATATTGATCTCTCCTGCTATCCTGCACATTCAAAGATTCTGCTTGTCCGTTCCCAGAGATTTAGTCTTTGAGTAAAAAAAATGGCCAACAGATCCCTAAAAGCTACCTGAAGTCACATTTCACACAAATTACTTCCCTTCTCCCTTCACAGTTACTTCCCTCCCCTTCAATTATCTTAATTGAAACCAAAATGTATTCATAATATTAAAATGTTCTATATAATGGACCTTCCCAATGAAAACATGTGGGCTTCATTATTTCTTGACACCTCTAATGGAGTAAAGTTGTTGCTTTTTTTTTTGTCTTTGAACTTCTTTTGACACTCGCTATTTGAAATCTTTCCACAACTTGCTCATTGAATGTTTCACGACTGATTTAACAGGCTTTTAGACTGCTTCGAAGTAACAAGGCAAGATTTATTTTGCGAGAGGTAGTATGTTTCAAATTTAATGTTTAAACCAAGGGACCAAATCACTCAGCCTGAAGTGATCTAGCAGAAGGAATTTGATTTACTAATCAGTTTTTTTGTTTCCTAAGGTACACTATACAAAGTGACGAGCAGTCTTTTCAAAGTTTTTGTGCAAAATAATTTGGGCATTTGCTGGCCAGGTGCACAGTGCCTGAGGCAGTGTACATAAACTAGGTAATTGAGAGTAGAAAGGTTCAAAATTCAAGATGTAGTTCCTGTGTTGTCAGAAAACACTTCAAGCCTGTACTAGGTTTAGTCTCTCCAGGAAGAAATAATGAAACACATGGCCTGTGCCTTTTTATTGAGGATTTGTACTGTAAAATTTTGTGTATAATTGCTACTTTCAAGAATGCTACACTGGATCAATAATGAACATAAAATTTTTCAGAGATCAGATAACTACGCTGTATCTGGTAGCACTGTAACCTGAACTGTTCAATTTTTTTAAAATGCAAATGTGAGAGTATTATAGTAATTGAATAAAATATTTTTGTATTGTGTATTTGAAACCTCACTTCTTTGTTGCAGGACCTGTTAATTAATACAAAGTATATACAGCAGATGTTTTGCCTTGAGCTCTGGTAGTTCACTTTTCAATATTTAGGAGCATTGAAAATGAGTTACAATATTGTTCCAATCCTTTGTAATATTCATGACCATGCAAACTCTTACACAGTCCTAATAGATCCCTTGTAATATTGCCTACAGGTAGTTCAGAACCCTGAACACACTGCTGATTACTGCATTGGGCAGGACTCTATAGTAAATCTTGTATATTAAGATTTAGATGATTCCTAGTATAGAAACTCATTTTCAGAAAATTCATACTCCCCCTCCAAGTAATCATGATTTCCATCATTTTAAACCTCAAGTGTCTAAAAATGAAAGCTCCAAATCTAACATTTAATTTAAGATCAGATTGGAAATGTGTTTCATCCGTAGAGTAGACTCAGTTGTTGGGGCCTGCTGGACCAGATCAGTTGGGAAATTTTTGAAATAGATTTTCAAAAAATGTGCTCTTGGTTGTGGAGTAAATGAGCCTATGGGAGCAAACAGATGTGGGAACAGCCATTTTTGTTCTTTTCAACAGAAATGAATTGGATGATACAGTGTTACTTGGTGAGCAGTGGCAATGGCTGGAAACTGTGAAGTTGCTTGTTTGTTGGGCACCAATTTGGTTGCTGGAAAAGGTCACCATGCCTCAGATCAACCACATTATGCTTGAAAAAGGATAGATATTTTTAGTAGTGCAAGAAGAATAGTGCTTTTAAAAAAAGCTGAATGGGGTGATGGGATGGGCTTAGAACTCTGCACTTTCTTTCACCTCTGAAGCCTTGATTTGAATTCAATACACCATGCAACCCTATCTCGCTGTCACCACTTAAATCCTCATTAATTCATTGATCATCTCCAGGCACAATTTCTCACCAGATCCCCTTCATAAATCCCAATTCATCCAGAATTGTTGTCTTCACCCTGTACTGTGCTAAGTCATTCTTCTTTATCACCCTAATCCTTGCTCACCTCAACTACTTTCCTGTTCCTCACGATATGAAGTTCAGAATCTTTGCCCTCAGGTATAAATTGTCACATGGCCTTGCTCTTTTCCATCTCGTCCCTCAATGCCAAATTCCATCATACAGCCTCTGCTCTTCAAGCCCTGTTCATTCCTCCATCACCCTCCCCTTTGCCCCATACTTGAGAATTCTCCTATAGCCTTCCACCTTGCTACATCTTCTCTTACCCACATTCAGAAGCTGCCTTAAAACACTCTGACCAGCCATTTCTACCGACTACCGCTTGATTGAGTCCCATCTGAGAAGCATCTTGAGATGTTATATATTGCTGCATAAGTGTAATTGTTATATTTAATCTCTTCTTTCTATTCTGGCTTCAAGGGCCCTACATGATGCTAGTTTGATAATTGTAACCCAGTTTCCCAAGGTATGACTCCACAGCAAAACTGCACTTAATTTGGCACAAAGTTGGTATTGCCTCTTAGGAAGTAGTTGGTTTGAGAAGTGGAATAATCTACCCAGGGTGCATTTCTGGGATTAGGGCATTGTGTCGGAGCAGAGTACAAGAAGCTTCGATGAGATCCCCCCCATTCTTCTGAACTGCAGCGAATATAATCCTAACCGACTCAATCTCTCCTCATATGTCAGTCCCGCCATCCCAGAAATCAGTCTGGTAAACCTTTGCTGCACTCCCTGAATAGCAAGAACATCGTTCCTCAGATAAGGAGCCCAAAACTGCGCACAATATTCCAGGTGTGGTCTCACCAAGGCCCTGTATAATTGCAGCAAGACATCCCTGCTCCTGCATTCGAATCCTCTCGCTATGAAGGCCAACATACCGTTTGCCACCTTTACCACCTGCTGCACCTGTATGCTTACTTTCAGCGACTGGTGTACGAGGACACCCAGGTCTCATTGCACATTCCCCTCTCTCAATTTATAGCCATTCAGATAATCTGCCTTCCTGTTTTTGCTACCAAAATGGATAACCTCACATTTATCCACATTATATTGCATCTGCCATGCATTTGCCCACTCACTCAGCTTGTCCAAATCACCCTGAAGCATCTCAGCATCCTCCTCACAGTCCACCCTCCCACCCAGCTTTGTGTCACCTGTAAACGGAGAGGGGGTTCAGACAGCAGATTGCAGTACGTTAATCCTTCTCATTTTAACTGCAATCTCCCATGTACTCTCCCTAAAGTAGCCACCTTGTCTGCGTGGAGGTTGCCAATATAGCAGATTCCAGGAATAGAATATCCTTCCCTCAATGGAAAAGGATGGCAATGAATTAGAACATAACATAAGAAATAGGAGCAGGAGTAGGCCATTCAGCCCCTCATGCCTGCCCTGCCATTCAATAAGATCATGGCTGATCTAACCTAGGCCTCAACTCCTCTTTTGTGCTAGCTCCTCATAACCCTCAACTCCTCAATATTTCAAAAATCTACCTACCTCCTCTTTAAATACTTGGTGATTTAGCCTCCACAACTCTCTCGGGTAGAGAATTCCAGGCATTCGCTACCCTCAGAAGAAATTCCTTTGCATCTTAGTTTTAAATGGAACTGAGGAGAATTAAAGTAGTTTCCAGAAGACTATGGCATATGTATTGGTGGTCCCTATAGAAATAAATAACTCTTAAGATTGATGTGTCTTATAAGGAAAAGGCTTTGGGTTGGGGGGAGGGTGGGGGGAAAATAAGAAGTAAAACATACATTGTTAGAATCTATAGTGATAAGACTGCTTGTTTTGTTTAACTCTTTTAAATACAATAAGGTTTGCATTTTTTTGAAAATGTGGAATCTTGTGGCATAGTTCTGTTGATTTATATTACTGGCTGTTCGTATTCCTCCTTTAAGTGTTAATGGTCCCTAACTGGTGATGCATTTCGGCAGAAGGGATTGGAAGAAGCAATACAGACTTAGTGGGCGCAGTTCTAAGGAGTGTGCAGGGACAGAGGGACCTGGGGGTTCATGCATGCATAGATCTTTGAAAGTGGCAGGACATGTTGAGATAAGGCTAAAGCATTTGCTACACTCTTCAGCCAGAAGTGCTGAGTAGATAATCTATCTCTGCCTCCTCCCCAGGTTCCCAGCATCAGAGATGCCAGTCTTTAGCAAAGTCAATTCACTCCATGTGATATCAAGAAATGGCAGAAGGCACTGGATAGTGCAAAGGCTATGGGCCCTGACAATATTCTGCCAACAGTACTGAAGACTTGTGCTCCAGACCTTGATGCACCCCTAACCAAGCTGTTCCAGTACAGCTACAACACTGACATCTACCCAGCTATGCGGAAAATTGCCCAAAAAGCAGGACACATCTAATCCAGCCAATTACCACCCCATCAGTCTACTCTTGGTCATCAGTAATGGAAGAGGTCATCAACAGTGCTATCAAGAGGCACATGCTTAGCAATAATTACTCACTGACGCCCAGTTTGAGTTCCGCCAGGCTCACCCAGCTCCTGGCCTCATTACAGCCTTGGTTCAAACATGGACAAAAGAACTGAACTCTCAAGGTTAAATGAGAGTGGCTGCATTTGACCGTGTGCAGCATCAAAGAGCCCTAGCAAAACTGGAGTCAATGGGAATCAGGGGGAAAACTCTCCACTGGTAGGAGTCATACCAGCACAAATGAAGATGGCTGTGGTAATTGGAGGTCAGTCATTTCAGCTCCAGGACATCACTGCATGAATTCCTCAGGGTAGTGTCCTCGCCCCAACTGCCTTCAGCTGCTTCATCAATGACCTTCCTTCCATCATAAGGTCAGAAGTGGGATGTTCGCTGATGATTGCACAATGTTCACATTCTCAAAGACTCAGATACTGAAGCAATCCGTGTCCAAATGCAGCAAGACCTGGCCAATAACTGGACTTGGGCTGACAAGTGGCAAGTAACATTTGCGCCACACAAGTACCAGGCAATGACTATCTCCAACAAGGGAGAATCTAACCATCACCCCTTGACGTTCTTTGGCATTACCATCACTGAATCCCCCACTATCAACATCCTGGGGGGGGGTTACCATTGACTAGAAAATGAACAGAACTAGTGATATAAATACTGTGGCTACTAGAGCATGTCAGAGGCTAGGGATCCTACTGCGGGTAACTCATCCCCTGACTCCCTGAAGCCTGTCCACCTGCAAGGCACAAGTGAGGAGTGTGATGGAATACTCCCCACTTGCCTGGATGAGTGCAGCTCCAACAATACTCAAGAAGCTTGATGCCATCCAGGACAAGGTAGCCCGCTTGATTGGCATCACATCCACAAACATTCACTCCCTCCACCACTGACACACAGTAGCTGCAGTGTGTACCATCTACAAGATGCACTGCAGGAATTCGCCAAGGCTCCTCCGACAGCACCTTCCAAACCCATGACCGCTACCATCTAGAAGGACAAGGACAGCAGATAGATGGGAACACCACCACCTGGAAGCCCCCCTCCAAGTCACTCATTATCCTGCCTTGGAAATATATCGCCGTTCCTTCCCTGTCGCTGGGTCAAAATCCTGGAACTCCCTTCCTAATAGCACTGTGGGTGTATCTACACCACATGTATTGCAGCAGTTCAAGAAGGCAGCTTGCCACCACCTTCTCAAGGGCAACTAGAGATGGGCAATAAATGCTGGTCTAGCCAACAAAGCTCACATTCTGTGAATGAATAAAACAAAAGAGTGGTTAGCGAAGCTTATGGGATCTTGGACTTCATAAATAGAGGCATTGGGTAAAAAAGCAGGAAAGTTTTGCTGAACCTTTATAAAGCTCTGGTTAGACCATAACTTGAGCATTGTGTCTAATTTTGGCCACCGCAATTTAGGAACGTTGTGAGGGCTCCTGAAAGAGCACAGATTAGGTTAACTAGCATGGTTCCAGGGATGGGGGATTTTAGTCACAAGATTAGATTGGAAACATTGGGGCTGTTTGATTGAGGGGAGATTTGATAGAGGTGTACAAGATTATGACAGGTTTGGATAAAGTTGACAAGGAACAAGTGCTCCCATTAGCTGATAGTACAAAGACTGGGGACTCAGATTTAAGGTTTTGGGCAGGAGATGCAGGGAGAATATGAGAAAGAATTTTTTTATGTAGTGACTCGTAGCGTCCTGCACCCTGCTGTCCAGACAGTTGTGGAAGCATAGACAATCACTGATTTCAAAAGAAAATAGAATGAGCACTGAAAGGAAATAAACTTGCTCGCAGAGGTGTGGAGATCAAGCAGGAAGTGGGACAGACTGAATTGTTCCAAGAGAGCTGGAATACCCTTGATGGGCTGAATGGCAGCCTTCCGTGATGTAAATGAATCAGAACAATCATTTTGGGGATATGTCCCTATGCATCTCACTTTACCAATTCCTCTCTTTTTCAGTGCTTTGCTCTTTCCAAAAGTGCCTGTGTCCCCCCCTTCTATTCCCCTATGCGCCTTAACTTCTGTCTCATTTCTGTCTCCATCTCTTTGTCCCTCTATGTCTGAACATATTTATTTCCAAATGTGTTAACAGCTCTGTGTGGGAGAAAATGTCTTTCCTGTCTGGATTTCTCTCTCACTTAGTTTTGATGAGAGACTTGATTGTTGCTTTTGTTAGAGCAGAAACGGTAAGAAGATTTAATGATTTTTTTTTTTAAATTATGAAGAATTTTGATAGGGTTAATAAGGAAATGCTATTTCTTGTGCTTGGGGGTCAGTCATGAGGGATCATCAAAATAATATCACCATTGAAAAAGTACAGAAAGATGCTGGAAAAATTTCATTATACAGAATTTGTCGGAGCTTGAAATGCCTGGCCATGGCGGTGAGTGTCATTCTAGTGTTGCTCCTATGTCTTTTCCTTGTATTCTCTTCATCCTTTAATTTCTTGCTCTTCCACCTTGTTCCCTTCCCCTTAAACTCTGTCTTTCCTTTTTTTTCTCTTGCCTCACTGCCTCTCCCTTCCTCCTTTTTGACTTTCAGCTTCCCTTTCCTCCCTTCCTCTCTCCATTGCTACCCCTTCTCTCCATCACATTTCCTCTTCCCAGCTCTTTCACTCCCCACCCCTCCTGTAATGTGACCATTTATCATACCTCTCACAACCCCACTCCCCAGAGGGTCTTGCCGACTACTTTTTGTTGGTAGCCTACTGTTTAAAGAATTTGTACAGTAAGTCCTCAACTGAAGTTGTAGTTGAGTTCCTAAGTGCACCTTTAAATAAAAGGACTTTAAGCAAATCAGATTTTCCTACTAAAACCAATGTAAAAGCTGTAGGGCCTTTCTCGTCAGAAAATAAAATTAAAATATTATACCGTGTAAGTAGAAATACTTTGCATTGCTAAATTCCTAAATAGGTAAATGAAATAACTATTAAACTAAAATGCATTTAAAAAAATATGCTGCCTTTCAACTTCCTGCAGCTCCTTGCCATTGATCCTGCTCTTCGAACCTCCTGTGTGCCGAACCTCCCACTCATCACACATCCTGCTCCCTGACCCTCCTGGTTGCTATGGACCCTTCCTCTTGCTGACCTCCAGCTCACTGCCTCTGCCGCTCCCTGACCCTCACTCTCACTGCCAACCCTCCAGTTAGCCCTCCCAGTTGCTTTGGGCCCTCCAGTTCACAGCCGGTGCCACTCCCTGATCCTCTTGCTGTAACCCTCCAATTTGCAAACTCTGCCACTCCTTGATCTTCCCAGTTACTCTGGACCCTTTCCTCTTGCTGAACTTCCCTCTCCTGCACTCTTGCTGTGAGTGAGGGCCCTGCAGATGAGTGACAAGAGACAAGAAGAACAGCATTGATTTGCAGTACGTGAGCTGGAGAGGCAGGGTCGGGGAGCAGCAGAGGCCATGAACCAGAGGGTTGGCAGTGAGAGGGAGCGTCAACGAGCCGCTGGGGTCATGAACTTGGAGGGTTAGTGTGAGAGGAGGGTTGTGGGCAGCAGAGGCTGCTCCAAAATGGTGCCACTTGGGTCATGTGGTCCTCCACCGGACTCGACGCAAACCAACTTTAAAATGAAACTCCCGAAACTAAACATGAATATGGGTCCCATTAACTGACCGACATTAAAGCAGAACTATTTAAAATGGACAACTTAAAATGGGGGCTTACTGTGTATATTTGCTAAATATAAGTTACTTGTGTTATATGCACTACAATGGCTTTGAAAAAACTTGGAGCAGAGGAGAAAGGAAACAGTTAAGTGTTATTCTTGCACTGTATTCTGAAAAAGATAAACTGGCGGAGACAATCAGCTAGCTGGACAGATGGCATCAGGAAGCACGCCAAAGTACTCAGCATGATGGGAAACAGGAGGTCATTGCTTAAGCTGCTGTTGTCTTTAGGCTCTGTCACTGCTCCAGTTTGTATCTCTGTTTTCTCTAGACTGCAGACTGTTGCTAACTTTTAGCACCTGTTTCTGTCTGTTTCAATTCTATAGAGATTTGGGTGTAAGGGCGGGGTGGTTGAAAAGACAGGGTTTGTGTGGGGAGGGCATTGGCGGGGGGAGAGAGGAAACTTGGATGATCTCTCAAAAATCCCGAATCCTGTCAGTCCATGGCATTTACACAGAACCGGTGCAACCATAAGTCATTGGCAGCCAACAGGAGGAATACAAATTCACATTTTCATTTGCGAGATGAAAAAATAGTTTTATGAAAGGATACCCACCACTGAGTGCATTTCAGTTCTCCATATGTGAGGTAGAGCTGATTGTTTGTACGGCTAGGCCAATTATGGAAATTATTTTGCACTCCTAATTCTTGACCGATCTAGAATCAACAAGAATCTCAAGATCCTGATTAAATTCTGGAGACATTGTCTTCAAAAATGGTACTGCTGAAGGCCCTTGCTCTTCAAAACTTACTTGCAATTTAATGTATTAAACTTTAGATCAGAATTAAAGGATCTGGGATGCATTCTATGTAGATGAGTGTACAAGCAACAGCAATTCATGGGGTATCATGGGGTGGAGTTTCTGCTGTGGGCAGAACTGGCACTTCAGCACAAATTGGACTCAAAATTTCATTAACTTTCTGAAGTGAAGTTGAGGCCCAAGTTTCTAATGAAACCTATTTGAATAATCAAAATGTAAAATCTTCCATGAGCCAATACAATTGGGAAACATTTGATAACTTATTCCCCACCATTAAAAAAAATCCTTGCTCTATTTTAGAGTGGTAACCTGCAGTTTTATCAACACAGCTGAAAATGGTTTTGTCACAAATTGTGTAGGCCACTTCCTATATATAACCCTATTTTAACGCATAGATGTGAAGTTTGCTGGGAGGCAGATACTGAGAGTAGTGGTGAACGGTTGCTCTTCAAACTGGAAGAAGGCATACAGTGGGGCTCCCTAGGGTTGCACACAGGGAACACTGCTTTTATTGATGTCCCAGGCTTAGATGACCAGGCACAATTTCAGCATTTGCAAATAGCAAGACTTGGAAGTACACTTCAGCCTCTCCAGTCCGGAATGATTACGATCAAGTCACTTCTGAATTTTGGAATTTTCTGGATTATAGAATAATGTTAGAATGCCTAATTACAAGTGCGTGAACTGGAAAACACTAGATATATATATTTGCCTGAAGCATAAAACAGTGATAAAGCATTATAAAGAAGTAATAAAAAATTGTTTACTCATCCAAGTATTAGATAAATTCCCAAATCTGGTTGTGAAGAAGACACTGAGACTAGGATGCTTTTGATAGAGACTGTTTATTGCTTTTCCACTCTAACATAATCTCTCTCTGTGCTCTTCTTTATATACACATCTGAGTATGATTAATCAACACCCAACACCTGTTAACCTTATTAGCTTAAACTACTAGGTATTTAACATCCACCAGCAGAACCCATTAGATATCAACAGCAAATACTGCATCTTCCTGTTTTTGGTTTGGCCTAAATAGCCAAGTGGTTATGGTACTGGGTTTGTAACCCTGAGATCAAGAGTTCAAATCTCACAATGGCAAACTGTGAAACATGTAACTTCATCTGAAACAGATGGAAACAGGTTTGTACTCGAAAGAGTATCAAGAGTTCAAATCTCACAATGGCAAAACTATGAAACAATGTAACTTCATCTGGAACAGATGGAAATGTGTTAGCTTGGCCTAAATAGCCAAGTGGTTATGGTACTGGGTTTGTAACCCCAAGATCAAGAGTTCAAATCTCACAATGGCAAACTGTGAAACATGTAACTTCATCTGAAACAGATGGAAACAGGTTTGTACTCGAAAGAGTATCAAGAGTTCAAATCTCATAATGGCAAACTATGGAACAATGTGACTTCATCTGAAACAGATGGAAACAGGTTTGTACTCGAAAGAGTTACCATGAAAACAATTTCCTGTTTTTGGCTTGGCCTAAATAGCCAAGTGGTTATGGTACTGGGTTTGTAACCCTGAGATCAAGAGTTCAAATCTCACAATGGCAAACTGTGAAACATGTAACTTCATCTGAAACAGATGGAAACAGGTTTGTACTCGAAAGAGTATCAAGAGTTCAAATCTCACAATGGCAAAACTATGAAACAATGTAACTTCATCTGGAACAGATGGAAATGTGTTAGCTTGGCCTAAATAGCCAAGTGGTTATGGTACTGGGTTTGTAACCCCAAGATCAAGAGTTCAAATCTCACAATGGCAAACTGTGAAACATGTAACTTCATCTGAAACAGATGGAAACAGGTTTGTACTCGAAAGAGTATCAAGAGTTCAAATCTCATAATGGCAAACTATGGAACAATGTGACTTCATCTGAAACAGATGGAAACAGGTTTGTACTCGAAAGAGTTACCATGAAAACAATTTCCTGTTTTTGGCTTGGCCTAAATAGCCAAGTGGTTATGGTACTGGGTTTGTAACCCCAAGATCAAGAGTTCAAATCTCACAATGGCAAACTATGAAACAATGTAACTTCATCTGAAACAGATGGAAACATGTTTACTCAAAAGAGTATCAAGAGTTCAAATCTCACAATGGCAAACTATGGAACAATGTGACTTCATCTGAAACAGATGGAAACAGGTTTGTACTCGAAAGAGTATCAAGAGTTCAAATCTCACAATGGCAAACTATGAAACAATGTAACTTCATCTGAAACAGATGGAAACGGGTTTGTACTCGAAAGAGTTTCCTGTTTTTGGTTTGGCCTAAATAGCCAAGTGGTTATGGTACTGGGTTTGTAACCCCAAGATCAAGAGTTCAAATCTCATAATGGCAAACTATGGAACAATGTGACTTCATCTGAAACAGATGGAAACAGGTTTGTACTCGAAAGAGTATCAAGAGTTCAAATCTCACAATGGCAAACTATGAAACAATGTAACTTCATCTGAAACAGATGGAAATGGGTTTATACTCGAAAGAGTTTCCTGTTTTTGGTTTGGCCTAAATAGCCAAGTGGTTATGGTACTGGGTTTGTAACCCCAAGATCAAGAGTTCAAATCTCACAATGGCAAACTATGAAACAATGTAACTTCATCTGAAACAGATGGAAATGGGTTTGTACTCGAAAGAGTTTCCTGTTTTTGGTTTGGCCTAAATAGCCAAGTGGTTATGGTACTGGGTTTGTAACCCCAAGATCAAGAGTTCAAATCTCACAATGGCAAACTATGGAACAATGTGACTTCATCTGAAACAGATGGAAACAGGTTTGTACTCGAAAGAGTATCAAGAGTTCAAATCTCACAATGGCAAACTATGAAACAATGTAACTTCATCTGAAACAGATGGAAATGGGTTTGCACTCGAAAGCGTTATCAAGAGTTCAAATCTCACAATGGCAAACTATGAAAACAATGTAACTTCATCTGAAACAGATGGAAACGGGTTTGTACTCGAAAGAGTTCCTGTTTTTGGCTTGGCCTAAATAGCCAAGTGGTTATGGTACTGGGTTTGTAACCCCAAGATCAAGAGTTCAGATCTCAATGGCAAACAATGTAACTTCATCTGAAACAGATGGAAACGGGTTTGTACTCGAAAGAGTTACTACACACCAATTTGGGATCAACTTGGAGGTGCAGTACAATAGCAAAAGGACCTGGTTCACGAATATACTTTCCTGTTTTTGGCTTGGCCTGAATAGCCAAGTGGTTATGGTACTGGGTTTGTAACCCCAAGATCAAGAGTTCAAATCTCACAATGGCAAACTATGAAAACAATGTAACTTCATCTGAAACAGATGGAAACGGGTTTGTACTCGAAAGAGTTCCTGTTTTTGGCTTGGCCTAAATAGCCAAGTGGTTATGGTACTGGGCTTGTAACCCCAAGATCAAGAGTTCAAAATCTTACAATGGCAAACTATGAAACAATGTAACTTCATCTGAAACAGATGGAAATGTATTCATAAAAGGCTTGGCCTAAATAGCCAAGTGGTTATGGTACTGGGTTTATAACCCCAAGATCAACAGTTCAAATTTCACAATGGCAAACTATGAAACAATGTAACTTCATCTGAAACAGATGGAAACAGGTTTGTACTCGAAAGAGTTACCATGAAAACAATTTCCTGTTTTTGGCTTGGCCTAAATAGCCAAGAGGTTATGGTACTGGGTTTGTAACCCCAAGATCAAGAGTTCCAATCTCACAATGGCAAACTATGAAACAATGTAACTTCATCTGAAACAGATGGAAACGGGTTTGTACTCAAAAGAGTTCCTGTTTTTGGCTTGGCCTAAATAGCCAGGTGGTTATGGTACTGGGTTTGTAACCCCAAGATCAAGAGTTCAAATTTCACACTGGTAAACTATGAAACAATGTAACTTCATCTGAAAAACAGATGGAAATGGGTTTGTACTCAAGAGTTTCCTGTTTCTGCTCCCAAAGGACTGTAATAAAATGATGTTGAGAGTTGTTTGGATCTGCTCAAAAAATACCTGGACAGCTGGTGTTGCTGAAAATATAGATTTTCTGAACTGGAGAGCCTATAGTGTATTGTGAACTGCAAAAACAATAGTGAAAGACTTCAAGAAGATACAGATAGGCTTGTGATATGGGCAGACACATGGCAAAAGTTATTTAATGAAGTGTGAAGTAAGACATTTTGGAATGAAGAATGTGGAGAGACAATATAAAATAAAGGGTACAGTTCTAAAGAGGTGCAGTGAATCAGTGAAACCTGGGGATCTATGTGAGTATATTTGAAGGTGGCAGGACAAGTTAAGTGGCTAAAAAGGCAAATAGGATCCTGAGCTTTATAAATAGAGGCATGGTGTAGAAATGCAAGGAAGTACTGATGAACATTTATAAAATACTGGTTCAGCCTCAGCTGGAGTATTGTGTCCAATTCTGAATATTGTGTCCAATTCCAATTAAGGATGTGGAGACTTTAGAGAGAGTGCAGAAAATGTGCTATGTTCCAAGGCATGAGGGACTTCAGGAAATATTGGAGGCTGGGGCTCTTCTCCTTAGAGAGCAGAAGGTTAAAAGGAGATTTAAGAGAAGTGTTCAAAATCATGAGGGGTCCAGATAAAGTAGAGAGAAACTGTTCCCAGAAGGATCAAGCAGAAGGATCAAGAACCATAGGTAATTGGCATAAGAACCAATGGTGACTCGAGGAAAATCTTTATGTAGCCAGTGTTTTGGATCTGGAATAGACTGACTGGGAGTGTGCTGGAGGCAGATACAATTGTGACTTTCAAAAGGGAATTGGATAATTATCTGAAGAGAGAAAATTTGCAGGGTTATGGGGAAAGGGCTGGGGGGAGAGATCAACTGAGTTGTTCTTGCAGAGGGCAGCATGGACACAATGGGCCAAAGGTGTCCTTCTGTTCTGTAACCATTCTACGACACTATGAAGGGCTGTCAGTGGATGCAATTAGTGGTAACTTGCCATGCTTATTAATATGATGGGGAGTGTGTGGCTGGTTTGGAGGATGGGGCGGGCTTCCAGTATGATGTTTTAAACCAGCAATTAAGGATCATGGAAATACTGTGCATAGGACTTAACTTGTGCTTGATCTTTTATGTGGGTTTGGCTAATATTGGGCAAATTGCACTGATGCAGCCTGGCAAAAACTCTACCCCAATATGTTTAATTTGAGGAAGAAAGCAGTGAAAGAAGTCCATTCTAAGAGATCTCAATCAAATTGTAGAACTGTAATTAATGGCTCAAAACATGCTTGTGCATTTTAACTAAGTGAATCTGTGTTAAACTTAGGGCCAGAACTTCTTAGCTCGCCAGTGTCGAATTTGGGGAGTACCCCAAAGATGCGCTGGGAGTCCCTCTCAGAAGTGCCCAGGTAAGGGTTTGCATAGCAATTTCCCAGAAGTGCAAACTTCTGCTGGACAATTGCGCTGCTCTGTGAATCATCTGAAAATGCGATTTAAATCACAAACTTTGGATAGTTACACCAACAGTTACCCAGTAAAAGTTAGAATTAAAACCTCTTCTAACTTCTGAGTACTACTGTAAACACCCGGACCGACCTCCATGAGACCCCCCCCCTCCCCCCCAAACATACTTGGCCCCCGCCCCCTTATGGGACGCCTCCCACACTCCTGACCACCTCCTCGACAGGACCACTCGCCCCATGGGATCCCCACCCCTCTGACCACACCCGCCCCACCCCGACCTGTGATACTTCTGACACCCTTCCCCCCCCGACCTACAATGCCTCCGATCCCCCAGCCCCCGACCTGTGACACCTCTGATCCGCCCCACCCCCGACCTCCCCATCCTCTGACGCCCCTGACCCCTGCCCCCACCCACCATCCCCCACTTACCTTGACACTTAGCTCCCCTCACTGGCCTGTCAATTTTGCTGGGCCTTTTGAACTTACCTGCTTTATGGCAACTAGCGCTTTAAAAATTGAATCCTTGAATCAACCGGAGCTGCGCCTCCCTGGGGCTTTGGGGGAGCCTTTCGATCCAGATCCCAAGCTGCTCTTGTGATTGGAAGTGTCAACATCATTTTCAAGCGCAGATGAGCATGTAATTAGTTCTTCTAATTCTTGCGGGCCATCTCTTTCTGACACCAGTTGGAAGTTACAGCCCAAGTTTTGTTAAATTTGTAAGTGGGAATTTCCTGTGACAATGTGACCTAACAGATATAATGTATTACCTAACAGATATAATGTAAAACTGAATGTTGTAATGCTAGGCAGTGAATGTGAAATTATTCATGTCAAAACTGTGAAATCTTTGTGTTAGCTGGCTTTCTATTAGGGTGAACACCCTTTTGCTTAAAATAAAATAGGGCAATATGCAAAACTGCTTTGTCAAGTGTCCAACTTGTACAGTTAAGGAAAATAATACAAGCTGAGTTATAAAATAGAGTGAGTGCATCTCTTGAGTGCTGATTGGATGCAGATGAAACTGGATTGTGTGTATGGCAAGGTTGGGTGTGTTGGGGGGGCCACTGAGACAATTTAACTTCAATAATTTATGTTGTGTGAACAAGAATCCCAGGCTTTTTGTAGGTCACCTTTCTGATGAACAGAGTTGAACGATCATTTGTTAAAAGAACTGTTCTTCTGTTCCATTTTCAATGCTCTGATGAGCATGTTGCCCAAAGTCTGCAATGAAACTGAAGCCTGTTTCCACTGTTCTGTTAGCTGACCCCAATACTGATCTTGCTGTGGCAGAATTAAAAATGGAATTGAAGTTTGGCTAATCACTTGCATCAATGCCTTCTCTGTGTTACATGGGATCCAAGCGCATAGACTGCACAAAGGTTAGAAAACGAGGATCTTTTATTCCACTGGGATCAAATCTTTATAAACATTAATTGAAAAGCTTAACTTGGAGAAACAAACTATTTCCAATGGATATTCACAACCAGCATTCCAGACCTGCCAGGATACCATTGAGAGCTTAACACCTGATCTCTAATCAGCTGAACAGCTGCGTTAAGTTGGTGGAGCTCCTGTTGCTAATTTCCTGTGACAATGTGACCCAGATTATCTTGTCCCCCAGCCACCAAGGGGATCTTGCTTTCTTTGTTGCCCCTTAAACTCAGGGCTGCTGTCTAGGTGGTCTGTCTAGGTCTTCCACAGCTGTACTACCACTTCCCAGTTCTCGAGCCACTGTCAGAGGCTTTGGTTTGTCCTATTTGGGCCTTTGGCGCCTAACCACTGTGACTTGCCAATCCTAGACTTCTGCTTTTCCTTGCTGCTGCCCTTTCTTGTCTCCCTGCTCTCTCTCCCTCCCCCTCTCCTTGCCATCCTTTCAGGTCTCTCCCTCCTCCATTTCACTCCCGGCCCCATCCCCCCCCCCTCCCCCTCTCTCCCCCCACTCTCCCCCCCCCCCTCCCCCACTCTCCCCCCCCCCTCCCCCACTCTCTCCCCTCCCTCTCTCCCCCCCTCTCTCCCCCCCCTCCTCTCCCCCCTCCCTCTCCCCCCTCCCTCTCTCCCCCCCTCCCTCTCTCTCCCCCCCCTCCCTCTCTCTCCCCCCCTCCCTCTCTCTCCCCCTCCCTCTCTCTCCCCCCGCTCTCTCTCTCCCCCCCCTCTCTCTCTCCCCCCCCTCCCTCTCTCTCTCCCCCCTCCCTCTCTCTCTCCCCCCCTCCCTCTCTCTCCCCCCTCCCTCTCTCCCCCCCCCACCCCCACTCTTCCCCCCCCACCCCCACTCTTCCCCCCTCTCCCTCTCTCTCCCCCCTCCCTCTCTCCCCTCCCTCCCTCTCTCTCTCCCCCCCCCCTCTCTCCCCCCCCTCTCTCTCCCCCCCTCCTCCCCCTCTCTCCTCCTCCCTTTCTCCCCTCCCTCCCTCTCTCTCCCCCCCTCCCTCCCTCTCTCTCTCTCCCCCCCTCCCTCTCTCTCTCCCCCCCTCCCTCCCTCTCTCTCTCTCCCCCCCTCCCTCCCTCTCTCTCTCCCCCCCTCCCTCCCTCTCTCTCTCCCCCCTCCCTCCCTCTCACCCCCTCCCTCCCTCTCTCCCCCTCCCCTCCCTCCCTCTCTCCCCCTCCCTCCCTCTCTCCCCCTCCCTCCCTCTCTCCCCCTCCCTCCCTCTCTCCCCCTCCCTCCCTCTCTCCCCCTCCCTCCCTCTCTCCCCCTCCCTCCCTCTCTCCCCCTCCCTCCCTCTCTCCCCTCCCTCCCCCTCCCTCCCTCTCTCCCTCCCTCCCTCCCTCCCTCCCTCCCTCCCCCTCCCTCCCCCTCCCTCCCTCTCTCCCCCTCTCCCTCCCTCTCTCCCCCTCTCCCTCCCTCTCTCCCCCTCTCCCTCCCTCTCTCCCCCTCTCTCCCCCACCCACACCCTCCCCCCCCCACACCCTCCCCCCCCCCCCCACACACCCTTCCCCCCCCCCTCCCTCCCCTCCCTCCCCTCTTTCCCTCCCTCCCTCCCCTCCCTCCCCTCCCTCCCCTCCCTCCCCTCCCTCCCCTCCCTCCCCTTCCTCCCCTCCTCTCCTCTCTCTCTCTCCCTCTCACTCTTCCCCATCCCATGTCTCCCCCTCCAGCCCACCCTCTCCCTGGGTGGGACCCAACATCCAGCCTCGCACCAAAATCAGAAGTTAGGACACCAAAAACTCACCTCACCTGCTACATCAGTAAATTTGACATACCAGTTGATAATCTTTTAAATGAAAACCAAATCAACAAAATTGGGATAAATCAGGCACAGCATACCAGTTGATGTTGTATTTTAGTAACTGGAAAATTAATTGATCATTATTTCATCTTCACCCAATTGACTGTGCATCCTGATTTGTGGAGCACTGTCTCTCCTTTTATGTTATAAGACAATGGGTGTTGATAAACCTGAATCTATCCACCAGCACAGCATTAGTCACAGCACTAAGCGCTGCTTTAGAAAACTTGTGAACTTTGTTTGTTTCCCAATTTTCTGCCCTTTTCTGCCTCCACACCTTAAACAATTGATTCTTAATGGATTATGGTATCACAGGTGCTGGCAGCCTTCAAATTCTACAACCAAATAGCAGTTTCTTAATGTCAGCTGGCCTGGTTCATATCTCCAACAATTTTACCATGGCAGGATTGAACCCAATCCCATGTACAACAAATGTCCATCTGCACACAACACTCAGCATGGGTTACTGAATAGCAATCAGGTTGGGATACCCAGCTAATTATTACCCCGACTGTACCTGACTCTGTTTTGTTGGTTAGACATGCATTTAGCACAGAACCAGACACCCAGACTGTGGACAAATGGGAACTACCTTGGGTATGAACCACTGAGTGTGGCATCTTTACACACAAAGCCATTTATTAGTAAGAAAGATAGAACACTAGAAAGATAAAATACTATGGGAATGCCATCACTGCCCAACTCCCTTCTAAGTCACATGTCATCCTGACTTGGACTTGTATTATCAGTTCTTCATTGTTGTTGGGATAAAATCTTGGAATTTCCTTTCTATCGTCATCGTAGTGGCACCTCACCCAAGTGGTTAAAATGAAAAGCCCAACATTTGGAGTTGCCTGTGTTACCAGCATTCTATGGACTTTTTAAAAAAAACCGTAACAGAACTTATTTATTATCGATCTTAAATTTAATAGTGCCAGATGGTGGAGCATTGTGCTCTGAGCATGTATGCGACTACCTCACACGTGTAATGAGGCAGCACCGTGGCAACCTCGTTTCTTTCCTCTAAAATGGAGAGCACCATGTACGCTCCTTTAATAACAATAAACAAGCGCATCAAGTTTCATAGGTCACAGAAAGATTTATTGTAATTCCTAGTTTATCAGATGTTTGATTGCATAACTAAAGCATAGTCATAAGTGGTGCTGTTCTTTGCGAATATCTTGAGAATCTTTGTTTAAGATAGCCAAATTAGAGAAAAAGACGACCAGTGTGACCTTTATGGCAAAGTAACATGTCAATAAACATAGTGTTGTTTTGTACTGACAAAGGCTATGTCAGTTCATGGCCATTGATTTAACTGCATCTATTTAAAAATGTATTGACATTTCAGAGGAGTTGGTGTGAGAGGGGTACACTATCGGACATTTAATTTGTTCTTCCAAGTTTTATTTTACAGAGGACTGATGACACTATGAAAATCAACAAACAATTTTTGTCTCCCATTTAGTAGCTAGATAGTGGACCTGCTGGGTGAAATTTATAACCGGAGCTAGGGTTCATTCAATATAATGCATTACTGTTCATTTTAATTAAAGGCATAGTGTATTCATCTTTGAGGGTGTGCAATGCAGGAGGCCTAAAGTCATTGTACCACTTTTGCTCCACCAGTGTAATGAATTCACTCATGATTTACCCAATAATTTTGCAATTGTTTAAATTTTCACTGTGGCAGCTGTGATTTTTTTTTATAATATCTGCACTCATGAATAGTTTGCACGTTGGTTCTGTGGAAAACACTGTGAGCTAGGGTCTTCATATTGAAGAAAGATAAATTGTTTGAGTCATCCATGATACCAATATAACATTACTAAAATTGCAGAAGGAGAGTTCTAGATATTGCTGGATTAGATCCTGATCTGTTTGTGTGCAGTTTTATGATCCAGTGATGCAGAGATCATCTTGTTCAGCTGATGTATGTCACACTGTACGGTTTTATGATCCAGTGATGCAGAGGTCATCTTGCTCAGCTGATGTATGTCACGCTGTACATCACTATGTTATCTTTAGAGTGTGTGCCTCTGGGTGATTAAAAATTTTCTGGAGACAGTTTGTTTCTGTTAGTAAGCTTGTTTAACAAGTATTTGGCGTAAAAGTCTTTGCATAAATTTAATCAGTACAAAAACAAATTAAAAGCAAAGGGGTGGCATGGATCATTTATGGCCCTAATAAGTGTTGGAACAAAAGGTTGGCCAAAATTTCACAGCCTGTGGCAAACCAACAGCGCTCACTGCTGACCTCGAAGAAAGCTGCCCACAAAGATCTATTGATCCCTGTGGCCTGGTTTTCTCCTCTCTCAACATTTAAAAATTTTTATTTCAATGGAGAAATTAGAGGTTCCACAAATAAGTTTAATTTTTCAGGACCAGTGATTGTGATTATGAATGTGATACACTGGTGAAAATCCAGTTACACCTCATTCAACAAGGTGAAAATTTTTCCAGAGACTAATTGCGTAAAAGTTCAAATTCCTGCCAGTTCAGTGATTTTTTTTTATTCACTCATGGGATGTGGGCATCACTGGCTAGGCCAGCATTTATTACCCATCCCTAATTTCCTTTGAGAAGGTGATGGTGAACTGCCTTCTTGAACCACTGCAACCCCTGTGGTGTGGGTTCACTCACAGTGCCGTTAAGGAGGAAGTTCCAGGATTTTGACCCAGTGACAGTGAAGGAACGGTGATATACTTCCAAGTCAGGATGGTGTGTGGCTTGGAGGGGGACTTCCAGATGGTGGTGTTCCCATGTGTCTGCTGCCATTGTCCTTCTAGATGATAGTGGTTGAGAGTTTGGAAAATGCTGCCTAAGGAGGCTTGGTGAGTTCCTGTTGTGCATCTTGTAGATGGTACACACTGCTGCCATTGTGTATCACTGGTGGAGAGAGTGAATATTTGGATGGGGTGCCAATCAAGCGGGCTGCTTTTGTCCTGGATGGTGTCAAGCTTCTTGAGTGCTGTTAGAGCTGCACTCATCCTGCCAAGTGAGGGTATTCCATTACGCTCCTGACTTGTGCCTTGTAGGTGGTGGACAGGCTTTGGGGAGTCAGGAGATGAGTTACTTGATGCAGGATTCCTAGGTTCTGACCTGCTCTTGTAGCCCCAGTATTTACATGGCTAGTCCAGTTCAGTTTCTGGTCAATGGTAACCCCCAGGATGTTGATAGTGGGGGATTCTGTGATGGTAATGCCATTGAACGTCAAGGGGTGATGGTTAGATTCTCTCTTGTTGGAGATGGTCATTGCCTGGCACGTGTGTGGCATGAATGTTACTTGCCACTTGCCAGCCCAAGCCTGGATATTATCCAGGAATTGCTGCATTTCGACATGAACTACTTCAGTATCTGAGGAGTCGAGAATGGTGTTGAACATTGTGCAGTCATCAGCGAACATCCCCACTTCTGACCTTATGATGGAAGGAAGCTCATTGAAGCAGCTGAAGATGGTTGGGCCTAGAACACTACCCTGAGGAACTCCTGCAATGAAGTACTGGAACAGAGATAATTGACCTCCAACAATCACGACCACCTTCCTTTGTGCTTGGTATGACTCCAACCAGTGGAGAGTTTTCCCCCTGATTCCCATTGACTTCAGTTGTGCGAGGGCTCCCTGATGCCACTCGGTCAAATGCTGACTTGATGTCCAGGGCAGTCACACTCACCTCACCTGGAGTTCAGCTCTTTTGTCAGCTCTGTTTGAACCAAAACTATAATGAGGTCAGGGGCTGAATGACCCTGGCGGAACCTAAACTGAGCGTCAGTGAGCAGGTTATTGCTAAACAAGTCCAGTTTCTAATTGGTTACACTCTGGGGTAATTGAACACAGCGTGCCCTATGTGCAGAAGGACTGAACTCAATTTATGGATTTTGACATTGAGCTGTACTTCTGTGGATTCCAGAAATTATTGTCAATTTCAGAGCAGTAATGACAGTGACTGCTGGCAATTTTGTCTTTATTACTACTACAAAATCCGGTCCAATATTTAGAACAAATCATTTAAATGGTTTTAATCCCTCACACATGACCCATGGTGCACTGAGTTTTTAATACAAGTTACACTAGCAGGTCAGTTAATAATCCTAGTGCAATTTCAGCTCCAAGAGCTAGACTGGTGTAAGTACTGTGAAATCCAGAGACTTTTAAATGCTAATTGGACTTAATATAACGCTTCGTTGCCACTTTTATGTATTTGCATATCTTTGCCTGGAAGCAGTATGGGAAGAGAAGCTGAAAATGATCGACTTGCCATTCATGTTATCACCTATTAAGCTTGATTGCTCTTTAAGAACACTTATTGTTTCAGCCTGCCCTTGACATCAGTAACGTAGAACGATTTTCCACTCGCCACCAGCCCTAACAGTAAATGTGTCACTTTCTACAATATTAGACTTTAAAATAGCATAAATATCAGATAATGCACTTCTTTCTCAATTTCCTTCTATTTAAGAAGCATTTATGGCTATTTGTGGTTCACTTGAACTTTTTTTTGCCACATCAGCTTGAGCGATGAGAGAAGAAAGATTATTTCTGCAGAGGTTTTGAATTATATAGACTACATTTCAGGTACAAGCTGAATACATTCAAATAGGGGTAAAATGTAGGGGAACCAAGGCCTTGGATGCCAAGGAATATGATAAAGCAAGCATGATGTATGCCAAATGAGTTCTTAAGCAAGAATGAGGCCAAATGCAAGAAGTTGAGAAGGAAAGTGAAGAGGAAAATATGACCGGTAAACAAGAGAATATGAGAACAGATTGCAGTTAACATCGAGGTCTTCTATTAGCATGTCGTAAGCGGGTAGTAAGAGGAGGAGTGGGGTCTGTCCAGGACAAAGTGGGTGATGAACAGGGCAGAATACTTAGTGAGCATAAAGTGCTAGAAAAACTTAGCAAGTCTGGCAGCATCTGTGGAGAGAGAACCAGAGTTAATGTTTAGAGTCCAATGATGACTCTTTAGATGGTAGACAGTGGTGTTTCCCAAAGATCAGTGCTAGGACCACTGCTTTACAAACAATGACAATGATATGAATTGCTGCAACAGGACATAGGCTACCAGAATGGGCAGACAAGTAGCTGACGGAATTTAGTACAAAGAAGTGTAAGGGAATGGATTTTGGCAGAAGGGATGGGGAGAAACAGTATAGATTTAATGGCACAGTTCTAGAGTGTGCAGGAACAGAGGGACATAGATCTTTGAAGATGTCTGACATGAGAGAGTACTTAGCAAAGTATGTGGGATCTTGTTTAGAGCTATTGAAGACAAAAGCAGGGCAGTTATGCTGACCCTTTATAAAACTGGTTTTACAATTAGAGTATTGTGTTCATTTATAGTCACATTTTAGGAAGGATATCCTTGAGAGGATGCAGAGGGGAATTACCAGACTGGTTTTGGGGATGGGGAATTTTAGCTACAAGGTTAGATTGAAGAAGCTAGGGTTATTCTCCTTTGAGCAAAGGAAGTTGAGGAGAGATTTGATAGAACTGTACAAGATTATGACAGGTTTAGAAAAGGTTGACAAAAAGTGTTCCCATTAGCTGATTGTACAAGGATTTGGTGAGGTGGGAGTGAGGAATCAGGAGAGAACACAGATTTAAGATTTTTGGTAAGAGTTGCAGGAAGGATGTGAGGAAGAACTTTTTTTTACACATAGAGTGGTAATGACATGCAACTTGCTGCCCACGAGGGTGGTGAAAGTGGAGACGATCAATGATTTCAAAAGGAAATTGGATGACCACAAGGGTCTTAAACCTGCAGTGCACTGGGGATAGCGAAAGGGAATGGGACTGACTGGATTGATCTACAGAGAGCTGTTATGGACTGAATGACCCCTGTGCTGTTATAACTCAAACAATAGCTCATTGAATCATTTTGATAAAAAGCGGAGTGTTTCTTTAAGTTACAGTTCTCTTTGTTGGGGAAATATGCACAATGTACAAAGAGCTAAAATACAAAGGAAAAATTATTTGAAGTGTTGAATTGTGCCATTGGGATTCAACCTTTCATGTCATTTTCAAATTGATCGCAACAATTTTCTTTTTACAAAATCAAAATACTGCAGGATGATAAATTTGAAATAAAAACAGAAAATGTTGGATTAACTCAGAAGTTCAGGCAGCATCTGGGGACATAGAAACAGAGTTAATGTTTCAGGTCAATGGCCTATCAGCAGAACATCTCTGTGTCGCTCTCCAGCAGTGCTCCTAGACCAGTTGAGTGTTTTCACCATCTTGTTTGTAACTCTTTCGAGTACAAACCCATTTCCATCTGTTTCAGATGAAGTTACATTGTTTCATAGTTTGCCATTGTGAGATTTGAACTCTTGATACTCTAATATTCAGGGTAACTCTTTCGAGTACAAACCCGTTTCCATCTGTTTTCAGATGAAGTTACATTGTTTTCATAGTTTGCCATTGTGAGATTTGAACTCTTGATACTCTTTTGAGTAAACCTGTTTCCATCTGTTTCAGATGAAGTTACATTGTTTCATAGTTTGCCATTGTGAGATTTGAACTCTTGATCTGGGGGTTACAAACCCAGTACCATAACCACTTGGCTATTTAGGCCAAGCACATCTTGTTTGTATTCCTTAAACTGTAGGATTGAGTATTATATCCTTCAGCTGCATTTAATTTTAAAGTGGATGCTTTTCTCCTCTTCCCGCATTTCATCTGGGCTAAACGTGATACTTTAGTGACACCTAAGCAATCGGCCCCTTTGCCAGTGAGCAACAGAACAGCAAGTACTTAGCAAGAATATCAAGTCATTGAAAAAGATGTATTCTCACCCTCCCCCCATATGTAACAACTTGGCGATTGGTAACTTCTGGCTCATTTTTATAACTGACCTTTTTCCTCACTTTCTTGAGACCATGCTTCGTCAAAACAATAGATAATTGACCTCCTTTGCCTTCACCTGTATTGTTCTTCCAACATTTGCCTCTACTAGTACTTATCAAAAATATTTTGTTCATAATTTTTATATTTAGAATATAACTTATAGTTTAGAAATAAAACTTTTTAAGTTGCAAGTTGAAAGGTTAATGTTAGAAAGGAACGTTTGATGGAGAAACCTATAAGCATTTGGGGTGAATGCAATTCAAACAAGCTTGGAGTTTATTATACTTAAATGGTTGAGGCCATGTTGACTAAGAGGTTAACAGTTAGATAAGATCACAGAACAGCAGGTGGAGAAACTTAAACTATGGGTGACCTATCTGTGGGCCTTTTGATGGAGACATGACATTGGTCTGGATTGCCTTTGCAGAAATGATTGCCAGTGTTTTTGTTTTGAGAGTTGAGCTAAATTAGTTTAAAAGCATATAGTAAACCCTGAAGGGTTGTAAAATCCATTTCTTTCTTCAGATCAAAGAAGGAATTTTAAATGGGGTATACTTAACCTAAAGGCCTGTTTCAGGACATCTCAGAGCATGCCACGTCATCATGGAGATAGGTGGAGTTTTGGGAGATTCTCTGGATTCAATTCATCTAGGCATTTGCTGAGAGAGTTATTTAGTTGCAGCTTGGACCTGGTGTGTGCAGCTTGCAGCTAACAGAGAAGATAGCTAAAGTAAATGACAGGCTTGCAGTTTAAGCAGAAAAAAAATGCTAACTTTATTCAATGTGGAATGTGGGTGAAGCTTAACCTCAGTTTGAATTTTGTGTGGGAACAGAAATTGGAAGATTTGTTCTTGCTTGCAGCTAATAGAAAAAGCTACCATGGTTCTCAGAGTCTTGTGGCAAATGCAAGCAACCAGCAGAGTAGTTTGGAAATACTGAGAAAGTAACCAGAACAAGGGAGTGAGTAATCCACAAACAAGCGGTATTGAATAAAGAGTCATATCTTGGCAGATTAAAATACTTTGCAGTGTACTGTAGCATGCTTTTGGGTAGTCCCAGCCGAAGTAAATAAGAGAAATTTTTGGAATTAAGTGAAACTGAGTGCATAACATACACAGTTATAAACCATATTAAGTTAGTAATGTTTGTTTTGTTTCAGTCTTATATACAAAGTTTTTTTTTGTTTAAAAGCATGAAATCTTGAAGCATAGTTCTATTGGGTAAAACTACTTAGGTAGAACCTTTCCTATGGTGGGCGGGCTGTTCAGGAGCGGGCGCGAGGAGGCACAGAGCCAATTGCTGCCCGCGATCAGCTGTGTGCTGCCATTTTACACGGGTGGGCCAATTAAGGCCTGCCCAGTGTAATGTGCGGCCGGCTACCTCTGCGAGTGGGGGAAGGAGGGAGAGTCGAGGCCAGCACTCTTTCATGCATGTGTGCGAAAGAGCGCAGCAATCTCCCAGAGGCACGGAGCTGCCTTGGGGAGATTAAGCTGATGATAAAACTATTTTATAAATAAAGTTAAAAAAATTTAAACGTCCCCTCATGGAACATGTTTGTGAATTTAGCAAAATTTATTTAATTACTTTATAAAACCTTCAGGAAACCTCATCCCGCCTGTAGATGAGGCTTCCTGAAAAATGCGAAGGCTGCTTGGGCTCTTCGCCTGCCTTCCAACCTTAAGGTTGGATGGGCAGCGTTGTTAATAAGGTAAATTACTTTTTTAATGGCCTTAATAGGCTGTTGACAGTTTGGCGGATGCGCAGCCGCCTCTGGCGCGTGCCCGTTGAACGAAATTTTCAAAATGACGCGTGATGACGTCAGGATTCACACCTGATGTCATCTTGCGTCATTTTACACGTTGGCATGTCGGGCCCGCCCCCACACGCCAAAGGCAATATTCTGCCCCTTGTTGCAGATTTCTCTTTAAATATTAATGGCCCCTAACAGGTTTGTAGCATACTGTTTTCGAGATGTACAGGGTAGTGTGCAAGAATAGACTAGGTTGACATTTATTTGGTTTTCTTGTCTAGCCTTTGCCTAGTGAGTTTTTTGTAAGGTGTTTAATATGGATGTTTACTGTGGAGACAAGAGTTGGTATTTACCAACATCTTCCCAAATCCTTCAGCACTTTGGAACATTAGCCTGATGTGCTATTCAACTTCTTGGTTCTGCAATGTAATTCATACATTTTGAAATATTTTGTGTCTTGTTGTAAACTTGGTCAAATTTTGCTTTATAACACTCCAGTAAAGCGCCTTGGGATGTTATATTATCTTAAAGATGCTTATATAAATACAAGTTGTTAAATGGTTAAAACTACCAATATTTATTTCTTAGTCCAATACCTCAACAGAGACATTTTTTAAAATGTTTTGTAGTTGTTACTTGTAGAAATTATTAATAAAAGCAACTACACAACAGTTTTTTCTTTTACATTAGTTCTCATTGGCCTGATTTACACTATGAATAAGGCTTTATTTACCACATATTGGGTGAGGATGTCTGTGAGAATGTACTTGTGACTTTAGTATGATTAATGTGAGGGCTAAGAATCTGAAAGGTACTTTTGACCCGAAAGATTTTCCGCTAATACAGTGGTTTTGAATTTTGGTGATGATGCTCAAGTTCAGATTTGGTGAAACCACCACCCCCCGGTACAGTATATGAATCTCATTATTTTAAGTCCTTTAATATGTTAATTTCAAAATTGTCACCGACTACTGGCTGCTTAAATAGAGTGGTCACATACTGGAGCATTTTTTAAACATTGAGAAACTTGCATTTTGAGGCAGGATATTTGGTATGGATCTTTTTCTAATGCAGTTCTGTTAAAATGTGATAGCACTGTAGCTGGAAGTTTAATAATCCTGTTAACCAAATAATCATAGTAAATTAAAAACAATATGCATTCTACAATTTGTAGGGATCAAAAAAATAGCCATTACTAAGGATCATATGAAGATTCTTGTTTCTACAGTGGCAACCTTGGAAGGGGCTGTTTAATCAAAAAGGAGCTCTTGATAACATAGAGATAAAAACAAAAAACTGTGGATGCTGGAAATCCAAAACAAAAACAGAATTACCTGGAAAAACTCAGCAGGTCTGGCAGCATCGGCGGAGAAGAAAAGAGTTGACGTTGCTACTCCTCATGACCCTTCGACAGAACTTGAGTTCAAGTCCAAGAAAGAGTTGAAATATAAGCTGGTTTAAGGTGTGTTTGGGGGGGGGAGAGCGGAGAGAGAGAGAGAAGTGGAGGGGGTGGTGTGGTTGTAGGGACAAACAAGCAGTGATAGAAGCAGATCATCAAAAGATGTCAACAACAATAGAACAAAAGAACACATAGGTGTTAAAGTTGGTGATATTATCTAAACCAATGTGCTAATTAAGAATGGATGGTAGGGCACTCAAGGTATAGCTCTAGTGGGGGTGGGGAGAGCATAAAAGATTTTGAGATATTTAAAAATAATGGAAGTAGGTGGGAAAAGAAAAATCTATATAATTTATTGGAAAAAAAGGAAGGGGGAAACAGAAAGGGGGTGGGGATGGGGGAGGGAGAGCACGAACTAAAGTTGTTGAATTCAATATTCAGTCCGGAAGGCTGTAAAGTGCCTAGTCGGAAGATGAGATGTTGTTCCTCCAGTTTGCGTTGGGCTTCACTGGAACAATGCAGCAAGCCAAGGACAGACATGTGGGCAAGAGAGCAGGGTGGAGTGTTAAAATGGCAAACGACAGGGAGGTTTGGGTCATTCTTGCGGACAGACCGCAGGTGTTCTGCAAAGCGGTCGCCCAGTTTACGTTTGGTCTCTCCAATGTAGAGGAGACCACATTGGGAGCAACGAATGCAGTACTAAGTTGGGGGAAATGCAAGTGAAATGCTGCTTCACTTGAAAGGAGTGTTTGGGTCCTTGGACGGTGAGGAGAGAGGAAGTGAAAGGGCAGGTGTTGCATCTTTTGCGTGGGCATGGGGTGGTGCCATAGGAGGGGGTTGAGGAGTAGGTGGTGATGGACTCACCCATGTCCGGCCCATCTCCCGCGGATCCACCCTCACGCCTTCTCCCTCCCAGAAACATGATAGGGTCCCCCTCGGCCTCACTTATCACCCCACCAGCCTCCGCATTCAAAGGATCATCCTCCACCATTTCCGCCAACTCCAGCATGATGCCACCACCAAAAACATCTTCCCTTCACCACCCCCCTATCGGCATTCCGTAGAGATCGCTCCCTCCGGGACACCCTGGTCCACTCCTCCATCACTCCCTACTCCTCAACCCCCTCCTATGGCACCACCCCATGCCCACGCAAAAGATGCAACACCTGCCCCTTCACTTCCTCTCTCCTCACCGTCCAAGGGCCCAAACACTCCTTTCAGTGAAGCAGCATTTCACTTGCATTTCCCCCAACTTAGTCTACTGCATTCATTGCTCCCAATGTGGTCTCCTCTACATTGGAGAGACCAAACGTAAACTGGGCGACCACTTTGCAGAACACCTGCGGTCTGTCCGCAAGAATGACCCAAACCTCCCTGTCGCTTGCCATTTTAACACTCCACCCTGCTCTCTTGCCCACATGTCTGTCCTTGGCTTGCTGCATTGTTCCAGTGAAGCCCAACGCAAAACGGAGGTACAACACCTCATCTTCCGACTAGGCACTTTACAGCCTTCCGGACTGAATATTGAATTCAACAACTTTAGGTCGTGAGCTCCCTCCCCCATCCCCACCCCCTTTCTGTTTCCCCCTTCCTTTTTTTCCAATAAATTATATAGATTTTTCTTTTTCCCTCCTATTTCCATTATTTTTAAATATCTTAAAATCTTTTATGCTCTCCCCACCCTCACTAGAGCTATACCTTGAGTGCCCTACCATCCATTCTTAATTAGCACATTTGTTTAGATAATATCACCAACTTTAACACCTATGTGTTCTTTTGTTCTATTGTTGTTGACATCTTTTGATGATCTGCTTCTATCACTGCTTGTTTGTCCCTACAACCACACCACCCCCTCCACTTCTCTCTCCCCCCCCCCCACACACCTTAAACCAGCTTATGTTTCAACTCTTTCTTGGACTCGAACTCAAGTTCTGTCGAAGGGTCATGAGGACTCGAAACGTCAACTCTTTTCTTCTCCGCCGATGCTGCCAGACTTGATAACATAGTTTATTTTATTAGATGGAAGTCTCCAAATTCAAAGATGTCTGAATTTATAAATGAAGCACATTAAAATTGATAGTTTGATCTCTGCAGGTTGTTAAAGATTTGTTTAGCAATCCAGCGATCTCTTTTTGAAACTGATTTTGATTTATTTTCTTATAGCACTGATGACGAAATATGAGATGCATCTAAAAAATGCTTTGCAGGGGATCAGAGAAGGGGTCTTTGCTTTGCTTATATGGTATAATCCAAGTTGATACCTTAAACCTTCAATTATGTAAGGGAGCCTTATTTTAAAAAAGAATGTTCCAGCAACAACAATGAATTTGATGGAGTTAATCAGTGTTGAACTTTTCATATGAAAATAACAACAAACTGAATGAAGAATGCCAGCCCAGTTAAAAGGTCAAGTTGCCAACAAAAATTGTAATACAGTATTGTGTGATTTTTCTATTGTACCACAAAACAATGTGTAATCACTTTTTTTAATGGATGATTGAGCCTTATTGCATTTTGAGAAGGGAATGTACTATAAAATGATTCATGGAAGTTTCAGCCATATTTCATGATCCACGTTCCTGCTATGAACTGCATCTTTTGAGTCATGTGTGGGCTTTGTCTTATAAATTATTCTTCACTTGAATGATTAATGTGGAGCAGACAGGAGACACATGTGTTGTGTCAGTTAATTTCTGGTAGATGATTCGTCTTGGAAGAACTTCCAAATAAAAAGTGTTTTGTGCTAGCAGTTTTCTTTAATTAAATTGTAGACATTGACATCCTGTAATATTGTAAAATGTGCAATTTCTACTATGAATGTAAAATTCTTGTTCTCAGCAATTTAGCTTACAAGCATGATCAACTATAGTTCAGTCAACAGTGAATACAGTCGTGTAGCCAATAATTTGGGTCTTTGGATTCAGTTTGTCTTCACTTAAAGCAGTGAACATAGCCATGTTATTTAAACAACATTGATTTCAAAAATAACGTTCAATTTGGCGCTGTAACCTGGGTTAAATGCAAAAAGCAAAGCGAACAAATAAACTAGTTTATATTGTTCTGAAGAAGAGTCAAATTTGACTTGAAAAGTTAACTCTCTTCACATTTGCTACTAGACCTGTGCTTTTATTTGTGTTTATACTGTTGGTTTACATTATTTTCCTCATTGTGAATACACATCTGGAGTGTGCACATGCATCTGCAAACCATTGATTTTGATTCAGAGCACATTGGGGTGGTATTTTACTGTGGGCAAAAAAAGCAGTGGAAGAAAAGAACTTTCTAAGGTCCCTTTCATGATCTCAGGATGGTCCAAAGTACTTTGTAGCCAGTGAAGTACTTTTTGAAGTATAGTCACATGGTGTAGTGTAGGAAATGTAGCACAGCACAGTAAGCTCCCCCAAATTGCACTAACCGGACAATCTGTTTCAGTGGTATGGAGTAGATTGTAGGGCTGGCAGCTGGTTATTACTTGCCCTCTTCTAGATTAAATCTGCCTCTGCGGGGCTAATTTTTGCAACGTTTGTGCAATTTATGCTGCTGGGCAGATCCTGAGTTTCATCACTGATCAAACTTCCAAATTCCAACATGAATGTATTATCATTATGATTGTGTTTATATAAAGGGAATTGCAGGAATTAATGGCAATTAAGTTTTAAACTTCAATAAATGACATGGTCGTGGATTTCGACAGCATCTTCACCCACAACCACTACCATCTAGAAGGACAAGAGCAGCAGATAGATGGGAACGCCACCACCTGGAAGGTCCCCTCCAAGTCACTCACCATCCCGACTTGGAAATATTTCACCCTTCCTTCACTGTTGCTGGATCAAAATCCTGGAACTCCCTTCCTAACAGCACTGTGGGTGTACCTGCACCACATGGACTGCAGCGATTCAAGAAGGCAGCCCACCACCACCTTCCCAAGGGCAACTAGGGATGGGCAATAAATGCTGGCCCAGCCAGTGAAGCCCATATCCCGTGAATGAGTAAAAATAGAACGAAAGCCAGATTTTTCTAATGTATTTAGTTTAGTTTTCTTGATCCATTTGTGCTACTTCCTGTTCAAGAGTTCAGGCAGGGTCCTGGTCGTGGTCGTGGTCCTGTGTCACCACTGCTTTGTAATCATCCATGCATGAGCAACCTTGGAGACTTGATATTATCTCCAATCACTATGACTCTGTGTGCTGTCACTTTGTGTGCAGTATGTTTGAGCCCAAGTATGCTGTTGTATCCTATTTATTTGGGATTTTAAATGGATGAATATTTTAATCCATACAAAATTGTATTTCTTTCACACAGAATTTTTTTTGCCATGCGCTGTTTTAGATACTAACACTTCATTATAGAAAGGATATTGAAGCCATGGAAAAGGTGCAATGTAAATGACAATGAATGATATTGTGGGCGAGCGAATATAGCTATGGTGAGACATTCGTGAATATAGCTCTAGATTTTCCACAAAGCAAGAAGGTTCAAGGGGAGGTCTAATGGAAATTTTAAAATAAAGGTTTAAAAGGGTGAACAGTGAAAATTTATTTGCACCTGGCAGGAGTCAGCAACAAGCAACAATACATTAGAATTAGGACTAGAAACACAGAAGAAGTTATTTTTAATACAATTCTTAGAATATGGAATACATTACCACAAGTGAGGTTATTAGAGCCAATTCAATCCAAGTAGATGTAATATAATCTAGATTTCCAAAAGGTCTTCAGTAAGGTCCCACATAATGGACCAAGGAATATGGTCAGAGAATGAGGAACCAGGTGATGAGCAGCAGAAGGGATAGTTAACTGGCCGCAAGAGAATGTAGGAGAGTATGGGGAAACAGGTAGCTGTTCAGATTGCCAGAAAATGGAGTTCCACAAGGATGAGTACTGGGACCACTGTTTCACAATTTCTAAATTTTCAGACATCAAATTGGAGGGATAGTCGCTACTGAAGATTATCAAATTACAAGATAACGTTAACCAACTTGCAAAATGGGCATATAATTGGCAAATGATTTTCCACACAGGTGTGAGGTATTACATTTTGGTAAGAAAATATTATTTGGAAAATAAGAATCTAAATGGGCTCAATGAGGAAAGGGACCTGCAAGTACAAATATATAAATTACGCACACAGGTTAATAAGGCTGTGAAATAAAACAAACCAAGCGCTAGGGTTTATTTTTAAGAAGGATAGAATTGAAAAATAAAGTATGGTAAACATTTTTTCAAACTTTGGTTAGAGCACACTTGGAAGTACTGTCTACAGTTCTGGGTACTATTATCCTTTTATGAAAAGGATATAGAGGCAGTGGAGAAAGTACAAAAAGATTGATGAGGAAGATATTGGAATTATGATGTTTTGTCTATTAAGAAAGGATGAGCAGGTTGAGGCATTAGAAGGCTGAGAGGTGACTTAGTAAACGTCTTCAAAATCATGAAAGGTTTTAGAATAGACACAAAGTATTTCTGCTTTGGAGGGAAAACAAAACCCAAGGTCATCAATGTAAGGCAGTCACCAATGAATCACAGGGAATTTAGCAGGAACAGCTTTACCCAGGGAGTGGGGAGAATGTGAAACTTGGTACCAAAGGGAGCCACTGAGGTGAATAATATAAATGCATTGAAGGAGGAAATAGATAAGGATATGAGGGAGAAGAGATTCAAAGGTCATGCTGATAGTTAGATGAAGAAGGATGTGAGGAGGCTCGAGTGGCACATTGGTTGGGCTGAATGACCTGTACCTTGTTGTATGTTCTGTATATGCTATGATATAATTATGTATAGTTTCTAAGGGACCCACATACTTCTGTTTTTAATATAGGTTGAGGGTTTATAGTGTAATATCTATGTTGCATCTTGCACTCATCTCATTTTGAATGTGTATATATTTTGATGTGATTGTGGACCTAAGTAATGACTTTTATGACATTTGTTAAATTAAAAAAACTCTTTAAACTATAAGTTTATTTAAATGAACTGATGTGGATTTAATATAAACTGAATGAATAGAGAACCTCAAGATCCTGCAGACTTGTAATCTGGCACGATTGTTTCCACCAGTTAGTGAGAGGGTGATGAAACCACAAATTTAAAACTCCAGTTCTTGCAAAAGGGATTGGAGAGAGGTTGAAAAAGAGCCTGAGGGAGTTAAACACTTGAAGGAAAACTGAGATGGAGCAGGAAAATAGGAGCAGAAAGCTTCACTATGAAGTTTGCAGTGCTATTTACAGAATAGATTGTGATGTGTGTTTTGCACGGCCAGCTGATATGAATCTTTTGCAGCCATCAAGAAGTTACACTGTTTGAAATGGGAGTCTAATGATTTTTAAATAGCCGTGTTGTTGAATTGCCTCAATGCAGAAGAGGCAGATTTCACACCCCAGGCATATTACTATTTCAGGCAATTGTGTAAAATGGCAGAGGGTTCAAGTGTAGGAATGGAAGTATAGTCTTTGAAAAAACATGACTATCCTACTCATTTATTGAGCTGTGCTGTGTCTTATTGCAGATGGAGATGTTGGAGAGGAGGAAAAGGGACAAGATAGCAGATTCTCCACTTAAAACCTGAATGCTTCTGATTCATAGCATGGTTGTTAGAGCAATAGCTCCCACTGATGTTAATTAATACTCTGGTTCATTCCTGTGAAACATCAATTAATTGGGCCTACGCTCTGAAATGAGGGAAGTATATACTACATTTGGTTGAAATGGGATTGTATATCAGTCATAATTGACAGCATTCCTTAACAGTCAGCAGGATGCCATCCTTCAGCGGTTTGTTTCACATCTACTATCTGGAAATTTCATGCAGTAAGTTGATCATTATCCATGGAGAGAATAGAGGAGCTGACAATTCAGTTGCAGACCCTTCTTCAGAATTGCTCTAATGAATGAGCTGCGTCTGAAACATAGCTCATCTGTTCTCTTAAATAGTCAACAAATGTTTTCAGCATTTTCTGTTCCTATTTCAGGTTCCCAGCAGCTGTAGAGTTTTGCATTTTGTTATTTGATTAATAGACATCCTTCACATATTACACTCCATCGTCTGCTAACTTACTTGATGGGACTTATGCTGAAGTGAGTTGAGGTCTAAAAGAGAAAGTGGCAGTCTTAGTCATTATGCTCCATGACACGAATACAAACTTCTGAAGAAGAGCCATCTGGACTTGAAGCGTTAACTCTGTCATTCTCTCCACAGATGCTTTCAGACCTGCTGAGTTTTTCCAGCAATTGTTTTTGCTTCAGATTTCCAGCATCCGCAGTATTTTGCTTTTATGACACAAATACATTTGGGTTGTGCTTAATGTATGAGTTCTCCATAACCAATTAATCTGAGGTAAATTTAAACAGTGTTAATGTCCACCATTTAAAGATTAAAGATGACCTTACAAGGTAGGTAATCAACCAATGTACCTTTTGTAAGTGTGCCCATTAGCACATGATGCAGAACGATATGAGTTATCTCATTTAATAACTGAGAAATGTTAATTAAGGCATCGGCATAGTAAATTGAGACTTTTTTTCTTTTGTTTTTCTGCAGTCATAATGAGTGGAAGGTAACTTGCAAACATCCGGTGACAGGACATACATCACAAGAAAACTGTATATTTGTCATGAACGACAAGTAAGTCTTACAACTTTATCATTGTATGCTATGAAAAAAGGTTTACACAAGCAATAGAAATCTGTAAAACTATTTGAAATGCTTAATTTGTTGACTTAGAAATATTCAAGATGTTTGCCTAATTAATTTCAAAGCAGATGTTTTAAACGTTTGAGTTCTGTGGTTTTTTTCTTAGTGGGTTTTTGAGTGAATAGTTTTTTTTTCTGGGAAGACATCACAAAAATACTGCACTGTAATTGAAATTTCTGCAGAACATTCAAAGCATTTAATTACATGACCATAATTATACCCAAATGTTCACTGACTTAGCTTGTGCCAAATTCTCTGACCTTGATTCATTTGCTATTTTTACTGAAACTTCATGAAATTGCGACACGTCCATGCACTGTATCCAAGAACTTGACAAAGGGTGCATTACCAACAACAGATTTGTATTCCGTGGTGACATACTAAATCTCACTCAATCTCTTATTGCTGGAGGCCTGTCTTTTCCTGGGATACAGAAGCAGCCATCCAAAGCTTGTGCTTCCCCCATCTGGCTCCAAAACATGCCAGGCTGGCTTCCAACATGTGCTCCAATAATACCTTAAGAGCAGATTGCTGAAGGCCCATAATAGTGACCTCAAGCTCCCAGTTACTGCCTGTGCAAAATGTAGATCTGTTTTTTTTCCAAATGGTCATCAACGAGGCCACATTAAGAGAGAAAGTGCAGATAAAGGTCAGTGGAAGTGGCCCTTGGATGTTACAGGTCTCCGTCTCAAACACTACTTCAGTAGCAATATGAGACACTAAATTCTACAAACTCAGATTTGTTGTTTATGTATGAACTACTGAAATATAACATTTTTACATGTGTTTGCATGGTATTCCATTGAAATTGTAAACTTCCATTGTTGAATGTGTTTTTCACCAAAAGAAAGTCATTAAAATGCCATAAATCATCATCTGGGGTTGTGAAGTGTGGAAGAAGAATCACCCAGGGACACTATTCTCATGAGAAATACACTCCATATCAGTGCAACTTTGTTGATTATAAAGCGCCATTCTGAACTGTATGCTTAGCTTATATTTTCTCCTCATCAGTCTTGATCATTGCAAATGGATACCATAAAACCAGTTTGCTGTTCATTTTAAATAGTTTATGCATTGAAAGGCCCAAGAAGAGCTTCGTAGAATGTGTAGAAGTTAAAGGCACTGCCTAGTTAAGCACTAAGCCATACAAACCAGATACATCAACTTGATTCTGAATCTGTGTTAAAGTTAATTTATCGTAACCACAATAGGAATTGTGTTGCTACAATTGCCTTCCATGATCCTGTGCTAATTATCATCCATGGCAACTGTCATGTTGTAAGAACATAACATTAGAGATAGGAGCACGAGTAGGTCATTCAGCCCCTCAAGCCTGCCCCACCATTCAATAAGCTTCAACACCTCTTTCGTGCCAGCTCCTCATAGCTCTTAACTCTCCGATACTTCAAAAATCTATCTACCTCCTCTTTAAATACTTTCAGTGATCTAGCCTCCACAACTTTCTGTGTAGAGAAGTCCAGATATTTACTATCCCCGGAGAGAAGAAATTCCTTCACATCTCAGTTTTAAATGAGTGTCCCCTTATTCTTTAACTATATCCCCTAGTTCGAGATTCCCCCAACAGTAGAAACATCTTCTCAACATCTACTCTGTCAAGCCCCCTCAGAACCTTGTACATTTCAATAGGATAACCCCTCATTCTTCTAAACTCTAATGAATAAAGGCCTAACCTGTTTAGCCGTTCTTGATAAGTCAACCCTTTCATCCCAGGAATCAGCCTGGTGAATCTCTTTTGAACTGCCTCCAATGCCAGTACATCCTTTCTTAAATACGGAGACCAAAACTCTACTCAGCACTCCAGGTGCGTCCTCAGCAACACCCATACAGTTGTAACAAGACTTTCCATTTTTAAACTCTAACCCCCTAACAATACAAGCCAAAATTCCATTTGCCTTCTTGATTACTTGCTGCACCTGCATGCTAACTTTTTGTATTTCATGCACAAGAACGCCCAATTCCCTCTTGAGTTGCATATTTTTGGAGTCTCTCTCCATTTAAATAATAGTCTGCCTTTTGATTCTTCCTTCCAAAGTGCATGACCTCACACTTTCCTACATTAAACTCCATCTGCCAAGTTTTTGCCCACTCACTCAACCACTATCTATATCTCCTTGCAGATTCCTTATGTCCTCATCACAACATGCCCTCCCAACTATTTTTGTATCGTCAGCAAATTTCGATACATTACACTCTGCCTCCTTCCTCCAAGTCATTAATTTAGATAGTAAATAATTGAGGCCCTAGGAGGACCCTTGTGGCACTCGACTAGTTATATCTTTCCAACCTGAAAAAAACCCATTAACCCGACCCTCTGTCTTCTGTGTATTAACCAATCCTCAGTCCATGCTAATACATTACCCCCAGTAGGGTGAGCTCCTATCTTGTGCAATAACTTTTTATGAGGCACCTTATCGAATGTCTTCTGGAAATCCAAATACACTACATCTGCCGGTTCCCCTTTATCAACTCTTGTTATATATAAGCTGACAATGTTCTAACCCAATATTCAACTTGTTTGTATTTCAGGAGAAAACTAATATTTTCCACTGGGATTGGGGATTCAATATCAATCAATACAATTGTCTCCAGTCCTCCTTCACTAACATTCTGCTCAGTTAAAAGTTATTCAGTGAATGATGGCTGTGCATAAACTAGAGACAAACATGTTTTTTAAATGTGCTCATGGTCTCTGATGTCATGACTTCTCATGTTTTATGAAGTTTTTTGTCCCCAAAGAGGTTATAAACGTGCAAGCTGCTAAATTGTAATATGAAAAATGTAATTTTCCATAAAGAAACTTTTGGGAGCATGTTCAGATGTTGTCATATAAGGTATTTTCTTCAAGATGAGTTGTAGCTGCTTCAGTGAAATGTTGCATCAATGTCCCCATAACCCACCCAGAAAATAAATGGCATACCTTGAGTAGTTGTATGCCCCCTTTAGTAACAGTATGCCCCCCTTTGGTGGTTGCAGGCCCCCGTCAGTGGTTTCTTCTCCTTTCAGTCATTTCTAATCCCACCACTGTTGCAAACTTTTTTGTACTTCAGGATTTTCTCTTGTAATAAAATAGCTCAATTTTAAGATGTGCCCCTTTTAACTGAATTTTCAGTCTAACTTGTTTCCATACATAATGCCTACATCTGTTATTTCTGAGCTGTCAGCTTTGTTGTGGAAGGAAGGGAGCTATTTTTCATCTTTTGTTGGTATTTTGGGTTAGCATAAATGAGGATTGGGCTCCTGTGACAGCTTCCAGTTAAATAACCTCTCAAACATTCACTCTTGCTACACACATGAAGAATGATTATGGACAAAGTACTGTAAATCTACCAAGGAGTAAAGCTGTTGCCACTTCAAAATAAAAACTTTTTCAAGGATTATTCTGAAAAATTCTATTTTTGAAAGTTATTCAATGGTCATAAACTTTGGCAACAATCATTCTTGTTCATTGGCGAATATTATTTTTTTCACCTGATAGTTAGCATTTCTAAGTATTAGTCAATTGATAACTACTTTGTTTAGGTCAGTTCTGGGACTCACTCTCAGCCATTGGTTAATGACAGTTCTGGGTTTTAAAATGTACATAGAACGCCAGTAACCTACACCCATGCTACCTGATTCAATCATTAGAATATCCCTATTAAATCCAATGTTCGTTTTGGAGCTTCATTTCAATCCCTCCAAGGGATTTGAAATGAAATGAAATTCTTCGAAACAATATGAAGAATATGTCAATATATTCAGTGAGCCATTAAACTGCTAAAGATTTGTGCCGAAACAGTTGTGATAGTTCCTAAACATACCTATTAAAATAATTACTCATGAAACTGTGATACCTCTATCACTAGCACTTTCAAATTTCAGGATGCAAACTGCGTTTAACGTTTATCTTAGTAAACAGTTGTATAAAAGGAGTTTCTTTTGAAACAGAACAAATTAATTAAAAGCAGTGGAACTCTATCTTCTTGCTAACTGGGTAACAGTAGTTGATCCATTTCCGTTCTCTCAACATTTTTGACAAGTTGAAGTAAAGCCAAATTATGATCTTGATTTTATATATGAAATATGATTTAAACGGATCAAACCAGCCAATGTGTATGGGCTCACATTGAAAGTATGTCCTAAGACTGTTTTGGTAATTACAACTGGACTAATCTAATTGCAAGATTGCAGAATATAGTTGCCTTTTTGCTGTCCTTGAAAGAGAAACTTGCCTGAATCCACAGAATTGCTTCTAATGGCAACAGAAACATTTCAAATCATAAGGTTACTCATCAATGCATTCAACAGCAGCCACGTTGGCCCACACTTTGATGCAGCAGGGCATCTAATGGCATCCGTTGTTAGTTAGCTATGCACATTTACATTTTTTAATTTTTTTCATGACACATTGCAGTGTGTGTGAACTGATGATGTGTTGTGAGGAAGACAGGATTGAGTGAACAGGATAAGCAACTATATCTCAGTGAAGAATTGTGAAATTAACAGCAGGACGATGGGGGAAAAAAGTATAAATGTAGAGTGGGTGAATTGAATGTTAAATCAGGGCCAGGAAGAGGAAGACAAACTGGATTGAGAAAAAGGGAGGAGAAAAAGGGACACAGAATTTTTTTTAATTAATTTTTGATTTGACATTTTAAAAACCTTCAACAGCAATTACTACCTGAAGAAATGAAATTCCACACTTATTAATCATTTTCAGTTAGAGAGGTGGATTATCAGTAATTGACAATTACCATGTAAAAAGGTGCTTGCGCTTGTAATGCAAATTCTTAACTCGGCTATTTTGATAGAAAAATCTAGGCTTTTTAAAAAAAAATACTTGTAGCAACTTCAGCAATATTAGACGTCCAGCTGATGTGAGCTTGCACGCCGGCCTTTCACTTTTGAGACAAGGCTTGTATCCAGCTCAGACCAATGGGATAGAAATCTCGTCTTGATTTCTTGATGCAAGGATCCTATATAAACTGAGTTACAAATGATAATTTCCATCAGTTTCTGGTGGATGTGGATCCAAAATATCTCCAAATGAATAACCAGATTTACAGGAGCTGCAGATCAGTTCTCAAAGTCTGTACTGAAGCCTGTTGTAAGTAGTATTAGTCTGTGTTTATTAAGTCAGATTTTGCTGTCAAAGTAACAGTCAGGCTGTTGGCACTCATTGTTATTTATGGGCAAGTGGTAGAGCAACTTCAGGCCAATAGCAGATACATGATTAAATACCAATATCCAAAAGTGACTGCCCAAATTGCTTCATTCTGCAGTGCTGCTTTGGGCTGCATTAGAGTGTTTAAGTTGAAATTTGGTGAGAGAGGGACTTTTAAGGATTAATTTCTATCTAAAGTCTAATCTTTCTTTAACTTAACAACTAACTAACAGTCGCTCTTTGGGCTGGAGAAGGTGGGTTTTAGTCCAGCTTTAAAACAGAGGTTATACAGGTTCTTCTTGCAGCTGCATCTGGCTAATTAGTTAACTGGCTTAAACAGCTTTTCAAAAGCCAGGTTCAGACAGTGTAAAAGCAAGCCATCGATAGTGCTGCTTTTGTCTGCCCTGGAGTGCTGCTTTGGGCTTCACTAGAGTCCTTAGGTTGGAGTTTGGTGCAAGGAGGAGTTTGGTGAAGAGGGAAGGATCGATCCTTTATTTTTCTAACTTTGCTCAGTAAGAAGAGCGGAGGCCTTGGTAAGTAGGACCTGGTAAGTATTTCTTCTGCCCTTAATATTCTCTAAACTAGATAAAGTAAAAGTAAAGAGGGCAATTTAAGGGTAAGTCATGGTAGGGCAGCTCGGCCAAGTGGAATGCTCCTTTGCGATGTGGGATGCCAAGGGCACTTCCAGCATCCAGGGTGACCATGTGTGCAGGAAGTGTCTCCAGTTACACTACTAGAAAACTGCATTTCAGAGTAGGTGCTTCTGATGGAGTCACTGTGGAGCATCCGCAAGGACAAGGCATGAGACCTTTGTAGATAGCACGTACAATGAAGTGGTCGCAGCGCAGGTAGAGTGCACAGGCAGAAAGGAAATGGGCCGCTGCCAGAGTAAAAACAATAGGCAGGTGTTGCAGGAGTCCCCTGGGTCCATCTCCCCCTCTAACAGATTTTCTGTTTTGGATTCTGCTGGGAGAGATAGTATCTCCTGGGAATGCAGCAAGAGCCAAGTCCATGGCACCACAAGTGGCTCAGCTGCATGCGGGGGCAGTGGTGGGGAGAGAGGAATGAGTGGGAGAGCAATAGTGATAGGGGATTCTATTGTAAATGGAACAGGGGTAGACATTTCTGCAGCCACAGATGTGACACCAGGATGGTATGTTGCCTCCCTGGTGCCAGGATCAAGGATATCACTGAGTGGTTGCAGGATATTCTGAAGTGGGAGGGCGAACAGCCAGAAGTCGTGGTTCATATCGGTACCAGCGACATAAATAAAAATGGGAATGAGGTCCTGAAAGCAGAATATAGGGAGCTAGGGAATAAGTTAAAAGGCAGGATCTCAAAGGTAGCGATCTCAGGATTACTCCGAGTGCAAGTGAGATCAGGAATAGGAGAATAGACCAGATCAATGTGTGGCTGTAGAGATGGTATAGGATGGAGGGATTTAGATTCCTGAGGCGCTGGGACTGATTCTGGGGAAGATGGGACCTGTACAAGCTGGGCAGGTCACGGCCCAGCAGGGCCAGGACCAATATCCTCACGGGCATTCACTGGTACTGTGGGGGAGGGTTTAAACTAGGCTGGCAGGGGGATGGGATCCTGAGCAGGGAGACACATGAGAGGGAAAATAAAGATAGAAATGAAAGGCAGAAAAGTAGAAAGCAAATGTGGAAGGCAGAGGAAACAAGGGCTAGTAGCAAATAAGGCCATAGTACAAAAAAAAAATCTGTAAAACTGTTTAAAACAAAACAAGTCTAAAAGCATTGCATCTGAATGCATGGAGCATTTTCAATAAGATAGATGAATTATCAGTGCAAATAGATGTACACAGGTACGATATGATTGTGATTACGGAGATATAGCTGCAGGGTAACCAAGGCCGGGGACTGAATATCGAAGGGTACTCGATATTTAGGAAGGTCAGGCAAAAGGGAAAAGGAGGTGAAGTGGCATTGTTTGTTAAGGATGAAATCAGTGCAATAGTGAGAGAGGATATTGGCTCAAAGTCTAGATATAGAATGAGTCTGGGCAGAGCTAAGAAGCAACAAAGGGCGGAAAGCATTAATGGGAGTCATCTATATGCCTCCAAACGGTTGTGATAAGGTAGGGGACAGCATTAAAAAAGAAATTAGAGATAGATGTAACAAGGGGCCTACAATAATCATGGGTGACTTTAATCTACACATAGACTGGGCAAACCGAGTTAGCAATAGAACTGTGGCGGATGAATTCCTGGAGTGTGTACGAGATAGTTTTTTAGACCAGTATGTCCAGGAACCGACTAGGGAACAGGCTATTCTAGATTTGGTATTGTGCGTTGAGAAGGGATTAAATAATCTTATTGTGTGAGGTCCTTCAGGGAACAGTGACCATAACATGATAAAAATCCATCATTAGGATGGGAAGTGAAGTAGTCTGATCTGATACTAGGGTCCTAAATCTAAACAAAGAAAACTACGAAGGTATGAGGTGTGAGTTGGCAAAGATGGATAGAGGTGGATAGGCAATGGCTAATACTTAAGGAACGAATGTATGCATTACAACAGTTATACATTAATAAAAACAAAAAACTGTGGATGCTGGAAATCCAAAACAAAAACAGAATTACCTGGAAAAACTCAGCAGGTCTGGCAGCATCAGCGGAGAAGAAAAGAGTTAACGTTTCGAGTCCTCATGACCTTTCAACAGAACTGATCTTTCTTTACAAGGAGAGGGAAATATAAGCTGGTTTAAGGTGGCGGGGGGGGAGAAGTGGAGGGTGGGGGTGTGGGGTGTTAGGATAGGAGCAGATCATCAAAAGATGTCACCGACAAAAGAACAGAGAGGTGTTGAAGTTGGTGATATTATCTAAACGAATGTGCTAATTAAGAATGGATGGTAGGGCACTCAAGGTATAGCTCTAGTGGGGGTGGAGGAGCATAAAAGATTTAAAAATAATGGAAATAGTGGGAAAAGAAAAATCTTTATAAATTATTGGAAAAAAAAACAAAAGGAAGGGGTAAGAAACAGAAAGGGGGTGGGGATGGAGGAGGGAGCTCAAGACCTAAAGTTGTTGAATTCAGTATTCAGTCCGGAAGGCTGTAAAGTGCCTAGTCAGAAGATGAGGTGCTGTTCTTCCAGTTTGCGTCGGGCTTCACTGGAACAATGCAGCAAGCCAAGGACAGACATGTGGGCAAGAGAGCAGGGTGGAGTGTTAAAATGGCAAGCGACAGGGAGGTTTGGGTCATTCTTGCGGACAGACCGCAGGTGTTCTGCAAAGCGGTTGCCCAGTTTACGTTTGGTCTCTCCAATGTAGAGGAGACCGCGTTGGCAGCAACGAATACAGTAGACTAAGTTGGGGGAAATGCAAGTGAAATGCTGCTTCACTTGAAAGGAGTGTTTGGGCCCTTGGACGGTGAGGAGAGAGGAAGTGAAAGGGCAGGTGTTACATCTTTTGCGTGGGCATGGGGAGGTGCCATAGGTGGGAGTTGAGGAGAAGGGGGTGATGGAGGGGTGGACCAGGGTGTCCCGGAGGGAACAATCCCTACAGATTGCCGACAGGGGGGGTGAGGGGAAGATGTGTTTGGTGGTGGCATCAAGCTGGAGTTGGCGGAATTGGCGGAGGATGATCCTTTGAATGCAGAGGCTGTTGGGGTGATAAGTGAGGACAAGGGGGACCCTATCATGTTTCTGGGAGGGAGGAGAAGGCTTGAGGGCGGGTGCTCGGGAGATGGGCCGGACATGGTTGAGGGCCCTGTCAACGACTGTGGGTGGAAAACCACGGTAAAGGAAGAAGGAGGACATGTCAGAGGAACTGTTTTTGAAGGTATCATCATCGGAACAGATGCAACGGAGGCGAAGGAACTGAGAGAATGGGATGGAGTCCTTACAGGAAGCGGGGTGTGAGGAGCTGTAGTCGAGGTAGCTGTGGGAGTCGGTAGGCTTGTAATGGATATTGGTGGATAGTCTATCACCAGAAATTGAGACAGGTCAAGGAAGGGAAGGGAAGTGTCAGAGATGGACCACATGAAAATGATGGAGGAGTGGAGATTGGAAGCAAAATTAATACATTTGTCCAAGTTCCGACGAGAGCATGAAGCAGCACCAAAGTAATCATCGATGTACTGGAGAAAGAGTTGTGGAAGGGGGCCGGAGTAGGACTGGAACAAGGAATGTTCCACATACCCCATAAAGAGACAGGCATAGTTGGGGCCCATGCGGGTACCCATAGCCACACCTTTTATTTGGAGGAAGTGAGAGGAGTTGAAGGAGAAATTGTTCAGTGTGAGAACAAGTTCAGCCAGACGGAGGAGAGTAGCGGTGGATGGGGATTGTTCGGGCCTCTGTTCGAGGAAGAAGCTAAGGGCCCTCAGACCATCGTGGTGGGGGATGGAGGTGTAGAGGGATTGGACGTCCATGGTGAAGAGGAAGCGGTTGGGGCCAGGGAACTGGAAATTGTTGATGTGACGTGAGGTGTCAGAGGAATCATGGATGTAGGTGGGCAGGGACTGGACAAGGGGAGAGAGAAGGGAGTCAAGATAACGAGAGATGAGTTCCGTGGGGCAGGAGCAAGCTGACACGATCAGTCTACCAGGACAGTTCTGTTTGTGGATTTTGGGTAGGAGGTAGAAGCGGGCCGTCCGAGGTTGGGCGACTATCAGCTTGGAAGCTGTGGGAGGAAGATCCCCAGAGGAGATGAGGTCAGTGACAGTCCTGGAAACAATGGCTTGATGTTCAATGGTGGGGTCATGGTCCAAGGAAAGGTAGGAGGAAGTGTCTGCGAGTTTACACTCAGCCTCTGCGAGGTAGAGGTCAGTGCGCCAGACAACAACAGCACCACCCTTGTCAGCGGGTTTGATGACAGTGTCAGGGTTGGACCTGAGAGAACAGAGTGCAGTAAATTCAGAGAGAGAGAGATTAGAATGGGTGAGAGGAGCAGAGAAATTGAGACAATTAATGTCGCACTGACAGTTCTCAATGAAAAGATCAAGAGAAGGTAAGAATCCAGAGGGAGGGGTCCAGGTGGAGGGAGAATATTGGAGGTGGGTGAAAGGATCCGTTGAACGGGGAGAGGACTCCTGCCCAAAGAAATGAGCTCGGAGACTAAGACGGTGGAAGAAGAGTTCAGCATTGTGCCGAGCCCAAAATTCATTGAGATGAGGGCGTAAGGGTATGAAACTAAGTCCTTTGCTGAGCACTGAACGTTCAGCGTCGGAGAGGGGAAGTTCAGGGGGTATATTGAATACACGGCTGGGGCTGGGATTGGAAGATGGGGTGGGGACGGAGGGACAGCAGGGGTGGAGGGTCCTAGATGGGTGTTGGTGTCGATGAGTTACTGGAGCTTGCGCTCCTTAGCACTTGAGAGAAAGAGAAAAAGTTTCTTGTTGAGGCGTCGGATGAGAAGAATAAAATGAAACTGGGGGCACGCGCAGCTTTGGAAAAGGGTGCGGAGGTGCTGCTGGAGGGAGAGGTCGAGTGTGTTCATATGGCGGCGCGTGGCACTGAGTGTGGATCTCAGAATGTGACGGGAACAGCAGTCTGAGAAACGTTTTATGTCCTGGAGATACCTGTAATCCTGGGTGGGTTCAGAATATGAGGGGTGGAATTTCAGTTGAAATCCACGTGGGGTAAGTCGGAGACAGAGACAGTCACTGAGAAAGGAGATATGGCTGTGAAAGCGGGTTTTAGTAAACACCTTGTCAAACCTTTCCAGCGCAAAAACACAACAGAAAAAGCGGCCCAACCATGGCTAACAAAAGAAATTAAGGATAGTATTAGATCCAAAGAGCAGTCAAAGTTACTAAAAAATAGTAGCAAGCCTGAAGATTGGGAGCAGTTTCGAATTCAGCAAAGGCGGACCAAGAGATTGATTAAGAGGGGAAAGTAGAGAATGAGAGTAAACATGCAAGAAACATAAAAGCGGACTCTAAAAGCTTCTATAGGTATGTAAAAAGAAAAAGATTAGTGAAGACAATCCGAAGCAGGAGAATTTGTTATAGAAAACAAGGAAATGACAGAGCAATTAAATAACTATTTTAGTTCTGTTTTCACAGAGGAAGACACATAACTTCCCATAAATGACAGAGAACCAAAGGTCTAGTGAGAAAGAGGAATTGAAGGAAGTTAGTATTACTAAAATGATAGTGCTGGGGAATTAATGGAACTGAAAACCAATAAATCCTCATAGCTTGATAATCTACATCCCAGGGTACTAAAGGAGGTGGCCATGGAAATAGTGGATGTATTGGTTGTCTTCACCCAAAATCTGTAGATTCTGGAGCAGTCCTGGCAGATTTGAGGGTAACAAATGTAACCCCACTATTTAAAAAAGGGGGGTAGAAAACAGCGAATTACAGACCAGCTAGCCTAGCATCAGTAGTCGCAAAAATGCTAGAGTCTATTATAAGGGATGTGATAATGGGATTAGACAAAGTCAACTTAGATTTATGAAAGGGAAATGATGTTTGACAAACCTACTGGAGTTTTTTTGAGGACATAACTAGCAGAATAGATAAGGGAGAAAGAACCAGCAGGAGTGGTGTATTTGGATTTTCAGAAAGCTTTTGATAAAGTCCCACATAAGAGGTTAGTGTATAAAATTAAAACACATGGGGTTGGGGGTAATGTATTGGCATAGATTGAGAATTGGTTAGCAGAAAGAAAACAGATATAAACAGGTCCTTTTTGAAGCGGTGTAGGCAGTGACTATTGGAGTATTGCAGGGATCAGTGCTTGGGCCCCAGCTATTCACAATATATATCAATGATTGGATGAGGGAACCAAATGTAATATTTCCAAGTTTGCTGACAACACAAGACAAGGTGGGAATGTGAACGGTGAAGAAGGTGGTAAGAAGGTTCAAGACGATTTAGACAGGTTGAGTGAGTGGGCAAATACACGGCAGATACAGTATAATGTGGATAACTGTGGAGTTATCCACTTTGGTAAGAGAAACAGAATGGTAGAGTATTACTTAAATGGTGATAGATTGGGAAAAGTGATTGTACAAAGGGACTTGGATGTCCTTGTACTCCGATCACTGAAAGCAAGGATGCAGATGCAGCAAGCAGTTAAGAAGGTAAATGGTATGTTGGCCTTCATTGTGAGAGGACTTGAGTACAGGAGTAAAGATGTCTTACTGCAGCTGTACAGGGCCTTGGTAAAACCACACCTAGAGTATTGTGTGCAGTTTTGGTCTGTTTAGCCAAGAAAGGATATACTTGCCATAGAGGGAGTACAGCGAAGGTTCACCAATTCACCACACTGATACCTAGGATGTCAGGATTGTCGTATGAGGAGCGATTGGGCTGACTAAGTCTGTATTCACTGGAGTTTATAAGAATGAGAGGGGATCTCATTGTAATGTATAAAATTAAGACAGGGATGGACAAACTGGATGCAGGGATGATGCTTCCTCTGGCTGGGGGGGCCTAGAACAAGGGGTTGCAGTCTCAGGATATGGAATATGCCATTTAGGACTGAGATTTAGAGAAACTTCTTCACTCAGAGGGTGGTGAACCTATGGAATTCTTTACCACAGAAGGCTGTGGAGGCCAAGTCATTAGCAGATATGTGGTTAAATACCAATATATCTGAGGGGAGGCGATGGTGTGATGGTATTGTCATTGGAATAGTAAACCAGAGACAGGGAATTTGAGTGCAATAAAAAATCTGGAATTAAAAGTCCAATGATGACATGAAACCATTGTTGATTGTTGGAAAAACCCATTTGGTTCACTAATGTCTTTTAGGGAAGGAAATTTGTCATCCTTATCTGGCCTACATGTGACTCCAGACCCACAGCAATGTGGCTGACTCTTAAATGCCCTCTGAAATGGCTAGCAAGCCACTCAGGAATGAAACCGGAAGGATCACCGGGCACCGGAAATGACAACGGCAATCCTGTCAACCCTGCAAAGTGCTCCTTACTAACATCTGAGGGCTAGTGCCAAAATTAGGAACGCTGTCTCACACAAGTCAAGCTAGTCATCCTTGTGGAATCATACCTTACAGATAATGTCCCAGACACCACCATCACCATCCCTGGCTATGTCCTGTCCCACTGGCAGGACAGACCCAGCAGAGGTGACGGCCCAGTGGTATACAGTCGGGAGGGCGTTGCCCTGGGAGTCCTCAACATTGATTTCGGACCCCATGAAGCCTCATGGCATCAGGTGAAACATAGGCAAGGAAACCTCCTGCTGATTACCACCTACCAAATCAGGGCTCCTCCATGTTGAACATCACTTGGAGGAAGCACTGAGGGTGGCAAGTACTCTGGGGGACTTCAATGTCCATCACCAAGAGTGGTTTAGTAGCACCACTACTGGCCGAGTCCTAAATGGCATAGCTGCTAGACTGGGTCTGTGGCAGATGGTGAGGGAACCAACAAGAGGGAAAAACATACTTGACCTCATCCTCAACAAACTGCTTGCCACAGATGCATCTGTCCATGAGAGTATCCGTAGGAGTAACCACAACACAGTCATTGTGGGGACGAAGTCCCGCCTTCACATTGAGGATACCCTCCATCGTGTTGTGAGGCACTACCACTGTGCTAAATGGCCGTGCTAAATTTCGAACAGATCTAGCAACTCAAGACTGGGCATCCATGAGGCACTGTGGACCATCAGCAGCAGAATTGCATTCAAAAACAATCTGTAACCTCATGACCCGGCATATTGCCCACTCCACCATTGCCATCAAGCCACGGGATCAACCCTGGTTCAATGAAGAGTACAGGAGGGCATGCCAGGAGCAGCACAGGTATACTTAAAAATGAGGTGTCAAGTGGTGAAGCTTTAAGACAGGACTACTTGTGCGCCAAACAGCACAAGCAGCAAGTGATAAGAGCTAAGCGAGCCCACAACCAACAGATCAGATCTAAGCTCCGCAGTCCTGCTACATCCAGTCGTGAATGGTGGTGGACAATTAAACAACTCACTGGAGGAGAGGCTCCGCAAATATTCCCATCCTCAATGATGGAGGAGCCCAGCACAGCAGTACAAAGGATAAGGCTGAAGCATTCACAACAATCTTCAGCCAGATGTGCTGAGTGGATGATCCATCTTGGCCCCCTCCGGAAGTCCCCAGCATAACAGATGCCAGTCTTCAGCCAATTTGATTCACTCCACATGATATCAAGAAACGGCTGAAGGCACTGGATATTGCAAAAGCTATAGGCCCTGACAATATTCCAGCAATAGTACTGAAGACTTGTGCTCCAGAACTTGCTGCCCCTTAGCCAAGCTGTTGCAGTACAGCTACAACACTGGCATCTACTCAGCTAGGTGGAAAATTGCCCAGGTATGTCCTGTACACAAGAAGCAGGACAAATCCAACCTGACCAATTACCGCCCCATCAGTCTACTCTCGATCATCAATAAAGTAATGGAAGGGGTCATCAACAACGCTATCAAGCGGCACTTGCTTAGCAAGAATCTGCTCATTGACGCCCAGTTTGGGTTCCGCCAGGCCCACTCAGCTCCTGACCTCATAACAGCCTTGGTTCAAACATGGACAAAAGAGCTGAACTCCCAGGGTGAGGTGAGAGTGACTACCCTTGACATCAAGGCAGCATATGGCCGAGTGTGGCATCAAGGAGCCCTAGCAAAACCGGAGTCAATGGGGATCAAGGGGAAAACTCTCCACTGGTTGGAGTCATACCTTGCACAAAGGAAGATGGCTGTGGTTGTTGGACGTCAGCCATCTCAGCTCCAGGACATCACTGCAGGAGTTCCTCAGGGTAGTGTCCTAGACCCAACCATCTTCAGCTGCTTCATTAATGACTTTCTTCCCTCATAAGGTCAGAAGTGGGGATGTTCGCTGATGATTGCAAATTGTTCAGCAACATTTGTGACGACTCAGATACTGAAGCAGTCCATGTCCAAATGCAGCAAGACCTGAACAATATCCAGGCTTGGGCTGACAAGTGGCAAGTAACATTCGCACCACATGAATGTCAGGCAATGATCATCTCCAGCAAGAGAGAACCTAACCATTACCCCTTGATGTTCAATGGCATTACCATCACTGAATCCCCCACCATCAACATCCTGGGGGTTACCATTGACCAGAAACTGAACTGGACTAGCTATACAAATAAAAACAAAAATAACTGGAAAAACTCAGCAGGTCTGACAGCATCTGCAGAGAGGAATACAGTTAACGTTTTGAGTCCATATGACTCCTCTTCAGAACTAAGAAAAATAGAAATGAGGTGAAATATAAGCTGGTTGAGGGGGGTGGGACAGGTAGAGCTGGATAGAGGGCCAGTGATATGTGGAGGCAAAGAAGAGATTGCCAAAGATGTCTGGGTCAGACCTCCCTGTCACTTGCCATTTCAACACACCACCCTGCTCTCATGCCCACATGTCCGTCCTTGGCCTGCTGCAGTGTTCCAGTGAAGTTCAACGCAAACTGGAGGAACAGCACTTCACCTTCTACCTCGGCACTTTACAGCCTTCTGGACTTAATGTTGAGTTCAACAACTTCAGATCATGAGCTCTCTCCTTCATCCCCACCCCCTTTCCGATTTCCCCCCCCCCACCCTTCCCAATAATTTATAATTTTTTAAAATATATATATATGTATGTTTCTTTTCCAACCTATTTCCATTGTTTTTAAATGTATTTCCATCTCTTGTTTTGTCTACCTTTTTAGCCTATTTCGATCCCTCCTCCCCCACAACCCCACTAGGGCTATTTGTCACTTGCTCGTCCTGCTTTTTACTCTTATTGTCATCATTAGCACATTCCTCAGCTAATATCACCACTGTCAACACCCCTTTGTCCTTCTGTCTATGACATCTTTGGCAATCTCTTCTTTGTCTCCACCTATCATTGCCCTCTATCCAGCTCTACCTGTCCCACCCCCCTTAACCAGCTTATATTTCACCCCATTTCTATATTTGTTAGTTCTGATGAAGAGTCATATGGACTCGAAACGTTAAATGTCTTCCTCTCCACATATGCTTTCGGACCTGAATTTTTTCCAGCTATTTTTGTTTTTGTTTCAGATTTCCAGCATCCGTAGTACTTTGCTTTTAGCCATATAAATACTGTGGTTACAAGAGCAGGTCAGAGACTAGGAATTGTGTGACAAGTAGCTCATCTCCCGACTCCTCAAAGCCTGTCCACCATCTACCAGGCACAAGTCAGGAATGTGCTGGAATACTCCCCACTTGCCTGGATGAGTGCTGCTCCTACAAAACTCAAGAAGCTGGACACCGTCCAGTCCGCTTGATTAGCACCACATCCACAAACATTCACACTCTCCACCACCGACACACAGTAGCAGCAAAGTATACCATATACAAGGTGCACTGCAGGAATTCACCAAGGCTCCTTAGACAGCACCTCCCAAACCCACGACCACTACCACCTAGAAGGACAAGGGCAGCAACTAAATGGGAACACCACCACCTGGAAGTTCCTCTCCAAATTACTCACTGTCCTGCCTTGGAAATATATCGCTGTCCCTTCACTGTTGCTGGGTCAAAATCCTGGAATTCCCTTCCTAACAGCACTGTGGGTGTACCTACACCACATGGACTACAACAGTTCAAGAAGGCAGCTCACCATCGCCTTCTCAAGGACAACTGGGGATGGGTAATAAATGCTGGCCCAGCCAGCAAAGTCTACATCCTGTGAATGAATAAAAAGAAATCTAAAAGTGACTGTCCAAATTGCTTCATTCTGCAGTGCTGCTTCAGGCTGCATTAGAGAGCTTAAGTTGAAGTTTGGTGAGAGAGGGACTTTTAAGGGTTAATTTCTATCCAAAGTCTAATCTTTAATTTAGCAACTAACTAAAAGTTGCTGTTTGGGTTGAGAGAAGATGAGTTTTAGTCCAGCTTTAAAACGGGGGTCATACAGCTCCTGCTTGCAGCTGCATCTAACTAATTAGTTAACTGGCTTAAATAGCTTTTCAGAAACCAGATTCAGACAGTATAAAAGCAAGCCATCTGTTTTTGTCTGCCCTGGAGTGCTTAACTTTAAGTGCTTAAAGTGCAAACTTGAAATTTGGTGCGAGGAGGAATTTGGTGAAGAGGGAAGGAGAGATGCTTTCTTTTTCTACCTTTCCTCAGTAAGAAGAGCAGTGGCTTTGGTAAGTTTATTTAAGTAGATTTTAAGAAGGAAATAGATTTCTGGACTCTAAAGGCATCAAAGGGCATGGGGAGAGATTGGGAGTATGGCGTTGGGATACAGGCTCAGCCACGATCATATTGAATGGCGGAGCAGGCCCAAAGGGCTGAATGACCACCTCCTTCTAATTTCGATGTTTCTATTCCGCTGTTAGCTTTGTGACAACGGCATTTTGCTATTCACCTCCCTATTGACATGCATTGAATGATTTGAAGTTGCTATTTTTGCATGGTAGATTCTAACTAAACCTGCCATATTTTTAGTAGGATGGGTAATTACAGTAAGTTCAGGTCCCCTTGTAACGATGTAATTAATGGTACTGACTGCTTTTCTTCTTCACTACCACTGAAATTAACAATTAAAAGTTGGAACCTCATTTCTTCATGTATTAATTGTTCAAGAGTTTAAAAATGTTGAATTTAAAATTTAAACAAACGATTCTTTCCTTTCTATCTCCTTTCTTCTCCTCCCATCCAACCGAGTCTTTCGGTCCCCCTCTAATTCTCTTTCTCTATATCTTTTTTGACCTTGCATTCACCTTTCTCCTCAGTCCGTCTACAGTTTTATTTCCCAATCCTTAAACCTTTTAAGTTGTCCTGTTCACTCGGGTCTTGGATGCTCTTTTTCTCTCGCTATAATGTTATTAGCTCGCGCTTTTTTGAGCTGAAAGGTGCAAGTCCAACTACTGACACAGCAAAATTTGTCCCATTGTACTGCACTGCACTGGATGGATGCATGAAGTTGATACTGGCGGGCCAAAATAGTCGTGTTTCATTTCATTTAGTGATGCGAACACCATCCATCATAAGCATAAGAATTCACTTTTTTTAAAAGTACTGGTTGTGCTGGTTCTTTGCAGAAATGCTGAATATGGCTTCAATTATCACATGGTAATTATGAGCTAGTAACTACAGCTACCACTAACTATTTAACTTTGAGTTCTGTGAGATGGTGCAATGGAATGTGCCAGAATGCTGAAATTCAGAGCTAACTGTACACGTTGCATGTATGTTGCCTGCACTTTTTATTTCAAGCAGCACTGAACAGGCTGATGATCATGATGAGTGAATAGCAGGGTAGAGGTTTAGTTTTATTTTGGAAAACACTCTAAGAATATTTTGCCCATGACTGCTGCATACTGATTAACTAGTTTCATGATGAGCTCATGGTCAATTGAGGTTCTGCTGAAGTGTCCAATCTTACTGTAAAGCCCGTTGTGATACACAAAAGGTAAAATTGGAGTTCATTTTTGTCAATTGAATAGCAAATATGGAAAGATTGGTTTCAATTGTTTTGATGATTTGCAATATGTTGAGAAGCAAAAGCTTGCCTTGTCAGAATAATCTGTACATAACAGTGCATGCTGATCATAGTAATAGTTTTATGAAGAATGTTTTATGAATGCAAGCCGTTTGCTAATTATAAAGGTTCATAAAATACACTGCAGGAAGGCACTTTATTTCCATTTTTGGTACCACAAGGGTTGTGTGTGTCTTGGACCTTGATGTTAGAAATTGTAGCCATTTAGTGTTGAGAATTGAAGAACATTGACCCTTTATGGCTAATTGCATGCATATTTTGAATTATTCAACTACTTCCTATAGCGTGTGCAAGCTGGTTGAGATGGGGGATGGAAGTGTTAGAGCTGTTGGAATTTTTTTATGCTCAGTAATGATTTGCAATGAATACTATACTTCACATTGTTTTCACATTCGTACTTATGGTTGGAATTTTTATGAATGCTAAAATAACACTTAAAGCTATTGTACACTGTCCCTGATGTGCAAATGCATTTGTCTCTGATTAATCAATCTGGAGGTCAAATGTTGAGAAGGATGCACAAATGGAAAAAATAAATTAGCCAGTTTTCCCTGTAAATGTGGAATCTGCAAGACACATTACCTTAAAGTGACATTTTTAAATGCATTTAAACATGTTAGTGTGTTTATATTGTGCACTGTGCATGGGATGAATGAATTATATAGTTATCTATTTCACAAGCTTAGTGGTTTCTTTATTCCAGTAGCTGTGAAAGGCTCCTAAGATATCTCCATGTGACAATGGGTTGTGCTTGTGGAGAGTACAATCTTTATCACCATCTCCTATTTTTTAGCCTATTTATGGAGTACAGATTAAAACAGAGCAGTATTCTATATACATTGTAGCATGCATACCAATGGGATGCTGTAGAAGTGCTCTTTTGTCTTGAAAATAATTGAAGTTACACCAAAGCTTCAATTGTTCCATAGAAGCAATGAAGAAAAATGAGCTTGAATATATTTGTAAAAAAATAAAAACAAAAAACTGCGGATGCTGGAAATCCAAAACAAAAACAGAATTACCTGGAAAAACTCAGCAGGTCTGGCAGCATCGGCGGAGAAAAAAAGAGTTGACGTTTCGAGTCCTCATGACCCTTCGACAGAACTAGGTGAATCCCAGGAAGGGTTGAAATATAAGCTGGTTTAAGGTGGTGGTGGTTGGGGGGGGGTGGGGGGAGAGGGAGCGAAGTGGAGGGGGGTGGTGTGGTTGTAGGCAAAAGCAGTGATAGAAGCAGATCATCAAAAGATGTCACAGATGGCAGAACAAAACAACACATAGGTGTCGAAGTTGGTGATATTATCTAAATGAATGTGCTAATTAAGAATGGATGGTAGGGCACTCAAGATATAGCTCCAGTGGGGGTGGGGGAGCATAAAAGATTTAAAAATAATGGAAATAGGAGGGAAAAAGAAAAATCTATATAATTTATTGGAAAAAAACAAAAGGAAGGGGGAAGAAACAGAAGGGGGGTGGGGATGGAGGAGGGAGGTCAAGACCTAAAGTTGTTGAATTCAATATTCAGTCCAGAAGGCTGTAAAGTGCCTAGTCGGAAGAGAACTGTCCCGGTAGACCGATCGTATCAGCTTGCTCCTGCCCCACAGAACTCATCTCTCGTTATCTTGACTCCCTTCTCTCTCCCCTTGTCCAGTCCCTTCCCACCTAAATCCGTGATTCCTCTGACACATTACGTCACATCAACAATTTCCAGTTCCCTGGCCCCAACCGCTTCCTCTTCACCATGGATGTCCAATCCCTCTACACCTCCATCCCCCACCACGATGGTCTGAGGGCCCTTAGCTTCTTCCTCGAACAAAGGCCCGAACAATCCCCATCCACCACTACTCTCCTCCGTCTGGCTGAACTTGTTCTCACACTGAACAATTTCTCCTTCAACTCCTCTCACTTCCTCCAAATAAAAGGTGTGGCTATGGGTACCCGCATGGGCCCCAACTATGCCTGTCTCTTTATGGGGTATGTGGAACATTCCTTGTTCCAGTCCTACTCCGGCCCTCTTCCACAACTCTTTCTCCGGTTCATCGATGATTACTTCGGTGCTGCTTTGTGCTCTCGTTGGGACTTGGAAAAATTTATTAATTTTGCTTCCAATCTCCACCCCTCCATCATTTTCACGTGGTCCATCTCTGACACTTCCCTTCCCTTCCTTGACCTCGCTGTCTCAATCTCTGGTGATAGACTGTCCACCAATATCCATTACAAACCTACTGACTCCCACAGCTACCACGACTACAGCTCCTCACACCCCACTTCCTGTAAGGACTCCATCCCATTCTCTTAGTTCCTTCACCTCCGTTGCATCTGTTCTGATGATGCTACCTTCAAAAACAGTTCCTCTGACATGTCCTCCTTCTTCCTTAACCGAGGTTTTCCACCCACGGTCGTTGACAGGGCCCTCAACCATGTCCGGCCCATCTCCCGCGCATCCGCCCTCATGCCTTCTCCTCCCTCCCAGAAACATGATAGGGTCCCCCTTGTCCTCACTTATCACCCCACCAGCCTCCGCATTCAAAGGATCATCCTCCGCCATTTCCGCCAACTCCAGCATGATGCCACTACCAAACACATCTTCCCTTCACCCCCACTGTCGGCATTCCATAGGGATCGTTCCCTCCGGGACACCCTGGTCCACTCCTCCATCACCCCCTACTCCCCAACCCCCACCTATGGCACCACCCCATGCCCACGCAAAAGATGTAACACCTGCCCTTTCACTTCCTCTCTCCTCACCGTCCAAGGGCCCAAACACTCCTTTCAAGTGAAGCAACATTTCACTTGCATTTCCCCCAACTTAGTCTACTGCATTCGTTGCTCCCAATGTGGTCTCCTCTACATTGGAGAGACCAAACGTAAACTGGGCAACCGCTTTGCAGAACACCTGCGGTCTGTCCGCAAGAATGACCCAAACCTCCCTGTCGCTTGCCATTTCAACACTCCACCCTGCTCTCTTGCCCACATGTCTGTCCTTGGCTTGCTGCATTGTTCCAATGCAGCCCAACGCAAACTGGAGGAACAACACCTCATCTTCTGACTAGGCACTTTACAGCCTTCCAGACTGAATATTGAATTCAACAACTTTAGGTCTTGAGCTCCCTCCTCCATCCCCACCCCCCTTCTGTTTCTTCCCCCTTCCTTTTGTTTTTTTCCAATAAATTATATAGATTTTTCTTTTTCCCTCCTATTTCCATTATTTTTAAATATTTTTAAATCTTTTATGCTCCCCCCACCCCCACTAGAGCTATACCTTAAGTGCCCTACCATCCATTCTTAATTAGCACATTCGTTTAGATAATATCACCAACTTCGACACCTATGTGTTGTTTTGTTCTGTCGTCTGTGATATCTTTTGATGATCTGCTTCTATCACTGCTTTTGCCTACAACCACACCACCCCCCTCCACTTCTCTCCCTCTCCCCCCACCCCCCCAACCACCACCACCTTAAACCAGCTTATATTTCAACCCTTCCTGGGATTCACCTAGTTCTGTCGAAGGGTCATGAGGACTCGAAACGTCAACTCTTTTCTTCTCCACCGATGCTGCCAGACCTGCTGAGTTTTTCCAGGTAATTCTGTTTTTGAATATATTTGTGCTTGTTCTGAGGGTTCTCGCAAATCCAGAACAGGCAAGTACCTGAAACTTCGAAAGTGTGGAAGCCAAAATTGTCAAGAATGCCTCGTAGTTTGTCTTCACTTTTTCAGTATTTTCTTTAAAAAAACAATCATTAGTCACTTAATGTGAAGTCCATGTTTGGAAGTTCCCTGGTGGGAGTTGGGGTGGGGCATCTGGAGATCTGAACAGAAAATAATTGCAGTGGAATGTACATTTGCATGATGTATAATTCAGTACGGCTGTTGGAGGTTGTACTGTTTAATAAGTGATTGTAGGCTCCTAAGCTGAACACATCCGGTAGTTAGTCACATTTTTCTTTCCAAATTCTGAAACACAACAGCTCTTCAAGCATTGTGCTTGGAAATATTTTACAGGACTGATATGAATTGAAATAGTAAAGTCCAGAAATAACAAAGGTAATGGATGAGAATTTTAGCAGCAAATGAGCTCAGCGCAGGGGCAGAGATGGATAATGTTTCAGAGGTGTAAGTAGGCGCATGGTCGGAAGCACATCTTGGAGCTAAATATGACATCAAGGTTGTGAACAGTCTGTTTCAGTCTTGGGCTGTTGCCAGGGAGGGGGATGGCATCAGTGACTAGGAGATGGAGTTTGGAACGTGCCCCAAAAATGGTGGGCGGAATCTTTTGGTCTTACACTATTTGCATCCGGCTCTGACCCCACAGGAACCAGAGATGTGCTGACAGGTAGAATCTTCCAGGAGGTGGCCAATTAAGAGACCGCCTCCGCATTCACTGTACGATTAAGGGCAGCAGGCAGGTTCCCAATGTGGGAGGCCCAATTAGAGAGCCTGCAGTACTGAGCAGCTAGCGGCCCTATTGCGAGAGATGGATTCTGCTGAGGCTGGTAGGGGAGTGCAAAGGTACAGCCACCTTGAGGCACACTTGGAAGTCTGCTGAAAGCAGCTTAAGGAAGGCCAACAGCTCTAAAGATCAAAAGTGTGGAGTTGGAATAGGTCCACAGGAATGGGCATGGCTCAGGTTGCTGCTGTTGATTCATGCAGCTCAAGAATGGGGCCTATGATATGAGGAACACTGGCAGCCTCCCAGTTGCTGCCAGTCTCTTGCTTCTTTGGTGGAGTCCGATGCCCAGAGAACCAGGTGGTTCTAAGTGGGATCTTTGATCTTATTTGAATCTTATTGTCCATCTGCAGCTGCTGGGTACGTTGCTGCTGCTCAGAGTCTGCCTCTGGCAACATTACTCAGAGGTGAGAAAACACATGACTTTCAAACTTTTCTTCCAGCCATGTCTACAAGCCCGCCTCAGCGGGGCTGAGAATATTCAAAGCAATGACATTGTCTGCCTGATAGTTGGACGAAATTTCTTCTCATCCGCTACTGGATGTAGGGCGGCAGTATGATAATTTAGAGACTGTGGCGGGATCGAGAGAGGTGTGTGGTAAGGTCGAACTGGGCATCATCAGCATACATGTGGAATCTGACACCATGTTTTTGGATGATGACATTTGAGGGGCCAAAAGTTAGCAGTGAGAGAACAGGAAGAGAAGCCATTGCAGATGATTCTGTGGCTCCAACTGGATGGATAAGAATGGAACCAATCAGATGATTGTAGTCTCACCCAGCTGGACAATGATAGAATGATGTTAGAGGAGGATGGCGTGGTTAGCTGTGCTGCAGGCAAGTCAAGAAATACATGGAGTAGTAGTTTACCTTGGTCACAGTCATTTAGAAATGCCATTTGTTAATTTGATGAGCATTTTCAATACTGTGGCAGGGGTGGAAACCTGATTAGAGGGATTCAAGCATGGAATCTCCCCCCACACTGCCCCCCCCCAATCTCTTGTCCTTCATGCTTCATCCCCACTCCCTTTCACCCCTTCCCACCAAGAAAAGAGGAAAGAGGAGGGTGAGAGCCCGCAATATGACTTCATATCATATCATTTATGTATGTGGAAATGATTGGTTGTAACACAGATCAATGTTGCATGCCATTAGGTACATCTTTCTAGTCCAAGTTCTGCCATCTGCCCATCAGGAACTTGTTTAACACTGCCACCGCTTCGCCTTTAATATTGTGAGCATTAAGTTTTGCAGTAAATCATCTATATGGTTTGGGTGCTTATCGAAAATGTAAATATGCTACTTCATTTTATTTACTTGATAAGTTGAAATACTTGAAAACTAGTCAAGCTTGTCTTGTTAACAAATCCCTGTTAATTGTTCCTGATTATCCCACAATTTTTAGAAGCCTAACCTGCTGATATCAGCAAGGCAAAAATAGAATCCATTTGGATAGAGATAGAAGATAGTAAAGGACCTTTCATACTAATAGGTGTATTACAGACTACTTAGTAGTGAAAGGGAGATGGAGGAAAACAGTATGTAGACAAATTAGGGATTTGAGTAAAAAAAGCATAGAAAAATATTGTGAGGCATTCAACTCTCTGATATTAATTGGGCAAAAGACATAGATGAAGGGGATAAGGGAATGGAATTCCCACAATGTCTACAGGACTCCTTTCTAACCCAATGTCCAGCCATGAAGCTCAGCAAGGGAAGATTTGCGAATGGATGTAATAATGGGGAATTAACCAGAGCAATTTTTGTAAAAAAGTAAAAGTAGAGCAACATCTGGACAATAATGTCCATAATATCATACCCTTTAAGATAATGATGACGAAAGCCATGGTAATAGATTGGAGCAAGGTTGGTTTTGAGGGACTGAGAATAGAATGTGGAAAATAAAATAGGCAACTATATTGGCAAACAAGAAAGGGAAATACTTAAAACTGTTCAACAGAGTGCAAGAAAAACATATTCTGCTAAAAGGAAGGAACCAACTAATCACTAGTGGGACTTCATGGATGAATAAAGATATAAGGGAACAATTGAGCATTAGAAAGAAGGCATACATTAAGTAAATGGACAGCAGAGGAGTACAGGTTAAGAGAGAAGATGAAGAGATTAGGAGAAAAGTCAGACAATTAGAAAGATAAAAAGGAACGATGAAATTAAATTATCCAAGGAACATAAAACAAAGTAAAATATTTTACAGGCATATCAAAAACACGAAGACTGTGATGGGAATAGGATCATTAAAGGATGGACAAGATAATACACAGGTAATGATGGAGAGTTGGCAGAAATATTAAATATTTTTTTGCTTTGGTATTTACAAGGGTGTACTGGGACTACTATTTAGTTTACATTAATGATTTGAACTTTGCAAACACAATTTCTAAATTCACAGATGACAGCAAACTGCAGGGAGAGTCAATACTGAGGAGGACTGTAACAAAGTACAGGAGGAGCATAATAAACTTGCAATCTGGGCAAAAAATTAGCAAATCAAGTACAATATAGATAAATGTGAGGTTATTTTTGGTAGGAAGAATAGGAAAGTTACTTTTACTTGATAAGTGCAAGTCTAGGTGGGGTAGAGGAGGCACTGGAGAGGGTGCAGGAAAGATTTATAAGGATGATATAGGAAATGCGCTGGTATATATATCAGGAAAGATTTACAGACTGAGTCTCCTGTTGTAAAAAGGCAGCTAAGAGTTGTCCTAATACAGGTCTTTAAATTATGAAAGATTTTGATAGAATGGATACAGAAAGAATATTTCCTTTTGTGGGGAAATACATAATTGGAGCCTATATGATAGCCCCTAAAGAATCCAATATGGAATTCAAAAGAGGCCTGTGTCTGTATATCCTATGTAATCCTACATCATCCTTTCCTATGGTCTCTAGCAATTTTTCTTACTACCAAGACAAGCCTTGCTGATAACCTGGCTTATCCCTTGATAATTTTGTACAGAAATGTAATATTCACTACTCCTCAGTGCTTTGTATTTTATCTGCGGATTTTAAAATTTTGAATTGCCTACATAATTTGTATCTAAAACACTTATCAACTTCTACACAGTCTTTGTAACTTCTGGTATACTTAATGTTTTCTTTAAAATCAGTTGCTTTTTAACTTGTCAGTGGTTAAGCTCTTTTGAACTATGCAGTGAGGTTGCCTTCCACTTTACATCATGCAGACTTCTCTAAATTCTGGTTTGTAACTAACTGCCTGGAGTACAATATCAAAAGGGAAATTTTATGATAGAAAAAATGGAAAGTAAAATTATAAGTCGTAGATGTGGAAAAGAATTTAATACTGGTCTATTTTGATTTTTTAAAAGCTATTAGAATAGAAGCTGTGCAAAGAGAGGTGAAGACATTGTTATGATCCAAAATATCCAAATTTACTGAATGGCCTTCTCCAAATGAAGAAATTACGAACACGATTTAACTTTTTTCAACTTTTACTTTAACATAAGTCAGACTCAACATAAGTTAAAAATAAATTAACAGGCAAATCACATTCAGAATGAACTATAAATTACACATGGGATAGCAGATACAATGACGATGATCTCCCTGATTTAGTAGGCAGTCTACGTAGCCTGTAGATTGCCATTTCAGCTACACAGGTCTTCTAAGCTAATTTCCAGTCCCTTTCCTTCCAGGGCTTAGCAGATTCTCCGCAGGCAGCTTCTTCCACATAAATCAGGTTGCACCTGTGCACTCTTCCATGTATAGTGCGCATCTTTCAGGAACATTTTCAACTCCTCTCCAGCTCTTCTGCTTCTGCTACTCTGTTTGCATCTGTGTACTGATCTTCTTCTGCCTCCAGCTCTCTTATCTTGCAACTTTTTAAATTATCTAGCCACATGGCTTCCATATCTTAACTTGCCTCCTCTTGGTACTACTTCCACATCAAGGATCGCCAGGCCACATGGACCAGTATTTCTTATAATGCAAAAAAATTGCAATTGATCCTTTTCCAATTTTTATAAACCTTTAGAAGTCCTTTTCAAATATTGTTAACACAATTACAGATTCCCCAGGCACTTTAAAGAAATTACTAGTTTTCCTTACTGTTATTGTATCTGGGTCAAAGACCATCACAACATGTGCAAGCAATTTAGGCATTGATCAGATGAACATTTTCTGCTTGAGGATTTTCTTCCATACAAAATTTAAAAACTCTACTCTGGTTCATGCACTTCACTTTTCCACCCTGCTCATCTACCCATCATGCCCCCTGCCCCCCGACCACTGCTTCTCCCCCTGCTTTCCTCCTTTTCACCTCTTTCCTTAACAATCAGTACAAGGAGAAAAATTGACTCTCTTTGGGACAAGTTGATACAAATACAAATATTTTATAACTACAAGTGGTGTTGCAATTAAATTGAAACACCTGCAATTTTCCAAAAGAATGCTCATTCTAAAGAGAAAATGCTATTTAAAATTATGTGAAGTCTACTTGGAAGGCTTGAAGGAAGAAACAAGCATAAATAGTTTGTTTTGCAGTGAAAAAATCAATTTCTTTAAATAAGTTTTAAAAACCTTAGAATTTGACTCTTTTAAAGGTCACTTGCATAACTATACAAAATAATTAAAGGATATAATCAAGAAGAATAACATTCATTTGGCTCCTTATTATGTCGCTCAAATCTCTGGATGCAAGTGATGTGCATTGGATTACTTGAAAATACAGTGCTTGTCTTGTAGGCCATGTAGCAGCTACATTTTGTATGCAGTAAGGTCCCAGAAACAGCACTATGATAAGTGAACAGTTAAATCTCTTCGTTTCTTTGGCTATCTTGATTAGTTGAGTGAAGAATTTTGATCAGGACAACTGCTAAAATTTTCATATTAGATAGTGCCCTGTGACTTGTAACATCCATCTTTTATCAATATTTACCTGGAGCAACCAGATAGACATCAGTGGAGTGTGAAGCACCAATTTGATGGATTATGTTTTCACGTTAGGGCTGCTTGTTAAGATCACAAGAAACTGGAGCAGGAGTAGGCCATTTGGCTCCTTAAGCCTGCACCACCATTCAATAAAATCATGGCTGATCTGATTGTGGCCTTAACTCCATGTTCCTGCCTGCCCCTCGTAACCATTGGCTCACTTATCGATGAAAATTTTGTCTCACTCAGCCTTGAATATCTTCAATTCCCTAGCCTCCACTGCTCTCTGAGGAAGAGAATTCCAGTCTAAAAACTTATATGTCTTAAATGGGGGACCTCTTAGTTTTAAACTGTGCTCCCTAGTTCCAGACTCTTCCACAAGAGGAAACATCCTCCCAGCATCTGCCCTGTCAAGTTCCCCCAGAACCTTCTGTTTCAGTAAGATCACCTCTCGTTCTTCGAAACTCCGATTTGTATAGGCTTTAGCTGCTTAACCATTCCTCGTAAGACACCCCTTCATCCCAGGAATCAGTTGAATGGACCTTCTCTGAACAGCTTCTAATGCAATTTTGTGCCGCCTTAAGTGAAGAAACCAAAACTGTATGCAGCACTCCAGGTGCGGTCTCATTAAGGCCCTGTAAGACTATAGCAACATTTTTCTACTCCATTCCCCTTGGAATAAGTGCCAAGATTGCATTTTCCTTATTGCTCTAAGAAATTGCCCTGAATAACCTCTATGAACTCATCTTCCAAGCTACTTTTGCCAATTTGATACATCTGGTCTATATGAAGATTAAAATTGTCCATTATTATTATAGTACCTTTCTTACACTCCCCCATTACTACTTCCTTTACACTCTGTCCTACAGTGTAGCCATAGTTGAGGGGTCTATACACTCCCATAAGTGACTTATTTCCTTTGCTATATTTTATCTCCACTCAAACTGATTCTACATCTTGCTCTTCTGAACCAAGGTAATTTCTCACAACTGTACCAATCTCATCCTTTAATAACAGAGCCACCCACTACTGTTTCTTATTTCCTGTTGTTCCACAATGTCAAATACCCTTGCACATTCAGTTCCCAACCTTGGTCACCCTGCAACCATTTCCTTGAAATGACTTTCAGGTCATACACATTTATTTCTATTTGTCCTATCAGTTCATCCCTGACCTTATCACTGGTGCTCTTAATTTTGTATGCTCTATCACTTCCTCTCACAGCCTATTTATCATTGCCTGTATTGCTACTCTGCTTTCTTACCTTGCCCTTTGTCTTTAACTTACCAAATCCGCCTCACATGATCTCTCCCCTCGCTTTCCCCCCGCATTATTTATTTTAAAGCCCTCTTGACAGCCCTAGCTATACGGTTCGCCAGGACACTGGTCTCAGCATGGTTCAGGCGAAGACTGTTCCAACGGTACAGTTCCCCCTTTCCCTGGTGCTTGTGCCAGTGCCTCATGAATCAAAACCAATTTCTCCCACACCAATTTTTCAGTCAAACATTCAACACCCTATTTTGCTGAATGCCAATTTGCCCGTGGCTCAGGCAATAATCCAGAGATTATTACCTTTGTGGTCCTGCTTTTTAATTTCGCCCCTAGTTGCTGATGATTCCTAAACTGAACATCATTCCCCTCCCCATTGCAAGTTCCTCTCTAGCCCTGTTTAGCATGTAAATTATGGTGGGAGGGTGGGTATGAGGGCAGTGGAAGAGGGAGGAAAGAGCGAGTGAGGAAACAGTAAATAGATGAAAGTCCAATTTTACCAGAAGTCTACCCACTTTATTGCCCATTGTATTTTACTGCCCTTTCTCGTGGCCAGGAATAGTGGAAGCATGTTTTCAGGTGGGTGGATACATTCAATGAATGGCACAGGTAACATCATATGCACATTCATTTTCCACAATTTCACAGGCAAAAGGGGATAAGTAAATAAAAGATGAGTCTGGAGGAGCTTCGTTAGAGCAGTTTAGGAGGCCAAGGACAAAGGTCAGAATGGTAGAGGTGGAGAATTAAAATGGCAGGCAACTGGAAGATCAGGGTCATGCTTGCAAATTAAATGAAGGTGTTGTGTAAAGCAAACAGCCAATGTTTGTTTGGCCTCACCAGTGGGTTTGATGAAGAGGAGATCTTTTGCCTTGCATCATTGTCCCTTTTGCTATTTAATCTCTCCTGCCTAACACAGATCTTCCCTTTTGTTCTTCCCTCACCACTCCCTGCTTCTTCCCTGCCTCTTGTTTAAAACCTGCCAAACCTCTTCCTGACCTGATGAAAAGTCATAGACCTGAAACATTATCTTTGTCCCTTTCTACACATATGCTGCGTGACCTGCTGAATATTTAAAACGTTTTCTGTTTTTATTCCACACTTGATATACAGTTGATTTACAATCAACAGGATAATTGCATAATTCAAGTGAATGCTCGCAATCCTCAGAGTCCATTATCTCTTTGTTTTAGGACAATCCGCCAAAGCAAAGTATGCCCTCAGTTATCTTTTTCTTTCCAACTTCAAGTTGTTATTTCACTCCCCCGCACCACCAAACCACCCCCCCCCACCACCCCACTCCTCCATCACCCCCTACACCTCAACCCCCTCCCACGGCACCTCCCCATGCAACCGCAGAAGGTGCAACACCTGCCCCTTTACTTTCCCCCTCCTCACCGTCCAAGGGCCCAAACATTCGTTTCAAGTGAAGCAGCCCTTCACTTGCACTTCCCTCAATTTAGTCTATTGCATTCGCTGCTCCCAATGTGGTCTCCTGTACATTGGAGAGACCAAATGCAGACTGGGTGACCGCTTTGCGGAACACCTTCAGTCTGACCCAGACCTCCCTGTCGCTTGCCATTTCAACACACCGCCCTGCTCTCATGCCCACATGTCCATCCTTGGCCTACTGCAATGTTCCAGTGAAGCTCAATGCAAACTGGAGGAACAGCACCTCATATTCCAACTAGGCTCTCTACAGCCTTCTGGACTTAATATTGAGTTCAACAATTTCAAATCATGAACTCTCTCCTCCATCCCTATCCCCTTTCTGATCCCCCTTTTTCCAATAATTCATAATTTTTTTTAAACAATATTTTTTCTCTTCCCTCCTATTTTTAAATTTATTTCGATCTATTGTTTCATCTCCACCTTTTAGCCCATTTTGATCTCTTCCCCCCCCACACCACCTGCACTAGGGCCATCTGCCACTAGCTTGCTTCCCTTAATGCCCCCATGAGCACACCTTTTAGATAATATCACCACCGTGAACACCCCTTTGTCCTTTTGCCTATGACACCTTTGGCAGTCTCTTCTTGGCCTCCACCTATCACTGGCCCCCTATTGAGCTCTCCTGTCCCACCCCCTTCTACTAGCTTATATTTGATCTCATTTCTATATGCCTTCATTCTGATGAAGGGTCAAACGGACTCGAAACGTCAACTGTATCCCTCTCCACTGATGCTGTCAGACCTGCTGAGTTTTTCCAGATATTTTTGTTTTTGTTCTAGATTTCCAGAAACCACAGTATTTTGCTTTTATCATTTAAGCATCCATCCTGCTGTCACGTTGCCATGCAGCAATGTAACCTCTGACTCTCTGAAAACCACCAGAGGAGATCAAGTTTTCTTTTTCAAAGATATTTTTGGGTAGGTGTGACACAATATTTCAGAGATAATGGGATAAGTGTTGTATTCTTTGCCATAAAAATCGATGCACGTTATGCGCTGAATTTTAGAATAAATGCGTAGCCTTGCCATTCATTGTGGCTTGAAATAAACCTGTTACTGATTCCTCCTCAGAAGGATACTACTGCAGTACCTCTTTGATTATTCTACCAATAGAAATTTCCCAACAATTTAGTTCTAATGTTGCCTGACAAGAGTGACTCCAGGGTTTTCTGTCTCCTTTCAGATTTCTAGAATTTGCAATGCTTTAGAGCCTGCTTGGAAGTGAGTGTGTAGAAGTATATAGATATTTACAAAATTGAATTAAGCATATCACAGTTATATTGAGAACTGCTGTTGACTGAGGGAAAAATGTTCTTTCACTTCTCCCTCAGATAATTGATAAACCTATTTGTGTGCTGCACAGACGATATTTGCTAACACTTAATTCAAGTCCAGATATGGTACAGGAAATCGCAGAGCCTCTAATCACTTTCTTGGCAATTGAAACCCCTAACCACACAGGATTTTCTTCCTTATGTGGTTGAATCCCAACTGGTGTCACTTAAAATAATCAATAGTAAGTGGGAATAATGCATCTATTGGTGTTAACCCCTGACTGCAACACTTCAGAGGGGAGGGGTCCCAGGCATTCTGTCTTGAATTGGAGGCCATAACTTAGCTTTCTCAGAGTTGCTATAGCATTTGGCCTTGCAACCTTTCCACTGTTGACTGGAAATTCAGTTATAGAGCACCATATGCTTCCTGATTCATGAAGGGAACCTGAAAAATTAAACTCTTCATTTATCACTTAACCCCCAAAGTAGATTTGAATCTGGCATTGAACAGTGGTACAGATGATTCTCGCAACCTTACGCTAGAAATTAGGTTAGCCTGTTTACCAAATTCAGGGGAGTTATTAAGCAAGAGACTTGGATAACAAATTCACTTTTTTTAATTTGGCACTCTGACAGGACAATAATGAGACAACAATTTTCTAATCCTCCTGGAATAGCAGGATAGTGCCAGAGGACTGGAGGATTGCAAGCATTACACCCTGTTTAGAAAAGGGAAGTGGGATAAGACCAGCAACTGCATTTGTGCTTTCTGCAACTTTTTGCATTGGTTCAGGATTCAATATGTTCGAATCAGACCACACCCAAAAACTGACCATTTCCCCAGGTTAAAGTTGGGGTATTCTACCACACTTGCTTGTTCAGGAATGCTCTTAAAATTGCATTCATTTTCCTTAGCACACAGGCACTAGTAGGCATGTTTCAAAAGATTTTTCATATGAACTATTTAATTTACTAAGATATTTACTACTGTACACCAATGAAACAATTAAATGATTCAGTATAGTTCAATTAAGTAATGTCTAGTGTACTTTAAATCACATTATCTACAGGTGGAAGACTGCATGCCCATTTTAAAAATGTTTAATTTTTGATAACTTTATAGATGTATTAATAAAACTGCACAGGATTACCACTCTTAAACAAACTTTTTAAGAAATACTTTTTAATGTCAAGATAAAAGAAATGATAGCCTCGATTACACTGTCTGATTGCCATGGATTTTGAACAATTTTATATCCGATTATGTAAATGAATTTTAGTGGCAACTTGAGGTGTACCTGATCTAATGTAATCTTAGATGCATTTTGGGTACAATTTCCTGACCGTGGCCAAAGAGGAAACTTCACCTGGTGATGTTTTAGTATAGTTCAGTTCCTCCATTTCCTGCTTGTGGTGCACACTTTGCGTAATATTGATCTCTTGATCATCAGTAAAGTAATGGAAGGGGTTATCAACAATGCTCAGCAATAACCTACTCACTAATGCCCAGTTTTGGTTCCACTAGGGCCACTCAGCTCCTGACCTCATTACAGCCTTGGTTCAAACATGGACAAAAGAGCTGAACTCCTGAGGTGAGGTGAGAGTGACTGCCCCATTTTATCTAGTGTGGCACTAAAGAGCCCTAGCAAAACTGGAGCCAGTGGGAATCGGGAAAACTTTCCACTGGTTGGAGTCATACGTAGCACAAAGGAAGATGTTTGTGGTTGTTGGGGGTCAGTCATCTCAGCTCCAGGAAATCACTGCTGGAGTTTCTTAGGGTAGTGTCCTCAACTCAACAATCTTCAGCTTCTTCATCAATGACCTTCCTTCCATCATAAGGTCAAAAGTGGGGATGTTCACTGATGATTGCGCAATGTGCACCATTCGTGACTCCTCAAATACTGAAGCAGTCCATGTCCAAATGTAACAAGACCTGGACAATATCCAGGCTTGGGCTTCCAAGTGTCCAGTAACATTAGTGCACTCAAGTACCAGGCAATAACCATCTCCAACAAGAGAGAATCTAACCATCACCCCTTGACATTCAATGGCATTACCATCACTGTATCCCCCACCATCAACATCCTGAGGGTTACCATTGACCAGAAGCTGAACTAGACTAGCCATATAAACACTTTGGCTACAAGAGCAGGCTAGGAATCCTGTGACAGATAACTCACCTCCTGACTCCCCAAAGCCTGTCCACCATCTACAAGGCACAAGTCAGGAGTGTGATGGAATACTCCTCACTTGCCTGAATGAGTGCAGCTCTCACAACACTCAAGAAGCTTGATACCATCCAGGACAAGGCAGCCCGCTTGATTGACATCCCTTCCACAAACATTCACTCCCTCCACCACCGATCCACAGTAGCAGCAGTGTGTACCATCTACATGCTGGGAATTCACCAAGGCTCCTTAGACAGCACCTTCCAAACCCACGACCATTACCATCTAGAAGCACAAGGTAGATGGGAACACCACCATCTCACCACCTCCTGCAAGTCACTCACCATCCTGACTTGGAAATATATTGCCATTCCTTCACTTGGCCCCTCAAGTCTGTTCTGCCATTCAATAAGACCATGGCTGATCTGATTGTAACCTCAACTCCACACTCTCAACTACCCCTGATAACCTTTCACCTCCTTGCTTATCAAGAATTAAGGGCCTTAAAAATATTCAAAGATTCTGCTTCCACTACCTTTTGAGGAAGAGTTCCAAAGACTCATGACCCTCAGAGAAAAAATTTCTCATCTGTTGTCTTAAATGGGCGATCCCTTATTTTGAAAAGGTGACCTCTAGTCCTTATTTTTAAACTGTGGCCCATTGTTCTATATTCTCCCACAAGAGGAAACATCCTTTCTACACCCACCCTGTCCATATCCCTCAGGATCTTACATCTTTCAATCAAGTCGCTTCTTACTCTTCTAAACTCCAACGGATACAAGCCTAACCTGTCCAACCTATCCTCATGAGACTATCAGCCCATTCCAGGAATGACTCTAGTAAACCTTCTCTGAACTGCTTCCAACACATTAACATCCTTCCTTAAATAAGGAGACCAATACTGTACACAGTACTCCGGATATGGTCTTACCAATGCTCTGTATAACCGAAGCATAATCTTCCTACTTTTGTATTCAATTCCCCTCGCAATAAGTGATAACATTCTGTTACTTCCCTAATTACTTGCTGTACCTGCATACTAACCTTTTTCGATCCATGCACTAGGACACCCAGTTCCCTCTGCATCTCAGAGCTCTGCTATCTCTCACCATTTAGATAATATGCTTTTTTATTCTTCCTGCCAAATAGACAAGTTCACCTTTTCCATATTATGTTCTGTTTGCCAGATCTTTGCCCGCTCACTTAGCCTATCTATATCCCTTCGTACCCTCCTATGTTTTTCTTACTTTTCTACCTATCTTTGTGTCATCAGCAATTTGACTAACCATACCTTTGGTCCCTTTATCCAAGTTGGTTCTATAATTTGTAAAAAGTTGAGGCCCCAGCACTGATCCCTGTGGATCCCTACTCGTTTCATCTTGCTAACCAGAAAATGACACATTTATGCCTACCTCCATTTCCTGTTAACTAACCAATTTCCAACCATGCCAATATGTTAGCCCCTACGCCATGAGCTTTTATTTTTTTCTGCAGTAATCTTTGATGTGTCAAATACCTTCTTGAAATCTAAGTACAGTACACCCGCCAATTCTTCTCTATTCTCAGCACATGTTACTTCATCAAAGAACTCCCAATTAATTAGTTAAACATGATTTCCCTTCCACAAAACTATGTTGACTCTGTCTAATTGCCTTGAACTTATTCTAAGTGCCCTGCAATAATGTATTTAATAATAGTTTCCAACATTTTCCCTATGAAAGATGTTAAGTGTACTGGCCTGTAGTTTCCTGCTCTTTCTCCAAAACTCCAAAAGGAGTTACTTTTGCTATTATCCAATCACAGAATCTTTACAGTGCAGAAAGAGGCCCATCAAGTCTGCACCAGCTTTCTGAAAGAGTGTTCCACCTAGTCCCACATTCCTGCCTTATCCCTGTAACCTTGCATATTCTTTCCTTTCAGATAGTAATCCAATTCCCTTGATCGAACCTGCCTCCACCACCCTCTCAGGAAGTTTGTTCCCGACTCCAATCACTCAAAATTTTCCCTCCGATAACTTTTACTCCTTTTGCCAATTATTTTGAATCTAAAGGAACCTTCCCTGAATCTAGCGAGTTTTGGAAAATTAAAACCAACGCATCGACTATCTCACTAGCCACTTAATTTAAGACCCTGGGATAAAGTCCACCAGGACCTGCAGTTCCAACAGTTTGCTCAGTACTACCTTCCTGGTGATTGTAATTTTCTTGAGTGCTTCCATCCCTTCCATTTCCTGATTTACAACTTTTTCTGGGATGTAACTTGTATCCTGTATAGTGAAGACTGATGCAAAATACCTGTTCAATTAATCTGTCATCTCCTTATTTTCGATTATTATTTCCCCAGGTTCACTTTCTATTGGACCAGTGCTCACTTTAACTCTTATTTTTAAATATCTCTAGAAACTTTTACTATCTGTCTTTATATTTCTAGCTAGTTTTCTCATGTGTACTCATGTTTTCCTGCTTATTAATATTTTGGTCATTTTTTGCTGTTTTTATATTCTGTCCAATCTTCTGACCTGCCACCCATCCTTGTGCAATTGTATGCTTTTTCTTTAAGTTTGATCCTATCTTTAACTTCTTTAAATTAACCACAGATGGTGGGTCCTCTGGAATTTTTTCTTCTTCTTAGAACCACATGGTAGGATGGGGTATAAAGGAAGAAATAATAGGAGCTAGTCAGAAAGGTACAGAAATAATCATGGGGGATACATCTCGACTGGAAAAATCAGATGGGAAAAGGCAACCTAGATGAGGAATCCATAGAATGTTCTTCTATTCTAAGTATTCTGAAATATCCCCTCAAATGTCTGGCACTGCATCTCTACTGACCTATCCCGTAACCTAATTTGCCAGTTTACTTTAGCTAGCTCTATTTTTGTGGTCTCATAATTACCCTTATTGAAGTTTAAAATGCTAGCTTTAGACCCACTCTTCTCCCCCTCAAACTGAATGTAAAATTCAATCATATTATGATTGCTGCTACTGAGGGATGCCTTCACGATAAAATCATTAATCAATCCTATCTCATTGCGCAAAACCAGACCTAGGCTCTCCTACCCCCTGGTTGGTGCCCCCTCCTCTTGTTCTAAGAAGCTATCCTGAAAACATTCTATGAATTCCTCATCTAGGTTGCCTTTTCCCATCTGATTTTTCCAGTCTATATGTATCCCCCATGATTATTTCTGTGCCTTTCTGACTAGCTCTTATTATTTCTTCCTTTATACCCTGTCCTACCATGTGGTTACTGCTAGGAGGCCTGTACGTTACTCCCACAAGTGACTTCTTGCCTTGATTTTTCATCTCTACCCTAACTGTTTCTACACCCTGGTTTCCTAAACTTAGGTCATTCCTCTCTATTGTGTAAGTACCATCATTTATTAATGGAGCCGCCTCTCCATTTTCCTAGCTTGTTATTGTTCCTAAATGTCACGTACCCTTGAATATTCAGGTCCCAGTCATTGTCATTTTGCAGCCATGTCTCTGTAATGGCTATCAGATGGTACATATTTATTTCCATTTGCATTATCAGTTCATCTGCTACATGCATTCAGATACAGAGCCTTTGGTTTTGCCCTTTTACTATTTTTGTAAACGTTAGTTTTATCTGCTGATTTATTCTTCAGTTTGTATTCCCTGTACTCTCTGTCCCTTCCTGTCACAGTCAGTTTATCCTTTTCATTGTCAACATTTTTCTCTCTAGCTTTGTCTCTACGCTTTGATTTACCACATCTTCCCAAATTTGATCCCTTGCCCCTGCTATTTAGTTTAAAACCCTCTCTATTTCCATTGTTATATGGCTCGCTAGAACACTGGTCCCGGCATGGTTCAGCTGTAGGCCATCCCAACAATACAGCCCCCCGTCCCTGTACTGGGTGCCAGTGCCCCATGAACTGGAACCCATATCTCCCACACCAGTCTTTGAGCCACGCACTCATCTCCCTCATTTTATTTACCTTATGCCAATTTGCACATGGCTTGATTATTACTTTAGAGGTTCTGCTTTTTAATTTAGTGCCTAGCTCCTTATACTGTCTATGCAGAAACTCTTTCCTAGTCTTACCTATGCCATGGACCATGACCACAGGATCCTTCCCCTCCCACCGCAAGTTCTTCTTCAGCCCTGAGCAGATATCCCGAGCCCTGGCATTGGGCAGGCAACATAGCCATCAGGGCTTATGCTCTCTACTACAGAGGACACTATCTATCTCTCTGACTGTGCTGTCTCTTATCCCTACCACATTCATGATTCCTGCACTGTCCATTGATCCCCCAGCTTCATAGTAATGGTAGAGTGAGGGATAAGCTGGGCCATGAGATTACTGCTGCTGATGGCCCACAGCACCTCATGGAAGCGCATTAAGTGATGGAAACTCTAGCCCATTGTCTCTTGTGGCTGAGAGAACTCAAATTATGGAATAACTATTCACAGTGCAGAATGTTTCAAAGGAAACAGTCATGATTTTGAAATTCATTTAGTTTCAACTTGCCATACTATTTTTATAATCAATTTTTCAAGTATATAATTGTCTTGTTTTACTTTGCCCTTTGATTTTTCCTTCATTTATTTAAGATATGTGCAATTTTCAACAAACTGGAGTAAAGAGACTGTTTCAAAGCACCATTAATTTAGTTCTCAGTTTCTGTCTCTTCTCCAACCATTCCCCCAAGTTTTGATGAATTCTACTTCTGCTGGGAAATGAAGCCCTCTAGTTCATATTTTATGATTGCTGATAATGATGCATTGTTCACCATACGTAAAATGTATGCTGTGAGTGAATGAAGTTCCACGATTATTCCTCACTGTTCTCCAGTCTCTATTCAGGTATTAAATTCCACTTCAATTAAGTTTTCTATGTTTGGATACCTTGAAGTTAGATGAAGCACAAGTTAATTGTGACTGGTAATCTGGAGTCTCTATTATGACACAGCCGATGTTAAATGCTGAGTTGTTAAAATCCCAGAGGGAAACATGAAACAACTGTCGGAACCAGTTTTTGCAATTTGTATGTTTCAAGATGCAGACTTTGAATTCAGTATCATAAGACCACCGACTGTCAAGAGGTTTTTATATAACGAAACTAAACATTTATTAATTAAAAGACGGTAAGCTCATACATATGTCTGCAAATTACTACGATAACGTCCAAAAAAAATCCCCTAATTAACGTGACTCTCAGTTACACCTCCATTAAGGCAGCAGTATAAAACACAGATTTAAACAGACCCCTGGCAAAACACACTCTGGGCAGTCGCATACAAAATTAGTTTCTTTCAGCTCTAGGTCCTTGCAGATATCGGCTTGAGGTTTACAGGCTTTAGATATTAGAATCCCTGTACCTTTTACCAACTGCCTTCTCTTCCTTTATACGTATTTTCCTCTTTGAAGGCAAATTTTCATTGTATCACCCAGCTTTTTGAACTTTATCTCTGCTAACAATAAAACCCTTTCATAACACCAATTTTATTAAAAAAAAAACAAAAAAACTGCGGATGCTGGAAATCCAAAACAAAAACAGAATTACCTGGAAAAACTCAGCAGGTCTGGCAGCATCGGCGGAGAAGAAAAGAGTTGACGTTTCGAGTCCTCATGACCCTTCGACAGAACTGTCGAAGGGTCATGAGGACTCGAAACGTCAACTCTTTTCTTCTCCGCCGATGCTGCCAGACCTGCTGAGTTTTTCCAGGTAATTCTGTTTTTGTTACCAATTTTATTAATAAGCTTTGGAAAAAGTGAAGACATGATTGGCTTCTTCTGGCTAGGTGTAACATTTCACCCATTCTTTTGAATGGTTTATTTTAAAATGCAAATTTCCTCCTTTACACTTCACCTTGTAATTTACCTAATTAACATTTCAAACCTACTTCTCTTCTATACATCAAAGCCTCTAGACCAGCTTGGCTTTAATCCAATTAAGACAGAAACACGCACACGTACACACACAGACACAGACACCACTAGAACTCAGAGTCATACAGGTCTACAGCACAGTAAAAGGCCCTTCGGACCATCGAATCTGCACTGGTCAAACAAGTACCTAATGATTCTAATCCCATTTTCCAGCAATAGGCCCATAACCTTGTATGCCATGGCATCGTAAGTGCACATCCAAATACTTCTTAAATGTTGTGAGGGTTTCTGCCTCTACCACCCTTTCAGGCAGTGAGTTCCAGATTCCCACCACCCTCTGACTGAAAAAGTTTTTCCTCACATCTCCTCTAAACCTCCTGCCCCTTACTTTAAATCTATGCCCCCTGGTTATTGATCCCTCCACCAAGGGGAAAAGTTCCTTCTTGTCTACCCTATCTATGCCCCTCATAATTTTATATACCTCAATCATGTGCCCCCTCAATCTCCTCTGCTCCAGGGAAAATAATCCCAGTCTATCCAATCTCTCCTCATAACTAAAACTTTCCACTCCAGGCAACATCCTGGTAAATCTCCTCTGCACTCTCTCTCTAGCACAACCACATCCTTCCTATAATGTGGATTCCAGAACTATATGCAATACTCTAGCTGTGCGCTAACTACAGTTCCAACATATTTTAAAATAATTTCCAATAACATTATAGACATTATTATATCTTCTTGACAGTCTCATACCTCTAATTGTGGTTGTGAAGTCAACTCTCCCCTGCAAAGCCACAAGAGCTAATGTGATATAATTAACAAAACTAAGATTATGAGCTACAGACTTTCATTTGGATGAGAGACCATAAGATGTAGGAGCAGAAGTAGGCCATTAGGCCCATCAAGTCTGTTCTGCCAATCAATGAGATGATGGTTGATCTGATAAACCTCACTCCACTTTCTTGCCTTTTCCCCATAACCCTTGATTCCCCAACTGATGAAAAATCTGTCTGTCTGTGTCAGCCTTGAATATACTTAATGACCCAGTCTCTACAGCCCCCTGCCATAAAGAATTCCGTGGATTGATACCCTCTGAGAGAAGAAATTCCTCCTCATCTCTGTCTTAAATGGGCAACCCCTTACTCTGAGATTATGCTCTCTGGTCCTAGACTCTCCCACAAAGAGAAAGAACCTCTCAACATCTACCCTGTCTAGTCCCCTAAAAATCTAATGTTTCAATCAGGTCATCTCTCATTCTTCTAAACTCAATCAGTACAGGCTGAACCTACTCAACCCCTCCTGATAAGAAAATCCCTCCAACCCCGGGATCAACCTAGTGAACCTTATCTGGACTGCCTGCAATGCCATTCTACCTGTCCTTCGATAAGGAGACCAAAACTGTTCACAGTATTCTAGGTATGGTCTAATTACTGCCTTGTATAGTTTTAGCAAGTCTTCTAAATTTTATACTCCATTCGCTTTGAAATAAAGACCAACATTCCATTTGCCTTACCTGTTACCTGCTGAACTTGTATGCTAGCTTTTTGGGATTCATGCACAACAACTGCCAAATCCCTCTGTGCTGCAGCTTTCTGCAGTCTTTCTCCATTTAAATAATATTCAGCTCCTCTATTCTTCCTGCCAAAGTGCACAACCTCACACTTTTCTACATTATATTACATCTGCCATGTTTTTGCCCACTCACTTAACCTGTCTATATCCCTCTGTAGGCTCTTTGTGTCATCACCATTTGCCTTCCCATCTATTTTCGTGTTGTCTGCGATAGTACATTCACTTCCCTCATCTAAGCCATTGATATATATATTGTAAATAATTGTGGCCCCAGCACTGATCCCTGTGGCACTAGTTATAGGTTGCCATGCTGAAAATGGCCCCCCCCTCCCACACCACCACCACCCACCACCACCACCACCTAAGCCATTTCCCAACTCTGCCTTCTATTAGTTAGCTAGTCCTCTATCCATGCTAATATACTACCCCCAACACTATGACTTAAATAACCTTTTACGTGGCTTCCTTTTTTTATATTTAAAGAAGCTCTTACTGTCCGTGTTTATATTACTTGGTAGTTTACCCTCAAAGTTTATTTTCTCCCTCTTTTTTGGTCATCTTCTGTTGGTTTTTTAAAACTTTCCCAAGCCTCTGGCTTACCACTAATCTTTGCCACATTGTATGTTTTTTCTTTCACTTTGATACTATCCCTAACTTCCTTGGTTAACCATGGTTGGTTTATCCCTTTCCTACAATCCTTCTTCCTCACTGGGATATATCTTTGTTGTTTCATGAACTATTTTCTTAAACGTCTGCCATTGTTCATCAACTGTATTTTAAGAACATAAGAATTAAGAGTTTTCTGTTAAATTCCTTTCCCAGCCCACTCCAGCCAACTCTGCCCTCATTCCTTTGTATTTACCCTTATTCAAGTTTAGCACAGTTGTTTCCAAACTAAGTTTCTCACTCTCAATTTGAATGCTAAATTCCACTATGTTATAGTCACGGTTTCCTAAGGGATCTTTTAATCTGAGATCATTTATTACACCTGCCTCATTACACATTACCAGATCCAAAGTTGCCTGATCCCTGGTTGGATCCACAACATATTGTTCTACGAAATTGTCCTGAATACACTCCGTGAATTCTTGCTCGTAGCTACCTCTGCCAATTTGATTTTCCCAATCTACATGGAGATTAAAGTCACCCATAATTAATATACTGCCTTTTTTACATGCCCTCATTATTTCCCAATTTATTCTCTGCCCAACAGCATACGTACTGTTAGGGGGCCTATAGATTACTCCCACCAATGTCACTTTCCCCTTGTTATTTCTTACCTCCACCCATATGGATTCCACATCTTCCGATCCAAGATCATTTCTTGTTATCTTTCTTATTCCATCTTGTACTAATAAAGCTACCCTTTTCTTCCTGCCTGTTCTTTCAAAAAGTCACATATCCCTGAATATTTATTTCCCAGCTTTGCTCTCCTTGTAACCATGTCTCGGTAATGGCTATAAGATCATACCCATTAACCTCTATTTGTGCCCTTAATTCATTTATTTTGTTCCAAATACTATGTGCATTTAAGTAAAGAGCCATTAATCTTGCCTTTTTATCATTTTTTTTCCCCTTTGACCCTATTTGCTGCTTTTTTTTATGTTTGTATACTCTGCCCCTTCCTGTCACTCTGGGTATCATTACCTAAGTAGCTGCCCTGCAATGCTGCCATTTCCTTTTGCTTTGTAAGCCTATTTATCCCCTCTCCGGAACCCTCCCCCCTCTATATAGTTTAAAGCCCTCTCTACAACCCTAGTTATTCGATTCACCAGGATGTTGGTCTCAGCATGGTTCAAGTGAAGCCCATCCCACTGGAGCAGCTCGCTTCTACCCCAGTACTGATGCCAGTGTCCCATGAACTGAAACCCATTCCTCCCACACCAATCTTTGGGCCACGCATTTAACTCCTTGACTTTATTTACCCTATGCCAGTTTGCCCATGTCTCAGATAGTAATCCCGAGATTATTACGTTGAAGGTTCTGCTTTTTAATTTAGCTCCTAACTGTTCAAATTCTTTCAACAGAACCTCCTTTCTAGTCCTATCAACGTTGTTGGTACCAATGTGGATGACGACAACTGGATCCCTCCCCTCCCACTCCAAGTTCCTCTCCAGCCCTGAGGAGATGTCCTTAACCCTGGCACCGGGCAAGCAACACAGCCTTCTGGACAAACGCTCACGGCTGCAGCGAACAGCATCCATTCCCCTAATTATACTGCCTCCTACCACTATTATGTTGCTATTTCCCCCCCCTCACTTGAATGGCTCCCTGTATCATGGTGCCATGGTCAGTTCATTCATCTTCCCTGCAGCCCCTGCTCTCATCCACATAGCTTGCAAGAACCTCGTAACTGTTGGACAATTACAGGGGCTGAGGCTCCTTGGATGCTACCCCCTGGGTCCCCATACCAGCCTCACCTGCAGTCACACCCTACTGCCCCTGATCACAGACCAAATTCGAATTATCTAACCTGTGGGGTGTGACTGCCTCCTGGAGCAAAGTGCCCCAGTAACTTTCCCCCTCCATGATGTGGTGCAATGTCAGCAGCAAACGAAGCTTCAAATTTTGAACTGTCATCCTGGATTAACATTAAAATTATGTTGGTGGAAAATAAATTTTGCAAGCGTTAGAGAAAACAGTTAATGTTTGTGCTTTTGTTAACATTTTATTATTGATTTTATAAAGAAAATTCACTCCGATGGAGTTGCAGTGGTGGACAATGTTTCTTTATGCATCAATAACTTAAATTTTTTGGGCTCCTCACATTTACCAAGATTTCCTAAAGCATTCAAAGGGCAGAGGAAAATATCATTCAATTAGAGGGAAGACAGCAATGACTTTGGGGCAGAAACAGAAATTATAGTTGAAGAGGAGTTTTTTTTAGGTAGCTTTTGAAAATAGGAGGGAGTGTGTGTTGGACCCTGGTCGCCATTTAGTTTTACTATTGGATCCAGGTTGCACACTTGTTATGCGATGGGGTGAGTTGGTACCATGGACAGAGCAGATTAGCAGATGGTTCTTATGTAGAACACATTCTATTTATTTACAAAGGAACTTTGCAGCTACACTTATGTGCTTACAATTCAAACCCTTTACCTACGTTAGAGTCTAACTCTAGATGACTCACTACTAACCACTGACTACCAAGGGTAGCGCACGCTACTCTGCTGTTGGATACTAAGATCATGTGATCTTACATTCTTCTTAAAGGTATGTTACACATCAAATTACCACATCCCTTCCCTTTTACTCAGCAATACATTTTACAGTTACAATTTTTCTCAAAATATCAAATTATTTACACAGGTAAGTCATTTACAAATGTAGTCTATCTAGGGGTTTCCTTATGCTTGTAGAACATCTCAGCTCTACAACTTCAGATACTTTATCAGGAACCTCCTTTCCTGGTGCTGTCCGAACATCAGGCTCTTCGGTGGGCACCTGCAAATCTGTTTCCTTGACTCTTGCAGGTACAGTCGATCCTTCAGACACCTCTGTACTCAGTTGAGTTCTTTAAACAGCTGACACAGTCGGGAACATGGAGGAATCATTTCCTGATACTTTGTTTCTCTCCCCCTTATATGATCTATATGTCTCCGTATGACTTGGTCTTCCTCTTTTCGTGTGGTAAGGAAGAGGTCCAGTCACTACTTATTTCACCTGATAACCCACTTGGGTCCTTCTCCAGAATTTTTCACATATACCGTCTCCCACTTACGGTAAAATTTCTGTTACGACTATGCCAGTCATCTTCAGTTTTCTGACTTCTCTGACTCCTTTCCACTTTCCCCCCCTAAATTTGGCATTATTAAGCTCAATCTCGTTCTGAGATGGCATTTCATCAACAATTCCGTAGGTGTGACACCTGTTGTCGTGTGAGGGGTGGTCCTATAATGGAAGAGAAAACATGCTAGCTTGGTCGCTGTGGAGTCTTCAGTTAATTTCTTCATGCCAGTTTTGAATGTTTGAACCACTCTCTCATCCAGTTCATTCGAGGAAGGGTGGTACAGTGAAGTTTTTACATGTGTAATACCATTGAGGCTGATAAACTGTTGAAACTCAGCACTCGTAAATGCAGTGCTGTTATCTGATAATGACCACTTCTGGTAGTCCATTGATGGTAAAACTTTGACGTAGCTTGTCAGTTGTAGCAGAAGATGATGGTGACTTCACCTCATATATGTCCACCCATTTTGGGTGAGCATCAACAATGAGAAATATTATTCACATAAAAGGTCCCACATAGTCAATGTATCATAAACACCCATGGTCTTCCTGGCCATTCCCCAGGGTGTAATGGAGTTGTTGGACGTAACTAATGCTGACACTGCATACAACTTCTCACTAAGCTCCCTTTTTCTCCATCCATTCCAGACCACCGTTGATAGCTGCGTGCTATGGCCTTCATTCGGGAAATACCTGGAAGTTCACTATGTAGTTCAGTTAACAATGGTTTTTGTCCTTTTGGAGGAACAATCCCTTGAGCTCCCCACAATAAGATACCATCCTCGCAGGTTATCTCCTATCTTCTGGGAAAATACGGTTTCATTTTCTTGTGACCAACCCTGAAGAACTTGTTCTCGTACTTTGGACAAGACTGGGTCTTGATTTGTCCAGTCTCTGCTCTGTTTAGCACATACCGGTGATGAATCTAAGTTCAATAATAAAATGAGTTCTTGAGGAACTGCAACATCCTCATCATTCTCTTTCAAAGGCAAATGATTAAGTGCATCAGCGTTTGCATTCTGATTTCCAGGCCTTTGGATGAAAGTATACTCTTACGCTGCTAGGATCAATGCCTATCTCTGTATTCTTGCTGAGGCTATGGGTGGTAGAGCCTTGTCCTCTGAGCAATCCTAGCAAAGGTTTGCGATCCGAAACAATAGTAAAATGACAACCGTGTACAAACTGGTGAAATTTCTTGACACCAAAGATGAATGACAAGCTTTTTTCTATCTGCGAATATCCCTTTTCCGCTGTGTTGAGTATTCTTAATGCATATCCAATAGACTGTTCTGAGCCATCATCCATTCAATGGGAGAGCACTGCTCCCACTGCATAGGGAGATGCATCACATGTCCAAACTAACTTTTCTTTGGTCACGATATACTAATAGGGTGGAGAAGTGCAACAGTTGTTTCATCTTTATGAATGTTTCTTTCTGTGGCATTTGCCAAGACCAACGTTGGTTTTTCTTGAGTAGGTAATATAGGGGTGCCAGTTCTGTTGTCAAATTAGACAAGAAGCACTTATAGTAATTGATCATCCCCAAGAATGATTTGAGCTGGAGATTTTCTTTGGCACTGGTGCCTCTCTAATGGCCCTCACTTATTCCTCAACCGGGTGGAGGCCCTGTGAATCTACCCTGTGACCTAAATAAATTTCCTCTTTCATTTGGAACGTGCACTTTTCTTTTTTTAAAAGCACTCCCACCTATGAGAAACGTTTCAAAACTTCTTCCAAGTTTCCCAAATGCTCCTTTTCAGTGAGTCCTGTCGCCAGAATGTAATCTAAATAAACTACACATGAGGCAATCCCTGAAATCAGTTTTCCAGTGTTCACTGGAATTTGGCGCAAGCTAAGGATACATCAAAAGGCAAACGGGTATATTGGCACAACCCTTTGTATGTATTAATTGTGACAAATTTCTGGGGGACCTCCTCTAAATCCAATTGCTGATAAGCATGACTCATATCAAGCTTGGTGTAGGCGGTTCTACCTGCCAGCTCAGCATACAGGTCTTCAATTTTTGGTGTCTGACCAACTTAGCCACTTCATTAACTGTAAAATTGTAGTCTCCGCAAATTTGAATGCTTTGATTGGGTTTAAGTACAGGGAATAATGGTGCTGCCCATTCTGGGAACTGCACAGATTGTATGACTCCCAGTTTCTCTAACCTGTCCAATTTGGTGTCTACCTTTTCCCTCATTGTATAAGGCACTGGTCTTGCCTTCATAGCATCTGGGATCGGCATGAATTTTAGCCTGTATCCCCTGGATCTCCCCGAGATCATCTTGGAAAACTGAGGCATATTTTTGTAGTAGCTCAGGTAGCCCACTGGCTCTCAGCTGGAAGATCTCAGCCCAATCCAATTTAATTTCTTTCAGCCAGTTTCATCCAAGGAGGCTTGGCCCTTCACTTGCTACCTCCATCAAGGGTAATTTTACTGATTGACTCCCGTACTGTACAGTGTAACCTTGCTTGTGCCTTTGATTTTGATGTCTTCTCCCGTGTAAGTTTTCAATTTGGCATTTGTTTATTCCAAATTTAATTTACATTCTCCATAATTCAGGTATGTGAAGATAGGCTCACTTATTATCATAGCGGAAGCTCCTGTGTCCACCTCCATTGTGGTACATCTATCATTCACCCCCACTGTTACATAGATTGCTTCTGTTCTTCCTACCTTTAGATTATACAATGAATAAATATCTCAACCTGTTACTTCAGGCTCTTCAACATTATGGATCTCACTGGATTTTTTCTTTTGGTGGAAAGTCTGCCTGGTTCTATCCTTGCAGTGCCTCATGAGGTGTCCATTTCGATGACAGTTGAAAACAATCAATTTTTTTTAAAACTCTGTTCATTGCAAGGTTGCCTATTTCCACCTCTGTTACCATTATTCCATGCTTTTGCTGCTAAGTCATTTCATTTTATTTGTCTGCAAACAGTGGCTGCTTTCCACTTCTCATCAGAGCTGTGCATTTTCGCCCCCTTTTTGGCTGGCCTCCCTGCCCAACATGGAGGACGGTGCCATTTTGCACTCCCTGTAAGGCTTTTAAGTATCTCACTGCGCTTACCATGGCCTGTTATTTCTAGCGCCTTCTGAAAATCCAAATTTGTTTTAGACAGTAATCTCTTCTGAATCGTACCTTCATTTATGCCTCTCACCAAATGATATCTAGCATATCATTTATAGATGTATCAAACTTGCAATATTCCATTAACTGTTTCAGACTTGCCACATAACGAGCAACTGCCTTCCAGGGCCCTATTTCTTGAGTTAAATTTGAATTGTTACTGAGGGCTTGGGCTGGTCATGACTCTTTATAAGGTTCACTAAGTCATCAAAACTTTTCGAATCCGGGGCACTGGGTGCCATCAAACTTCAAATCAACCCAAACGTCTTACTCCTACACATGAATAAGAGGATCGCTCACCTCTTCTCCTCCCCCACAATGTCGTTGGAAAAAAAACATGAGACGCTCAACGTAATGAGTCCTATTGTCCGCAGCTGGGTCAAAAGAATCAACTCTTCCAAACTGCGGTATGCTTTGAGGGACTGCTTCAATGATTAGGACAGAAATTCTACTTAAAATTATTGTATGAGCTACAGCCCGATTTTGGTTCACTTGATTTCCTTCCTTGCTTTCTCTTTTTTCTTGTCCCTCCTTTTTCCTCGTTGCCAGTTTGTTGGATCCTGGTCACTAGTTTAATTGGACTAGCGGATCAGAGTTGCATGCTTGTTTCAGGATGGCCGAGTTGGTACCATGGACAGAGGGGAACACATTCTCTTTATTTACAAAGGAACTCAGCAGTACACTTGTGCTTACAACTCAAACCCATTACAGACCCTAATTCTAGACGACTCACTACTGATTGACTATCAAGGTAGCCCGCGCAACTCTGCCGTTTGATACTACAATCATGTGATCTTCCATTATAACATTCCTCTTCAAAATATATTACACATCAGATTACCACAGAGTCAGAAGTTGTTATTCAGTCCACTCTGCACACTAAACAACAGCTGTGCAGAATCAGTCCTTTATTAACTCCCATTGAGTGTAATGCACACGTGTCCACTGATGAGGAATTGTTGGTGGGGTGGGGGAGATAAAGTTCTTCTTTATCCATTTCAGGTTATCATATCTAAGATAGAGTTTACAAGTCAGTTACAAAATATTTTCATAAGCATTGCTTTAAGGGTTTAAGTCAGTGTGTTATGAGTAGCTGTTATTAGTTGGCCTGTAGCCCCTAGGATACCAGATTAATCTAGATGATGAATTGCAGAGGAATTCTTCATCTTGCATAAAATATGCAAAAAATAAGTTCTAGTATTTTTCAGGGAATGCAATTTACTTTTTACAAAACTGCAGCAAAAATCTAGCAAACCATTTGGACTATTTCAAGCTCTGAAAAGTGCATTATCATTTTTTAGAATAAAGTAGACCTACTTTATATGAACCTATATGTGAACTATGGAAAACTAAATGTTAGTAGAATAGTATTAGGTATTAAAATTCAACCTACCATGCCATTACTTCCCACAAATAAACATTTACATTTACAATCCTTGAGAATCTGTTGACTTTGCTGAAGCAGTCATTTAAAATAGAGAATAAAAATATGAAGGGTTAAAGAGCTATATTTTTATTTTTGTCAGGTAGAGATCTATAGAAAACTCTACAGGCATCTGGGTGAAATCACAATCGCATTTGCTCCACATTTTTTTCACATTTATTAGAGCCTGAGTGCTTATTGGAATACAGTATGTGTTCTAGTAAAGCAGCTAGAAAATAGGACGTGGCTGGAGAAACAGCGAGGGAATGTTGTCTATTTATAGCTGAGCTAGCATATAGTTGGCTGTGTGCTTTCATTATACTCCATTTTACTAGTTTCAGGACTGCTGCAGCAATGGCATCGCAAGAAAGAAAAGACCGACCAGTGAGCATGGTGAGTGAAGTTTCAACCTACACGATGGCATCCGAAATGGCATTGCTTCCAATGAGTCCTGCAGGCAGGGTAAGAACTGACTCTTTTCAAGGTAATTACAGCTGAGATTAGTGTCCATTTTTCTCTCTCTTTTAACTTGGTTTGCAAGTAACAGACAATAATTGTCCAAAATACAAGACCATCTTCGTTATTATTTCTTTAGCATCAAGTGCAAAATATGTAATGTTTTCCAAAACCTGTTTTGATTTTTGTTATTTTCACTGTAAATAAAAATACTTTAAAACAAAGATCTTTGTAAACCTTTCAATTCAGTTTCAATAAGCTGCATTATGTATAATTTAATCTAAAGAGTTTAATATTTTAATTCAGCTGTTGGTACTGTAATGCTTCAACAAACAAACCAGCTGTCTTCTGTGAAAATGAATTGTAGTAAATCGTTCCAAAGAGATGAATAACTGATAAAAAAAACGTATATATTATTCAGTGTCTGTTGCAATGGATTTATTTATGCCATGAAACAATACTTGATTGCCTTAGTCTTTGGATAATGGAAATATAATTACTCTGTTCAATTGTAAGATTTAAACTGTAACCAATGAACGGAGTTTATGGAAAGCCATGGAAATAAACATAAGCAGAACATGGATCACAGACAATGCAATAGATTCAATGCCAAACCACAGTACTATTGAGTTATGATTATATGTACTGCACTGCCTGAAAGGGTGCTGGGAACAAATTCAGTTATTTTCAAAAAGGAATTGAATGAATATTTGAAGGGAAAAATTTGCATGGCTATGTGTAAAGAGCAGGGGAATGGGACTAATTGAATAGCTCTTTCAAAAAGCCTGTTCAGGTGTGATGGGCTGAATGGCCCCCTTCTGTGCTATATAATTTTGTAATTCTTTAATAATTAAAATTCTCAATTCTGAAAGCATTAAAAAATTATATGCTTTGTTAACTATGTTCATAGCAATAAACCTGGATCAACTTTGAAGATGTGAAGTCTATAGGTTAGGCTGAATGCACCCTAGGGAGTTTGCAGTAATCAAGCTAAAATGGTAACCCTAAATTCCTTAACATATAAGGATTAACTTAAAATATACGGATTGTTACGACATCAAATGAGACAGATTTCCATTGGGCCATAGCAGTTTCCTCACTAAGTGAATTCCTCATCTCTGCAGTGCTGTCAAGAGGTGATGAGTTCAATCAGATTTTCAAACAAGAAGTAAATCAGAGCTTACTTTAGCCAGTTTTGTATATCTTCCTCCGAGCACTGTGCGCGGAACCAGTTGATCCAAGTACCCCATCAGTTTTCCAGTTATGTTGCTACAAGGGATTATACAATTTGTAAGTGAATGAACTGAATTATATATAATTGTTTGGAAAATATTGCATACTTTTAAATCAATTTTGAATATTTTTGAAAATTCCTATGCTGCTTCAAAACCTGTTGTGAATCAATAAGACTAAATGGTTCCTCATTCAGTAATAACATATAATCCTAAAACAAATGAACGGATTCATGATGGTGCATGCTGAAAGAATCTTCCTTATTTTGCCAGAGAGACAAACTGTGGTTTGAAACTGGGATATTGAACAGAATGATTACTGTAGCAATTTCAGCTCCCTAATTTCACTTTGTTTCCTTTCGTACATTTTCTATTGTATAATTTAAGAAATACTCATTATACTTGCTGTATCTAGTAAATCTTTTTTTAAAAAAAAAGGAAGTCATTTGAAACTTGGAAAGTTTTTTCAAGTATTGCTGTAATTTAAAGAAGGAATTACTTTTAACAGTGTAGCTATTGCTTTTGTACTGCCACACTATCAATGCATGTGCATTACTGAAGGGGGAAATATAATAACTTGTGATAGTAGTGACAACTATAGTTTTAGCTGACTATTCCGTTTGTAACAGTAATGTGATGCTTTCAGCTTGCTTTTATTTTTGGAAAGGAGCAAAACTCAGAACATAGTAGGACATTCAGCCACCTGAGCAGGTTCCGCCATTCAGTTAGATAATGGCTGACCTATACTGCAACTCAACATACTCACCTTTGTTCCATGTCATTTGATATCAATACCTAATCAAAATCTATCAGTGTCAGGGTTGAAAATTTAAATTGAACCAGCATCCACAGCCTTTGGAGGAGCAAGCTCACCCCCCTAGCCTTTGAATGAAAAAAATGTTACTTGATTTCATTTAGAAATGGCTGAGCTCTAATTTTAAGGTAAAAATGTTAACGCTTGTTCTTGATTCTTGCGCCAGAGATACAGCTTGGCTGTATCTAACCTTTTGAATTATTTTAAACATCTTGATTAGATCACTCATCAACCTTCTAAATCCAAGAAAATACATGCCAAGTTTTTATGCAATCTGTCTTCCTATTTTAATCTTTTAGCCCTGGTATCATTCTGTTCAATCCATGCTCTACCCTCCTCGTGACTTGCAGTTGTCAGCCTTTTTGATTATCTTCCAGACCTACACACCAGCTTTTAGTGATTTCTGTACTTGGGACATATAGGAACATGTGAAATAGGAGCAGAAGTAGGCCATTTGGCCCCTTGAGCCTGCTGCACCATTCAATAAGATCATGTCTGATATGTTCATGTTTCGAATTCCACATTCCCATCTACCCCCAATAACCTTAGATTCTTGTTAGGCAAGGGAATCAATCTTTCTCTGCAGAGTTCCAAAGTTGCACAACCTCAGAGAAAAAAATTCTCCTCACCTCTGTCCAAAAAGGGTGACCCCTAATTTTAAAACAGTGCCCACTAGTTCTGGACTCACTCACAAGAGGAAACATCTTTTCCACATCCACCTTGTAAAGACCATTCAGGATCTTTTCTACTTAAATGAAGCCACCTCGCATCTTATAAACTCAGTGGTAACAGGCCCAGCTTGTCCAACTTTTCCTCATAAGACAACCCGCTCATTCCAGGTATCAATCTAGCTTACCTCCTCTGAACCGCCTCCAACGCATTTATATCCTTCCTTAAATAAGGAGGCCAAAACTGCACATGGTATTCAAGATGTGGTCTCATCAATGCCCTGTATAACTGAAGCATAACATCCTTACTTTTATGTTCAGTTCCTCATGTAATAAAAGATAGCATTCCATTAGCCATCTTGAATACATGCTGTACCTGCATACTAGCTTTTTGTGACTCATGCACTAGACCACCTAGATCCCTCTGCACCTCAGAATTCTGCAGTGATTCTCCGTTTAAGTAATACTCTGCTTTTTTATTCTTCCTGCCAAAGTGAACAACTTCACATTTTACCACATTATACTCCATCAACCAGATTTTTGCCCACTCACTCAACCTATCTAGACACGAAGTTGAGGCTCCAGGACAGATCCCTGTGGGACTCTACTCATCACATCTTGCCAAACAAGGACCCATTTATGTATACTCTGTTTTCTGCCAGCCAGCCAACCTTCTATGCATGCTAATATGTTAGCCCCACACCATAAGCTTTTATTTTCCGCAATAATCATTTAATCATTGATGTGGCACCTTATCAAATGCCTTATGGAAATACAAGTACAGTACATCTACAGGCTCCCCTTTATCTACTGCACATGTTACTCCTTCAAAGGACTCTCAAATTGGTTAAACCTGATTTCCTTTTCACAAAACCATTGACTATTCCCGATTACCTTGTGTTTTTCTAAGTGCCCGGCTACAACCTCTTTAATGATCGATTCTAACAGCTTTCCCATGACAGACATTAAGCTAACTGACCCATAGTTTCCTGTTTTCTGCCTTGCTCCCTTCTTGAATAGAGTGGTCATATTTGATACTTTCCAGTCTGATGGAGTCTTTCCAGAATCTAGGGAATTTTGGAAAATTAACACCAATGCATCCACTAACTCTTGAACCACCTCATTTAAGACTCTAGGGTAAAGTTCATCTGGACCTGGAGACTTGTCAGCCTGCAATTCCATCAGTTTGCTCAGTACCACTTCCCTAGTAATTGTAATTTCACCAAGTTGCTCTCCCTTCCACCTCCTGATTTACAGCTATTACTATAATGTTTTTTGTATCCTCTATAGTGAAAAAGAAGCAGAATATTTGTTCATTTCATCTGCCATTTCCTTATCTACTTTTAATTCCCCATTCCCCATTCTCACTCTCTAGAGGACCAATACTCATTTTCCTTTTTTCCTTTTTAAATACTTTTAGAAACTCTTGTTATTTGTTTTTACATTTCAAGCTAGCTTCCTTTCATACTCATAATTTCTCTCTCCTGATTAACCTTTTAGTCATTCTCTACAGTTCTTTATATCCTGACCAATTATCTGATTGTCACTCATCTTTGCACAGTTATATGCCTTTCCCTCAAGTTAGGTGCTTTCCTTAACTTCTTTAGTTAACCACGAATTTTCCTTTATAGTAGGAATATACATTCTGAGTATTCTGAAATAACCCCTTTAATGTCTGCCACTGCTTCCCTATTGATCTACCCCCTAGTGTGGTATCCCAGTTCACTTCAGCTAGCTCAGCTTTCATGCCCACATAGTTGTCGTTATTTAATTTTAAAATACTTGGACCCACTCTTCTCCCTTTCAAACTGGTGTAAAATTGGGGTTATTGTTAGGGGGCCTGTAGACCACTCCCACTAGATTCAAGGCATCAATGGGTTTGGGGAGAGAGCAGGAGTATGGTGTTGGGGTAGAGGATCAGCCATAATCATATTGAATGGTGGAGCAGGCTCAAAGGTCCGATTGACCTACTCCTGCTTCTAGTCTTGATTGTTGGTGCATTCTTAGGTTTTTTTGCTCTCTGTCCCTTCCTGCCATTCTCTCACCCTCACTTCCCATATTACTATTTTCCTCTCTTGTCTCTAATTTATGATATACCACATCTTTCCACATTTGATCCCTAGCTGCCACTATTTAGTTTATAACTCTCTCTGCTTCCCTAGTTATACAGTTGGCAAGAACACTAGTCCACGCATGTCCCCTGGTACAGCCCCTGCTTTCCCCAGAACTGGTACTGGTGCCAGTGCCCCACAAACCATACCCACTTCTCTTTTAAGTCACATATTACCTCTTGAATTTTATATACCCTACACTAATTTGCACGCAGCTCAGGTAATTATTCAGAGATTTTAACCTTTGAGGTTTTGCTTTTTAATTTATGCCTAGCTCCTCATACGCTCTATGTTGAACGTCTGTCCTAGTTCTACCTGTGTCGTTGGGCCATGACAAGTGGATCCTTCCCCCTCCCACTGCAAGTTCCTCTTCTGAGTAGATGTCTCAAACTCTGGCACCAAGCAGACAGCACAGCCATCTGGACTCTGGCTCTTTGCTGCAGAGAACACTGTCAATCCCCCTCACTATACTGTCCCCTACTATCACTACATTCCTTTTTACATGCACGCACACATGCACACACACACACCTGCCTCACCTTCAGTCACTCTCCTAATCCCGACCACTGCCCAAATCAAAAGATTCTATCCTAAGTGGTGTGACCGCCTCCTAGTACAAAGCATCCAGGTAACTTTCTCTTCCCTGATGTGTCGCAGGGCCTGCAGCTCAGCCTCCAGCTCAATGACTCTGAGCCGAAGCTCTTCAAGCCGCAAACATTTACTGGAGGCGCGTTAGCCTTGGATCACAATGATTTCCAGGAGTTCCCACATGCTGCAGCCTTGACACATCACCTATCCTGCCATCCTTAATGTGCTTTAAATAATTACTTAATTATAATATTCACTTATTTGAGTTGCTTTTTAATATTGATATAACTTTACCACCGATTTGAATACTATTTTAAACCTTAGGAATAGAATGGTCCTTAACTACTTAACAGATACTCACCAAACAAGCTTCTTTCCCTGTGGTAGAGTAAGAACCAATTCCTACAGGGTGAGAAAGGTATAAAAGCAAAAGGAAACAAACACCCTCTCCCCCTGCTTCACCATACTCTGCCACTCGTCAAACACTCAGATTTGCATTAAGTTTCCACAGCTGCACCAATTTTCTCCTCAACAGCTACTAGTCTCTATCAGCAAGAAAATATTCTGATTTCTCTTTCTCAGATTCAAAGTGGATGACCTCATGCTCCCCACATTTAACTCCTTAGCCCACAGTTTTGTTCACCCATTTAGTCCAGTCTCTGTCCCTTTGTATCTTTTTGCTCGTATCTGCACAACTTACTGTGCTTTGTAACTTGGTGTCACCTACAAACTTTGATATATAACCACATATTCTACATGTGAGTCATTAACTTAGAATCAAAGAATGGTTACAGCACAGAAGGAGGCCATTCAGCCCATCACATCAGTGCTGGCTCTCTGCAAGAGCAGCTTAGCTAGTCCCACATTCCCAACTTTTCCCTGCATGCCTACAAATTCTTTCTCCCCAGATAATTACCAGTAACCTTTTGAAAACCCTGATTGAATCTTCCTCCACCACACTCTCAAGCACTGGATTCCAGATCCTCACCACTTACTGCTTAAATTTTCTTTTCCTTCATGTCGTCTTTGATTCCTTTACCATTCAGTTTAAATTGCTGCCCTCTGGTTCTCAAACCTCTCGCCAGTGGAAACACTTTCTCCCTATCTAATCTGTCCAAACCTCTCATGATTTAGAATACCTTTATCAAATCTCTCCTCAACCTTCTCTAAGAAGGACAGCCCCAGCTTCTCTAATCTACCCTGAAACCATTCTGGTAAATCTTTCCTGCACCCTTCCTAATGCCTCCATATCTTTCCAAATGATGCACAAAAGTGGACACAATGCTCCAGGTAAGACTGAATTAGTTTTATAAAGGCTCACCGTAACCACTTTGTTTTTGTATTCTATGCCCCTATTGATAAAGCCCAGGATCCATATGCCTTATTAACCACTCTCTCACCTGTTCTGCCACATTGAACAAGTTGTGCACATATACTCCCATGGCCCTCTGCTCCTCCTGAAGAATTGTATATTTTATTTTATATCGCCTCTTCTCATTCTTCCTCCCAAAATGCATCATTTAACACATCTCTATATTAATTTTGATCTGACCCGTGTTATCTCATTCCAGCAGTCTGGCTATGTCCTTCTCATAGTTCATAATACAAGTTTTTGTCATCCACAAATTTTGACTGTGTGCTCTGTACACCCAAGCCTAGGTCGTTAATGTAGATCAAGAAAAGCAATGATCCTAATACCGATCCCTGGGGGATCATACTATATACGTTCCTTCAGTCCAAAACACAACCATTTACCACTACTCTTTGGTTCCTGAAACTCAGCCAACTTTGTATTCATGCTGCTACTGTTCCATTTATTCTATGGGCTTTAACGTTATTGACAAACCTGTTAGGTGACACTTTATCAAACACCTTTTGGAAGCCCATGCACACCTCATCAACCCTTTTTTTACTTTGTCAAAAACCTCAGTCAAACTAATTAAACACAATTTATCCTTCACCATTTTTTTTCCTTCACCATAAATATGGTGAAAAGCTGAGGCCTCAGCACAGATTACTAGGGAACACTTCTTGTCACATCCCATCAATCAGAGAACAAATCCTTTATTCTTTATCCAAATCCAGTCTGACTGCTACCTCCCAACCAATTGCTGTCCCATGTCACAAGGTTGTCTCCAATCCTGTATTCTCTGGTTTTGCTGCTAATCTCTTGAGTTTAATCAATTTATTCCCTTCAGCTATTAAAGGAATAGGAAAGCATAGGCGAAGAAATACTTCCCAATTTTATTAATTTGGAATAAATACAGAGAGATCAATATTTTGAGTGGATCCAGACCTGCATTACTACGGGTAACACTGCTATAACTCAGGCCACCCTCTAACATGTCGGTCATGTGTTCACAAAGGAAAGAGAATTTTCATTAGTAGACTGAGTCTTCAATGATTTGAAAACCATATCCAATGCATGTCATTCTTGGAGTTGCAACCCCAAGAGAAAAAAAATTACCCCTCAAATAAGCTAAGTAGTGTTCCAAAATACATAAAACAAGCATTAATGTGTCCTTTCAAAGACGGAAAATACCATGTCAAAAGACCAGTATTTACAGGCTAAAACTTTTAGCTGTATTTACAAAATGAATAATGCACAGAAGCGGCAAAATGCAGCAGGATACTGAGAATGAAATATCAGATTTGCACAATAAACAAGTTGTTTTAAAACAAGATCAGAGACAATATAAAATGAATTTATATGAATGGAGGGAAGGGTAAAACTCCAAGAAGTATGACTAATGAGAAACAAAGCACCAGATTAGCGTGTGGGGGGGTGGATTCAACTTTATGGAAAATTATGAAAAACTGAAAAGAAAGGAGAGCCCAGGAGAGGCTATTAAAGACTCCAGAACACAAAATAGAGTGTTTGGAAAGGGCTAGGAATCTAACTTCAAGCACATCAGACAAAGGGACGACAATGAGAAAGGGGACCGGAAATACAGGACTGAAGGTGTTGTATCTAAATGCACGCAGTATACAAAATAAGGTAAATGAGCTTGTGGCGCAGATTGAAATTGGCAGGTATGATGTGGTGGGCATCACGGAGACATGGCTGCAAGGAGATCAGGACTGGGAGCTAAATATCCAAGGATATACATCCTATCAAAAAGATAGGCAGGTTGGCAGAGGGGGTGGGGTTGCTTTGTTAGTAAGAAATGAACTTAAATCGATAGCAACAAATGGTGTAGGGTCAGATGATGTAGAATCTGTGTGGGTACAGTTGAGGAACCGCAAAGGTGAAAAAACCATAATGGGAGTTATGTACAGGCCTCCGAACAGTAGTCAGGATGTGGGGCACAAAATACACCAGGAGATAGAAAAGGTGTATAAGAAAGGCAAGGTTACAGTGATCATGGGGGATTTCAATATGCAGGTGGACTGGGAAAATCAGGTTGGTAGTGGATCCCAAGAAAAGGAATTTGTGGAATGTCTACGAGATGGCTTTTTGGAGCAGCTTGTGGTGGAGCCCACTAGGGAACAGGCAATTCTAGATTTGATAAGGGTGCTTAAGGTGAAGGAACCCTTAAGAGGAAGTGACCATAAAATGATAGAATTTACCCTTCAATTTGAGAGGAAAAAGCTGGAATCAGGTGTAACAGTATTACAGTTGAATAAAGGCAACCACAGAGGCACGCGGGAGGAGCTGGCCAGAATTGACTGGGAGATGAGCCTAGCAGGAAAGACAGTGGAACAGCAATGGCAGGAGTTTCTGGGAGTACTTTGGGAGACACAGAAAAAATTCATCCCTAGGAAGAAGAAGCATACTAAAGAGAGGACGAGGCAACCATGGCTGACAAGGGAAGTCAGGGACAGCATAAAAGCTAAAGAGAAAGCATACAATGCGGCGAAGAGCAGTGGGAAACCAGGGGATTGGGAAGCCTACAAAGACCAACAGAGGACAACTACAAAAGAAATAAGGAGGGAGAAGATTAAATATGAGGGTAAACTAGCCAGTACTATAAAAGAAGATTGCAAGAGTTTTTAGATATATAAAGGGTAAGAGAGAGGCAAAAGTGGACCTTGGGCTGCTGGAAAACGATACTGGAGAAGTAGTAGTGGGGAACAAAGAAATGGCGGAGGAACTGAATAGGTACTTTGCGTCAGTCTTCACAGTGGAAGACACGAGTGACATCCCCAAAGTTCAAGAGAGTCGGGGGAGGGGGGGTGTGCAGAGGTGAGTATGGTGGCCATTACCAAGGAGAAGGTGCTAGGAAAATTGAAAGGTCTGAAGGTGGATAAATCACCTGGACTGGATGGATTTCACCCCAGAATTCTGAAGCAGATAGCTGAAGAGATAGTGGAGGTGTTAGTGGTGATCTTTCAGGAATCACTGGAGTCAGGGAGGGTCCCAGAGGACTGGAAAATCACTAACGTAACCCCCCTCTTTAAGAAGGGAGTGAAGCAAAAGAAGGGAAATTACAGGCCGATTAGCCTGACCTCGGTCGTTGGTAAGATTTTAGAGTCCATTATTAAGGATGAGATTTCAGAATACTTGGAAGTGCATGGTGAAATCAGACAAAGTCAGCATGGTTTCACCAAGGAGAGGTCATGCCTGACAAATCTGTTAGAATTCTTTGAGGAGGTAACAAGTAGATTAGACAAAGGAGAGCCAATGGATGTTATCTACTTCGACTTCCAGAAGGCCTTTGACAAAGTGCCACACAGGAGGCTGCTCAGTAAGATAAGAACCCATGGTGTTAGAGGCAAGGTACTAGCATGGATAGAAGATTGGTTGTATGGCAGGAGGCAGAGAGTGGGGATAAGGGTGTCCTTCTCAGGATGGCGGCCAGTGACTAGTGGAGTTCTGTAGGGGTCAGTGTTGGGACCACAACTTTTCAATTTATACATTAGTGATCTAGATGAAGGAACTGAGGGCATCCTGGCTAAGTTTGGAGATGATACAAGATAGGTAGAGGGATAGGTAATATTGAGGAGGCAGGGAGGCTGCAGAAGGATTTGAACAGGTTAGGAGAATGGGCAAAGAAGTGGCAGATGGAATACAACATGGGCAATTGTGAGGTCATGCACTTTGGTAGGAAGAATAGAGGCATAGACTATTTTCTAAATGGGGAGAGAATTCAGAAATCTGGAGTGCAAAGGGACTTGGGAGTGCTAGTCCAGGATTCTCTTAAGGTTAACTTGCAGATTGAGTCGGTAGTTAGGAAGGCAAATGCAATGTTGGCATTTATTTTGAGGACTAGAATATAAAAGCAGGGATGTACTGCTGAGACTTTATAAAGCTCAGGTCAGACCACATTTACAATATTGCGAGCAATTTTGGGCCCCGTATCTCAGGAAGGATGTACTGGCCCTGGAGAGGGTCCAGAGGAGGTTCACGAGAATGATCCCAGGAATGAAAGGCTTAACATATGAGGAACGTTTGAGGACTCTGGATCTATACTCGATGGAGTTTAGAAGGATGAGGGGGGATCTGATTGAAACTTAAAGAATAGTGAAAAGCCTGGATAGAGTGGACGTGGGAAAGATGTTTCCATTAGTTGAAGAGACTAGGATCCGAGGGCACAGCCTCAGAGTAAAGGGAAGACCTTTTAGAACAGAGATGAGGAGAAACTTCTTTAGCCAGAGAGTGGTGAATCTATGGAATTCATTGCCACAGAAGGCTGTGGAGGCCAGGTCACTGAGTGTATTTAAGACTGAGTTGGATAGGTTCTTGATTGGTAAGGGGATCAAAGGTTACCGGGAGAAGGTGGGAGAATGGGGTTGAGAAACTTATCAGTCATGATTGAATGGCGGAGCAGACTCGATGGGCCGAATGTCTGATTTCTGCTCCTATGTCTTATGGACTTATGGAATTAGGTGTTTCACACTTCCAGTTGGTCCTTTTGCCAAAGTCGATGCTTATGGAGCCTGAACATTGCAATTCCTCTCAAAAATTGTGGTTGAGTTTTCAAATGCAAAAGCCATATCCACCTGGCAATTGTACTATTTCATCTCCATATTTCACCATGTTAATCTAAACTATGCAGGGCTTTTGTGTGCCTATTTATGTCGCTTAAGCATGCCCCTCAGCTGATTTATTTGTTATTTTGTCTGTGAGTAATCTATGGTTCGGATGCAGCTCTTTCAGTCTTTTTCATTTCTGCTTTCATTCTCTCAGTTCAAACTTCTCCATTTTTTTTTTTGTTGAACAAATGTTGACTTTCTTTAGTTCGTCCTATTTTTCTTTCATTGGTCATACTTTGCACACCCGACAACCTGGTTTCTCCTTATTCTCTACTCATTTGAATTGTTTATTACTTGAGTTATGATGTTTTTACTGGCACTTTTGAATGTCATCCAAAGTAACTCAGTACCTTGTCCAGCTATTGATAAATGGAGGATCATAGTTATAAGGATTGAGAAGTTATAGTTGAGAAAAGAATGACCTGTGACAGGCCTTCAAGATTATAAAGGGTTAATGGGATAAATAGTGATGGATTGTTTTTACGTAGACAAGATGATGAGAAAAGGGCCTGCATTTAAAATGATCACAAAACATGAAGGGAAGTTTTATTTAAAAAGTCTATAACTAGAAGTGGTTTAGGATTTGGAAATGCCTACTGCAAACCATTGTTGAAACCTGGTTCAAAACGTTTTATGAACAGTGAATTAGATAGTTGCTTGGAAAAGAGGAAGAGTAAGGAGTATGAAGAATGAGCATGAAAGTAGAATTATACCACTTATCTCCAGATGTGTTAATAAGATCATCACCCACCTGTTTATGTTGGCCTGGTCTGGATTATTCTAATTTTGCATCAGTACTCTTCTAATTAACTATAATTTGATTTTACACAGCAGTCACACCATAATCATTTATCTTCTAATTACTTTTGCTTGGTGTAATTGGTATAAATATACATGAGTTATTGGCCCAGACTTTGGTGACTGAGCAACGAGCATTGTTTACTATACTTGCAACTGACCAATGACTTATTGCAAACTTCAGAGTGATTACTTATGCTCATCAAGGGTCCAAAATTAGATCTGTGGAAAGAATAAGCATGATTCAGCGTGATTCTTTAACCAATCAGATTGAAAAATTCTTACTGATGCATGCAAAGTTTAACTAGGGACTCCAAATTTGAATATTTAATTTGATGTAAAATCATTTACAGCAAGTAAAATAGAGAGGAAAGGTAGGATGGGATTAAGAGAGACAGAGACAAAAAGTTAAAATTAATTTTAATTTTTAAAAAATCTCCAATAATTAAAATGCTGAAGATTGAGAATCCATACTTATAAAAGTAAATTTTAGTTGCCAAATAAATTGTTTGGTATTAATTAAGGTTTATCACATTATTAAAAATTCACTTGTACCTGAATAGATTAGTCCTGACTTATTCTGGTGTTTGTAGTGGGTAAGTACTGCAATTTCTCATCTGTTGTTTTTGGTCTGGAATTTGCGGTAGAAATAGTGGTGACGATTACCAAGGCATAAATTGTACAGCAACTTCTGGTGCCCACACATACGCGGTTAAACTTGGAAAACAGGAAGTTTCAGTCCAATTTGCCCTGCCAAATCTCTGAAGATACCAAAAGGTAGCAAAAATAGTGGCGGAGTAAGAAAATTGAACAGTAACTTAGTTATCCCAATGTTTAATAGTCTTATTACCAATAGTTGACTATCTGTAACATCCAAAAATTTCAAATTCAAAATTCAACTTCTAATCTGAGCCCTCCAAACTAAACTCAATTTGACATTATACAAAGTACTCATTTTTAAAATGCTAATTTTGTTTTACTAGAACCTAAAAAAGCTAGTTGTGCACTGTGCAATTAATATACAGTTGATAGCTATAAAGCTGTTTTCCTTTCTAAGTGGTATTGCATTCAATTGATTTTTTTTCCCATTTTAACATTCATACATAGTGTATTTTTAATTTTAAAACTTTTTCCCTTGTTGAATTCCTGTGTTGCTCATGCTCCCTGCTTTTTAAACATTTCTTCTTCCTCTGCTCACTTTTTTGTAGATGAATCAGGCAGTAACTAGGATTAAATGTGTTCACTTTAAAGGGAAATTATACTGGAATCTCACTGCGTAAGTTTTAAAAGAACAAAAACAAATGTCCAACACAATACCTAGTCACACGTCAATTTGAGAACAAAACTGCCAAAGATTATAAAGGAAAGCATGAGCTTTTTTTTAGAAAAAAGTTAAATTCACTCTTTCCAGGTGTACTCTAACTGTAGGTGACCAAGTAGTTTCTCCAGGACTTGTGTAGTGCCACTTATGCTGACCTAATTTATGGCTCTATTCAATTGCTACCACCTATCACAACCCCCAACTTATGAGTAACATTTTTTTGCCACCCAAAAATGGCTATCATTGATTATTGTGATATGTTAATAGATGTTACTGTTTTAGTTGATGATCAGTATTACACAATAAAGTGGTGCATTTATCACATATTCAGAGGTTTTGCACCTCCCCCTCTGTTCCATATGCATAGCCAAATAAATGACTGAAATAATCAATCAGCTCTGAAGTTGTAACTTAAGAGTCTGATTGAATGATTCAAAAGCATCAATTAACCAACAAGGAATGAGTCACCAACAGAAAGCCAGCAGTAAAATCCTTTATTTCATTTTGAAAGCTGCTATACAAGAAGCATCTAATGAGACAATATAGTTGCTGAAATAATTTCTCAATGTTTTTGACCATGGTTTTATTTCTTTATCCTGGCAAGTCCATACAACTATAAATTGATAGATAATATAATACAACATTGAAGAAAATTATGGAATTGGTTATTTGATGTTTGAAATGTCTGTAAGAAGTTTTCCCCAGATAGGCCTGGCATTTCACTGAAGTCTGGGCTTGAGTTGAGTATTTCAACTGGGCCTAGTTGTTTCAGATATCTGTAGTTCTAGCCAAATTGAGAGAAAAAAAAGCTTCATGGAATTAGTGGTTTTTATCCTGCATCTGTGAAACTGCAGTGTTACAGCAGTGTGACAGTCAAATTTGCAACTAACTAAGGCATGGACAGTATAGAGCAAAACAAAATTGAGATTTTTTTTAACAGCAGTAAATAAAAATTCTAAGGTAATTATGTGGGAGTTTTTGTGTCTCTTTGAGGAGGATGGTAACATTTGATGGGGGAGGCAAAGGGAAAGTTTGTAACATAAAATCCAGGACAGGATCATGGAAAAAGATACATTGGAGATTCAACAGCGAGAGCACAAAAATAATTAACAATGTCAAATTTCAAAAGTAATTGCTTTGGAGAGGTAAGAAAGATGTAATGAATTGGAAATAAACCTTGAATTGGTTAAAAATGAAATAGATAAAGATTTATAATGAATAAAGTGTAAGCATTAGAGACGTTTGTTAAGCTAAAGGATGAAATGATGGGATCTGATAGGATGCATCCAAGAATCCTGAAGGAAATGGGGAAAGAAATAGTGGAGGCACGAGAAATTATATTTTGGGCTCCTGCTGAGAATGGGTGTGTGTCAAAAGACTAGAGAGTAGCCAATGTAATATCTATTTTCAAAAATGAAGACACAGTGAACTGAAGTAAATCTAGGCCATTTACTTTAATATCTATGATGGGGATTTAGAGGCTTCATAAATGACATTATTAAATATATAGATGAAGAAATAATTAGAAAAGGCCAACATAGGTTTCTGGAAAGACAAAGTAACAAACCTCTGAGTTTGTGGAATATGTTGTGGATAGGGAAAATGCAGCAGATGCGACATAAATGGATTTCTATAAATCTTTTGACAATGTGCAACAGAGATTAATGGCGAAGGTTAAGGGATATAGAATTAAAGGAAGGATAAAAAATTTGATTATTGGCCAGAAATAAATAAACAAAGTAGGAATTAAGGATATTTTCTTAGAGTGGACAGCATTATCATTGAGTTTGTTCAATGACTATCAGTTCACCATGTATAGCAGTGATTTGGGTATAGGGCTAAAGGGAGTTGTCTCCAAATTTGCAGACGATACTGAAATAGCAAATTCAGTAAATAATTCAGAATCAAAGGAAATGTATGAGAGAATACAGATGAGATGGTTGAATGGGCAAAAAAGGTGGCAGATGGAATTGTCAGTGGGAGCTAACACATTTTGCTTTTATGAAAATAAAACTACTAATTGCATTTTGAATGGAGGGAGGTTGCATTATGTGGAAGAACAAGAGTTCAGGTTCACAAAACATTACCTTCAGTGGATAAAGCTATTTTGAAAAGGAAGCTAGTGGAATATTTGGTTTTATACATAATATGAAAGTAGGGCTGTAATGGTGAATCTGTACAAAACCTTAGTAAGGTCATAACTGAAGTACTTTGTCCAGTTTTGGGCCCCACACTATATAGGAAAGTTGTTGGAACAGTAGAAAAGGAGGTGCTGCACAGATTCCCTAGGATACAGCTTGGTATGAGCCAACATAAATACAAAAGAAGGACTTGAAAAAATTGAACCATTTTCATGAGAATAAAGGGATTGAGGGCAATTTGATAGCGGTATTTAAAATTATGAAGGGACGGCACCATAGATAGAAAAAGACCACTTCCACTGATTGAGGGGCCTAGAGTGAGGGGTTGTAGATGTGAAATTAAATGCAAGAGCTTTGGGGCAGAGAGCATGAGAAACTTTTATACATGGGGTTATGAGGGTATGAGTTACACTCCTGGAATTAGTCATTGAAGCAGTGTGGAGGATAAACGCCAAATGATCTGTCTGGGCTGAAAGGCCAGTTTTCTATTGTCATTTCTGTATAAACTATGTATAAGTCTCGATCGATAGTATTAAGGCCTGTATCGTACAATTGGTAAGGACATAACATTGTTACTTTGTGCCTGCCTTGTGACATATTGCTCCAATAAATTTGCTATATTGCAATAATGAGGAAAGTGCTATTGCATTTAGGCTGTATAAAGACCTCAGTAAAAAAAAAACAGGAACTGCACTCCAGGGGCAATGCCATGGAAATATATAATTTACGTTTCATTAATTTATTTATTTCAAATCTGAGAAACTGCTATGCGATAGTGGAATAAAAATAATGGCCCAGTACTTCTGATCTCTGGATAGTCATATACCGAGGTACCCCCCCGCCTCCCACAAGGTACGCTGTGGGACCCTCGTAAGTCCCGACACACTGACTGCACTGGAATTGCCTGAAAAGTTTGGACCTCCGATGGACAATTCCCCTGTAAACGGAACCCTCTGAAAGCTTGAGTTAGAATCAGAGACTGCAAATGCTTCCGACTCTCAACAGAATAGTTATCCAGGAAAAGTTAGAAGGATTAAAACCAGCTCTAACTCTTTTCTAATTACACCACTAATTACACCCCCCCCAATCCCGACTCTCTGCAGGACGACCCAATCACACGATTGCCCACTCCTCACCTGACTAGTCACACCAACACAACAACCTGACTACTCTCCCAACCACCCAAACCACTCACCCATCCCACTACCATGCTACCACCCAGCTGCTACCCTATCCCCTTGCCTATCCCACTGCCACCCTACTCCCTCACCATCCACTGTCACCATACCCTTTCACCCATTCCACCTGCCATCCTTCTATCTCATCCAGCCAACTGCCACCCTACTCCTTCACCCATCTGCCTGCCACCCTATCCTTCACCCACCTGCCTGCCACCCTTTCCTTCGCCCACCTGCCTGCCACCCTATCGTTTGCCCACCTGCCTGCCACCCTATCGTTTGCCCACCTGCCTGCCACCCTATCCTTCGCCCACCTGCCTGCCACCCTATCCTTCGCCCACCTGCCTGCCACCCTATCCTTTGCCCAACTGCCTGCCTCCCTATCCTTCGCCCACCTGCCTGCCTCCCTATCCTTCGCCCACCTGCCTGCCTCCCTATCCTTCGCCCACCTGCCTGCCATCCTATCCTTCGCCCACCTGCCTGCCATCCTACCCCTTCACCCACCTGCCTGCCACCGTCCCCCTCACCCACCTGCCACTCAACCCCTTCACCCACCTGCCAGCCACCCTAACTCGGCCATCCTGCCTCCTCATCCACCCCTTGCCACCCACTGCTTACCACTCAGCCCCTTCACCCGCCCACCTACCAGCCGACCCACTCACCCACCTGCCACCCTGCCCCCTCAAACTAACCCTGAAATCAAATCCCGGAGAAGAAATTTGTCACCATACAATAGAAAGTGCTGTGAAAACAAATCCACCTTTTTGAATGACCTTATTCCTGCTGAAATTTCATGTCAGATCACTGCTCACTACATTGCAGGCCTCCAAATAATAATGAAAAATTGAATTAAAATAGTCTGTAGCTGTCAGTTATTCTTGATCAAGCATATAGTTCAATAGAATAGCTGTGTTTTTGTCAGATATGGTTTGATCTTTTAAATAATTCAGCATTTTGTGCAATAACTGAATTATGAATGCATTGCTTGCCTTGTGTCAATGTGCTTGACAGGAAGCCAAATTGTAAACTGAAGAGCAAAGATAAGTATGGATAGTCATTCAACATCATATTAAATTCAAAGTTGGTCACTTTGATTTTGATGTAGCATCAGAATTTGAACTGATTTAGTTTGAGATTTCCAAACTGTACCTTGTTCGGAAGACTTGCAACTTAACCTGAAATTTGATTGTACTGTATTTTCAGCTGTGAAGAGGTTTTATGTTGGGCATCTGTATTACTTGACTCTTCGAATGAATCATCTAGCAATATACTTTGTAATTTCAAGGACTGTTGATCTTTAATTTTTGGCATTTCATTAAAAACAATAACTTAATGCTATCGTGACAGTACATTGAGTCATTCAAAAACCTGAACTGTGTTTTATACCTTTTAAGTATTAGCTCTTTGCAAATTAATTTGTAAAAATTCTAAAAATATATTAATACAGTAATATATAAATATTTATTCAAACTACTATTCATGGAAACTGAATATGTAACATCCACACCAATAAGATGTGACAATGATTTTTTAACTAAAAAAACCTGCACACCCCACCCACTTACTTATATTGGACCTGACCACAGCTTTTTGGTCAACCAGTATTGTAGTTTTGTTTTGATTTGCCACTAATGCTTTCCAAAATTATAATTTAAATTGTACTGCTTCCCAATGAACTAGTATAGATTGAAACTGTCCAGTAAAATTTGTAGTGTAACCCTTTGCACTGGAGAACAATGCAAAATTGATCTTTTTATTGGCAGTGGGTAAGGATATGATTGCACTGTCACTTCAGCATGAAAATACTTTTATACCAGTTTTATTGACAATTTAATGCTGACTGTGCACAGTAACTGCTCCAGTTTGTACTGCAGCTAATCCAGGCCCGTGCACGATGCATTCATACATTCATGTATAAAGAGTTGTGCTATGTGTTGTGTAGGAAGCTGAAGTGGTCATTATTATTTGGTTGACATGTGTTACACAGTGGATAATGTGATGAGTGAGACCCAAGCCAGTGGGCAAATATAAATTGAGTTGATCCATAAAATGTTAGTGTTATGCTAGCCTCTCAGTATAATGGGACCAGCAAAATGCTATTCCAATGTATGACCGGTGCTATTGTTACATATCAATGCATGCATAAATTGAAATAAGGGAGCATTAGTTAATCCTGGCATTTAAATAATCTTAGAAACATGAAAGTGATATGAAAGTCCTAGTATATTTAGGGCATTGATGAATGTTTGGACTGATACTGAGATTCATTATTTCACCCGACTCTAAAGGGGAGAGAAGGTCAGGGGGTTACCAGTATAAAGGTACAACATAATGACACATCTCATTGGGTCTATAGCATCATCATTATTCCAGGCCTTGGATTATATCTTCCTAATACTAATTGAGATATAGGTGTAAAGTGGTGCGGCAGATGATGCAGTGATAAGTATTTATGCCTCAATGGCATTCCTCTGGAGTTCAGAACATCATTCAATGTATTTTATTGCAGTGTTTGTACAAGATGCTCCTTGTTCAAAGGTTTAAAATTGTTGGGCAATGTGCCGTTAGTTGCTGCAACATTTCAGCATTGCTTCTTCAAATAGAACTCTCATTCCTGGTGCGGAGACAACTCCAAGCGTTTCTCAGCAGGTCTGGCAGCAACGGCGGAGAAGAACAAATTTGACATTTCGAGTCCCCATGACCCTTCAACAGACCCTTCAGTTCTGTTGAAGGGTCATGAGGACCGAAACGTCAACTTTGTTCTTCTCTGCCGATACTGCCAGACCTGCTGAGTTTTTCCAGGTATTTCTGTTTTTGTTTTGGATTTCCAGCATCCGCAGCTTTTTGTTTTTATCCAAGCGTTTCTCCCCAGGCTAGTCTCTGATGAGTAGCAGAGGAAAGCCACAGTCAAATTGGTGCCTATTACTTTCAGACAACTTGAGTTGGATGACAATGGTGGAACTTGGTTCACCATCGGTTTTGATTTGATGAACTTTCTAAACTTGTCAGCATTTGTTCAGTGGAGCATATGTTAGTCCAGATTGGAACACCAAGGGATTTGCATTGACTGGGTAGAGAACACAGGGAAGTTTGGTTTATATAATATTGCTTGTTTATTTATAAGAATATAAATTCTAAGATGTGAGATTCATGAAGTCTGTTTGTAGATGATTGAGTTTCAACGTGTGCTTTCATGTTCAGCGCATTCAATAATTTGGAGGGGTGGCCAGCAAAATGTTGTGGGCTGGAACCATTTTTGGTTCTTTCCTGTTGTTCCCCCATATGTTGACTTGACAGTTTTGACTAGCTCGTCAGTGAGATGAACAAAGCTGAAGTAGGTTGCTCCCTTTAAGCAGATGTAAAAGTTGAAGGTGAACTAAGATCTACAATTTTCCTCCAATTCACAGATGTCTTCAAGTAACAGACACCAATTTGGTTGTGGCCTTCTTGTACCACTTGTTTAAGGAACTAGTCTGGGGAGAAAAACTTGTAGTTGTCTCTGTACCAGGAATGAGAGTTTGAGTTGAGAGTCTTTTACTTGTCGATTAATTAAAGGAAATAATGCTCACAGATAAGACACACAATGATGTGACGTCAACAGGAAACCTCTCAGTATACATGTTGAGCTCAATATTTAGGTCCTCAACATCAACATCCCCTCATTTTCTATACAATACCCTTAACCAAGGCCATTACATCTTACCCCTTTCCATCACTTCTTCCCTTGGTTTACATTAATTTGCAGTAACTCACCATTCCAGAGATTTGGTGTCTCTAACTTAGAGATCTATGCCCTTTACTCATAAGCTGCCTGTTCAACTACAACTAAAGTAAAAACAGCTAAGACAGATAAATTTATCTACCAGAAAGTCAGAACTACACAAACAACAGGACCTTTTATGACTCTGCAGAGAGCCCTTGAAGACACGAGCTGATTTTTGATGTGTTTTGAATACTATTTCAGTGGTCTTCTGTAGATGCTGCCTTGGAATAACAAGATGGAGTACTCGGTGCTAAATGAAAACCAAGCATAATCTAACTTAATTACTCTTATAAGTCCATGCTGGAGTGGGAGGAGAACCTGAATTGGAAAAAAACTAAGCAAAATTTGGATACGCAGAGAGGGCTTCAGCTAAGACTTGAAAAGGAAGAGGGAAGGCTAGCAATATTTCTCTTTTTCTCTTTAGTTCTGATGAAGAGTCATATGGACTTGAAATGTTAACTCTTGTCTTCCTCTCCACAGATGCTGTCAGACCTGCTGAGTTTTTCCAGCTATTTTTGTTTTTGTTTATTATAGCAATATTTCTAAATGGCTATGCAATTTGATGAAACTTTGTAAAATAATTCTCTGAATTTTTTTACAAATATGTAATATACATTTTAAAGTAATTAAATTCTCTGCACAGATCATAAGTCAGGACATTTTTTCAGCACTAAACATTCTTGGCTGCATTTTGATGCATTGCATAGCAATCAGTGAAGTATTTTGATATGCCATTCAACTGTACTATGCAAAGAATATTTGGCTATATGTACACTTTATGAACAGCTAGGCACTACCTGGTATCTCAAAATTTCTAATTTCCATTTTCTATTATGCTGTAGGATTTATTGGCACATTATTTTTAACTGATTCAGTATTTGTTTTCTCAATCCTTATTCAGTCATCAAGGCCTTCAAAGAAAATTCACAATTTTGGCAAAAGGTCAAACTCTATTAAGAGGAATGCAAATGCACCAGTGATAAAGCGTGGCTGGCTTTATAAACAGGTATACACCACTGTTTGATTTGTATAGCATTTCTGTAGTCTTTCGGAGCAATCTATTTTTACATATCACATACGAAAGAAATCAATTTATTTCTGCACGTTGATACATTTCAAGTACTGAAATAATTGAAATAATGGTCAAACATCAAAAATATGCATGCATACTTAGACAAGTAGAAACTATCCAGTTACCCGTCCTTCCCCCTCCTCCCATCCCATTCCCCCCAACCCTACCAGTATATTTTAACCACGATATTTCAGATTTGTAATTTGATAAAGTAAACTGGGAAACAGTTGTTTCTTCAATTAGCAACTGAGCGGACCAAAGAGGCATTTTTCTTAACGACAGTGATGACGAATGGTACATATCTGCTCTGGATAATCCAAGGACCAGTGAAACCCAAGAAAAAAGATGCTTTGAAACAAATCCACATTATCTTCCTACTAATTTCTCTAATTGAGCACAGCTCTCTCAGTACTGCCATCCATTGTTAATCTTCTATTTAAATATAATTGTATCAAAATAGAATCTCAGACTTGCACAAACTATGGCAGTCTCAAATTATTCTTGCCAGTTCTTTTAACACCAAAAAATTACATCAGACCATTCGCTTTCTAAACCAGCAGTTTAAAATCTATCAGACCTAATTTTCTCATATACCAATCCTGGATAGTCTGGATGGGGTGCTGTTTTGTGCCTAATTTAATGTATGGCCAGTGAAAGTCCCTCCCATAGTTGCTTTCCTATCACTGTAAGAAAACATGCCTCACTGGCATGGAGGAATTTACGACTTGTCAGGCAAGCCCTAAAGTATGGAAAATAACCTCACACCCTCAACAATGTTTCTCCTAAATTCTCATCCATCTATACCGAGTTTACAAAAGCAATCTAAATCTGCATGCCACATTTTGACTACCCTTGGCTTAAAGTAATTAAATATTAACTTGTCAAATTTATTTTTTTGAATTTGAGGCCTTTGTGACTATACCAAACCTATCATTAGGGTTCTATTTGTTTAGTAAACTCAGAATCTTAAATATTTCTCCAACTTCTTACTTGAACCTTTTTTTCCAACATAAATGCTCCCACTTTCTGCATCCTCAAAACAAAGATATCCTGGCTGCAGTACAGCAACTAAAATTGTGCACAATATGCAGGTGTGCCTGAACCAACCTTTTGTATAAACTCTCTACCGTTTCCCCCAGACATGAACACTATCCCTTTGATTGTACAGCCCCTAGTCAAACTGTTCCAGTGCAGCTACAACACTGCCATCTACCTGACACTGTGGAAAATTGTCCAGGTATGTCCTGTCCACAAAAAACTGCACAAATCCAACCCAACCAGTTACTGCCCCATCAGTGCACTCTTCATCATCAGCAAAGTGGTGGAAGTGTCATCAATGATGCTATCAAGCAGCACTTAAACAGCAATAACCTCACTGATGCTTAGTTTGGGTTCCGCCAGGTCCACTCAGCTCCTGATCTCATTACAGCCTTGGTCCAAACATGGAAAAAAGAGCTCAACTCAAAGTGAGATGAGAGTGACTGCCCTTGACATGAAGGCTGCATTTGACTGTGTGTGGCATCAAGGAGCCCTAGAAAACTGAAGTCAATGGGGATCAAGGGGAAAACTCTCCACTGGTTGGAATCATAACTAGCACAAAAGAAAATGGTTGTAGTTGTTGGGGTGTCAATTATCTCAGTCCCAGGACATCGCTGCAGGTGTTCCTCAGGGTAGTGTCCAAGGCTCAATCAACTTCAGCTGCTTCAACAATGACCTTCCCTCTATCATAAGATCAGAACTGGGGCTGTTTGCTAATAATTGCACAATGTTCAGCATCATTCGCAACTGATAGATACTGAAGTAGTCTGTGCCCATATGCAGCAAGACCTGGACAATAGTCAGGCTTGGGCTGATAAGTGGCATCTGCACGACACAAGTGCCAGGCAGTGACCACCTCCAAGAATAATCTTGACATTCAATGGCATTACCATCGGTGAAAGCCCCACTCTCAACACCCTGGGGCTTGCCATTGACCAGAAATTGAACTGGACCAACCATATAAATACTCTGACTACAAGAGCAGGTCAGAGGCTGGGAATTCTGTGGTAAGTGACTCACCACCTGACTCTCCACTGCCTGTCCATTATCTGCAAAGCACGAGTCAGGAGTGTGATGGAATACTCCCCACTTGCCTGGATGACTGCAACTCCAATAACACTCAAGAAGCTCAACACATTCCAGGACAAAGCCCGCTGAATTGGTACCCCATCCTCCACTTTCAACACTCCCCCTCCAACAATGCACAGTGGCAGCAGTGTGTACTATCTACAAGAAGCATTGTAACAACTCGCCAAGGCCCCTTCCGACAGCACCTTCCAAACACAAGACCTCTACCACCTAGAAGGACAAGGGTGGCAGACACATGGGAACACCGCCACCTGGAAGTTCCCCGCCAAGCCACACACCATCCTGACTTGGAAATAAATTGCCATTCCTTCACTGTCGCTAGGTCAAAACCCTGGAACTCTCTTCCTAATAGCTCTTTGGGTGTTCCTACACCATATGGATTGCAGCAGTTCAAAAAGGCAGCTCACCACCGCCTTTTCCAGGGCAATTAAGGATAGTCAGTAAATGCTAGTCCAGCCAGCGATGCCTGCATCCCATGAACGAATAATTTTTAAAATTTTATTAGGTGTTTTTACTGCAGCTGTATGCTGTACAGTTTCAATAACCTATCCACCATTATTTCCAGTTTGTACTTCTGCAAACTGCTATTGTAAAGCTTGTAATCTTGTTTGTTCTCTTTCCTTGTATAACTGAATAAAGAGCCCCTCAAAAACTGTCACTCAATTCTTGACAAACAATAAGCTACAATTGCTAATTATGTCTTAAATTGCACAGAATCTTAAATAATTGCATCAAAAGACTATTTTGCTGCATGCATTTTTGTGTAATTTCTACTGACCTGATAAATATTTTTAAAACTGCCTCACTGGATTGTAAAGTATGTTCCTTAAAAATGCATTGTTACAGTAAAGGACAGATGGCTTGATAAAGTAACTTCTAGCCAACTGTAGTTTTGTCATGAACAGCAGGATTCTATTTTGAACCCTTGGCTATTTTGAACTGGAACTACCTGGGAAAGGTTGGGGGCAAAACATGCAATTAACAGGGGATGATATTGTTTATTTTATCATGTACAGATTTGGGGCTGGGGTTTTGCACCAAAATGGGTGATTGCTGCTCTTAAATGCTACTTTAGCCATTTGCAAAGACACAATTAGCAAGACCATTGAAGATGCTTGATATGATTTTTCCAATTGTTTTGTAGGACAGTACTGGTATGAAACTCTGGAAGAAGCGCTGGTTTGTGCTTGCTGATCTGTGCCTGTTCTATTATAGAGGTAAGATGGCTGTGCAATAAACAAAACTTCAGAGATGCAGATCATTTTTAGGAAATACAGAATTGAACTTTGAAAGCCAGTTCATGCAAAGCCTGATAATTTGCCTTGAAAACTAAATGAGAAAATATGCAACTTTATTCAAAATGAATTTTGTAAATATTACTCTAATTTTGTGGCTGTTGCTTGTATTAATAAGGGTATAATGCATGTAAAATATTTGTTAGTGCTCTATCTATATTACAAGCACTATTCTCGCCAGACACCAAGCCTGCAACATGACTTTTTTTGAGGGGAGGTGATGTTGGTTGTGAGGGGAGCAGGGACATGAGTTGTCTTAGTTGTCAATATGCTATACTGTTGCTGTTAAGATGCTTAACAAAAATCTAAATATAATCGCTTCCACAGGAAGTTCTGGTCTTTTGACTCCTGATAAAACTGAACTAAACATAATTTATAGCATTCAATCAGTCTCTTTAAAGATAGCCATCCAAATTCTTTCACTTCATTCTTACCAGCTGTGCAATGATCACCAGTTGTAACTGTATGGTGGAGGAAAGGACTTTATACCAATGAACTGCTAATACAGCTTTCGATGACTTACCCTCTCTTCATTTACAATTGGCTAAGCCTGACTTCTCATTCTGCTGCTACTCTGCTTATTTGAAGTGCCAGCTTGGCTTAGTGATCGAGCCTGAGTCAAAAGGTTCTGAGTTCAATCTCAACAATGGATTTGATCAGATAATCTAAGCATGTTATTTCAGTTCATAACCAAGGGAAATAGTATTACAGTATTATCTTGTTTTGGATGAGATGTCAAATTGAAGGCCTTTCTGCCTGTTTGCTTGGCATAAAAGATCCACTGATATTATTCAAAGAACAGCACGGGAGCTCTCTTGGTGTCCTGGCCAACATTATCTACCCATCGCTTAACACAATCAAAACAGATTAACTGGCCATTAATCTAATTTGCTGTTTATGGGACCTTGGTGTATGCAAATATGTCCTGTTCGCTCACAAGTAGTGCCACACTTCAAAGGTAGCCATTGGCTTTGAAGCATATTTAGGATGTTCTAAGAACATGAAAGGCATTGCGGATATGGAAGACAAATCTATTAGATTTTGTTACATATGGATTGATGCATAAGAGTAAAGAAGACTTACGACAATTATACAGGGAATGTTGAGGCCACACCGAAGGTACTGTGTGCAGGGTTCGTCATCTTCCCCAAGGAAGGACATATGTGCCCTAGAGGCAGTGCAATAATAGCTCAGTGGACTGGTTCCTGGGATGAGGGGATTGTTCTATGAGGAAAGATTGAGTAGATTGAGCCTATATTGCCTGGAGTTTAGAAATTGAAAACATACAAGGGGCTTGACAGGGTAAATGCTGAAAAAATGTTTATCCTGGCTAGGGAATCTAGAACATCACAGGACCACAGTGTCAGAATAAGGAATTGATCACTTAGGACTGAGATGAGGAGAAATTTCTTCCACTCAAAGGGTTCTGAATTTTTGGAATTCTCTACCCCAGAGAGCTTGAATCATTGAGTAGATTCAAGACTCAGATCGATACATTTTCAAGTACTAAAGGATTTAAGTGATATGGGGATACTGAGTGAAGGTGGAGTTGAGGTAGAAGATCAGCCATGATCTTGTTCAACAGTGGAACAGGCTCAGCGGTCAAATGGTCTACTCTCATTTTGAACTCAAGTTCTGTCAAAGGGTCATGAGGACTCGAAACGTCAACTCTTTTCTTCTCCGCCAATGCTGCCAGACCTGCTGAGTTTTTCCAGGTAATTCTGTTTTTACTCTCATTTTTCATGTTCTTAAGTACATTATTGAATTGCTGGAACAGTACTACTTATTATTCTGAATGTTTAAATCATATAATTCTTGACACTGATGTTGATTAACTGTTGATTCAAAGGAATGTAACATTTGGTGTTTGGCTAAACTGATATATAAACCAAAAGATAGATCACTCTTTGAAAAATTCAGAAGCCAGAACCATTTTTTTTGGAGATTTGTCAATCAGTTTAGGTAAGCACAGGAAAAGGAAAAAGGGTGCAAAAGACTTGCATTATAATCCAGGTATTTTAATTACAGAATAATGCAGGGTTTATAACTTGCTTGGTAAACTGAAATTGTGGGTCCAGAAGTATCCTTTGAAATCCTTATGTTGTACATCTTGATAACATTTTTTTTTGCTGACCCTGAAATGGTGCTCTGGAACCTGGATTCAAAGTCAGCTCTAAGAGATGACATGACAGCTATCCTCATGTTAGCTGTAAGAATTCTATTTGCAACAAGGTAGGGCAATCTTGATTCATTTCTGAATGGCTGGAGAACCCGTAACAAAACAGTCCACGACTTTGCATATATTGGGTGCTGTGGGGCTTCTTTTGGAGGCAGTGGACTTAGCTATTCTTAGACATAGCTGCTCAATATCTTTTACGTATATGTTAATATTCCTTTACACTACACATGCTGTACATGTTCAATGTATATCCTGAGAGTTTTAATAATGATTCTGGGTGCTGGAATGAGAACATACTACTCCTCATATTGATTACCCTTTTTTAGCTGGCCTGAATAATTTGAAAGTTATCTTTTTAACAAATTATTCCATATAGATGGAGGATTGTACTAAAACATTTCACAATTTTCTGTTCCAGCACTAATTAACTTATAGTGATTATTTCTAAAACGGTTTGTATGACTCATTAAATAGGCAGGTTACTACGAATCACTGTTTAGTGTCTCTGCAGGTCATTGGTAGAAAAAAATGTGCTGTGAAGCACAATTCTACTGAGTTGTGAATTAGTGCCTTTCAACTTAATTGAGTCATTGCTTCAGTGTCCATTTCTGGTGATAAGTTCACCAGGACATTTTTCAAGATCATTGTTAATTTACTGGCTTGTTAACACTGGATGGCTGGGATGTGTTTCATTATTCTGGTCTAAAAAGAAGCATTTTGTTCTTCTGCAGGAAGCATCTGCCCAGAATTTTTGATTTATAAATGCAGTTGTTATTTTTTCATCCATCTTTATCTCTGACAACCTTTCTGCTTTTATTCTCCAACCCCAACTAAAATTACAAGCTTACTACACCAGGAAATCAGTTACAAAATCTGTCAATCTAACTGAGTCAACAGATCAATGAACTATTTTATCCACAGCTGAAGCTGACCTGATATTGCACACTTAGACATAGCTGATCAATCGCTTTTACACATATATTAATATTCCACTTTCTTTTATACACTATACATGAAGGGATCTAGGGCATCCAGAAAGTTAATGCAAGATGAACTTGGAGAAAATTGCATGCTTTGGGGATGTGGGACTTGGCACATTGCCTGGCAGTTCCAACGGGTTGGAGCATGGGATTGACAGGCATAGTAGTGATGATGCTTGGTTGCTTCTTTCGAGTTTAACTAGTGTTTTAAATAGAAGTGATTGCAATTATTGCGTTTCCTTAATGGAGAGGTTGTTGAAAGTGGAGACAAATATCCATCATTAAATTGGGTGGTGCGCGAAAGCTGTTCAAAACTATTTCCAGGCTGGCCAGACTCAGTCCTGGTACTAACATCGAACAACAGAAGATGAAGAAACACTAAGTATGACTTTACTGATGCCAGAGGAAGAATGAGCTGCAGATTTTCCAGTTCACTCTGTAGGCCCACAAACAGTACAGTGGCCTGTCACCTGCCTCCCTCAAAAAGAAGCTGCTGGTCAACATGGAGAACAGCAGGGTCTGCTTCCAGTTGGCCATCAAAAACCTGCTGCAGACCAAGGGTGTTAAGAGCACCATGCACTTCTTTGCAAAAGGCAAGAGACAGAAACAACAGCAGACAGAAACTGTGGCCAGGACCAAATCCAAGAAGGAAATCAGTAAGAGCATAGGGAGTACCAGGAATTTCAGCAAGTAACCCACCAAGACATTAAGACTGAGAAAAAAAAATTTCCAGAAAAGGTAAATTGAAAAAATTGTAAGAAAATGAAGGGAGCAGGAATCGCAGGATTGTTACAGTGCAGCAGAAGGCCAATAGGTTCATCGTATCTGCACCTGTCCGCCAAATGAGCAGTTCACCTTGTGCCATTCTCCCATCTTCTCCCCATAACGCTGCACATTCTTCTTTTTCAGACAACAGTTGAATTCCATTTTGAATGCTTTGATTGAACCTACCTCCACCACACACACAGGCAGTGCATTCCAGACCTTAACCACTCACTGTCTCAAAGATTTTTTTGCATATCACTTTTCCTCCTTTTGTCAATTATTTTGAGTCTGTACCTACTCGGCCCCCATCCTTTCATGAATGAGAACAGTTTCTCCCTATCTACTCTGTCCAGACCCATCATTATTGTGAATACCTCTATCAAACCTCCCTTCAGTCACCTTTCTCCAAGGAAAACAGTTCCAACTTCTCCAATCTGTCTTCATAACTGAAGTTCTTCATCTCTGGAACCATTTTTGTGAATATTTTATGCATTCTCTCAAATAGCTTCATATCCTTCCTAAAGTGTGACGCCCAGAACTGGACGCAATACTCCAGTGCTGAACCAGTGTCCTATGCGAGTACCATCCCCGCTTAGCTGACGAATCAGTAACCCTTTATGTTGAACGCTACTTACAGGAAGCACTGAGGGTGGCAAAGGCTCAGAATGTACTCTGTGTGGGAGACTTCAATGTCCATCACTAAGAGTGGCTCGGTAGCACCTGTACAGACGGAGCTGGCCGAGTCCTAAAGGACGTAGCTGCTAGACTGGATCTGCAGCAGGTGGTGCGGGAACCAACAAGAGGGAAAAATAAACTTGACCTTGTCCTCACTAATCCACCTGTCACAGTTGCAACTGTCCATGATAGTATCAGTAGGATTGACCGCCGCACAGTTCTTGTGGAGACGAAGTTTCATCTTCACATCGAGGACACCCTCCATCGTGTTGCATGACACTACCACCGTGCCAAATGGGATAGATTTTAAATGGATCTAGCAACCCAAGACTGGGCAACCATGGGGCACTGGGCCATCAGCAGCAGAATTGTACTCAACCACAATCTGTAACCTCATGGCCCAGCATATCCCTACTCTACCATTACTACCATAACAGGAAATCTATCCTAGTTCAATGGCGAGTGCAGGAGGGCATGCCAGGAGCAGAAACAGGTATTTTTAAAAATGAGGTGTCAACCTGGTGAATCTACAACACAGGATTACTTGTGTGCCAAACAGTTTAAGCAGCAACTGGTAGACAGAGCGAAGTAATTTCACAACCAATGGATCAGATCCAAGCTCTGCAATACTGCCACATCCAGTCATGAATAGTGGTGGACAATTAACTCACTGGAGGAGGAGGCACCACAAATATCCCCATCCTCAATGATGGGGGAGCTCAGCACATCAGTGCAAAAGCTAAGGCTGAAGCATTTGCAACAATCTTCAGCCAGAAATGCCAAGTGGATGATCCATCTTGGCCTCCTCTGGAGGTCCCCAACATCACAGATGCCAGTCTTCAGCCAGTTCGATTCACTCCGTGATATCAAGAAACGGCTGAAGGCACTGGATATTGCAAAGTTTATGGGACCTGAGAATATTCCAGCAATAGTACTAAAGACTTGTGCTCCAGAACTTGCCACATCCCTAGCCAAGCTGTTCCAGTACAGCTACAACACTGGCATCTAGCTGGCAATGTGGGAAATTCCCCAGGTATGCACTGTACACAAAAAACAGAACAAATCTAATTACCACCTCATCAGTCTACTCTCCATCATCAGTAAAGTAATGGAAGAGGTCATCAACAGTGTTATCAAGCAGCATTTGCTTAGAAATAACCTGCTCACTGAGGCTCAATTTGGGTGTCGCCAAGGCCATGCAGCTCCTGACCTCATTACAGCCTTGGTTCAAACATGGACAAAAGAGCTGAACTCCAGAGGTGAGGTGAGAGTAGCTGCCCTTGACATCAAGGCAGCATTTGACTGAGTGTGGCATCAAGGAGCCCTAGCAAAACTGGAGTCAATGGGAATCTGGGGGAAAAACTCTCCGCTGGTTGGAGTGATAGCTAGCACAAAGGAAGATGATTGTGATTGTTGGAGGTCAGTCATCTCAACTCCAGGACATCACTGCAGGAGTTCCTCAGGGTAGTGCCCTAGGCCTAACCATCTTCAGCTGATTCATCAATGACCTTCCTTCCATCATAAGGTCAGAAGTGGGCATGTTCGCTGATGATTGTGCAATATTCAGCTCCATTCGCGACGACTTAGATGCTGAAGCAGTCCTTGTCCAAATGCAGCAAGACCTGGACAATATCCGGGCTTGGGCTGACAAGTGACAAGTAACATTTGTGCCACACAAGTGTAAGGCAATGACCATCTCCAACAAAAGAGAATCCAAACACCGCCCTTTGATGTTCAATGGCATTACCATCACTGAACTCCCACACTATCAACATCCTGAGGATTACCATTGACCAGAAAATGAACTGGACCAGCCATATAATTACTGTGGCTACGAGAGCAGGTCAGAGGCTAGGAATCGTGCAATGTGTAACTCACCTCCTGACTCTCCAAAGCCTGTCCACCATCTACAAGGCACAAGTCAGGAGTGTGATGGAATACTCCCCACTTGCCTGGATGAGTGCAGCCCCTATAACACTGAAGAAGCTGGACACAGTTCAAGACAAAGCAGTCTGCTTGATTGGCAGTATATCCACAAACATTCACTCCCTCCACCACTGACACACAAGATGCACTGCAGGAATTCACCAAGGCTCCTTAGAACCTTCCAAACCCATGACCACTACCATCTACAAGAGTAGCAGACAGATGGGAACACCGCCACCTGGAAGTTTCCCTCCATGCCACTCACCATGCTGATTTGGAAGTATATCGCCGTTCCTTCACTGTTGCTGGTTCAAAATCCTGGAACTCCATCCCTCACAGCACTGGGTGTACCTACACCACATGGCCTGCCGCAGTTCAAGAAGGCAGCTCACCACCACCTTCTCAAAGACAATTAGGGATGGGGGAATAAATGCTTAAAACTCCAAATGAAAAGGCTGTTTTCGGACCCTCAGTGTCATTGCAAAGAACTGAAATGATAACTTTAATCCATTCATTTTTCAATTAGAAGGAAAGTTTAAATGCTGAATATATGAAACATTACCTGTGGTGCAGGCCTGCAATCGGCCTACAGAGCCACATTGGAACACACGACAGATGATTCTACGCACACAAAAAAAGGCCATCTGCGATAACGAAAGGAACCCAATGACTACGACTACCTGTGGTGCCAAGTAGTGCTCAAATGGGATCCTGGTGCCTATTGAACAGAGTGAATTTTGGATCTATAAAAGATTTTAGCAACTTTGGGATAGCAGCAGAATGAGCATTCTTCATAGGCCCTAAACGATGCCAATGTAGAAGCTGTATTACAGTTAAGATATGTGAAATCTGGCACTAACATAATCCCTTCTCAAGAAAGAAAACAGCCGGTTGCTACCTTTGGTTCAGCTTGCCACCAATTCCATTCAACCAACTTGAACTTATGGTCCCCCTAGTCTTTGAGAACATCCAACAATGGAGATGGCAGCAGATTGATAGCTGTATATTTGATCTAACTGAGCATTCAACTCTTATTCTGCCAATTGGCTTGGTTTTGTATTTTAGGTTTTTCTCCAGAATATGATTACAGTTGATGAATCTACCCTTTCATGCCAACTCCAGGAACTGTTGAGAGAGCTATAATAATAGACATCAGTGCTTCTGAACAAGTTATCATAAGATCATAAGAAATAGGAGCAGGATATTTAGCCCATTGTGCCTGCTCCATCTATAAGATCAGACTGATTTGATTGTGGCCTTGAATCCACTTTCTTGCCTGTTCCTCACAATTCTTAACTCCCTTGTCAATCAAAAATCTGTCTAACTCAACCTTAAATATATATAATCATCTGCCAAAACTATTCCAATTATTATCTATGCTCTCATTACTCAACCATTGCTGTTGATGGCATTTTGTTCTCTTTTCGCATAAAGTCAGGTTTCCTGGGGTTCTATTTTCATTGAGTAGGTTACTGAATGTTTTCTGGCTCCATTAGTAAGTAAGAGACAATACATGGATTCTGGGAGAACTAGATAAACTAATACTTGGATTCTATGAAATCCTTGTGCACAAAGAGTTTCTATTATGTATCCATATAACTCATAACATCCTGGCATAAAAATTACCCTGTCAGGATTTTGCCATTGCCACATCACCAAAATGACCATAAAAGTCTTTAAATATGTTCTCTCAATGCCGCAGATCACCCTTGTGTTTAAAACTTTCCTGGGCTTCATCTCTCCCCAGTTCAAGAATTATCCTTCAAGCTCACTCTTCCAGGTTCCTGAAGATAGTGGAACAGATAGGTGAGGTAGATAGAAAGCAGTCATGATATTTTCCTTTGTTAGCCAAGGCATAGAATGTAAGCTAGAGATTATGATGGAACTGCATAAAACAATAGCTATGCAATTAAAGTACCTACAGGGCTATGGACCAAAAGCTGGCAAATGATGGATTGAATGACCTCCTCTGTGTCGTAATTTTTTTATTTTCTACGTACTAGATCTTTCATGTAACTGCTTTGCACATTAGCATTGATCTGGAAATTGTATTTGTCTACTAAGGCAAGTGAGATATGGTCTCACAGCTTTTATTTGTTCAGCTATCTGTCAAGTGTCAGCACAATGTGTCTTGTTATTGGATGTACCTTGAGTACATTTGCCTTCTGTATGTTTTACTAGTTTGCAACATACAGCTTCTTTGTTCATGCATTCTGCGAAAAAAAAAAATGTCCAAGGTGCTTCTCTAACAAGCTTTTGTTTACAGATTACCTTGAATTCTGCAACGGAATCTGCATGTTTTTTTGCTTGTTTAAACCGTTGGCTGTAAATCATAAATGCTCATTGCTATTGGCAGTTTCTTCAAGATTATTTGAGACAGCCTGCACCCCCTTTTTATACCCATACTGAAAGCTAGAATTTTCCTGCATTATTGACCAGATTCTTCACTAGAAGCAATAGTTATAGGAGTCATACACCAGGAATTTCTTCTCCTGAAAATTGAGCCAGTTTACATCCTAAATAGCAGTGAATGTATATCATACTTGCACATACCGCTTTTGTTCATTGTGTTAACATGTGACATCTCACTTATTTGTGACAGAAATTGGCAAATAGGATTTTGCTGAAAAATTGAACAAGTTCATTTTTTTAAGTTCAAACTTTAACAGTAGAAGTAAATTTTAAGCATAAAACTAATTTTAAAAAACCAATGCAGCAAGTCTTGAAAAAAACAAATGCAGTGAACCAAGTGTGAAACTAAATTTGATGTGGCAGTATAAGCATTTAGTTACAGGAACATGGGAATAAGAGTGTAGTATATTCAGCCCTCAAGCCTCAGTTTGATCATCGTTGATCTATGTATTTCAACTCCATTCACTCACCTTTATTCCATATCCCTTGGTGCCTTCTCTAAGATCTGTTGATCTTCATTTTGAAGATTTCAAATAGACGAGCATTTTGGAGGAGAGAATTCCACATTTCTGCTACCCTTTATTTGGAAAATTTGTTTCCTCTTTTGCACCTAAATGGTTTGTGTTCATTTTGAGTTTTATTCACTTGTTCCAGATTGCCCAACTAGAAGAAATAACTTCTCTGTACCTACTCAATCAAATCCTTTTTATCATTGTAAGCACCTCAATTCCATTCACTCCTCAACCTTCTAAACTCAAGGGAATGCAACCCAAGTTTACACAACTTGTCCTCATTTTTTTAACCCCTGAAGCCGTTGTATTCCTTTGAATCAACATTGAAGGGCCTTCTGAAGCCTGTGTACCTTTGCTGTGATTGTGTGCCCATAGCTCAATGCAGCACTCTGGGTTGGGTTTGACCACAACTCTGCAACTGAAGTATAATTTCCATCCCATCATATTCCAACCCCCTTGAGATAAAGGCAAACATTCCAATTAATCTCTTTGATTACTTTTTGTACCAGTAGGCTAGGTTTATACAGATTTGTGTAAAGAGATACCTAAATCTCTTTGCTCACCAACAACCTTTAATCTGTCATCATTAAGAAAATATTCAATTTTGTTTTTCTTGGATCCAAAGTGCAGACACCACAAGCTGAAATTTCCTCCCTAAACTCCCCTGCTTCTCCACCTCCCTTTTCCCCTTTAAGACCCTCTTTGCAACCCACCTCTTTAATAAAGTTAGGTTTACCCCATCTAATATCTTCTCCACCTGTTTGGCATCCATATTAGTCCAATAAAACCCGTGTGAAGCACTTTGGGATGTGTTTGAAAGATAAAGGTGCTATATAAATGCAAGCTGTTATAATGACTAAGAAATAAAGGGGATTTGATTTTGCTTTTTTCCTGGCAGATGAAAAGGAAGAAGGCATTCTGGGAAGCATTCTTCTACCTAGCTTTAAGGTAGCTCCAATTAGCCCTGAAGATCATATAAATCGAAAATATGCATTCAAGGTCAGTGTTTGCATTACATACATCGTTCTGTGTGTGTTAATTGTGTTCTAGAAGCTTAAAGTTTGAGTGCCTAACAGAACAAAAGCATGAGACTTACTTTCATAGCAAATATCCAACTCATTTTGCACCAGTAAGCAATGTTTCTTTAAACCTATCTATTTTAGCTCTTTTAAATGAGCAAGTGAGAATTTTTGACTGACTTACAATCCATTTTGAAATACTGCAATGATTTATAATGAGAAAAGGGAGCTTTATTTTAACCTGCTCTAATGTTAATGTAATAATTGACAAGTAGTGATCAGAAATCCAAAATGGTCAATCTATTAATTTTTGTATTTTAAAATGCACTCAACCTCCCCAAAGGCTCAGTAACTCTAGTCAGAGAACACCTGAGCCTTGAGACTAGGGAGGTCCCAGATTCAACAGCTAGTCTATTTGTTTGGGGAAAAAAAAATCAAGTTTTAAAATGATCTCCTTTCGAATTTCAGTATTGTTTTCAACATGGTGTAAATTTAATAATATTGTAATTTGATAGCGAGATGAATTATATTCAATGAATTCTGTTCTTTTATAATCCTGTTTAAACGTGAACATAGGATATAATTGTATTAATATATGAATCTTTGTTTATTTTCAACCTGTATTACACTTTTGAGCCACTGATGAACACTTTGGATGTTTCACAGTTGTTGGAAATTCACTTGAAACAGCCAAGTAAGTATGTTTGTTGTTTATTGTGCAAGTACCTAAGTTTTGCACCTGGCTCACTTTGATGATGTACAAACATGCTGATTGACTCAAATGTCTCAATAAAGTAAAATGAATCTGTTTAAAAAAAAACCAAGCAACCAATTAAAAGCCCAATAAAAGCAGTCAATGTTGCAAATCAGCTCTCTCCCAACTCTGTGTTCACAGCAAATTACAGTTTCATAGACAGTCTGTTGCCTCATGTGATCGCAAATTTACACTGTTATTTGTGTTGTGAAGAGAACTCGCAGTCTAACAATTAGCTGTTTTACCTAGATGATTCAGACTGGGATTTGTAGTGCCTTCACACCATCTACCCCTTTCTGACAGGCAGAAAAACACCATGCTAGCAGACCATCATCATTCAGATTAAAGGTCCAAATCAAATTATTTTAGAAAATTAGTACGTTACAGAAGCAAACAAAAATGACAAATCAGGGTATGAATACTTAGGAAGCAAAAAAGATTAACCAGTCTTTAAGAATTTAAAAATATCTTTTTCTAAGGAAGACTTCCAAATCATGGAGACCACTGAATTTCTTGGACCACCTTATCTGTTTGTGTCCAAGGTAATGTTCTTGCCTTCCACCACAGAGTCATACATTGCCCTAGATGCAATCAGAATTGATATGTTGAAAAACCTGCTACCTCCCAGACCAAGAATCTGTTAATCAATCAGGTGCAATGAGGCAATGGAAAAAACTTGAGCATATGGTCACTTAATGAGCAAATTTCATACCTCTTCCAGGCGTATCTATTCATTAGCCTTAGAGTAAAGCCTCTGTATCCTGCTTGATTAGAATTTTGTGTCTAGAAAGGTGAGGCAAGATTCAAATTAATAATGCAAGTTACATTCAAAAAATAAAACACTTTAAGCTGAATAAGCTAAAATAATTCCTCATATAAAAAAAAACCCAATTTCTGGCATTAGAACCTATTTCCAGCATCTCAACTCCACTGGTGCATCCTCCATCTTAGGCTTTCGCCTAAGTGCCACAGCTTCACTTTCTTGTGTATGTTGTACCAGTTCCTGGACAGCCTGTGTCCACTCATCTCTGATTTGATAAGGTGTATCCAGAAAGGTTAATGTATTATGCAAGTGTTCATTGTTTTTAGATTACAATATCTTGATTTTACACTAGTTTGCCTATCCAATGCTGCTGCCTCTCTACACTTGCCTACCAGATAATCAATTGATGTGCCCAGCAGCAGTTCAAAGGAGCTGAAAGTCAGAGTACATGTTTACCAACTAATGCCCTGTTTTAAGCACTGGAACATAGGCAGGAATATACAGCAGTAACAGGACTCTAATTAGGGATAACAGCATCAAACAGCGGTCACAATACACTTCTTTAGCTTTGTTGTAAATTTGTACATTGGAATAACTTTGCCAGAAGGGGCTACCTATGCTAAGCAATTAAGAATAGGGCCACCCAAAGTAAGACATAAAACTTGAGTATGTTGGTAATAATAGGCATGAGAGAAGCATTAAAAGGCATTGGATGAAGAAGTAGTGCAGAAAATACGATGGAGAAAGAGTGAGAACAGATCAGACGCAAAGATAGAAACCACAGAAGTATATGTAATAGTCATGCAGTGGAATGTGGAACACAAACTAAGAGAGGAGCACATGAAGAATTAGAGAGAATTTCTTTGAAACCTAATCAATTGAAGGTAATTTTGATATTGCATTGAATTACATTTCCACTGTGTAGCTTGACTTGATGTAAAAATAATAGTAATTATGTTGGAATATTTTTGGTAGAGTCGGAACTTTGGTATTTCTACCAAACACTGGATTTATTTCCATTTCAAGTAATAGTGATTTTGTGCTAACTATACATTGATTTTCTTCTCTCTTTTTTACAGGAATCACTTAACTTAGTAATCACTGTCATTTCTGATCAGGCTGCTCATCCAAATATGCGGACTTATTATTTCTACACTGAAACAGCCAAGGAAATGGAGTCCTGGATGAAGGCTATGATAGAAGCTGCCCTTGTTCAAACAGAACCCGTGAAAAGGTACATTTGATTTTGATTTCCGCCCCCACCCCCACCCCAATCACCCTCTCTCCCTACCCCCAAAAAAATCAGAAAATAAACCAATTAGTGGGGAAAATTGTACATTTCAATTGTACAATTTTACATGATTGGAACCACTGAAGGTGGCTTGAATTTGAATTGAATTATGGAATTTGTGTTAGGCCAATGTTCAAACCCCGAATGAGTATTAAAATCCTCTTAAAGGGCAAGATCAGTTAACTCTTAATGTGATCAAGGATTAGGGAAGGAGCGGTAGGGAGAAGGGGCTAATGTTATGACCGATGCAGTTGGTACAGTGGAGTTATTTAAAAGTCCCAGAGGGAAACTTTAAGCAACTGTCATAACCCATCATTTTAAGTGTTTTGTTTGAGATGTGACTCTAAATTCCGGAATCAGACCATCAGTTCTCGAAGTTTTAGATTAAACTAAATGAAACATTTTATTAATTTACACAGGTTAAAAAAAATATATATACACACACACACACACACACACACACACACAGCTGCAAATTACTACTATCATAACTTTTAACAAATTCCCAAACTAATCTCCATTAAGGCAACAACAACCCATAGACTTAACCAAACACCAGGCGAAGCGTTTTCACCTTATGAATTCAAAATGAGGTTCTTTTCACTTTGGATCCTGTGGAGAGAGTTGGAGGCTTACAGCTGCCTTTCGATCTCACATTGCCTTTCCTCTGCACACCCGAAAACTGCTGGAGTTATACCTACCACCACCCATTGAATGTAAATTCTCATTGTATCACTAGCCTCTTCTAACAATAAAACCCCTTTCATTGTACCAATTTTATTAGCAATATAAGCATATTGCTTAGTATCTGCTAGATAGCTGTCAGTTTTCACCCCACTTCTTGAATGATCTATTCAAAAAATGCAAATACACACTATCCCTCTTACGTATCAAAACTAGTACACAAAAAAGCACCCAACTAGCTGGCTTTAATCCAGTTAAGACACCTCATAGACTAAACATCTATTTTAAAAGAAAAATATTTTCCAATAATATATACGTTAATAGCTTCATGACAATATAATACAGGGATAGTTCCACTTTGTGAATATTATCCTGATAAATTAGTATGGCACTGGTGAAAATCCAGATTCCCTTAACCACCCAACCGAAGGAGGCATAAGAGGCAATTATGTTATCCTACAGTCACAGGCCGACAATACATTGCTATTGATACAAATATTCCATTGCACTCCCATGAGCTTGGGTGCATCAGATCACATAATTGTAAAATACTACCAATAGTCATTTGCTGGTATAGAACTTGAGTATTGCTGAAAAAAGACATTTTGTCAAAGCTTTTCATCTTGCACTCATCAGAACAATTGCAAGAATACCAATGTCTGGGGAAGCAGCAACTTGAAACTGTGTGAGAAGAGAGTTCTGATTGGTTGGCAAGTAGACTCTGATTGGTAAAGGCGTTCCTATGGAGAATGCACCAGTTATTGGTGGCTGACCATTAACTGCCATGTATTGTTTGAATTTAAACCAGTCAGCTTGACTCTGATTGACCAAGGCATTGCCCTGAGGAATGAACCAGAAAATGGCTACCACTTACTTTGTTTAGCTGAAACAGGTGCAATGTGTGTACATGTTCTTTCTGTCTGCAAAGAACAGGACCCTTTACCAATCAGAGTCTACTTGTATTAATATATGTAGTTTCCAGTACGCACACATGCGCCATACTGCAAGCCCAACTGACAGTCTTAAATTAGTTGTCAGCGTAATTTTTGGCACGCTGAAGGTTATTTAGGAAATGTTGTCAATCGCAGAATCACATCTAACGTTGGACACTGTTTTGAGTTTTACAAGCTTGGGCTGGTTGAGTACAGTCTGTACCTTGTTCATTGCAAACAGTGGAGAGGATGTGCTGTTTGATGCCATCCTCCAGTTTTTGGGACGTACAGCCTCCATACCTAGCATCACACTGGCACTGAAATTCACATATATCACTACTCATGCATGTGATGGGCAGAACATCTTTTTGGCTTGACAACAGCATCCAATTGGTGGCGAACACTGCTTGTGTTGCTATTGCATAGTAGCAGCATGAAACAGTTAGCTTCACCTGTTGCTCAAATTTTTGAGGCACCTCATCCTTCCAGAGTAATCTGAGGTCAACTGGGCACTTTTCAGGACCAAAAGTGACTGCCTTAGGCCGTTTCATGAGTTTGTACTTATGCAGTGTGAAATGACCTGATCAGGGGAGCTTTCCCTGACATTGGTATTCTTGTGATTGTCCTGATGAGTGCAGGAGGAAAAACTTTGACACAATGTCTTTTTTCAGCAATACTCAAAATACTACTATTTAAAATAAACCAACATGTCACAAAAATAATTTCTAGTACTGAAATGCAGCAGTCGGTAGCCCATAACTTAGAGTAGATTTTACAAATGGAAACAGATGAATCAGTTACAACCATTATTCAAGACTCAGTTTAATGTTTCTCAACATTTATCACGACCTTGTGAGTTGTGTTAGAAGTCAAACACAATTGTAACGTGATTTTAATGCTTTAAAACCTGAAGGTATGAATGAAAACATGGGTAAGAAAAGATAATTTTGAGTCTGATTGTTCCCAAGTGTAAACCATAATGGCCTGAAATTTGTGGTCGTAATGCCGGCAAAACTGTTGGTGCTCATTGTCATCACTGTGTAAAACTGACACAACTTCTGACTGCAGCACATGTTAAGCTTGAAAATCCAGAAGTTCCTGTCACTGATACTCTGCTGTTCCACAAAGTGCACTGTTGCAGTATTCGCAAATGTAATCAACATGGGTTGGCATAAGCTTCAATTTTTTATGTGCTATTCTTGCTGTAAAAAAAAAACATTGAAAATGTTAAGCCATATTGAATGATGTGTAACTAAGTCATAAATATTTCTGAGCAACCTCTCTGGCTCTGAAATTCTAATTTTCCAATTACTAATCCCCTCAAAAGAACAACTCAAAATTCCAAAATTTTTAACTTTTTTTTCGAGTTTGATATTTCAGTTTTTTCTTAGTCCTCCAGTCTATTCCAATCTTTATATTGTTTTCTGTAAACTGATTAAAATGTGAATTATAATCCATGCTTCTTGCTTCCTGTCAGAATTCATGTCAATCTGACTGGCTGCTCAGCCAGTGGTGAAGTCACTGATGCTCAATGTCACAGGTCCCCTGCAGATGATAACAGATTCAATAACACATTGGTATAGGTGAAATCGACATTGCCAACCAAGTTAATGTGACTTCAAATTTGGGATCAATGTGCTTGACTAAAATTAGCACTGGATCAATTAAGGGTACTGTTATCAAAATGGGATGATTTGAAATAGAGATGAGACTAAAATAACAGTTCTGCATCTAATGTGAAAGATTTGGCTTTTGATTTTTAGAGATGTAAGACCACATTTTTTGCCCAGTCTAGTTCCCTTGAGAAGTCAATCTCATAGGATTAAAATTACTTGCAGGCCAGACCGGTAAGGAATGACTGGTTCACCTCCACTGGAGGACACTTCTTTTATCCGCCGGCTTTTATAGTCACTTTTTGTGCTGTTCAATCTACAATTTATTGAAATCAGTTTTACACTTCCCATGGTGGGTTTTGCACTTAGCCTCTCAGTTGCTGTTCCACCATAAAACTTTACTTTGGAGGTTCTATGTTTGAGTTTTTTTTTTTAGCTAGATTATAACAAATTATTGCTGCCTTTTGAGCCAGGCTCTTTGACTGGATATACAAAAAAGAAAACAAGAAATAGGAGCAAGAGTTGACTATTTGGCCCGTCAAGCCCCTGCGCTATTCAATACAATCATGGCTGATCTTGGTTTCAACTCCATTTTCCGCCTGTCCCCCATATCTCTTGATTCCCTGAGACCAGTGCCTAAATGTATTCAACGATGGAGCATCCACAACCCTCTGGGGTAAAGAATTCCAAAGATTCCCAACTCTTTGAGTGAAGTAATTTCTCCTCATCTCAGTCCTAAATGATTGGCCCCTTATCCTGAGATTGTGCCCTCATTTTTTTTTTCCCCTGATCAGAGGAAACAGCTCTCAGCATCTACCTCATCAAGCCCTTTCAGAATTTTGCAGGTTTCAATGAGATCGCCTCTCATTCTTGTAAACTCCAGAGAATATAAATCCAATTTACTCAGCCTCTCATCATAGAACATACCCTTTTTCCCAGGGGCGAATTTAGTGAACCTTAGCTGTACTGCCTCCAATGCAAATATATTCTTATTTAAATGTGGAGACAAAAACTGCACACAATATTCCAGATGTGGTCTCATCAAAACTCTGCAATTGTAGCAGACTTCTTTATTCTTTATTCTTGCAATAAAGGCCAACAGGCCATTTGCCTTCCTAATTGCTTGCTGTACTTGCAATGATAACATTCTGAGTTCCTTGTACGAGAACATCCAAGTCTCTTTGAACATTAACACTTACAAGTTTTGCATCTTTTAAAAAATATTCTGCTTTTTTATTCTTATGACCTAAATAAATAACTTTACTTCACAGTTCCCTACATTGTACTCCACCTGTCATCTTGTTGCCCACTCAATCTATCTGTCTATAACTCTTTGTAGCCTGCCTGTGTCCTTCCCACAGCTTACCTTCCCACCTAGTTTGATAGCATCCACAAAGTTAGCTACATTACTCTGTCTCTTCATCTAATTCATTAATATAGATTATAAATAGCTGAGGCCCAGCACTGATCCTTGCAACACTCCACTATTCATTTCCTGTCAACTTGAAAAAGCCCTATTTATGCTTACTTTTCTGCTTTCTATCTGTTAACCAATCTATTGATTATAACATGTTGCTTCCAACTCCATGAGCCCTTATCTTGCCTATTAACCTTTTGTGTGGAACTTATTGAAATCTAGGTATGCTACATCTGCTACTTCCCCTTTATCTACCCTAATAGTTACATCCTCAAAAAAACGAATAAATTTGTCAAACAGGATTTCATTTTAGTAAATTCATGTTGACTTGTTACAATCGTACTGTTTTTTCTAAGTGCATTATTAAGACTTCCTTTAGCATTTTCCCAATAACTGATGTTAGACTAACTTGGCTATAGTTCACTGTTTTCTCTCTCCTTCCTTTCCTGAAAAGCAGTGTAACATTTTCCAACTTCAAATCTAATGGGACTGCCGCCAAATTTAAGGAATTTTGGAAAATCATAGCCACAGCATCCACTACCCCTGCAGCTTTTTCTTTTAGAACCATAGCGTGTAGGCCATCAAGTCCTGGGGATTTATCGGATTTTAGTCCCTTAAGTTTCTCCCATACTTTTTCTCTGCTAATATTAATTTCCTTAATTTCTTCATTCTTATTAGTCCCTAGATTACCGTCTATCTCCAGTATGAAACTTGTGTCTTCAACTGGTGAAAGCAGACATACAAAATAGCTGTTCAATGCCTCTGCCATTTCTTTATTCCCCGTGATAATTTCTTCTGTCTCTGCTGCTAAGGGCTGCTAAGCTTTAGCTACTCTCTTCCTTTTTATATACTTATTAAAGCTCTTACCATCTGTTTTTATATTTCTGGCAGTTTACCTTCATTCTAATTTTTCCCTTTTTATCAACTTTTTGGTGGATCTCTGCTGGTTTCTAAAACACTCTCAATCCTCAGACTTGCTGTTTTATTTTGCAGCACTGTAAGCCGTTTCTTGTAATCTAATACTGTCACTAACTTTCTAAGTGAGCTATGGATGGGTCTCTCTTGCTGCATTTTTGTTTTCCACTGGAATGTATTTTTGATGAGCATTTTGAATTTGTTCTTTAAATGTTACCCACTGTTCGTCTACCTTCATATCTTTTAGTCTATTTACCCAATTTACCATAGCTAGTTCTCCCCTCATACCTATGTAGCTAGCTTTGTTTAAGTTTAAGATTCTTATTTGCAATTGGGATATGTCACCTTCAAACTTAACATGGAATTCAGTGGTATTGTGATCACTATTTTGCAGTGGATATTTTGCTGCGACATTACTAATTAACCCTGTTTCATTATGCAATATTAGATCTAAGATAGCTTTATCCTTAATCAGTTTCACAACATATTGCTCCAAGGAACTATCACAAAAACATTTTTAAACTCATCTTCTAGACCACTCTTGCCAATTTGATTGTTCCAGTCTAAGTGAAGGTTAAAGTCCCCCAAAATTATTACATTTCCTTTGTTACAATCTCCAATAATTTCTTGTTTAGTGCTCTGCCTGATGGTATAACTGCTGTTAGGGGTCCTACAAACTACTCCCACCAGTGTTTTCTGACTCTTGCCACTCCTAATTTCCAACCATACTGATTCTACTTCAGTATATTCTGAGACCCAATCCCTTCTGACTAATGTCCTTATGTCATCCTTTACTATTAGGGCTACCCCTCCTCTTTTGCTATTCTGCTTCTCTTTCCAAAATATTGCACACCCTGGAATATTTATTTTCCAACCTTGATCACCTTGTAACCATTTCTCTGTAATGGTGATTACGTCTAAATCATTTACCTTGATTTGTGCCAAAAGTTCATCTATCCGATTGCTGAAGAACCTTTGATTTCATTCTTTTACTTCTATTTTCTGCAATGACCTTATTCACCAATGTACAGATTTTGTTAAACTCTGTCCCTTCCTGTTCTCTGCTTGTCTTTACCCACATTGTTATTCTGTTCTGATGCCTTGACCTTTCTCTTTGGATTTCTAAATCCCCTCACCTGAACCCGCCAACCCCTGTTAGCTTAAAGCCCTGTCCACAGCCCTAGCTATACGAATGGCCAGGACACTGGCCCCGGTTCAAGTATAGCCCATCTCAACTGAATAACACACTCTTCCCTGAGTACTAATGCCACAATTTGAAACCCTTTAAAAGCCATCATTCATGCTAGACTAATAGGTATAGATCAACTATCACCACCAAGCCTCCACACCCTTCCCTAAAAGAAAAACAAAAAGTGTCACTTCGTTGGTCTACCTATTAAGCTTTTGAGATGGGATCTGAAATAAGTAGCAATGGTGGCATCAGCTATATAGACTCCATGTTAAAGAATGGGAGGGCAGTTTGCATATGCAGTTTCCCCCGTGTAGCAAAGTCATGATCTCTGAATTAAATTGTTATCCTTTTAACCACCTTCTACGAATACTGAAGTTACCATTCAAACATTGTTGCAGGGTAGTCAGGATTTTGTTTTTTAATTTTTTTTCTGCCTCAGAGAAGCTATATTAGTTGCAGTCTTTTTCCATTCAATTCTGTACATAATTAGTGTCCTGTGAATGATACCATTCCGCACCTAACTCATGTAAATCCTTCAGTTTTGGGTTCTGCAGTTACCCAAATTAGCTATTGAAAGCAGAGCACAAGTCACTACGATGGCTGAAGTTTCAATCAGTGTGTCTTCCTTTGCAGGAGCCATCAACCAACCTTGAAGGCGATCTCTCCTTTTATCTTCCTATACTGTCAATAGTACAAAGACAGGACAATTAAGTTTTGATATATAATTAATTCATCAGTCATTTATAAATATGTACTTAGTGTAATGGAGAACGGTTGAGTACCATTGATAGCATCCCTTTGTTAAAATTCAAAAATGTATGTTACTATAGTTTCATTCCTGCTATCTCCAATGCCCCAGACTTAGAGAATTATTAGCTTTCTGTATACATGCCTTTTCAGAGATGGGAGACAGGTGTGGAGAAGAATGAATTGCTTTGACAAAAAGGACACAAAAGATTCCTTTTTCTCTTCAAGAATTTAGCTCCTATAATCACCCACTATAGTCCTAATATTTCCCTCCATCTATTAATTTAATGCCCTCTGGAGATAATGCAGCTGAAATTTGTTCCCACTTGCAGAGTTTCACTGATGTTGCTTCAGTGTAAGTTCAGCAAGCAACATAATTCTAGATATTAGCAGAAATTCTAGAAAAAAATTGTAACATCTAGCTGAAGACCAGTTACCTTAATGTGCGGTAAGCTAGCGCGCCTTTGACTCCACTGGTGCATGAAGCAGTTTCACTAATGGTGCAAGTGGGATAAGAGGTGTGCTACTTGAGGCCTAGAAGGTGCGTCCTTTAAGGCAAAATAAAGATTAAGGTCTGACTCATTACATATCAAAGGTTGCTGAATAAGGTTACATGATATGGATAACAAACAGTCTTAACACTCTCCCTCACACCCACAGGACTGAAAAACTAACATCTGAAATTGTAGCGCCCAAAGAGGTTAACCACATTGCAAACCACAAAATGTTAGTGAAGCCTGAACTTCAGAATAACCAAAAAAATATAGACCCCACTCTGGGCCTTCGACAAATAGACAATATGAGCATCACTCATGCTGACAAATATGGTTTTGAGGCCGAAGGACTGGACCAGCACAAGCCTTTAACTAAAATCAATAGTATAAAACTGCAGCCTGCAGAAAGCGAAGATGTCACATCAGGTACCAACAACCTTCAATCTCACCAGTACAAATCTCAGCATGCAAATGCTTCCAACACGCAGAGCCCAATCGGACCCGTCGGTGTTTCTGTAGAAAATGTGGACACTGGAAGAGAAAGGCTGAATGACAGCGGAAGGGGCATTCAAAGGACTAATTCAATGGTGCAGTTGGAACAGTGGGTGAGAACACACAAAGGAAAGAGCCAAGAGGAAGAACCTAGGAGGTATGGAGGCTTTTTTTAAACACTTGTTTGAAAATTTAAAAATCAAAGCTTACATTTAAGAACATCTGGTAAGAAGATACAAATTTCTGTCGTTCTGTCAGAGTTGCTTCTCCTAAATGTACACTGAAACACAACAGTCTTAAACTATGTTTCATGATTTGTTTCATTCTGTGATTGCAAAAATACAATCTCTTTCTAAAAAAAAAACAAACTCGTTTGCTAAACTGAGATAGGAGACATTTCTAATTTAATGTTTATTCAACCTTTATTCACAGTCTATGCTACTAACTGTCACAACTGAGCAACAGAGACAGCATTGTAGAAAGTGATATAACTGTCTTTAAAACTTATTGTGGATGGAGAAACATTTAGGTATTGTGCTACCACAGGAGGCTGCAACGTAACTTGCTGTTGGCTGCCACTGTATAACTTTTAACAGCTGCTACAGGAATAGCAGCCCTAATGGATTTGTTTTGCTATTTGTACCTAGAACCATAATGGTGCAGAAAGAGGCCAATCTGATCATTGTGTCTGCACCGGCCAAATAGAGAATAAGAAACGAGCTGCTCATTTTAATACCAGTTTCCAGCACTTGATCTATAGCCTTGCAGGTTACAAAACAGGTTACCTAAAAGAACAGCAAAGATTTTGAGTAGCAGGCCTTAGACATTTATTTTTTCTGCACTGTATTTTCATCTGGTTTCACTACCACTTGAGTTCTGCTTATTTTGCATACCACATAATGTAGTAGTACTTGAGTGCTGATTGAAAATGCTTGTATGTTTGTATTTATTATTTAAGTATCATTTTCTGAAGATAATGCATCTCCAAATATAAGACATATTCTGATTTTCATGAGTCAAAATTGCCTCATCATCATATATAATACACTCCTAGACTTTTCCAATACCCAGTCAAAGTGACACTTTATTGACAAAAGTAACGAGTAAACCTAAGTTGCAGGGTCCGCTCCCACCTTAGTTTGCCGAGCAGCTGGCTCCCTTGCCTACATAAAATGTGTGACACTCAAGTTTATCGAATAAGCCAATGGCATTTACTGATCGATCGAATATTGCATGTGACATGTATATGTGAGGCACTTGTTGGCCTCTCATCTGAGCATAGGTTGGAATTGGAGCCAATCGGTTTTTTTTTCAGGAGCAGAGATCTTCACATTATTCCCGGAGGTATGACAGGCCATTTGCAAGTGTTGGACAGCAGCTGCAAATAACCATTTATGTAGCAGATGCGTCACAAGTGGAACAAGTTACTCTACTTTGGAACACATGTATTTATACTATCATGCAATAAGAGGAGAAAGGAAGAATTTAAAGAAATATCATTGAAATACTATATTTCTATTAAGTATGCATTGTCATTCACAATACATTCAAAAAAGATAATTAAGAATGCTTGAGGCCAAAATTTGATAAGCACAGGTATTTTGGAGGATTGTGAGGATGGAGGAGATTATGGAGATAAGGAGGGTTAAGGCCATGGAGGGATTTGAAAACAAGATGATTTTAAAATCAAGGCATTACTTGAGCGGAAGTCAATGTAGATGAATAAGCACAGGGATGGTAAGGAAACAGGACTTGGTGCGAGTAAGGACATAGGAAGCAGAGTTTTGCATGTCCTCAAATTTGTGGAGGTTAGCATTTGGGTGGCCAGCCAGGAGTGTATTGGAATAGTTAAATCTGAACAAAGACAAGAGTGAAGGCTTCAGCAGCAGGTAAGCTGAGGCAGGGTACTGTTGGGCAATGTTACAGAGGTGAAAATAGGCAGTATGTGAGATGGTGCAGCTATGTGATTGGAAAGTTCATCTTGGTGTCTTTCACAGGATGTGGGCATTTCTGGCTAGGCCAACATTTATTGCCCATTCCTAATTGTCCACGAGAAGGTAGTGGTGAACCGCCTTCTTGAACTGCTACCAGTTTGATACAACTGAGTGGCTTGCTAGGCCATTTTGATGGGAAGTTAAGAGTCTACCACATTGCTGTGGGTCTGGAGTCACATGTAGGCCAGACCAGGTAAGGATAGCAGATTTCCTTTCCTAAAGGATATTAGAAATAGGGCACCAAGGTTACGATCAGTCTAGCTTATTCTCAGACAATCACCAGGGATTGGGATGAAGTTGGTAGCTAGGTAACAGTGTTTGTAGAGGGGACCAAAGCCAGTGGCTTTGGTCTTCCCAATGTTCAGAGGAATGTTATGACACAGCAGCTGATGCGTGCCGGGCAGATCAAATCCATGAGAGAAACTTGATCACATGGTCACAACGATTTTGCATTTTATTTCGAGATGCGTGCCCTGAATTCTGAAGTAATAAATCTACCCGACTTTAGAGATTTTTAGAAAACTAAGTTAAACATTTATTAACAACAGAAAAGATTTCAAGCACATACATAGGTCTGCAAATTACTGCTATAACAACTCCTAAAACCCCTAATTAACCTGGCTTCCAGTTACACCCCCATTAAGACAACAGTAAAAAAAAAGCATAGATTTTAAACAGATCCAGGCAATTAACACAATACCCCGGACGGTGGAATTCAAAGTGACTTTTTCCAGCTTTGGTTTCTGTAGACAGCAGCTTAATGCACAAATACGAAGGCTTTTCACAGTTCTGATAGATCTTACAATGCCTTCCCTAACACACAGCCTCTTCTGCTTTATACGTGTTTCTCCCTTTTAATGCAAATTCCATTGTTCCCATATGTCTTTGGAACTTTACTTTTCTCAATATAAATCATTTCATGGTGCTAATATTGTCAGTAACCGTTGGGAAATATAAACGCACTGCTTGACCTGGCTTCTCTGGCTAGGTGTAACATCCTACCATCTCTTTGAAATTCAAACTACCCTGATTTATCTAAAATTCTGCTCCCCTTGCATTCTAAAACTTCAGCCATGTTTACGTATTTAGCATTTCAAATCTAGCTTCCTCTTGATGAATCAAAGCTTCCAGACCAGCTGTCTCCAATTCAATTAAATCACACGCACGCACGCAAACTATCCACACCCCACCATTAGCCTACTTTTACAATAAATCACAATAATATTATGAGAATTATTATACTTTTGTGACAGGACATTTCTTCTTATCAATGATGGTGATAATTTAGCAATGGTGAAGGAGTTGAGAAAGATGGTGAGGTCAGTGTACAAGCGGAAACTAACCCTGTACTTTCGGATGAAGTCACTGAGCGATGGTATTTAGATGAAAACTAGGAGGGAACCAAGGATAGAACCTTGGGGAACACCAGAATTGATGGCGCAGAAGCAGAAAGAGAAGCAATTGCAAATGGTGCTCTGGCTATGACTGGAGAAGAATGGGACCACACAAATGCAGTTCCACCCAGCTGGATGATAGCAGAAAAGGATGGTGTATCTGTCAAAAGGCTCCCAAAAGGTTGAAAAGGGCTTGGATGGATCATTTACCTTTGTCACAGTCAATACAGGAAGTCATCTTAACCACCCTTTTTAGTTCTCTTTCTGTACCTGATTTGATATTGAATCCTCAGCCACTCTCATGCACCCTCCTTCTCAGTTGCCCCTCTGTTAATTTCGCAACCCTTAATTATCATTGTTAAGGTAATACACTGTTCCATTGTTCACGAAGTGCCCTCACTGCATTGTTATCAGCTTGCACTTTTCTGGCAACTTTACGGGCAGAAAATATTAAAACCCACATAGGCTTTACCAAATCTAACTAATGGGGTCTGCTGCATCAAAATCTGAGCCGAAGAACTTCATATGAATCTTTGTTAAAATGCTAAAACTTTGTATTTCATACCATGTCTCAGTGGGTGATGTTTTTCATTTGAAACTGAATCCTACAGCCATATTCTCTTGGCCTGTGCTGAATAAGCTGATCTCTCTGCAGCAAATTGCTTTCTGCTCATTACTGCTAGAATGTACGTGTCAAAGTAGGTTGAAGACCGACTCAGGCTCAGCTGTGCTACTTTGGTTTAAGAAGCCTGTCAGTACCCACTCTCTGGGCTCACATATGCAAAATGTCACTTGACTAAGGTGCTGAAGGCAGCTGATGTTGATTGCATCTGTATCCCCTCAAAGGTCACAGCCTTCAGGACAAAAATACAATTGGAAGAAAAATGCAATTTATTAACAACCCTCGTTCCCTTTATTAGGTAGAATTACTGTCACAGGAGTACAGTAGCACAGTTCTGTTGTGAGCCTAATAATGCAGAGGCCTAGACTAATGATTCAGCAACATCAGTTTAAATCCCACCAGAGCAGCTGAGAAATTTAAATTTGAGTAATTAAATAAAATCTAATTAAAAATGTTCCCACTGGCAGAAGGGTTAAGAATAAGAGGACACTGATATAAGTTGAATGTCAAAAGAACCAACATCGACATGAGAGAAATCTTTTTTACGCAGTGGCAAGTTAGAATCTGAATTGCACTATCTGAGAATGTGGAGGAGACAGATTTAATTGTGGCTTTCAAAAGGGCATTGAATAAACGCTTGAAGAGAGAAAATTTGCATGGTTGTAGTGCAAGGGCTGGGACGTGGGACTAGCTTATTTGCTCTTGCAAAGAGCTGACATGGTCATAAAGGACCAAATAGCTATCTCCTGTGCTGTAGTTTTTCTAACATTCTGTCATCAGTAATGGTGGCTGTGAAACTAGCAGATTGTCGTAAAAACTCATTTGGTTCGCAGATGTATTTTAAGGAAAGAAATCTGCCATGCTTACCCAGTCTGGCCTATGTGTAAATCCAGCGATGTTATAAACTCTTAACTGCCTTCTGCATTGGCCTAGCAAGCCATTCAGTTATGCATTGGGAGAGATGTAGAGGAACAAATTTTCAAGGAAATTACAGAGAGATGCAAAAAATATAGAGTGATTATAATGGCGGATATAATTATCCAGATATAGACTGGGATATTCGTAGTGTAAAGGGCAGTGAAGGGGCAAAAGTTCCCAGAGTGTGTTCAGGAAAAATTTCTAGAGCAGCATGTTTCCAGTTCCATGAGAAAGGAGACGTTGCTGGACCTAGTTCTTGGGAATGAGATGGGCCAATTGGATGAAGTATCAGTAGGAGAGCATTTAGGGGACAGTGATCATTGTATTGTAAGATTTTAGCTGACAAGGGAAAAGGACAAAACAATCTAGAATAAGAATAATTAACAGGGAGAAAGCCAACTTCAGTTGGGTAAAAACAGATCTGGAGAAGGTAAGGCAAACAAAGTCAGAGCTCCCTGAGAGAGAGAAATTAAGGTAAAGAAGAGAAAGTGTGCTTGACAGATATTAGGTAGAAAATATAATTAAGAATCAGGCTGAATATAGAAGATTCATAGGGGAGGTGGAAAAGCAAATAAGAAAAGCAAAGAGGGTGTAGGAAAAGAGACTGGCAGCCAACATAAAAGGGAATCCCAAAGTCTCCTATAGGCACATAAATAGTAAAAGGGCGGTATAAAGAAAAGCAAGAACATAAGAACTAGGAGCAGGAGTAGGCAATTCAGCCCCTTCGGCCTGCCCCGCCATTCATTACGACCATGGCTGATCTCATTTCGGCCTCAACTCCAATTTCCTGCCTTCTCTCCATAACCTTTCAACCCATTACTAATTAAAAATCTGTTTATCTCCTCCTTAAGTTTATTCAGCGTCCCGGCATCCACTGCACTCTGAGGTAGTGAATTCCACAGATTCACGACCCTTTGAGGAAAGTAATTCCTCCCCACCTCTGATTTAAACCTACCACCCCTTAAGTTAAAACTATGGCCTCTCATTCTAGAATGCCCCAGAAGGGGAAACATCCACTCCACGTCCACTTTGTCTATCCCCTTTAGCATCTTATATACCTCAATTAGATCTCCTCTCATCCTTCTAAACTTTAGCGAGTATCGGCCTAAACTGCTCAATCTCTCCTCATAAGGCAAGCCCTGCATCTCTGAAATCAATCTAGTGAACCTCCTTTGAACCGCCTCAAGTGCAATCACATCCTTCCTCAAGTAAGGGGACCAAAAAACTGCACAATACTCTAGGTGCGGTCTCACTAATGCCTTGTACGGTTGCAACCACACTTCACTATTTTTATACTCTATTCTTTTAGCAATAAATACCAAAATTCCATTTGCTTTCCTTGTTACCTGCTGTACCTGCATACTAGCTTTCAGCGATTCATGCACGAGGACACCCAGATCCCTCTGCACTGAAGCATCTTGAATTTTCTCTCCATTTAAATAATGTCGCCTTTTTATTCTTCCGACCAAAATGGATAACCTCACACTTATCCACGTTAAACTCCATCTGCCAAATTTTGGCCCATTCACCTAACCTGTCCATATCCATTTGTAAATTTCTTATTTCTTCCTTGCAACTTACTTTCCCACCTATTTTGGTGTCATCTGCAAAGTTAGCTATAGTACCTTCTATCCCTGAATCCAAGTCATTAATATAGATTGTAAATAGCTGAGGCCCAAGGACCGAACCCTGTGACACTCCACTAGTTACAGCTTGCCATCCAGAAAAAGCCCATTTATCCCAACTCTCTGCTTTCTGTTGGTTAGCCATCCTGTATCCAAGCTAATATATTACCCCTAACTCCGTGTGATGTTGTGTATTAATCTTTTGTGCGGCACCTTATCAAAGGCCTTCTGGAAGTCCAGATATACTACATCTACAGGATCCCCATTACCCGCTTTGCTTGTCACATCTTCAAAGAACTCTAACAAATTAGTTAAACACGATTTACTCTTCATAAATCCATGCTGACTCTGATCGATTGCATTTTGACTTTCCAAGTACCTCATTACTACTTCCTTAATAACGGATTCCAACAATTTCCCAACGACTGACGTTAAACTAACTGATCTATAGTTTCCTACTTTCTGCCTCCCCCCCTTTTTGAATAAGGGCATTATATTGGCATTTTTCCAATCCACTGGAACCTTTCCAGAATCCAAGGAATTTTGGAATATTATAGCCAATGCATTCACAATCTCCACTGCCACTTCCTTTAAGACCCTGAGATGTAGGCCATCAGGTTCTGGGGACTTGTCACTCTTTAATCCCAATAGTTTGCTCAGTACTTTTTCTCTAGTGATGGTGATTGTTCTAAGTTCCTCCTCTATATCCTCTGCACTACCTGTTACTATTGGGGTGGTGCTCGTGTCCTCACTGTGAAAACTGAGGCAAAATATTGATTAAGCGTCACTAACATTTCTGCGTTCACCACTATTAGCTCCCCAGTCTCGTCCTCCAAGTAGGGCCGAATAAGGATCAAAAAGGAGATTTACGCTTGGAGGCAGAGGGCATCACTGGAGTATTAAATGAATGCTTTGCATCTGTCTTTGCCAGGGAAGAAGACGTGCCTTGCCCATGGTGAAGGAGGAGATAATTCAGAGACTAGAAGGGCTTAAAATTGATAAGGAGGTGGTATTGGATAGGCTGCCTGTACTTGTTGAGAAGGCACCAGGACCAGATGAGATACATTCAAGGATACCAAGGGAGGTGAGAGCAGAAATAGCGGAGGCACTGGCCGTGATTTTTCAGTCTCCCTTAGACTCAGGTGGTGCCAGAGAACTGGAGAATTGCAAACATTGTTCAAAGAAGGGGCTAAAGCTAAACCCAGCAACTACAGACCAATCAATTTAACTTCGGTGGTGGGAAAACTTATAGAAAAAATAATTTGGGACAAAATCAATAGGCAAATGGACAAATTCTGGTTGATTAAAGAAAGCCGGTATGGATTTCTTAAGGGAAAATTGTGTTTAATTAACTTGAAGTTTTTTGAAGAGTTAACAGAGAGGGTTGATGAGGGCAATGCAGTTGATGTGTATATGGACTTCCAAAAGGCGTTTGATACATTACCACACAACTGACATTCGAGGAAGGTTATAGCTCATGGAATAAAATGGACACTAGTAACATGGATACGAAATTGGCCAAGCGATAGAAAACAGAGTAGTGATTAATGGATGTTTTTCAGTTTGGAGGTAAGTTCGTAGTGCAGTTCCCCAGGGCTCCGTATTGGGACCCCTTCTTTTCCTGATATATATATTAATGACCTAAACTTGGTGTACAGGGCACAATTTGAAAGTTTGCAGATTATATGAAACATGGAAGCATTGTGAACTTTGAGGAGGATAGTGTAGAACTTCAGGACATGGACAAGTTGGTGGAATGGATGGACAGGTAGCAGATGAAATTCAACGTGGAGAAATGTGAAGTGATTCATTTTGGTATGAAGAACATGGAAAGGCAATCTAAAGTAAAGGGTATAATTCTAAAAGGGGTGCAGGAACAGAGGGACCTGGGTGTAAAAGCACATAAGTTAGTGAAGTTGGCAGGACAAGTTGAGAGTCCGGTTAATAAAGCATACAGTACCCTAGGCTGTCCGAGGGCAAGGAGGTTATGTTGAACTTATATTGGACAAAAACAGAATTACCTGGAAAAACTCAGCAGGTCTGGCAGCATCGGCGGAGAAGAAAAGAGTTGACGTTTCGAGTCCTCATGACCCTTCGACAGAACTTGAGTTCGAGTCCAGGAAAGAGCTGAAATATAAGCTGGTTTAAGGTGTGTGTGTGGGGGGCGGAGAGATAGAGAGACAGAGAGGTGGAGGGGGTTGGTGTGGTTGTAGCGACAAACAAGCAGTGATAGAAGCAGATCATCAAAAGATGTCAACAACAATAGTATAATAGAACACATAGGTGTTAAAGTTAAAGTTGGTGATATTATCTAAACGAATGTGCTAATTAAGAATGGATGGTAGGGCACTCAAGGTATAGCTCTAGTGGGTTTTTTTTTATATAATGGAAATAGGTGGGAAAAGGAAAATCTTTATAATTTATTGGGAAAAAAAAGAAGGGGGAAACAGAAAGGGGGTGGGGATGGGGGAGGGGACTCACGACCTAAAGTTGTTGAATTCAATATTCAGTCCGGAAGGCTGTAAAGTCCCTAGTCGGAAGATGAGGTGTTGTTCCTCCAGTTTGCGTTGGGCTTCACTGGAACAATGCAGCAAGCCAAGGACAGACATGTGGGCAAGAGAGCAGGGTGGAGTGTTAAAATGGCAAGCGACAGGGAGGTTTGGGTCATTCTTGCGGACAGACCGCAGGTGTTCTGCAAAGCGGTCGCCCAGTTTACGTTTGGTCTCTCCAATGTAGAGGAGACCACATTGGGAGCAACGAATGCAGTAGACTAAGTTGGGGGAAATGCAAGTGAAATGCTGCTTCACTTGAAAGGAGTGTTTGGGTCCTTGGACGGTGAGGAGAGAGGAAGTGAAGGGGCAGGTGTTGCATCTTTTGCGTGGGCAAGGGGTTGTGCCATAGGAGGGGGTTGAGGAGTAGGGGGTGATGGAGGAGTGGACCAGGGTGTCCCAGAGGGAGCGATCCCTACGGAATGCCGATAAGGGGGGTGAAGGGAAGATGTGTTTGGTAGTGGCATCATGCTGGAGTTGGCGGAAATGGCGGAGGATGATCCTTTGAATGCGGAGGCTGGTGGGGTGATAAGTGAGGACAAGGGGGACCCTATCATGTTTCTGGGAGGGAGGAGAAGGAGTGAGGGCGGATGCGCGGGAGATGGGCCGGACACGGTTGAGGGCCCTGTCAACGACCGTGGGTGGAAAACCTCGGTTAAGGAAGAAGGAGGACATGTCAGAGGAACTGTTTTTGAATGTAGCATCATCGGAACAGATGCGACGGAGGCGAAGGAACTGAGAGAATGGGATGGAGTCCTTACAGGAAGTGGGGTGTGAGGAGCTGTAGTCGAGATAGCTGTGGGTGTCGGTGGGTTTGTAATGGATATTGGTGGACAGTCTATCACCAGAGATTGAGACAGAGAGGTCAAGGAAGGGAAGGGAAGTGTCAGAGATGGACCACGTGAAAATGATGGAGGGGTGGAGATTGGAAGCAAAATTAATAAATTTTTCCAAGTCCTGACGAGAGCATGAAGCAGCACCAAAGTAATCATCGATGTACCGGAGAAAGAGTTGTGGAAGGGGGCCGGAGTAGGACTGCAACAAGGAATGTTCCACATACCCCATAAAGAGACAGGCATAGCTGGGGCCCATGCGGGTACCCATAGCCACACCTTTTATTTGGAGGAAGTGAGAGGAGTTGAAGGAGAAATTGTTCAGCGTGAGAACAAGTTCAGCCAGACGGAGGAGAGTAGTGGTGGATGGGGATTGTTCGGGCCTCTGTTCGAGGAAGAAGCTAAGGGCCCTCAGACCATCCTGGTGGGGGATGGAGGTGTAGAGGGATTGGACGTCCATGGTGAAGAGGAAGCGGTAGGGGCCAGGGAACTGGAAATTGTTGATGTGACGTAAGGTGTCAGAGGAATCACGGATGTAGGTGGGAAGGGACTGGACAAGGGGAGAGAGAAGGGAGTCAAGATAACGAGAAATGAGTTCTGTGGGGCAGGAGCAAGCTGAGACGATCGGTCTACCGGGGCAGTTCTGTTTGTGGATTTTGGGTAGGAGATAGAAGCGGGCCGTCCGAGGTTGGGCAACTATCAGGTTGGAAGCTGTGGGAGGGAGATCCCCAGAGGAGATGAGGTCAGTGACAGTCCTGGAAACAGTGGCTTGATGTTCAGTGGTGGGGTCATGGTCCAGGGAGAGGTAGGAGGAAGTGTCTGCGAGTTGACGCTCAGCCTCCGCGTGGTAGAGGTCAGTGCGCCAGACAACAACAGCACCACCCTTGTCAGCGGGTTTGATGACAATGTCAGGGTTGGACCTGAGAGAATGGAGTGCAGTAAGTTCAGAGAGAGACAGGTTAGAATGGGTGAGAGGAGCAGAGAAATTGAGACGACTAATGTCGCGCCGACAGTTCTCAATGAAAAGATCGAGAGAAGGTAAGAATCCAGAGGGAGGGGTCCAGGTGGAGGGAGAATATTGAAGATGGGTAAAAGGATCCGTTGAACTGGGAGAGGACTCCTGCCCAAAGAAGTGAGCCCGGAGACGAAGACGGCGGAAGAAGAGTTCAGTATCATGCCGAGCCCGAAATTCATTGAGGTGAGGGCGTAAGGGTATGAAACTAAGTCCTTTGCTGAGCACTGAACGTTCAGCATCGGAGAGGGGAAGGTCAGGGGGTATAGTGAATACACGGCTGGGGCTGGGATTGGAAGATGGGGTGGGGACGGAGGGACAGGCTGGGGTGGAGGGTCCTAGATGGGTGTTGGTGTCGATGAGTTGTTGGAGCTTGCGTTCCTTAGCACTTGAGAGAAACAGAAAAAGTTTCTTGTTGAGGCGTCGGATGAGCCGAAGAATAAAATGAAACTGGGGGCACGCGCAGCTTTGAAAAAGGGTACGGCGGTGCTGCTGGAGGGAGAGGTCGAGTGTGTTCATATGGCGGCGCATGGCACTGAGAGTGGATTTCAGAATGTGACGGGAACAGCAGTCCGAGAAACGTTTTATGTCCCGGAGATACCTGTAATCCTGGGTGGGTTCGAAACATGAGGGGTGGAATTTCAGTTGAAATCCATGTGGGGTAAGTCGGAGACGGAGACAGTCACTGAGAAAGGAGATATGGCTGTGAAAGCGGGTTTTAGTAAACACCTTGTCAAACACTAGGAGAGAAATGGAAAGCAATGAAGGTGAACAAGGCAACAGAGAAATCCGGAAATCTTGTCGCAGAGAGGAACAGAACTTCTTCAAGGAGGTAGGCATTTCTTGAAGAGCAGTGGCAGTCAATTAAACACAGAGATAAAAACAAAAAAACTGCGGATGCTGGAAATCCAAAACAAAAACAGAATTACCTGGAAAAACTCAGCAGGTCTGGCAGCATCGGCGGAGAAGAAAAGAGTTGACGTTTCGAGTCCTCATGACCCTTCGACAGAACTTGAGTTCGAGTCCAGGAAAGAGCTGAAATATAAGCTGGTTTAAGGTGTGTGTGTGGGGGGCGGAGAGATAGAGAGACAGAGAGGTGGAGGGGGTTGGTGTGGTTGTAGCGACAAACAAGCAGTGATAGAAGCAGATCATCAAAAGATGTCAACAACAATAGTACAATAGAACACATAGGTGTTAAAGTTAAAGTTGGTGATATTATCTAAACGAATGTGCTAATTAAGAATGGATGGTAGGGCACTCAAGGTATAGCTCTAGTGGGTTTTTTTTTATTTTATATAATGGAAATAGGTGGGAAAAGGAAAATCTTTATAATTTATTGGGAAAAAAAAGAAGGGGGAAACAGAAAGGGGGTGGGGATGGGGGAGGGGACTCATGACCTAAAGTTGTTGAATTCAATATTCAGTCCGGAAGGCTGTAAAGTCCCTAGTCGGAAGATGAGGTGGTGTTCCTCCAGTTTGCGTTGGGCTTCACTGGAACAATGCAGCAAGCCAAGGACAGACATGTGGGCAAGAGAGCAGGGTGGAGTGTTAAAATGGCAAGCGACAGGGAGGTTTGGGTCATTCTTGCGGACAGACCGCAGGTGTTCTGCAAAGCGGTCGCCCAGTTTACGTTTGGTCTCTCCAATGTAGAGGAGACCACATTGGGAGCAACGAATGCAGTAGACTAAGTTGGGGGAAATGCAAGTGATATTGGACAATAGTTTGGCTTCAGTTGCACTATTGCATCCAATTCTGGGCACCTCATTTCAGGAAGGATGTGAAGGCATTGGAGAGAATGCAGAAAATACCTGCGAGAATAGCTCCAGGAATGAGGAACTTCAGTTATGAAGATAGATTGGGCAAATTAGGACTGTTTTCCTTGGAGGAAAAAAAGGCTGAGAGGAGTTTTGATAGAGATATTCACAATCATGAGGGGTCTGGACAGAGGAGATAGGGAAAAATTGTTCCCACTTGTGAAAGGATTAAGAACGCGAGGGCACAGGTTTAAAGTAATTGGGAAAAGAAGCAAAAGCGACATGAGGAAACCCTTTTTCATGTAGTGATTGTTTAAAGTCTGGAATGCACTGGCTGAGAGTGTGGTAGAGGCAGGTTCAATTGAAGCATACAGAAGGGAACTAGACTGTTATCTAAAAATGAAGAATATGCAGGGTTACGGCGAGAAGGCCAGAGAATGGCACTAAATGAATTGCTCATTTAGACAGCTAGTGTAGACATGATGGGCCGAATGGCTTCCTGCGCAGTAGCATTTCTGTGAGTCTGTGATCAACTCAGAACAAGAAATGTCAATAAGAATAAAACCGACAGTCCGCCAGCATTAACCTGGGCATTGAATTTGGACATGGCAAAGGTACTCCCAGTTCACTCTCCTCAGTAACAGATATATATTTTGACAAGGCGGGAGTCCGTGCTGGGACCAGTTCACTACTGTTATTTGCATTTGTCATGTAGGAGACAGATAATGTTCATGAATTTAGCTGGGCGTCCATTTTGCTGTAGCACCTTCCAAAGGACAATTTGATTCGCCGAGTAGATGACTTTTGTGACACAGATGTTAAAGTGATGTGTCATTGCATCAACATTATTCGTGATCTTTCTTGCAGCAATGCTTCAACTTACCACTGGAAGGCCTCCCCCAAATGTGATAAAAACATATTGCACTGTTGTTAAATTCTTCAACCTCAACTGGTTGAAGCCACACTAAGACATCATCAGCTTTTGTAATGGAACTAAGTCTGCTGACGGTGTACAAATTAGTGCTCACTCTAAAGTAGAACTACAACAGATGGTTGACAAAGGCACATGTTGACATGTACAGAGAGATGTTCTGCTCTCTGCACTTTCCCTGAAGTTGGTGTGCTGCAACGGTCATGTCAGTTGTCCCTCTGGCGGGTCAAAAGTCAAATTGGGACTCCAGAAGGGCCTGCTGTCCAATTTTTTGAGTGTCGATTAAGAAGTAACCTGGCTAGGACATTTCCAATAGCTGAGCGCAGTGCTATGCACTGTCAACATCCTGGGGATTACATTGACCAGAAACTGAACTGGACGAGCCATATAAATTCTGTAGCTACAAGAGCAGGTCAGAGGCTAGGAATTCTGCAGTGAGTAACGCACCTCCTGACTCCCCAAAGCCTGTCCACCATCCACAAGGCACAAGTCAGGAATGTGATGGAATACTTTCCACTTGCCTGGATCAGTTCAGCCCTAAAAACACTCAAGAAGCTTGACACCACCTGGGACAAAGCAGTCCGCTTGATTGGCACCTCATTCACAAATATTCACTCCCTCCACCACTGACATACAGTGGCAGTAGTGTGCACCGTTTACAAGGTACACTTCAGGAACTCACCAAGGCTTCTTAGACAGCACTTCCAAATGCACAACAATACCATCTAGAAGGACAAGGACAGCAGATACATGGGCACACCATCACCTGGAAGTTCCCCTCCAAGCCACTTACCATTCTGACTTGGAAATATATCAACATTCCTTCACTGTCGCTGAGTCAAAATCCTGGAACTCCATCCCTAACAGCACTCTGGGTGTACCTACATCACACATGGACTGCAGCAGTTCAAGAAGGCAGCTCATCACTACCTTCTCAAGGGCAATTAGGGATGGGCAATAAATGCTGGCTAGCCAGCGACACCCACATCCCATGACTGAATTTTTAAAAATGCCCCTGTCGTTACTACAATTCAACTTTAAGTCTCTAAGATCACTTGGAATTTCTTCATTTTGCCAGAGTTTCACAAATAGGGCAATGTATCTGAGAGATCAATATGTCTGCTCCATGTTTCAGTTCTTCCAGAGTGATATTATCAGGACCAGAACCTTTGCTGTTGTTCATATGATTGACAGCAGTTATCATTTTAATGCACACTGGATGATTATCTGGCTTACTTCTGATTGAATATTGTCAGAGGTTTTCCAGCAGGTGTATATTCACCATGGGATTCTGTTTGGAAAAGTGCTCTTTCCAGTGGGTGTTGATATTGTCCATGTCTTTGTAGAGAATCTTGCTTGAGAATCTTTGGATCTTGCTTGTGGACTGTGTTGAAAGTCCATAGAACTCTTTAGTTGCCTTGAAGAAGGTATGCATGCCAGCAAGGAGTTGAATTTCCTCAGATTTCTTTTCTGTGGAGTTTGGATCTAGTTGCCAGGTTTGGCATGCTGTCAGTTTGCAAACGCTGTGTATGAACATTTCTGTATTGCTCTCATCAAACCAGTCTTAGTGTCTTTTAGTGGTGTGTCCTAGGATTTCTTGGCATGTTGTTTGAACTGAATGAGCCAAATAAATCGTGTGGCTACAAGGGCAGGCCAGTGATTGGGAAATCTGTGGTACATGACTCACCTGACTTACCCCGCTCCGCCACAAGATCTTTCCACCATCCCCAAGCCACACATTGGAAGTGTGATGGAATACCCTCCACTTCCTCTATGAATGAAACTCTAACAACACTCAAGAAGCTTGAAACCACCTGAGACAAAGCAGCCCACTTGATTAGCACCCCATCCACCACCTTAAACATTGACTCCTTCTACAACTGATACACCCTGGCTGCAGTGTATGCTATCTCCAAGATGCACTCTAGAAACTCACCAGGGCTTCTTCAACAGTACCTTCCAAATCACAGATCTCTACTACATAGAAGGACAAGGGCAGGTGACTTGGAAGTAAAATGTCATTCCTTCATTGTTGCTGAGTCAAAATCTTTGAACTCCCTCCCGAGCAGCACTGTGGGAGTACCTTTGCACATGGACTGCATGAAGGCAGCTCACCACCACCTTTTCAAGGGCAATTAGGGATGGGCAATAAATACTGGTATTGCCAGCAATGCTCCATACCATGAATGAATTGGAAAAAAAGTAAGTGGTGTGCTGACTGAAATTAATATTGTGGAGGAGTTGTGAAAAAAGCTCACGTAAGTATATGATCTTGTATTCTATCTCTGGGATTAAATAGAGATCATTTTGAGACTGAGATAATGTCAGGATTTTTAATCGTTTGTGTGAAAATGATCACACACCGACCATTTGAGGTGCAATTAAAAACACATCTGACATATTCATACTGGCAAACTAATGTTTTCTTTTCACAAACGTGAAATCAGGCTTTATTTTAATTCTAATTATGGCATCTGTGTGACATCCTATTTGAATTTAAGAATTAAAGCAATTTGTAAATTGAGCAGTTTCAAACTCACTGTGATGTCTGACTCCTTTATTAGATTGCCTGGTAGTCACTTTTAGTTGTTCATTTCAAGAATGTGATGTTTAATTAGAAATTAAATATTGTACTTATTTAATGTTCATTTATATATAAAAAATAAAGATTATGATTTTCTTGCAAATACAGTTAAACACTCCACTGAGGATGAAATGTGACTGCAGTTAAACTTTAATTATAACTGCAAATTATTGAATATTTGAATAAGCTGGAGTGTTAACATTCTGGATAAAGAACTGGGAGTAGAACCTAGTAAATCATAAATAGAAATGGAATCTTTGGGGTTACCTGAAGAGAAAGCAAATGGTGGGTGTGGTAAATGTGATATTTGTACTTATTAGGTTCTCTACTGTGGTAGAATTCACAACTGCAAGCATTTATTTTACATTCATGGGATATGGGCATTGTTGGCTAGCATTTATTGTCCATCCCTAATTGCCAGGATTTTGACCCAGTGACAGTGAAGGAATGGCAATATAGTTCCAAATCAGGATGGTGATGTTCCTATGTATCTGCTGTCCTTGTCCTTCTAGCTGGTAGTAGTTGTGGGTTTGGAAGGTGCTGTTTAAGGAGGCTTGGTGAGTTCCTGCAGTGCATCTTGTATTGGTACAAACTGATGCCACTGTGTGTCAGTGGTGGAGGGAGTGAAGGTTTGTGGATGGGTGCCAATCAAGCGGGCTGCTTTGTCCTGGATGGTGTCAAGCTTCTTAAGTGATGTGGAGCTGCACTCATCCAGGCAAGTGGAAAGTATTCCATTTCACTCCTGACTTATGCCTTATCAATGGTGGCCAGGCTTTGGGGAGTCAGAAGGTGAGTTACTCCCTGCAGGATTCCTAGCCTCTGACCTGCTCTTGTAACCACAGTATTTATATGGCTAGTTCAGTTCAATTTCTGATCAGTGGTAACCCCAAGGGTGTTGATAGTAGGGGATTGAGTGATGGTAATGCAATTGAATGTTAAGGGGCGATGGTTAGATTCTCTCCTGTTAGAGATGGTCATTGTCTGGCATTTGTGTGACACGAATGTTACTTGCCTTTTGGTCAGCCCAAGGCTGGAAATTGTCCAGGTCTTGCAGCTTTTGGACATGGACTGCTTCATTAACTGACAGCAAGCTTAATGGGAAATCAAGTTGACATTGACATAAGAGGCATGGCAGTAATATCAGCATTCAAATAAGGGAGGTTACACCATACATAGCTAATCTGTATATTGTTACTAGATCTCACATTGCATTGCACATTGAAACATAAGACCAAATGTAGTTTTCAGATGTAGCAAAGATGAGGTGGGAAATAATTGGACCAGGATCGCTGATGTAATTCAGTCTCCACTTGAAAGTCGTACATTCTGTCTTTTTAACTATAAATTTCAATATCCTCAATTCTAATGGAAACAGCCCATGTAAACCTGTCTCATTTCCCACAGTACAAACAATGACTACACTTTAGTGGTAGTTAATTAGCTGTGGAACGTTTGAGGATGTTATGAGGTCAGAAAAGGCACTACGTAAATGCAAATCCTTTCATTATAACCTCTTTATACTAATGAGTTTGCGGGGCATTCACTGACTGGAGGGTGTAATTACAATGTGATATGTTTGACTAGGCAATTCCCATTATAAATGTGGACGTTGGAATTAAAGAAAAAAACACTCAGGCCAGAATTTTCTGGCCCAATTGGCATTGGGCATCCTGACAGGCGGGAGTGGGGGGGACAATATGATGAGAAGGCCGTTGTGAAACCAGTTTGCGATCGTCTAGGCCACATTGCCCGCCACCGCATGTCAAGAACCTAACTTCAATACTTTAGCATCTCATTATAAGCCCTGCTCGCCGGAATCATCCCCCAACATTGGATCATCCAGGCATGTCAGCGTGATTCACACCGGCGTGTTTCACAACTGTACATTAGCAATGTGCACCTGCACTTCGCTCAGAACTTCGAGGTTTGTTTGCCTTCCTTGCTTTGGGCAGCACTTGCAGTCATCAGTGCCAAGCTTTGCAGGCAGCATCACATCACTTTTAGGAGGGCTCACCTACCAGACCAGCTGTAAGGCAGGGGTGGCTTTTCAATGGCTGCAGAGCTAGGGCTTGTTTGGGGAAGGGGGATGTGGCCTTAGGCAAGGGAAAGGGCTGCAGAGCGAGGGCTGTTCTGGAGAAGGTAAATATCCCAGGGTGTATGCGCATTAGAGAGTGAGTAGTGATGTACCTTGAGCTGGCAGTGAGTGAGATGTCAGTGAATGTGTGATGGCCTTGAGATTGTGAGAGTTTAGAATGATAACATGGTTGCCTTACCATAGCAGCAGAGAGAGCATTCGTCTGTTTTCTGCACTGGATGTCTGACCTCTTGTTTGCAGCAGTGGCATTGACCATCTCTGCCACCACCTTCCAAGCCAGAGTGGTGAGACTGCCAGACCTCCTGTGGCCAGAGCACAGGTAGAGGACATCGTGGTGGACCTCCACGGCATCCAGAAGGCATTCCGTAGATGCGTCACTGAATTGAGGAAGCTGCATTCTTCTTGGCTTTTGCTGCCATGTCTTCACTGCAGCAGTCCAGGGTTGCAAGCATTGAAAAGTGTGCACATGGCTGCTTGGTAAATATGACGCCCTGCGTGATGAAGCGACAAGGCAACAGCCTGGCAGACAAATTGGAGGCCGCCCGCCAGTGAGACGGTGTGGTTTCTGTGGCTGCATAATTAATGAGGCGGGGATGGGATGATACGACGTGAAAAGCCGCCATTGCGACTGGTGGGTAAAACGACATTTTTCCCACCCTGTACCACACTTTATGCAAATCTGGAACAATTGCATCTAAAGTGTTTGCAGATCTAAGATTATAACTTATCATTTATATGTCTCTGTTATTTATAGATCAATACTGTGAAATAAAACCTAGGTGTAGAAACGCAAAGCAAAATTAAATCAATTTCACTGGTGGAGTGGTTTTTAATATGCTTAGCTGGTGCTTGGTTGAATTTTATTCATTATAATCCTCTTACGTAGCTATACATGATGGGTTGTTTTGCTGCCTCTCTTGGTGTGCATGCAAAAAGCAACAAGTATGCCAAGTTGCTGGTGTAAAATATTCAAACCTGCTGCAACACTGTTAATTGTAATGGGTTGCTAACTTGTAGTACATGTTGAATAAGGGAAAAATTTGTTTTATTTACTGACTGCAATATGCTGTTTGTACTCCGAAATCTAAAAATAGGTCTTGTCCTGTGCAAATGTGTACATGTTCATTATTAGTTCCTGTAGTTGACAATTGCTAGGTTTTACATGCTTAATACTTAATTCAGCATTTGGCAAATAATGTCCTCTGTTTGGCCAAGTTCCAGATGTTTCCAAACAGCCAAGAGTCCTGTAGAACAGAAAGTACATTTAATTGGTATTTGTGCATTCTAGTGCCTGCATGTAACTGAATTGTGTGTTGTCAGGATAATCCAAATACTGAAAAAAAAATAACCAATAATGGAGCATTTCTTCCTTTAGGCAGTTCATAGAACATAGTTTATCTCTTACATTTGTTCCATTACTGTGATCTGCCATGCATTAGAAAGTGATAATCTGTCTGTTCCTTGGATTGACTTGTTCTCATTGTTAGCTGTCACCTAAAGGGAAAAATTATAATTTGTTGACCATATATGTTTGAGTATGGTGCAGTCACTGCCACTTATTGTACTATCCAATGCAGATATGGGCAGAAAATTGTGGTGTGGAATGTATCTTAAAAGTAAGATCAAGTTGTAGAAGGAGACATGGAGACTGTGTTTGAGATTGAGTATTATCTAAAGTCCTTTGTACGTTGCAGTCTGGTTCATGAAAGAGTGACAACAGACCTCCACGGGACACCTGCTTATATTCAAATCTGCCCCGAGTCTGTAATAATATTAGAGCGAATTGTTTGCAGGTAGACCGTTTCTTTGCACGTATACTGTGTCCAGAGGTGGAAGCATGCTGCAGTCTAGAAAACTATTTTTAGCAGAGTTCATTCTGTGAAATTGTTTGCCTATTTCACCATGTGAAGAGCAATGGTGTAGTGCATTTTGGAAGCAGTAGTTCCAGCATGAAAATGGAATTCCAGTTCCATTGGCTGTACAGAGGATGGGTCATTTGTATTTAGCTGTGCCATAAATTTAGCTAAGACCATAAAACATAGGAGCAGAAATTAGGCCATTCGGCCCATCGAGCCTGCTACGCCATTCAATCACGGCTGATAAGTTTCTCAACCCCATCCTCCTGCCTTCTCCCCGTAACCTTTGATCCCCTTACCAATCAAGAACCTATCTATCTCGGTCTTAAATACACTCAATGACCTGGCCTCCACAGCCTTCTGTGGCAATGAATTCCATAGATTCACCACTCTCTGGCTAAAGAAGTTTCTCCTCATCTCTCATCTAAAAGGTCTTCCCTTTACTCCGAGGCTGTGCCCTCGGGTCCTAGTCTCTCCTACTAATGGAAACATCTTCCCCATGTCTACTCTATCCAGACCTTTCAGTATTCTGTAAGTTTCAATCAGATTCTCCCCTCATCCTTCTAAACTCCATTGAGTATAGACCCAGAGTCCTCAAACGTTCCTCATATGTTAAGCCTTTCATTCCTGGGATCATTCTCGTGAACCTCCTCTGGACCCTCTCCAGGGCCAACACATCCCTCCTGAGATACAGGGCCCAAAATTGCTCACAATATTCTAAATGTGGTCTGAGCAGAGCCTTATAAAGCCTCAGCTGCACATCCCTGCTTTTATATTCTAGTCCTCTCGAAATAAATGCCAACATTGCATTTGCCTTCCTAACTACCAACTCAACCTGCAAGTTAACCATAAGAGAATCCTGGACTAGCACTCCCAAGTCCCTTTGCACTCCAGATTTCTGAATTCTCTCCCCATTTAGAAAATAGTCTATGCCTCTATTCTTCCTACCAAAGTGCATGATCTCACACTTCCCCATGTTGTATTCCATCTGCTACTTCTTTGCCCATTCCCCTAACCTGTCTAAATCCTTCTGCAGCCTCCTCGCCTCCTCAATACTACCTGTCCCTCCACCTATCTTTGTGTCATCTGCAAACTTAGCCAGAATGCCCTCAGTTCCTTCATCTAGATCATTAATATATAAAGTGAAAAGTCCCAACACTGACCCCTGCGGAACTCCACTAGTCACCAGCCGCCATCCTGAGAAGGACCCCTTATCCCCACTCTCTGCCTCCTGCCATACAACCAATCTTCTATCCATGCTAGTACCTTGCCTCTAACGCCATGGGCTCTTATCTTACTGAGCAGCCTCCTGTGTGGTACCTTGTCAAAGGCCTTCTGGAAGTCCAAGTAGACAACATCCATTGGCTCTCTTTTGTCTAACCTACTCGTTACCTCCTCAAAGAATTCTAACAGATTTGTCAGGCATGACCTCCCCTTGATGAAACCATGCTGACTTTGTCTGATTTTACTATGCACTTCCTAATATTCTGAAATCTCAACCTTAATAATGGACTCTAAAATCTTACCAACGACTGAGGTCAGGTTAATCGGCCTGTAATTTCCCGTCTTTTGCCTCACTCCCTTCTTAAACAGGGGGTTACATTAGCGATTTTCCAGTCCCCTGGGACCCTCCCTGACTCCAGTGATTCCTGAAAGATCACCACTAACACCTCCACTATCTCTTCAGCTATCTCCTTCAGAACTCTGGGGTGTAATCCATCTGGTCCAGGTGATTTATCCACCTTCAGACCCCCTTTCAGTTTTCCTAGCACCTTCTCCTTGGTAATGGCCACCATACTTACCTCTGCCCCCCGACTCTCCTGAATTTTGGGGATGTCACTCGTGTCTTCCAGTGTGAAGACTGACGCAAAGTACCTATTCATTTCTTCCGCCATTTCTTTGTTCGCCATTATTACTTCTCCAGCGTCATTTTCCAGCAGCCCAATGTCCACTTTTGCCTCTTTCTTACCCTTTATATATCTGAAAAAAACTCTTGCAATCTTCTTTTATATTACTGGCTAGTTTACCCTCATATTTAATTGTCTCCCTCCTTATTTTTTTAGTTGTCCTCTGTTGGTCTTTGTAGGCTTCCCAATCTCTTGTCTTCCCACTGCTCTTCGCCTCATTGTATGCTTTCTCTTTAGCTTTTATGCTATCCCTGACTTCCCTTGTCAGCCATGGTTGCCTCGTCCTCCCTTTGGTATGCTTCTTCTTCCTAGGGATGAATGAGAGACCTCATATCTTCAATCAGCTGCATTTCATAAAGGTAAAGGTATCTTTAAGTCAAAGTGATGTCTTTTCAGCATTTCCCCGGATAGGAAACTAATGTGCCAAACAAACAGTGACCCAAGTCATACCTTGAATTCTTAATGCTGCTTTCACATATCATTACTATTATGTTACAGCATGCTTCCTATGGCACATGCTTCCAATGCAGTTTGTAATTTGAAATTTGTTGGTATTGTGTTCAGTGAGAAACATTTTCTCTGCATTCCACCTCAGCATCTTTTCTGGTTGTTATGTCTTGTATGCATCTAATTTGAATTGTATTACTTCTCCAATGCTCTTCAGTAAGAATTGAAATGTTAAGTTATGGATGAACTGAAAACTTATTTTGTTGTGAGTGGTAACATAATAAGAGTAAAACGGTTGTTTATGGCCTGACCTGACTCAGTGCTGTGGTACAGATTTGTTCTGTGGTTTGTATATTGTGTTAACCCACTTGTTCAGCATTTCCTGTTTTTGTTTTAATACCGTGTCCAGCAGTTCAGACACATCTGTGGTAAGAAGAACAGAGTTAATATATTAGGTCAATGACCTTTCAGCAGAACTGGTATTGGTTTCATTTAATGCCAAGTTTTTTTTTCTCTTTCATTCTCTTCCCCCTGGTATTACCTATGATGAATCCTCAACTTCCTATTTAACTCATCAATCTTTTTATTTACCATGTCACAACTGCTGCTGCATCAAGTTGGCCATGTGGAAGAAATTCAGCAAACAACTTGTAATTGTGTGAGAGAGTTGATAGTTTTCTGTTTCTAAATGAATTCATGTAAAAATTTTTAAGTAATGTTCTGTTAATTTACAGCATCACCTGTTATCAAACATTACCAAGAAACCTGCCGAGCTATCGGGCTCAGGTCATACCATGTTACAGGACAATGCCACGTCAGAGTACGACAAGACCTGACAGCATCTGTTCAGTGTCACCTTCTGCATATGATAGGGTGCTTCGACCACCTTCATCAGAAGAAAAACGGAAGTCAATGCGAGATGATACCATGTGGCAACTATATGAATGGCAACAGCGTCAAGTTTACCATAAGCATGGGACACTAAGCAGACATGGTACTTTAAGTACTCCTGTTACCATGATGAATATTGTTGATCAGTCACGCTCTATTCCTCCATCACCTTCTCATGGTTCACTGGCCCCCTACCAGGTATACTCTCCCCTGAGATCTTACAACATTGAATCAAGATCAGAAGTATTGTCACCTATTTTAAGAGGAGACGTGACCATTGATTCCATGAAATCCCGGCGACACAGGGCACCTGTCAACAAGGTAAAGGACCTTCCTTGGTCTTGCCATTCAATCTGAGTCAACATTCTTAAAATCTAGATTCAGTACTGCTAATTATGAACCTTAAATTTTGTGTTTAATTGAAAGCAATAATGTGCTTTTGTACCATAATTCTGTTGTCTTTGTGGGAAGTGAAAGGTTTGTTTATGAAAATCTAAACTAATCTGGTTGCTAACCTTTCTTTAATGTGGGGGTGGGGAGGCACCCCTTTTCAAGAGGGGAATACTTTATCATTCTGTGGGTGCACGTTCTTCTGTTGAAATGTAATACTGCAATAGAAGATGACCTTTCTCATTCCTCTATTTTAAAAAAACATATCATTCCCCAACTATCACATGCCTGTTTTTTTGCTAGGCCCTTAAGAATCTTCATCCAAAGTATTGAAGGGAGAATTTATTTTCCCATTCTAAAGCACAGTCTAGAAATCATTTATGGAATAACTTTGGTGCGGTGTTGAAGACTGATCTTCTGCTGGTACTCCTGGTTTGTGGATGGTGAATTCCCAAAGGATCTAAATGAAAAAAAGAAAGGACAAAGATAGGGAAAGCATTACTGATGGAGAATTCTGTTTTCATTTCACTCTCCTTAGTTTGTCTATCCACCAGACAGAAGGTCGATGCCTGCTACTGTACCTGTACAGACTATTACACCTGAGAGCTTGCAGGGAAAAACGGTGAGTCATATAAGGGCTTCATTATGGTCACCTTTGTTGAAATTTGTTGATCTGAGTAAATTTCATAGAGTTGGCCACTTAGACATCTCTTCTGTTTTCATTTCTGTATTAGCAGTTTTGATCCTATGATTGAATTAGTGCTTTATTGTTTGTAAACATTGTAGAGTACCTAATAAAGGAAAATAAGCTTCAGGAGTGTAGATGGTTTGTTTAAAGGTGCAATTTTGGTTGTGACCAAGTAGTAAAGCTGCCACTATTTGTTATAGCCATGCTCTAGTTCAGTATTTGTTCCTTGGCACACTTGCTGGCTTTAAGTCTTTTATCTAAAATCTTGTATCTATAACAGGGTTCCCATACTGTGGGTTGTAACCCCCAATGGGGTTGCAGAGATAACTTATAAGGTTATGAGCTCTCCCGCCTCCAAAGCAGCAATGGCAACACTGGTGAGGAGGCTCTGACAGGACAGCCCTAGGCTCGCAGGCTCCTTGCCTCCTAACAGCAAAGAGGCGGGTGGTGAGCCCAAAGCGCCCTTTTGCCTTAGGAAGCATTTCTAGTGGCGAGTAGAGTTGGGATTTCTGTGTGCCAATTGGTTCAGGCAGCCAAGCGGAACTCAGTCGCTGACTTGAGTGCAGAAAAATGGGATGCCAGGAAGGTGAGTGGCTGCTTTAAACTTAAATGTGTTTCTGCTCCTGTCTGCCTGTTGTACTACAAAGGTTGATTGGAATGTAAAATGCATTATCGCAATAAGCTATTGCTATTTAAGAAGAATTTAGTTGAAAACCTGATAAATATTGAAGGAAATGAGAAAAGAATGAGGAGGCAGTGGGGTGGGGGTTGAGTGGTACTTCCATCTTCCACTCCTGTATTTAAAGGTTTTTCTATATATTTTTTCATATCTCAGCATTCTGCCACTGCTGTTGTCAGAGGCCCTGCTCTTTTTCCATTCTTGTGTTCAAAGTCATTTCTATACATTTTAAATAGCTTGTGAAAGCAAGTTAAATGATGTCAACTGTTGCTTCTAAAGAGATCAGGAATTAAATGTTCAGGGCACCAGAATTCGACTACCCTCAGTTTGAAATCCTATCTCTTGCAGACTTTTTAATTTCCTATAGTCCCATTTGACTTGGTGGGGGGTGGGGGGGGGTGGTGGTGGTGGTGAGGTTGAGATGTTTTTTTAATTATTCATTGGATGTGGGCGTCGCTGGCTAAGCCAGCATTTGTTGCCCATTTCTAATTGCCCTTGAGGAGTTGGTGGTGAGCTGCCTTCTTGAACTGCTACAGTCCATGTGGTGTAGGTACACCCACAGTAGTGTTAGGGAGGGAATTCCAGGATTTTGACCCAGCAACAGTGAAGTGGGGCTGTGGACTCGAATTTAGAGTAATTAAATCCAATGTAGCACCAACGCAGGATATACTGAATAGCCTTAGCTACTGTAATTATGATCTTCATGGTGCTATTCTGCCTCTCAAACCGTATCAAGCGGTTAACACCCTTGATTTCTACTTGTGAAGGTACGACTTGCATTGATGAACTTAAGGCGATTTAGTGATCATAATTTCAACTGTTTGTGATCAATCGTGTGAGCTAGCTAATCTAACTCCATAACTCCAATGTGTCAAAAACAAAAAAAATTGCGTTTAGAAAGATGTATTGATGATGAAAACTGAGATTAAATGTAGGATATAGTGCATATTATCATGCGAACAAATTGCACACCAGACTATTCCGGGACATGACAGATTAAAACAAATGTAACAATCTGCACATGCTTTCATGTTTGTTGCTCAAGATTTTGGGGCTTGCACCCTGGGCTGGTAACCCAGAACATGGTGAGTGATGTGGTGGGAGTTGGTGGTGGTGGAAAGAGAGCTGATCACTGTATGTGGAGGGAAATGGGGCTGATTACTGGGTGCCGGAGGAGGTATTGATTATAGTGTGTGCTTGGGGATGGGGAGTAAAGTAGAGAGGGGCTTCACTGAGGCTTCTGTCACTAGAGAATATGGAGAGCTTGGCTGAAGCCTACATGAGTATATAAAATCATAACATTTTTACAAGTTAATAACACAGATTTTCATATTTATATGATGAATTATTATTTGTTGATCTATATTCTACAAACTTGAATAATTATATGCTGAATGTTACAATGCTGCTTTATTATTTTGTTCTTGCTGGCATCTGAGGTCATTAATTTTCAAGTGTTAAAATGGGGTCAAATCGGAAAATAGTTTGAGAAGCACTGACCTTTTATGTGTGATTGTTGTCAGTGGTTAACCATTGTGACTTCGTAGCGGTTTGTTCCAACTGAGTGGCTTGCTAGGCCATTTCAAAAGGCATTTAAGAGTCAAGCACATTGCTGTGGTTCTGGAGTCACATGTAGGCCAGACCAGGTAAGATGACAGATTTCTTTCCCTAAAGGACATTAGGGAACCAGATGGGTTTTTACAACAAACGACAATGGTTTTGTGATCATCATTAGACTTTTAATTCCAGATTTTTATTGAATTCAAATTCCACCATCTGCCGTGGGTCCCCAGTGTATTGCCCGGGGTCTCTGGATTATTAGTCCAGCGACAATACCACTAAGCCATAGCCTCCATGATGGAGGAGCCCAGCACAGCAGTGCAAAAGATAAGGCTGAAGTATTCGCAACGGTCTTCAGCCAGAAGTGCCGAGTGGATGATCCATCACAGATGCCAGCCAATTCGATTCACTTCACGTGATACCAAGAAACGCTGAAGGCACTGAATACTGCAAAGGCTATGGGCCCTGACAATATTCCAGCAATAGTACTGAAGACTTGTGCTCCAGAACTTGCCACACCCCTAGCCAAGCTGTTCCAGTGCAACTACAACACTGGCATCTACCCAGCTATATGGCAAATTGCCAAGGTATGTCCTGTACACACAAAAGCAGGACAAATCCAACTCGGCCAATTACCGCCCCATCAATCTACTCTCAATCATCAGTAAAGTAATGGAAGGAGTCATCAACGGTGCAATCAAGCGGCACTTGCTTAGCAGTAACCTGCTCACTGATGCCCAGTTTGGGTTTTGCCGAGGCCACCCAGCTCCTAACCTCATTACAGCCTTGGTTCAAACATGGACAAAAGAGTTGAACTCCCGAGGTAAAGTGAGAGTGACTGCCCTTAACATCAAAGCAGCATTTTGATCGAGTGTGGCATCAAGTAGCCCTCGCAAAACTGGTGTCAATGGGAATCGGGAAAAACTCTCCACTGATTGGAGTCATACCTAGCACAAAGGAAGATGTTGTTGTGGTTGTTGGAGGTCAGTCATCTCAGCTCCAGGACATCACTGCAGGTGTTCCTCAGGGTAGTATCCTCAGCCCAACCATCTTCACCTGCTTCATCAATGACCTTCCTTCCATCATTAGGTCAGAAGTGGAGATGTGTGCTAACGATTGCACAATGTTCAACACCATTTGCGACCCCTCAGATACTGAAGCAGTCCATCTCCAAATGCAGCAAGACCTGGACAATTTCTCGGCTTGGGCTGACAAGTGGCAAGTAACATTCGCACCACATGTGTCAGGCAATGACCATCTCCAACAAGAGAGAATTCAACCATCGCCCCTTGATGTTCAATGGCATTACCATTGCTAAATCTCCCACTATCAACATCCTGAGGGTTACCATTGACCAGAAACTGAACTGGACCAGCATATAAATACTGTGGCTACAAAAGCAGGTCAGAAGCTAGGAATTGTGCGACGATTAGCTCACCTCCTGACTCCTCAAAGCCTGTCTACCATCTACATGGCACAAATTAGGAGTGTGATGGAATGCTCCCCCTTTGTCTGGATGATTGCAGCTCCCACAACACTCAAGAAGCTCAACACCACCCAGGACAAAGCACTCTGCTTGATTGGCACCACCTCCACAAACGTTCATCCCCTCCACCACCGACGCACAGTAGCATCAGTGTGTACCATCTACAAGATGCACTGCAGGAGTTCAGTAAGGCTCCTTAGGCAGCACCTTCCAAACCCATGACCACTACCACCTAGAAGGTCAAGGGCAGCAGATAGATGGGAACACCACCACCTGGAGGTTCCCCTCCAAGCCACTTACCATCCTGACTTGGAAATATATCGCCGTTCCTTCATTGTCGCTGGGTCAAAACCCTGGAACTCCCTTCCTTACAGCACTGTGGTGTACCTACACCACCTGGACAGCAGTAGTTCAAGAAGGCAGCTCACCACCACCACCTCAAGGGCAACCAGGGATGGGCAATAAATGCTGGACCAGCCAGCAAAGCCCACATCCTGCGAATGAATAAAGAAGAAAAATATGACACCATGAAGCAAGTGGATCAGGCAGGTCAGCTGCTTAGATAATTTCTGCTCGCTCTTCGTTAATCATACAGCAAGCCATTTTAGCCACTCGTATGGGCTCTGCTCCCTCCCAACCCCTTGACACTTTAGAAGACCCATGGTCTGTTCCTTCTCAATCTCTCCTGAAAATTGCAACTTTCATATGGATCATTCATTTTCTATGTTCTCCAGTCTGTGCTCTTTCCTGTCTGAGAGATATAGTGACAATGCTTGTAGGATACTTAGCAATGTAATTTTTAAGCTTGTGATTCATAATTATAAATCCGTTGTGTTGTTATATAATTTATATTTAAATGATTCACCTTTTGGGTATTTGTCTACATAATTGAATAAAAAGATTTTGTCTGTAGTATCCCCACAGATCTGATTTGTACATTGTATTATTACTCATATGCACCCAACCAGCTTTAGCCGAGTTATCAGTCTGCAGCAAAGTCTTCACCTCGCTACCCACTTTGAGCTTATAACATCGGCTCTGCGACACTTGCTTTCAATTACAGGCACTGACCTTAAGTTTTTTCAGCAAAGGCAACAAGATACAACATTGTGCCTCCAATTTGCTCCCAGAGAAAGTTGGTCCGTCCTGTCTCCCTGAGTTTGCCATAGTCTTTCAAAGACAGCTGAAATGAAGATGTGCAAAGAAGTTGAGAGAAGAAAGCGAACGTGCTTGATTTGTAAACAGAACTATCAAACAATGAGTGTGAGCAGTTCATGGATTTTTCTATCTCTGAGACTGAGTCCATTCATTCAATTGCCTCTGCCATTTCCCTCTTTTCCTGTAACGCACCAGCCAAACTTCTTCTAAGGCACCTCCCCACTGTCCTAACTCTCAACTCACATCTTTCTCTAGTTTCTCTTCTATCTCTCCTCATGCCCTCTCTGAGCTCATTTTGTCCATGGCCCAGCAGTAGCTTCGTTGGTAACTCTCTCTCTCTCACCTCTAAGTCAGAAGATTCTGGGTTCAAATACCACTCCAGGACTCGAGCGCAAAGATCAAGGCTGATGTTCCAGTGCAGTGTTGAGAAAGACCTGCACTGTCGGAGGTGTTGTCTTTCAGGTGAAATGTTAAACTAAGGTTGTTGAGATGGACTAGAGAGATTTTGAAAAAGGGAGAAAGAGGGAAAGGTAAAAAATGATGGGGTCAAAAAAATGACTAATATCTACAGAGGAGAGAAATGGCAACTTTTATTGTCCGTGAACATTGCAATAGGGAGCACCTTAGTATTTAAAAAATTGTCTAGTATGGTCCATGTCATGCTATCTCATTTCAGCAATCTGCAATGTTACATTTACAGGGCTGTCAAGTGATGCAATGGGTGATGCATTGACTGAACAGTGTGGGGTATATAACCTTTTGTGCCTCTTAATAACCCCGTAATATTCCTTCGAACTGCAGACTAATTCTATCTCCTCCTGTGATCGTGTGACAGTATTCTGTAGCAATTATATCATAAAAACCCTCATGATCTCCAGTTAATCTAATCGTAACTCTGCTTTTAACAATCATTAGGATAACTTTAATTTTATTGAGATAATGGTGCATATTACAAAAGTAAAGAGTGAATAAAAGCCTGTAATGTAATTTTCCAGGTCAGATGGCATCCATAAACTACTCGAGCTTTCGCTCTTGTGTTCTTTATCTGAATGCTTTGGCTAAACTACACTTTTTGTTCATTTCCAAGCATCCGTTGTTGTATGTCACAATGTGCCATTCCTTACAATGCTGTCTTCATATGGCTCCTATGGGAGCACTTTAACCAGGGAATTACTCTATATTGCACATGATCTTTCTCTGATCATTTTGTTCCTTACTGATAACCTATTTGTAAAATGGATATTGCTTTTTTTCAATAAGCTGACCATGGTTATTGTTTTAATAAGGAAAATTGCCCTCAGGCTTTTGTTGTTCTTAACAACTAGCAGGAGTAAGTGCATTAATTTAATATCCTATATTGATCAGTATTCCATACTTATTGGAAAGTATGCTTCCAATTTCTCTGCAGCTTATCTCCCAAAGCTGCAAAAGAAGTTCAGTGAGTGAAAAACTTGATTCACTCATTACCAAAATACAGTGTCAGATTGTACTGGGATATGTGAAGCAATGTTGATAAAGTATTCCACAAAGTCGAATGGCTATGCTTCCACCTGATTTAGGAAATATAATTTGTTCCAAGCATTTGCAAAAACCCATTCGTCATTACCAATTCTGCATGAAACGACTGAAATTTCTCTTCTTTCCAGAAGTTTCCAAGTTGCCTTATATGAAAATCGATTTTAATTTGCATTGTGGATGGCAATATTTATGTTGTACCTTTAATGTAGAAAGTCGCCCCAAGGCACGGAGTGCCTAAAGCATAATGTGGTTTTGTGCAAACTGGAGCAGTTGATAAATTTGTGATCACAGAGCTGCAGGAGAAATTAAAACAGAAAATGCTGGAAATACTCAGGTTAGACAGCATCTGTGAAGAGAAAAAGAATTGAATTAATATTTCAGGTCCGTGATCTTTCAAAAGAATCTGAACAGACCTGAAATGTTAACTCTCTCTCTTTCCCCACCACCACCCCCAACAGATGCTGAGTATTTCTAGCATTTCCTGTTTTTATTTCAGATTTTCAGCATCTGCAGAGTTTTGCTTTTGCGTTTCCTGCTTCCGCCTTGCATGCTCCGCGCATGTGCCATTCCAGCATGTTGCTCTGTGATGTCATTTCAAGCAACAGGGTTAGCTGTGGCCAGGACCAAAGATGGCATTGTTCAAACCATCATGGCTAGGCAGTGGCATCCTTTTAACATGCACTCGACGCAGAATTATGCAACTATAGTAATGTGTATTCATCCGGAACCAATTTGGAAAACAAAATGCAGATTATGATGGCCATTTTGTGCAGTGTACTCCTCCCGCTTAAAGACAATCACAGAGCAGTCTGAGCAGATCTCTGCCTCAGGCAACTTCCACCCACTTTAGTGTTTCCTCTACAAAATTGGTTTTGGGCGAATACAGATTCATATAGTTCAGTATAGGCATTTTCTCCGACTTTATAATGTTTGGAATTGCAGCATCCCCGCAGTTTCTGAATCTCCCGTTCCAGAACCTCTTCCCCTTAATCCGGGTCTGTCACCAGGAGGAAGCCCCAGAGCTGCAAACAGAATTGCGGCCATCACTGAGCGGATCAGAAGCTTCTCCTCCCTTTCCATCCCAATCCCCGGAAACTGTGGAAAGCCGTACACTGGTTGCCTGCCCACTACAGGGCTCAGAAACTGGGTGAATGGCCTCAGAATCCAAATCAGATCCACCTATCTCTCCTACATATGACATCATTGAATTCTCTGCATGCGCGAAAAGTGCACATACGCAGACGATGGCAATGGCCATCTTGCATCACCATCTTGCTTTGGCAGGTGACAATGTTTTGCTTCTGTATTGTGAATTGCTACAGAAGAAATCTCTTGATTGATGGTTATCACAAGGGCCTTAAACATAGTTAGCAGCAAAGGACCTGGAAGCAGCTGAGTTAGATTGTTCCTTCCAATTGGTTTATAATCATTGGAGCCAACCCCATGACCATATGAGCACAGGAATTAATGATGACAGCTTAAGGAATGAAGTCGCCATAACTAATAATGCAAAGCATAGTTGCCCAAGCCTTTTCAGTTAGTCTTTTTTTGTAGCTATTCTGGATGATTCCACAATAGATTTGAACAAGCATGTCAATATATATAATTTCAGACAGCATTTCTGATCTTAATCATGTAATGATCTATATTCACTATGATAATAATGTTCCTGCCCATAAAGTTAAGCTACAGAATATTGATTAATTCACTAGTCGGATTTGTGCTACAGGTCAGTTGTTAGCTTGAAAAAAGATTCAAGTTACACACTTGACTTGGCTGGAGCAATCTTGTAACAAATCTGACCTCATGATAGCTAGCATGTTTATTTGTCTGCTAGGCAATGTGATTCATAGGGCAGAAACTAAGCAGCTTTGAGGCAAAATGTGTGTGTGAGCTCAAGATCCAAAATGTTCAGAACCAAAGGCAAAGCTACATGCTTTTAATTACAGGTGTGAAACCTAGACATAGAAACATGGAAAAGTTGCAGCACAGAAAGAAGCCATTCAGCCCATCATGTCTGCACCAGCTGAAAAAAAAACTGGTCACCCATTCTAATCCCACCTTCCAGCACCCAGTTCATAGCCTTGCAGGTTACAGCACCTTGGGTGCAGATCCAGATACCTTTTTAGATGAGTTGAGGGTTTCTATCTCAGCCACCAATCCGGGCAAGAAATTCCAGACACCTACCCCCTCTGGGTGAACAAGTTTATCCTAGTACCTTCCCCCCAACCCCCCTCCTCCCCACCTCATCCTACCACCCATCACCTTAAATCTGTGCCTTCTGGTAATTGACCTTGCTGCTAGGCTTTCCTGTCTACACTATCTAGGCCTCATAATTTTGTACACCTCAATCAAGTCATCCTTCAGCCTCCTCTGTTCCAAGGAAAACAACCCCAGCCTACCCAATCTTTCCTCATAGCTGCAATTTTCAAGCTCTGGCAACATTCTTGTCAATTTCTTCTGTACTCTTTCCAGACCAATTATGCCCATCCTGTAATGTAGTGACCTGAACTCCAGCTATGGCCTAACTTGCATTTATACAGTTCCAGCATTACATTCCTGCTTTTGTATTCTGTGCCTTGTCCAATAAAGAAAAGCATTCCATATAACTTCTTTACCACCTTATCTACCTGTCCTGCCACCTTCAAGGGACCTGTGGACATGCACTCCAAGGTGTCTCACTTCCTCTACCCCTCTCATTATCCTCCCATTTATTGTGTATTCCCTTGCTTTGTTTGCCCTCCCAAAATGCATTACCTCACACTTCTCCAGATTGAATTCAATTTGCCACTTTTCCGCCCACTCACCCAAACCATTGATATCGTTCTGGAGTCCACAGCTATTCTCTTCACTATCAACAACATGACCGTTTTTTGTATCATCTGCAAATTTCCCAATCATCCCTCCCACATTTAAGTCCAAATCATTAATATATACCACAAACAGAAAGGCACCCAACACTGAGTCCTGTGGAATGCCACTGGAAACCGCTTTCCATTCGCAAAATCATCTGTCGATCATTACCCTTTGTTTCCTGCCACTGAGCCAATTATGGATCGAACTAGCCACATTCCCTTGTATCCCATGAGCTTTTATTCTTCTGACCAGTCAGCCATGTGAGACCTTGCCTTAGTAAAATCCATATAGACCACATCCGCCGCACTACTCTCTGGTACCTCGCCTGTACCTAATGAGTATTGAAAAATGATCCTCAGAGCATCCACCATTTCCTTCCTGGCTTCCTTTAAAAGCCTGGGATACAGCCCATCCGGCCCTGGTGAATTATCCACCTTCAAGGATGTCAGTCCCTCCAGTACTTCCTCTCTCATTATGCTATTCTCTCATTATTCTTATTGTATCTAATATTTCATACTCCTCCTCCTTAACTAGAATACATCGTCCTTCTCTTTTGTGAAGACAGAAACAAAGTACTCATTAAGAACCCTATCCACATCTTCTACCTGAACACATAAGTTACCCTGTACATCCCCGATAAGCCCTACCCTTTCCTTAGTTATCCTCTTGCTCTTAAAGTACCGATCAAAAATCTTTGGGTTTTCTTTGATTTTACCTGCCAATATTTTTTCATATCCTCTTTTTGCTTTCCTGATTTCCTTTTTTACTTCACCACTGTATGTTCTATTCTTTCGGCTTTCTAATGTATTCATTTTTTTTGTGACTGTCATAAACTTTCTTTTTCAGCTTTATCTTACCCTGTATGCTTCTAAATAACCAGGGGGCTCTAGATTTGGCAACATCACCCTTTTTCTTTGTGGGGACATGTCTACACTGTGCCCATAGAATCTTGCTTTTGAATGCCTCCCACTAGTCTGCCACTGATTTCCCTTCAAGTAGCTGTAACCAGTCCACTTTCAGCTTTGTGAAATTTGTCTTTCCCCAGTTGAGAACTCATACTCCTGTTCTATTTTTATTCTTTTCTGTAATTATGCTAAATCTAACTATTATGGTCACTATCTCCAAAATGGTCACCTACCACTACTTAACCCGTTTGCTTCATTCCCTAAACTAAATCTAGAATTGCACTCCCTGTCATTGGGCTTGTTATGTGCTGACTAAAAAAGTCCTCTTGAATGCAATTCAAGAATTTTGTGCCCTCTGTGCCCTTCACACTATCCCAGTTGATATTAGAATAGTTGAAGTCTCCAACTATTATTGTCCAATTGTTTTTGCACTCAGAAATTTGCCTACATATTTGTTCTTCTATCTCTCTCTTACAATTTGGGGGCTATATTACACTCCTGGTTGTGTGGCTGATCCTTTTTTAATTTCTGAGCTCAATCCATATGGCCTCATTTGATGATTAATTTAGTATATCGTTCCTCCTCGCAGCTGTAATTGATTCCTTAACCAATAATGCTGCAACCCCACCTTTCTTTTTGCCCCCCTCGCTATCCTGCTTGAAAACCCTATCCAGGGATGTTGAGCTGCCATATTTGCCCCCTCTTTAAGCCAAGTTTCTGTTATAGCAATGATATCATGCTGCCATGTGTCAATTTGTGCCTTCAGCTCATCAGCTTTGTTTGCTATACTCCCTGCCTTTAAATATATACCTTCTAACACTGCCAAGTTCCTATGTTGCACAATTTTTCCTGCTTCTTCTGTCTTTCAGAGTCACTCGCTAATTTCTTGTCTCCCACTCCTTGTTCTATATTTGTCCGACCTGAATCTGCCCTCAGGTTCCCATCCCCTTGACAACCTAGTTTAAACCCTCCCCAGCAAATCTCCCTGCAAGGACATGTGTCCCTGTCCCGTTCAGGCATAGACCATCTGGCTTGTACAGATTCTACCTTCCCCATGTGTTCATCTGGTGTTTTCTCCTATTTCTATACTCAGAAGCACGTAGTCTTGGGAGTAATTTGGAGATTATTACCTTTTGAGGTCTTGCTCAGTAATCTTTCCTAACTCCCTAAATTCAGCCTGCAGGACCTCATTCCTTTTTCTCCCTATTTTGTTGGTACCAAGGTGGACCTCGAGCTCTGACTGTTAACCCTCCCCCTGAAGGATGTCCTGCTACCACCCCTTGATATCCTGGACCCTGGCACCAGGAAGGCAACACACCATCCTGGAGTCACGTTTACTGCCACAAAAATGCCAGTCTGATCCCCTGACTATCGAATCTGCTATCACAATTGCTCTTCCGCTCCTCTTCCTCCCCTCCTGTGCAGCTGAGCCACCCATGATGCTGTGGACTTGGCCCTGGCTACACTGCCCTCATCAGTACACAAAATGGAAAACCAGTTAACAAGCAAGATAGACTCAGGGGACTCCTGCATTACCTGCCTGGTTTCCTTAGACTGTCTGATCGTCACCCATTCCCTCTCTGCCTGCCCGCTCCTAACCTGCAGTGACCACCTCCCTAAACGTGCTACCCGTGTAGTTCTCAGCCTGACACCAGACGCCGCTCTAGTTCTGACAACCGGCGCTCAAGCTTTTGCAGCCAGTGACATGTCCCTGCAGATATGTTTGTTTCATACACATGGTATATCCATGACTTCTCACGTTCCACTGGGTGAACATTCCACTGGGCCAAGTTGACCTGCTATACCGTAACTTTAAAAGCTATTTATTACAATTGGAATAAGCAGAATAGCTTACCAGCTATTCACCAATCAGCTTCTTCCCCTGTACCGAAGTAAGAGCCAACTACTGGAGGCTGAAAACAAAGTAAAAAGAGAAAGAATCATCTCCTTCCCCTCTTCACCAAACTCAATCACTCGCCAAACTTCCAATTTGCACTCTACACACCCAAAGCAGCACTGAGGAAGGCCTCTATTTTTTATGCTCCCTGGAAAGCAACTGATTCAATCTTCTGAAAACCAGTTTAAGCTAGCTATCAATTTAACTAGTTGCAGCTGCTCTCAGAGAGCCTGTATACCTGTCTTTTAAGGCTAGAATAAAATCAACCTCTCCTGACTTGAGTAAATTTTAGTTAATTATTAAATTAAAGAAAAGACTGAACTTTAAATAGAAATTAACCCTTAAAACTCCACCATTCGCCAAACTTGCCATGCAAAGCAGTAGAAGCATGCATAATATCTTGTTTAAAATGAGGTACATGAAGCACTGATGAACACCAAAGCCCTACACTGCACCAACATAGCTAGCATTATAATTGTGATTAAAGTGACCAGTCTTAGTGGGCTGTAAATGCATATATATTAATTGAGCCTACACATTAAAGACTTCCTAAAGCCATATTCTACTTACAGCCAACTAGTGACAAAAACAAGGTCAGTAGGGTTCAGAACAAATTATTCAAGAATAACCTGAAGCGAAGACTTAGTAAAGGTGGCATTCATCCAGAAACCTTGGAGAATTGTGATTGTGCAGTATGGAATCTAAAGCATGCCGCCACACACATTAAAGCACTCCCTTAATGGAAGAAAAACACTCCCAGAAAGCAAATAGCATATGACTTAAATGAGCACGTAGTATCTTATCCATAGGATGCCCTGTCGAAATTCCCACAGACTACATTTAATTAGAAATCACAACTGGTGAAAATGTCTCCTTTTACACTGTAATATTGATGTTAACAACAACCAAAAAGTTATATCTTATTAATGAAATGTAGCTCTATTTTTAATGGCATACCAGCTCATAGCTATTGTTGCATACCATCTCTAGCCCTGGAAAACTAATTTTTTTTCCAATCTGATACAGTTAAGTCCCACCTTTTGCGACTTCCTTGTTCACGTATTCACTTAGCCAAGCTAAAGCTTTTGTACACCAGATCACCCATTGCATGAGCAAATGTTTGCTTATCCACATTTTCTTTCCCCTTTCTCATTAAAGACACTTTATTCTAAATGAAATTTATTCCATTAGCCATGTCAGAGCAGATACCTCGGCACATTTTAACGAAGAGATGATGTCAAAGTCTCTGGAAGCTGATTCCTTTCATTAGTCCTGGCTGTAGACATTTAATTCTCTATTTTAAGGGGTGAGAAGCGGTGCCTGGAATGATTGCAGCTGAAATGCAGCCCCAATGGAGAGATTAACCTGGAAATGTCGGAATCTCTCAGTCCGAAGCTGCAATAATAGCTCTGTTCAGTTTTGAAATCTTCGCCAATTTATTTCTTTGTATGTAAAAAAACTTTCTGCCAATTTTGAGATGATTCATGTTTTTCTTCATTGAGGATTGTCTCTCAAAAATTTTCAATGCATGCCTTGGATATTAAAAGAGCAGTTGAGTCTGTAGTTGAATTATTTTGTTACAACATTGAACTCAGAGGCTCCCCCCATTTGTCGCATACCACAATTTGCTGCACAGTAACTGCACAAACTAATGCTGCCCTTGCATTGTTGGAACATATCTAATTGACTCCCATTGTGAAGTGTGTATGTCGTTCACGATTTTGCCTTTTACAAGGTTTCACAGAATGACGAGGCTTTACCGTAATTTCAGTTTTATGTTTTTGAAAAGCTAAAGATAGTTCAACTTGTAATGTGTATGTCCCAATCGTTTATTTTGTTCCTTGTAAAGTTTATAAAAAGTGCAGGATAACCAGTGGTTTGCTGTCTGTGAGAATACTTCAGTGTAATTGGCTGCTAACCACGATTGATGTCATAGTTGCTGGATGCCTGGAGATCCCCTTGACTTTGTGCCAGTTGAAAGCTGCTTTTGGGAAAAGAGTAGTCCGCACCATTGAGATTGCTCGATCTTTGTGTTCAGCTTTATTCACTAAGAAGTGGGCGCCGTTGCTTTGCTGAAGACCACAATTTAAGCATGCTGTTCAAAAATTATTTCAGCCCCCACCCCCTCTCTCTCTCTCCCTCTCTCCCCCTCTCTCTAACATGTCAAACTGAAACCATATTAAAATACAATTCCATTTGTCCCTCCTGAATGCTGGAATATTTTATCTCAAATGTAATAAGACAAATGATAGGAAATTAAACAATGCTTTAGTTGTTATCAGTGATAAACATTGCTTTGCATGTTTAACTTTTAATAAGTGATCCATAAGAGATGACCCAGTTTGAGTATTGTCAGGATAACCTGGATTTTGATAGATTTGTAACATTTTGGCTAACCTCAATAGCAATGAAAGTGCAGACTGACATTGCGTAAGCAGGGTGCTGTGTCTAATTATCTCTGCTGTTGCATTGGATGGCAAATGTGTGTCTCTGGTTGTAATCTATTGGGAAAATTTATTTTAGAACTTACTGGGACAAGACTTTTTTTTTAAACTCTGCTGAAAGTAACTTTTCCCCTGCCAGAAGCTATAATCTGTGAAGCTTAATTAAAAGAAAACCTAAAAAACTGGACTTTAGCACAAAACTGGAATGGAAATGTAGATTTGAGCACATTGGTGTTAAAGGAAGTGACTAGAAAAATTGAAGAAATGCTCCAGCTATTTTTTAAGTTTGATTTGGAGGGGTTTTTGTTCAACAAGAGCTACATATAAAACTTAGCAATAATGGGTCAATTGATGAGCTTAGAGTCATAGACGTCTACAGCACAGAAAAAGGCCTTTTAGCCCATCGGCTTGTGCAGATCTTCATTTGACTTCCACTTAGTATTGGCCCTGAAGCCACAGAGGACAGGACAGCTGATGAGTAAACCACTTCTAATGGAGTGTGCCTGATTCTCAGCCTGAATGATTTCCTGTTCATAATTGATGGAAAATTGTTGAGACTGCAGACCCTTGCGCCTCAATTCAGACTAAGTTCCCATCAAATAAAATTCTGCAATGGGAATATGAAATCAGAATATTTTGACCAGGTAATTTTTCCTGTTTTTATCCATAACTCTGTAGTAGCACTCTTGCCTCTAAGAAGGTTGTAGGTTCAAGCCCCACCCCAGCGACTTGAGCATATAGGGTTGGCATTTCGGTGCTTTACAGAGTAAGTGCTGGACTGTTGCAGGTGCTGAGTTTTGGATGAGATGATAATCCGAGGCCCTGTCTGTTCTCTTAGTATGGCATTAAAGATCCTTTGGTATTCTTTGAAATTGAGCAGGGGAGTTCTCTGTATGTCCTGACTGATATTTATCCCTCAACTAATATCACTGAAATGCATTATCTGATTTATTTTTTTCTCCCTGTTGTTTGTGGGACTTTGGCCTGCGCACTTATGTCATCACATTTCTGTATATCCCAAACAGTAACTAAGATCAAAAATACTTCATTGGCATTAAAGAGCTTTGGGATGTTCTAAGGTCATGACAAGGGTCACATAAATGCAAGTTTGTTGCTTAGGCCTTTCAATTCAAAAAGAAAAGCTGGAAAAGTATTTATTACTGGACAAATGGAGGTTTTCAGCCCTCGGCAAAAGTAAAACAAAGATGAGGATCTGTTTATATATTTCTATTTCTCCTAAAATTGCAACTGTAACCTCTGGCTTTTGAGAAATGGAAAAGGATCAGTGTTAGCTGTTCGATTTCACAAATAAATTCTGTACCTGATCTTTAGTTTAATGTGGCCTCTGATGAGAACTAACAAATTCTCATGCAGAATTTTTGTATTCAAGTTACATTCTTCATAATGTGGCATTTTAAAGGAAACATGAAAGGCATTTTGAAGAGAATTGAATGAATTTTCATTATTGTGATAATTTGAGTTTGGAGGCAATAAAGTAGTATATCTGTACCTTTCACTGGTCATTTGAGTAAAAGTGGTGTCTTTGACCCCATTCACTCAATCATCTACTTCAAATATTGTTGCAAAAATGTAAAAGAATTTTCAACTGTGCAAGATGCATGTCAGTAACAATGCAACTGGACCTATTGCAGTCAAGCCTCAAAAGAAACTTCCCTGGAGGAACTATGCTTGACTAGTTTTTGATGGACTGCATGTAACGTGCTCTGGCATGTGTCCAGAGAAGTTAGGAGCCTCCATGTGTTTTGAAAGAGCTTATTGATTGTGTGTATAAATCTGATGCTTTTCTAGTTTGCACCTATACTTGGGTTAAAAAGAAAAGCGATTCATTACGAATTGTATCCAGATATCGCTTGCTGTCCATGCACAACAACTACCTGTCAAGAAATGATTAGATGTTGTGACAATTTAATCTATAATGTTCTTCATCCTGACAGTGATGCCTCATGTTAATATTTGGCAGTACTTATAGATTTAGTTCAGCTTCTACTTTCAGAGACCTGTGTACTTTTAGATAATCCAGTTGTTTGGTTAACAAATTAATGTGTTTTCCCCCTTTTTGGCTCCCCAAACTGCACACCTGCAGCCAGAGGAGCTGACACTGCTGCTAATCAAGCTGAGGCGGCAGCAAGCAGAGCTGAACAGCATCCGGGAGCACACAGCAGCACAGCTTGTGCAGCTGAATCTCAGTGACGCAAATCCCAAGGTCAGCTGTAAAATGATCTGTTGTACTCCATCGCCATTGTGTTCTGGTCTGTTCATCCATTGCTAATTTGTGTAGTTGTTGTGCACTTCAAGTTTTTTTTAAAATTTGAAATGTTTATTTATGGTTGTCCTTTTATGCGACTCTTAGGTGTGATTGAATTTCGAATATTTTTGTAGAATCTAAAAATGGCAAACTGTTCCAATCTGTATTGATTTAATCAGTCTTTATAAAAATTAATAGGTTGCTTTTGCTGATATTGTTTTCCTGCATTACACCAGTAAGGTTATGTGATGATTTCCATGCATGTGTGATTGTGAAGTTTACCTTGTTCTTTTCTTTAAAAAAGAGTTGCATCTGGATACTTGTGTAAATATACTTTATATTTTGGAAGGGAGATCAAAACCAAAATGTTGCACTTGCTGATTTTGTGCCTGAATGTGTGTACACTTAAATTTCTTGTTCCATAAACTGCACCTGGGAGGGAAATGTCTGATTTATGTGATTTTGTACTAAATGGCCACATGTTTTGTGCTGCATGTGCTCATTTCACCTAACAGATTACTTATCATTTTTAAGTAATCCATTGATTTAAAAAAGAGTAAATCATACAGCATTGAGGGAGGCCATTTAGTCCATCATGCCTATGCCTTTGAAAGAGCTATCAATTAGTCCTGATCCCTTACCTTTTCCCCATAACCCTACATTTTTTTCTTTTTCATTTTCCTCTTATTCAGGACTGATTAATGTACTTCCCAAACAAGTGCTTAAACTTGCCTTTTCATTTGTAACTGAGTTGCTGTTTCTTAAATTGACTGATACAGAATGCAACCTTGTGTCAGTGAATTTTCCTTAAATTCTTATATTTCTTGACTGATTATATTCTGCTGTTGTTCTTCTTTCTATTTTACTTTCTTTTTTTCTTCTTTGTTGCTGCCTGTTAGAATGATATCCTCATTCATCACCTTCAAAGAAACCTCGTGTATTTGGATTATCAGGTGGGAGTACTAGAAATTCATTTTTTCATCATATTAAGTTTCCCAGTGCACGGCTTACTTTTGTGCGCCACCAAGAATACCCCAACTGGCCTGGTAGCAAATAACCCCATTCCAAATGGAGAGAATTTTGAAACCATTTATCTGCTGTTGTTTCCAGTCTAGGTTTCTGATGCTTTGTTGCTTGGTATCTCTTCTTAATGCCCCCGTTCCCCATAAAATGAAACAAATATCAGCACTTTGGAACTTAATGATGACCTGCTCAACAGGGATGACTCCACAATATTAATTAATGTCATTCTTTAGAGACCCACTGAGAACTCTATGGAAACTCAACTATATTTATAATTATTTTAACTGCCTGTTTGAGTTTAATTTAATTATTTCTTGAAAAAAAAGATGAGTAAAGGGGACTTGAGAAGTTGCTTAGCTGATTAATGATTAATAACCATTTAACAGGGTGAATTTTCCCAGGCCATTGGAGATGGGTTTGGGAAAAAAGCTGACGGGCAGATATTCTGACCTCTTCCCGTCTCATTCCACCTTTCCCGAGGACGTGTTGGGAATCTTGTCAGCAACCAGTGTGGGAAAGAAATTAAAATATTTAAGAAGGAAATTGAGAGAAGCTTTGTGCCTCCAATGGCTATTTGCCAACAGCAGGCATGTCACATGCAGCATCTGGAACATAGTAGCATAGAGGAGGCGAGTGTACAGTGGGATACCAATGAAGCCTCAACTGACATGCATGCTGTACTATAAAGCGGCAAGCCTGAGGTCAGCCATAGGCAGAGGCTTGTGATGGCTAAAGCAGGACTTAGAGGCTGATATTAATGCTAGAGGTCTTGGTAAAGAATTTGCTGGTAGTTCCTGCAGGAAACTTTCACAGCTCAATGAGGCTACAGACCTTCTCCATCCCCCTACCGTTTTCTTCAGATGTAGCTCCTCCAAGTCACCACAGTATAAATCTCTGTGCAGCATTATGAAGTGTGTAGTTGGCCTTTTAAATCCTGCACACACAAGCGTAATCCCAACCCGCCATCTTGCCTGCCATCCCTAATTGGATGATGATCGCAGAGGTGGTTTCTGATTCAATGCCTTCCAGACTGTTCAACCAGATGTCTGGGTTGATCCAGAAATCACTCCGCCATTTATGCTAAAACTAAGGTGACAAGATTCCACCCAGTGTTTTGAATTAATTTCAGTTTGTTATTTTGATAGCATATGTTTTCAAATAGCATCATATTAAACTGCAACATTATTTTGATAGCATATGTTGTAGTTGATTTTTAAATGTTAACCATGCAACTCCAATTCAATGCAAAGACTTAATATATAGTATGTTACAAAGATTTGTGCATACACATGTTAATGTGTTACTGTCCTTCGTTATACCTATAGTTTGTACTTTCAGTGGTTGCCTGTGAGCAGATATTTTGCTTAGAGGCTTTTGTCTAATTGCAAAAGCAAAATGTGCTGCCTCATAGAGGAAGAAATTTTGTAAAAGCTCCATCAGCAGGAAGGACTGAAATACTTCAGTATGTATACAAGCATCTTTTGTTAGCAGTTAGGATTTTGTGGTGATTCTTTCTCTTCAACTGAAAAAAAAACCTTTTGTTTATAAACTTCTGGCTGTTGTGGGAGGTAAGAGATGATATTATTGAATCAGTTATAGCTCCATAAAATAAATCTCTTGTTTTGAGTACTCGGAGATAAAATATAAAACAGAAAACTAGGAAACTCCATATTTTACCTCTTACTGCCGGAAAAGGAAGTATTTTGCCTGAGTTTCAAGCATTTCACCGTTGTATTATGCTGAAAATATTATAATTTTTCTCAAATAAAACACAAGCCTGTTGGGTTGTTACAAATTTGCAAAAGATGAACCCAATTGATTAATTCCTACTAGAGTGTTGTTCACAGAATTTTATAATCAGACTTGTAAGCTGATTTTCAATTTCATCATATCTAAAACCCCTAGCGTAATCCTTTCAGTTTGGTGTATAATGCTTGCAAAAGGCTTTGGTATCTACTCTAAAAAGCAGGAGCTATAATCACTGTTTCATCTTTTAAATCCAGCCATGCTGTAAACTGATGTTTACTGTATGCTCCTCCTGATTTGAAATAGATGAAAGAAAATGAACCTTTAATCGCCTCGGTTCACACTATGATTGAGAACTCGGCACCAAGGCCACAAGTATACAAGCAAGTAAGGTCTTGGATATTGATTGCTTTGCTTAATCACAGAGCCCTGTGTATGGCAGCTTTCAGTTTATTACACTTAAATCATACCCTAGATTTCTTATTTACTTCAATGACATTCATCTGTGCATTAGAACCAAGCTGAAATAGTGTTAGCATGGCTTATTTTACCATCCACAAGATATGTTATGCTTTACTGCAATTTCTGCTGAAGATACTCCCATTTGTTTTAGACCTGGTATTGGAATTATATAGACAAGTCTGACAAGCTCCAAATTGAATCTAACCTCATCTGGAACAGGAAATGAAATAAAACTTCAGAAAATGAATCCACTGATTTGTTACAGTAACAAATCAAACCAAAATGAATTGGTGAAATGAGGTCATAACATATATAAATATGGATTAGTCTTGAATGCTGAGGTAACTAAAGTTTGACTGGAACTCAGTTGCCAAACATCTCTAATTCATTTTGTTTTGAGTTTTAAAAAAATCAAGTCACTTTTCAAATGAACAAAAGCATAATTATTTTGTAAAATTTTACTGAAGTATAAATATAGCACTGTTGCTTATTCATACACTGACCTCCACTCATATACCCTCTATGTGTTTCCACAAAGTAATCTGAAGTTGATCTCAAACATGTTCCCCTACTGTGTCTTTCTTCAACATTGCTCAATGTTTCTGCATGGCAGTTGTGATAGCATGCTTAAATGTATATAGTTTATGACAGCAGAAGCAGCAGAAATGTTATAGTTTGTTTCCATACTTTCTTCAATTTATAAATGTTTAAGATCAGATCCAAGGTATGTTTGGTGATGCTATGGACGTTTATAATGAAAATGTCAATATTCCATGTGCTGCCAAATAGAAATTGTAAATGATTAAACTTGTATATAACTGTGAGATTGCTGTTCTAACTGTTTCTTGCCTTTCTCATATGGATTAAGCTCTACAGTACTGCAGATTAATAACCCAAAATCTGATATACCACTATATTTTAAGATAAGCATAATTTCACAAACAGCCCAACTAACACTGGGATGGTGAGATGGATGTCTAAGCTTTCTTTAATTAAGATGATTTGAAGGTTGACCAGACTGGAAGCAGTCTAGCCACTTTTGTAGTTGAACAAACCATCTATAAAACTGATTTCTTTTTAATGCAGTTAAAAGAATGAAAGGAACAGCATTCCACATTCAACATAGATTTTAAAAATGGATATAGTAATATTTACTTGATAAATATATTCATGAGGTGACTGATTTAAGGCAACAAACATATAGGCTGTGGCTAGATCAGTTATGCAAATATTCTGTGTTATCTAGGTAATTGTTCACTTCAGGGGGTGAAATTGACCTGTGGCAACTACACGAAATGTACTCATAGCAAGTTGGCTGGCCATTCTACAGCACCGTGGCCCCTCAATCCTTACCCCCCCTATTTTTTTTGTATTTACTTTAAAAGGAAAAAAATGGGTATAAGACATGCCTCCAGTGCATTTTGTGCTACTAGCACAGAATAGTTTTATCCCCAGTTTGTGTTACCTGTTTCATTTATCTGTTTTAATGGTAACTTGCAACCATGAAGTGTACTTTAATACACCACATTTAGAATCTGAATTTCTTGACTTTGGTTGTCACACAAAAGGCAAATTTCAAGGCAAAAATAAATAGATTTATTAATCGTAGTATTAAAATGATGCAGCTTGGAACATCCAGAGTTTTATTTTTTTCTGTAACGTTATCCACCTTTTACAAATGTGAAATAAGTGTTGCAAATTTGTGGTGTTTTCTCAACACCATATCAACTGAATTTAACATTACTATTAATTTATAGTTCTGGAGCATGCTAAAAATATTCAGCTTTGTTGCTTGTGCTGTACAGCAGTGAGATTTAGCTCATTGACTATGATTATGGTCAACAATATCATAGCAATGTTTAGTACATTATGGGACTGGCACCTCTGCACTGTCTGCTCTACAGACCTGAAGAAGAAATCATTATGGATCATTTTTCCGTTGAGCAGTTCGCATTAAATTTGACAATGGTGTTTGCAATATTGGTACCATATTAGGTTGAGCAAACCCAAAATTTTACCTCATCACTTGGAATGTGGTGGTAAAAGGTAGATCGTTTGTTGTTAAGAAAGTGTTTCATAAATTTTAAGCTATAGATACTTGCCTCTAAAAATGTCATGCTTTGAAATGATTTTTGAAATATACGCAGTGCTGGAAATGCTCAGCAGGTCTGGCAGCATCTGTAGAGAGAAAAACAGAGTTAATGTTGAGTCAAATGTGACTCTTATGAAGAATGCTAACCTGTTTCTCTCCCCACAGATGCTGTCATACCTACCGAGTATTTCCAGCACCACCTATTTTTATTTCAGATTTCCAACATCTGTATTTGCTTTTATTTTATAATATTTGAATACTGGGCTGCAATTCTTTACTATACAGATTAGTGGCTCAATTCAAATTTCAGGCAAAAGAATATCATACAAGTGGGCTTGCATTTGTACATTATTTTTCAAAGAACCTAATTTCAAAATGTTAATTTTTTAAATCTATTTTGAGTACAATGTGTAAACGTTCCATTTTATAACCTGTAACCATTTGCTGAGGACTCCTTTATCTCTGACGAGCTTTCTTTTCCATGGAATAATTTCACCTGCTTATCCCTTTTATCAAAGATAACCTGAACTTTCGTATTTCAAGGCAAAAATAAATTGAGTTGATTAACTCCAAAGCTAAATTCACCAATCCCATTATCCCAGTGGGAGCCTTGCTTGAACTGAGCAGAGATTGAAAAATCGGTGCTTCAGGACTATTCTAGCCCTGTCTTCAAAGCTCATACTCTGATACGAATTAGGAGCAGGCCACTTGGCCCTTCAAGCCTTCTCTGCCATTCAATAAGATATGATTTTAGGTTAGGCTAGCTGCTGGGAGCACCAGATTGCTGGACTTCCCTTCTTCTTTTAATCTATTGATGTTTTAATATTTTCACATTTTCTTATTCATGTTCTTTTAGCTGGCTCAGCAGGATGATTACAGAGAAACTTTATACAGCCACAGACGTGAAAATCTGGACATTGATGTAGGTGAAAATATTTTACAATTTTTTGCTAGCTCAATTTCTAATTATAGTATTATTGGGTCATAGTAAGTTTTTGTAATGTATTCTCAGGACATACTGCAGATTCTTAACTTAAATTTCTGTAGCTTAAATAGTGCAATTTTGTGTAAGCTATTGCTTAGCCTGTAGATGTAAGTGAAGAATTTTGAAAATATATATACACCTTAATAGAAGTCATACAATACAAAATTGCTTATAGATACTGAGAATGCCATATTTCTGTTCAAGTTTATTTGATGGTTGTCAATTAATTGACTAATAACAACAGCCTCCCAAATGTGAAGCTTAAACTGCCAAGGAAATTGTCATTATTCACAATTTCTATCCATCCTTTTCTCTTTCCCTCCACCTCTCACCCAGAAAACTGAAAAGCCTGGCTGAGATCAATTCCTTCCACTGCCTTTGGGATACTGGTGTCATGTCATATTCTACAGCTACAGCTGTGAGGTCTCCAGGGATGAGATACACCAAGCGCCACTATTATTTAAGTGATACATAGAAGTCACTAGGCTACCATGAAAATTGTTTTGATACAGCTGAATAGTATTGCAATGTTACAAATCAGTCACTTACCAACTATTGTTGCCAATAATATCTAGCTGGATGGCAACTTTTTTAAAAAAAAACATTCTACCTCTCATTCTCTTTATTTATCCCAAATGCAGACATAAAGCAGGAAAGTAAGCTCTTTCAGTATTTATTGAAAAAGACTAGGATCAGCAGTAAGAAAGCAGTAAGAGAAGAGGTGCAGAACCATAAATGATGCAAATTGGCTTCAAATGGAGGATGTACTCAAGACAGTAAACATTCTGAATGACATTTGTTTCAAGTCTCCACATGCGATTCATATACATCTCTCCATAAGCAGTTAAAACAGACAAAGTAAACAACTTCAATATAAATAAGATGGAACTGAAAGGGCCCAAAACCAGTAGGTCTGCAGGGATAGATGGTACTTATCACAGAGTGTTGAAGGAGATTAGAGACAGCAGTGAGGCACTGACAGTCATTATAATAGTAATGCTGTCAATGATAAGGAAATAGAGGACATGCTGATTAATTACTTAGCATTAGTATTAGCAAGCCAGACATCCCAAGGAAACTATTATTGAATCAGGGACAGGGGCTCAACAAAATTAACATAGACAAATAATGGAGAAATTAATGGCACAGAAGAATGGCAAATCCCCAGGACCAGATGATTTCTATCCCAGGGTTTTAAAGGAAGTCAGTGAGAACTTTGTGGGTGCTCTAACTGTAACCTTTCAAAATTCTTTCAACACAGGAACTGTTTGTTTAAACTGGAAAATTGTGCATGCCACTCCGCTTTTTAAGAAAGGCGAGAGAATAATGAACCAGTGAGCTTTACATTTGTTGTCAGGAAATTGCTAGAACCTATAATTAATGACAGGATGACTGATCACCTTGAAATTTTCCACCTGATCAGAGAGACCTAGTGTGGATTTGTAAAGAGATAGGTCATGACTGACAAATCTGATTGGGTTTTTTGAAGAGTTGACTGAGGTGGTGGACAAGGCAATGTCTCTCCATGTTATTTATTTGGACTTCCAGAAGGCATTTTATAAAGTCCTTCATAAGAGACTCTTAGCCAAAGTTGACGCTCATGGTATTGCTGAGTGGAAAGAGACAGAAAGTAGGGATAATGGACAGGTGCTCTGATTGGCAGGATGTGTCAACTGATGTCCCACAAGGATCTGTGTTGGGGCTTCAACTATTCATTAATGACTTAGATGATGGGATAGAAAGCCATATATCCAAATTTGGCCAATGACACAAAGGTAGGCAGCATTGTGAGCAATGTAGATGGAAGAGTAAAATTACAAAGAGATATTGATAGATTAAGTGAATGGGCAAAATTATAGCAAATGGATTTCAGTGCAAGAAAATGTGATGTGTTGTAGTTTTCCTTGACAAACCACCAGGAGACTCAGGTACAGGTTTCAATCTTTTATTATTCAAGCGTACGCAGGGAGAGACTGCCTTGGGCAGTCCAAGACCGTACTCTAGAAGTTTACATGTGTTCACGCCTTATATACACCTTTGGTCACGTACACGAATTCTAATCTTGTCAATTTACAATCACATGCTTCTCCTGTCTAAGTTAATTGTTTCCCGTGTGTAAAAACATCAAGCATTGTTCTCATCCATGCTGAGCTGCCATATCTTGCTGATTGTGCTGTCTAGGCCACATCGATTTCAACACCCACTTCCTGGCCTTGCCCTCTGCCCTACTATTTTTTTTCTTCGCTCATGGGATGTAGATGTCGCTAGCTCAGCCAGCATTTGTTGCCCATCGTCAATTGCCCTTGTTCAGAGGGCATTTTTAAGAGTCAACCACATTGCTGTAGGTCTGGAGTCACATGTAGACCAGACCAGGTAAGGATGGCAGATTTCCTTCCCTAATGTACATCAGTGAACCAGATGGTTTTTTTAATGACAACCGGCAATGGTTTCACAGTCACCAATAGACTTTTTTTAATTAAAGATTTTTTTTTTGGATTCAAATTCCACCATCTGCCGTGGTGAGATTTGAACCCGGGTCCCCAGAGGATTGCTGGGTTTCTGGATTACCAGTCCAGTGACAAGTCTATTATGCCTCTGCCTCCCCATTATCCTGTCTAAAGCACATCGGCTACTCAGCAGTTCCGCTTTTTCAGCTTATGTCCTGCTTTTGCTAAAACGCTTTTTTGCTTCGAGTTTAACCCTTTCATGAGGTCATCCACTTTGAGCCTAAAAAGGATAGAGCAGAGTATTCCCTAAATGCTAAAAAGCTAGAAACAGTGGTGGGCCAAAGAAAATTAAAATGTCATGAACAGTCAGCACCAGATTTATTAGACTGATATCTTAACTCCAAGCTATGAGGAGAAGTTTAACAAACTAGGGTTATATTCTCTGAAATTTAGGTAGTTAAGGATTAATTGTCCCTAACAGCACTCTGGGTATACCCACACCACATGGACTGCAGCAGTTCAAGAAGGCAGCTCACCACCACCTTCTCAAGGGCAACTAGGGTTGGGCAATAAATGCTGGCCCAGCCAGCGAAGCCCACATGCCATGAATGAATTTTAAAAATTTGATTGACATTTTCAAGATATTAAAGAAAACAAATAGGGTAGACTAAAAGAAACTATTTCTGCTAGTTGGGTAGCAAAGAGCTAAGGGTTAGGGCTGACAACCCTCCAGAATTAGCCTGGAGTCTCCAGAAATTGAAGATCAATCTCCAGGGTACTGCTGTGTACAACTCTGGAGAAAAATCACTGGGACATTAAAGAGAATTTTTGTTGTCATTTTCTTTGGGTATTTCTCTTTACCAAATATAAAAATATTGGAAATGTATCCTGGCTTGGTGTGGAGGTGGGTGGGGAGGCTGTGTGTGGTAGGGGGGTGGTGGAAAGGCTGTTTGACTGACAGTCAAGCATCATCCATTTGGGTAATGAATCTTTTTGCTTTCCAATTGGCATAGGAAGGCAGTGTGTCATGAGGATGGATGTGTTGGCCGACTAATGGCTGGAGTGTGGGAGAAAGTCATGTGATGAAACCTCCAGGAATACATTTAATCACATTAGGCAACCCTACTAGTGGGCATAGTCTAAAAATTAGAGTCAGATCTTTCAGGATTGAAATTAGGAAACACCTCATTCAAAGGATAGAAGCTTGGAACTCTTCTTGATCAATTGTTAATTTTAAAACTGAGATTGACAGATTTTTGAAACACTAACCACAGGTATTAAGTGATATGGGGCAAAGGCCCATATGAAGTTAGCTTGCAGACTGACCATGATCTCATTGAATGGCAAAACAGGCTTGAGGAACTGAATAGCCTATTCCTGAACCTATAAAGGAGCCATCGACAATGGGCAGGCTCCAGTAGATTGGAACTAGCCTAATGTGCTACCCATGTTCTGATGTGCAATAAAGCAGACACAAGCAATTGCAGACTCATTAATGCTTTCTTCAGTTCCATGTAAAATAAATGAAATAATCACCCAGTGTAAACCTGAAAATTATCTTTGTAATAACTTAATAAACTGCAGTCCTAGGCTTGCCTTCTGCATTATTTCCTGCTTTATTTCCTAGGCTACGATCTTTCCGCTACTGCATGCATGTGACATTCCCATTCTCTTTAATTCTGCTTTTTTTTCCCCCGGGGTGGCTTGCTCCCATTGCAATTTCAGTGGAAATCTTCATCAGTTGCATTTCCATTACCTCCAGCTTAACCTTAAAAGCAAATAAATGTAATTTAATTAAGGAAAAGGCATTGGGAAATTGTATCTTAATGCTGAATCAAGAAAAAACATACAAATGAGGGGTTGTGATGCTGGGAAGAGGAAGAGAAATCACTGAATGAGTCATAGAGAAAAGTAAGTATGGCAAGAGAAAAGTTATGCAAGAGTATAGTAAGGGTGACCTAAAAAGTGAGAGTTTTGCAGAAAGATAAGAATTGGAGTGGGGGAGAAGCAGTTGCAAGAAGGTAAACTTCGTAATTATTTTCCTCCAGAAGCATTTTCCGAGGAAACCACTGTTACTTTGACAGAGATAAAGGCCCCAATATCTATGGAAAAGGAGTGGGGGTGGCTGCCAGCAACTGAAAATACAGGAAACTCAGAAGTCTTTCCAAATTTAGCTAGCAGTAGGACTCCATGATTTCTTTTTCCATCACCCCCTTGCAGCCAACCAAATTGAGAGGCTGGACCACTGTAGGGTGGAAAGTCCTCTGCTAGATGACTGCAGCCACATTGTAGAGAGGAGGGAGCTTCAGGGGTAAAATGAAGAGATCGATTTCAGGAGAGAAAGATTGACAGGTCACAGGGTGGGAGAGATTGTCAGATCATGAGGAGGAAGGGAAGATTGATAGCTTCCTTTGTAAGCAAGATCGAGAGTCCCGCATGGTATGTTGCCTGCCCAGTGCCAGGGTGAGGGGCATCTCTGACCGGCTTGAAAGGATACTGGAGAGAGAGGGGGAGGATCCAGTTGTTATGGGCCACATCGGAACAATAACATAGGTAAGACTAGGAAAGAGGACCTGTTTGGGGATTATCAAGAACTAGGAACTAAATTAAAGAACAGGTCCTCAAAGGTTATAATCTCCGGATTACTACCCAAGCCACGTGCAAATTGGCATAGGAATGCAAGAATAAGGGAAGTAAACATGTGGCTAAAGGAGTGGTGCGGGAAAGAGAGGTTCCATTTTGTGGGACACTGGCATCAGTATTGGAACAGGAGGGATCTGTACCATTGGGACGGTTTCCACCTGAACCGATCTGGGACCAATGTTCTAGCGAAAAGGGTAAATAGGGTGGTCAACAGGACTTTAAACTAGAAAGTGGGGGGGTGGGGAGGGAAGGGTAAAACTCCAAGAAGTATGACTAATGGGAAACAAAGCAGCAGGTTAGCATGTGGAGGGGGTGGATTCAACTTCATGAAAAATTATGAAAAAACTGAAAAGAAAGGAGAGCCCAGGAGAGGCTATTAAAGTCTCCAGAACACAAAATAGGACAAGAGTGTTTGGAAAGGGCTAGGAATCTAACTTAAAGCACATCAGATAAAGGGAAGACAATGAGAAAGGGGATGGACCACTGTAGGGTGGAAATACAGGACTGAAGTTGTTGTATCTGAATGCACACAGTGTACGAAATAAGGTAAATGAGCTTGTGGCGCAGATTGAAATTGGCAGGTATGATGTGGTGGGCATCATGGAGACATGGTTGCAAGGGGATCAGGACTGGGAGCTAAATATCCAAGGATATACATCCTATCGAAAAGATAAGCAGGTTGGCAGAGGGGGTGGGGTTGCTTTGTTAGTAAGAAATGAACTTAAATCGATAGCAACAAATGGTGTAGGGTCAGATGATGTAGAATCTGTGTGGGTACAGTTGAGGAACCACAAAGGTAAATAAACCATAATGGGAGTTATGTACAGGCCTCCAAACAGTAGTCAGGATGTGGGGCACAAGATACACCAGGAGATAGAAAAGGCGTGTAAGAAAGGCAAGGTTACAGTGATCATGGGGGATTTCAATATGCAGGTAGACTGGGAAAATCAGGTTGGTAGTGGATCCCAAGAAAAGGAATTTGTGGAGTGTCTACGAGATGGCTTTTTGGAGTAGCTTGTGGTGGAACCCACTAGGGAACAGGCAATTCTAGACAAAAACAGAATTACCTGGAAAAACTCAGCAGGTCTGGCAGCATCGGCGGAGAAGAAAAGAATTGACGTTTCGAGTCCTCATGACCCTTCAACAGAACTTGCGTTCGAGTCCAAGAAAGAGTTGAAACTCTTTCTTGGACTCGAACGCAAGTTCTGTTGAAGGGTCATGAGGACTCGAAACGTCAACTCTTTTCTTCTCCGCCGATGCTGCCAGACCTGCTGAGTTTTTCCAGGTAATTCTGTTTTTGTTTTGGATTTCCAGCATCCGCAGTTTTTTTGTTCTTAGGCAATTCTAGATTTAGTGATGTGTAATGAGGCAGATTTGATAAGGGAGCTTAAGGTGAAGGAACCCTTAAGAGGAAGTGACCATAATATGATAGAACTTATCCTTCAATTTGAGAGGAAAAAGCTGGAATCAGATGTAACGGTATTACAGTTGAATAAAAGCAACTATAGAGGCATGAGGGAGGAGCTGGCCAGAATTGACTGGGAGATGAGCCTAGCAGGAAAGACAGTGGAACAGCAATGGCAGGAGTTTCTGGGAGTAATTTGGGAGACACAGAAAAAATTCACCCCTAGGAAGAAGAAGCATACTAAAGGGGGGGCGAGGCAACCATGGCTGACAAGGGAAGTCAGGGACAGCATAAAAGTTAAAGAGATAGCATACAATGCGGCAAACAACAGTGGGAAACCAGGAGATTGGGAAGCCTACAAAGACCAACAGAGGACAACTAAAGAAATAAGGAGGGAGAAGGTTAACTATGAGGGTAAACTAGCCAGCACTGTAAAAGAAGATTGCAAGATGTTTTTTAGATATATAAAGGGTAAGTGAGAGGCAAAAGTGGGCATTGGGCCACTGGAAAATGACACTGGAGTAGTAGTAGTAGTGGGGAACAAAGAAATGGCGGAGGAACTGAATAGGTACTTTGCGTCAATCTTCACACTGGAAGACACGAGTAACATCCCCAAAATTCAAGAGAGTCAGGGGGCAGAGGTGAGTATGATGGCCATTACCAAGGAGAAGGTGCTAGGAAAACTGAAAGGTCTGAAGGTGGATAAATCACCTGGACCAGATGGATTACACCCCAGAGTTCTGAAGGAGATAGCTGAAGAGATAGTGGAGGCATTAGTGGTGATCTTTCAGAAATCACTGGAGTCAGGGAGGGTCCCTGAGAACTGGAAAACTGCTAATGTAACCCCCTGTTTAAGAAGGGAGTGAGGCAAAAGATGGGAAATTACAGGCCGATTAGCCTGACCTCGGTCATTGGTAAGATTTTAGAGTCCATTATTAAAGATGAGATTTCAGAATACTTGGAAGTGCATGGTAAAATCGGGCAAAGTCAGCATGGTTTCATCAAGGGGAGGTCATGCCTGACAAATCTGTTAGAAATCTTTGAGGAGGTAACGAGTAGGTTAGACAAAGGAGAGCCACTGGATGTTATCTACTTGGACTTCTAGAAGGCCTTTGACAAAGTGCCGCACAGGAGGCTGCTCAGTAAGATAAGAGCCCATGGTGTTAGAGGCAAGGTACTAGCATGATAGAAGATTGGCTGTCTGGCAGGAGGGAGAAAGTGGGGATAAGGGTGTCCTTCTCAGGATGGCGGCTGGTGACTAGTGGAGTTCCGCAGGGGTCAGTGTTGAGACCACAACTTTTCACTTTATACATTAATGATCTAGATGAAGGAACTGAGGGCATCCTGGCTAAGTTTGCAGATGACACAAAGATAGGTGGAGGGACAGGTAGTATTGAGGAGGCGAGGAGGCTGCAGAAGGATTTGGACACAGGTTAGGAGAATGGGCAAAGAAGTGGCAAATGGAATACAACGTGGGGAAGTGTAAGGTCATGCACTTTGGTAGGAAGAATAGAGGCATAGACTATTTTCTAAATGGGGAGAGAATTCAGAAATTTGGAATGCAAAGGGACTTGGGAGTCCTAGTCCAGGATTCTCTTAAGGTTAACTTGCAGGTAGTTAGGAAGGCAAATGCAATGTTGGCATTTATTTCAAGAGGACTAGAATATAAAAGCAGGGATTTGCTGCTGAGGCTTTATAAGGCTTTGGTCAGACCACATTTAGAATATTGTGAGCAATTTTGGGCCCGGATCTCAGGAAAGATGTGCTGGCCCCGGAGAGGGTCCAGAGGAGGTTCACGAGAATGATCCCAGGAATGAAAGGCTTAACATATGAGGAACGTTTGAGAACTCTGGATCTATACTCAATGGAATTGAGAAGGATGACGGGAATCTGATTGAAACTTACAGAATACTGAAAGGTCTGGATAGAGTGGCCGTGGGGAAGATGTTTCCATTAATAGGAGAGACTAGGATCCGAGGGCACAGCCTCAGAGTAAAGGGAAGACCTTTTAGATGAGAGATGAGGAGAAACTTCTTTAGCCAGAGTGTGGTGAATCTATGGAATTCATTGCCACAGAATGCTATGGAGGCCAGGTCATTGAGTGTATTTAAGACCAAGATAGATAGGTTCTTGATTGGTAAGGGGATCAAAGGTTACAGGGAGAAGGTGGGAGAATGGGGTTGAGAAACTTATCAGCCATGGTTGAATGGTGGAGCACTCGATGGGCCGAATGGCCTAATTTCTGCTCCTATATCTTATGGTCTTATTGCGATAGCTTTCCTTGGGAATGCCAGAGGGCAGCACTGTTGCTCTTCCTGTTCCACAAGCAGTGCTGAAAAAACACTTATCCACTAAATCTGACAGTTTTGGGCCTACGCTTAGCTACTGGGTTTCTTGAACCCTGGGAAACCTAATCTACAACCATTAATTCCAAATGCTTGCTAAAATCAGAGGCATGCAGTTTCATTAACTTATCTATCCCACCTCTTGAGGACAGGTTGTTTGCTCACCCCAGTTAAACAAGAAGTACGTGCATTTGTGGCAGATGGGTTCTCCCCCCCCCCCCAAAAAAAGTGTTTGCCTGCTAAAACATAAATACTATTTTGGAAACGTTTTTGTTCTTGAACTGGTTTGTTAATAAGATTTTTCGTACTGTGATGCTGAAGGAGAGAGCTTGTGAACTTAATTTTAATTTGCTTCATCTTTGTTAAAATGTGAGATTACTACTTTCCCAAGCAAGGAATGTTAGTTTGCTTTGATTGAGAGTTGTTCTGCAAATTTTATAAGAAATAGCTGCTTATAGTGATATTTTTCTTGATGTATGTGCTCAGCATCTGCTGAGCCTGAAAAAATGTTTAAAATCATTGTGCTACTCTGGAAGGGTGTTTGCCCTTTATTTTGTCCATCTTTGTAATTTTAGGGTAAACTGAGCCAGCTGTGCGAGCAGGATAAGGTTGTTCGTGAACAAGAGGAGAAACTGCAACAGCTACACAAGGAGAAAGTAAGAAATCATGATCAAATTACTTAAGTTTTAACAGAATCTATATATCCAGTGAATATATTGCATTCAATAAATACTATGTACTGCTTTGTCTTTTGTAGCATACACTTGAACAAGCTTTACTGGCTGCAAGTCAGGAGATTGAAATGAACGCAGAAAACCCTACTGTAGTGCAAAGTGTAGCCTTACAGAGAGACGTCTTACAAAACGGATTGCTCAGCACTTGCCGGGAGGTATCAAGAGCCACTGCAGTAAGTTCCATTATGCTCTTAATTATTGCTATTATGGTCCAAAGGCCAGGTCTGCTTTAGTTTGCAGTTACTTACCCAATGTTCTTTAACATGTTAATCTCCCAGGTAAACTGTCAATGAACATTTTTGCATGGGAGATGGTAAATACTTGAGAGGTTTTTTTCTGATTTTATGTAAAACTTGCACACCAATGTGCTGCTCCACAGAGCTGTCTAGTGCAAGCTTAAGCCTTCACAGCTTCTTCATCATGCTGTATCATTGACTGGAAGACACTGAGCATAACATTCTATTCCCAAAGGAAGGGGGATGGGTTTAGGGAGAGAAACTGAAGTTGTTGCCACAGTCAGCTCTTGCACCCCACCTGGTGGCTAACCTGATTACCAGAAAATAGTGGCCTTGGTTACAAGTTCTGTACCCACTTCAGCTTGGTGTGCAGCATGTGGGGTTAATTCTAAGAATGGAAATTATTGTGCATTTTTAAAGAATTTTATAAAGAAAGAATTAAATCTGCTATTTAACTATGTTACCTTGTGATTTAGGAACTGGAAAGGACATGGAAAGAGTATGACAAATTAGAGTATGACGTAACTCTGGCAAGAAACCATTTACAAGAACAACTGGACAGATGTGATGAAGTTCAGGTACTGGCTACATTTGACCAAATGGACCTGATGCCTGGGCATGTTTGTACTCAGAACAAAATAATCCTTTCCCACCAAATATATACCCACTGGCATAATGATAGGCGCATCATGTTTGCCATAACTTCCTTATTTTATCCATTTTGACAGACCTACTGTATTATTTGCTCGCATACAGTATGCCCAAACAGACACTATTGTCTGACACATGATTGGAAGGCATATGTAAAATTTTGTTTTTCTTTTAATGTGATGCACACCAGTACTACTTGTCAGAACGATCTTTATTTTTCTCTCAAGGTCGAGTTGATTGGTCAACAACGCCCTCAGATTCAAAAGGAGCTCTGGAGAATTGATGATGTTATAGAAGGGCTCACCAAAAGCAAACAGCAAAGAATGACTTCTGGGAGCATTGGTAAGAGAAGCTAACTCTATTTTGGGACAGGACCTCAAGGATTTTTTTCCAGAAATATACTTTATTCATAAAATTTGTAAAAATACATCACAAAACTTTTCAACATGAAAATTACAGAAAGTGCCTTAAAGTTTGACTTATCTCCACACAGTATGTTCCACTCTTGGGTGTCTCTATACAAGTGTAATTCTTTTGATATTTTCAATATACCTTCCAGGTCAGGCATACAGCCTGGGGTCAAAACATCTCAAAATAACAAATTACAAAAAGTGCAATCAAATTCAACTTTTCTGCATGCAATGTGTTTCTCTTGGAGGTGCCTCAATGTAATTTCAGTAATTTTGTATTCACATTCAGTGTTAGGCATACAGCCCAAGGGGTTCTACAAATTTTGTAACCCCTTGGTGTACTATGGCTGAAAGGTCTCAGACAGCGACCTTCCCCCATTGCGCCTCTGCAGTGGCTGCCTCAAGCTTTAGTGCGTCCTTCAGGTTGTAGTCCTGGACTTTGGAATGTGCCAATCTGCAACACTCAGTTGAGGACAGCTCCTTACACAGAAAGACCAACAAGTTTCTGGCAGATCAAAGAACATTTTTTATCAGTTGATGATTTTCCGGCCGTAGTTGATATTTGTCTCGGGGTGCGTCCCTGGGAGCAGCTTGCAGAGCACAGAGCCTTGGGTCACAGAGCTGCTCAGAATGAACCTCGATAAAAACCACTGTGGCTTTCCAAGACCTGCTTTGCAAAGGCATGTTCCAGAAGGAGGTTGACAGTCACTTCCCCACCTTGAGGGCAATGTGCAGAGGGGGTGAGACTCTGGGAGTGTAGCAAGGAACTGACAGGGATGGCCTTTCTCACCACCAGCCAAGCTACATCCTGGTGCTTGTTAGAAAGTTCTGACGATGAAGCATTCTGCCAAATGACTTTGACAGTCTGCTCAGGGAACCATCTTTTCCCTCACAGACTTGAAGACATTATGTGCAGACCACTGTCTGATGGACTTGTGGGCAAAGGTGTTTTTCTGCAGAACTTCAAATAATAGAACGGGAGCCGTCTTGTCTTGGTTTCTAGTAGAAGTAACTAGTGCAGTGTCATTGTATTTTCTTCTCCACTACCAACCTCCACCCCACAGTGAATGTGTTTATGTTTCAATATATCTATGAAAAGTGCAGCTTGTGGATTACATTATGAAGTCTTAAACTGCAGCATTTGAGTTTGCTTTGAACTGATAAAGTGAAGTTAAGTCTCAGTTAACAGGGGGAGGTGGTGGCATAGTGGTATTGTCATTGACTATTATTCCAGAGACCCAGGGTAATGCTCTGGGGACCACAGCAGATGGTGAAATTTGATTTCAATAAAAATCTGGAATTATAAGTCTGATGACCATGAAACCATTGCCGATTGTTGTAAAAGCTCACCTGGAGCAGTCCTTACCTGGTCTGTGACTCCAGACCCAAGGCAATGTGGTTGACAAGGGCATTTAGGCAATAAATGACACCCACGTCCCATGAATGAATAAAAAAAAGTTCCTTTCTAGTTCTGTTGGTGTTATAGGTTAGAATGATAGGTAGGAAGCAGTTTGCCATGTACACTAAGAAAAATGTACACTACGAAAGAAAGGGTCAACATTGCAAAACAAAAGCAGGCCATTCACCCAACAGATCTATGCCAGTATTTATACTCAAGACCGTCCTCCCACTCTTCTTCATCTAACCTGATCAGCGTATCATTTTCTTTCTTTCTCACTCATGTGGTTATCTAGCTTCCCCTTAATTGCTGTGTGGTAACAAATTCCACTTTACAGTCACACATTAGGTATAGAAGTTCCTCCTCCTTTTCCCATTAGATTTATTAGTGACTGTCTTATATTAATGGCCCCTAGTTCTGGATGCCCCCACAAGTGGAAATGTTTTCCCTATCAAACTTTTCCATAATCTTAAAGATCTTGAACAAGCTACTCTCAGTCATCTCTTCTGGAGCTGCCGACTGTTCAACCTTTAATCTCAGGTGTAACCTCTCAGTTCTGATATAATTCTAGTAAATCCTTTTTGTAGCTTCTCCAGTGACTCTGTTCTTCTTTAAAATATATATATAATTGATGTATAAATGCAAGTTTTGGTTTTGTTTTTGTTTTTATAAAATGGAGATCTGAACTATTCCAGTACTTCAATTGTGGTCTAACAAAAGTTCGATACAAGTTTAACACAACTTCTCTGCTTTTCAATCCTGTCCTTCTAGATAAGAACCCTTGGGCTTTGTTTACTCTTTTGTAACCTTATTAAACCTGTGTCATTACTTTTGGTAATTTGTGTATCCATCCCCCAGATCCCTTTGTTTCTATGCTCATTTGGACACTTACTTTCCAAGGAATATATGCCCTTTTTATTCTTCCTATCAAAATGTACCACCTCACACTTATCTATGTTGTAGTTAATTTGCCAATTGCCTGCCTACTCTTCAAGTTTATTAAATAATTGTCGTGGTCCACCTCTGTTAGTTACATTTTCCAATTTGATATTGTCCACAGACCTTAAAATTATGTACCTAATTCCCAAATCTAAGTTGTTCATGTAAATTGTGAACAACTGTGATCCCAGCACAAAAACTCCCCACCCTTTGCCTATCTAAGTATTTACCTTTAATCCCATACACTCTGCTTTGTAGCCAACTTGCTATCCATTCTGCTACTTGTTCTCCGATTCCATATGTTCTGACCTTAGTCATAAGTTTACTATGCATTACCTTAACGTAGACTTCTTGAAAATAAATTTGGAAATTTACCCACTAAATATTTGGTCCGTTTTGACTAGCATCCACATGTACACTTTTTGTTTCCCAATTTCAACAGCACCTTCCTATTAGCTGTCTGCTGTGACACTTACTGGTCTCTTCCCCTATTCCACACAGCCGCTTATAACTTTAATCATAGATGATTTAAATACTTTTTCTGTTATATCCTGCTGTGCATTGCCTGTGATTTTAAATCAGCTGCAGCTTGGATTAAAGTTGGGAGTTCTATACCCCTGTTCTGGAGGAGTGAAGTGGAGCAGAGTAGCAGTTAGTGGGAGTGCATTAGTGTGGTGCTACTGCTGGGTCCACTGTCATTAGAAAAATTGCTCCACAACAAAGGAATCCTGAGGCAACAAATTATTTGCATGTTATAGAGAAAGAGCGAGCCCCTGCTACTTGTTTTAGGGCAGTGACATACATTTCCAGTCTAGCACTCAAGTTTGTGTATTCTTTTTTAAAGGACCCTATTTGAAACAAAATGGATTTCTGCAGCACCTTCACAAACTGTATAATTATATAAAACAGCTCCTTTGGTAGTATCAGCTATTTAGTCCATCAAAGCCCACTCAATTCACCTATCCTTGTATTTAACTCCAAAGCTAATGCCTTTGATTCATTGCTTGGCAGATATTTCAAATGTTTCTTCCCCCACCCCCACCCCCTCTCCCCCCTTCAGTGAAGAAGCTTTTTGCCCATATGTCTGTCCATTCACCCAGACTAGTTCTCATTGAATTCTGCTGGCCCTCCTGACTTTTCTTGAAGCAATCTTTCAGGCCCATTTTATCTATGCCATTTAATGCTTGTTATACCTATTGATGTCCACTCTTTCCGCTAACTAAAGCTTAACCCTCTCTGAACCTTTCTCCTGGCTCACATTGAGGATCATTCTTGTCATTACTCTGCATGGAAAATAAAGAGGAAAACGAATAGTGTTTGCTCATCTCTATCCTTTATATCTAATTATATAAAAGTCAGGGGGCACCCTTTGGACATAATTGTTTAAGTAATCTTTTGAAAACAACATTTTCCAGAATAGCACATCATGTAGAATCCAAAAATAAGATTAGTTTCTACTAGCATATTTTACAAGGATTTGATTCAAAATTCTGTGGCTACAAAGCATCTAATTTTAATTTTTGCTTCTGTTCTTAGGTGCTGCTGGGCCACAGTCTGGAACTGTTTCTACATTAAGGTGTAATCGGCAGGAGGTAAGCAACAGTTCTCGGTCACTGGTTAACAAGGTTAACTTTTGAATACAATCTGTAGTTGAATACAAGTTCAGACAGTCTCTTCAGACAGTTAATATCTGATATTTCAGTGTATAGATTAGAAAGATATCTTCATTTGGTAACTGTTTTACTTGTCAGGGAGCATTTACTTTTTAGTGCTGTGCTTTAAAGATGGAAAAGCATAAATAGAGAAAATAGTCATCACTCATTCATCTTTTTGTAGTTAGTATTCTTTATTTCTGATTATTCAAAGTCATTTTGACACAAAATATTGAATTATTCAGCAATTCAAATTAGCCAACATAACTAAAATATCAATGCCAAAATGTTATCTAGTAATTATCTAGTGATTTGAATTAGACGACTTTGAATTGAGGAATGGATTGTAATACATTATTTGCTTTCATATATTTTTGGAATTAAAATGATTGAACATGATCATGAGTTGATTTGCATACATAAACAATGGAAGAATATTTGGCATATCTCAAACTCTGTAGTGCATTTATTATATGGACTCTTTAGGAAGATGAAACAGCCCCTCCTCGCCCTCCTCTTCCCCAGTTATATGACCTGACAGAGAGGGTTCCCACAGTTCCCCCTCATCCCAGTGAGAGCATCCTTTGGCCTAGTTCTGCCAGAAACCTGGTGCATCAACCAGACGAAACGAAGATCCACCTTGAACCAGAAGACCCAAAGAAAAGAGCAGATTCTGTAAGTGGCTGCTTATTGCCACTGTTTGCCTGTTAAACCTGCTCCACCCACGTTTCCCTTCTCATTGTTTTATGTCATGTGATTATTTTGCTTCCTCATTTTTTATTTAGTGGCTTTATTTTTGTCATTGGTTCAATTTTTTTTTGGATTATCGTTCATGAATAATGTAGCTGCAAATGAGCTGTCTTGCATAATTGTAGCCAAAGAGATCAATTTTTAAATAAAACCTAAAACGGAATTCTTCCTGTCAACTTTGTTTATAATTCTATCAGTCCCAGGGTGTCTTCTGGCAACTGGATAGTCTCACTCCAAGTGGCCTGTCCCAGCATCAGCAATCATTAAGAGATATCTTACAATCTCTTTTTATTCATGTGTCACACATTTAGAAAAATTAAAGCTTTGGCTAAAGATTTCTGAATAAACGGAGATTCTGAACTAAACAGAATTATGGATTTTAGGTTTTTAAAAAATTAATGAATTTGCTTAACCAACTAGGTTGTAGTGTATTTTTGCAATTGTTTAGATGCTGTACTTGGTGGCTTTCAATTGCTTTGCAGCAGGACAGCTCATTTAATGAGATTAACTTTAACATGCTACTTTAAAAATGAAACCCATCAGTGGGATGCGTATTAAGACTGCTGTTATACTACAATTAGACTATCTGAATCACTAGTATTTCTGGAATGTACTGTGCAGCTGCTGAACCCGCTTTAAACTGTAGATTATACATTACATTAAATTCAGTAACACAAGTTATGCAGATGCTTGGTTAAATGTGCAGAATGCAGCTTCCGTGCTAATGTTCCATGTTAATCGAGGCAACAGCGTGCTGCATGTAAAAATAAAATTCTGGGAGATCCAGTGAGCTATTTATTAAAAATCTGGCTTTGCACGAGTCTGGAGTGCAAAATCCAATCCTGTGAGATTACCAAAGGAGGAGTTCATGCATCTCTAGGCTTTAGTTCTCTTGAAAGTCAGAATAAGACTTTTCCCAAAGTTTTTAAGACTCCACTAGAGAGAGATTGCCATTCAGTGTTGATGCATAAGGAAACCTGATTTGCAATGATACCAAAAGGGTAATATAACAGCAGCCCAAGCATTCACTCTGCAAAAAGCCCAAACAACTTAACTGACTTTCAAACTCATTTTATTATTGATATAAGACTCCTACTACCTTTTGAATGTTCCTTAATTTTTAAAAATATATAAAATTAAAATAGACATGTCAGTATTCACAACCAATTAATAATTTTGCAACAATCCTAAATTCAGAATAAGTAGCTGCATATTTTTCAAGTTATGCTATTTGACTTAAGATTGGATCAAAGCAGAGTGAAAGAAATGATAGCCCTGATTATACCTGCATTTGTACACATTTTGTAATTTTTCGATGCATGGGAGGTTATTTAAATTTTTGACTCATATCAAACATTGCTACCCAAACAAAAGAAAATGTATACAATTTTCCATTTGTCTATTATTGGGCTAACTATCAAGATTTTAAAAATGGTCCATATTAGAACTTAACTGAGTTTTGAGAGCTTAAAAAATTATTAGATGAATAATCTACTTAACAGGCAATACTTTACAACTACAGGGTCCTGATTATCGACTGTACAAGAGTGAACCAGAACTGACAACTGTCACAGAAGTTGATGAATCAAATGTGGATGAGAAATCAGAAGTGGTGCCTGACATAGAAAGTGTCGCATCTAAAGGTAGTATGTAGCGAATGGGATTCATGTGTCCAGATCACATTTAGCCTGATTACATGTCCTCGATTATATTCAGATTGAGTGTACCCAGCCTATAACTAACCTGATTGAAGATGGCTTACTATGTTCTTTATCAACAGATAACTCAAACTTGACCCATTTAAACGTTAATATTGTTAGGACTGATCTCAAATGTAGATCTGCTTTCACACAGCTGGTTTTCAGGACAATTTCACAGTAATCTTCTATTGTTGAAGCCAAACAGATGTCAAGACAATAGGCTGAAATAGGAGCATAGAACAAGAGTAAGCCATTTAACTTTTTGAGCCATTCAATGAGATCAGGGCTGATCTGTGACCTAACTCCATATAATCCACCTTTGTCCCATATCCCTTAATACCTTTGGAAAGCAAAAATCCATCAATGTCAGATTTAAAGTTTACAATTGACCTAGCATCAACTGCTTTTGCAGATGATAGTTCCAAACATTTTCCACCCTTTGTGTGTAGAATGGTTCCCTAATTTCACTCCTGAAAGATCTGGCTCTTATTTTTAAACTTTGCCCCTTAGTCCTTGAGTCTCCAACCAACGGAAATATATTTTTTTCTTTATCTACCCTATTTGTTCCCTTTACTATCTTGCAAACTTGGATCAATTTACTCCTTAGCGTTCTACGTGCTAGGGAATTTCACTCTAGTTTGTGTAATCTGTCAGTAATTTAACCCCTGGAGTCCATGTAGGATTCAGGTGCACTCCCACCAAGGCAATCATATCCCTCCTAAGATGGTAGTAGCCAGAACTGCTCACAGTACCCTGGGCTTTGTATAAATGAAGTATAACTTCTAACTCACATTGCATTCTGTTCCTCTAGATATAAAGGACAAATCCCATTCACGCTTTTGGTTATATTCTACACTAGTTGGTGACATTTTAATAATCTGTGTATCTAGGCCCCCAAGTCTTCATTGTTTCTAGCTTTTCACCTTATATAAAGCATGCTATTCTATCCTCTTTAGGCCCCATTTGTGCACATTGAAATACATTCTCCACAGTTTTGCTCATTCAATTAATCGGTTAATATTTATTAATAATTTTATGTCCCTATCTACATGGCCACCTATCTTTGTGTCATTGATAAATTTGGAATTGTGTCTTCTATCCCATCATCTAAATCATTAAAGAATACAGTGAATAATTGAGGCCCCAATGCAGACCTTTGCGGGCCACCAATAATCACATTCTGTCAATTTGAGTACCTGCCCATTATTCCTATTAACAGTCTCTTATGAAGGACTTTATCAAATGCTTTCTAAAGTTCATATAAATAGCATCCATAGACATTCCCCTGTCCTTTACTTTAGTCTTAGTCTTGTGTGATATTTGCACTTAGATTTTTTTTGATCAGGTCACCTGTGGATGGAAGAGCGTGGTTATATGCCTATGGAGTTCCTCTCACACAACTTAAAATGCCCCAGGGTCAAGTAAGGAAACAGAACTGATGTCTAAGGACCAACTGTCCTTCCTGTTCTCCTAACTAACCAGGATCGACTGTTGGAAATGTGGGGAAATGGGAGAACTGGCTTACTAAATCTTCATGGGGCAGTTCACTAACTTAAAGTCAGCAAGAAAAATGCATTTCCTGACAAGAAACCCATACTTAAATGATCATTTGTACCAATAGTAACCTAAGTAGACTATCAGATTTGTAATTTATTTTAGTTGAATTTCCAACACACTTACTGGCTAATAATGAATCCAGAATGATACCTTTGTGTTTTTCTTGCCACACTGTTCTTTTCTGGGAACTCAATTGGGCTGATGAGATAAAACTATGTTGCTCGATCCTGTTAGTTACCAAGGAGACAGCTCTCTGTTGATTTAAACCAAGGTCCCTTCTGTCCTGAGGCATATCACCTCTGAGTTGGTAACAGGTCATCTTGTGGTTTCTACATGCCTCTATGACTGTGTAATAATAAATAAAATAGCCTTCCAATATGTGTCCTGAACCCTTCAGCATTCATTATCATGCTTTGTATTTCACCATTGTTACTTGTATTTTGTATTTGTTCATTGGATGTGAATATTGCTGGCAAGGCCAGCATTTATTGCCCATCCCAAATAGCCTTTGAGGAGGTGAAGGTAAGCCACCACCTTGAAACACTACTGCCCATGTAGCTTATGTACATCCACAGTGCTGCTAGGAAGGAAATTGCAGGCTTTAGAACCAGCAACAATGAAAGAACAACAACGGAGTTCCATGTCAGTATGGTGTGTGAATAGGAGGGGAACCTGTAGGTGGTAGTGTTCCTATATGTTTGGGCCCCAGGTGGTAGAGATCAGGAGTTTGCAAGGAACTGTCAAAGGATTTCTGTTGAGGTACTGCTGTGCATCTTGTAAATAGTACACACTGCATCTATGTTGTGCCTGTGGTGGAGGGAGTGAATGTTTAAGGTGATAGATGGGGTACCCAATCAAGCAGGCTGCTTTACGCTGGATGGTGTTGAGCTTCTTGAGTGTTCTAGCTGCACTCCTCCAGGTAAATGGATAGTATTCCATCACACTCCCAACTTGTGCCTTGTAGATGGTGGATTGGCTTATGGGAATTATGATGAGTTATTGCCTCAGGATTCCCAATCTCTGACCAGCTTTTGTAGCCACAGTATTTATAGCCAGTCATATTCTGGTCATTGGTAACCCCAGCATGTTGATAGTGGGGGATTCAGCCATGTTGTAATGTCATTGAGCATCGTAGGGAAATGATTAGATTCTCTTTTATTGGAGATAGTCATTGTCTGGCATTTGTTTGGCACGAATATTACTAGCCACCTATCAGCCCAAGCCTGAATGTTACCCACGTCTTGCTGCATGCTTCAGGATCTCGAGGAGGTGCAAAATGTACTGAACATGGTACAATCATCAACCAACTTTTCCACTTCTGACCTTATAATGGAGGGAAGATTGTTGATGAAGCAGCTGAAGATGCTTGCATCTAAGACACTACCCTGAGGAATTCCTGCAGTGATGTTCGGGGGATGAGATGATTGGTCTCCAACAAACACAACCACCTGCCTTTGTGCTCGGTGGTATAACTCCAACCAGTGGAGAATTTTCCCCCTGATTCCCATTGACTTCAGTTTTGCTAAGACTCCTTGATGCCACACTGAGTCAAATGCTATCTTGATGTCAAGAGCAGTCACCCTCACTTCAACCTGGAATTCCACTCTTTTGTCCATGTTTGGTTCAAGCTATATTGAAGACTGCAGCCAGGTGGCTGTGGTGGAAGCCAACCTGAGCATTGGTGTCTAAGTTATTGCTGAGTAAGTGCCATAAGATAACAATGTCAGTGACACCTTTCATCAATTTGCTGATGGTTGAGAGCAGACTTATGGTGAGATAATTTGGTTGATTGGATTTGCTATGCATTTTATGGACAGGACATACTTGGGCAATTTTCCACATTGCTTAACAGATGCCAGTGTTGCAGCTGTACTGATACAGCTTTACCCGGGCCGCTGCTAGTTCTGGAGCACGAGTCTTCACTTTGACAGCCAAAATGTTATGAGACCTTATAGCCTTTGCAGCATCCATTACCTTCAGCTGCTCCTTAACAACACATGGAGTGAACCCAACTGGCTGAAGACTGGCATCTGTGATGCTGTGGACTTCAGGAGGAGATGGATGATCCACTTGGCAACTCTGGCTGAAGATGCTTGCAAATGCTTCAGCCTTGTCTTTTATGCTGATGTGCTGAGCTCCCTTGTCATTGAGGGTAGGTATGTTTGTGACACCTCCTTCTCCAGTTAGTTGTTTAATTATCCACCGCCATTCACAATTGGATGTGGAAGGACTGTAGAACATTGATCTAATCCATTGATTGTAGGGATCGCTTTGCTCTGTCTGTAGCATGCTACTTCTGCTGTTTAAGGTGCCTGTAGCCCTATGTTGTAGCTTGATTAGCACCTCATTTTTAGGTATGCCTGATGCTGCTCCCATGTGTTGATGGATTGTACCTAATGTGTGGGTAAAGTGAGTTAGCCTGCTTCTTGCTTTTAGTGTGCTTCCCATTTTCAACCTACACTGCTAGTTAGCAGCAACATGAAAGGAGAACCAAATGCGTAAGTCTCTCTGTGTCAATACATAGCCTCTCCATCTGCAAGTCCACTGCTGTCGTCTTCATGGTGACACACAGAAACTTGGTTCCTCACAGCCCCAGGCTAAAGCTTCAGAGCAACTCTTAGGAGTTTTTGTTCCCAGATAATGTAGTATACAGGCTTGCCCAGGCGCTCCTGAACCAAACTCCTAGTTTTGGGAAAATAGCTGTTTTGTGGATACCTTGGTAGTGTTGAAGGCTAATGGAGTAAAACCTGACAGAAAGTCTGGAATGGAGCCCAAAAGTGGACTGACATCTTAATATGTCAGTTCACTTTTCCAGCAACTCCTGCAACCAAGCTGATGGACCCAATTGGGGAGGTCAGGAGCGGGGGACCCTGACATGTCAACAGCCAGGGTCTCCAAGAATTTTCTGCAGCTTGCGTGTTGGAGAGGACACTGTTAATGCACTGTAGCAAAACTGCAAACATGGGAGACAGCGTACGTGGTGAGCGCAACTCATTTGGTATAGCGAACAGGTGATACGGGGCTGTCTCCAACAATGGTAAGAATCATCTCATCCTGCTGGTCATCCACTGCCCACCTCAAGCCAGGCAGCCCCCAACTAATAAGGTGCTGACCCTTAAAACTAAATAGTAGGGGTGAGGGATCAAGTGAGGGAAGATGAGATGAATTAAAGAGACAGGACAAGGCAAGACAACAAGGTAGCATTAAGGAAATTGATAACCTGAGTGTGGTGGGAAGGGACAGAGCGTACATACTTAAGAGTGCGCCAGCAGATAAGACGAGAGGTTGCAGAAATAATAAAAACACAGAATTAAAGGCACTCATTCTGAATGTTGTGTGTATTCAGATAAAGGTTGATGAATTGGCAGCACAAATGGGAGGTATGATCTAATTGCTGTAATGGAGATGTGGTTGCAGAATAACCAAGGCTGGGAACTGAGTGTTGAGGATATTTGACACTTAGGAAGGATAGGCAAAAGGGAGGAAGAGGTGGGTAGCGCTGTCAATGAAGCCCAAGATCAGTACATTAGTGAGAAGGGTTCTTAGATCGGAAGATCAAGATATAGAATCAGTTTGGATAAAGCTAAGAAACAAGGGGCAAACATTGATGGGTGTTATTATTAGGCCAGTTTCCAGTTGCAATAGTGTTTGTGAAATAAAAGTGCATCTTATAACTAATAACCTTTTTAAAAAATGTGTTTTTCTTCCTATTTTGAACTTTTTAAAATTTGTTGGTTTCTGCTTGCCGGCTGGATTTGAGAATGATGAATGTAAACTTATTATTATTTATCTGGAATGTTCAATTCGTTACATGAGATGGGCGGTAAAGTTTTTTTAAAGCTAATTTAAGCTATTTAAGCTATTTAACAGAGCTTTCACATATTGCAGGTTTGTCTTTTCCAGTTGGTATAGTCCCTCCTAGAAGCAAATCCCCAATGCCTGAATCTTCCACAATTGCTTCTTACGTTACATTAAGAAAGCATAGAAAGGTGGATGGAGCTGGACCTCACATGGTATGTATAAGGAGACTACTGTATGAGAATAGTGTAAATTCAAGTACAGCACACGCAAATTTTGTGTAACTTGTGGATAGTTGTTTTTTATTTAGACATAGAATATATAATTCCCTCCAGGGAAAATTACATTTTTAAAGTTCTTCAACTTATATTGAGAACCATGTGGTTCTTGTAATTTTTATCAATCGGTTATTCACAATTCTGAAAAGTGTGAATGCACGTTTCACTATTAACTGGAAAGAGGAAATCCAAATATACAAACTACATTCTGTTTTTATATCTCATGCTCTTCAGCACCCCAGTATGACTCTTCCATGTTCCCAATCTGCAGAGTATCAACTGCTTTTCCTTCCCTTATTTAAAGCTTTGCGACTTCTCAGGTGAAGAATATTAGAATGCTGCACAAACTGATGGTCGTTGACAATTTCTGTGGACCTGATAAATTTGGTGATTATAAATAAACAACGTGCACAGTAGCTCAAAACCTACACAATTAGTGTCCTACAGCACTGCCAAAAGGCTGGATTGGGAGCAGGGCATGTTGATTTTGAAAATAAAATGAATTAGATGAAAAATAGAAGCCACAGATATTGGTCCACTGAAAATAAGGAATTTCGTGTTTCTTTTCCCTCAATAAAACATCATATTAGTTAATTGTAATTCAATTCTATTAATGCAGGAAAGACCCAAGAGTGCAGTTGAGCAGCTTTTCCTAGCAGAAGGTCCTCGACCTCGAATGAGTGTTGAGGAGCAGCTTGAAAGGATAAAACGTCATCAGCAAGCTTCTCTAAAAGATAAAAGGAAAGGATTGAGTTTGATAACTCTGCAAGATCAGTCACCAGCAAAGAGTCTTTCAAGAGAGAAGAACCAGACAAAGCCAATTCATTCTGGAGACAAGTATTCAGTAAGTTCAGTAATTGCGTTTGAGGAAATGATTTTGGGGGAGGGGGGTTGTGGACTGGGGGGCAAAGAATAACCAGGTGATGTCACCCTGTCCATTTTTTACAAAAACACAAATTTATAGCCCAAGACCAACTTTTCTTCCAACTTATTGGTGTAAAGCATGTATTTTTTTATTTTAACTTTTGTGTATTAGATAGGGATCCAGAAGCCCTTACACCCATCTGTTAATGTGCAAGTTAATCTGCCGGTCAATTGAAGCACTCTGCTGTTCAGTATATTAGTTCTGGTCAGAATCAGAAGAGTAGGGCAGGATGTTTCACTCAAGCATGTTTCTCTCACATGACCATCAATTTTTAAAATACATATGTTTCCATTTAATAAATTGGCTGGCAGGACTTGTACATAGTCTGTGAATTCTGTTGTTTTGCAGATGCATGCACATGGTTTGACTTGGCCAACTAGTGACCATCTTCTTTGGGGATGAAAGGGGAAGAGATGTTAAATGTATCTGTTTGGGGCCAAGGTGCTCTGAGGTGAAAAACCTTATGATGACAATTATGGAGTGAGTGAATCCTTTGTGGCAGAGTCAGTTATCTGACCCACAAACCCAGACAATTCGCAGTAATCTATTGACCAACCTGAAGAAGAGTCATACAGACTCGAAATGTTAACTCTGTTTTCCTCTCCACAGATGCTGTTAGACCTGCTGAGTTTTTCCAGCATTTTCTATTTTTGTTATTGACCAATCAGTTTCACTTAGCAGTGGTACTAGAGGGGTGGACTTGACACAGGCAGCTGAGATTCCTCCCACTTGTTTCCTGATGCATGCCAATGTCCGAATGGGTCGGTTGGTCAAGGCTGGACAAGTAGCAAGAAATTTTACCTGTGCTCTGTGTAAGTAAAGCACATCGTATGAACTGTTTAGACTTGGAGCCCAATGCACACATGGGAATTTCTAAACTTCGGCTATGCTGATCCATGCCCAAGCTGTCATGCAATAGGTAAACAGGGAGACATATTTGAACAGCATTACCATTACCTCTGAGTTTTTCAGTCATTTGTTTGGGAGACTCTTAAATGTGGTGATAAGTTTCCATATGTGCCAGACATTTGGCTGACTCAAAAAAAAAAAAAGTGACCTGGCTTTGTTGAGTCTGAATGAACACTGCAGAATTTTAGGGCATTCAAATGGTCTTTATGAATTTTGGTGCTAGGCAGTAATTTTAAATTTGCTTCGGATGTCTATTTGAATGTGTCAGTGGATATGTCATTTACTAACTGAATTAGTCACATTGCCAATCCCAGTGCCCTTAATGACTAAGACATCACCTCCTTGAGGCATTTTTAATTGTGGGGATTAATTCAGGCCTAGCTTCTCACCAGTAAGTCACTACTATTTTTCCATGGACATTTTGTTTTCATTAACCTCAAATCTTCAGGCATGATTAGGAGCCCCTATTTATGTATGATGAAAAACAATTCCACATATCCATCTCGTCACTTACTCAATACCAGAGAGACTGAATGAGCTTAACTAGAATGGCCCCCTCACAATGTGGTTTTTCTGAAATATGGTGAGTGAAACTAGAGCTTGTCCTGTGCAACAATCAGACACTTTTTAAATGAGAGACTACCTTCATACTTATATCTTTTTAAATATAGAGATTGGTTTAGAAACAATTTTGAAACAAAATACAGCACTCCTTTCAAATAAGCACTTCACACATAATTATACTGTGTTATACATATGAAGTAAGGATTAGTAACTCTGAATTTTGGTAATTCATCCAAAGTGAAACACTTGGCAGAATGTCTCTCAGAATTTGTCACACTGCAAGGTGATGTTTAAATCTCTGCAACTGGAGCTTAGTGACTAGAAGAATTAACAGCAGTTTCACTTTTGGCAAGTAAGGGTTGGTCTGTAAAGAACGAAAAGGAACGGATCATTATATGTCTGGCCAAAGTATATTAAAAATAGAATATTTTCTTGCTATTTTAATATCAGCTTTTCTTATATGAAGAATGGAATTTTTGGTGTAGTTGAAATTTTTGAATTATTTTTTCAATTGTTAACTTTGAGATGGATACAGCGTTGCTTAAAGTCCTCGGCCAAGGTTTTGTTCCCACGACTGGGGTCCCCACTCCCTGTCGGAGAACAGTTGGGAGCTCTACACCATTTCCTCGGGGTAGAATTATTTAAGAATTGGCCATCGTCAGGCCTTCCATTAGATTTAGGATCCTCTGGGGCTGGAAATCCAGCCTCCCCAAAAGCTGCCAGCCAGTCGGAGGCCGGCTGCTCTCCATTGCCAGCAGCACCACTGAGAGTGGGCGTGCTACCAATAATGCTGCCAGGCCCAGCCTGAGGATTGACGCTTGATTCCAGGACACAGATCGGTGGGGCAGCATGGGGGTCATGGGGAAGGGGTTGCCAGATATGAGGGGGTTGGAGGCATATGCAGAGGGATGGCTTTCAGCAAACAGTCCTTTCTTGTTGCCAGGCCCCTTAAACAGGCACTGAGTGACTATCAACGAAGGTCTCCCATCCCCACCATGAGTACGCAGATAAACCTGACAGGGTTGGCTGGGAGACCTTGAGGAGGCAAGGGAGAGCTGTGCTTGTCGCATTTAATCCCTGAGCCACTACTGAATTCCAGTGGGCACAGGGATAATTGGTATCAAGTGGCTCATTAATGAGCCCTTTTTGACCCCTTTTTGCTTTACTGTGGTGTGGACGTTGTTGACAAAGCCAGCATTTGTTGCCCATCCTTAAATGCCCTTGAATTGAACATTTCAGAGGGTAATTAAGAGTCAACTACATTGTTGTGGGACCAGGAAAGTGAACCAGATGGGTCTTCATGACAATCGATGATAGTTTCATGGCTACCATTACTGAGACTAGCGTTATATTCCAAATTTATTAATTGAGTTTAAATTCCACCAGCTGCTGTGGTGGAATTTGCATTAGCCTGGGCCTCTGGATTACTAGCCCAGTGACATTACCACACCACCATCTCCCCCTATGCCTAATTGACATCCCACTGCTGATGGGTGAGATTCCTGCTTCAGGCCCTTCCTGCCCCCAACTTAAATGGGAACAATTTTCCCAACACCGGAAATCCGATGCAGGTGCTCCCGATTCTCCCAGCATCCTCGCCATCATGCCCCCTCCGGTGGGTTCAATTAAATTCCACCCATATGTCATCAATCCTGTACCCGATAGGGAGGTACAATATACAGATGTTGCTTGCTGCTACGGAGTAGCATTTAATACATACAGTTTGTGATGGTGATTATAAATCATTCTGAAATTGTAATAAATTCAACTGCTATCCAGTATCTTTTATTGATGAAGATAGTGGCATAGTGGTAATGTTACTTTTTAAATTTATTCTTTCATGAGATTTGGGCATCACTGGCTAGGCCAGCATTTGTTGCCCATCCCTAATTGCCCTTGAGAAGATGGTGCTGAGCACCACCCCTGAACTGTTGCAATCCATGTGATGTACGTAAACCTCTAGTGCTGTTAGGAAGCAAGTTTCAGGATCTTGACCCCACAACAGTAAAAGCCTAGGTTGATGCCACATGGTCTTTCTGGTATCATTCCTTTTTGACTTTTCTGCAGTGGCTTGGTACAACTGAGTGGCTTGCTTGGATATTTCAAAGTGCATTTAAGAGTGAACCACGTTGCTGTGTGTCTGGATTCACATCCCAAGCCAGACCAGGTAAGGATGGCAGATTTCCTTCCCTTACCAGTTCAGTGACATTACCATTATGCCACTGCCTCTAGTAATAGGCAAGTAGTGCAGAGGCCCAGGCTCTGGGGACAGGGATTCAAATGCCCCCATGGCAATTAGTGGAACTTAGATTCGATTAATTAATAAATCTGTAATGAAAAGCTCATCTCGGTAATGGTGACCATGAAAATATCGGATTGTTGTAAAAACCCATCTAGTTCATTAATCCCTTCTAGGTAAGGAAATCTGCTGTCCTTACTTTGCTCCAGCCTACATTGACCCCAGACCCACAGTGATGTGGTTGACTCTGAACTGCCCTCTGAAATGGATAAGTAAGCCACTCAGATAAACCAAACTGCTACAGAAAAGTTGAAAAAAAATTAAAACCAGCCCTTCCTAACAGCACAATGGGTGTGGCTGCACCAAATGGACTGCAGCGGTTCAAGAACATGGCTCACCACCACCTTCTCAAAGGCATTTAGGGTTGGGCAACAATGCTGGCCTTGCTAGCAACAGTCAATCCATGAAGGAATAAGAAAAAAATAAAAAGAATTCTGTCATTTTTTTTTTTGATGTTGTATTTTCCATGCACATTGTTACAAGTCACTTGGCAATCAATATTTGAAAGCTGATGACCAAAAATAAAATCTGAAACAGTATGGCTGTCCCCAAGATATATTTCTCTTCATTGCAGTTCTCTTACTTCTGGAAAAAAAATGATTCTTTCATGAAATTGGCAATGGAAATTAAAATTAGTTATAACTGAATGATTGTTCTTCTTGAAGAAGAAAGAGCATAATAAAAGCAGAAAATGCTGCAAGTACTCGGCAGGTCTGGCAGCATATGAGAAGAGTGAAAAGCAAAGTTAGCATTTCAAGTCTGTGATCTTTCACCTGAACTGGGAAAAGTTAGAAATGTGAGATTTGAGCAAGTGACAGTGGGGAAGGTGGAAAAAAAGAATAAAAGGGAAAGTCTGTAATAAGGTGAAAGTCAGGAGAGATTAAATGATTAAAGCATTTATGGCACAAGGCTAAATCTGCATTTGGTCTCCCAGTGTAGAAGAGACCACATTGTGAGCAATGAATGCAATATATTAAATTGAAGGAAATACAAGTAAATTGCTGTTTTAGCTGGACGAAGCGTTTGTGACATTGGATGGTAAGAAGGGAATGGTAAAAGGCCAGGTGTTGCATCTCCTGTCCTTGAGTGGAAAAATGCCAAGAGACCGGAAGGAGGTGTTGGATGTGCTTGAGGAGTGGTCCAGGGTGTCAGAGTGAACGGTTCCTTCAGAATACTGGAAAGGGAGGGGAGAGGAAGATGTGTTTGGTTGTGTTTTCATACTCTAGGGAAATGACAGAGGATCGTAAAAAAGGGCAAAGTCAGCATGGATTCATCAAGGGGAGGTCGTGCCAGACAAATCTGTTAGAATTCTTTGAGGAAGTAATGAGTAGGTTAGACAAAGGAGAGCCAATGGATGCTATCTACTTGGACTTCCAGAAGGCCTTTGACAAGGTGCTGCAAAGGAGGCTGCTCAGTAAGATAAGAGCCCATGGTGTTAGAGACAAGGTACTAGCATGATAGAAGATTGGCTGGCAGGAGGCAGAGAGTGGGGATAAGGGGGTCCTTCTCAGGATGGCGGCCGATGACTAGTGGAGTTCCGCAGGGGTCAGTGTTGGGACCACAACTTTTCACTTTATACATTAATGATCTAGATGAAGGGACTGAGGGCATCTTGGCTAAGTTTGCAGATGATACAAATATAGGTGAAGGGACAGGTAGTATTGAGGAGGCAGGGAAGCTGCAGAAGGATTTGGACAGGTTAGGAGAATGGGCAAAGAAGTGGCAGATGAAATACAACGTGGGGAAGTGTGAGGTCATGCACTTTGGTAGGAAGAATAGAGGCATAGACTATTTTCTAAATGGGGAGAGAATTCAGAAATTTGGAATGCAAAGGGACTTGGGAGTCGGAGTCCGAGTCCAGGATTCTCTTAAGGTTAACTTGCAGATTGAGTCAGTAGTTAGGCAGACAAATGCAATGTTGGCATTTATTTTGAGAGGACTAGAATGTAAAAACAGGGAAGTGTTGCTGAGGCTTTAGAAGGCTCTGGTCAGACCACATTTAGAATATTTTGAGCAATTTTGGGCCCCTTATCTCAGGAAGGATGTGCTGCTACTGGAGAGGGTCCAGAGGATGTTCACGAGAATGATCCCAGGAATGAAAGGCTTAATATATGAGGAATGTTTGAGGACTCTGGGTCTATACTGGATGGAGTTTAGAAGGATGAGGGGGGATCTGATTGAAACTTACAGAATACTGAAAGGCCTGGACAGAGTGGACATGGGGAAGATGTTTCCATTAGTAGGAGAGACTAGGACCCGAGGGTACAGCCTCAGAGTAAAGGGAAGACCTTTTAGAACAGAGATGAGGAGAAACTTCTTTAGCCAGAGAGTGGTGAATCTATGAAATTCATTGCCACAGGAGGCTGTGGAGGCCAGTTCATTGAGTGTATTTAAGACTGAGATAGATAGGTTCTTGATTAGTAAGGGGATCAAAGGTTATGGGGAGAAGGCGGGAGAATGAGGTTGAGAAACTTATCAGCCATGACTGAATGGTGGAGCAGACTCAATGGGCTGAATGGCCTAATTTCTGCTCCTATGTCTTATGGTCTTATGATCTGTTGAATATGAACACTGATAGGGTGGAAGGTGAGGACATGGAGAACCCCTTCTTGTGTCTGGGAGGGGTAGGAATGAGGGCAAAATAGCATGAAACGGAATGTTCACGATCAAGGGCCCTATCAACCATGGTGGTAGGGAATCCACAGTTGAGGAGAAAGGAAGACATATTGGATGTGTTAGTATGAAAGGTTGCGTCATCAGAACAGATGCAACAGAGAAACAGGGAGAATGGCATAGAGTCCTCATAAAAAGCAGATTCTGAGGAAGCGTAGTCAAGTTGACTGTGAGTCATTGGGCTTGTAGTGAATATTAGCTGATAGCCTATCCCAGAAATGGAGACACAGAAGTCAAGGAAGGGAAGAATCTGAGGTAGACCATTTGAAGGCAAGAAAAGAGTAGAAATTGAAAGCTAAGTTGATAACACATTCCAGTTCAGGAACAGGGCAGGAGGCAGATCCACTACAGTTATCAATGTATCGGAAAAAGAGATGGAGAGGGGCCCCAAGTAGAACTAGAACAAAGAATGTTTCACATATCCCACAAAAAGGTACATATAGCTAGGGCCCATGTGGTATTCATAGCAACTGAAGTGTTTTGTCACTTCTTAACAATTAAGAAAACACACACACACACAGCTATCTGCTTCTGAACCTCAGCTTCCTGTGTAAAAAAACAAGGTTCTTTTATTCCTTATTCTACACCACAGTGCAATACAGCCAGGACTTAGCATACCCTACTGGCAGGTTTTTTTTACATAACATTTTTTTAACTAAAATGTCCTTTTACAAAAAATCATAAACGTTAAGCACAAACATCACACCTCCTCCGCCTTTAGTCAGGGACAATTTGCAGATTCACTTTGGTCTAGGGAGGAGTGTTGGCTTAGGTATCCCAGTTTGTTTGCATATAAATGGAAGGTTCTGCTGTTCCACTTGTTTTTGTTCAGGTTCAACAGTTGCAGCTGCAAGTGCTACAGGTTTGTCAGTTGAATTAATTCAGGTTTCACCAACTGGAGCAGATGTTTCCTGGAAATCTTCCACTGTAACTGGAGATCCCTGGAAATTTGGTTCTTTGGATTTGGCTTCTCTAATCTGGTCAGATTCCACAGGAAGATTCAACATCATAGGTCAGTGGTCCTCTATGCTTGATGATTCTTCCCAGGAGGCACTTGGGTGTTCCACAGTAATTTCGGACCCAAACAGACTGATCCAGATTAAACCATGAGCTGGTTTGCTTGTGTCATGTGACCTTTTCTGATCAGGTTGCCTTGAACCAATCTTTCCTTTCAAATCCTGGCACAGCAAATTCATCCTGGTATGCAGTCGTCTTCTGAACATCAGCTGTTGTTGAATGCGGTGTGTTATGATACATCATCAAAAACTATTTCACCTTCAACTTCCGATCTGTTTGCGTCCTTCCCTTCAATATAGCCATTTCGAATGTCTGGACAAAACTTCACAATTTGAGGATGTGTGGTAGGGCGAGATGAGAATCTGCTTGATCCTACTGTTTTTCAGGAATGTTTGAAATTCACATGATGTGAACTGCGTGCCATTGTCAGACACAAGTTGCTCCGGCAATCCAAAAGTAGTGAACTCGTTCTGGAGAGCATCAGTGGTCTTTGCTGAAGTAGGCAACTTCATGAGCATAACATGAGGCCATTTTGTGCGGGCATCACCACAATCAGGAACATATGTCCGATGTAATGCAATCAGGAATTTTTTTTTTATTTCTTCTTGGGATATGGGTATTGCTGGCTAGGCCAGCATTTATTGCCCACCCCTAATTGTCCTTATTTAGAGGACCAGGTCAGGACAGCGGATTTCCTTCTGTGTTTTTTACAGGTAGGTTTTTACAACAATCGGCTTTGTGGTCATCATCACTTTTAATTCCAGATTTTTATTGAATTCAAATTTCACCATCTTCCATGGTGGGATTCAAACCAAGGTCCCCAGAGCATTCCTTAGATCTCTAGAACACTAGTCCAGTGACAATACCACTGTGCCATTGCCTCGCCGTACAAGCCGACAGGTAATGTTTCATTGAAATCTTCCAGGACTTTAGCAGAAGTGAGTTCTTGCTTGAGTTCCTTGAAACTTTCCTGACAGGCTTGTGACCAGTCCCATTTTGCTGCCGCCTTCAGATTATTCAGTGGTGCTGCCTTGGTAGCCAAACTGGAAATGAACTTGCTGTAGTAATTTACAAGTCCCAAAAATGAACGAAGCTGCTTAACATTTTTGAACTGTGGTGCATTCACCACTGCCTCCACCTTTCTGGGTGAGGTTGAGAGGCCAGTTTCATCTATCCCAGGTACTCCACTGAGGGCTTCAGGAAAGAGCATCTGGGTTTATTACAGCGGATACCGTACTTTTCCAATCTACCCAGGACCCTGCCTAGGTTCTCTAATTAAGTTGGGAGGTTTTTCCCAGTGATGAGCATGTCGTCTCGGAAGCAGATTATACCAGGGAGGCCCTGCAGTATTTTGTCCGTGGCCTGCTGGAATAAGGCTGGTGATGACACGATTCTGAATGGTAATCGTTTGTATTGATATAGACCTCTGTGTGTGCTGATGGTTGTATACTTCCTGGAATCTTCACTCAGCTGCATTAGCAAAAATATCTGTGATAGGTAAGGTTTTGTGAATAATTCACCTCCATTTAGAGTAGTGAACAAGTCCTCAATTTTCAGTAGCGGGTACTGAAAGGATTAATGGCAATTTTATAGTCATCAGATATTCTGATAGACCCGTCATCCTTCACTGCTGAGACTATTGGAGCTGCCCACTCTGCATAATAAACTTTCTCAATTATCTGGTAGTTTTCAAGTCGTTCTAGTTCCTGCTCGATTTTCTGTCACATTGAGTAGGGAACTGAACCTGGTTTGAAGAACCTTTGGCCTTCACAGCAAGTTTGGCTTCACTGTCTTTAATAATTCCAAAACATTGAAGACATCATTATGCTTGTCTAACAATTAATTGAAGACATCAGCATGCTTGTCTAACAAGGACTGCAACATGGGGTTGCAATGCACTTTATTGATTTTATTCCAGTCCAGCCAAATTCCTTTTAGTCAATTCCTGCCCATAAGCGATGAACAATCCCCTTTCACAATGTCAAGTGGCAACCTTGCTATTTGATCTCCATATTTAGCTTGAATGGACATTCTTCCAAGTATGTTTACAGGCTCACCAGTGTGAGTGCTAAACTGGAAGAGAGCTTTCTCCAATGGGCATTTCTTGAAAATTTTCTCCCATGTCTTCTCTGAAGCAATAGAAACAGATGCTCCAGTGTCAACCTCCATTTCAACCATTTTACCATTTAAGGCAATGCCAACTTTTAGTCCTTCATCGAGCTTCAGATCAGACTGAATGCAATACAATTGCTCGTGTATTGTCGCTGTTAGTTTCACTTTCTGTCTTGTCTGGACTTGCAGTGCTTTTGTATTTTGTTTACAAGTCCTGCATCTTTTAAAACTGCCTTTTTATTTTCAAACGCAACTTGTCTGTGTGCTCTTTTCTTGGCGGTTCTTCTTTACAGTGATTAGCCTTCGATCTACATGCATGTTCTATGTGTCTTTTTTTTCCACAGTAACGACAATCAGTGGTTTTTCACTTCAGATTTCTGCATTATGCCCTATTCCATTACAGCGATAACATGTTTGAAAGCGAGTATACCATGACTTTACTATTTTAAGTTCGGCATTGTTAGAATGCGCTTTCAAATCTCCAGCTTGTTTCTCTGCCATTTTTATGCTTTGCACAACCTTGAGTGCTTTCTTCAGTGTCAACTCTTGCTCCGCTAACAATCTCTGCTGAATTCTTTCATTTCTTAGTCCACAAACCCCGTGATCATTCAACGCTTCTTCCAGGTAGCCTTGAAATTTAAAGTGAAATTTTTAATTCCAATGACTGTAAGAAACGCTGAGCCTTCTTTTCCTCTTCAATCTCATTCGCAATGAAAAACTGTTCCATTTGCTCAACATAAACTGCAAACTCCACAGTAGCTAGATCAAAAGCCTCTAATAATGATGATCCCATCCTCATCGCCATTTGAATTGTTTCTTAACTTCTTAACAATTAAGAATACACACAAACACAGCTATCTGCTTCAGAACCCCAGCTTCCTGTGTGTAAAAAAAGAAACAAGGTTCCTTTATTATAAAAGCAAAAACTGCGGATGCTGGAAATCCAAAACAAAAGTAAACATACCTGGAAAAACTCAGCAGGTCTGTCAGCATCTGCAGAGAGGGACACAATTAATGTTTTGATTCCATATGACTCTTCAACAGAACTAAGTAAAAATAGAAAAGAGGTGAAATATAAGCTGGTTTAAGGAGGGGGAAGGGTAGAGCTGGATAGAGGGCCAGTGATAGGTGGAGATAACTAAAAGATGTCATAGACAAAAGGACAAAGAAGTGTTGAAGGTGGTGATACTACCTAAGGAATGTGCTAATTAAGGGTAGAAAGCAGGACAAGCAAAGTACAGATAGCCCTAGTGGGGGTGGGGTGAAGGAATCGAAATAGGCTAAAAGAAAGAGATAAAACAATGGATGGAAATACATTTAAAAATAATGGAAATAGGTGGGAAAAGAAAAATCTATATAAATTATTGGGGAAAAAGGGGGGGGATCGGAAAGGGGGTGGGGATGGAGGAGAGAGTTCATGGTCTAAAATTGTTGAACTCAGTGTTCAGTCCGGAAGACTGTAAAGTGCCTAGTCGGAAGATGAGGTGCTGTTCCTCCAGTTTGCGTTGAGCTTCATTGGAACAATGCAGCAGGCCAAGGACAGACGTGGGCATGAGAGCACAGTGGAGTGTTGAAATGGCAAGCGACGGGGAGGTCTGGGTCATGCTTGCCGACAGACCGAAGTTGTTCTGCAAAGCAGTCACCCAGTCTGTGTTTGGTCTCTCCAATGTAGAGGAAACCGCATTGGGAACAACGAATGCAATAGACTAAATTGAGGGAAGTGCAAGTGAAATGCTGCTTCACTTGAAAGGAATGTTTGGGCCCTTGGGCGGTGAGGAGAGGGGAAGTAAAGGGGCAGGTGTTACACCTTCTGCGGTTGCATGGGAAGGTGCTGTGGGAGGGGGTTGAGATGTAGGGGGGATGGAAGAGTGGGCCAGGGTATCCCGGAGGGAATGATCCCTGCGGAATGCCGCCAGGGGGGTGAAAGGAAGATGTGTTTGGTGGTGGCATCATGCTGGAGTTGGTGGAAATGGAACATGATCCTTTGAATGCGGAGGCTGGTGGGGTGATAAGTGAGGACAAGGTGGAACGTATCATGTTTCTGGAAGGAAGAGGAAGGCGTAAGGGTGGATGCGCGGGAGATGGGCCAGACACGGTTGAGGGCCCTGTCAACCATCGTGGGTGGAAAACCTCGGTTAAGGAAGAAGTAAGACATGTCAGAGGAAGTGTTTTTGAAAGCGGCATCATCAGAACAGATGCAATGGAGGCGAAGGAACTGAGAGAATGGGATGGAGTCCTTACAGGAAGCGGGGTGTGAGGAGCTGTAGTCGAGGTAGCTGTGGGAGTTGGTAGGCTTGTAATGGATATTGGTGGACAGTCTATCACCAGAAATTGAGACAGAGAGGTCAAGGAAGGGAAGGGAAGTGTCAGAAATGGACCATATGAAAATGATGGAGGGGTGGAAATTGGAAGCAAAATTAATAAATTTTTCCAGGTCCAGACAAGAGCATGAAGCAGCACCGAAGCAATCATCGATGTACCGCAGAAAGAGTTGTGGGAGGGGGCCAGAGTAGGACTGGAACAAGGAATGTTCCACATACCCCATAAAGAGACAGGCATAACTGGGGCCCATGCGGGTACCCATAGCCACACCTTTTATTTGGAGGCAGTGAGAGGAGTTTAAGGAGAAATTGTTCAGTTTGAGAACAAATTCAGCCAGACTGAGGAGAGTAGTGGTGAATGGGGATCGCTCGAGGAAGAAGCGGAGAGCCATCAGACCATCCCGGTGGGTAAATAAAGGTTCCTTTATTCCTTATTCTACACCAGAGGGCAAGATGTCTGGGACTTAGCACACTGTACTGGCAGGTTTTTTATATAACACTACTTTTTAACTAAAATATCATTTTACAAAAAATCATACGTTGAGCACAAGCATCGCAGCGACATATTTTCTTTAGAGGAGATATTAGAATTGAAGAATTGTGAGAACAAGTTCAGATAGGAAGAGGAGGCTTGTGGTGGATGGGGATCAGTTGAGTTCAAGAAAGAAGCAAAAAGCTCTCATGCCCTCCTGGTGGAGGATGAGGTGTCAAAGGATTGGACATCCCTGGTGAAAAGAGATGGTTAGGGCTTGGAAGCTGGAAACTTTTAAAATGACAGAGGGCATTGGAAGACTCAAGTATGTAGGTGGGAGTGGACTGGACAAGGTAAGAAGAGTCGAGATAGGAACAAATCAGTTCAGTTGGACAGGAACAGGCTGAAATGATGGGTCTACCAGTTTGCGGAACTTGGTCAAAGCAGGAAGAGCATAAAGTAGATTTAATCCAGAAATCCTGTTTCCTGTATAGATCTCGTTCAATAAATGTGAAGTTGCACTCATGAAGTAACAGTACTGAGCCAAGTGCTTTCTGGAAGAAAATGTTTAACTAATTGGTGTCATTCTATGTGGCAGTGGCTGTACATTTCTCATGAGATAATTATTTCCTTGGAGTATATTTCATCTATTTAATCCTGGGTTAGCCACAGTTAAATGTTACCTGATGCTAGGGACCTTTTTGCAGTGATCCAAATACAGTTACTTCAATTATTGAAATATTTTGTATTTTCACAATTTACAATTGTTTTGACACAATTGGGGATAAGCCACAAAGTTACTCAGATTGTTCATAGTTACAAAGAACAAGCAACAATTCCCACCCATGCCTTTTGGGACTGCAATAACATCTCCTCAAAGATCATTTGAAATGCTGGATCTCCTAAATCAGCTGCAGAAATAATTTGACCTGCTTTCCTGATATTGTTTACGTTCAGTGTCTGTATGTAAAAGATCCGAGAAAAACGTTAACATTTTTATAATGACTGCAGTATAATTAACTTCAATTAGTACGCATAACATTGAACTGCTATGCAGGTTTTTACTGATGACTTAAGCGTCAGTCATATTTAGTTGACCAGGCAATGTAAATGTGCCAGTTGTGACTTTTTCGGATTTTTTTGTTGAATCAGTCTGAAATCCCTCTATCATCTTCCCTTCCCTTTTCCACAGATCTTCTGCCTTCTACAAGTTAAGAGTTAAGTGTATTCTGCTGAAACGCTTATTTTGGTAAGCTGCTCGGAGGCTTTACAGCCAAGGTAGCAAAGTAGCTTTCCAATCAAGATCAAATTTCCCCCTTCTGCAAGCTATGTTTTTAAATGGTTCATTCACTTAAGCTGTTATAAATAATCGCAATAGTCGCATTCTCTCTCTTGTTCTTGATGTCGTTGTCCTCCTGCTGAGACTTGATAGATCATCCAAGCAGCATTAGCTGCATCATAGGGTACAGTGTTGCACCTTAGCACGGTCAGTCGCTTCCACTATAGTATGTGTATGTGAAAGTAGAAATCAGTTTGGTCCTATGGTTGAGATCAAATCTCACTTAGCAGTTAGTTTATTAATATAGTGAAGATTCATTGTGTGTTTTATGATGAATAATTCTTATTTTATCTTTACTTTGGAGATTAAATTTCACTAGTTCGTATATAAGCTTAGTTTTATTAAAAGTGCAGAATTTAGTGTATGATTTTGAAAGGATCGTAAGTTAGGGTGATTTTTTTTTAAATCGTTCTTGGGTTGTGAGCAAGGCTGGCAGTTACTGCCCACACATTGTGCTGAGAAAATGGTGATACACCTTCTCGCAGTTTTATATAATTGCATAGCTTGCTAGGCCACTTCAGAAGGGTGTTAAGAATTGGTTGCATTGATGTCAGACTCGAATAGGTCTAACCAGATAAGGACAGTGGCTTTCTTTCCATAAAGGACTTAGTGAGCCAGTTGGGCTTTTACAGCAATCTGACATCTTCATGGTCACTTTTACTGCTTTTTATTTCTAGATTTTTAAAGTTGAATTGAAATTCCCAAACTGCTATGGTAGAATTCTTTGAATTATTTCCAGGCCTATGTATTGTTTGTTTTGCAACTATCACAGCATTCTAAAAGGTGCTGCTTATTTCAGCTTCATAGAAGCAAAACTGCTGAAAGTAATATCAAAGAGTTGGAAGCTGCTGTTCAAAATGACAATTGTGGTCAACATCGAGAGACTGCGGCAGAGGAAATCGCTCGTTTAAAAGAAGGGAATGTTGAGCCAAATCAGCAAAAGTTGGAAAGCAGAAAAGATGTGAGTACAGATCATTTTTAGTCCATATTTGGCTCCATCTTTATCGCTCTGCATCCTCTGCAGACTGCAGCCTAAGTTCAAGTATCCTGAGGAAACCACACATTTATATAACAAGTTGTGTACTTTTGGGCATGCCATTATTTGAAGGGTATAAAAGCAATGCAAAACATGCAGCTTAGATTAATTAGGATGTTAACAGGGTTTAGAGTTTATAGTATTGAAGAAGGACTCAACATTTTTTCACTGGAATTGAGATACTTGAGGGGTGACCTTGTGGAAACCTACATGAGTTTGAAAGGTTATGAAGGGGCAAGTAGTGATAGATATTTTTTTGACTGATAGGCTGATTTTGATTGAAAGAGTGCAATTATAAGATAATCATATTCGGCGTCTTAAAATGAGAGACACGCAAATAATGTTTGAGGCCCATGGCTCTATTTCAGGCCAGTCTTGGTCCTGGGTAGGCACTCTACAAGGTGCTCATTTCCTGCCATTTTCCCTTTTGCCTAACCTCTATTCTGATGCAGCTAAGAAATGGAACTCAGCCTGTGAGCATTTAAAGGCATGAAAACACTCTCCACCACTTCACATTGTGATTCATGTGCCTTTGACAAGTAGCAAACATTTAACACAGTTGCATCATCCCTTAAAGCTACCATCTTGGTTTTGCAATCCACAGTTCTCAGACCAAGTGCTCGTGTCTGAAAGGTGTATTGAAGCAGAGTCCGAAATACTAAGTCATGACAAAACTGTGGATAAACAGAAGGATCTTGATGAAATAAAGTCCGGAAGCAGGTACGTTGTTGCTTGTTATGTGGGAAATTAGACAAAAAATGAAATATATTTTTATCTATTTAATTTGAGTATTTCTTACTGAATGGCATGAATGTATGCAGCAGTCAGACTGTGTTGCAGTTCTCCATGCAGTGAATTTAGTTTTAGCTTTTCTGAGATGTTCAGTGAGGCTTACCACCTGCCATAATGTATAAATGCACTGGAATGTAAGCCAATCCACCTTCATTGACAGAGCCCTGAGAACAGATTGTCTGCATGCCCTTTTGACTGGAATGCAGTGCTTCATGGTGGGAGACTTAGAATGAAGATGAGAGTTTGGCAGAAAGATATATATGTACATTTGTCTTTTCAGCAAAGCTGTCATAATATTCAACAGGGAACTTAGTATTAAAGCAAATGTTGAAGTTACCACTGCATTTTGTTCCACTTGCAGCACACCTTGGACAAAATTGAGAATTCCAAACCAAAGCAATAGAGAACTATAGTTAAAAACTGTTAAACTCGCTGACTACATTTCAAAAGTGTGACTTTGGCCATAAAATGTTTTGGGACATCCTAAGGTCATGAAAGATGCCATATAAATGCAAGCCCTTTCATTTACTTCTAGAATTGAGATTAATACACATTTAATTAGTCTAGTGACTTTGCAAACAGTTGATTTGTAATCACATAGCTCCTGCTCTAAAAAAACAAATTACGCTAATCTTTAAAGGTGGCAGGGCAAATTGATAAGGTTATTAAAAAAAGGTATTCTTGGCTTTGTAAATTGAAATATAGACTACAAGAGCAAGGACGTTATGCTAAGACTTTGTAAAATATTTGTTGGGCCTTACTGTGGTATTATGCCCAGAACTAAACACCACACATTAGGAGGAATGTAGAGGCCTTAGACAGATGCTAAGAAATTAGATAGAATTATACCACGAAGAAAGGACTTGAGTTATGTGGAAAAGCTAGACAAGCTGACCTTGTTTTCCTTATAGCCAAGAAGGTTAAGGGAAGATTTAAGTGGAATGTTCCAAACTGCAAAAGCTTTTGATAAAATAAATATGAAGAAACTAACATGTGGATTAATAACCAGCGGGCACAGATTTAAGATAGCTGTCAAAATAATCACTGGGCAAATGTGAATTCCTTTTACACAACATCATCTGGAATTCACTGCCTGAAAGCTGATTCAATAATAACTTTCAAAAGGAAATTGGATATAAATTGAAAAAGAGACCGTTGCAAGGTTATGGTGAAAGAGCAAGAGAAAGGGACTAATTTGATCGTCCTTTCAAAAGGTCAGCACAAAAATGATGGGCTGAATGGTTTTCTTTTCTGTGGTGCATGATTTTTTAGACTTGCTTTGGATGCCATGATCAGTTGTAATACACTCCAACAATCTTGCCCTGCTAATAAAATTACTGTCAGTCTATTGGAAAGCACACAAGATACCAAAAAATATAATTTATGGCCACTTATGACTGGCATATTGTTCATGTGTAAATTATTCCATTAAGAGGGTCTGTTTGTATCAGGGAAAGATAGAGCTTTACAGAATTTTAAAAGCACAATGCTACCTAATTTAAAATTAATGGAATTTACAACCACGAGCTGTGGAATAAGATGTTGTCTCATTGATTAATTAGCACTTCTATGCAGATATGTGCTAAACTTCTCAATGTTCCTTCCATCCAGTATTATGGGTGTATTCATTGTTGAATACCTTTTATAAAATATCCTTGACTTTGAATTTAATGCTTTTGTTATAAAATAAAAGTGGGTTTCTCTTTAGTTCAAGAGCTTTTCATAAATTTACCAAAATGCTGCAATGCTGTGGCTCATAACTGACAAATTGCTTTGTTAGTCATTCACACTTTCAGTATCTAAGTGCAATTTCTTTGAACTGCAGCGATGTTTTCTCCTAACTAGATTTTTTTTCTTTAGTGTGCAAACTGTGGCCCCCATTGTTAACCGCAAAACCGATATCAGGGCTGATGAGGAAAATGCTCAGGAAGGAGTGAAGATGATTAATATCTCCAATGAACTAGCTGCAGATGCATCAAGAAGAAGCAAGCTTGTAGCAGGTAGGTTAAACTTTTGTTTTGAGTCACATCAATACGCAGTGATAGAAAAGGTACTAGGTTTTATTCTTTTCGAATTCTTAACAGTATGGTTCTACAGAGTTTGAAATTTTATTGAACCGAGGGCACTTATGATAGATAATAAACAGGAAGTACCAAATGAAGTCCTTTGCTTAGCAACAACTATATTTTAATTTATCCTTCTCCTCATATTAGATTATTTTATGATGTTCAGCTCTTGCCAGTTCAAACTGCAAATAGATGTCCATACTTAACACTTCCCCTGCATTAGGGTACCAGGGCTCTGTTTCTGGTTGCTTTGTGGTTTTTGCATATATGACAATCTGAATGACCAAAATATATGTAGGTCTGCAGTGCCATTGTGAGAGAAATGCCACAAAAAGACCCAGTGAATTATACTTTAGTCTATTTCTCTATTTAGTCTATTTCTCTAGTTTTTGCAATCTATTCAAAGATTAGAGTGTCAGTGGGTTAAAGTGTGTTCTCTTTCTATTCTGACAGCAATATGAGATGTACTCAGGTTGAGAAAAGGTCATCAGATCCATAAACTCTCACCTCTCTTCTCACTGGACCATACCCAAGCCCGTCCTTCCTCCTTAAGCTGCGTCAAAAATTATGCCAAATTACACTTTTCTTTGACTGTGATGTTGTCGTTCTCCTAAAAAAAAATATTTTCTTGAGAGGCTGCAAGTAGCAGCCAGTCGCAGCCACCTTTGGACTGCCTTTATACAGGTTGATTACCCTCTGGAACATAAAAATTAAGGACAGGTATAGCATGGAATTGTAGCTTTGAACTGAACCCCAGATTCTGAGAGTACCCTTTCCGCTCTGCCAACTAACTTATTCACTTTTTTTTCCCTGAAACTTTTTATTCTCTTCCTCATGTTTATCCTTTTCTCCTGTTTTGATTTCACATTTATTGCGTATTCTTTTTATTTTCTGTTGGACTATGGACTAAAATTACAATGGCTGCAGTTTGAAAGACATGTCTACTGGAACAGGATGAGGGATATATAAAATGTTGCAGTCCCAGAACAAAGTGTGCCATTGAAGACAGGATGGTGCCAGAAAGGAGTCCCGTACCAAGGGAGTTGGCTGGCAACAAAGTTTTAGTTGGCTCCTGACCAGGTTTTGCATGAGGCCAGTGCAGCAGAATAGCTCCTAGCCTGAAAAAACAAGACCTAAAACCTCTTTCTCCTGTGTGTAGAAGATTCCAGTAATTCCAGAATAATAGCTAGCTGGCTTTTTCTCTTCGTATCTCTCTAACCTGCTCTCACTGAAAACCCCTGTCAAGAGGCAAAAGGGAAAATCATTGTTAGAGACATTGAAAGGCAAGTGCTCAACCAGTGAACTAAATACTGAAAGTGTCATCAACAAGAACTAAAAGGAATTTGGAAGACATTGATCAAAGTCAACCCATAGTGCTATTGAACTGTTATATCCCACCCTTAAGTCACACAAAAAAATATGGATTTTATGTGTTTTGTATGTGTGTGTATATAGGGATTTAAGAAGGGGTAGACTTTAGGTTATAGAGTTAGAAATTAGCAGTTCATATTTCTTTCTTTTGCCACTGGTTAAAAACAGTTTGTTCAATAAACAGTTATTTAATTATTAAGTTTACAAACCTGGCGCTCATATTCTGTTAACCCAAATTAAACATTTAGGTAGAACTGGGGCAACCTGGTGGTTTGATCAAACTTTTCACATTTGCCATAGCTCTGGGAACAGTGGGGCTTGATATTACAGCGCACTATCCCCAGTAAGTCGTGACACAATTCCTATGTTCCTTTTTGGGTGTCTCAAAGTTTCTGAAATAAATTTGTACCCTCCCTGGTGTACCCCACTGTTGCCACAGGTTTTTGTTCCTGATGAGTAGGAAAATGCACCATATTGCCCTTTTCCAGTTGCATTTGGCACAGCTTTAATTTGGCTTCAAATGATTACTCATTTGAAAGAAGGGAAGTAAGAAGCTGGATAGGCCCTTGCAATTTGAAATTGAGCTCAGACAGATACTCCATAATGCCGACCATGAAAGCCAAGTCACACAGCCACTTGTTCTTGCTCAGCTTGGCCACTTGAAAAGTTTCATTTCGTTCCTCAGTGCATAAAACCACATCAGCGTACTCCCCCAGCTGAGCCATTGCACTTCACAATAATAAACTAAATCGCCGTGCTCTGATCCAAGGTTTCTCAATGGCCCGTAACCTCAGTGCTCCTCAGCGCAGATTTGGAGGTACCCCAAAGATGTGGTGGGGAATCCCTCTGGCAAGTTCCCACGTAAGGGTTTGCATGGCAATTGCCTAGAAATGCTAACTTCCTCTGGACAACTGCCCTACGTTGGGAACCATCTGAAAATGTGATTTAAATCACAACCTTCAGATGGTTCCGCCAAGGTCATACCAATAGTTAACCAGAAAAATTTAGAAGAATTAAAACCTCTTCAAACTTCTGGGAAACAATTGCAAAGATCCAGACTGACTCCACTGGACTTGCCCCTTCCCCTCCACATGACCTCCGACAACTCCTCAGACCCCCCCACATGACCGCCGACAACTCCTCGGACCCTCCCCCAAAACCTTGGAACCCCCAAACTCGGACACCCCCTGCAGACCTCCAGACTCCCAACCCCGACCTCCTAATGCCCCCACCCTCCCCTTACCTCCGGCCCCGTCCCTCCCCCCCGGACCCCTGAACCTTCTAGACCACCACCCCCCCCTTCCCCACCGATCTCCAGACACCCACCCCTCAACCCCAAAACCTCCGGACATCCCCAAATCGTATCTACTTACCTTAGCTACATACTTCCCCTGGCCTGTCAATTTCCCTGGCCCTTGAAACTTACCTGCTTTATGGCAGCAAGTGCCATTAAAAAGGGGGCATGGGCTCCTCGAATATGCTGGAGCTGCACTTCGCTGATGCCTGCGTGGAGTCTTTCGATGCAGGCCCCAAGCAGCATCGGCAAATGGAAGTGGTAACGCAATTTTCAAGACCAGGTAAGTGTGCATTTATTTCTTCTAATTTCTGTGGGCCAGCATTTTTCTACACTAGTCGGAGTCTATGGCCTAATAACTCCTTAAACTGGCAGCTGTTTAACCTTCTCCTTTTAATTAAGTTAATGCTCGATACTACTGTCGACATTATGTTGCTCAGTCTCATGGACTGCCCACAGATTCTCCTGATGAATGATGTAGTGGATCAAGGTTGAGGAGATTCATTTCTTTCTTGATTAGCATAACTTGTGAGATCCAACCATAGCTGGAGTGCCATCAGTAGTAAGACCACTTAATTTTTCAAATGATAACTGAAGCCTGTGCACTGCCAATGTAGCCTTCTCAAATGCATCGTCACCTTCAGTGTCACACATTGCTTCTAAAGCAAGCAAGTCCTCCCATATCTCAAAATCAGCTGAGATTCCACACAGAGAAATCGCCAGTTGCCATGTATTTGTTAAAAAAATAAAAACAAAAAAACTGCGGATGCAGGAAATCCAAAACAAAAACAGAATTACCTGGAAAAACTCAGCAGGTCTGGCAGCATCGGCGGAGAAGAAAAGAGTTGACGTTTCGAGTCCTCATGACCCTTCGACAGAACTGAGTGAACTCCAAGAAAGGGGTGAAATATAAGCTGGCTTAAGGTGTGTGTGTGTGGGGTGGAGGGGGATTGGGGGGGTGGGGGTTTGGGTGGGGGGAGAGAAGTGGAGGGGGTTGGAGTGGTTGTAGGGACAAACAAGCAGTGATAGAAGCAGATCATCAAAAGATTTCACAGACAGCAAATGAACACATAGGTGTTAAAAGTTGGTGATATTATCTAAATGAATGTGTTAATTAAGAATGGATGGTAGGGCACTCAAGGTATAGCTCTAGTTGGGGTGGGGGGAGCATAAAAGATTTAAAAATATTTAAAAATAATGGAAATAGGTGGGAAAAGAAAAATCTATATAATTTATTAGAAAAAACAAAAGGAAGAAACAGAAAGGGGGTGGGGATGGAGGAGGGAGCTCAAGACCTAAAGTTGTTGAATTCAATATTCAGTCCGGAAGGCTGTAAAGTGCCTAGTCGGAAGATGAGGTGTTGTTCCTCCAGTTTGCGTTGGGCTTCACTGGATCAATGCAGCAAGCCAAGGACAGACATGTGGGCAAGAGAGCAGGGTGGAGTGTTAAAATGGCAAGCGACAGGGAGGTTTGGGTCATTCTTGCAGACAGACCGCAGGTGTTCTGCAAAGCGGTCGCCCAGTTTATGTTTGGTCTCTCCAATGTAGAGGAGACCACATTGGGAGCAACGAATGCAGTAGACTAAGTTAGGGGAAATGCAAGTGAAATGCTGCTTCACTTGAACGGAGTGTTTGGGCCCTTGGACGGTGAGGTGAGAGGAAGTGAAGGGGCAGGTGTTACATCTTTTGCGTGGGCATGGGGTGGTGCCATAGGAGGGAGTTGAGGAGTAGGGGGTGATGGAGGAGTGGACCAGGGTGTCCCGGAGGGAACGATCCCTACGGAATGCCGATAGGGGGGGTGAAGGAAAGATGCGTTTGGTGGTGGCATCATGCTGGAGTTGACTCCCACAGCTACCTCGACTACAGCTCCACACACCCCCGCTTCCTGTAAGGACTCCATCCCATTCTCTCAGTTCCTTTGCCTCCGTTGCATCTGTTCCGATGATGCCACCTTCAAAAACAGTTCCTCTGACATGTCCTCCTCCTTCCTTAACCGAGGTTTTCCACCCACGGTCGTTGACAGGGCCCTCAACCGTGTCCGGCCCATCTCCCGTGCATCCGCCCTCACGCCTTCCCCTCCCTCTCAGAAACATGATAGGGTCCCCCTTGTCCTCACTTATCACCCACCAGCCTCCGCATTCAAAGGATCATCCTCCGCCATTTCCGCCAACTCCAGCATGATGCCACCACCAAACACATCTTCCCTTCACCCCCCCCCCCCCCCCCCCCCCCATCGGCATTCGGTAGGGATCGTTCCCTCCGGGACACCCTGGTCCACTCCTCCATCACCCCCTACTCCTCAACCCCCTCCTATGGCACCACCCCATGCCCACGCAAAAGATGTAACACCTGCCCTTTCACTTCCTCTCTCCTCACCGTCCAAGGGCCCAAACACTCCTTTCAAGTAGCATTTCACTTGCATTTCCCCCAACTTAGTCTACTGCATTCGTTGCTCCCAATGTGGTCTCCTCTACATTGGAGAGACCAAACGTAAACTGGGCGACCGCTTTGCAGAACACCTGCGGTCTGTCCTCAAGAATGACCCAAACCTCCCTGTCGCTTGCCATTTTAACACTCCACCCTGCTCTCTTGCCCACATGTCTGTCCTTGACTTGCTGCATTGTTCCAGTGAAGCCCAACACAAACTGGAGGAACAACACCTCATCTTCCGACTAGGCACTTTACAGCCTTCCGGACTGAATATTGAATTCAACAACTTTAGGTCTTGGGCTCCCTCCTCCATCCCCACCCCCTTCTGTTTCTTCCCCCTTCCTTTTGTTTTTTCTAATAAATTACATAGACTTTTCTTTTCCCACCTATTTCCATTATTTTTAAATATTTTTAAATCTTTTATGCTCCCCCCACCCCCACTCGAGCTATACCTTGAGTGCCCTACCATCCATTCTTAATTAGCACATTCGTTTAGATAATATCACCAACTTTAACACCTATGTGTTCTTTTGTTCTGTTGTCTGTGACATCTTTTGATGATCTGCTTCTATCACTGCTTGTTTGTCCCAACAACCACACCAACCCCCTCCACTTCTCTCCCCCAACCCAAACCGCGCCCCCCCCCCTCCCCCCCCCCACCCCCACCCACACACACACACACCTTAAACTGCTTATATTTCACCCCTTTCTTGGATTCACTCAGTTCTGTCGAAGGGTCATGAGGACTCGAAACGTCTTTTCTTCTCCGCCGTTGCTGCCAGACCTGCTGAGTTTTTCCAGGTAATTCTGTTTTTGCCATATATTTGTTATGTCTGTTGTCTCATCAATAGCCAGAGAGTAAAACTCAATCAGTCACAGAATCTTTCAGAGAGTCTTCAATGTCTTGAGCCATATCATTAATTCAGTCTGACACAGCCCTGCCAGATAAGCTCTCACACTCAAATAATTTAATTTTCTCTGGAGCCAGCAAAGCTGCAGTCTCAATGATGCACCCCTTTACAAACTCTCCTTCTGAATGAGGCCTAAGTTTTTTTGCAATAAGTTTACTCACCACAAAACTGGCTTGCGTAACACCTCCCATCACCTTTCTCATTCTCGTGAACGTTGCTTGCTGCGCACTCACATGCTTTTTAAGTGCTTTAATTTTGTCCAGTTGCAATTGTCCTTGAAGTTCTGCATATTTGATGTACTTTGCGCTGTAGTGTCTTTCTACGTTGACTTTTCCATGACACAAATCAGTCCTCCACAAATCCGGCACATGGGGGTTTGCCTCTTACTGCCACATGATAATAATTGTCCATTTTTTCATTCAAGACACGACACTCCGCATCCACTTTTTTTCTTTTGTTTGCAGTCGCCATGTTTTATTTTTGCTTTTGCTCCATCAATATCTCCAATCAACAGCTTCAAATGTCCTGATTGTGCTATTCGAGAAATTTTCAAGATTCAAAGTGGCTGACTATAAGAGAAATACAGTATAAATTCAAATTAGATGACACTAAATCACCCAAAAAAGCCCAGAGTAGCACAGCTTGTGTGTGTCAATCACAGCACTCCTGAAATTTAGCTCAACATTTTGCATGCTTTCCTTTCCCATTCTCTCTCTCTCCCCTTTCCCACTTTGTCTGCGTTTCTCTCTTATTTCCCACTCTGTCTGTATCTCTCCTTTCCCACGCTGTCCTACCCCCAAACTAGCCCAGGGCAGTGACTCAACAACCTAAGTCTCTGGCCAGCTACCAGTCCGAGGCTGCACCTGAGTCTGGAACCTGGGCCTCTTCCTCACCCCCCTCCCCTCCCACCACCGTGCCCCCCCCACAATCAGGTCACTCACACTTCACCCGATCGGCAGCCGGCAGCTTCCCATCCCTGCCCTTTGATCCTGCTCCCAGATCTCGGGCCTCACTCTCTCCCCACCGCCTGGGCTTCTGGTGACTATGACTGAGGCACACAGGCATCAGAGTATGGTGGTGGCTGGCCCAGAGTGCAGCGCATGGGAATTGAGGCAGGATTTTGAAATCTCACCGTGGGCCAGATGAAAATGTTCAACGGGCCAGATCTGGCCCCCAGGCCAGGGTTTCCCCACCTATGCCTTATACTAACTTATCATTAGATTTTTGGCCTTGTACTCTCTAGCCCTATTAATGAAAGTCAAAATGCCATTGACATATTCAAATCTACCTGCCCTAGCACCTTCATAGACTTGGATATTTGCACTTTCGGTGTCCCCTCTGCTCTTCCACACCCCCAAACGTTTTTATATTGGGTTTATGTTCAAATTTCTTGATTTTCTTTTAAAATGTTATTTTAAATATTGCATATTTTCCTGTATCTACAAGAAATGCCACCAGCAGAGCTTCATGTACTATTCCTGTTCTTCCAGACAGTGTCTCTGGAATTTTGTCCTCTTTATCCACAGTTAAAACACCATTAATCAATAAGATAAAAGCAAAATACTGTGGATGCTGGAAATCTGAAACAAAAACAAAAATAGCTGGAAAAACTCAGCAGGTCTGACAGCATCTGCGGAGAGGAACACAGTAAACATTTCGAGTCCGAGTCATACAGACTCGAAATGTTAACTGTGTTCCTCTCCACAAATGCTGTCAGACCTGCTGAGTTTTTCCAGCTATTTTTGTTTTTGTGTCATCATTAATCGACACTGCTTCCATGTAAAGCGGACCACAAAAATTCTGATTTGCCCAACAGGCCACATTGCTATGGAAGCGCTCCTATATTCTGGCAATCTTGAAATCAGACTGGCAACATAGGTAACGTCCAGTTATTATTATGGTGTTTAGATAAAAATTCTGTCTCATGCAATAGGTTTCTGTCCTTTTCCATTGTGGCACTTTTGATTGGTGCTGATAATTAGTCTATGTATGCAAATGACAATGCATTTTAGCTTTAATTTGGCTCACTGCATAGATAGAGATGTTTAATTTAGATACAATTTAAAATATGCTCTTCTAAGTGCAACTACATTACTAGCATTTGAATGTATTATGTTTAATTTCCGTATTCTTTTAAGAAAAATGTCCTTGCTCTTTCAGAAGAGCGCAGATAGCCTGTCAAATATCTGTCAAGTGGTAGTCTCAGCAGTATATTGTTGTGGTCCTTTTCGAGATTCATTCCCATCACTAGGTCTTAGACATGCTTATGTTTGTAGCTGAATCAAAAGCAACTGAAATGTTCTACACCGCAGCTAGTGTTTTGAGTGATAGTTCTCATAACACCACGTAGTAATGTGGTAGGAGGAGGAAGCGGCACAAACCGAAGGGAAAAACACTGGATTTTTCTAAAGCAACTGTCAATACTCAAATAGAAATATGACACCCACTATTCTGGCTGTTAATCTGACTTACATGGATACATCGCCTTTGAGCATCTGGCTTTAAACAAATAGTGTAAGCTTCATCAAGTTCATCAGACAGCAAAACTTGAGAATTTTAATTGTGTGGGATCTTGCTGTCCACAAATTGGCTGCTGCATTTCCCTACACTTCAAAAGTTTCTGATTAGCTTTGAAGCTTTTGGGCAATCTTGAAGTCATATAAGTTTAAGTTCTTTCTTTAACTTAGCTAGCTGATTAAATTCAGAGATCCACTAATTAGGCTACTAAATCATCATAGTTATTACAAAGCTATTCCCTCATTTATGGTCTTCTGTAAGCTCTACGTGCCATTTCCTAACTGAGAAGGCAAGTGGAGTTTACAGAAGACCATAAATGAGATAAATGTAGTTGGCTGATTTATCGTTGCTCTGTAACAGTATAATTAGCATGAATGAATCAGCCTGACTGACTCATTTCAGTTTTGCCTGAATGCTTCATGGGAATTGCTTTTAACTGTTATCACCTTTACAGGGATTGGACATGTGTAGGGATTAGTCTGTGCCTTATTGCTATGTGACAGATTCACTAATGCTGCTTTGCTTTGTGCATTTTATAACCTGCCTTTCCATCTCAGATCAAGCCCTTACACTTCTGAAATCTCCTTTATCCCCACCTTGCCTCACTCACTTTCTGAGTCTCTATTTTGTTTCTTAAGCCATCGACTATTGCCAGTTGCTAATTCAGCATGTTATATTTCTGACACTCTGACAAGAGAAGCAAGACATTGCAATTAGGAGAGCTAATTTCAATCCCCTTAATGTGAGTGAGAAGTTTTTTTTTAACAAATGGTACCAGTTACAGTAATGTAATCTTTTCACTTGTACTATGAATGTAAGGATAACCTTTTCTACCATTAGAATTCCCTTCTTGAAAAGGGGAAGCATTGGTGAAATGATAAAGGCAGCTAGAAGATGGATAAGGTAAATGGGGCAGGGGAGGGGGCCAGTGGCAATGAGCAAAACTTGGAATGGGAACCAAATGTAAATGGGGAGCAGAAAAGATTTCACCGCCAATTTGTTGTTGCGCTCTCCCTCCCCATCCTTTTCCTTTTCAAAAGATATATTTGCATTACAGTTTGGCCAACTGTCTACTGTTCCATTGTGCACCACTTGCACTGTTTTATTATGGTATGCTATTTCTCTTTTATTAATATACTGAGGTTAGGAGTCTTACTTTGTGTTTGACCTGTGATGCATCTGTTATTGAAGTATTTGACACTGGATGCTGAATACATTTGAAACCTTGGCAAAATATTCATTCAAAAAAAAGTACTAACTTTTTTTTTAAAAATAATTTTCTCAAACTAAGGTTATTTTCCTGTCTTTCTTATTGTGAATAATCATACACAAACTTGTTTCCTCAGTAAGTTAATGTGGCAGAATCTCATCTGATTATTGACTATTTTCAGCTTGTGTCTTGTACATATCCTACTGCAACTTCTTTCATATCACCCCCATGGAGAAAAAGAGAGAGCTGACATTGTGATTCAAAAACAAATGTAACAACACTCAAGTAATACAAATCCATTTAGCACTAAAAAATAGCATTGAAACGCATTTGTGCTAGTACCACATTTTAGACATTCAGTCTTCTAGTTTTCCATTATGCTCATGATTGTCTATCTTCCTATGAATTTGTGATTGTTCAGTAGTTTTCACCACTTGAGCTGTGAGTAATTTGCACAGGGGGATTTGAGTGTTACTTATGTTTCTTTGTCTAAGTGCAGTGAAATTAAAGATTTAATTACAACTTGGAGGTCTTAGTTTATTTAATCAAAGCCTTATATATTCTTATATATTGAGTGCAACAGGCAAATTATGCATTTTCAGGTCTTGTGACTAAATGTAACTTTTTAAAAATAATGTATAAACCAATGTTGTTTATTTGACATTTAAGTTGCATTGTCGGAAAAGTGTAAGAGCCAGAAAAGGTGTTTCTTGTGCATTTGATTGTGGTCTTAAGTGGCTGTCAGTTTTTTTTTAAAATTGTGCGCTTATTTTTCCTACATTCACTGTTCTTTGCAGAAAAAAGCCTGTCTTCTCCACCTCAATCCCCAACATCCCCATCGCACCAACCGCTCACAGAAGGCTCTCACTTTATGTGTGTCTGATGTGATAAAAACGTAAGCTTAATTTATTTCAACAATTTTTGTCAACTTACTATTTATTTTCCGCCCAAAATGTGTGAGCAATATTTTCTCCACTTGTTTTAACCGACAATGTACTGCCTTAATCCAGTCCTGCTAAATTCTTCGTGCAAGTTCTCATTGAGCATTTTGTTCTTTTGTCCCTCCTGCCAAGCAGTAGTTGATGCAGGTCTAGAAATTTGACAAGCTCACCAGCATCAATGACACTCAATTATTTGTCCAACTGGCACTTTAACTACAATGACGGATCGAATCTTCCTTTCTACTCCATAGCAATTTACTTGCCTGTTGGCCTTGAAAGAAATGCCTTTTGACAGTGCGTTAGAAAAAGCTGATTAAGCAATTTTTATTATTTACTTTTTTTTAAAGTTCTCCACTATGTGAGTTTGCCTTTTGATAATGAAACATGTTGGAACTGTGCAGTATAAACTGCTTAAAATATTCAAGTCAAGCAGCATCTGTGGAGAGAGAAATAAAGTTGACGCTTCTTTTCTGAGGCAAAATCACAATACTGCAGAGACTGGAAATCTGAAATAAAATGTAAATACTCAGGTCAGACAGCATCTGTGGAGAGAAAAAAGAGTTAATGTTTTGGGTCGATGACCCTTCATCAGAAATGAAAGAAGTGAGTAAGTTGCTGTTTCACTGGGAAAGTGTGTTTGGGACCCTGGACAGTAGAAAGGGAGGTCAGGTATTGCGTCTTCTGTGCTTTCATGGGAACAGGAGTGTTTGTTGGGGTGATGGAAACATAGACCATGTTGTAGTGAGCAATACGAACAGTCCCTTGAGGCTTGCTGAGAGGGGAGGGGAAAGATGTGCTTGTTGGCATCACTCGGAAGGTGGTGGAAATGGCAGAGGATGATCTGTTGAATGTGGAGGCTGGTGGGATGGAAGGTGAGGTTCTAGGCAGAGAGGGGAAGGGTGAGAACAGAAGTTGTTTACACCTTTCAGACTTTGAGAACTCCTCAGTCATGTAGCCATATGGAAAATAAAACTCCACTTACCATGTCTGGACAATGTACCTGAGCTCAAATCTCCATGTTCTGGTTACAGCTTTGCGAATGTATCCACCAGCCACTGCAGCCACCTTTATAGCAGCCTGAAATTAAACTGTGCCATACTGTAGGCAGTTTTTTGTTGTGGATTTATCTATGGAGAGCTGGGTTCATGCTGGCAAACTAATTTCATGTAACATCCGCTACAGCTATCTCAAAACAGAAATTGCCCTCATGTCATTCTCAGCTAGAATTAAGTTCAGGATAGAGGGGCTGAGTTCTCACTCATTTGGCATTTAGTGTCCCCATTCTTCATTCTCTATAAAATTATTTCAAGGAACAATATGCCATGAAGGTGATGACGATCGAATTAAACTGAAGAGAATATTACTGAGCACCTTTCAGTACCAGGATCCAATCACAATCTGTTTTAAATTTTACTTCCCAGCTTACACTAGGTGCTTGCTGGAATCAATGGTAGATGTTTGAGACCCTGCCAGTGTTGAAAAGAGCAAATCATTAAATGGATTTTTTAAAAAACCTTAGAGAAATGTGAAATCAAAATGATTTTAGCTCAAACAACACATTGCTGGGATTTTAATTATGGACTATAGTGACTATCGTCCAATACTCATTTTGCATTGGGCTGAAAATGACAATTGCGTATCTTTGTGATGAACTTTTGGTGTATGCTGAACTAAACTTTTCACTGAAAAGGTTTAAAAAAAAATTTCTTTTTGACAATACAGCTCAGGCTGTAGCCACAGGTAAATCATACACATCCACACAAGGCTGAGGCTCGAGGGACTTTGACTGCATTCGGAAGTATTGTGGGACTATGGTCAAAAGTCGGTTTCTGTATGGGGAAGTGGAGTGCACCGAGCACAAGAATTCAAGCAAGTGCTGGCAGCGACACTTGATTCACTATTAAACACTCCTTATAGGAACTATCTTTTTGTTGGATATAATGCCGATATATTACGTACTTCAGGAGCACAAATTGCTCCAGGGCAGTTTTTTAACTTACCCTTTTTAAATTGCCTATATATATATATATATATATAAAGAGACCACAGTACATTAGCGCACATGGTGATTAGGGTCTCAATTCAGTTAATATGTCAATTTAGTTTTCATTTTGTATTGCATAGTATGTATGATTTAATGCCTGACTTTCAGTTTAATATTGCTCTGGCCATAACCTATGTGAAATAGTTCACTGATGTTTGATGTATACAATAGGAAATGTTTTACTTTTGTTTCCTTACTACTTTCAATGATTGCAGTGCCATTGTACTGGTGCAGGTTATTGCTGTTCCTTAGTAACACCATCTGCTGTAACTATATATATTTAGTGTTGTAATGTCTGCAATTACTGCCAAACTGCTCTCAGCAAATGTAAAAATGTCACACTTTTCATTGGTGCCCTATGTTCTCTGCCTTTTGTGAACTTTTCATACCAGCTTTATGGAGCAATTTGCTCCAACTTCAGTATAGTTCAAATGCAAAGCAATATGTAGAGGGCTTAATATTCAGTACCCCATTGTATGTAAAAAAAAAAGTGTAATTATGTTCATTGTGTACATAGCGTACAATGAGCAGAGCCTATAATTATAAAAAGCTACTTTCAAGTGTTAATATGCAATATTCATATCACATTCTGTTTTATATCATGTTATAATAAATGGCAATGTTAAATTTGGTGATGGTATTTTAATATGCATTTATTGCTGATACATACCAATAAGAAAAATTACCTGAAGAAATATTTACTTGCATTGTAATGTTAAGGTATCAAACTTGATTTTTGACTATTCACAAATATTGAAAGTTTTTTCATTAAATCTTAAATCCTAATTAATCATGATTTCTAATTTATTTGCATTTCTTTCATTTTTCTTTACCTGTATTATTCTCATTGGAATAAAGCACATTTTTAAAGTTTTAATTTTAATTTTAAATTTCAATTCAAGGGTCCAGTATTTATGCGTGTTCAATAAACATCAGAAATTGTTTTTCCACACGTTACTTTGAAGCCATTTTAGCTAAGTTTATGACGTTGGTGTATGCAATCACTGTAGTAGATAGCATATATATTGGTTGCCATTTAGCAGAAAAATCTGTCATTGACAAAGGTGTTAATGCTATGCCCTCCAGAAAAGCTTTTGCAGATAGTTACATTGACCCTGGGGATCGACAGTAAATGTCTACACTGTTCTGCCAGCCCATAACTCTGGCCACACTGTAGTACAGGAACAATGGAAGAATCAAACCAAGCATCCTGATCAGCAAGCGCACATGTGGCCTGAGCCCAGTGTTGAAATAAACCATTTAACTGGCATTTTCCTTAGTTTAGATTGGGTTGGGAGTACTCGGTTAACAACAAATCTCAACAGTCCTATGTTGAGTAAAAAATTTGCAGTAATCACAGAACCTCAGAGTGCAGAAGAGGCCCTTCAGCCCATTGAGTCAGCACCGAATAATAGGGAGTAGACTGCAAAGCAAGCGAGCATGCCAATTTGAATGAGACTGAATCTATCTTAAATTAATGAACTAAGACTTTTCTCCCTCTCTGGAAAATACTTGAGCAAACCTTAACCCATTTTCTCTTGGGCATGGATTCATAGCTCAAAATGCTTTAATAATTTGACACAAATTAGTAATTCCACTAAAGAGTCCATAGGAAGCCCGGTGTGTGGAAAATAGGTCAGTTTGTTCCAGGGAGATTTTTTTTCTCTGCATCTGATGTGGGATTTCTGATTGAACATTCTGTGCCTAAAGTAAAATAAAAAAGTTATATTTCTCCTTCACATTTATTCAGTACATTTGTGAGCAGAAAAATTTACCCAGAAATAATTTTTCTAAAACTTGAAAAAAGTTACTGAGAAGTAAAACGTGAGCAGGAACAATCAGAGTAATAGCCGTGCTCATAACAAAGAAATTAGCAAAGTCGGTAGGCTGACTCATCCCATAGACTATAAACAATCTATTCAATCATGGTGGAAATCTCTTCACCATTTCTCCCTAATTCCCAAAGTAATGAAGTAAGATTACAGAAGATCTGTCCATCCTCCTAACTCTGCTGTTCCACTCTGGTTAGTTGTTTTTCCACTAATGCTTCACGTTTTAAGGCTTTTACTGTAACAGCAGACTACAAGCACTGTTGACTAAACACTATTTTTGTAGGCAACTTATACTTTAAACCACAGAACAGAACGTTTCCCTTTTTCTTAGCACAACCAAAAAAAACACACTTCACAAGTTTACTTTTCACTCCCCTTTAAGTAGGCATTCAGTTCTCCCAGATTCAGTCCAAAATGATTCTTAACTTCCAATCTTTGCTTCCAATCTTTTCCTTTTCCCACCTGGAAACTTTTAACTCCAGGACTGTGTTTCACAGTGTGAGTTTTCTGGAGACTTTTCCCTCTGGCTAAAGCTAGGCAAATCTTCCAGTCTTGTTTTAACTCCTCATAAATCTGAGTGCGAGCTCCAACCCGCATTCCTGCACTGTGAACCGCAGCATCCTGCTGCCTGTAAGTGCACTCCCTTTCCCAGATCCTGGCAGACTAGCCCACCTGTCTTTAATATTCTGTGATATTTTAGGAAAGCCTGTAACCAGATCTTTACAGTGGCTTCTTCTGCACTAGGCTTGCCCAAAAAATGGTCTGCGGGCCACAATCCAGCTCACCATGCCTGCCTTAGGCCCGTGGATTCACTGTTCAATGAAAGATCTGCAAGGAGCTGCTCCTCCAATCGCAGGCCATTTCTCAGCAAATCTGGGAGAGCAACAGCCTATGATTGGAGCAGCAACTTGAAGCTGAGTGGCCATGGTGCATTCTTTCTCTCATCTTGCTGCGCAGGTGCCAGCCCCCTAAAGGAGCACAGAGGTCAAGATGGTGGGGCAGGATGGAGAGACAATGAGGAACAGCAATTGCAGCAACAGCACCCACCTGGCCCCTCCTGCCTGGGACAGCTGGTGTCCCTAACAGAGCAGCGTGAGGAAGCATGTCTTGGCACCATTACAGCTGTCTCGAATACTTCCACTGATGGTAAAATGTCCAACCCTTGCAACCCGGGTGGGGAATGAGTGAGTCTGAGTGTGGGAGAGAGAGAACCCTGAGACTGGGAGTGATCCAGACAGACACACACCCTTCCCCTCCTCCTCCCCAAAAACCTAGCCACAAAGTAAGTAGGCTGGGAAAGGAGGAAAACCCAGGCTGAAAGTCAACCTGCTTTCAACCCCCACTTTTGTATGAATTTGCTGAGGCCAGCTTGGAGTGTGTGGCACCAGAGGTGAACACAAGTTCAGTGTTTGTTAAACTCAACTCCTTAGCTCAATAATAGTCCCCATCCCTTCCCTTGTGACCAGGAGTTAGGCCAAGTCTGTCTCTCTAGCTCTGCACCTTAAAGTGAAAAGACAAAAAAGGTTTTTATTGGTTCGTTCTGCTGCTTGACATTTTAACAAAATTAAATAATTTTTAATTACAATTAATTTTAAATACAAATGTTACAAGCTAGCCAAATAATTCATCACCCATTTTACATTATCTCTATTACTTCAGAAACTGTCTTTTAGCCTGTTCAGTCAATGGCAAATGCATAACTTGCCTAAGAGTCACCAAATAAAGTTAATGTGAAATCCACACAAGAGGTTTGTTTACCCAATCTAGAGTGCATGCTATACTTCCAAAAGGGTCAGGTTCCCAATTTTTCAGGAATGATCGGAGTTTCCTGGAATCAGGTTCTTCCCCCGACTGCTGCCTCTGTAAGCCTGGAAGATCAGTGATTTAAATTTTCTGCTGCAGTTCATGCTGCCACCCTGGCAACATCACTAGCTGTTGGTAGAAAACCCTCCAACTTGGTGCTGTCACCAGAACACTACTGCAGGGAACACTGGCCGCATGAAGTTCAATCAGGAGGGGACTGAAGAACCAACAATTGTGGGGTGCCACCAATGGGGAATCTCTCAAATCCTCTCTTAGCCTGCTCACTGGTGGCCTGCTGGTTCTTGGAACCTGCTGCACAACAGGTGCTGGGGCTAAACCACGAGCAAAAATAAGCAACTACAAAGGAACTGCAGCAGCATTTGTAGAAGTCATGTGATCAGACATTGTGCTCAGAATGTCACATGATGAAACATCCAGGAATGTCCACAAGCAGAGTTGGCAACCCTATCTGGGAGAAAAGGCTGTTCCCTGATATTCTGTCTTTTGAGGCATCGAGGAAGCAGTATTTTTTGTACTACTGGGTGAGAAAATAATTTTGGTGGTTGAAATGTCAGGTGATTGAATGTTGCGATTAAGATATTTTTCAAGTCTAAGGCAAGGCAGTAAGGGTTGAGTTTGTAGTTTTTGTCTGCTGGAGGCAGACAGAGTAAGGCAAAAAATGGAAGGAAACAAAAAAATATTCGTTGTATGGTTTTGTGATTATATTATGATTCAATAAGCTAGCAAAAAATGAGTGACAAGACTTCAGTAAAGAGAAAGCAAATGCCTACATCCACATATTCTGAAACAAAAGGTGATAAGCTTATCCGATTAAAAAAGAACTGCAATACTCTAGGTATTTAGAGAATGGAGATACAAGACACCATTGGTTGGGTGTTTTGGCTGAAACTTTCAGGATTTGGGAAGGAGTTTGGGTGAATTTCAAGTGTCCAGACTGGATTAAATTGGCCCACAGCCAGATATTTACCACAACTGTTTTAGGTAAGATATGGCAAGTGGAGGCAGCAATGGTCACATTCTTACAATAAGGCATTGACCATTTAGGAGTGAGATGAGAATTTTTTCACTGAGTTGTGAATCTTTGGAGTTCTCTATGCCAGAAAGCTGAAAATGCTTAGTTATTGCGTATATTTAAGACAGAGGCTGATAGATTTTTGAATACTAAGGGAATCAAGGCGTTTGGGAATAGTGCGGGAAGATGGAATGATGGTAGAAGGTCAGCCATGATCTTGTTGAATGGTGGAGCAGGTTAGAAGTGCCAATGGCCCACTCCAATTTCTTATGTTCAGTGTGCGTAACACAAGATTCAGTTTCACTTAGTGGTCCTATGTATGCAGCTAAATAATTTCAAGCACTAAGTTCAACAATTGTGTGAGGTTTTGCTGAAAAAGGAGACTTTTTTTTAACCAAAGCTTTTCAAAGCCATCCTGCGAGATAATGGCCACGTTGATCAGATCATTTTGCATTGTAAATCATGCAAAGTCATGAATGGACCCAAGGCTGTCACTTTCGAACCTGAAAAGTGCCCAGTATACCTCAGATTACCCTGGAAGGGCAAGGTATTTTAAAAACTTGAGCAGCAGGTAGAATTAGCTGTTTCACGCTGCAACTATGCTGTAGCAATGCGAGTGGTATTTGCTTCTAACTAGATGTTGCAGTCAAGCCGAAAAGACCACCTGCCTGTCACACAAATGAGTAATGTGGTATATGAACTTCAGTGCCAGTGTGATGCTAGGTATGTAGGCTGTGCATCCCAAAGACTGGTGGATCGTATCAAACAGCATGTCCCTTCCACTGTTGGCAACAGGCAAGGTTCAGATCGTACCCAACCAGCCTGTGCTTACAAAACTCAAAACACAGTGTCCAATATTAGAAGTGACTCTGCGATTGGACATTTGCTAAATAATCCTCGGTCTGCTAAGAGTTATGCTGACAACCAATTTAAGCTTGTCAGTTGGGCTCGGAGTGTGGTGCATTTGCGTGTATTGGGAAGCTACATATATTAATTCACAGGTCCCTGTTTTTTAGAGACAGAAAGAACATGTACACACATTATGCCTGTTTCAACTAAACATAATAAGTGACAACCATTTGTTGGCGCATTCTCCATGGCAATGCCTCTACCAATCATTCCACTTACCAACCAATCAGCACTCTCTTCTCAGAGTATAAATATGTTGTTTCCCCTGACATTGGCATTTTCTTTCGAATTGTCCTGATGAATGCAAGACGAAAAGCTTTAACAGAAAAAGTCTCTTTTTAAGCAATACCCAAGTTTTGTACTACCAAGCGACTAATTGTGTGAGGTCTTCCTGCTAAATGGGGTCCAAAAACTGGGAGTGGGAATCTAGTTTAAGATAAGGATTTCAGGAAAGTCTGCCTCAGTCTATCTGAATCTTGTGATGCAGTGATGAACTTAATGTTCCACGTGGCCAGATTTGTGATTGTTCAAAGAAGGAGTGCTTTAGTTTAAAGAGGAGAAAACTTGTGAATATTTCAATAGGTTATTTGGATTTATTATTCAGGAAAGATTTTAAGGATGGTGTTATTTGACCAGTCTTTGAAGATCAATAGATTAATGGGCAACAAATTGAACGTGAATTTCTTAAGTTAAAAACTGGTAAAGGACTGATTTATTAGTACAAAGGAATGGTCACAATATTATTAATGCCTTTAATTATGACTCAATTATGAATTTTTTTTTAAAGTCTAATGTCACTAGCTAAGCAGATTCGAGTCTGGTTAGTGCTTGGGTGGGAAATTGCCTGGGAACACCAAGGCTTTTGCTGCTGGTGGAAGCTGCTCACAGTTCTGCACAATCACACTGCTGTTAAACCAATAATCAGCCTTTCTGTTGCTCACTCTTGTGCGCACACATTCTCTCTTTTACTTTCCTTTGACCATTTCTTTGCTGCACATTTTTCTGCCATACAAAGGGAAAAGGGGTGGGGGGTGGGGGGGTGGTGGTCAAGACAAAGTAGGAAAAAGAAAGCAGAACAAAAATAAAAGCCACAATGCAGGAAGCCTTCAACTAAAGAGAACCAAAGTAGCCTATTGGCCACCAACTCATGTCATTGAAGACTGCTCGGTCTTTTGTGCATTGTCACTGTCAAGTGGCCTCCTGGTTCTTGGAACTTGTCACACAACAGATGCTGGCAGGACACCTTGTCTCTTCATTTGTCATTAATGACCTGGTCTAGCTGGTTAGTTAGTTATGCCCTGGAGTACTACAAATCTAGCCATCCCAGCCAACAGATTTCCAAATCTGCTATAAAGGAATGATTTCATATCAATTGCCCATTCCCACATATGTCACCTTAGAGGCAGTCCAACCAACCCCAAAGAGAACTATTTTTAGCTTGGTGTGCCCCACTACAACCACCACCACCCCCTCCCCCTCTCCCCCCCTCCCCAAGGTAGGTAATCACCAGTTGAACATTAGACAATGAAGTTGGAGAGCAGAAACCTGGAATTTCTCATGTGACATGGGGTAAGCAGTACAACTCTACTTTGCCACATACGTACTCATCGTTCCTTTGGTAAGCAATTTTTTTGAAATTATACTTCAAACCCGTTAATGCAGACTTTAATACTGAATTTGGATTGGGCATCTTAAGTGTTGGCCAATTTTAGTGCAATTGTAAAGTTACCAGAAATGGATAATGAAGCCAGTGATACTCTATTTGGGATGCCCTTAATCAAGATGTGCCTTTGAATGCAATTTGTCTACCACGTGCATTCTTGCTACCATTCTGCACTGGATTTTAACTCCAATATTTTGTGGGTTTTAGACATTATCATGCTTCACAAAACCTATCCTGCAGAATTTCTCTATGAAATAGAACTGAGAAATGGTCTGTGGGAGATATTCTTATGTGGCTTAGGAAGGTAAGAATGTCATAAAATTCGTGGTGGTATAAAACTCCTGGATAAACACAACCCCAGATTTTTTTCTCTCCCCCGCAGTTGACTCATGGCCTGTTTTAAGGCATATGGAACATGAATTGCCTTCAAACAATGAGGAAGATCACACGAAAGATAAGCAAAAAGTAAAAGACACAGAAAATGTTGGGAATACACAGCAGGTCTGGCAGCATCAGTGGAGAGGAAAGCAATTTTAATGTTTCAGATCGATGATGACCTTTCATCAGGACTGGAAAATGTTAGAGATGCAATAGGGTTTAAGGTAGTGTACAGGCAGAGAAAGATGGAGAGGAGGAAAGAACAAAAGGGAAGGTCTGTGATAGGATGGATGGCAGGAGTGATTAAATGACAAAAAAGGAATGCTGGTGCAAGGCAAAGGGACATGTTAATGGGATAAGTAAAGAAACAAAAGATGGGTCTAGAGGAGGTGTAAATGGCAATAGCAGGTTCATCAACAGCTGCTCCCCAAATAAATAGGGGAAGTGGTTATGATCTGATGAACTCTATTGCCTTCTGGACTCAACATTAAGTACTTAAATTGAAAGATGAAGTGCTATTTCCCAACCTTACATTGAGCTTCATTAGAACAATCTAGGAGGTCAAAGTCAGAGTGGTAGTGGCACAGAGAACAAAATGGGAAGTAATATTGGCGGTGCTATTTTGATTATCCAGAATTGTATTTGAAGTAATGTCTTCAATTCAATTGAAAAGGTGGGACTGTTGCAAGGTGGGAAAAAGAATGAATATTAAAATGTGCAAGAAAGGTATTTGGCATTGATAATTCAATTATACAGTATTCAGTACCATTTGCAACTCCTTAGTCTGTACCCGTGTGCACCTAGACAACATTCAGGCTTGAGCTGATGAGTAGGAAGTAACATTTACGCCACTCAAGTGCTAGGCAATGTCCATCTCCTAAAAGACAATCCAAACATTTTCCCTTGACATTCAACAGCACTGCCATCACTGAATACCTCGCCATCAACATCCTGGGGGTTACCATTGACCAGAAGCTTGACTGGACCAGCCATAAAAATACTGTGGCTGCAAGAGCAAGTCAGAGCTGCCTACCATCTATAAGACACAAGTCAGGACTGTGATAGAGTACTCTCCACTAGCCTAGATGAGTACAGCTCCAACAACACTCAAACTCAACACCATCCAGAACAAAGCAACCCTCTTGATTTGCATCCCGTCCACCATCTTAAACGTTAAATCCTTGCACCACCAGAACATAATGGCAGCAGTGTGTACCACCTCCAAGATTCACTGCAGCAACTTGCACTTTCCAATTACCTGACCTCTATCACCTAGAAGAACAAGGGTAGCAGATGCATGGGAACAATACCACCTCCAAGTTCCCTTTAAAGACACACACCATCCTAATCCGGAACTATGTCGTCATTCCTTCACCAGGTTAAAACATCTGAAACTCCCTAACAGCGTGGTGGTGGACCTACCCCAAATGGATTACAGTAGTTCAAGTAAGCGACTCACCACCATCTTTTTGAGGGAAATTAGGGATGGGTAACAACTATTGACCTTGTTAGTGATGCCCACATCTTGTGAATGAATAGAAAGAATCACAAAATGACATCTAGGAACAGGCAAAACATATGCCATGTGTATCAAATGTATGCCAAAAGAATGCATTGATCTTTTAGGTAGGGATGATTGTAGAGCTGTGATGTTACTTCATTGTTGATTTTGCTGGCCCAGTAAAGTGAATAGTTTCTGCTTCTCATCATTTTGAAAGTATATTCTTGACACATTGATGCCAACAAAGCAGTTGCTATTGGATGGTTTTGTCTGTGCTGGGTTGAATAACAAATCTGTTTCACATTGCTCAGACTTAATTCACCATGTATTATTCGCAACATCATTTTAATAATCAGTTAAACCATCTTTTTAATTAAAAGAAATGCTGGATTTAAATATTGAAGGGTTATTTTTTGTTTTATTATGGATACTTGAAAGACAACCCCAGTTATCTACTTCTTTAGCCAGTTGATTCCTCCAATGTCTGAAATTTTATATCCTCCTTATCTTTCTTTAAATTCTATAATGACCTCACTGCTTCCAATCTCTGCAATTTTCTCCAGCTGTACAAACTTCCAAAATTTCTGTTCCTCTGACCCTCACCACCTTTATATGCTTCCCTACTTTCACCCCACTATGTTTGGCTGAGCCATCAGTTGCCTAGTTCCCGTGCTCTGGAATTCCTTCCCCTAAATCTCTTCAGCTCCTTGCTCCTATTTAGAATGCACTCCTTTGTTCAAACTTATGGTCAGCCCACCTAAGGGCGTATTAATGCACCCTCCCCTGCCAAATATTGGGCCTACAGTAAAACTCGCCATAATGTGAAATAACTATTGGCCGTTGATCTATACGCTCGACGTTTATTTCTATATTACTGCCTTTGGACAGAGTGGGGAGAGCAAGGACATGAACATTGCAACATGATAGGGGAAAGTCCCAAACGCTAGAGATTAATCAATTTATGATGCTGTTGATTCCAGCTTCAGTAGCATGCAATGTGCATTTCATTATTGTCCGCCCCTGTCGTAGGTTGTGCAGTACTAAGGTCCCAGCCAATAATTGATAAATGCTCTATCTCTGGTTATTTTTATTATTTTATTCAGAATAATTTCATAGCACAGAATGCTTTTAGTTTAAGTTTTGACTAAGAAGACCAGGGAATGGAATTAGAAGTTCCACAAAGCAAATACATGAAGGAGAAATTAATTGGTATTGGTTAAGTTGAAATTAATTTCTAAGGAACCTTTATCGTTCAGTGGAAGCCTCTTTTCACAAAACCTTGTTGTATATACTTTGTTCTTATCCATGCATTGTGCCCTCACAGCTGACTTCTTCAAATAGTCTTCTGAACAATTTCACCATATCCATCATCCATAGGCTGAAATTCATCTAAAATGCCATGTTCTGTTTCCTCACCTACATTACCTTTATCTTAGCCAAGTTCCACTGGCACTTCAGGTCTCTGTAAATTAAGATTTGATCCACCCTATTAAATCCTTCCATACATTGCCACTTCCTTCACAGACAATTTCCTTCAACCCTATTTCTTTGGCCACCTCCTCCAACAACCTCCTCTACTTATGAGAGTGGAATGAGTAGTGAATCAAGAGAGCACAAGATAGATCACATGGAAGGATGAATTTGAAAAGTGAGGCTTGGGGTGAAACTGCAAGGTTATGATGATTTAAGATTGTGGTGAATCTGAGACTTGGGTTTTGGTTTAGGTAAATGGAAAAAGACAGAAGTAGAGGTCGCTACCTGCATGGTTTTGATAATTGAGATGAAGAATTCCTCACACATGGATTTGGAAATAAAGGTAGAGGGGACAAGAAAAAGGAGTGACTTGGTACAGAGGCTGACAAAGGAGGTTACAATGAGGAATCAACATGAGGTCTGAATGGTGGCAGACAGTGAGCATTTCAAATAAGAGGGGTATTGACCTCAGTAAAGTGATGCAATATGTAAGAATGAAATGCTATAAATTAACATTAAGTAAATCACTCCAAAAATCATGGACTTCTCAACAATAGAGCTAAAATAAAGTTGGAACATGAACGGTACTAAGGAGTCCAAACAAATCATTATTTTTGTTAATAAGTTTGCGAGCCTAATGATACTTACCAAAGCTGTTTTTATATTTCCACAGCTACTGCCAAAGGGTTGAGGCTTTTCAAACTCTCTTTCATGTAGGATGTCAGCAGATGGCACAAATTTTCATTTCATTGCCCTGGGCTTGTTTTTAACTGGGTCACAGAGATGAAAGGATGTTGGGTCATTTGTTAATGCTTTTGATAATTTAACTTCAGAGAAATCATTGAAATACATCAACGTTGTACATCTTATTTCCTTTCTGTTTTATTGTACAACTCATTCACCCAATATCTGCACTGCCATGGGAATTGCAGTGACTTTGGATGCTTCTTTTGATGTATCGGTTTTTCATTTTAAAATTATCATCAGTACTAAACACATTTTCTCCTGCTTTCACCAAAAGCCCAGTCAATATTTAATGTTTCCTTGGTATTACAAATGTGATGAAGTGTGCTATTACAACATAATACCAAAGTAATATTACTTTCAGAATGGAGAAGGAGTAATGTAAATCAATTACATTCGAACAATACAACTTTTCGAGATTGAAGACCATATCTTTTGCTCTTATTCCACCTGTTTTTATCCAAATCTGTCTGCATGCACTTGTCTGCCTTCCCCATAACTTATACAGTCAACCTCACTTCTCAAGATATATATTATGTCTCCTTGATTGAAGCCATCACACTGCATTTACTTATTATATTGATGTAGGGAATAACAGAAGAATTAAAAATCGATTTCCTTAAATATGAGATCAGAATGACAAGTGGCATAAGGAAAATTTAAGTGCATTGTGGGGCGAGTGCTCACTGCTGTAGATGTAATGTTTGGCACAAAATTAAGGTAGGAGTAACAACAGTTGGAATTATTTGTTAAAACTAGGGCTAAAGACTTTAATTTTTTTTTTCGGCTATCAAACTAGTTCAGACCATTTATAAGTTGGTTTGCAGCTTTACTGGTTCTATCAGTGCTGCTGTCCATTAAGCACTAATTTAATACTCCGGTCATCTGGCCTTAATTTGAAGTGGAGTTCAATTAATGAGAGTGAAGCAAATACTGTCCAACTTACATATCAAGCAGTGTTGCTGATGCTTGTATTTAACAGTTGATTTTCTATCTTTGTTCTCCCCTCAGGATGCCTTGCCCACTGGGAGAATGTTCAAGTGGCACGGCAGAAATTATAATGGGGAATCTATGGCAGAAATATTAAAGAAATATTTTCTATCTGTCTTCACTTAAGAAACCACCAAGAACATACAGCAAATGATGGAGAATCAATGTTCTAATAAGTGTGGCAAACTCACAATAATAAATAACCAGCTTATAGTCCACCTCATTTTTATATTTCTTAGTTCTGATGAAGAGTCATATGGACTCGAAACGTTAACTGTCTTCCTCTCAGCAGATGCTGTCAGACCTGCTGAGTTTTTCCAGCTATTTTTGTTTTTGTTTCCCAATAATTAATATTTGTAAAGAAAAAGTACCAAAAAAGTTAATGGGATTAAAAACTAATAAATCCCCTGAATGTAATGGACTACATCTTAAAGGTTTTAAAAGAGGTGGCTGCAGAGATGGCAGACGCATTGGTTTTGATCTTCGAGTTCCCTAGATTTTAGAACGGTCCCCATGGGTTGGAGGTAGGAAATGTAATCCTGCAGGAAAGGAGGGAGAGAGAAAATAGGGAATTTATAGGTCTGTTAGCTTGACAGCAATGATAGAAGAAACACTTGAATTTATCAGGAACGTGGTAACAGGATACCTAGCAAATTACAATGTGATCAGGCAAAGTCAACAGTATCTTAAAAAGGAAATTGAGTTTGACAAATCTATTAAAGCTTTTTTGAGTGTGTAACTGGCAGCATTGATAAGGCAAGAACTAGTGGATATATTTTCAGAAGGCATTCAAAAAGGTTGGGGGAATAGATTAGTATGGATTGAGATAAAAACAAAAAAACTGCGGATGCTGGAAATCCAAAACAAAAACAGAATTACCTGGAAAAACTCAGCAGGTCTGGCAGCATCGGCGGAGAAGAAAAGAGTTGACGTTTCGAGTCCTCATGACCCTTCGACAGAACTTGAGTTCGAGTCCAGGAAAGAGCTGAAATATAAGCTGGTTTAAGGTGTGTGTGTGGGGGGCGGAGAGATAGAGAGACAGAGAGGTGGAGGGGGTTGGTGTGGTTGTAGGGACAAACAAGCAGTGATAGAAGCAGATCATCAAAAGATGTCAACCACAATAGTACAATAGAACACATAGGTGTTAAAGTTAAAGTTGGTGATATTATCTAAACGAATGTGCTAATTAAGAATGGATGGTAGGGCACTCAAGGTATAGCTCTAGTGGGTTTTTGAAACTGGGGGCACGCGCAGCTTTGAAAAAGGGTACGGCGGTGCATTGCTTCTATGTAAGATGTGGATCATTTATGGAATTACAAGCTCAATAGCATAGAAGTTCCTGCAGCCAACCAAAAGTCACATCTGGCCAACCATAGGAACATTGTCTATCAGATTGCTTTCAATCCGTACAGCCACCATTGTATCCATGTAACGCACTACGTTAAAAATGATGAGCTTCCCTAAAAACCCACTAGAGCTATACCTTGAGTGCCCTACCATCCATTCTTAATTAGCACATTCGTTTAGATAATATCACCAACTTTAACTTTAACACCTATGTGTTCTATTGTACTATTATGGTTGACATCTTTTGATGATCTGCTTCTATCACTGCTTGTTTGTCCCTACAACCACACCAACCCCCTCCACCTCTCTGTCTCTCTATCTCTCCGCCCCCCACACACACACCTTAAACCAGCTTATATTTCAGCTCTTTCCTGGACTCGAACTCAAGTTCTGTCGAAGGGTCATGAGGACTCGAAACGTCAACTCTTTTCTTCTCCGCCGATGCTGCCAGACCTGCTGAGTTTTTCCAGGTAATTCTGTTTTTGTTTTAGTATGGATTGAGGATTGGTTTGGTCAGTCGGCTGTGATTGGTCAAGATGTTGCCATGGCAAATGCACCAGGAAACTATTGTCCATCATGCTTTTCTTTATTCAAAAAAGGTACAACATCTGGACATATTGTTTTTTTCCTGCAGAGGACAGTTCCCTGCATTTGGACATGCCAATCAACAACCTTTTTCTAATGCAGCATAAATTGTCCCCTTTGAAATTTGGCATTTTTGCTTCTGTCCTGATGAATGCAAGATGAAAATCTTTGTTCAGCAATACTCAAGTTCTGTACTACCATGTGACTAAATGTATAAAATTCTTAGAAGGCTTGATAGGGTGGATGCTGAAAGGCTGTTTTCCCTTAGCTGAAGAGTCTAGAACTGTGAACATATGGTAAGTGTAAGAGGTCACATCATGTAGTAGAAGGGTGAGTACTAATGGAGCTGAGAGATTTTTATTGCTCCTCCTTGGTTACAGTTGTGCACCAATAACATGTAAATAATGATGTCACAATAGTGTGTTTCTCTGAGTTGTAATCATACAATGTATTGGGTTATGTGTCAATAGCACATATGCACTGGCACCACAGTAATGTGCTTCTGCCTGAGATATAAGTTACACAGTGTATCAAGTCATGCGCCAATATTGTGCATAATTGTTCCAGAAGAGTCTGTAGATTTCCTCATCAAAGTGCAAGGTATTAAAAGTCCAACGATAATACAATGTATATGATACAATCTGTGTAGTGCATTATTGCTTCTATGTAAGATGTGGATCATTTATGGAATTACAAGCTCAATAGCATAGAAGTTCCTGCAGCCAACCAAAAGTCACATCTGGCCAACCATAGGAACATTGTCTATCAGATTGCTTTCAATCCGTACAGCCACCATTGTATCCATGTAACGCACTACGTTAAAAATGATGAGCTTCCAAAATATCTCCTTCAGTCTCACCCCAAGAAAAACTTTGAGAAGTCCAAATACACCACCTTTTTTTTCATTAACACTGTGTTATCTAATCTGTTGAAGCAGCAGTACATAGAGGAATTACCTGGAAAAACTCAGCAGGTCTGGCAGCATCGGCGGAGAAGAAGAGTTGACGTTTCGAGTTCTCATGACCCTTCCACAGAAGTTGACTCACAACGTCAACTCTTCTTCTCCGCCGATGCTGCCAGACCTGCTGAGTTTTTCCAGGTAATTCTGTTTTTGTTTTGGATTTCCAGCATCCGCAGTTTTTTGTTTTTATATTAGTACATAAAGGAATTCAATTGAGATTCAGAAAATGCGGACAAATATTATGAATGGCTTATAAATGACATTTTTGTGGTGAAACATGTTTGCTATGCTGCAATTTTTAACTTGTATCTTTGATAACTGATATATTTGATATTGAATAAAAGTGTATAAAAATCATACTGGAGATTTCTTAAACTGAAGGTGGTTTTCTATGTTAGTACAAAGTAGTTAAACTGCAAACAAAAGTTCTTGGTATCAAGTGGCTAGAAATTTTACAATGACAAGCATTTTATGCCATTGACAGGAGTTTCCCTTCATTCAATATTGATAAATGGCTGTTTGTTTTAATTAATTCATGAGAGGCACGTTGTGTACTGCCTTTGTTTCAGTATCTATGGGGGTTGTTCACTCTGATCACAACTCAAAGCATAAGCCACAGCCTGGGATGGTGAGTGACTTTGTGCCTAGGAGCTTTGATTGGCTACAGCTCCCTGTAATTGAGAGCTTGCAGCAGAGACTTCACTTTACAGAGCTCTATTGACAGTCAGCAGGTCTGGCAGCATCGGCAGAGAAGAAAAGAGTTGATGTTTCGAGTCCTCATGACCCTTCGACAGAACTTGAGTTCGAGTCCAAGAAAGAGCTGAAATATAAGCTGGTTTAAGGTGTGTGTGTGGGGGGCGGAGAGATAGAGAGACAGAGAGGTGGAGGGGGTGGGTGTGGTTGTAGGGACAAACAAGCAGTGATAGAAGCAGATCATCAAAAGATGTCAACGACAATAGTACAATAGAACACATAGGCGTTAAAGTTAAAGTTGGTGATATTATCTAAACGAATGTGCTAATTAAGAATGGATGGTAGGGCACTCAAGGTATAGCTCTAGTGGGGTTTTTTTTTATATAATGGAAATAGGTGGGAAAAGGAAAATCTTTATAATTTATTGGAAAAAAAAAGGAAGGGGGAAACAGAAAGGGGGTGGGGATGGGGGAGGGAGCTCACGACCTAAAGTTGTTGAATCCAATATTCAGTCCGAAAGGCTGTAAAGTCCCTAGTCGGAAGATGAGGTGTTGTTCCTCCAGTTTGCGTTGGGCTTCACTGGAACAATGCGGCAAGCCAAGGACAGACATGTAGGCAAGAGAGCAGGGTGGAGTGTTAAAATGGCAAGCGACAGGGAGGTTTGGGTCATTCTTGCGGACAGACCGCAGGTGTTCTGCAAAGCGGTCGCCCAGTTTACGTTTGGTCTCTCCAATGTAGAGGAGACCACGTTGGGAGCAACGAATGCAGTAGACTAAGTTGGGGGAAATGCAAGTGAAATGCTGCTTCACTTGAAAGGAGTGTTTGGGTCCTTGGACGGTGAGGAGAGAGGAAGTGAAGGGGCAGGTGTTGCATCTTTTGCGTGGGCATGGGGTTGTGCCATAGGAGGGGGTTGAGGAGTAGGGGGTGATGGAGGAGTTGCAGTCCTACTCCGGCCCCCTTCCACAACTCTTTCTCTGGTACATCGATGATTACTTCGGTGCCGCTTCATGCTCTCATCAGGACTTGGAAAAATTTATTAATTTTGCTTCCAATCTCCACCCCTCCATCATTTTCACATGGTCCATCTCTGACACTTCCCTTCCCTTCCTTGACCTCTCTGTCTCAATCTCTGGTGATAGACTGTCCACCAATATCCATTACAAACCCACCGACTCCCACAGCTATCTCGACTACAGCTCCTCACACCCCGCTTCCTGTAAGGACTCCATCCCATTCTCTCAGTTCCTTCGCCTCCGTCGCATCTGTTCCGATGATGCTACATTCAAGAACAGTTCCTCTGACATGTCCTCCTTCTTCCTTAACCGAGGTTTTCCACCCACGGTCGTTGACAGGGCCCTCAACCGTGTCCGGCCCATCTCCCGCGCATCCGCCCTCACGCCTTCTCCTCCCTCCCAGAAACATGATAGGATCCCCCTTGTCCTCACTTATCACCCCACCAGCCTCCGCATTCAAAGGATCATCCTCCGCCATTTCCGCCAACTCCAGCATGATGCCACCACCAAACACATCTTCCCTTCACCCCCCTTATCGGCATTCCGTAAGGATCGCTCCCTCCGGGACACCCTGGTCCACTCCTCCATCACCCCCTACTCCTCAACCCCCTCCTATGGCACAACCCCATGCCCACGCAAAAGATGCAACACCCGCCCCTTCACTTCCTCTCTCCTCACCGTCCAAGGACCCAAACACTCCTTTCAAGTGAAGCAGCATTTCACTTGCATTTCCCCCAACTTAGTCTACTGCATTTGTTGCTCCCAATGTGGTCTCCTCTACATTGGAGAGACCAAACGTAAACTGGGCGACCGCTTTGCAGAACACCTGCGGTCTGTCCGCAAGAATGACCCAAACCTCCCTGTCGCTTGCGATTTTAACACTCCACCCTGCTCTCTTGCCCACATGTCTGTCCTTGGCTTGCCGCATTGTTCCAGTGAAGCCCAACGCAAACTGGAGGAACAACACCTCATCTTCCGACTAGGGACTTTACAGCCTTCCGGACTGAATATTGGATTCAACAACTTTAGGTCGTGAGCTCCCTCCCCCATCCCCACCCCCTTTCTGTTTCCCCCTTCCTTTTTTTTTCCAATAAATTATAAAGATTTTCCTTTTCCCACCTATTTCCATTATATAAAAAAAAACCCCACTAGAGCTATACCTTGAGTGCCCTACCATCCATTCTTAATTAGCATATTCGTTTAGATAATATCACCAACTTTAACTTTAACGCCTATGTGTTCTATTGTACTATTGTCGTTGACATCTTTTGATGATCTGCTTCTATCACTGCTTGTTTGTCCCTACAACCACACCCACCCCCTCCACCTCTCTGTCTCTCTATCTCTCCGCCCCCCACACACACACCTTAAACCAGCTTATATTTCAGCTCTTTCTTGGACTCGAACTCAAGTTCTGTCGAAGGGTCATGAGGACTCGAAACGTCAACTCTTCTCCGCCGATGCTGCCAGACCTGCTGAGTTTTTCCAGGTAATTCTGTTTTTGTTTTGGATTTCCAGCATCCGCAGTTTTTTTGTTTTTGTTTTTATCTCTATTGACAGTCCACAGGCAGCCTTGAGTCAGTCTTTGGAATTCTCAGCCACCATCTGTAAGGCTGAATATCTTTAGTTACAGCTGGCCGAGCCAGGGGAATTAGTTTAGTCCGAATTTAAGGGCCGATATTAAGAGAGAAAGTGAGTTGTATTTTTTTATATATTGAGGAGTGTGGGGCCTGTTTGCTTATCTAAAACCACATTGGCTCAAAGCCTGTCCGTCAAGTTGGTGAGAGTATTTATCCAGTCTACTATTTGGTCAGAGAGGAGAATTCACATAGCTACACCTGATATATCTCAGAGTATAGAAGAAGGGTATTATGATCCCTGAATCATGCTGTGAACTACACAGATATTGGGTATCAATGAGCACACCTGAGAACGTAGGTGGGATTAAGCCAAGACATTATTTTTTGAAGTAATCCAACACGATCAAGCTATTCAAGGTACTATATTAGCAGCAGCCTGAGAAATTCAGTATGAACAATGCTCAGATCTTGGCCCACTCCGCTTCACTGGCAGAAGCTAATCTTTCCGTTCTCTTTAATTTCTGCCAAGGTTTCTAGATTTTAACCTTCCATGGGTACCTAGGCTGATCCCCAGTGCTTCTTGGCTTTGCTTCTGCTCTACTGGCCCTGCAGGGCTGATCTCTACCATCTTGCTGGCCTTGACATTCATTCTGCTTGTCTGATTTCGAATCAGTTAGCTTCTCTGCTACTTCCAAGTCTGAAACCCATTTCAATTTAGGGATTCTGTGCCAATTTAGGGGTAGTGGGTCAATTTGGGAGCACAATGGTCAATGAGTTTTGAAGTGCTATGGTCAACTTGGTTTCCTGGGACAGTTTGTGGTGAGTTATCAATTTTGGGTGTTAGGTTTGACTTTCTGGGTTTGTTAGATGTGCTTTGTCAGTTGTAGCAATATACCAATTTGGGGCATAAGGTCACTCATTCAGGATTAGTTTGGGTTTTTTTGGGTCAGTTTGGTTTATTGGGTCATTCTATGCCAATTCATCCCTTTGAGCTAATTTTCATTTTGGGGAAACCAATTTAATTTGGAGTGCTAGTTAAGGCTGATAATGATTGCTAGTTTGGTGTTCAATGGCAGATATTTCAGGTAGGGCTGTCTTGTTGGGATGTTGGGTTATTCCATGGTAATTTGTGTATTTGGCCAATTTCAGAGGAGCGTGTGCTGAGTTTTCCATTGGGTATTCCCTTATATCTTGTATTTTTGGGAGATGAAGGAGAAGAGCAGTGAAATGAGACCAGGCTGATCACAGCATTGTAGTTGAATGGCAGTTGCCTGACAATACCTCCAAACCAAAATGTACAGTCTAAAGCAATACGAATTGAGGCACGCCATAGAAATAGCACTAGCCATGGAATGTGCTGTGAGAGACTCACAGGCTTTACAGAACGTGCAACATGGTGTTGTTCTTCATGTAGAGTGAGAACCAGAGACATAGCAGCAAAGCGAGAGACAATCTCTGTTGCTAGAAAAGCGAAAGGCCTAGTGGAAGCATTTCAGCAGCAACTCCGACTATTATGGATGTAGGGTAACCACGTACCAGACACCTGCAGATTCAAGGAGGCAGAATGCCATGACTGCCATAAGAAAGGTCACGTAATAAAGCAATAGAGGGTGAAATCAAAACAGCCCATAAGGCAGCAGACCAAAATGTTTGAAGTTAATAATGTAACAAAACCTGAAGCTGATGATACCAACATCTATTCACAGCAGGAAAAACTGAACCTATTACCATCACAATCTAAGTGAATGGGAAGCAACTAATAACGGAGTTAGATACGGGAGCCTCAACCACAGCGGTAGGAGAGCACACATTTAAATACTTAAACAAAGGTACCCAGTCACTGAATCTGGAGCGAACAATGGCTCAATTGAAGACATACACTGGAGAATCCATCGCCACAGTACCTGTGTCCTATAGGCAACAGACAGCCCAGCTTCCAGTGATCATAGTGACAGGTGAAGGACCTGGTCTTCTGGGCCAAGACTGGTTACAAAAAATTAAGCTCAACTGGTCTGAAATATTTCACTTGAGAACTGGAGTTGTTCCTGAACTGTTAAGGAAATAGTTTATTTCATGATGAACTAGGAACGTTTAAATGCTTGCAAACAAAAATAATGTACATTCTCAGGTGACACTTCATTTCTTTAAGGCCAAAGCTATGCCTTATGCCTTAAAGGAGAAGGTCGGTGCAGAATTGTGCCAGTTAGAAAAGCATCATCCACCCAGTCCAAATTTTGGAATGGGCAGCACCAATAGTCCTAGTGGTGAAACCTGACCAAACTATACGCATTAAATATCCTATCCCAAAGATAGACGACTTATATGCAAAGCTAGCTGGAGGCAAATCCTATACCAAACTGGACATGAGCCATGCATACCAACAGCTAGAGCTGGATAGTATGTCTAAATAGTATGTAACCATCAACACGCACAAGGGTCTGTATCAATATACTCACCTACCCTTTGGAGTGTCGTCTGCATGTGCAATCTTCCAAAGGACAATGGAGAGTCTTTTGCAAGGACTTTCCCGAGTAGTAGTATGCCTAGATAATGTTCTGAGGGTCAACTGAAGCTGAACGTTTGGCCAACTTGGAAGAAGTGTTAAGAAGATTATTGGAAGCCAGTGTACAATTAAAGAAAGAGAAATGTACATTCCAAGCGCCAGAACTTACTTACCTGGGTCACTGGTTGGATGCCACGGGGTGGCATCCAGTAGAAAAGAAAGTTAGGGCAATCGAAGAGGCACTCTCTCTGTCCAGTGTAATTGAATTCAAGTCTTTTGTGGGCATGATCAATTATTATACCGCTTCTTGCCAAAGTTGTCAACAGTGTTAGCACTATTACACTTGCTGTTAAAAAAGAATCATCATTGGCCATGAATTTCAAAACAGGAAGAAGCCTTTGAAAGTTAAGAAGCTATTACATTCATCATGTTTACTGGTACATTACGACCCATTGAAGGAATTGGTATTAACTTGTGATGCGTCTCCTTATGGTGTGGGAGCAGTTATCACATTGGATGGAAGATAGATCAAAAAGGCCAATTGGCTATGTCTCGAGGACCCTCTCTGCAGCCAAGAAGGGTTATTCCCAAATAGAAAAGGAAGGTTTATCAGTAATATTTGGAATAAAGAAATTCCACCAGTACCTGAACAGATGACATTTCACCATTGTGTCAGACCATAAACCATTAATGGTTTTTTTCAGTGAGGATAAGACCATTTCACCAATAACCTCAACAAGAATTCAACACTGGGCTTTGATTTTACCAGCATATGAGTACACATTTATGCAACTTTCAGGTGTGCATATTGCAAATGCAGACGTACTCAGTCATCTCCCTTTATCAGATAGCATTGTACATGCTCCAGTGCCACAAGAAGTTGTGCTTGCGTTGAACTTCTTGAACTCTGCCTGAGTTTGTGAAGCAAATTAGGAATTGGACGAACAGAAATCCAATTTTGCCAGAAGTCCGAGACCTTGTATTGCAAGGATGGTCGATTCACCAGTGACTGAAGAGATGAGACTATTCCATGCCAGAAAAACAGAGTTGAGTTGTCAAGTTGGAATCTTGTTGTGGAGATCAAGAGTCATCGTCCCTTTGCAAGGAAGAGAACCACTCTTGACAGAGCTTCACGGTGCGCATCCTGGCATATCGAAGATGAAAATGCGTGAAGCTATGTCTGGTGGTCAGGCATAGACAGTGACATTGAAAGCATGGTCAAGCACTGTCTCCAGTGTCAGCAACAACACAAGTTGCCTGTTTCAACTCCACTGCATTCGTGGGAATGGCCTGGTTGACCCTGGATTGGACGACATATTGATTATGTAGGACCATTCTTAGGTAGCATGTTTTTATTGATCATAGATGCTCATTCTAAATGGATGGATGTGTATGAAGTCAGATCACTGACATTGTGTGCAACTATTGAAAAGCTGCATCAACGTTTTAATATATATGGCCTATCAGAAGTCATCATTTTGGATAATGGTACAGTCTTTACCAGTACAAAGATTCATGAGTTTAAATGGAATCAGACATATTAAAACAGCACCATATCACCCCACATCAAATGGTTTAGCTAAAACAGCTGTGCAACCTTTCAAATCTGTAATGAAGAAGTTATCCAAAGATACTCTAGAAACTCAACTTCCGGCTTTCTTCTCAATTATTGTACGACACCTCATTCAACTACGGTTTCAACACCATCTGAATTATTGATGAAAAGCAACCTATGTACAAGGTTGAGTCGGTGTTTCCAAACTTAGAGGGAAAGGTAGAGAAGAATCAGAGTAATCAAGTTTTGAATCACGATATTCCTAGCAAAGCTGGAAGATTTACTGTAGGCGATACAGTTTTCATACGGAATTTTGGACATGGACCTTATTGGGTACCTGGTACTAATGTCTCAGAAACTGGCCCTTTGTACTTCCAGGTGGAAGTGGAAGACTGAATTGTTTGAAAACTTGTGGATCATCTTAGGAATACAGAGTCATGCCAACAACCAGCTACTCTGCCTGTGATTAACATCAAACCATTAATCCCTGAGGTGACAGATAAACCTTGAATAGACATGCCTGATGTTTCTGTAGACTTGCCTAACCCTGAACTGCCATTTTCTAATGATGTATCTGATGGTACAGTTCCTGATCATGTTGATCCAGTGGAAGAACTTAAAGTGGTAGAGCTACACTGCTCTTATCGAATAAGGAAACCATCTCAAACACTTAATCTTTAATCACCTGACTGAAATATATTTACATGTTGTGGGAGATTCAAATGTTCTCTGTTAATAGGAAGTGTAAAAAAAACTAAACAGGGAGGAAATGTAGTAATTGAAGATATAGCCTTTCCTATTGTCTATTAGGGGTCACATGATTGTTTTTGGAATCTTTGACCAATGACCTCTAAGCAAGGGGTAATCTGAGGGTGTGGCTTTCTAGTTGAAGACCTGGTTCAAGCATGTAGTTTCTGAAACGCTCTCTGTAATAAAATTATCTGTTTCAAGTAGAAACCTGTCCAGTGCATCAAATCATTACAGTGCCCTTCATATGGAAATTTGGATTCTAACTCCAGTTGTAGGAGCCTGATTGAAATTGGTTGGGAAAAGGGTAGAACTTGCACCACCCATTCTCTGTCCGGTTCTTCTTGAAGACAATGCTGGTTTGAGTACCCCGTATTAAAAGTGACCTCCAGTGGCCCCCTTCTTCAATCCCTTATTCTTCACCCACTCTTTTCCAGCACCTACCTGCAACCTGCCTTCACATCAAAGCTGGATGTAATTGTCCTGGCCCTGAACAATAGGCAGTAACCGGACCGCCAATTTGCATCTACAACTCTTCAGTTCAATGCAAATGAAGCTCGAGGCTCAACTTCACTGGAGCCTCAGGCCTTCATCTTTGAATGCATATTGAAATCCCATAACTCATTTTGTGCCAGAGATAGGCACGCATTGAATTTCTCTCCCTTTCTATCTAATTCAATTCAACATCTTTCCATTTTTCCAAAGATTACATTGATTCAATATTTGGAATTGAGGAATTGCAACAGCAAGTGCTTTGACAGAGCAATTACACTTGTGGTTGCGTGAAGCGGTTTGCTTTGCAAAAGTGCTGCGGTTGTAAGGTAAATGCAACTTGAAGTCAAAGTATGGGGATGAATGTTTATTTGCTTTGTTTTAGACGCAGTTTGAGCTTGATACCTGAGCCAGGATTTTCTGTGCCCGCCGGTGTCGGGCATGTTCAGTGGTGTGAGCGACAATAGGTGCGATTGGTTTCATGACGGTGTGAAACCAGTCCGCGATCGTCCACTCAGCCCACTGATGGCAGGCTGCATTCTCCACCATCGAACATCAGGAACCTCATTGTAATACATCAGCATATCATTGTTAGGTCTGCCTGCCAGAATTGCTCCCCCCGCCCCCACTTGATCGTCCGCCCATGTTAGCGAGAAAGCATGCCATGTGGAACCCGTCATGACAAATGTGACATGCAGAAGTCAGGCCTTAGCTGCCAGGGCTTTGCTCACATCGCAAATATCCAAGGAACAGAAGATGCTGGAACCAACACCAACAGTACACTGGAACATCCATGGATGCTGGGTTGATTCTCATGGACGTGGCTCTGCTGCAAAGCAGCGCACAGAAGCTGGAAAGTCCCCGTTGATGCTCTCAGTGGGTGATGGTTGAGGGGGTGGGAGAGGAAGGGCTAGGATCAGCTGGGAGAGGAAGACGTCGGTGGGGTGCGGTTGGGAGGGGGAGACTGAAGATGTCGGAGGGATGCGGCTGGGAGGGAGGGAAAGAAGGTGTCAGGGGGGATGCGGTTGGGAGGGAGGGAATGAAGGTGTCGGGGGGATGCGGTTGGGAGGGAGGGAATGAAGCTGTTGGGGCTAAGGTTGGGAGGGAGGGAATGAAGGTGTCAGCTGGGATGAGGTTGGGACAGGGGAATGAAGGTGTTAGAATGATGGGAGATTGGGAGGGGGTAATGAAGATGTTGTGGGGAGATTGGAGGTGAGGGAGAACAGGGGAGGAGAGGGTAACTGGGGAGAAGACCACAACCAGGGAGGTAGGTGTAAGGGAGGGTGGAATAGAAAGTGAAACAAGAGTCACAGCGGGCGAGATCAGGTGCTACATGAGGGTGTGATCATTGGATGGACAGAGATGCAGGTCAGCTCAGATGGATGATAGAAAGCAACAGCAGCAGGCAATATTCAAAATGATCAGGACATTGAGATAAGTGCGAAACATGAAGGATCCACATGTGTGTGAGTGTGTTTGCACAAGGCTCTGGAAGGCCCTGTCTCTCACACACTTTTCCCTCCAGAATCACTCGTGGGCCGGCTCATCCCTCTGTGGCGATGGGTCTACTGGGCTGCTTATTTCCACCCTTCACTGGAGAAGGAGTGCTCTTAGCTGCAGATGAGGACTTGGACAGAGCTGAGGGACTGACTAACTGAGGGTCTTGGTCCCTTGTCAGAGGTCCCTGTGAACCAAAGTAGAGATAATAGTGCATGGCAGCAGTTTCAAAAGCAGGAGAGAGAGCTCTCTCAGTTGCGATGAGGAAGGGATGATGTGGTGCAGAATCATCTTGAGGCTGTTCTCCATCAACCTCACTGTTGCCACAGGCAGGGTCCACATCCTCACCAGTCAGCATGATGGCATGCTCCTCAAAATGAGGTCAAGACATTCCTCCCCCTCATCTGCTTCTTTATTCTATCTGGAGTATTTACTAAATAATTTACTTTGTTCCGATTCTTTTCAATCCTCTAAAAGGCACACTAAACCTTGCCTTTAATGAGTCACCCAGTACTGGTAACAAAACTAGCACTTTTTCCCTAGCCACAAAACAACAAGCTGTAGCTTTCCTATCTGCCTTCACTTTCACCACTTGCTGTGATATCTTTAAATATCCCCTAGCTAACTCACATGCTCTGTCCAATCTTTCTCTGAAGTTTGATTCATAATCCAGGAGAGTAGTTTCTGAATTTTGACCAACCAATTTCTCATGAATCAATTCCTCATGGCCATAAATTAGTTCAAAACGACTATTACCAGTTGATGCATTAGGAGTGTCCCTAATAGCAAATAAGAAGAATGGAATTCCTCTATCCCAATCCTGTGGATAATCCTGATTATACACCTTCACAATAGTTTTTAGAGTTTGATTCCATCTTTCCAAAGCCCCTTGTGACTCAGGATGGTAAGCTGTTGACTAAAATTATTTTATCCCCAAATTGTTCATTACTTCCTTAAACAGCTATGACATGAAATTTGAACTATGGTCTGGTTGTATTTCTTTAGGTAAATCATATCTTGTAAAAAAAAATTAGTTAACTCTTCCACAATTTTCTTTGTTGTAATATTTCTTAAAGGTATTGCTTTAAGAAACCTTATAGACACATCCATTATTGTCAGTAAGTACTGATTTCCACTTTTTGTCCTAGGAAGGGCTCCTTTACAATCAATCATGACCATAGTAATAGGTTCTTCAAATGCTTGAAATGGAATTAAAGGTGCTGGCTTAATCACTGCTTGTGGTTTCCCTATCACCTGACATGAGTGACATGTTCTACAGATTTTGATTACATCCCAATGCAATCCAGGCCAATAAAAATGTTTTTGTACTTTTGCCTGTGTCTTTCTAATTCCTATATGTCCCTCCATTGGAATTTCATGAGCTATCCTCAGAATTTCATATCTATATCCAAATGGTATAACAATCTTATGCACCTCCTTCCAGCTTTCATTTGCTGAAGCATGATAAGGCTGCCATTTTCTCATTAAAACATTACCCTTAAGGTAATAACATTCTGGAATACATTCTGCCTCTGTTTCTGAGTAAGTTGTCTGATATAACTCTTTTGTTTGTGAATTATGCTTCTGTAACTCCACTAATTGTCTTGAGTTAAACACCTCAGCTGCATTGTCCTCTGTTCTTACCTCCTGAACAATATTGTCTGTCAAACAGTGTCAGCTAATTGCACTTCCACACCTTCTCCCTGCCTTTGACCTTCCTGTTCTTCTTGTTTCAATCCATGAGCATGTGATCTTGTTATCTCACAATCTGGAAACAATCCAGGATGTTCTCTCTGCAACACTTATGTTGAAACCACCTAACAGGCTGCTCAGCTACCATAGGCATCACTCACATGGGTGACCCAGCTATGACATTACCCAGAATAAATTGAACCCCTGCAATGGGCAATTTTTCCACTACTCCAACAATCACTTTGTCTGTTTTCCACATACTCCTTAAATTTACTTTCCACAATGGAATAGGTTTAGCATATCCATGAACCCCATTTATTGTCACCTATTCCTGCAATACTCCCTCTGAACAACAAATATCATGATCCTGCAGCATTAAGGATTGACTAGTCTCTGTGTCTCTTAAAATTTTAACATTTTTACCTACTCCACCCTGTACATATGGAAAGACTTCCCCATCACACAAAATCTTTAAACATTTCTGCAACCTGCTTCTCCAAATTCTTTTTGGTAATTTGTGAACACATTTCAACTTCTTTACCTATCACTGATTCTTCCTCTTTTGCCTGTATACAAGCCACTGGTTTTTCCTGTGCCTGAACCTCAGAGCCCACAGTACTTCCAGACCCTTTCTGTACCCCAATAATCCCAACAGAGTTTCCCTGTAATTTCCAACACACTGACTTCATGTGTCCAACTTTATTACAATGGAAACACCTCAATTTTTGAATATCACTTCTACCCTCAGCACCTTCCTTTTTATTATGAAAAAAAACTTCATGAATTTCCACCTACTCCTTCTCTTCCCTGACTACCCGCTTTCCTTTCACCTTCCCAGTTTCTATCCTTCTCTGATTTAAATGGGTGATGAAAAAATGATTTAAATCTATGAAATAACTCATAATCATCAGCTAGCTCTGCTGCTTGTCTTACTGCTTCAACCCTCTGTTCCTCCAATTGAGTTCTCATTACCAAAGGAATTGAATCTTTTAAATTATTCCAAAAAGAACTATTTCTCTAAAAGCTGCATCTGTTGTCTCTATCTTTAATGCCCATATCCACAGGTCAAAATTGCTTTGTTTTACTCTCTCAAGCTCAATATAAGTTTGCCTAGGCTGTTTTCTCATATTCCTAAATTTTTGCCTATATGCCTCAGGAACCAACTCATATGCACTCAGAATAGCCTTTTTTACTACATCATAGTTCACCGACGTTTCTTCTGACAGTGAAGCATAGGCTTCATGGGCAGCATCTTCTGCCTGTTGAGTTGGCTGTTTGGGAGTGGGCGCAGGGCCGATCGCCGCCCGTGATTGGCTGCGTGCTGCCATTTTACGTGGGTGGGCCAATTAAGGCCCACCCAGCGTGACACGTGCCCAGTAGCACTCAGCACTACCTGTGTGGGTGGGGGGGGAGGAGGGAGAGTCAGGCACATGCATGTGAAAGAGCGCAGAACTCTCCCTGAGGCAACTTCGTGCCTCAGGGAGATTAAGTTCAATTTGAAACTTTTAAAAAAAAGAAACATTGAAATTATTTAGACATGTCCCCTCATGTGACAGTGTCACATGAGCTGGGACATGTTTATGAAATGTGTAAAAAAAAATTATTAATTTAATAAAAACTTCATGAAACCTCATCCCATCCGTGGATGAGGTTTCATGAAAAATGCGAAGGCCACTTGGGCTCTTCGCCTGCCCACCAACCTTAAGGCGCGCACCCGCCAAACGGAAGATCGGAATGATGGGCGGTGATGTCAGGACGCGTGCCCGACGTCATCGCGTGTTATTTTACGCGTTGGCGTGCGGCACCCGCGCCCACACACTGAAGAGAAAATTCTACCCCATGTGCTATACCCACCAACCTAGATTGTAACAACAATGCCCAGTGTTCCTGTGGCCATTTCATCTGTTTAGCTGTCTTCTCAAATGAAATAAAGAATGCCTCAACAAATCTTTCCTCAAACTTTGGAAGAGCTTGTACAAATTTAAACATCTCCCCTCTGGGTTCTGATCTGGAAGTAAGTCCTTTCTCATCTGGTGTCTCTTTTTTTAACTGCCAGCATTTTAAGCTGGAATTCTCTGTCTCTCTCTTTTTCTCTTTCCTCCCTTTCTGCCTGTTCCCTTTAAAATGCCATTCCCCTTTTCTTTCCTTTTTCTGCTGCCTCTAGCTGAAGTTTTTCCACTTGCAACTGAATTTGAGCCCATTCCAATGAACCATCCTTGGAGAACTCAGTCTCTCAGGTATTCCTTCCAATTTCAAATGCTGTGCTATACTTTCAATTTTGTTTAATTTCCATAACCCTAATTGTAATTATCTGCCAATTCCATTAACTTAGCTTTATTTGCCTTTTATAAAGCAACTAAAGTTATAAATTTAACTCCCAGACAAGTCTTAGCAACTGCTAAAGCCATATTGCAGTCTCACCGTTTAAAAAAAAAAACCTCACGCCAACTCCTGAATTCAAAGTGTTTCTCATATTCATAACCTTAAGATTCACCAACTCTAAACCAATCCAGGAATTTCAAATAAGTCCCGCAAAGAGCCCCCAATTTTGTTATAGCACAGCAGATGGTAAATGCTGAGCTGTTCGAATCCCAGAGGGAAACTAGAAACAAATGCCACAACTATTTTACAATTCGTATTTATTTTGAGATGCATGCCTTGAATACAATAGTAATAAGACCACCGAGTCTTATGGATTTCTTACAAAACTAAATTAAACTTTTATTAATAAAAAATTATTTTAAGCACATACATAGGTATGTATGTAGGTTTAGAAAATACTACAATGATAACTCCTAGCTCCCCTAGTTAATCTAACTCCCAGTTACACCTCTGTTAAGGCAACAGGAAAACACACAGATTTTAAAAGACCCAGGCAAAGTAAAATGATACCCTGAACAGCTGAATTCAAAATGAGTTTTCTTCCCTTCAGTTTGTGTAGACAGCAACTTGAGGCTTAGAGGCTGGAGGCTTTTCACACTTGTTAGATCCTTGCTCTTGCGCATAACATCATCTCCTTTTTGCAGGTTCCTCCCTTTTTAATGTAAATCCCATTGTCCCAAAATGTCTTTTCAACTCTTACTTTTCTAATAATAAAAATCTTTCTTGTACCAATTTTATCAGTAAGCTTTGGGAAAAATAACACACTCTTTGGCTTCTTCTGGCTAAGTGTAAAATTTCACCACTTCTTTTGAAATTCAAATTAATCTGGTGCAAATTTTCCCTTTACACCTCACATTCTAATACTTCAGCCAAGTTTATCTATTTAACATCTCAAATCTAGCTTCTCTTCTGATATATCAAAGCCTTCACACCAGCTATCTTTAATTCAATTAAGTCACACACACAGAAACACTATTCCCACCTTACAATAAATTCCAATAACATTATCAAAATTATTATATTTTCCTGACAACGATTTAAGTCAATGCATGATTGGTTCAACAAATTTTGGGCTCTGAATCTACTGGATATGGCTTGCTTCCTAAGTTACCCTTTCTCCTCTTCTAATTCTCCTTCTAATATGAAGTATTGGATGACGTGGGTTATATCATTTGTGCAGTTTTGGATTTTTTCCCAATTATACGCAGCATTAATCAATTAATTAATTAATGCAACACTGGCTTGACTGACAGTAAAGCAGTATAGTATAGTACAGCATAGTAAAGTTCCTGTGAGTTTAGATTCCAGACTCAATAGATATTGCCTACAAATTCCAATAGGTGGAGCACTGGACTTGTGAACAATGTGCCATTTTACAAATGGGGACTGGGTTGTAAAGCTGATTGGGTTGGTTTGAGCTAGAGAAGTGACATTCCCATCAGCAGAGCTATGGAAGATCAATAACAACAGATTTCAGATGTCTAGCTTGAGAGTAGTAACCCTGGAAGTAAAACAGAGCATGTCACCATACGATTATATTATATTATTGTTATATAGGATATTTCCCCATAAATTAGAGAAAAAGCAAAATCTAACTTCATTTGTTGTGCAAAGTCAAATGATTATGAGTATGGTGTAATGGGCTACAATTTGACTTGGAAGGTAGTACAGTAATTTAATTAAGGTGTTAAGAAAATGACACAAACAGAAACTGCATTGCAATGTGCAGAGAGCTCGTGCAACCAACAGTGGGGGAAAACCTATATCACCACAGTCCAGGTTGCACAAACATTTATTGTGCAGCTTGCTGGTGAACAAATCTGACCAGAAACTGAATGGGGAGCTGCTCCTATGAACTCTAACTGCATCTGCATCTCTGTGTATATGTGGGTAAGTGTGTATAAATGTTTATACATGTGATCTGTATGTATTATTATTTCATAAAGAAAAGGAAGATCTTGCATGTCCATAGCACCATTCATGGTCTCAGGACATTCCGAAACACTTTACAGCTAATGAGTGCTTTTGAAAGGTAGTCACTGTTGCAAGGAAATGCAACAGCCAATTTGCACCCAGCAAACTCCCACAGACAGCAACAAAACAAATGTCCATATGATCCATTTGAGTAAAAAGATTGAAATCCGTTTGCCCTGATTAGCCATTCAGCTTCCTTCACCCCTGTGCCTGGTTTTGAAACTTCACCCTCAGTGCAGTAGTTTTCCCTATCCTGTTGAGTTTGCTTTTCTGTCCCATTCGTCATCTCCCAGTCTGTTGCCCTCCCCCTCTTCTCTTCAGCCCCGCTTTTCCTCTGCCATCTCTCTTTGCAAAGTTAACTAACCCCAACCAGAAACCAGTCAGGGTAGCTTGCTTGTCAATCATTGTCTAGGTTCACATGAGAAGAATGTGATGCCAAAGAGCCAATGGCTTCAATTTTCCTGCCTTGGGAAGGAAAATGAGGAGCTGTAACCTACTTTTGCCTTTACGCCTTTCACCCAGAGGACAGCTACGTCTAACCCACTCGCCAATTGCAAATTGAAGTGCAAGTATAGGACCCATTTTCCTGCCCAGTGTAGTGGAGGGCAGGGGGAGTAGAGGGAGACTAGAGAGTCAGGGAAATGGGGGCTTGAGTGTATGGGAGAGAGTGAGATTGGGGAATGAGGGGTCAGGGAGAGAGGGAGACTGGGAGATGGGAAATTGAGGCTTGTGTGGTTTGGAGAGAGGGAGACTCAGGGATGTGATGGGAGTTCTTGAATTAAGGGCTAGCTGAGTATGGGACACTTCACCACAAAGGAGCTGCCATAGAAATGAGACACATATTTGAAAAGGAGGAATATAAAATGAACTGGTGAGAAAAGGGCTTACAGGAAAAAACAGGCAGCAGGGACCGATTATCCATCTCCTGTGTTGTAATTTCTATTATTTTATAAAAATTATCATGTTATTTAGGATAATGTTTCCTATGAGAAGTGTCCCAAATAATAAACCAGCTGCCCTTGTGCAACCTCTTGGTTTTATTCAGCTTGGTCTGTGATCGATGGTGTGAAATCCAACCACAGATTGGTCCTGACCAAGGCCCTAGTGCAGAGTTGTCACCTTCACTTGAAACCTAAGTGCAAACCAGAGTCCAAGGAAGTGGAGAGATTGAGTCAGTGCAGGGACTCGTTATAGGTAGTTATATAGATATCAGGTGTTATATGGATTACTATTAGTGAGTTATTGTATTATTTTTATGAGTGGAATCCGAGTGTTACCATGTCTATGAATAATCATATGTAGAAATTCAGTGAGTTACTATTACTCATTTGTAGAATCAAGTGCTGCCCCCTCCCCCTCACTGGTGGAATCAAGCACCCCCCCCCCCACCCCCAACCTTCACCCTGCAAATTGCTCCCCAAACTTCAGTTGCCCCTCTTTTTTGACCTTGGTTTCCCTTCCTTGCTCACTCTCAGATGGCCTTGTTGTTCTCAGAACTTTCACAACAGCAGCTGGTGTGACACTATGAGCAAAGATGCTCAACTACAGGAGACCTAATCTTTGATGTAAATGTATTAACATTAGCAGATGTCATGTTGGTCAGTGTCCATGATCAAGCCTCCAGGAAAACTTCTAACCAGGGTTGCTGTTGTGCAAAAGTCCGAAGTGAAGGCCAAGTACTTCCCCATTTACAATGAGAAAAGTTGAAGGGGGAAGGTCTTGACGTGCTATCTCAGATTTCCAAACAATTGAAACCTTACTTCACATTTATGATCAACTTGAGCTGCATTTCTGCAAATTACGAGGAGATGGTGGCATAGTGGTAATGTCACTGGACTAGTAACCCACAGGCCCAGGCTAATGCACTATGGACATGGGTTCAAAACCCAACGTTGCAGCTATGGAATTTGAATTCAATTAATAAATCTGGAATTGAAAGCTAGTCTTAGTAATGGTGACCATGGGCAGAATTTAGGAAAGTTCAGGACCGGGCACATAGAGGCACCCACGATTGGGGGCATGTTGCCATTTTACGTGGGCAGGCCGATTAAGGCCCGCCCTGTGTGACATCTGCCAGGAAGTGCTAGGCGCTCCCTGTGCGGGCGGGAGGGGGATTCCCTAAGCTGAGAATGCGCTCTTTTGCGCATGCGCGCAAAAGGGCGTGCTCATCTCCTTGAGGCTAAGTGCTGCCTCAGGGAAATTGGCACCAAATTCAAAAATGTTAAAAATTGAAAAATAAAATTTCCCTGACATGTCCCTTCAGGGGACACTGTCACATGTGTTGGGACATGTCCATCACTTTTAGTTGAACTTTTATTAAATTTTTAAAAACCTACATGAAACCTCATCCCACCTGTGGATGAGGTTTCATGCTTTCCCTGAAGCCCGCTAGGGCTCCCGGCCTGCCCGCCAACCTTAAGGTTGGACTGGCAGGCCCTTTAACTAGCTCAATTACTTTGTCAATGGCCTCAATTGGCCATTGACAGGTTGGCGGGCGCACAGCTGATTTGGCTGAGCCCCCGCCGACCTGAAAATTGAAATGACACAGGGTGATGTTGGGAACTCCGCCCAATGTGATCCCATGTCATTTTACGCATCGGCGAGCGGGCCCCGTCCCCTACTCTCCAGCCGGGAAATCCTGCCCATGAATCTATCACTGATTGTTGTAAAAATCCATGATTCATTTCTGCCTTCAGGGAAGGAAATCTGCCATCCTTACCCGGTCTGGCCGACATGTGATTCCAGGCCCACAGCAATATGGTTGACTCTTAACTGCCCTCTGAAATGGCCTAGCAAACTACTCAGTTCAAGGGCAATTAGGGATGGGAATCAAATGCTGGCCTTGCCAGCAACATCCACATCCCATGAAAGAATAAAGGAAAAAAAATCTCTCCTTATTAGTCTCCCCCTAATCCATAAACTACAGCACTCTAGTCCTCTTTGTCACTTACTCGCCTACCTATCTTTGTGTCATCAGCTAATTTAGCAACTGTATATTTGGTCCCTTCTGCCAAGACATTGATTTAGATTGTAAATAGCTGGGGCCTCAGCACTGATCTCTGTGGTGGTCCACATCTTGCCAACTCAAAAATGACTTTTCTATCCCTGCTCTCTGTTTCCTGTTAGCTAACCAATTCTCTATCCATGCTAATATGTTACCCCCTACACCATAAACTCTTACTTTGCGTAGTAACCTTTGATGTGGCACCTTGTCAAATGCCTTCTGGAAATCTCGTACACCACATTTACAGGATCCCCTTTATCCACATTGTAAGTTACTTCCTCAAAGAATATCTAATAAATGAGTAAAACACAATTTCCCTTTCACAAAATCATGTTGTCTCTGCCTGATTGCATTAAGATTTTCTAAGTGCCCTGCTATAATCTCCATAATAATAGATTATTGCAATTTCCTATGACAGACTAACTGGCCTGTAGTTTCCTGTTTTCTGTTTCCTTCCTTGAATAGAAGAGTTACATTTGCTATTTTCTAATCTGCTAGGACCTTTCCAGAATCTAGTGAATTTTGGAAAATTAAATCAATGCATTTATTATCTCAGCAGCCATTTCTTTCAAGACCCAAGGATGAGGTCCACCAGGTCTTGGGGACTTGTCAGCCTTTAGTTCTAATAATTTTATCAGTATCCTTTCCCTGGTGATTGTAATTATGTTTTTTTTAAAAAAGACTGTCCCAGAAATTTCAGCTTACATCGGCTTCAACTCCACTAAAATTTGAGGACCACAGTGGAAAAATTCTGCTTCAGCCATGGATGCCAGCGAAGGTTTCATGAATTCTCTTTCTTTTACTTTTTATCAATGAATTTTAATTAGGCCAGCAAGTGACTTCCTGCTGTATAACTTGTAATTTTGCATGTGTATGTTGCGAAAGTAAGGACATGGGTTTACCCTTTTAAATACTTTATATCTTTACCTGTGTGGGTTTTTTTATGGGGATGACATTGGTATTGTCGCTGGTCTAGTAATCCAGAGACCCAGGGTAATGCTCTGGGGACCTGGGTTCGAATCCCACCAAGGCAGATGGTGGAATTTGAATTCATTGAAAATCTGGAATAAAAAATCTAACGATGACCATGTCGATTGTCGTAAAAACCGATCTGGTTCACTAATGTCCTTTAGGGAAGGAAATCTGCTGTCCTTGCCTGGTCTGGCCTACATGTGACTCCAGACCCACAGCAATGTGGTTGACTCTTAAATGCCCCTGAACTAGGGACGGACAATAAATGCTGGCCCAGTGAAGCCCCCATCCTGAACGAATGAATTAAACTCAAGAATGCCTGTCATACTGGTTTATTTGCAATCAGCATGTAAATGGTTAAGCACAGACTTTGAGTTAATACCTTAATTCTTATAGATTCACAAAAAAAGCCCTGTTATGGTTAGACCTGGAGTGGTTTTTACCTTTCCTCACATGGTCATAACACTACGCAAACTGATTCTATATCTTGATTTTTAGAGTTAAGGTAATGTCTCATTAATGGTATTAATGCCATCCTTAATTAACAGAGCTACCCCACCACTATTTCCCAGCTTCCTGACCTTCTGAATTATCTTGTATCCTTGAATATTCAGGTCACAACCACTGTCATTTTGCTGCCATGTCTCTGTACTGGCTATCAGATCATACATATTTATTTCTATTTGAGCTGACAATTCATCCATTTTGTTAGGAATACTATGCATATTCAGATACAGAACCTTTAGATCTGTCTTTTTACTATTTTTGCCACCTTTGGCCTTATCTGCTGGCGCACACTTAACTTTGTGTACTCTGTCCCTTCCTGCCACGCTCTGATTACCATTGCCCTTATTGCTACCTTGCTATCTTGTCCTCCTTTTTATTTATCACATGTTCCCTCAGGTGAATCCTCACCTCTTCTATTTAGTTTAAAGCCCTCTCTACTGCTGTAGTTACACGACTCACCAGAACGCTGGCACCAGTACTGGGGAAAGTGGGAGCTATACTTTTAGGATGGTCTTCACCTGAACCTTGCTGGGATCAGTGTTCTGACAAGTCATATAACTAGAGCAGTAGTTATAGGGTGACCTGTTATGAATATATGCTATTTGCTTGCTAGAAGCTACATACACACAAATACTGGGACCTGCCCTCTGCAGGCAAAAGAAGTATGTCCAGACATTGCATCTTTTTGAATAAACAAAAGCATGGGGGACAAAGCTTCCTGGTGCATTTGTCATGGCAATGTCTCGACAAATCAGAGCCAACTTGCCAAATAACCAGCACACCCTTTCTCATGCAATATAAATGGTGTTCTTTGAAATGTGGCATTCTTGCATCTGTCCTGATGAGTGCAAGATGAAAAGCTTTAACAGCATGCCTCTCTTTTCAGCAAAATAACAAATTCGTCAATCTCAAATAATGCTTTAGAATACATCCAATTTACTTAAACTTTGTCATACCAGATACATAGGAGCATCTGGTGAAATGTCACAGATCTGAAATGCTAATTCTGTATGCCTTTCCACACATGCTGCTTCATCTGCTGAGTATTTTTTTTTAGCATTTTCTGTTTTGATTTGATCTAGAATGATCCGTTTGTTTGCAAGTACTGTGTACAAGTTTACACACCTCATGAGAAGGATTTAGAGCTGTTATGTTGGGCATGTTGGCTTCGGGGAAAGACTGAGCTAGTGCATTGTAGGGGGCAAGCACCAAGCATTCTAGCAATATTGACTGCTTGTTCTTCAGCCTCAAGATATTTTAAAACATCCAATTTCACTGCTAGGCTGAAGGTTTTTCTTGCTTTCTTTGCAGCAGCAAGCACTCTACCACCACTTACTGGACATTTCTCACTATTGTTTAAATGTGATTTAAAAGCCTCACCCACAGCAAAACTCCAAAATTTAAATCAAGTTTAAATCTTCTAAATTTTTCCTTGGAGAAAAACAACTTTAAAAGTGATTAAACCTATCACTCACAGCAAAACTCCAAAATTTAATAAACTCAGGCTTTAGTTGCCTCTTTTCCTTTTTTAAAAAAAGATTGATGTTACCTTGAATACCACACCATTTACAATGGCGATGACCCAACACGACCTGATGTTATATGAAGCGGGCTGACATGCACTGCGTTATTACGTACAAAATGTGATGACACTGTTAGCGGCAAGGAAGCATGAAACAACTTTATACCAGAAATTGGGATTTATAACAGGGAAACAAGACTGAAAACAAACACCACTTTATAGTGAATCAATTTAAATTGAAGCAACTTAAAATGAGAACTTACTAATTAACATTTAACTAACGTAAAACAAAAACAGAAATACCTGGAAAATATCTGGCAGCATCGGCGGAGAAGAGCAAAGTTGACATTTCGAGTCCTCATGACCCTTCAACAGAACTAAGTAGAAATAGGAAAGGGGTGAAATATAAGCTGATTTAAGTGGGAGGCAGGGGTGGGTGTTGTTGGGATAATCAAGCAGTGATAGGAGGAGATAACCAAAAGATGTCACAGACAAAAGAACAAAGAGGTGTTGAAGGTGGTGATAATATCTAAAAGAATGTGCTAATTATGAGTGGAGAGCAGGACAAGCAAGGTAGCTCTAGTGAGGGTGGGGTGAAATAAACAATGGATGGAAATACATTTAAAAATAATGGAAATGGGTGGGAAAAGAAAGAACTATATAAGTTATTGGAAAAACCAAAAGGGAGGGAGAAGAGATGGAAAGGGGGTGGGGATGGAGGAGTAAGTTCAAAATCTAAAGTTGTTGAACTCAATATTCAGTCTGGAAGGCTGTAAAGTGCCTAGTCGGAAGATGAGGTGCTGTTCCTCCTGTTTGCGTTGAGCTTCACTGGAGCAATGCAGCAAGCCAAGGACAGACATATGGGCAAGAGAGCAGGGTGGAATGTTAAAATGGCAAGCGACAGGGAGGTCTGGGTAATGCTTGCGGACAGACCGAAGGTGTTCTGCAAAGCGGTCTCTCCAATGTAGAGGAAACCGCATTGGGAACAACGAATGCAGTATACTAAGTTGGGAGAAATGCAAGTGAAATGCTGCTTCAATTGAAAGGAGTGTTTGGGCCCTTGGACGGTGAGGAGAGAGGAAGTGAAGGGGCAGGTGTTGCATATTTTGCGTTTGCATGGGGAGGTGCCATAGGAGGGGGTTGAGGATTAGAAGGTGATGGAGGAGTGGATCAGGGTGTCATGGAGGGAACGATCCCTGCAAAATGCCGCCAGGGAGGTGAAGGGAAGATGTGTTTGGTGATGGCATCATGCTGGAGTTGGCGGATATGGCGGAGGATGATCCTTTGAATGCGGAGGCTGGTGGGGTGATAAGTGAGGACAAGGGGGACCCTATCATGTTTCTGGAGGGAGGAGAAAGCATGAGGGCGGATGCGTGGGAGATGGGCCGGACACGGTTGAGGGCCCTGTCAATGACCGTGGGGTGGAGAATCTCGGTTAAGGAAGAAGGAGGACATGTCAGAGGAACTGTTTTTGAAGGTAGCATCATCAGAACAGATGCGATGGAGGCGAAGGAACTGAGAGAATGGGATGGAGTCCTTACAGGAAGCGGGGTGTGAGGAGCTGTAGTCGAGGTAGCTGAGGGAGTCGGTAGGCTTGTAATGGATATTGGTGGACAGTCTATCACCAGAAATTGAGACAGAGAGGTCAAGGAAGGGAAGGGAAGTATCAGAGATAGACCATGTGAAAATGATGGAGGGGTAGAGATTGGAAGCAAAATTAATAAATTTTTCCAGGTCCCGATGAGAGCATGAAGCGGCACCGAAGTAATCATCGATGTACTGGAGAAAAAGTTGTGGGAGGGGGCCTTTTATTTGGAGGAAGTGAGAGGAGTTAAAGGAGAAATTGTTCAGTGTGCGAACAAGTTCAGCCAGACGGAGGAGAGTAGTGGTGGATGGGGATTGTTCAGGCCTCTGTTCGAGGAAGAAGCTGAGAGCCCTCAGACCATCCCGGTGGGGGATGGAGCTGTAGAGGGATTGGACGTCCATGGTGAAGAGGAGGCTGTTGGGGCCAGGGAACTGGAAATTGTTGATGTGACGTGAGGTGTCAGAGGAATCACGGATGTAGGTGGGAAGGGACTGGACAAGGGGAGAGAGAAGGGAGTCAAGGTAGCAAGAACAGGCTGACACGATCGGTCTGCTGGGAGAGTCCTGTTTGTGGATTTTGGGTAGGAGGTAGAAGTGGGCCGTCCGATGTTGGGCGACTATCGGGTTGGAAGGAAGATCTCCAGAGGAGATGAGGTCAGTGACAGTCCTGGAAATGGCTTGATGTTCAGTGGTGGGGTCATGGTCCAGGGAGATGTAGGAGGAAGTGTCTGCGAGTTGACGCTCAGCCTCCACGAGGTAGAGGTCAGTGCGCCAGACAACAAAGCAGCACCACCCTTGTCAGCAGGTTTGATGACAATGTTAGGGTTGGACCTGAGAGAACGGAGTGCAGTAAGTTCAGAGAGAGACAGGTTAGAATGGGTGAGAGGAGCAGAGAAATTGAGACGACTAATGTCACACCGACAGTTCTCAATGAAAATATCAAAGATGAAAAGATTTCCATCCATTGTTTATTTCACCCCACCCGCACTAGAGCTACCTTGCTCTCCACTCTTAATTAGCACATTCTTTTAGATAATATCACCACCTTCAACACCTCTTTGTTCTTTTGTCTGTGACATCTTTTGGTTATCTCCTCCTATCACCGCTTGCTTGTCCCAACAACACCCCCTCTTAAACCAGCTTATATTTCACCCCTTTCCTATTTCTACTTAGTTCTTTTGATGGGTCATGAGGACTCGAAACGTCAACTTTGCTCTTCTTCGCCAATGCTGCCAGACCTGCTGAGTTTTTCCAGGTATTTCTGTTTTTGTTTTGGATTTCCAACATCTGTAGTTTTTTGTATTTATCTCTGTGTTTAATTGACTGCCACTTCTCTTCAAGAAATGCCTACCTTGAAGCATTTTTGTACTACTCTCCGTCAGGATTTTCGAATCTCTCTTTTGCCTTTTTCACCTTCATTGCTCTCCATTTCTCTCCTGGTGTTTGACAAGGTGTTTACTAAAACCCGCTTTCACAGCCATATTTGCTTTCTCAGTGACTGTCTCCGTCTCCGGCTTACTCCACATGGATTTCAACTGAAATTCCATCCCTCATGTTTCGAACCCACCCAGGATTACAGGTATCTCCGGGACATAAAACGTTTCTTGGATTGCTGTTCCCGTCACATTCTGAAATCCACACTCAGTGCCATGCGCCGCCATATGAACAAACTCGACCTCTCCCTCCAGCAGCACCGCCATACCCTTTTTCAAAGCTGCACGTACCCCCAGTTTCATTTTATTCTTTGTCTCATCCGACGCCTCAACAAGAAACTTTTTCTCTTTCTCTCAAGTGCTAAGGAACGCAAGCTCCAACAACTTATCGACACCAACACCCATCCAGGACCCTTCACCCCTGCCTGTCCCTCCGTCCCCATCCCGTCTTCCAATCCCAGCCCCGGCCGTGTATTCACTATCCCCCTGACCTTCCCCTCTCCGCCACTGAACGTTAAGTGCTCAGCAAAGGACTTAGTTTCATACCCTTACGCCCTCATCTCAATGAATTTCGGGCTCAGCACGATGCTGAACTCTTCTTCCGCTGCCTTCGTCTCCATGCTCACTCCTTTGGGCAGGAGTCCTCTCCCCGTTCAACAGATCCTTTTACCCACATCCAATGTTCGCCCTCCACCTGGACCCCTCCCTCTGGATTCTTACCTTCTCTTGATCTTTTCATTGAGAACTGTCGGCATGACATTAGTCATCTCAATTTCTTTGCTCCTCTCACCCATTCTAATCTGTTTCTCTCTGAACTTACTGCACTCCGTTCTCTCAGGTCCAACCCTAACATTGTCATCAAACCTGCTGACAAGGGTGGTGCTGTTATTGTCTGGCGCACTGACTTCGACCTCGCGGAGGCTGAGCGTCAACTCGTATACACTTCCTCCTACCTCTCCCTGCACCATGACCCCACCACTGAAATCAAGCCATTGTTTCCAGGACTGTCACTGACCTCATCTCCTCTGGAGATCTTCCTTCCACAGCTTCCAACCTGAAAGTCGCCCAACCTCAGACGGCCCGCTTCTACCTCCTACCCAAAATCCACAAACAGGACTGTCCCAGCAGACCGATTGTGTCAGCCTGTTCCTGCCCCACGGAACTCATTTCTTGCTATCTTGACTCCATTCTCTCTCCCCTTGTCCAGTCCCTTGCTACCTACATCCGTGATTCCTCTGACACCTTACATCACATCAACAATTTCCAGTTCCCTGTTCCCAACCGCCTCCTCTTCACATGGACGTCCAATCCCTCTACAACTCCATCCCCCATTGGGATGGTCTGAGGGGTCTCAGCTTCTTCCTTGAACAGAGGCCCCAACAATCCTCATCCACCACTACTCTCCTCCGTCTGGCTGAATTTGTTCTCACACCAGACAATTTCTCCTTAAACTCCTCTCATTTCCTCCAAATAAAAGGTGTGGCTATGGGTACCCGCATGGGCCCCAGCTATGCCTGTCTCTTTATGGGGTATGTGGAACATTCCTTGTTTCAGTCCTAATCCAGTCCCCTCCCACAACTCTTTCTCCGGTACATCGATGATTACTTCGGTGCTGCTTCATGCTCTCGTTGGGACCTGGAAAAATTTATTAATTTTGCTTCCAATCTCCACCTCTCCATCATTTTCACATGGTCCATCTCTGATACTTCCCTTCCTTGACCTCTCTGTCTCAATCTCTGGTGATAGACTGTCCACCAATATCCATTACAAGCCTACCGACTCCCACAGCTATCTCAACTATAGCTCCTAACACCCCGCTTCCTGTAAGGACTCCATCCCATTCTCTCAGATCCTTCGCCTCCGTTGCATCTGTTCTGATGATGCTACCTTCAAAAACAGTTCCTCTGACATGTCCTCCTTCTTCCTTAACAGAGATTTTCCACCCACGGTCATTGACAGGGCCCTCAACCGTGTCCGGCCCATCTCCCGCGCATCCGCCCTCATGCCTTCTCCTCCCTCCCAGAAACATGATAGGGTCCCCCTTGTCCTCACTTATCACCCCACCAGCCTCCGCATTCAAAGGATCATCCTCCGCCATTCCTGCCAACTCCAGCTTGATGCCACCACCAAACACATCTTCCTTTCACCACCCCCCTGGTGGCATTCCGTAGGGATTGTTCCCTCCGTGACACCCTGGTCCACTTCTCCATCACCTCCTACTCCTCAAACCCCACCTACGGCACCTCCCCATGCAAACGCAAAATATGCAACACATGCCCCTTCACTTCCTCTCTCCTCACCATCCAAGGGCCCAACCACTCCTTTCAAGTGAAGCAGCATTTCACTTGCATTTCCCCGAACTTAGTCTACTGCATTCGTTGCTCCCAATGCGGTTTCCTCTACATTGGAGAGACCAAACGCAGACTGGGTGACCGCTTTGCAGAACACCTTTGGTCTGTCTGCAAGCATTACCCAGATCTCCCTTTCGCTTGCCATTTTAACACTCCACCCTGCTCTCTTGCCCATATGTCTGTCCTTGGCTTGCTGCAATGTTCCAGTGAAGCTCAACACAAACAGGAGGAACAGCATCTCATCTTCCGACTAGGCACTTTACAGCCTTCCGGACTAAATATTGAGTTCAACAACTTTAGATCTTGAACTCCCTCCTCCATCCCCACCCCCTTTCCGTTTCTTCCCCCTCCCTTTTGGTTTTTCCAATAATTTATATAGATATTTCTTTTCCCACCTATTTCCATTATTTTTAAATGTATTTCCATCTATTGTTTATTTCACCCCACCCTCACTAGTGCTATCTTGCTTGTCCTGCTCTCCACTGTTAATTAGCACATTCTTTTAGATAATATCACCACCTTCAACACCTCTTTGTTCTTTTGTCTGTGACATCTTTTGCTTATCTCCTCCTATCACTGCTTGCTTGTCCCAACAACACCCCCCGCCCCCCCTTAAAGCAACTTATATTTCACCCCTTTCCTATTTCTACTTAGTTCTGTTGAACTCTGTTGAGGACTCGAAACGTCAACTTTGCTCTTCTCCGCCGATGTTGCCAGACCTGCTGAGTTTTTCCAGGTATTTCTGTTTTTGTTTTGGATTTCCAGCACCCACAGTTTTTTGTTTTTATTTAACTAACCTAGCCTTTTTGAATCAATTGTCCTCTACTGATTACTTTTTACTTCTTATAATTTTATTGTATGGATCAAAAACGGATGATGTTGCTGAATATACTGTTATGAACACAGCCGGTGTTACTTGTTTCATGAACCAAATCCCAGAGGGAAACTTGGCTTATGGGTTTTTTGTTGTATTCTGAAAAAGAGAAAAAGATGTACTGATCTCAGAAGGAAGAGGTCCAGTAACGTTTTTGGTATTTTAAAAATTAAAAGTAATTTTTTTTAAACAAGCATAAAAGAAATCAAGATTATAATTACACAATCAATGTTAGTCTTACAAAACATTCCCAAAAAAAACTCTCTACTTGGTCAAACCCACAAGTAAATACCTTCTACACAACACTCCTGTATAGATGTCTAACTGTGAAATCCAGTAATATTACACAAGGCAAACTGCTGTAGCTTCAATAAAGGCATACCATATGACTGCTACCCTCAGTTACTCTGCAGTGGAATCCACTTCAGAATAAAACTGCTTGTTGCAGCCCAAAACCTTTCTGGCTTGATTGGATGATTGATTCAAACTGTATCCTCTCTCTGCCCAGAGCTCCAGTTACAGAATAACACGTTTCCCAAAAATATTTTTAAAAATCCATTCTCACAATACAGTTTCACCAGTAGTTGTGAAGGGAAATTTGCATATTTCAGGTGCAATTCACATTGCAAAACTGTATCTCCCATCTCTCCATCTCCCATGTACTGCTGTAAATGCCGCAATGGTTCAAAACCTCACAACATCATAGTACTCATATCTATTAATAACACCTGCCTTTGTCTGAAATGGGAAAACATGTGTTTCTGCTGAGCTTAAACTTAGGTTGATAGAACCTGTTCCTTCGAGTAATGATGGGATCCCATTTAAACTTAATCAGTTATACATTTCATACGATTTTATTTATTTGTTCATGGGACATGGACATCACTGGCCAGCATTTATTGCATTTGATAAACTGAGTCACATGTTGGCCAGACCAGGGAAGTACAGCAGATTTCCTTCCCAAAAGGAGGACCAGATGGGTTTTTTCTGGTCAGCATTAGACTTTTAATTCCAGATTTTTAATTGAATTCAAATTTCACCTTCTGCTATGGTGGGATTCAAAACCAGGTCCCCAGAGAATTACCATGGGTATCTGGAGTATTAGTCTAGTGACAATACTACTGAGGCACCGCCATTCAATGATAATAAATGAGAGCTTGTGCTGATTGAGTTATATAAGTGGAACTTCAAACAAAGTTTGTAAAGTTTGATTAAAAGTTTCAAAATGGACATGCATGCCATCTCGCTAAAATCACATGGTCACTTTCAGTTTCTGTTTTTGGTTGTGTTGGCATCACAGACTAATATCTGTATTCCACTGACTTTTATGCATGAAGCAGCAATGAACCACCAGATAATGTTTATTTCTGTGATGTTGATTGAGAAATACAATATTGGCCAGGACAGTGCGGTTGAACACCCTTGCTCTTCTTTGAAATGGTGCCATGACTGTTCTAAATCCACCCAAACAGCCTAACATTCCAAGAAGAATCATATTGGGACTCTTTCTTCTCTCCACAGACCTGCTGAGTTTTTCCGGCACTTTCTGTTTTTATTGCAGGTTAACATTCCAACTGTCTAGTACTTTTTAATTAAAATGGTTGTTGGGCCGGGTCTTATCCTTTTGAGTTTTCCTGTGACAGGAGCACAATGCTGCACCTGCTGCAGCCTGACTGAGCTCTCCATGTTTCGAAAGCGTTGGCGGTTGCGTTGGGGGCGGCCGGGCCACCGTCGGTCAGGCCGCGCAGGCGCGGCGGTGGCAGCGGCGGCGGCACGTGACCGGCCGGGCTGAAGCCGCGCGGGGGAAATGGCCGCAGCCGCCGCTCCCTCCCTCAGCGCCATCGCCAACGACAGCCAGAGCCAGCCGGCGACCGCCAAGAGCTGCCGCTCGGAAGCCAAGTGCGGCGGCCGCTCCCAGGCCGGCAGACAGCAGCAGCTGCAGCAGCTCCGGCGGCGAGAGGAGGAGGAGAGCGAGCCCGAGGCCGGCAGCGGCCCGCAAGCCTCAGCCATCCCCCCGAGCGGACACAGCAGCGGCAGCCGGGCCCCGGCGGGACAGGGCTCCGGAGCGGCCCGCAGCCTCCAGCCACAACAGCAGGCGGCCAGGAGCGGGCTGAGGGGCGGCCAGCAGCAGCGGGGCCGGGAGGAGGCGGCGGCGGCTCCGGCCGCAGGCAACAGGAGGCAGAGTTTGGAGAACTCGTCAGACGGGGAACCGCTGAGCCGCATGGACTCGGAGGACAGGTGAGGTGTTGAGTGGGGCTGGAGGTAGGGGGATGAGGGGCTGGGGGTGGATGTTAGGGATGAAGTGGTTGGTATTAGAAGGTAAAGGGTTCATTGGGTGTGGAGGTGAGGATGGGGGCGAGGGTGAATGGGGTAGAGAGGGTGTAGGTGAGGGGGAGAGGAGTGGGGTTTGAAGAGGATAGAGGGTGAGAGTATAGAAGGGGGGTGGGGCACGGCCACTCTGTCCCTATCAGGAGTATGGGTGGTTTTAGTATCAGTCCCAGGTCTTCAGCCCTCTCCCCATTTCACTGCTGTTTCTGTGCTCGGATGAGGCTGAATTGTGAACATTTCCTCTTTTTTTAAACCCCAACTCCATCCACAGGGTGAGAGGGGGAGTCGATTCTTCCCAAGCTTCTGTATTGTTCCTGTGCTCCTCCTCTTGTCTGTTGTAAGAACCAAAATGACTTTTGTCCATAGTTCCCCATTCTGAATGTCTCTTGCTGCCTTCTGCAATAAATGACAAAAAGTCTTTTTACTTTAAAACTAATTATTTCTCACAACGTTTTGTCTGAACAGGTACTTGTAGGTTTTGTTAAAAAAGGACGTGTTAAAAAGAATATTTTCTGAGACCTCCTTTTGGGTAACATTCTGCGAAATTTACACAACACCTCGGAGTTTTGAGATGTTCTCATGTTTGTTATGAGATGGCAGTTTCAGGGTATTTGATGGAAAAATCACCTGGAAAAGCCCAAGTTTATGTAACCGTAACCTCAGTTGCATTGGTCATAGCAGTGACTTTTTAATGTCAGACATCAGTAAGCGGAAGATTACTCAATCCTGTATAAACCCTACCCTCATTAGGTTTGTTTGAAATGGACATGCAGGTGTGATTTTTGCACCAGCTCTTGAACTAAATGTATGCTGTAACATCTTGTTGGAATCAGAGTATTGCAAAACAATGGTCATTTGTGGTTTGCTTGCCCTTTAAAGGGGCAGATCTTGTATCCTAAGATAGTGTTTAATACACTGGACAGATTTGGATCTGAGTGACTGATACTGTTTTGCATTTTGAATATGAAAGGCTGGCTATGTGTCAGCTTGGCTCAGTTGGTAGAGCTTGCATCTGACTCAAGGCCGTGGGCGAAACCCCACGCCAGTACTTAAGCATATAATCTGAGGTGACACATCAGCGCAGTGTAGAGGCAGTGCTGCATTGTCAAAACTGCTGTCTTTCAAATGAGATATTGAACCAAGGCATAAAAGATTTGGGACTCTGAAGAGGAGTAGGGACTTCACCCAGGATCTAAGCTAAGATTCCTCCTTTGGCTGAAACCAGGCGAACAAATTAACTTCATACAGTAAATCAAATTTGTTCCTCTGTATATGTGAACATGTTTCAAAATTAATGTGCTGTATGTGAAGTGCTTGGGGATATCCTGAGATAGTGTGTGCAGTCCAGCAGAAGGTTCAGAGCAGCTAGATAAACAGTACCTTTGTTTATAACTGTTTACTCTTACTTTGGGGGCAAGTTACAGATTGTACAAATACAATGTAAGTAACAAATAGTTGTATATTTCCATATCAATGCTGCCAGTAAACAAAGTTGAAGTGTTGCGTTTTTACCATCTCATGATCAATAATGGATTATTTTGGAAGGAAGCCTAATGATTAAATAGTTTCAGGCTGACAATGATCGACCTGTACCTTGCATTTTGCAATATGTTTAACCAAATTATTGTAAAGTTTTGTGTAATATATTATGTTTATCATTTCCAGATCTCTCATGGTGAAAATAATTATCTTATTAGTTTGCATTTTAAAGAGCAATATGAAACTATTGAAAATTAGCAATAGTGTGATTACTTCAGCAGTGCAGCTTGTTTTTTGATTGCTACAATCGTTTTAACAGTTCATGTCACTAAAAATAGTTAATGCATTGAAAATTGCATTTATGCTTAAATATAAGACGCATCAAAGATGGGCATGATAAAACATGATATTGCATGTACTTAGCAGCATTGTTTGCTTTAGGCAAATCATGTAATAAAAGGTTTTTTTAATGATTAAATTATACTTCATATTACTCATGTTGAATGTTTTTATATGTTAACTACTGCTTCTGCCATTGTATAAATATCTTATTTGCAATGGATTTTTAGTACAAGTTTTATAATCTTAATTAAGTTGCTAGCAATTGTGTGTTAGTGTCCTGCCAAAAAGTGTTGGTGCTATTTTCTTTGGCTGCAAAACGTATAGCCTTGTGCGTTCTCATTCCGAATGGTGTCAGTGTTTGAGCTGATAGTGACACCTTGTCAGTAAATGTTTTATTTTCCAAGTCAGTTTCCATTCTCAGTACATTTGTAACAGGTAAAATGCTGCTTATGGGAAAAATTTACGTCAGCAGTTGTTATATCTTGATTTAATCTGGACGTGTGACATTAACTTTGAAAAATTATAATTGGGATCTTACTAAAATTGGGCATTTTGCAAAAGTTCTGTTTAATGTTCAAGGATATTCTTGAAATCGGTATTACACTACAAGGCTTACAGTTGCAGATGTTTGCATAACTGAAAAAGTACTATTTGTACATAGGCTACAAAGAGTGAATCATTAAATTTAGTTTAGTAATGTCTTTATGGATACAGTTGACATGATTCCTACCCTTGTCTATCAATGTATTGTGGCTGGAATCTGTCACCACAGTCTGATAGCTAAAGGTGAGATATTGTTGATAGGCCACTGTTAGTCATGTTGACGTAACCAATCTCCTCTTGGCATCCACATCTCACTTCCGTTCAGCATGATTGATTGGAAATTTCTAAGTGGTAACATTTGTGAAATAAGACAACTGTTCTTTGGAACTGGACTATTATAGTAAGCCTCGAGTCTCCCATCTTTCCGTGTTTCTTCTTCGTTCTTCAAGGCAAAGATGGTAATGATCATCATCTGGAGTGTTTGGTCGGGTTCTGCTTGGTATGTAGTTACTGCTAAGGCCGATTTGCACCCAGAAGGTTCTGGACAGGTTACTGCTGACGATTAAGTTTTGGGCGAGCTGCTGGCTCAGGATTTCTTCCTCTCTAAAACATTTCAAGGAGCAGAAATTGGAAACCCATACATTAAACTACTGTAAAGTGTCATTCTGCAGACTTACGGTGTTTTGGTCAGACCACATCTTGAGCACTTTGTTCATTTCTGCTTGCCAAAGTACAAGCCCTGAGGGCAGTACAGAGAAGAGCCACATTAAAAAACGAGTGGGAAATGGTTGAATGTACTTGATCTGTTCAGCTAAAAAGGAAGCAAGAGATGTTTACTAAGAAGAGGTCTGCAACTTGGATTTTGCGATGGAAATGGATGGGAAGGCAATAGTTTTTTCTTAATGGATGAGCCAAATGAACTTCCACAATTATCTTGTGACCTTGACACTTGTCTTTTGAATAGCTCATCTGTTCTGTTTATCCTGGATAGTCCCCAAAAGTGAAATAAGTACTTAGATTTCCCCTACCTTGAAAAAAATGATGTGGATAATTGACTCTACATCCTGGTGCTATAATTATTTTAAGGTAATGATGCAGGTACCATGCACACACACACCTTGTTTATATGTGCATCTGTTCCTGAATGCTTAATGGTCATGTTTTAACACAGCTAGTTTACTTCATTTGACAATATAGTCTCCTGTTGATTGAAAACTATTTGATTAAAAATATGGGATAATTTGAATTTAGATGACGAAAATGATTTAGAAGTATCAGGGCTGTACTTTATGAAATTGGAATGAGTGATCCAATTACCTGCCTACAGATAGTGATAGTCACAGCAAAACTGGATTTATTTGAGTGCTGTAATCAGCTGAACCTTTTCATCAAGACATTGTATGCTAGAATTTATATAGCTGATTTTTCCCCCCCTAAATCACTGTTTGTCTCATACGAAAATGTATGTTTTAGACATGAAGAAAGTTTTCTTCTCATCCAAGAATTGATTGGCTACTTGCAACAAAGCTAATTACCTTTTTCATATTGCAAACATGACCTGAATGACCTAGATTCTGAAGTAAGCATAGCTTTTCTACCCCCCAACCCCCCACCCCCCCCCCAGCCCAGCATCATCTAATCCAGCACTTTAGGTGCTGACTGCTACTAGCCCTCAACAGTTAGTGTGATGCAACAACATAGAAATTGACTAGTTGACCAATAATCAGTCATGCAGTTGTACAAAGTTTAAAATTATGTATGAATTTACATTTGTACATTTGTTGTGCCTTGGAATGTTTGAGTCTGGAGAGTTTCCCCAGTGTCGGGGGAGTTCTTCCTGACCAATATTTATTCCTCAAATCAGCATCACAAAAAACAGATTAGCTGGTCATTATCACATTGCTGTTTGTGGGAGTTTGCTGTGCGCATTTTGGCTGCCATGTTTCCTACATTACAACTGTGACTATACTTCAATAATATTTTATTGGCTAGTGATCATGGAAAGCGCTATATAAATGCAAGTCTTTCTTTCATAAATGTGCCATACATACAGTGACACTTGGGGAGTATTACATCAGTAATCTAGTTCCATAAAATACTTGTTTCATTTTTACAAATGTGTTCACTTGGGAATTTGTTGCAAAGAAGGCTTGTCTGATTGCATTTAAAACAGAACTTATGCTGATATATACATTGTTGCTTAAAGGTTTGCTTTCTTATAAGTGGAGGCTTTTTAGATCTATTTCAATGAAACAAAATTAAGTTTGTAAACCATTGAGATAAAAGGATAGAAAAGTTTCTCCTCCCTCATCAAAAACAACTATCGGCATTTCTGTTAACTTAGTTCGAGGTCGAAGATTCATTCACCTTTGGATTTGAGAATGAGTAGGAACTGTGGTCTGGTAGTTGTGATAAATGTTAGGTGCACAGGGTCAGGATCATTGTTATAATTTATAGGTTTTACTTTAAGACAGATGATTCTTTATGCATATGATTCATTTGAATTTCCGTGGCTAGTTTTAAACAGTGTAGGATTAGAGGATGGAAGGGTTGTGTAGAATCCACCATGATTTGAGTGGAAGAAGAATAAGATTTTAAGAAGAATAAGCCCACCTATGTCTAAATGTTGAAATTAAAGATAGAGTCATCAATTTTATAGTTGGTTTTTAGGGGAAGGGGTGGGTGGGTACAACCCTGATTCTAACTTAAGAACGTGTAGTTGTGCTTTGGCACCTGTTAGTGTAGAACACTCGTAACCTGCTACTAGGTCAACAATGCAGAAATAATTCATGCAGCAGAGCGCTAACAGCAGGCTAGATACCTGGATTCAGAATTTGTTAAAGCCTTGTGGATCCCAGTTTGAAAGCCTATGGTTTAAATGTACTCCTGTGAGAGAGGCATTATGCAAGTTCCACAAGTAGTTTATTGCAGTGTAGAAATCTGTGCATGTTATTTCATTTTTAACAGTTGGAATTTAGCAATGATTTAGAAGCTTTAATGTTTAAGTATCCAAATATAGGAGCTTACAGTTTATCTTGCTCTTATTGCATCCAGTTTTTAAAATAATTGCCAAGTGTAGTTCTGAGTCATTTTTATGGTCAGCTATTCTTTGTAGGAAATAGTGGTGAGTGTCAGCTTGATTTTCACCTGCACCATTTCCTCTTGCTGGCTGCTTGCAATTCGCATGATAGGAGCTGGTATCACTGACGCAAACAAAGCCAATATAAAACCACTGTCGCGAGTTTTCCCAAAACAAAACGGTAGGAACCATTAATCGATATCAGAAATTGAAGCAAAGCATCTAAATTTGGCTTGTACAGTTGTTCAATGATCTGAAATAAAGCAATATACTGCAGATACTGGAAATCTGAAATAAAACTGAAAATGCTGGAAAACTCAGGTCTGGCAGCATCTGTGGAGAGAGAAACAGTTAATATTTTGTGTCGGTATGACTCCTCTTCAGAGCTAAAGATGGTCTTGTTTACTTTCTCTCTGTGGTTACCTGTCAGTCACTTTCAAGCAGTTGTGTTTTACCCTTTTATAACAGCATAATTTCTGATACTTTGATTTTGAAGTCAAACATGATGAATAGATGATCTCAGTCAAGAGATCAGTTAATATTGCATCTGACATTACGAGGAAGAAATATTGCAACAAAATAAATACATTCACTTTATAAATTAACCCAAATATTTCCATGACAGTCAGTAATCTGTGGCATGTTATATAGGATGCTCTGCTTTTTCTGTGGAAATTTTGTAACCTTTTTACACTTCTTGCTTAATATGCCAAGATTCTTGGGTCACTTCAGAATTGGGGTTGATGTCTTGCCAACAGTCGTTTGAATACTTAACTTTTTGTACTTGTGATAGAGTGTGTAGAAATATTTTAAGGTTAGAACTTCAAATCTCCATTAAAAATTGTGGTCGATTAAAATGTTTCTATGGTTATTAGAGCTGTATATTGGAGCCCAGTACGCTGGAATTCAAAGCCAGTTAGGGACCTACTTGCAAAAATTGCAAACAAATGTTTGAAAATATTGGGTGGATATGCATTATGCTGACACCTGCTTATGCTGATGCTAGTTTGAATAAAGCTCTAAAGTTGCCATTCCCCAGGGACTGTGATAATGAGAGCTAAAACTTGGAATTAAGCAATCACTTTCTCAATCAAATCATTTTCCCACCCTATTTGAATTCATTTTTAGATTTCTTCCCACCATGCTTTATTTCTCGTTTTAATTTTCTTTCCTGTCCTCCATTATTTTGAGTCGTTTTCACACTCTGCTCATGGAGGCTTTCTTACATGCAATATGAGGTGTAAAATTTTGTAATTATTGTTAATGGAATGACTTCACTCTCACTGGGCCATGCAGGTCAGCATTTCTATTAGTGAGCCTCCACCTGGCCTAACTCTGCCCCTCGGTAAACCCTGACCTCAGCATGAAAGCACAAATGATAAATATCCACATCTTGACCCTGTTTCTTCAATCTCGTCAGTTCAGTTTTGTTTTGTGAACTGCAAATTTTGCTACTTCCACCCCTAAGACTTGTTTGAAGTCACCTTCCCCTCCATCCTAAATGCAATGGACATTTTGTTTTCTTTGTATCCTTCATTTTTTTCACTTTTATTCTTTGATGCTTTCCTTTTATAATTCTTGTTGGTCTTGCCATTGTTCATTTTCTATTTAGTTTGGCTTGAAGTGGAATACGATACAGAGGATTGGAATCCACTTTACCTTTCCTTCAGCTGTTAAATGAGAGAATTGGCGTTGGTTCCAGTTTTGATCTGGTTTGTGTCTGTCAATTATGTCATTAATGTAGATTAAAGTTGGTTTCTATGTAATATTTAGCAGTATTATTGTATGCTTCATTTTTCAATAGTATATACATGTGGCAGCAGTCATAACATTTCAAGTTTATTTCTATGTTCCATCACTGTTTTATTATCGAGAAGCACAGGGTTAATTTTCACGTGTACGCCGACGACACCCAGCTCTACTTCACCACCTCTTCTGACTCCTCCAGTACCAGATGAGCAGAAATTTCCCCCAGTAAAATTTGGGAAGACAACTTGTTTTCGGTACCCAGCTGCAGTTTGCTCCCTAGCTAGCGACTTCTTTCCTCTCCCTGGTGACTGCCTGAGACGAAAGCAACCTGTTGCCATCTTAGTGCCATACTTAACCCAGAGATGAATTTCTTTCCACATTAAACTGCTTATTTCCACCTCCGCAACATTGCCTGATTTAACCCCTGCCTCAGCTCATCTGGTGAAACTCCCATTCATTTGTTACTTCTGGACTTAACTATTCTCATGCACTATTTGCTGGTCTCCCACATTCTACCTTCCATAAACTTGTGATCATCCAGAACTTTGCTGCCTGTGTTCTTGTTTGTACCAAGTCCCATTCAACCTTTATCGCTGTGCTCGCTGACCTATATTGACTTCCAGTCAAGCAACGTTTTAGAATCAAAGAATGTTTACAGCACAGAAGTAGACCACTTGGCTTGTTGTGTCCATGCCAATTCTAAGCAAGAGCAACTTGGTTAGTCCTGCTCCGCTGCCCTTTTCCCATAGTTCTGCATTTTTTCATTAGATAATTTTGAAAGCAACGATTGAATGTGCTTCCACCTTACTCAGGCAGGACATTCTAGACTCTAACCACAAAGTGTAAAGAAGCTTTTTTTTATGTTGCTTTTGATTCTCCTGCCATTCAATTTAAACTGGCATCCTATGGTTTGGACCGTTCTACCAATTTTTAAAAATCCTTTTCACAAAACATGGGGGTTGCTGGCTAGATCAGCATCTTTATTGCCCATCCTTAATTGCCCTTGAGATTGTGGTGGTGGTGAGCTGCTGCCTTGGACTGCTGCAGTCCATGTGGTGTAGGTACAGCCACAGTGCTGTTACAGAGGAAATTCCAGGATCTTGATAGTGAAGGAATGGTGATATAGTTCCAAGTCATGATGGTGTGTGGCTTGGAGGGGAATGTTGCCATGCATCTGCCCTTGCCCTTCTAGGTGATAGAGGTCACGGATCCTTGAATGAGAACAGTTTCTCCATCTACTTTGTCTCGGCCCCTGATGGCTTTGAACATGGACCAAATCTCCCCTTGGCATTCTCTAAGGAAAGCTGCCCCAGCTTCTCCAATCTATCCATGTAACTGAAGCCTTTGTTCGTGGAACCATTCTCATCATTTCTACACCCTCTCTAATGCCATCATCTCATCCCAAATGTGTAGTGCCCAGAATGGACACACTACTCCAGTTGAGGTCAAGCTAGTGTTTTATAAAGGTTCATCATAACTTCCTTGTCTTTGTACTCTACATCTCTATTTATGAGTCCTATATTTTATATTGCCGCCTCGTTCTTTCTACCAAAGCATATACTTCACATTTCTCTGCATTAAGTTTCATCTGCATGTGTCTGCCCATTCCACCAGCCTATGTTGTCTTGATGTCTATAACTGTTCACAAAAGTTAGAAGTTTTGAGTTATCAGATTTTGATGTAGATCCTGAAAAGCCTTGTACTGGCCCCAGGGGAGCCTCACTACCTGCTTTCTCTTGTGTGGTAGAGGAAGTCAGAGACCTTGGTGTGCATGCCCACAGGACCCTGAAGGTGGCAGGACAGGTGGATAAAGTGGTAAAGAAAGAACATGACATGCTTTCCTTTATTGGATCAGGTATAAAATCCAAAAGCAGGGATGTAATGATGGAACTGTATAAAACGCTGGTTAGGCCACAGCTGGAATTTTGAGTACAGTTCTAGTCGCCACATTACAGGAAGGACATAATTGCTCTGGAGAGAGTATAAAGAAGATTAACAAGAATGTTGCCAGGCTTTGAAAATTGCAGCTATAAGAAAAGGTTGATTAGGTTGGGGTTGTTTTCCTTAGAACTGAGGATTCTGAGGGGTGACTTGATTGAGGTGCACAAGATTATGAGGGGCCTAGATAGAATAGACAGGGATGCCCTGATTCCCCTAGCAGAGAAGTCAATTACCAAGGGGCATAAGTTTAAGGTGATTGGTAGAAAGATTAGAGGGGACAGGAGGAAACATTTCTTCACCCAGAGGGTGGTGGGTGTTTGGAATTAACTGCCTGGTTTGTTGGTCTAGGCAAAAACCTTCAAGTCATTTAAAAGGTACCTGGATCTGCACCTAAAGAGCTTTAACCTGCAAGGCTACTAAAATGGGAAGCTAGTTTTTTTTTTATGTTTTTCGGCCAGCACAGACATGATGGGCTGAATGCCCACTTTCTGTGCTGTAACCTTTCTATGGTTCTATGGAAAAACAACCATTCAACACTACTTTGTTTTCTGTCTCTCAGCCAACTTTGAAATCCAGGCTGCCAGTGTCCCTTTTATCCCATGGACTTCAACTTTGCTGACAAGCCTCTTACGTAGCACTTTATCAAATGCCTTTTGGAAGTTGTTGTACACCACATCAACTGCATTTCCCTCATCAAATCTGTTACCTCATCAAAACTAACAATGAAGTTAGTCAAACATAATTTTCCCTGAATGAATCTATTCTGGCTTTCCTTAATTCTGCATTTGTCCAAGTGACTGCTAATTTTGTCTCACATTATTGTTTCTAAAACCTTTCCCGCCACCGAGGTTAAAATGATTGGTCTGATATTGTTGGGCTTAGCCTTGTATCCTTTTATTTATCTGAACAAGATGTAATATTTGCAATTTTCCAGATCTCTTGGCATCATTCATGTATGTAAGGAGGATTGCAAGATTATGACCAGTGCCTCCACAATTTCTACCCTTCTTTTGGTAACCTCAGATGCATCTCTTCTGGACCTGGTGACATATCAGCTTGATATGCACCCAGCCTTTCTAGTACCTCCTTTATCAATTTTTAACAACTTCCCCTTTCGCTATGACTTAAACATCATCTTCCTTGGTAAAGAAATACGAAGTACTCATTTAGTACCTGAGTCATGCCCTCTGTCTTAATCAGTATATCCTCTTTTTTGGCCCCATCCCTCTTTACTATATCCATTTACTTTTTATATGCCTAGAGAAGACTTTGGATTCCTTTTTATTTCTTTACTCCTAGTTTCTCTTTGCTTCTCTCATTTCCCCACTTCCCCTTTGAACTTTTTGTATTCAACCTAATTCTCACTTGTATTATCAACCTGACAGCTGTCAAATGCACCCTTTTTCTGCTTCATTTTGCTGTCTCTTTCGTCTTGATTTAAAAAGCCTAATGGTTGTTTTGTAATCTCTACATGGCCTTGCTCCTCCCTATCTCTAATCTCCTGCAGCGCAACAGCCTCCAAACATCTAAACTCATCTAATTCTGGTTCTTGAGCTTCTCCAATTTTAATCACTCCACCATTGGTGGCTAGGCCAGAGCTCTGGAATTCCCTCACTGCCTCTATACATCTCTTTTAAGACACTCCTCAAAACCTACGCTTTGCCTGAGCATTTGGTCATCTGACCTAACCTCCTTACTTGGCTTCATGTCATATTTTGTTTTATAATGTACCCGTGAAACACCTTAGACTGTTTCATTATGTTAAATGCTCTATGCAAATTTAAGTTGTCTTATTTTGCATAGAATTGCTTGTCAGGAGGGTGCAGTAGTGAACTTTGCATTGTTTTTCAGGGCTGATGTTCCACCAACAAAAAATACTGTTTTATGATGCTGTATGAAATGTCTCTGGAAAATAGTGTAATTCAATCTCCACTTTTTGATCATCAGCGCAAGGCCACAACACTGATATTGTATGTGCCTTAAACTGATGCCAGAAAGCTCTTTGATCTGCCCTGCATGCTTCCAGACAACACAGAAAAGTAAGGTCACTTTGCTACATTGGTGCTTGTTTGGGTCTGTTTATGTATCAGCTGCAGTTTCTGGTTAGTTAATTATACAGGGAAATGGGTTGCAGCCTTTAGTATTTTCTAATGTGCAAGAACCATGAGCTGAGTTGTCTGCCTACTAGACCATGTTTGTTGCTTCTACAAGAACCTTTTGAATTATATGTTTGCTTCAGACTACATAATGGTTTGTTTTACATTGCATGTCTGCAAGAGCACCTAATGGTGCACGAACTGAATTGAGCACTGCTATTGTTCTTTAAGATGTGAGAACAATAATAAAGCCTAAAGCTTGCAATGTCATGGGTCTTGTTAAGTCACATTCATGCTCTCTACCATTCTAAAGTTGGTTTGTGCAAAGCAAATAGAATGTTTTATTAGCCTAATTCCTTTGACTATGTTGTAGCTGTCATAAAACCCTGATCTTTAGAGCTTTAATTTAACTCTTAGAACCATGCACTGTGCATGTTAATAAATGGCCTGTCTGTAACTTTTCAATTGATAATGTTTTACATAGTTAAAATTCAACTAATTTTTTTTCTCCGTTATCTCATTGGAAATATTTATATGCGATATGAAATGTTAAATGGTTGAAAAACCGTTCCTTCACAACTACTGAAATAAATTGTAGGACAGAATAGTTGGAATGAGCTGCATAAATCTGCTGTCAAGGTTGTGAAAAGCCCTGTTGGAACATGTCTCTTTCAATCATTCCATTTTGGGATTTCCTTGGCTGGACACCATTCAAAAAAAGACAGCTGGTCAAGAAATAGAACAAATCTAGTTGTATGAATAGTAACCTTTGAATTCAGAGCATTGGCACTGCAGAAAAAAAACACTGATTCTAAAGCTTCCTGGTTTTTCTGTCTTTGTTTTCTATGGATATATAAATTTTCCCTGTACAGAGATCCTTCTTGCAGAGTTTTTTAAAAAAGGGTTGGAGTACTCTCCATTAGCTTAAACCTACTTCTAATAGTAATCATTTAGTTCTTACAAGGTAGTCCATCATCTCATTAAGAGCAGCTGGTAACAAACTATGAGAAACTAATTGCACTAGAAGTTTACAAAAGCTCAAGCTGCCAGAGAGGGAATATAATATTGGCACAGTGATTACTATAATAAAACCTCCTACAATTATTCATGGCCTTTGTGTGATTTTTGAAAGCTCATATTTGAAACATATAAATCGGATAAATTCACGCTTGTGGAAAAAATCTTCAGTGAGTTTATAGATTTTATACGTTGTTGGCTTGACTTATTTGGCAGCACGCTTTCCCAAGTTAGAACATTATAGATTTAAGCCTCAATCCAACATTGTAAGCTGATACTTCATTGTATTGTGCTGAGGAAGTGCTGCATTTTCAGAGGTTCTGTCATTTAGATGAAGTCCCATTTGCTTGCTCAGGTAGCTCAGTAAAAGACCCCATAGCACTATATGAAGAGTAAGGCATTCTGCCAATATCCTGGCAAACCTTGGCTTTCTCAAGCAACACTGAAAGCAGTTTATTCACAGCTGTGTTGATGGGACCTTGCAGTGCAAAACTAGCTACTGCATTTTTCTTACCTAAGTGAAATTCAAAAAATAAATTGAATATGAGGCTTTTTAGGATTTTTGAGTGATTTAATGAAATACTGTTTGGAAATTCCTTTGGTTGATTGGGGAGTGCATTCTAATTAAATGCTGGTAGTTTTAATGTTACCACTTGTGCAAGCAATTTGAGGTCTAAATTCAGTAAAATGTCAGTCAAGTTAACGCATTACAGCATATTGATTTGAATTTTTCCTATAGTGCCTCAATTTAGATATGTGACTAAAGCCAAGTGACAGACTGGAAAATAGAAATGAATTTTCAAAGTCAATTTGTATGGCCGGTCAGTTTGTATAGTCACTTTGATTGTTGGATGGTAGGTCATGTCTAATTATTTTTTACGAGGTTACTAGCATGATGGATAGTTGTGTCAAAGGATGTTGTCTATAATAGACTTACAGAAAGTATTTAATAAGGGTTCCGCACAAGAGATTATTAGCAAAAATATATAGAACCTTGGTGCGAGCCTATCTGGAGGCTCAGTTCAGTTTTGGATGCTGCAGCTCAAAGATATATTTGCCTTGGTCAGGGTACAGCAGAAATTTGTTAGAATTGTTGTACTGTAGCTTAGAGGTACAGATTGCATAGTTTGGCTGGTTCCCTTGTCTATCACAGAATCACAGAATTTTAATGGCACAGAAGGAAGTCATTCGGCCTATCGTGTCTGCAAGCAGAAGATTAAGGGTGATCTAATCGAGGCAGGTAAAATGATTAAAGGGACATCATTTTAAAATTAGAGCTAAGCCATTTAGGAATGAAATTAGGAAGTGCTTTTTCAACATAGGAATGGAAATCTGGAACTTGCTTCCCCAAAAGGCGCTGTGTGGATGCTGGGTCAGTTGGCTTTCAAGGCTAAGTGATAAATTTTATTGGGTAACAGCAACAAAAGATATGGAACACAAGTGAGTAAGTGGAACTGAGGTACAAATCAGCCATGAACTAATTAAATTAGAGGGGCTGACTGTCCTATTCTGCTGCTATGGTTTCTTTTAAAGTCACTGTACCATTGCCTGAATTTTGTCATCAGTGGAGAACAAACAGTGTCAGTCATGATTGCATTAACACTTGCTCAAACATTCTTTGGAATTTTGCACCGGAAATTGTGATTAGCGAGCTAAAACAGTTCAGTACCCTTTACAAGGGATCAGGGACCATGTGAACAGCTAACCAACTCTCTGTAAGCAATCAAATTGAAGAATCCTTACTGAGGTACACAGTCTGAACTCTGAATTAACGATTCTAACTTCTACGTCAAGTAATCCAGAAAGCAAACTAAGAGGGGATAGTGATGAGGCTAAAAAAGAGAGACAGACAAGTTTTTAAAGTATTTGAATTTTATTTTGTTAAATCTAACATTGAGTCACCACATTTGCAAAAGTTGACTGTCAGTGCCAAAAGAGGTTATTTGGCAATAATTGAGGCTTACAATCCTGTTAAATTGAATAGACAAGCCCTAACTTCTGACGAATTTAGATCATCTAAGTGAAATAACTTCACATCCTTTCAATGTGTTTCAATGCTGGGGCTTAGTTGGATGTTGATATAGCAAAGCTTCTGGAGGAGCAACTCGGAGAGCACTTACTGCTTTCTGTATTTAACTGCACATGTGTGAAGGCAGCATATATTGTTGATCTTCTGCATGCAGTCATTATGATTCTCAGTAATATGAGCAAAATGACTAGAAAGATGTCTATGAAAAATAGGTGTAGCAAGTTCTGTCGTATCAAATGTTTTCTTGATGTAGAAGATTTTCATGGTTGCTGGGCAAAACAAGATATTTCTCGAAGTTGTAATTTTAAAGTCTGACCAGAGTAGCTAATTTGAATGACTTTGATCTAACTTAACTTAAATTTGAATTTAAACGAGTATGCAAAAAATCCCTTGTCCTTTAATATTCAGATATTGTGTATTATGCAGGCACTGCACCAAGAAGAATAAGGTTTTTTTTCCCAATAACTTCTACCTCAACTAAGCAGGGTTATGACTTTTTTATGGTTAACTTTTATGATTAATGTGAATGTGCAATTGTTCCAAAACAAGTTGAGAAGTGAAATTTGACCACCCACAGATTCTGTATCCTTAGGTCAAGGGCAGAAGCTGCACTTCAAGTTTTAGGAATCTTTCAGATGGCATCATAAAATTCCAGCAGTTCCGTTTACACCATTGATCAAATTTACTTCTTGATTTGTGATGCATAACTATTTTGCTTACAGATTCAAGTATGAATGAATGAGGAGAACCAAATCAGATTTGAATTTGCTTCAGTGCTTTTATTAGTTGGTGACTGTATACTTGGTGGAAAGCATCCTATGACAGAGGTACTGAAAGTTTGAATAAATTTGTCAGTTTTTGTTCTAGAAGTTCATCATAGCTTTAAGTGCAACTATTGAACCATTAAATTTGTAAGGACCAGACTAAAATTTATAACAAATTTCCAGTCCACAAGGCTAACGTTGCCACAATATTGTGCTACTAAATAATGTCTTGCGCCATCTTGCACTGCATGCTTTTATTTATTGTGTTTGCATGTAAATCTTTATGACGTTTTCAGAGGAATTGGAGGTTAAGTTACTGATGTACAAGGGTTGCCCAACCCTGCTGAGTGAATTTATTTAGTGATCATAAAACAGTGGCCCTAATAATAGGATTCCAGAATTTACTTTCGACTGGTCAAAAACTCCAGGCAGGCATTCTCGCCATGTCATTTTAATACAAGCGGAAACTGAGAAAAAGGTGCTGCAAACCAAATGCTAAACAGCCAGAATTTGCTAAGACAGGAGCTTGCAGCACTTGGTAAGAATTTGCTTTTCTGCCATCCTTTGTTAAGTCCTGCAGTTTTGGCCTCCAGCAAGAATGATGATCGAGGAACCAGGCAATGTTAGTTTTTTTTTTATCTAGATGATATAAGCATGCCACATTTTGTCATCACCCTGCAGAAGCAGTCAGGTGGAATTAACATGGAAGCTTTTTTTTAATTTTTAATTTGATTTTTGTTTAATGCCATAAGATAATAACAGGAGCAGATTGTCCAGGCAGCCAAGCCTATCTTGCTGGTCTACGCATCAACTCAGCATTTTAAATTGCACTGAATCACAATGTATGCACACGTTATTGATCAGATACAGTGCAGGAAGCGCTCCTCCAACCTCCAAGCAACTAATATTTGAGAGTTATCTATGTGCAATATGTTGATTTGTTCAGCTGGCTAAACATTTATCCCGCAACTGCAAGATTGTCAAAAGCCTTTCCAATTGAAGAAATCAAGGGAGCATCTAGCATATTATCATCAACGAAAGATATAGTAAAGCAAATATGGAAAGCTGTTAATGAGTCCATGCTAACTGTCATGGTTATATGGTCATCACTAATCTGGATCCCAAATGCAAACTTCCATAGTTCCATGTCAAGCACACCCAACCATGGCTCTTGCCACCACAGGTGTTGTTTTGGATCCCAGCCACTCCTCACACTCCTCTCCCTTGGATTGTTCTATTTCTGTTTTTGGGTCTGTAGCCTGCTCACATGTGTGACAATTGCAATGCAGGAACACAAGTTTAAACACTTGCACAGACTTGCTGAGAATAGAGGTTATCTGTTTTTCCAACTGTTGATCGTGTTGCCTAAAGAAAATTGAAACATGTATAATTAGCGTTCCCTCAGTTTGCTGATATGCCAGACCCCACATTATGCAAGCTGTTGTGTTTCTTAAAGCTTCCATGCCTCACTTAACTTCCCACAGTACTGGTATTGATATGTAAAATTAAATAGAAACTTCAGAATCAACCATGGGCTAGTGGCTAGAGATTAATGACTTTTTGTGCCTTTATGCTTTTATGAAATGATCATTAATAATAATGGCTAGCGGAACACTTCCTTGTTACCTCTTTTGTGCTGGTGTTTTGATTCAAGCAAGAATCTTATAGTGGCGTGGTTTGTTTGTGTTGGTGTGCACTTCATGTCTATTTTACCCCAAGATACTTGCAGGAAAAGGCCCAATGAATGTGCTGAGTACATCAGTGTTGAGACATAGTTCGAACATTTTAGTGTATGTGTGAAGCAATTATATAGGATTTCTTAATTGAAGAACACAGTTCCTCTGTTACAGATGCATTGAGAGTTGTAGTCATGTGTTACTTTCGTAATTTAAACATTGAACGCTATAAAGGTCTAATTATATTTCTTTTTGACTAGCATTCCGTGCAGAGAAGACCTAAAAGAGAGAATCCAATGTAAAGCCAATCAGCTCGGAGTCAAACTCTACAATCTAAATATATATTTGGCAGCATATCATTAGAAGTAAAGGAAAATGTACAGTCCTGAAAAAACTGAATAGTTTTGAACCTACCAAACTTTTTGAATTGTATAAATAGTGTACCCCAGGTCCTTCGGTATTATAATACTGAGTTCATTTTGAAAACAGAGTTTGAATTTCATTATTTTGTCTTTTGGAGATCAGAGTGTTTCTCTTGTCTTCAAATGAGGAGGAAATGGGGGTTAGTTCCATTCACACTGAATATGTTCTTTTATTTTTTACTAAAAAATAATGTTTCTAACTTTGGGACAGATGCCTCTGAACTAGGCTGTCCATGGAGGAAAGGTTAAATTGGGAGAAACTGTAAAGGGTAGGTGGCTTAATGGATTCTTGAAAAAATTCTAAGATATCCCTTGCTTTATTTCTCTTGATTTCTGGTTCATATGTTTTGTACTTTGAAAATGTCCAGGGACTGGATCATGTTTTGCATGAGAAATTTACAACATTTGTAGCTGGGGACTTTACTCTAAAATTGGACAGTGTTGAAACACACAAAAGAAAAAATTGGAACAACAAATGAAGAAAGTGCTTGGCACTTGCCTAGCAGAGAATCTTTATGTTCATTCATGGGACATTATCTTTGCTGGCTGGGCCAGCATTTTTGCTCATGCATTGTTGCCCTTGAGAAGATGATGGTGAGTTGCCTTCTTGAATCACTGCGGTCCATGTGGTTTAGGTACACCTACAGTGCTGTTAGGGATTTGACCCAGCATCAGTGAAGGAACGACAATACATTTCCAAGTCAGGATGATGAGTGACATGGAAAAGGACTTCCTGGTTGTGGTGTTCCCATCTATCTGCTGTCCTTGTCCATCTAGTTGGTAGTGGTCATGGGTTTGGAAGGTGCTGTCTAAAGAGCCTTGGTGAATTCCTGCAGTGCATCTTATAGATGGGACACACTGCTGCTACTGTGCGTCAGTGGTGAGGGAGTGAATGTTTGTGGATGTGGTGCCAATCATGTGGGCTTGTCCTGGATGGTGTCGAGCTTGTGTTTTGTGGGAGCTGCACTCATCCAAGCAAGTGGGGAGTATCCCATCACACTCCTGACTTGTGCCTTGTAGATGGTGGGCAGGCTTTGGGGAGTCAGTGAGTTACTTGCTGCAGGATCCCTAGCCTCTCACCTGCTCTTGGAGCCGCAATATTTATATGGCTAGTCCAGCTCAGGTTCTGGTCACTGGTAAGCCCCCAGGATATTGATAGTGGGGGATTCAGTGATGGTAATGCCATTGAACAATAAGGGACGATGGTTAGATACTCTCTTGTTGGAGATGGCCATTGCCTGGCACTTGTGTGATGCAAATGTTACTTGCCACTTCTCGGCCGAAGCCTAGATATTGTCCATGTCTTGCTGCATTTGGACATGGGCTGCTTCAGTATCTCAGGAGTCATGAATGGTGCTGAATATTGTGCAATCGTCAACTAGCATCCCCTCTTCTGACCTTATGATGGAAGGAAGGTCATTGTTAAAGCAGCTGTCGATGGTTGGGCCGAGGACATTACCCTGAGAACTCCTGTAGTGATGTCCTGGAGCTGTGATGACTGACCTCCAGCAACCACAACCATCTTCCTTTGTACTAGGTATGACTCCAAGCAGTGGAAAGTTTTCCCCTGATTCCCATTGACTCCATTTTTGCTAGGGCCAATTGATGCCACACTCAGTCAAATGTGGCCTTGATGTCAGCTCACTTCGGGAGTTCAGCTCTTTTGTCCATGTTTAAACATGAGTAGCCCTGGCGGAACCCAAACTGGGCATCAGTGTACAGGTTATTGCTAAGCAAGTGCTGCTTGATAGCACATTTGATGACCCCTTCCCTTACTTTACAGATGACGGAGAGTAGACTGATGGGGTGGCAATTGGCTGAGTTGGATTTGTCTTGTTTCTCGTGTACAGGATATACCTGGGCAATTTTCCACATAGCTGGGTAGATGCTAGTGTTGTAGCTGTACTGGAACAATTTGGCTCGGGTTACAGCAAATTCTGGAGCACAAGTCTTCAGTACTGTTGCCAGAATATTGTCAGGGCCCTATAGCCTTTGCATTATCCAGTGCCTTGAGCCATTTCTTGATATCACGTGGACTGAACTGAATTGTCTGAAGACTAGCATCTGTGATGCTGGGGCCCTCCGGTGGAGGCCGAGATGGATCATCCACTTGGCACTTCTGGCTGAAGATTGTAGCAAATGCTTCAGCCTTATCTTTTTCATTGGCGTGCTGGATTCCCCCATCATTGAGGATGGGGATATTTGTGGAGCCTCCTCCTCCAGTGAGTTGTTTAATTGTCCACCACCATTCAAGACTGGATGTGGCGGGACTGCAGAACTTAGATCTGATCTGTTGGTTGTGGGATTGCTTAGCTCTGTCTATCACTTGTTGCTTATGCTGTTTTGGCACGCAAGTAGTCCTGTGTTATAGTTTCACCAGATTGACACCTCATTTTTAAGAAGCCTGGTGCTGCTCCTGGCATGCTCTCCTGCACTCTTCATTGAATCAGGGTTGATTCCCTGGCTTGATTGTAATGATCGAGTGGGGGATATGCCAGGCCATGAGGTTACAGATTGTGTTTGAGTACAATTCTGCTGTTGCTGATGGCTCACAGCGCTTCATGGATGCCCAGTCTTGAGTTGCTAGATCTGTTTGAAATCTATCCCATTTAGCACAGTGGTAGTGCTACACAACATGATGGAGGGTACCCCTCAATGTGAAGGCGGAACTTAGTCTCCACAATGACTGGTGGTCACCCCTACTGATACTATCTTGGGCAGATGCATTTGAAGCAGGCAGGTTGATGAGGATGAGGCCAGGTATGTTTTTCCCTGTTGTTGGTTCCCTCGCCACCTGCCGCAGACCCAGTCTAGCAGCTATGTCCTTTAGGACTTGGCCAGCTCAGTCAGTAGTAGTGCTACTGAGCCACTCTTGGTATTGGACATTGAAGTTCCCCACCCAGAGTACGTTCTGTGCCCTTGCCACCCTTAGTGCTTCCTCCGACTGGTGTTCAACATGGAGGAGCACTGATTCATCAGCCAAGACTGTTTGGTAGTTGAAGCATTGATTCAGCAGCTGAGGGAAGGTGGTATGTGGTAATCAGCAGGAGGTGGCCCACCTGGTCTGCCATTTAATCTAGTGTTTTTCTCATCTAAATGAGAGAAATACTAGATTAAATGGCAGATCATATTAAATAAATACAGGATGCTGCCCTTAATTCTAAAACTTCAGACACCCTTCGATCTGGACCAGAGGAAGAACAGGAACCAAAATCATTTCTGGGTCAAAGTAATTAGTTAATCAAAGTAGTGCATAGAAAAGGGCATAAAAACCATAATCAAAAGATTTATCTAGATCAGTAACTTTTAACAAGGGACCAATCCTGTTTTTCCCTTTTTCTCAAATGACAAGGGGGCAACATTCTCTTGTCTGTGCCTCAATTTCAAGAGTAAATAGCAAGACTGATATTTGTGGACTGGTTATGAACCCAGCATTGCAATATTAAAACTGAGTCACTAAGTGGATTAACTACTCACTGCATCCATAATACTCCACCCTATTTTCATTTATTCCACCTCGGAGTAGCAGTTAACCTTAGAAGTAATATCAATATGCAACAGAGCACATTCACGAAAATCTAATTTTGTTACATGGCATTAGAAAAGCACAGTCCAGAAGTTCATAAAATACGCTAGCAGTGGCAATGTGGTATGTGAGAGCAACTTAGCGCTTCAGCTTTGCTTTTGGGGCACTATTCACTGTTGAGCAAAAACAGCAGTAACTAAACTCTGCGTCAATGGTTAACTTCTTGGGGGATCCTCCGTGAATAATTAGACATATCTGAGGACCTCAAACCCTACCTGCTGCCCTAATTTCTCAAAGATTATCAAAAACTCAGTCAAAAATTAGAAGTATCATTGCAAGCTTTTAGTGCTATGCAACAAGTTATTAAGCGGCCTAATATAGTTAGTGCTCAGCGTGATGATATCCCTGACCCAGACAATGTATGGAGTTTATCTCTTTGTTGCAAAATGTTTCTATTAAAAAATAGTGCTTTGAACTAACCCTTTAGAAAATAAATCTCATGGTGCATTTGTACTTCTGTTTCCAGCCTGAGACCAGTAACTGCAGCATAGTGTCTAGTTAAGCCCTGACTCATTGTCCAAGTGATTTCCAACTTTAAAAATGTAGGCAGTACATTCAGGAGTATCCAACACTATGAATATTTAAATAATGTTTGGAAAAATGCTGGCATGTTCAGGTGACCCCTGAATATATTTTGAATTTGGCTTGACAAAACACTGGAGTTTAATTCCACTTTGGTACCCAAGCGGCACGAGACTGTTCTCCAGGCCTCTCACAATTCCCTTTAAGTTGGGCCAGAACCTTTACTAATACATAATTGTCACAGAGCAGCTACACTTTTAACAAATTTAGTTTGAAAAAACAGATGACAGTCTGTCACCTTTAGCTTCTATACCTTTGTCTTGGAATCAGCAGATCCTGTGTTTCTATATATTTTTGAGGTGAGGAGACCTGTCTAATTATAAGAAATAGGAGCAGGCGTAGGCCATACGGCCCCACAGGCCTGCTTGATCATTCAATAAGATTGTGGCTAATTAAATCAACTAAGTTTTCCTGCCATATCCCCACATCTTTGGTCTTGGTGTCACATCTGAATCCAAGACGAACACCGACCTCATTCATGCCATTACTAAAGCCTCCCATTTCCACTTCCTGTAAGAAAAGACCATAAGGCGTAGGAGCAGAAGTGGGCCATTTGGCCAATCCAGTTTGCTCTGCCATTCAATGAGATCATGGCTGATCTGATAATCCTTAGCTCCACTTTCCTGCCTTTCCCTCATTACCCTTGATTCCCTTACTGATTAAAAACCTGTCTGTCTCAATCTTGAATATACTTAATGACCCAGCCTCTACAGCCATTTGTGGTAAAGAATTCCACAGATACACTAAAAAGAGAAGAAATTCCTCCTCATCTCCATCTTAAGTGGGCGACCCCTTACTCTTGAGATTATGCCCTCTGCTCCTAGACTCTCCCACAAGGGGAAACAGCCTCTCAGCATTTAGGATAAAAGCAAAATACCATGGATGCTGCAAATCTGAAACTAAAACAGAAAATGCTGGAAAAGTCAGCAGGTCTAGCAGCATCTGTGGAGAGAGAAACCAAGTTAACGCTTCGAGTCCGTATGACCCTCCTTCAGAGCTGAAGAGAAGTGGAAATGTGATGAATTTTATACTGTTTAACGGGGGTGGAGCAGGTGAAGTTGGATAGAAGGCCAGCGATAGGTGGGGACAAAGGAGAGATTGACAACGATGTCATGAACTAAAGGACCAAGGGAGTATTAATGGTAGTGGTAAAGGCTAAAAAAGGTGCTGATAGTGGCATAAGGGTAAGAAAGCGATAATAGCAGAACAAGGTTAGCATTGTGTGAAAAAACAACATGGAATAAGTAACAGACAGCCCTTTTGGGGCTGGGGATGGGGGAAAAAAGAATAGAAAATAGGATAGAAGGGGGATAAAAAGGGGATAAAACCATAGATAAATAAGTGGATAAAAAATAAAAATGATTGTAGAAAAATGGGGATTAAAAAGGGGGTGTAGATAGAGGGGCGAGTTCGTGGTCTGACGTTGTTGAACTCAATGTTAAGCCCTGAAGACTTTAAAGTTCCTAATCGGAAGATGAGGTGCTGTTCCTCCAGTTGGCACTGGGCTTCACTGGAACATTGCAGCAGGACAAACACAGACATGTGGGCATGAGCGCAGGGTGGTGTGTTGAAATGGCAAATGACAGAAAGGTCTGGGTCATGCTTGCAGACAGACTGAAGGTGTTCTGCAGAGCGGTCACCCAGTCTGCATTTGGCCTCCCCAATGTAGAGGAAACCACTTTGGGAGCAGTGAATGCAGTAGACCAAATTGAAGGAGGTGCAAGTGAAATGCTGCTTCACCGGAAAGGAGAGTTTGAGCTCTTGGATGGTGAGGAGGGAGGAGGTAAAAGGACAGGTGTTGCACCTTCTACGATTGCATGGGAAGCTGTAGCAGGAAGAGGATGATGGAGGTGTGGACCAGGGTGTCCCGGAGGGAATGGCCCTTATGGAATGCTGACGGGGGTTGAGGGGAAGATGTGTTTGGTGGCGACATCATGCTGGAGTTGACGGATATGGCGGAGGATGACCCTTTGAATGCGGTGGCTGGTGGGGTGAAAAGTGAGGACAAGGGGGACCCTATCATGGTTCTGGGAGGGAGAAGAAGGCATGAGGGCAAAGGCAAAGGGGATGAGTTGGCCCTATCAACCACAGTGGCTGGGAAGCCTCGGTTAAGGAAGAAGGAAGACTTGTCAGAAGCGTCGCTTTGGAAAGTGGTATCATCAGAACAGATGCGACGGAGGCGAAGGAACTGAGAGAATGGAATGGAATCCTTACAGGAAGCAGGGTGGGGGGAGCTGTAGCTGTGGGAGTCGGTGGACTTGTAATGAATATTAGTGGACAGTCCATCACCAGAAATGGAGAGGTCAAGGAAGGGAAGTGTCGGAGTTGGACCATGTGAAGGTGATAGAGGGGTGGAAATTGGAAGCAAAATTGACTAATTTTTCCATGTCTAGATGAGAACATGAGGCAGCACCGAAACAGTCATCAATGTACTGAAAAAAGAGTTGTGGGGGAGTACCTGAGTGGGACTGGAACAAGAAGTGTTCCACATACCGCATAAAGGGGTACTTCCACCTATTGCTGGTCTTCTATCCAGCTCCACCCCCCACCCCAAAAAAAACAGTATAAATTTCATCACATTTCCACTTCAGCTCTGAAGAGTGGTCATATGGACTCAAAACGTCAACTCTGTTTCACTCTCTGCAGATGCTGCTAGACCTGCTGAGTTTTCCAGCATTTTCTGTTTCCCCTCTCAACATCTACCCTGTCAAGCCCCTTAAGAATCTTATTTGTTTCAATAAGGTCACCTCTCATTCTTATAAACTCCAACGAGTACAGGCTCAACCTCTCCTCATAAGGAAATCCCTCCATACCCAGGGTCAACCAAGTGAACCTTCTCTGGACTGCCTCCAATTCCAGTATGTCTTTCCTTAGATAAGGGGACCAAAACTGTTCACAGACATTGGTCGACATGGCCCCGTCTCAGCTCATTTGTTGCTGAAACTCTCATTTATGCCTTCATTACCTTTAGACATGAATAGTCATGCCTACCCTCGAAACTTGAGGTCATCCAGAACTCTGCTGCCTGTGTTTTTATTTACACATCCCTGTGCTCGCTCCTACATTGGCTCACTGTCAAGCAATGTCTTGAGTTTAAAATTCTCATCCTGGTTTTCAATCTGTCTTTGGCCTTGCCCCTCCCTATCTAATCTTCTCCAACCCACAGCCTTCTCATCTCTGCTCCTCTAATTCTGGCCTCTTATTAGTTCCCAATTTTAATCTCACCACCATTGGTGGCTATGCCTTCATTGCTTAGGCTCCAAGCTCTGGAACTCTCTGCTTACTCCTCTCAGCCTTGTTTTTCTCATATAAGACACTCCTTAAAACCTACCACTTTGACCAAATTTTGGTCATATGATCTAATATCTCCTTAAGTGGCTCAGTGTCAGTCTGTTTTATAATGCTCCTGTGAAGTACCTTGGGACATTTCATTACATTAAAGGTGCTATAAAGTTGTTGTATCCCTTGATTCCCTTAGTGTCCATAAATGAATTGATCTATGTGTTGAATGCACTTGACAGAATATCCACAGCGCTCTCGGGTAGAGAATTCTAAAAGTTTGCAACCATGGGTTAAGAGTTTTTCCCTCACCTCAGTCGTAATACAAGTGACGTTTTGAGTATTTTCATTATGTTGTGATCTTTTGCTCCCACTTGGCAGAAGTAATAAGTAATGTTTTCTATCCTGTCAAATATCTGCAGCAGAGATTGAATAAAGGGGACAATGGGCTTAGAGACTTTAGTTTTCAAAACTATTGCTGATTTGATATTGTGGCTGTTTTGTCAAAGACCATAACTTTTATATTCATCCTTAAAATATTGTTTCTAAACATTGCTTCTAGGTTGGCTTGCAACTATGATATAAAATGCTCTCTATAACCCTTGAATAAATACACAGTATATACGACACAGTTCTTGGGTATGAGACTAAACCAGAGAAGCATCAAGTGAATTGCTGGTTTCGCTTGGGCTACAAGGATCATCACCATGGAACCTTTCTATTTGTTGCATTAGGGCACACTGATTCGAGTTTGGGATTAAAACAGGTTGAAGGGTCATTTGGACTCGAAACGTTAACTGTATTTTTGTTTTTGTTTTGGATTTCCAGCATCTGTACTTTTTTGCTTTTTATCTTAGTTCTCAACACGTTAGCCGAGTTTTTCTTGTGTGTCAAGTTGCATGAGTAGAACTTGTTTCGATCTTAACATCTCTTCCCCAGCACACCAGGCTCGCGTATCTTCTGCAGCTGTTGTACTACTTGGTCCTGTTCTTTTCTGCTCAAAATTCCTTGGCCTACAAATAATATCCAAATTTTGCAACTAAGTGGAGCTTGAAAAACTGGTAAAGGTTCAGTCATTGAAACTTAATACAATGTCCTGTATCAATTGTGGCTGTAACCTTTTGAAAGCTCACCAAGCCTCACCTTTTATTTGTCCTTTTCTTCATTGCTGCACTCTGAAATAGTTTGGAAAATATTCTGTGTTAAAACCAGTTATGTACAAATGGTTTAGCAGGATACAGAGAGGGTACTTAATTGGTTACTCCAGCACTCGGTGCACCCAAAGCCATGAAATTGTTGGGACTGGATATTGCGCTGCCTTTTAGAGAGGCATTTGGGGCGTTGATTCTCTCCGGTGTGATTAAATCTCAGTGCAGCCAGGCAGAGTCAACATGGTTTTGTGAAAGGGAAATCCTGTTTGATTAATTTATTTGAGGAACGTAACAAACAACGTTGGTAAAGGGGAAACTGTGGATGTGCTGTACTTATATTTCCAGAAGGCATTTGACAAGGTGCCACATCAAAGATTACTGTACAAAATAAGAGCTCATGGTGTAGGGGGTAACATATTAGCATGGAAAGAAGATTAGTTAGCGAACAGAAACAGCGTAGACATAAATGGGTCATTTTTGGGTTGGCAAGATGTGACGAGTGGAGTGCCGCAGGGATCAGTGCTGGGGCCTCAACTGTTTACAATTTATATCAATGACTGAGATGAAGAAATCAAATGTATGGTTGCTAAATTTGCTGATGCAGATAGGTAGGAAAATAAGTTGTGAAGAGGGCATAAGAAGTCTATGAAGGGACATAAGTGAGGAGCAAAAAATTGGCAGTTGGAGTATAATGTGGGAAAATATGGACTTGTCCACTTTGCCAGGAAGAATAGAAAGGCAGCATATTCTTTAAGTGGAGAGAAATTGCAGAGCTCTTGATCATATTGAATGGCAGAGTAGGCTCGAGGGGCCAAATGGCCTACTTCTGCTGCTACTTCATGTGTTTGTATGGTTAGGGAGGATCTTCCACTTCTGACTCCTGTTGACTACTGTTTACTGTAAATGTAACAAGTGGTTCTTGAGTTTACCCCTGATTATTTTCATTGTTATACAATGCAGTATTGACATTGGATTAATGATATATTCATTATTACCCCTCTGGTTCAACCATGATGCTGTTTCGACTACGTTGTAATCCCTACTATAAAAACCCTCATTTTGGGCAACTTAACTGGCAATCTTTTCACCTGGCGCCTGGTTCTCATGAATTTAGTGTGATGTAGTTGAACCTGTTCTAACTGAATCAGAACCCTGTTGTTTTATACTGCAAGCAATGTCAATCAGTCATTGTCAATTCCAACATATTTTTAAAAACTCTGCGACCTCAGTTTAAATGTTGAAAGCAAGATTTACAACCCCTGGCTGCATTCACATTTGCATTTGAACTATTTTTTTCTGCTGTGCAGGATCTGGATGGATTTTACCTGTAGTGTAAATGCACCCCAAGTTGCCCTGACTTGATTCCTGTCTGAGTAAATCGGAGAATATGATGGATGTGCAGGTTTTCAGCTAATAGGTGATTGATTTTGCCATTTTCAGGACATGCAGGGAAGAGAACAATAATTCTTGTAAATGAGATTACTATTCTATCAAATTGAGCATAGGTTTGAAAAAGAAGACCTGCATTAAATTCATTGTACACGGTGAAGCTCAACATTGATGCTGAGGTATCGTCAACTCGTGGAGCGATGCAACAATTCTGATTTGATGCACTGATGAGATCGAGAAAAGAGGTTAGAAGCTGCAATTTTTGCTTCTGCAGTAAAAGTTGCAGTTCTTCTCACCCTCTGAGGGATTTGAAGTCAATGATTAAATCCGTGGCAAGATAGAAAATGCTTCAACACATGCAGCTACCAGAAGTATTTCAGAAACTTTGAGCGCAAGAATTGGGTGACTTACTGTTGACTGGCCCAGATGTCTGACAGTGGACATGCTATTTGCATGCTGTGAGAAAATGACTTTTGCGAGAGAGTGGATTCAGTGGGCATCTAGATCTAAGCACTGCTGTTGTGCCACCAAGTTTTTTTCTTCAATGTGGAATAGCAACAGCAATGTGGTCGTGGTTATGGTGGTATCAGATGGGCTAAGTGCAGACTAACTGACAAGGATGTGCTTGACCTTTAATGATATAAAAACAGACAATGTTGGAAATACTCAACAGCACAGCCTCAGACAACTGATTAAAGTTCCATAAAGGGAGATGTGCAGTAACCATCCCTTTAATGTTGTAAAGAGAATTGTACGAGTTTTACTTTGTCTTTTTTCAGGTTTAAACCTGATTTTTTTTCAATTGATCTTTGGAAACTTGACTTAATCTGAGAAGAAAATCTTTAGATGAAAGGGCAGATACGTTGCATTTGCATGATTGCCATGCTGTTCTCAAGAAAATTGAAGGCTTACAGGAATTGGATGCTACGCTTGCATCTGTTGTTTTCCTATAGAGTGTATAGTTAAATACTGTCATTAATATAATAAAGTAATGCATTAGTTGGTGGCCTCCTTTCTGGTTTCTTGGCCAATGGTGACTTACTCAGTAGTGTTGGTTTGTGGCTAGAGACTAATTTAAAAAGTTGTCTTTTAAATATCAATTCTTCCCCTAATTTTATCAATTATTGACAAAGATTAGTGCTGACAAATTAGATCTTTAATCAGTGTAAGATATTCTATCTGCTCTGAGAGGCTCCAGTGCTGTGTTTCTGAACGAATATGAAGTTTTCCCTATGCTGATTCTATATTAACGCTTTGTGTCTCCCAAGTGCAGCCTCAAAAAAAAGCTTGAATCAAGGCATTTGTGATGTTGAGTTGGACAACAGATGGATAAATTATTCTACAGGTTTATTTTCCAGCAGGTTTTCATTTTGAGCAAGTGTATTATGTTTCATTGGAGCCTTGGGTGGTGTGGAAAACCCCTATTATATCTATTCATGGTTAGTGTTGAGCCAGTTAGCCCTTTGTTAAGTCTTCTATTTCCTCACCAATTATATTGCATAACTAAAGCCATAACCAGAGTTACAATTCATGCTATAAATCTGATGTGAGTAACCTGTGATTACAGCCATAATGGCAAAATAGCTAGCAAAAAGAAATCTTCAACCTTATTTAGCTTGGTGCCAACGAGTAATAGCTTGAACATTTAGGCTAAGGCTGTCTTGTTATTTTAAAAGATTAGTAACAGTAAAAGTATTCAACCAATAACTTAAATGGTGTTTCAGATCTTTTAGCAAGAATTGGAAACTGCAACACTTCAGATCTTAGAATTTAAGTATCTCATTACTTTAACTTTCTCGTGATAGTTCCTGATGGACACCGTAGCATTGGCAATGTACTCTAAAACTCTTCAAGTTACATAGAAATTATAACAGCAACAGATTTTTGTCCCAACCAGTCTGTTTTGGCATTTGTTCCCTACACACAATGATTCTAATCCCATTTGCTTTCTTTGATCCCATGCCCCTTTGCTTGGCCCTCACACCTCCCCCACCTTTCCCACAGCTATCTTGCAAGTCTTAACACTTGATATTATCTCTACTACAATTGCTAACTCCAGTACACTTGATATTATCTCTACTACAATTGCTAACTCCAGTATACAACATTCTATGAAAAGGAAAATTCATTGGTTCTTTGTCCTATCAATATTTTTTTTACACCAATGACCCCTTGTTCCAGGCACTTTAATTTATTCTCTCCTATTCTCTTGGTAACTTTTAGCACCCCTTTCAAAATCAACCTTGACCTTCAATATTCTATTAAAAACAGCTCCACTTTTTCAAGTCTTAATAGTTGAATTTCCTCGTACCAGACAACATCCTACTGAGTCCGAGCTGTGCCCTCTATACCCTCTCAACATAATTCCCAAGATGTAGAGTGTAAGGCTGCACACAGTACTCCAGCTGTGATCCTATGGTTTTCACTATTCCCTCATTACATTTATATTTTATACTTGCCATGAAACCCATTTTCCGAATGCTTTTTTATGACCATGTCTACTTGAGACTACTCTGGGAAGTCTGCAGTAAGCATACCAAGAGAGATTCCAGTGAAGGGTGAATATCTTTATTCATACAATATTTTACTATGTATTCTATGTGGATGTTATGCACCCTATTAAAAATACTGCTTTTTCTTCAAAGTATCAGCAGCACCTTAATGGATATGGACAGTACCATCTCCAGTGGACGCTCTACACCTGCGCTGATAAATGGTCACGGAAGTACTACTTCTTCAGGAAAGAATATCACTTACAACTGCTGCTGGGACCAATGTCATACCAGTTTCAGCTCCAGTCCAGATTTGGCAGATCACATCCGTTCAATACATGTGGATGGGCAACGTGGAGGGGTCTGTTTTTTTTTCTCTTTATTCCTTTAGTTTAGCTAAGTGCCAAGTTAGAAGATAATTATTAATGAGGCCTAGTAGTGGATATTTGAGAATACTTTTGTTAGAAATTGGGTACTTGTAAACCAAGATTGTGCTTTTGAATAGAATTGCTTTATACCTGTTTAGATGTAGTTTAAAATGTCTTGTGTACTGACTAGATTGTAGATGCTCATTTGTTTTTAATTTATTCATGGTAACACAAGTAATATTTCATATTTGTGCTGCATGAAGTCATACCACACTTGCATGGTGCTTAGGTAGTAGATAACCCAGCAAGGCATGGACTTCTTCTGTGTGTACTGTCATTTCATCCCCCTCTCCCTTCCTCCAATTACATTTTTTTTATGTGAGGTAACAAAGCCACATGTGTTTATGGACCTGGTGAATAAATAGCATCCTCTATCTGCTTTCGTTCTGCTCTGAGGTGGCTGCCGGGTGGTGTGGTGTAATTTACTTGAAAGAATATCATCATCAATTAGATTGGAGGATTGAACTTAATATTTTTTCACATGCATTGTATTTGTAACTTGGTGTCCATGCTTTCTTCCTCCATGCTACCCGCTCCAAATTTTCCTCCATTTGGGTTCTAACTGGAATGCATCAGTGTCTGTGTTGGTCATCTGTACCACTGTGCGCATGAGTGTGCCTTGACTAGATTCCATTGCCATTATCCCTGTAAGGGAACTGCAAAGCCAGAACATGGTGCCTTTGACTCTTGTTCTTACTTTCCGTTTTTGAATGCACAGATGTATGATTTTTTAAAAAAATACAAATAGTAAGAATCTGAATTGCTTTTAATTGCATTGAATTACTGGGCATAAAGTCCATTGTATGTCATTGTATAGGCTTTTGAGAGTCCTTGCACAACATTGAAACCAAAAGAAATTCTACATTTGTTTTGATTTTGATTAAAACTGGATAGATTTAATCGTAGTCTTTAAATTTTTAAGAGCAGGGTTTTGTTGAAAACATTTGAATTACTAAATTGTTAGATACGTTTTAATAAATCATAATGGAAGAATTGTTTGATACAATATCACTTCCCAGTGAATTGGTGCAGCAGTTCTGTTTTTTTGGTGTCTATATTGCTTGTCAGTGTATAGTATAGCAGCAGCTTATACTTAGGTGACAGAAATCATTACGCTGGAATTTGACATTTGCAAATAAAAAATTTTTTACATAGCTAATCTAATCTCAGTTATCCTGTGCTTTGGCCATGGTGCTTTAACCTCAAACTAATTTTTGCGGTTTGCCCATGTTCTTGTATTGTCCCCAAAATCTATTTCTTGAAATAACTGCCTTGTTTTTCTGTCTCTTGGCTGGTTTCTGTCTAGCTGCTTGCCCAGTTTTTATCTCATCTCCTCTCGTACCTGCCCACACAGACCAGAATAACAGCCCAATGTTCCATGAAGGTTCAGTTACTCAAATCAGAAGAAGTATTAAGCTGCCCACCATTCAATATCATTTTAAAATAGTTTGTTTTGACTTGAAACTTGTGGAAGTATAGCAGGTTTACACATTAGCAGATTTCTTAATGATGTAGCTCATGAATAGTCTGGAACCTGGAATAGCCTGAACAGAGTTGTGATTCGCAAATTGTGCAGTGTAATAAGTTTACTGAAGACATGTGATCCGAGTTAAAATAAAATGTTGCATACTTCGCTGATTCTGAGAAGGTTGGACCAAATGCCAAATTGCATAGATTCATGATATGTAATACAGCTTGCCTACCACTTCAGAAAACTTTGTTGAGTCTGCAAGGAGCTTCTCTCGTTTAAGCTCAAACCACTACCCCAGCCCCCACCAGCTCCCCAACCATTTCCCTTATTCCTCACATTGCTTCCTTTTTGTTATATTTCATGATGGTGGATTTTTTTCCATTTTTGCCCTTCTAGCAGTTTTGTAGTTTTTGTTGACCATTGTTGTAGCCTAACCTTAGGAGAGACAAGTGCAAAAGCGAATGGGTTTAAATCTCCAGAGGCAAACAACTGACCATATGGTTATTTGCTGAACGAGCCTAGTTGACAATGTCTGCCATGTCTGGCTCAGATCAGAGCCTTAGCTAGTATCTTGGTTTACATTTGGTCAATCAAATATACATTTGGCAATTATTTCAGCTGGTGGCTGATTTGTGCCCTGCAGATATGTAGTGTTTGAGTGATCCCTTAGACTCCTTTTGAGCTTGAAAATTGGCAGAAAACCCAAAATATGGTTACGATTTCAAGTAAAATTGCTTCCACCCTCCTGTATAGACCTTTTGGCTTGCAGTTTCCACTCATTGCATTGTTTTTTTCAGTAAAATTTGCCCAGACCGGCACAATAGATCTCAGGGACTGTAATTACATTCAGTGCTAGTTTAAAAATATCACCTTAGAAGTAGGCCTTGCCCAGTGACCTGACCAGGATGAATTAATCACAATTAGGACTTTCCTCTAATTGGATTTGTTTGTGGGCCTTTTGAGGAGGCTGTTTTTAAAAAAAAAAGTTGTGGTGTTCTTTTGAGTGCTCAAGCACCTTTAGGAGTGCTTAAAAATCTGGAATACAATATTTTAAACTAAAACTGACCACTGTACTGCAATATCTAATAAATGGCTACCATTCGAGATTGGGTTACTGGCAGGTGGTGGATTGACATCGATTCAAAAATGCTTATTTTTGTGATTAAGCCCATTTACAGTTCTATTAATTCAAGTTACCACGCTTAAATACAGCAAGGAATATTTTAAAAACCAATTTAAATTTATTTATAAATTTAAACAAAAATGTTTTAAAATGCTAAATTACATAGGTTCATGGTAGATTATACATTTGACAATATGCATTCAAGTTTGAGTGAAAACTAAAACATTTTTCCTTTTCGCTGATTGTGCCCAAAATGGAAAATCTACCCCATAGCTTATGTTGTTATTTTATGTGCTGATTAGCCCACGATTTTCCTTTCATTCACTAGTGAGGAGAGAGGTGAGAAACCTCAGGCGAAAGTTCTATCAGAATACCAACTTGTGGAAAACTTTCTGAAACATAATGAGAATGATATAAATATTTGAAAATAAATTTAATTTAAACCTGTTTCCACATGGAAAAGGATAATGTACAAATTTGTAAGAACCTTTGCCATTTTCCAGGACAAGGTTTGCAAATTCTGTGGAAACAAACATTAGTGCCATAGGGTTTGGATTTATGTTTTGCCACACTCTATCTGAAAACCAAAAAATAATGTGTTCAGTGTGTTGAATAGTTGAACTCTCTTGATTACACTGATTCTGCTCCTGGATTTGACTTTTGTTTTGACCCCCACCCCGCGTGCCGCCTGTTGTAGGTTGTTCAATGTGTGTAATGTACTACATACTCTTTCCTTGTTCTGTGGTCTCTGGAAATTGTGTAAAATAATTAGAGAGCTGCAGAGGAATTGATTTACCTCAATTTCCCTTTTTCTCACCAGAATTGCAATATTGCCGCCATCCTGTGCAGGTTTTAAACGTTTCAGATATAAATATAATTGTGGTAAACTGTGATTTGACATGTAATTTTAAATATATCACCTTGGTATGTGGTGGGTTCCCATTAAGAATCCAAGTAAAATGTATGCAACAGAAATGCACCATGTTATTGTTGAATATTAACATCATTTGAGCTGTTGCACCTTCAATCAATGGAATGTTTTCTGTTGGAGGTTGAGCCAGATTGATTTAATTTTATGAATTTCAGTGAAGCGTGCGAGTAGTAACATTTTACACTTATTTTCATTTGAAAGTGCTAATTTTACAGTTATTAAATTTATTTCCTCAAATTTGGTCTGTAACAGGAGGGAGCGCTTTGTGTTAGTGCAAGATGAAGTATTGGTGAAAATGATCTATTGTTTGCGACTGTTATATTAAAAGCAATTGCAAGAAATTTAAGCTCATTCGTGTTTTTGACTTGTGTGACTTTGTTTTTTCTTTACCTCCATGCCTAAAATATTTAACCAACACACATAAGCCTGGTAGCAATACTGAAACCTAGATTAAGTGATTTAATGCTGTTTACTAATTGGGAGCCCCTTTTGGACATGGTGAGAGTTTAAAAAAAAGTAATCCAATAGATTACAGGAGGAAAAAGAAAGCAAGCGTTTTAAAAGAAATGGTGCTTGTGGAAAATTAGAAAATGAAATAATGTGAAACATGTGAATTAAGTCCAGGCTTGAGAATTGGACACATTGTGAACTGCTGAGTATTGAACCGACAGGATCTGGTGGTGTTTCCAGCTTGATTGCATTTAGATAATCAACTTAAGTATATATTTTTTCAGATTGATGTACAATTATCCTTGCCTTTATCAGCGATATCCTTATATGTCAGCTACTGAGAAATGGATCAAATTGTCACTGCTGTCAATACTCTTGGCCAAAATCATTTCCAGAATGGATAAAATAGCCAATGCAGAATGAAGTTAATTTTATTATGCTCAACAAGTACTTATCCCCAACCCAAAAAAGCAACCGCTCAATACCCCAGTGTCCATTTCAGTTCCCAAATTCAACATCTATGTAGTCTCTTTGATACTTGTTTAGTGCGGACTACTGCAGACTATGAGCAGTTTTGTGCTCTGGGTTGCGACTGTCCTAATTTATCATAAGACCATTGTAGCTAGCAGTGTCTCGGCTAAATTTAAGCTCTGGCCTGGAGGATGAAGGGTCAGATTGTAATCCAGCTGCCCATTCAATTCCAATACATGTCATAGATTGAGTATATTCTGACATCATGTTGTTCTTGTGTTTGTAAACCTTAGATAAGACTGTGATCAGTGAAAGGATCTCTGTCTGTTCCCATGTCTGTTCAGATTGAGGAAGCCACTGATGCACTAATGTCCCCTCGCCATGGAGTGGTAAGACAGTGGTTCCCATATGGCAAGTTCCTGACCTCTGCTAGTTACTAGAGAGACACTTATCTTTATAGAAGGAACGGAAAAACTTGGTGATTCATACCCTACAAGATGGCCAGATTATCATGATTGACTACCACACAGTTTTATTTCGTTGCACAAAGGTGATTGGCACCGTTTCGCTTGAAGGGCAAATTTTATGAACCGATTTCTCCTCTTTCTCCTCACCCCTAGTTCTTTGAGCACAAAATTGAATTGCTAATGGACCTCTGTTCTTCCAAAGAGTGGTGCAAATTTCCTAAATACGGGAAAGAAATTAATTTGAGTTGATTGAAAAATAACTTGGGCTGCAAAAGTCCCTTCAGCCCATTTGATCTTCTAGAATACAATCCCTGATGCAGCATCTATCTGGTTCTTAAACAAGTGCAGTGTTCTGATGTTAGTTACTCTTTTTGGCAAGTATTCCATCATGCTTTGTGCAAAGAATTCTTTGGCACCTGTTGGAATCTTGTTCTTTACCGTGCACTTTTGACATCTTGTTTTTTCACCCTGGCATATTTGAAAGCCTGGTCAAGGTCTGTCTTTATCTCTTTAGGCAACTTATATGGCAAGGTAAGGCCTCCCCTCTCCATCAAGTAGTCTTCTTTGAGCTGAAGTGCTAGCTTATTTTGCCCTTCAGGTTCATCCCTTGAAACTGGGATCGGCCTCATTATTGACATCTTCATGTCCTCTCGGGGCTGAATGCCTCCCTTTTTGTATTTTTAGTTGCTGCCTGACCAGGTTGCAATTTCAGCATGATGCTTTGTGATTTGTAGTGAATTGATTTGATACTTTAAACCTAGCATTCTGTTTAATTTGTTTATTGCACATTCAGTGGACATGCGGAGCAGTGTTTTGGCTAATGTCTCCAGATCCCTTTCAACTTGTCGAGTTTTGCCAGAGGACTGCGATTGCCTCCTATTTTTTCCCCCCAAAGCTTTGTACTTTGCATTTGTCCTTCATATGTTGCTGACTTGGGTTGATATCCTGTTGAGCTGTCTTTGTAAGACCTTCATTGCTTCTGAGTCCTCAGCTTCTTTCTGTGTTACTCTTCTATGTCAGTACTGTGAACTTTACTCAGCGAGTTCATACACGATATCCCAATCATTGACATGAAATTTGAATGCATTTTTTAAACAAACCTAATTCGTGCAAATTAGTTTTCTCTTGTATTGCCTTTCTTTGTTTACAATAGGTTAAGCAAAAGATCCGGTGTTGCGCACTCTCAAATGTGATGCATTTTTATGACATGAGTTCAAAGAGTTTGTAACTTGTTTGTGACTTGAATCCGAGTGTGTAATGTTTTGCATGACTCGCAAATAGTCCCTTATAAAAAAGGATCAGCATCATAAAGATCAGACTCAAAAGTAGCCCAGACTGATGGGATAAAAGCTCTCCTCTACCAGCTGTGAAGGCCCTGTGTGAAATTGTTAGGAAGTCTCGGTTCACATCTTAGTGAGTGAGAGTTCTTGGAGCAGCTATTCACAATTTTGCATAAACAGTGCAAAGGCTAGTCATCTCATGACCAATAGTGTAAAAGCTATCAAACATACAGTATGAATGCTTGTCTGCCATTGAATATATTGGGACAGCACAGATGAAGTTTCACGTTGCACATGGCTGTACTAAGTTGCATGTCAGAGTGTTGTGGTAATGGAAGCCCAAAAGAGGGAGGTGTTCAGTTACCGAGCTCTGGCACCCCTTACTTTTTCTGTTTCACCAAAAATATTTAGCTTTTGTTAAAGGAGGGAAAAATTCCTGAAATGTTGAGTGGTGTTTCCTTAAAGTAGTATTTCAAACATGTGCCAAATTTGTGTTTTCAGGTGTTTGTCTGTCTGTGGAAAGGGTGCAAAGTATACAACACACCATCTACTAGTCAAAGCTGGCTGCAGAGGCACATGCTTACACACAGTGGAGACAAACCCTTTAAGGTATGTATGAAAACACCCGTTGTAAATTCTGTCAAATCATGGCTTCAGAAGACTACCTGTACAATTTTGTAAGGAATGAGTCAAAACCATGAGTGTCAAATTACATGGAAATAAAGTGCTCCCAAAATAACTATCCTTTTCAAAAACAAAAATACCTGGAAAAACTCAGCAAGTCTGGCAGCATCTGTGGAGAGGAACACAGTTAATGTTTCGAGTCTGAATGACCCTTTAACAGAACTAAGTAAAAATAGAAGAGGTGAAATATAAGCTGGTTTAAGGGGGGATGGGACAAGTAGAGCCAGTGATAGGTGGAGATAACCAAAATATGTCACAGACAAAAGGACAAAGAGGTGTTGAAGGTGGTGATATAATCTAAGGAATGTGCTAATTAAGAGTAGAAAGCAGGACAAGCAAGGTACAGATAGCTCTAGTGGGAGTGGGTGAAGGAATCGAAAAAGGCTAATAGGTAGAGATAAAACAATGGATGGAAATACATTTAAAAATAATGGAAATAGGTGGGAGAAGAAAAATCATAAATTATTGGAAAAAACGGAGGGGGGGTGGGTGGGAAGAGAGTTCATGATCTAAAATTGTTGAACTCAATATTCAGACCGGAAGGCTGTAAAGTGCCTAGTCGGAAGATGAGGTGCTGTTCCCCAGTTTGCGTTGAGCTTCACTGGAACAATGCAGCAGGCCAAGGACGGACATATGGGCTTGAGAGCAGGGTGGAGTGTTGAAATGGCAAGCGACATGGAGGTCTGGAAAATGCTTGCGGACAGACCGAAGGTGTTCTGCAAAGCGGTCACCTAGTCTCCGTTTGGTGTCTTCAATGTAGAGGAAACCGCATTGGGAGCAACGAATGCAGTAGACTAAATTGAGGGAAGTGGAAGTGAAATGCTGCTTCACTTGAAAGGAGTGTTTAGGTCCTTGGACAGTGAAGAGAGGGGAAGTGAAGGGGCAGGTGTTGCACCTTCTGTGGTTGCATGGGAAGGTGCCATGGGAGGGGGTTAAGATGTAGGGGTGATGGAGGAGTGGACCAGGGTGTCCCGGAGGGAACAATCCCTGTGGAATGCTGCGGTGGGGGGGTGGGGGTGGTGTGAAAGGAAGATGTGTTTGGTGGTGGCATCATGTTGGAGTTGGCGGAAATGGCAGAGGATGATCCTTTGAATGCGGAGGCTGGTGGGGTGATAAGTGAGGACAAGGGGGACCCTCTCATGTTTCTGGGAGGGAGGAGAAGGCGTGAGGGCGGATGCACGGGAGATGGGCCGGACACGTTGAGAGCCCTGTCAACCACCGTGGGAGGAAAACCTCGGTTAAGGAAGAAGGAAGATAATTAACTATCCTTTTGTTTGGCATAAGTCATAGGCTGCATGCTTGGGTTGAAATGTGCCTTTGGAAACCAGTTGTTGCAGATTAAGGCTGAACATACAGCTGCCTTTGGGCTCTGGCCAGTATATCTGTAGCATGATGCATAACTGGCAGACTGATGCTGCCCACTACACATCTGTCCACATTGCAATTAGATGATCCACAGAGGAGTTCTGCACATGAGTGTGGATAGCAAGCAGAGCTAATTTTTATTAGTCAAACAGAGTGAGGCTCCTAGGTCACTTTCAAAATGCACTTTACACCAGCCTGGAGTTAGACTGCAGACTTGATAGTCTTAAAGTGCTGCAAGACTGCCTGTTGGCAGGATCTCTCACTGACATGAGTGGCTTTGGATATCAAATTGGAATCTTGACACTTTCAAAGTATTGCAGTGCACTGATATGAAATTTGACAGCATAACAGCACCCTAACTGATTTTCTGAACATCAAGATATTGGAAAGTGGTATTGACTACAGAACAATAGATATGATAAAAGCAAAATTTACAATGTAAGCGCCAGTGTTTTCAGTGCTTCCTGTTGAAGGTTAGACTCTGATATAGATTATTAACACACTCATAACTGTTGAGCAATTGCTACTTTAATAAAATAGTGTGTAATTTATTCCTGGAATTGTGTTTCTCATCTTAACTAACTGATATACTTGCAGTTTGACCAGTCAAATCCTACTGGAGTTTTGTCAAGTTCTCCAACAGTACAATTGGAGTTTGAAAATGTATATTGAAATTCAAATTAACAACAGTTGGTCAGTATTAGTGACATTTATACAACACATAGTAGAACATCAATAAGTAACCCATTTAGTAAGCTAGCATTAATTGTGTCATCTGCTTCTGTTTAAACTGAGTAATGAGTTGCTTCTTGAAAGCTGCTAAGGACCAGGGGAGGAGGAAAAGCCCAAACAGGCAGCAGCTGAAACTGATCAGGTAGTAATAATGGACTGTGCATTATACTGTGGAACTGAGAATAGGTAGATGTGACAAAAACAGAAAATTCTGGAAAAACTCAGCAGGCCTAACAGCATCTTTGGAGAGAAAGACAGAGCTCTGAAGAAGAATCATACGGACTTGAAACGTTAACCCTGTCTTTCTCTCCACAGATGCTGTTAGACCTGCTGAGTTTTTCCAGCATTTTCTATTTTTGTTTCAGATTTCCAGCATCTGCAGTATTTTGCTTGTATCTTAGTAGGTAGATGAGACTGGTTTGGATCTCCTTCAGATCAGCCTTCTCATCATCGTATTCAGGCAGTGCAGTAGGTACTTTCCTAATGTTGCCATCCCACCTTCATAGGAATTTAGAGGTGGAGGAGGCCATTCAGCCCCTCGGGCCTCTTCTGCTCTTCCATTTGATCATGACTATGCTCAGCTCCATCTATCTGTCATTGCTCCAAATTACTTAATACCCTTAAATGACAAAAATCTTATCCATCTTGTTTTTTTTTTCATTTGACTCAGCAGCCGCAGCCCTTAGTGTGAGAGTTCCAGATTTCCACTATTCTTTGTGTGAAAATATTTCCTGATTTCACTGTTGAATGTTTGGATACCTCAAATTCTAAGTTGTGGATTCCCTCACGGGGAAATAGTTTCTCTGTATATTCACTATTGAATACCTTTATCATTTTAAAAATCACGAAACAATCAACCCTGAACCTTCTAATCCCAAGCGAATACAAGCCAAGTTTATGCAACTTGTCCTCGTAATTTAACCTTTTAAATGCTAGTATTTTGGTGAATCGGGGCTGTCCTCCTCCAAGGCCAATATTTCTTTCTCCGAAAGTGTTCAGCAGGAAGGAGTATTAAGCTCTTGGTTCTCATCAAGTCTAAAGCACATCTCCATTATAAGTACAATATATATCCCTCCAGATTTATTAATGCTTTTAACTCTCCAATTTTATGAAGGCTTGATGCATTTGCAAACTAATCACCCGAACTGATCTCCAATTTGTTTAAAAAAGACTTGCTTTTATGCAGCACTTTTCATGACCACCGGATATCTTAGTGCTTTACAGCAGTGAAGTACTTTTTGAAGTGTAATCACTGCTGTAATGTGGGAAACACAGCAGCCAATTCACACTCGGCAAACTCCCACAAACAGCAATGTGATAATGACCAGATAATATGTTTTTGTGATGTTGGTTGAGGGATAAACATTGGCCAGGGCACTGGAGTTAACTCCCCTGCTCCTCTTTGAAGTAGTGCCCTCAAATCTTTTACATCCACGTGAGCAGGCAGATGAGGCCTCTTGTTAATGTCTCGTCCAAAAGAAAGCACTCCCTCGGTATTTTTGTGTTCAGGCCCTACAGTGGGATTTGAATCCAGAGCCTTATGATTCAGAGGCAAGTGTATCACCAACTGAACCACACTGACACTGGATTTTTGGTACATGCTTATTTTTTTTTTCTTATGTGGGCCGCTGATTTAGTGTGCAATTGCATGCAGGTGAATGGACATTCTGATAGCATCTGGAATCTTCAAAATCAATACCCGAGTGCTTCAAAGCAATTAATTTACATCAGAAATTTGTTTCTTCTTCAAAGATCTAAAATGTTTTATTTGAAAACAGAAATTTGGTTGGGATAGAGTATAGTATTTCCCAGTTATTCAGCCTATTTATGTAACTGCCAACAGTTGTATTTGCTCAACATTCAGCTTGCTGTACAAATATGATTTTTGCTCTTAGTACTGCAGGTGAAATGTGATGTTTTCTGTTCTATTTTCTTTCAGTGTGTTGTTGGTGGGTGTACTGCTAGCTTTGCATCGCAAGGTGGCCTTGCTCGTCATGTACCTACACACTTCAGCCAACAGAACTCTGCAAAAGTCACTAGTCAGCCGAAGGTTAAGGAGGAGTCACCTTCTAAAGCAGTTATGAACAAGCGAAGGAGGCTAAAGAATAAACGACGACGCTCACTACGTAAGTTGTCATATCTCTGATTTTTAAACCAATTGATCTGCAGTCAGTATCTGGTTGTCATGAGGCATCTTGTTCCTGTAGAATTAATCTGTGGAACTCTCTTCCCCAGAGAGCAGTGAGTATTCATTGAATATTTTTAAGGTTGAGTTAGATAGATTCTTGACTGACAAGGCAGTCAAAAGGTAGAGAGGAAATTAGAAGGCCACAATCAGATCAGCCATGACCTTATCAAATAGCGGAGCAGGCTTGAGAGCCAAGCGGCCTGCTCCTGATTTGTATGTTTCTGTATGTGGGTATTGATTTACTGCTGTACTTCTGTATTCAACAGTTGAAACTTAGTTGTTCTCATTCAGAAATGGCGGCGGTATATGGATTAATGTGCTTCCCACCCCTCCACCACCCCGCAACAATTGACTTTGGCTTTAATTCTGTCCAGAGGGATGGTCTTTACTTCCTTGGTAGCTATACATGATCACCCTTGGGTGCTATAAGTTTAGGTAATCTCAGCCTAGTTACTTTTGGATGTAGCATTGCCTGTAATTTGGCTGGTGTAGGAAATTAAAATATTCCTAGTGGTAAAGGAATATAGTTAAAGACAGGCAAAGTGGAGGAGATTTAATATGGATGTGCCTTGTTCTTGGCCTGATAATTCCATTCTCTCTCACGCAACCCGACTTCCTTACTGGTAAAGACTCAACAAGTTGACTACCATCCTTTGGGAAATGGAACTTGCAGCTCCCACCTGGTCTGGCCTACATGTGATTCCAGTCTTGCTTTGTATGGGTTACTTTTAATACCTTCCTCCTGAAGTAGCCTGGTAAGTTACTCAATTGTACAATCATGAGAATGTCTCAGGCCTCAAGATAGGTGAAAAATGTCTTCATTTGTTCAGTGGAGTGATGAGTAACTTGTGTAGGTCAATAATCTGAGGAGCTGTGATGATTGCAGTTCATTCCCACTCAAACAGAAGTGCCTCGACTTGGTATTGAGCAATAGGTTAGGACAAAAGAGGCGAACATTGTTGCGACCAGATGTGGAGGGGTCAAATTGCTCCCCTCTTTTACCCTTCCTTGTTTGATCACAACAGGTTTTTCTATTTGCACAAGGCTTCACGTGCCAAGTCAGCAAGTGCTTAGCTGTTTACATACTACGATCATAAAAGAATCAAGCAGACAGGTTTTCTTGAGTTTAACTAGTAAATTTCATTTTATTTAAACTATCTGGGTAAATTCAGTTCGACTGTACACATGCATACATTGCACACCCTGAGTCCACAGGGAAATACAGATTACAGAATAGGGGGAGGATAGATTGGCCAAATTAGAGTCTGTAAGAAATAAAAGAAGTTTAGTTTGTAGCTTGGGTCTTGATACATCAAATTTAAAGATATAGACACCAGAGTTGTTTTTTCCCCCGAAAACATAGCTGTGGAGTTAAGCTCCTTCTTTAAAACCTCTGTCTACAGAATGGAGACAAAGTCAAATTAGTAGACAGGGTTCAAACTTGTTAGTTGGGTAGAGGAAGAGAGAGACATGATCTCCACTTAACTGCAGCTAAACTTCCGTTCTGCTGAGAAACCCACATGCTGAAACCACACAGAAGACTTGGCTGATTGTGATCTCTCTCCAACCGCCCGTAATCCAAGCATAATTGTAGATTCCAATTATAATGCGATTAGCTCACCTGGAGGGCTATTTTAAAATCAAAGTATTTTGTCCAAGCAATTAACCTTTGGATCATCTTCAGTTGTTGAATACTGTAGGTGATTTGCAAACATGTCTTGTCAATATGTCAGGAAGGGAAGTCTTTCACAGTCCCCCAAGGTAATTGTCCTTGCTGAGTTTTGCAGATTTGCCACCCCTTCTCCACAGGATTGGAATGTGAATATATTGTAATGTAAATTAGTGTCTGCCATCTTGATGCACATTGGAATCACTTTAGTCTGTTTCAAAAAAAATCTCCCTTTAAAAGCCCAATTCCTGCTTCCACTCGATGAATTAAAAATCAATATTTGATGTAAGCATGTCTTCACAAAGACAACTATTGTTGGAAGTAATTCAAATTATGAGACACAGATCACAGACCCAGGACAGAGATGGACTAAAACAACCTTTCTTTTGATCAGCATTTAATTGGGAGGGCGGTATTGCAATAGAACAGAACACTTTAAAAAGGATCTCAAGGTAATGAACAGGGTGCAGGGAAGATTTGCTAGAATTGTATTGGGGACGAGGGACTTCAGTTCCGTGGAGAGACTGGAGAAGTTGAGGTTGTTCTGCTTAGAGCAGAGAAGGTTAAGGGTAGATTGAATAGAGTTTTTGAAGTTGATAAATAGTTTTAATTGAGTAAATAGAAGCTGTTTACATTGTCAGGGTTGGGAGCAAGGGCACAAATTTAAGGCAGTTGGAAAAAAGAAGAGGGGAGCTTCGAATTTCTTTTACTTAGCGAATTATAATCTGGAAGAATGATGGGAAATAGTACTGTTGCGGCGTATAAGATGACCCCATTTTTGTCCTCAAATCATGTCTGGATATATACTTGGTATAAGAATCAACCCCCCACCCCCCCAACCACCTTTTCAGCCACGACATGCTATACTCACACTAGAAGTCAGCCCCAATTTTTCACCCCACAGATGGATGCTATACTTAGTGGTACCTTATAACTGGTTTCAAGGGATCAAGCAGGCAACACACACTGTGTTGCGAAGTGCGTGGAAGTTGTAAGGTATGCCCATACAGTGCAGACCTCGTGGCAAACAGTAAAGATGGCAACCACCACCAGTGGTTCACTTTTTTCCTTAGCAAGTAAGTCGCCCCCATTTTTGGAGGGATTTTTCAAGGCTTCAAATGTCGACTTATATGCTGATGTCAGTAGTAACTTTCCAATGGAAATTGAAATATTCTTGAAAAAGAGACACCAGTAGGGCTCTATGGAAAAAGCAGAAGAGTAAGTTAATTGGGTAGCTCTTCTGAAAAAAGGCACAGGTACAGTAGTCCAAATGGCTGCTGCCTATGCTATTTAATTCTAACAATATTTATCAGTCAATATAAACACAGTGCTCACAAAAGATTATAGTTACTGTGAATCAATATTTTTTAGTAGCCCAAGTTAATACTTAACCACAAAGTGAAAAATGTTACTCCCTGAAGGCCAGAGCCAAGATTGTTGTAGAGGGTTGCTGTTGCAAGATTTGGACAAGATTGCTTTATTTCTAAATTACGTGGCAGTGAATATAACAAGTTTTTTTTAAACCTAAAACAGAAAATGCTAGAAATACTCAAGCAGGTCAAACAGCATTTGTGGAGAGAAGAAGAGAGTTAACGTTTCAGGTTGATGGCCTTTTGTCAGAACGGTTCTGATGAAAGGTCATCAACCTAAAACATTAACTCTGTTTCTGTCTCCACAGATGCTGCCTGACCTGCTTGAGTATTTCCAGCATTTTCTGTTTTTATTTCAGATTTCCAGCATTTGCATTTTTTACCCACTGACTTGAAGGTGACATTACATCACTTATGTAGCAGCTCACTCTTGAGGAACAGTCTGCGCAGAATAACATCTGAGCTTTTGCTGAGCACAGAAAGATTTGGTCCCAAGTATTTTTCTGAAGATGGAGCCTTGAAATCACTATAGCTGCTAGGACGTCTGCTACGTGTCATAAACAAAGGTTATTCTTTGTCTCATTTCTCACCTTGCTGTGAATAACTAGATTATAATGAGTGCTACTATGCCAGGCATGGTATTGTTGCATACTGAATATCCTTAAATTTATAAGTTTTTCTTGGTTATACCTTTACTATATCAGGTGTGCATCTCCACTCCTTTTATACTAAAACTTGTTCTGGGTTTGCACCTTCAATATATGATAGCATTGACAGAAAAAGAGGCTCATTTGTAAATTTCATAAATATAACAGAGCTTCAAGCACTCGAGGCGCAGAGAGGCAGTCTACTAGACAATGTGTTTGCAAAATTGGAACGATCACCTAACTTGGCTACAATTTAATTTCCTTCCTCATTCTTTGGAACACTGGACCACATGCTTGCTAATATGAACCTTTATGGAGCAGCATGAATAAGTAAACATGAGTGAAGCGCTATTTGTTTTGTGTTCTGCGATGTTTTGTGAACAGGAAGGTTTGTGTTTGAGGTTTTGTACGATGAATCAGGCATTGGATTGTCTTCAATAGCTCAAGCTGCTTTATTGTGGTAAGTGGAAGGAGTTTTGCATGAATCAAGGTTATTTTGTTAATTATAAGCAAAAATTAAGAGGCATAACTCTGGATAATAATTTTATCTTTGTCCTCCCTACTGCTGGTGGAAGTGTTCTGCTCTGAGATCACTGTTGAATATGGAGAGTAGAATGTAGGTGGGCTGTAAGTTTAGGCAGTAGGAAGAGACTATAGCATCTCCTTGGATACAGGCTTTTTTTTTTTGTTTATTGCTTTCTGGCTGATGCCAATTAATTGGGTTTTGTAACCTTAACCTGTGCATGAAAAGTATGCATACAGTTGACTGTTTTGGTGGAATTGAGGGACAATCAATATTCACCGATATCATATACACCAGGCTTGTCCAACATGCAGCCTGTGGGCCAGATTGTGGCCAGCAAAGCCACTGTTCGAAATGCCAATCAGACGTGTAAGTGAAGTTGAAGATTTCTGCAAGGGGCTGCTCCTCCAATCACAGGCCGGTTCCCTCCCATGTTTGCTGCTGATAGTGAGCCTATGAGCCTAGCAGCAGCAAATGTGGAAGAGAAATAGACTGATTAGAGGAGCAGTGAACATCAGTGGCGGTGAGGATTCTGGGGAAAGAGGTTTTGGGTGGTGGGGAAGGAGGGGCTGCCAGGACTGTGGGGCAAGGGCGAGTTGCTGTCCGGGCCGCAGGCAAATGGGGGGTGGGGGGTGCTTCTGGGGCAGCAGGGGGGTGCTGTCGAGGCTATGGGTTGGGGCGAGGGATCTGCGGGGCAAGGTGAGGGGTGGGGGGGGTACTGCGAGGGCTGTGGTGCAAGGTGGTGGGGAGTTGCTGCTGGAGTCAGGTGGCGATAAAAGCGTGTGCATGAGAGTGTGAGAGTGAGAGCCTGGCTAACTCCCAGCCTCAGAATTCTCTCACCCTCATCCCCACACACCAACAGATATTCACACTCTTTTGCATAGTGGTTGAGGGTGAGTGAGTGAGCACCCTGAGACTGGGAGTGAGCTGGGGACACGCACACTCACTCTATTAATGGTCAGCTTTATTAATTACTCTTTTTTAATGATCAATTTATTGCTTTGACATTGCTTTATTTTTGCCCAGCAAGTTGTTTCTTTTCTTGATATTCAACTTTTTTTTTGAAATTTATGCACCTTTCTGAAATTTGCTTATTGGCCTCTTGAGTGAAAAATAAACGGAAGTGACGAAAAGGTTGGACAAGCCTGATATACACTATATTCATAGTATCCACAGAGAGAAACTTCTGGTCTGAACTATTTGAAGTGTAATAAATATGCTATTCTCTGTTAAAATAACTTTAGAATTCAAAAACAGCTTTGATTACTTCTGTATATCTGTTATACATTAATTACTTTTTGGCCTTGGTAAGGGTTTCTGTATTTTGTACTGATTTATTAGCTACAAAAGCTTTACGTTACTACCCAGGATAAAATCCACAATCTGTCCCTACGCTGGGTACTTCTTTGTAATTGCAGCACCTTTAGGATCAAACACCTGTTGGTGACAGATGGCACGGAGATACATTACAGGCATTATAACAGATGAGTTGCATGTGTTGCAGGTTTGTAAGAAAATCAAGGTATCATGTTTGGGCTGAGGCAGAGACACTTAAAAGTTTATGTAGTTGTCAGAAATTGGGGATAGAGTTACAGATAGAGTTACATTGCAGCCAAATGTTATTTTTGGGTAGCACGTATCAGAATGAATTTGTTCAATTATAACTGGCTGTTGGAGCTGAGGAAAATGGAGTATACACATTGGACCTTTTTGAGAACTGCTTCAGTTCTTCTGTCACAAGAGTGTAGCATATAATATATGCATATAAAGACACTCTGGTATTGTATCTGGATACACTAATCTGTCATGTTGTAGAGATAGAATGTAACCACTTTCTACTCTATCGGTCAACTTGAGATGGCATGCATAGCTTTAACCACTAGACTTTGTTTGCTTCAGTGTGTTAATACAATGTATGTTTTGCCTAAAATATTGAAGTGCAATTCAAGTTAGAATTTTTTTGTAGTGTGACCATTTTTCCAATTACTGTACTATTGCCACTGTTGCTGCTTTTACATTTTTGGGGCAAGTTAAGTTGAGAACAATTTTTATTTACTTTTCTATATTTTCTCCCATGGATAACTTTAAAAAAATTGCAGTAATGCAAATGATGTTATACCCACTGTTGACCTGCTCTTTTTTGACATTGTATTTTTGTTTTTTACAGCAAGACCACATGATTTTTTTGATGCGCAAACAATGGATGCCATAAGACATCGTGCCATCTGCTTTAACCTGTCGACCCACATTGAAAGTCATGGAAATGGGCATAGTGTTGTGTTCCATAGCACAGTGAGTAAAACTTTGCTAATAGACTGCTCTTCCAATCATGAAGCTGTTAACTTGCAGGCATGGAAATAAATTTTAACTATCACAGCATCCTTCCATCTCTATGCACTTGAGACTATAAGTAAAATTGGGCAGGAAATACATGGGATAAAAGATTGAGACAGACACAATGTCTGTCAGGTGAGAACATGTAGTTCGTTACTTGGTTAAACTAAACATGCAGCTTCCTTGTGTTAACCAAATAAGTCTATATACAAGACAATCCACATCTGTAACACCATTATATTTACATTGGCCACATTTCTGTCCCTGCAAATTGTGGCATTCTGATTTGTGCCAATTGGTGAATGGCTGCTTTGTACAGAAGACCTTGTGCAATGACTACGTTTTTGAATGAATTAAACCCCTATGGCCCACGTTATCCAATTGCACACATGCAATCTCTTAAACATCAACGAGGCCTCCCAATTGATTTAGTAAGTCAGACAATGCATAGTGTATTGTTTATCCATAAAAGCCTGCATTATTTATTTATGTTGATTTGGTTGATCTTGGCTAAGTGGCAGTTGGCATTCCACACTTGGCCTCTGCAACCTGGATTGGAGTAGTAAAATCAACTACTGTAGATCACGGTGTATAAGTCAACATTTCAAGCTTCAAAAAAAATCCCTCCACAAATGGGTCAACCTACACACCATGTATAAAATATGTCAAGCCAAGCAACAAAAAAGGAATGTAAGTACTCGGACTCGCCTCCATTGTGGAGGCACTGAAATACTATACAGCGCTTACATGGGAAAATGGTGAAGCCGAACTCTATACTTTTTTTGGGGGGAGGATGAATATTTTCAGTATTTTTGATGAATCCAGTTTATTCTGGTGCCTTGCAAATGGACATTTGTGCTGAAAGAAGGTAAATCAATTTCCACCCATCTAACTGCAACCAGCAAACGAGATGCACTGAACACATTAAATTTTGTGACAAAATTCAAACTTTTTCCTTCCTATCATAATCCACCAATAGCAAAATGACATAGGGGACCGTCGATCTGTATTTGATTTATTGATGCATGTGAAACTCCATTAAAAATTCCGGCTCCTGCTCTCAAATCGATCGAAGTTACACATGTTCATTTTACATAAAAACTATTCATTTATTAACACAACTCAAAGATTCTTTTTAGACATACACCCTACTCTAATTGCCTTTAATACTGTTCACCAGTGCCTCACCTCGAGTTTCAGCAAATAACAAGATCCCCGCTAAAATGCCCTAGGCTAGGGTAATCCCCAGAGCGGATGTGATAAAATGTGCACACACCACCCATAGAACTTTCTTCACTGGATAGTTGTATGGCTCACATAAAATAAGAAAAATGTCAATAAACAGGATGAAAAATTTAACATTTTTTATTATAAATTCTCGACATGGTTTCAATAAATGATTTCTTTTAAAGTTGTAAATCATCTTTTTTCATATAACCATAAAACTCAGTGATGTTTCCCCATGGTATGATGAATTCATGGTCATACTGTATTTCAACATTTTAAAAAAAATTATTTCAAAACTGATATATTTCCTCAGTCTGCCTGGATTATATTAGCAGATGCCGAGTATAGACTGAAAACGTGTGGTTGTTTTATATGACAGGTTGGTATATATGCTACAGTACTTATTTCCCTGTTAATGTCTGTGTATGCACACTGGCTGAGAATTGAACCATACTATGATTGCCTCAAATCTCAGTGTTCCCTGTACAGCAATGTCCACTTGGGCAAGGCACGACAGCTGCTCATGAAACTGTGTACCTGAGCAAGGGTAATGGCGAAACAAGGGAGAAAATTGTGTGCAAAACAGAATGCAGCTGTTCCAAAGGCTTGAATTTGCTCGCATGAGCATAGGGTAGTTCATTTTTTTTCTGCCAACTCAGTTCAGATTCTGCAGTATTGTTGACACCAGCTATTGTGCTAAAGTTCGTGTATCCTCTGAGCTGATGTTCAAGCCTGTCTTGGACAGGAGGTGCAGTTAAGTGCAGGCGATAGTCTAACTTGCGATACGTCATTAAAATCAAAACTACAGCACAAGGCTTAGAGTGGAAAAAGATTAAATGCCTGAGGGGAAGCATAAGCTAGGTTCTTTGAGTAGCTCCTGAGTTAGCCTCTCCCTACCCCCTCAAAATATTCAATTATTTGTTTGGAGGCCTGGTACTTCTGGAGGAAGATACCCATATCCCTTCCATGCAACTTGTACATTGCTGACTTCTACAGTCCATCTCATAGTATTCGAGAAGGTCATGGGTAGCACTGTGTATGTAATTTTTAGCAAAACATTGACAGCTTCTGGATAGCAACATATAAACAGTGCTAACTTAAACAATGCTCTTTATTTTTCTGATCCTACTCTGAAACTTTCCACTCACCTTCAGTCTCCCTCTTGGACCATATATTTTGTCATCTCTCCTTGTCCATTACTGCTTGCATTGCTATTTCTCAACCATGACTCACTTGAGATGTTGATTTTATTAAGTGTAATATGAATTCAAGTTATTAAAATCAGTAAACTTGCCTCTGATGGCAAGATTGCTGGTGACAGCAAAGCAGAAATATAAATGAACTGACGCGCATTCTTTCTGAGATGTTACTTCCTGAAGTGGGATCTTGACACTCATTTCTGACCCAATCACCAGCAACAGCAAGATCTGCTGTTTTAAATCTGGGCAGAAGCTGGGTGACTTGTTAGTTAAGCCATACAGTCAGCAATTTACTTTCAGTATTTACTAAGCTGTGTCAAGTGCCCAAATTTGGGGAAAATGGCTGACTAATATTTCTCATGGAAAGCCAGGGCCATGTATAAATCTGTCTCATGTACAGTTCCTGTTTGCGCGCCAAGTCAATTTAAAGTAAAAACTGGACACCCTCTGCAGTAGTGTGTTTCATAAGCAGTGTGCATCAGAATTGCCTTAATTGGTAGCTCTGGCCTCTGAGGCAGAAACTTGTGGGTTCAAATTGCACTCCAGAAAATTGAGCACAACAATATAGGCTGACACTCACTCAAATGCATTACTGGGGGCATGCTGATCTGTCAGAGGTACCGTATTTTGGATCAGGCATTAAACTAGAACCCTGTCTACCCTCTCAAGTGGACATAAAAGAACCAATCATGCTATTTCAAAGAAAAGTAGGGTAGCAATCCCCGGTGCCCTGGCAATATTTATCCCTCAATCAAATTACACAGAACAGATTATCTGGTCATTATCACGTCATTGTTTGGGAGAGTTTGCTGCAAGCAAATTGGCTGCCACTTTTCTTACATTGCAACAGCAACTACTTTTCAAGTATTTCATTGGTTGTAACTGCTTTAGGACTTGTGGTTCTGAAAAGTGCTATATAAATGCATGCCTTTCTTTATGAAAAAGGGTCATTAATGTTATCCTGCTATGAATCCACCTTGCGCAGTAAAATTCAGAGCACTAGCATCCCAGTGTATGCTGCAACTGCGGGATGAAATTTCACAATATAAAGCTTCTCTAGTCATATTCAGTACATTTAGAGACAGAATGGTATGTTGATTGACAAACCAGATTCTTTTCAAACCTCAAATCTCGAAAATCTGACCTTTTAAGCTCATTGACCTTTTAAGTAAAAAAAAAAGTGCCATTGAGAAGAAAGAGTCTGTTTCCTTTTAGTCACCATGTGCAGGGAGAGCTAATTCTAAAATGACAAATATTGATGATGAGAAAACAGGTGCCTGTAATAAAAGCTTCATTTATAAGGTCCACAAGGTTTCAGATTTTTGGGCAGCAATGTCCTCGGGTGGGGTGGGGGTGTGTGTGTGTGCGGGTGGGAGTGGGCGTGCCATCCATCCGGAAGGGAAGCACTGTGCGCTCCCTGTGCGGGCGGGGTGGGGGTGGATTCCCTGAGCAAGTCTGTGCACTGTTTCGTGCATATGCACAGAAGAGCGCACAGATCTCCCTGTGGCAAAGTGCTGCCTCAGGGAGATTGGTTGAACTTTTAAAAAATTTATTAAAGGTAAGAAAAAATTTTCCTGACATGTCCTCTCATGTGACACTGTCACATGAGCTGGGACATGTCCATTGCTTTTAGTTAAAAATTTTCAGAACATTTTAAATTCCTCGTGAAACCTCATCTCGCCTGTGGATGAGATTTCATGCTTTTTTGGAAGGCCACCTGGGCTCTCGGCCTGCCCGCCAACCTTAAGATTGGCCAGGCAGGTCCGTTAATCATTTAAATTATTTTTTTAATGGCCTTAATAGGCTGTTGACAGCTTAGTGGGCGCACAGCTGAACTGACAATCTAAATGACGCAGGGTGACGTCGGGACACATGCCCAACATCACTCTGTGACATTTTGTGTGTCGGTGAGCGGGCCCTACCCCTGCTCGCCGACATGAAAATGCTGCCCGTAGCTGTAGGTGTATTACATTTTTGTGTAGATTTTTCAATTATGGGCAGATTTCCCTTTCTTTAATAAAGGCAAATTGTTCCTTCTAATCTTCATTTCAAAAATTTTAAAAGGAAAATTTGGATAGGCACTGATGTAATGTCAATGCGATTAATTTATGACATAAAGATGGTGTTTCCACTAGCATGTGTGTAACTTTGCTCTGGGAACTTTCTTTTTTGCAACGTCTAATCTTGATCTAAATATTTAGCTTTAATTAACTGAAGACTATTATCTCTGACCCATTTGTAGAGAATTCTAGCATTTGCTTACAAGATTTCAGGCTTTCTGGATGACAGTTTTGCATTTTTAATAAACTTAATAAAATTAAAACCCTAGTTAGTTAAGGAAGTTGGTCTTTTGACCTGAAATAGTTGTTACGGGCATCGAACTTATCAAGGGCGAGCTGTAACAGACAAAGGAACTGGTGAAGAAAAGCACACTGCAATTGCTTGGAAGCTGCTGGGTTATTTTTGTCATTTAATGCATTAACGCTTCAACATAAGTCAACCAGTGAGCAGAATGATTTAGCTGTACAGTAAATTGCCATACTCTCATTTTATGAGGTTATGTTTCTAGGTATTTATTATACCTTAATTCTGGCCATTATGCTCCCATAATAGCTTTGATATTCTACAGCTGGTTGGAACACAAGTCATTTTATTGACCTTGTACTTGGGGTTCTTTCTCTGATCAAAGAAATAACAGGGAGCCATCTAGTGGTGGCACTTAGTGTGGATCTGTTCTATCCTTTGTGGATTAATCAGAAATTCTGCAATGGGACCAGGAATTCAATAAATGCTTTCTCGCTTGGGTATTACATGGGTGAGTGTGTTAACAAAAGTAAATGGCTTGTTTTAGTTTTTTCTCCATTTTGTAGTTGCATCCCTGTTTCGAATCCTTTATTTCTTTTTTCCAGCTCTGTGTATTCCAACTTGTAATGTGTGCCTACTGCTGCTCTTTCCCTTTTTGACTAATTCATTACAAAATGGCCCTAAGATGGCAATCTTTCTCAAAAGACACACGATGGCTAGCGCAGGAAATGAAAAGTATCACTATGGATGAGAGTGAGGGGAATAGATGGGGTAATGCTGTGTATTTGACTTACTGTGTTCCACCTGGTAACATTTAACATAGAGTGCGCTGAGTGGAGTATCTACTGTCTTGTATAAAATTCAGAGGAAATGTTTAAACATCCTGTAGCTGAAAGGCTTGATGCCGCACTGTTGCAGAACTGTAGGTTCAAGTGCTATAATCACTTCTAGTGTGGAAATTTTGGAATAAAGAGAATGTGGCTATTGCAGAAGTACAAAACTGCAGCCTGCCAACTGGGGCGAATTTAAGCATTTGGCGCTTTTTTCAAACCAATTCTCATTTCAAAATTCTTTGAATTTGAACCTCTGAGCATTTGTGGTTTGCCAAGATTCTCCCTTTCAGCCGTGCAGTTGGACCCTCCTCATCAGTGAAAGTGTGTGGAATTAGAACCTGCAACCATATTCAAGATGCCATTGATCAGACTGAGCAACAGGAGTTTCTTTAACAGGTGGTACCATTTATGTCTGTCCCACCAGTGCTAATCACAGCGAGTACCTCAAGATGCATTTCAATGCTGGATGCAGTGTGTGGAAACTTTTCCTTTTGACCCACAGTGTATAAACTGTCTGCATTTACTTAGCTGTTGATAGTGTGAATTGACAAAACTTATGCCCACTACATCAAGTAACCCACATGGGGGCAGGGGACAGTATCGGGGAAGCTGTCTTAGATGCTAATATTGTGATAATCAGAGTAGAAGGAAAGAGGCCTGTTGGAGGGCAAGTAGATATATAATTCCTTTAAGAAATTGCTGCCATTCATACTGCTGTGTTGGTCATGTAATCGTTGACCTCTTTCTTCCACCTGCCCTTCATAGGATGACATGGGATATACAGCACAGATGTATCTCAGAAGCAGGCCATTCTGAGATTGGGCCACCAGTTCATGCCAGAATATATGCTTCACTCGCACCTCCTCCCATCTTCCCCATCTAATATGCCATTATAACGATCAATTCTCTTCCTCACGTTTGTCTAGCTTCCCCTTAAGTGCATTCATACTATTCACTTCAACCATTCCCTCTGGTAGTGAGTTCCACATTCTTATCACTCTCTGGGTTAAAAAAAAGGTTTCATCTATTTAAAATCTTGTACTGAATAGCACAACATCCATTTTACAATATACCTGCAAGGCAAAGGAAGATTTTTGAGTGGTGGTAGTATGAAAAGTGGCTTTAATCCAAGGAATTTGGCTTTCTTGTCCAGAATATTTGTTACTTATTTTCCATTCCCCTCCCTTTGTGGGAACAACTTCAAAAGGAGACAGTGGGGGAAGGGGAGAGGAGGAAATTATGTCTTTGTTTCTGATGGAAAGATGCAGAAACCTCTGCTCACTGAGGATATAGAAAATATACCATTAGGTCATCCGTTTCATAGTCTCAAAAGACATGCAATGATTCTGTGCCACACTTGACCCGATGTTCTTAAACTCCTTTTAAAGGAAAAATCCAAGTTGTTAATTATAGTCTATACAAGTATAGTTTAGTGGATTTCCTTACATCACTGACATGATAAACCTGCATGGTAAATACTCAAGTTTTAAGAGGGCAGAGTACATCACATGCGCAAAATACTCCTGTTTGGTTTCACACCAAGTCCCAATCTGTTCGGTGTTCACTGTTTTGAATAGCATGCAGAATCTCCATAATTTGCTATCTAATTTTGGCAAATGAGAGCTCGGTCTTGGTTCAGTGGGACTTGATTTAGTTAGATTAGAAATTGAAAAGATTACCAGTTGAATCCTGTGCAGAACCTTGTCATTCTACAGTGGTACACAGCTAACAGATGAGTTGACTTGCCACCAAGCTCTATTGGACCCAACGGAAGTTGGTGTGATTGTGGAGGTAGTGTTTTAAAAGCCTCCTTTTACTTGGGTGATCCAATTTTGTTGTGCAGTATCGATTCACATTAACAAAAGCTAGAAAAATGTTAATCTGATGGCAAATTTAAGATTGTAATGAGTAGATTGCTATGATGATTCTTGACAGTACTTGTATAAAATAAACAGTACAGATTAAGGAAAATAATTCTTCCAATCTTTGGCTATATGATGGAGGAATAGCTTGCATGTTTTGGTATTTATCCACAAGAGGGCAGCCCACACTAAAAGAAACATTGCCATTGCTTTTCAGTCAGAGTTGCAGCAGTATGGTCTCAGTTGTTTTTCCTATTGTAGTTGAAGATTGGATACAAGATAAAAGCTGTTTATGTAGCCCTTTGTAATCATGGGGTATTCAAAGTACTTTTTTGGAGTGTTGTTACTATTATAATATAGAGAAACACACCTGACACTTGTATAGTCCAATTAAAAGCAGTTGAATAAATGACCATATATATCCTGTGCTCCCAAGAGAACAGATGAGGAATCTGCTTAATGTTCCACCTAAAAGCTGGCACCTTTGACACTGGAGTGTTGGCCTAGGCTATGTGTTCAAGCCTCAGGAGTGAGGCTTGAACCTCCTGAACCTTGTGACTCAGAGTCAAGAGTGCTGTCAATTAAGCAAGGTCACCACTTTTCTAAATTGAGTGCCAGTGTTGCATCCCATGCAGGAATGCTTATTATACAGTGTAGCTACAAGGCTAGAAATTATATTTTTGACCTCGATGATTAAGCAACTAGAGTACCCTTAAAGGCATTTGATTGTTAAAACCACTGGGTATTTGAATCCTCTGAAAACTTAGGGCTACATTTAGAATATTGTACGCAACTTTGAACACCTCTTTCGAAAGGCATTCGAGGTTAAGATTGTAGCAACAGACTGATTCTGCGACTCGGGCTCTTGCATAGAATTTCATACCTAAGCTTATATTTTGAGACTTATGTGGGTCTGGAGAGTGGTCTACTGTGCTGATTCATATTGAACAATTGGAAGTTGATGTGGTATATACATGTTCTTTCTGTCTGCAAAGGACAGGACCCTGTCGCTGTAATTCTTAGCACACAGGATTATTCAGCAAATGTTGCCCATATATTGGTATTCTTGCAGTGTCCAGATGATTGCAAGATGAAAAGCTCTCTTTTTCAGCAATACTCAAGTTCTGTACTACCAAATGACTAATCTAATATCTCTACAAATCAAGTTTGCCACATTTAATAATGTGTCCTATTTGTAGAAACTTGGTTAATAAAATACCTTGAGGTTAATCCAGTCTTATTCCTTTTGAAGATTTTTCCCTGCAAGATTTATGTGGCCATGTCAGCTTTCATGACACATCACAGTATCTATTCATCAGAGCACTTTGCCTAGGAAACAGGCGGTATGCAGGTTAGCAGAAAAGCTACTCGGCCTCCCCAGCACTCTTAAATGAAGGAGTGCTTTTAAAAAAAAGCCAAATGGCAGACAGACCATGCCTCAATTACGTAATTGGTGCTTTCTGCCAAATAAAGTCAAGCTCCACACACAGCTCCCTTAAAATAGGAGAAACTGCAGAGAGATAAGTCTTTACTTTTAAAACATAACCAGTTTCAACTTTGATTATAAAATGTTCTAAAGTTCTGTTCTCAACGTTTGTTTTTTTTCGGCGAATGTAGTTACATGTACACAGGTGAAGCTAGCTGTTTCACACTGCCACTATGCAGTAGCAATACGAATAGTGTTCTATACTAACAGGATGCTACCATCAAGCCAAAAAGCCTATCACACACATGAGTAATGTGGTATATGAATTTCATGCCAGTGTGATACTAGGTATGTAAGCCGTACGTCCCCAAGACTGGCGGATCGTATTAAACAGCATGTCTCAGCCGCTGTTCACGGCAGGCAAGGTACAGACTTTACCCAACCAGCCTGTGCTTGCAAAACTCAAAACTGTGTCCATTGTTAGATATGATTCTGCAATTGGACAGCATTTGCTAAATAATCCTCAGTGTGCTAAGAATTACACTGACAATCAACTTAAAATTGTCAGTTGGGCTCGCAATGTGGTGCATTTGTGTGTACATGAAGCTACATATATTAGTGTACACAGCCCTAATCTTTGAGACAGCGCATGTACATACATTGCATCTGTTTCAGTTAAACAAAATAAGTGGCAGTCATTTGCTGACTCAGTCCTCAGGGTAATGCCTTGACCAATCAAGGTCAAGCTGCCCATTTTGAATTTCAAACAACGGCATTTATCTGTCAGTCACCATCACTGGTAGAGGAGTTGCCATGGAGAATGTACCAATCAGTGTCCACGTGCCAACCGATTAGCACTCTCTTCACATACAGTATAAATTGTTGCTTTCACTTTATATTGGTATTCTTGCAAGTGTCCTGATGAGTGCAAGATGAAAAGCTAATTTCAGAGATATTAGATTAGGAATGATGCATTTTTGAAGCTCCCCCATATTTCATTGGCATGACCCAATTCTGCAGGTGGAAGTTGTTAACTGGATTTTATGGTTACTGTAGATGCACTTCAGGATGCTTTATATCTTCTCAAATGATTGGAACAGTAAATTACCTGTTTACCTCTTGGGCACTTGCTTATCAAAAATCCATCGTGGAATAGAATTTTGTTTGGTTTCTTGTATAATTTCAATGAGATTTTCTTTCATTGTAGAATTACGTTATTTTCACTCAGTTGGAATTTTTCTAAATCTTTAGGTAATAGCACGAAGGAGGGAAGATTCTGGGAAGGTGAAAGTGCTGCTTCACTGGACACCAGAAGACATGTAAGTCATTGTACCTTGAGCGCCACCGTCCTATTAAAGGTCAAAAGTTGATCGATTCATGATCACATGTCACCAGGTTTTATACAGGGTAGCTGTGAAGGCACCGCACTAAAGTTGGGTGCAAGTATATTTAGTTGCTTTGAAACCAGAAAGCCTTTAATGTAACTTAACTTTAGTTGTAGGGCTAGAGTAACACTCCTGCTTGAGTCAAAAGATTGAAGGTTTAAGCTCCACAGTGACACTTGGCAAAGAGGTGTTTAGCAATAGCCTGAGGTAGTGAAAGGTGCTCTCTAAAGGCACCTTTCCTTCCATGGAATATTTAAGTCCTGAAATGAAACATTTGATAAGTATGCACTGGTGTTTTTGAGATGCTTAGTCTAATTCCAGTTTCCGATTTGCTCCTCATACCCTGTAGATACTTGACTCCTTTCTTTTCAAGTAATGGTTGAATACTAATTTGTATGGACATTAGCTAAACTTCTGTTCGTGGCAGAGAATTTCACATCCCTGCCACCCTTGTGTAAATTTGCCTGAACTTTCCCGTGTTAATTTTTTGTGATGTTAACATTGTTTTCTGGCTGCTGTATAGAACTTAATTTATCATCCCCTTCATCATTTTGGCCCACTTCATAATCAAGTTAGGAATTGTTAGATGAAAAATGGCCATGGTCCATCTCGTTCATCATCTACGATTCCGGCAGTTGCATGATATAATGACAATGGAGTTGATTGGTATGATTTACTCATCAGTCTCTATCAGTTAATCTACAACAAACCTGGACAAATGCTTCAGACACACAAGTTCAAATCCCAATTTCAACTAACTTATTTAACTCTGGAATAAAAAGTTAGTCTCAGTAATGGTGATCAGGAAACTACCAGATTGTCATAAAAACCCTATCTGGTTCCCTGATATCCTCCAGGGAAGGAAAACTCCTGTTCTTATCCAGCCTGGTCTGCATGTGACTCCAGGCCTCACAGCAACGTGGTTAACTCTTAACTGTCCTCTGAAGTGCCACAGCAAGCCACTCAGTTGTACAAAACCCTTACAGAAAAGTTGAAAAGAAATAAAACTGAACAGATCACCCAGCATCGACCTCGGCAACGGAAAGGATAAAGGCACACCCCACCCTGTCGCCTCTGCAAAGCCCTTCTCACTAACACCCGGCAACTTGTGCCAAAATTGGGAGAGCTGTCCCACAGACTAGTCATGCAACATCTAACATGGTCATGCTCGCCGAATCATGCCTTTCAGTTAATGTCCCAGACTCTTGCATTACCATCCCTGGGTGTGTCGTACCCTGCTGGTAGGGCAGACCCACCAAATGTGGTCTCACAAAGGTGTGCAGTTGGAAGAGAAAGACCCTGGGTGTCCTCAACACTGACTCTGGACCCCATGATTTCAGGGCACACCTGGAGTACAGTGAACAATTCGGGTTTCACACCTTGGGAAGAATATATTGCCCTTGGAGGGAATACAGCATAGGTTTAATAGTATAATATCTGGACTCCCAAGGGTTAAATTACGAGGAGAGATGAAACTAATTGGGGTTGTGTACTCTGGAATTTAGAAGGGTGAGGGGTAATTTGATTGAAGTTTTCAAGATATTGAGAGGGGTAGATAGAGAGGAGCTATTACTATAAGAAAGGCCAGGACTTTTGGGGAGTGGCATAGTCTAAAATTTGAGCCAGACGTTTTAGGAGTGAAATTAGGAAAAATGCAAAGAGTGTAGAAATTTGGAACTCTCCTCAGTGATTGGCAGTTGATGCTAAATCAATTAATTTTAAAACCGAGATTGATTTTTTGCTTAGACAAAGGTATGAAGAGACATGGGCAAATGCAGGTATACGTGGAGTTGGTTTGCTGATTAGCCATGATCTCACTGAAAGGAGGAACAAGCTCAAGAGGCTAAATGGCCTATTCCTGTTTCTAAGTTGCTAACTACTTCAACAGATAGATCACAGGTATATTCTTTCAGTGGAATGATTTCTGACAAGATTTTTGTTGACCTTGTTGATTCTGTCATACATATGTCTAACAGCTATTAACCACTGGTGAATGCTCAAAATCTGTGTGTCTGGAGCTATGCATTTCTGAACAACTTAATGCATGATCTGTAACTAAAGCTATGTCTATCCCCTTTCTTAAGTCATTTGACCTGTTTAAGGAGCTGAAAGCTTATTGCCTGACTTCCTACTCTCCAGCCCCCAGGAAACTTGCACTGCAGTGGTTGAATTATCATATCTTAATGTAATTGTACTCTGAAAGACGCAATTTGTTTCATAGCCCAATTTTTTGAAGGTTCAGTTTGCCCCTCTGAAACCACCAACGGTGCACCCCTGGTCTTGAGAGAGCATGTTTTAGTTAGGTAGTAACAGTCTACCCTTGCTGGATTTATATCCCTGATTTCTTTGACTGACAACACTGACAAACCTTATCTCAGGTAAAAATTACAAATAGGAACATAAATAGGAGCAGGAATCGACCATACAGCTCCTCGAGCCTGCTCCACAATTCAATACCATGGCTGATCATCCAGCTCAACTCCATTTTCCTGCCTTTTCCCGATGCCTTTTGATTTGCTAGTGCATGAAAATGTATTAATCTCAACCTGAAATGTACTCACTAAGGGTCTGCAGTCCTCTGGTGGTTCCCCCTTTCCCCAAACCCTATTCCTGACCACCCCACCCCCTCTACAGCCTGTTACACACTTTCAGCAAGGAAGGCTCTGTGTCTTAGTTTTGACTTCACCAACCGGCATGGATCCCTCTACTACACCAAAGTATTGGCCTCGACTTTGTGCTCAAGTCTCTGGTGCTGAGGTGCCACTTTTCTTTTAAAAAAAGCATATCTTGGACCTTGGTAATCAAATACTTGTGTAACTATGGTACTGTTTAGACACAAGTTTTTGGAAAATACACACCACCCAGTATCATACTTTTGAGAATTCAAGTTTGAGATCTCCAATCTCTAGTGTTTACTTGAGATGAATTAACAGGATGGGTACTTCAATCACAAGACCAAAAATTTATATTTTTGCCAAATTTTAACTTTCTTTAAATGTTTACACATAAAGCATAAAGTCCATTAATAAGAAGGACAAACACATGCATGTGCACACATGACCATGGTGTTCTGCAATTCAGAAGAAGTAGCAATGACCCACATTAGGTTGTATTTGCCAGAGTGGTATTGGCATCCAGCTTATCTCTAAGAATGCTAAATTGTGGAGCATTTAGTTTGAAAAAAAGAGTAGATTTGCTTTGGAGAGAGAAGTCTAGAATGTCATTTTCAGCACATGCTGCAAGTTTTTGATAATTTCCCAATGCATTTGTATTGAGCAAACAAATGGTTTGATATTCTTATGAAAATTCATTTGAAATTAGATTGAATTAACATGAATCCATTGACAATGAAACATTTTATCTCATGCATTTGATTAATTTGTTCAGCTATAAAAGTTACAAGTAATGCATTAGCAAATGGGCTTTGAAATTAATAGAACTCTTTCTTGTTTACAAGCCATGGAATGTAGCCAGATCTGATCAGAGTTTTGGAGAAACACAAGATGAGGTTCATTGTTTGTTTTAATCATTCCTGCATGATGCCCAAGAAAAAATATATTATTTAGACTGTTAACTTTCATGGTTTTGTCTTAAAAAAATAGGTTGGGATTGTAGATGTAGATGTTTGTTATCACGAACAGAGCAATTCTTTAATATGTAATCAGTTATCACTGTATAAAGTAAGTTAAAGCTTTTTATTAATGTACATAACTTCTCCAAAGAATAGTGGCATTTTAAAATGAAATGTGATGTTTTGGTTTAAGCTGTTAGGTAACTATACCCAAACTAGATATGTGCTACATGTTGTAATATGCAAGTTATGTTGGCTTCATGGTAAAATGGATGTGTTGATGGTTGTTGGGTCATCTGATCGATGGATAGAATTTTTTTTCCCCAATAGGTTTTCATCTATTCTAAAAGATTCCTTGCTTCTAGAGATATATTTGGGTTCCTTTCCTGTTATCCTGTAGCAGAAATATTTCAAGCATTACATAAGAGATATGAACCCAAGCTAAGACTCTATATTGTCTTAACTTAAACCACTTGAAGAATTAATTAAGTTTAGCATGCAGACAAACATAAAGAATTGGACTCTGTTCAGAATGCAGCTAGGTATAATTAAACAGCAATTGACTCTCTTTCCCATTTTGGTGTGATGTGGAGTATTTTCTGGTCTGTATATTTAACTTTGAGAAAATATGATGTTTTTATTAAATGGCTATCATGTAACTGACTCATACCTTGCAATTTTTGAAGCATCTGTTTCCTCAGACAAGAGATATGCAGTTTCTCTTTTTTAAAAAAAATTCTGTTTCTGACATTTGAAATATTCATGACAATTGGACTGACAATTCAACCCTGAACTGAGCTTCTGACCCTTTTATCTTTCTCAGCATCAAAACCGCCTACTTCCATCTCCATAATATTTCCCATTTCAGCTCCTCCTGTCCATTTGCTGATATAAACCCTCATCCATGCTTTTGTTACCTCCAAGCTCAGCTGTTCCAATACTTTGCAGGTCAACTTTTCATCTTCAACTCTTTGTAAAGTTTAGCTCATCCAAAATATGTACCTTAACTTTCACCATCCTGTTCAAAAGCTTGAATCTCCCTTGTTTCTTGCTGACCAGAAAAGCTAGTCATAATTCCAGGTAATTCTGTTTTGGATTTCCAGCATCCGCAGTTTTTTTGTTTTTATATTATTATTATTATAGTCATAATATGACCTGATCAGAAGTTATGTCCTGTACTAAGCACTCTACTGTTTCTGTCATTCTATTTGTACAAGATTTTTCTTAAAACAGCAATTACTGAACACTTAAAAACAGAAAATGATAGAAATATAAAGGGCCATCAGCATTTAAGACCGATTTACATTTTTGGTATAGCCTTTGTGTTAGACTGCAAGGTCTAGAACCAAAACGTTAATCCTCTTTTAAGTGTCAGCATCCTCGTAGCCTTGATTGTTCTGCAGTGGTTGGACATGATTAAGTTCTAAGTGAACATGAAAGACGGAGGGATTGCAGTTCATGGAATAGTCTTAATGTTTTTTCTTATTTTCAATACTTTACGCTCATCTATATTAAATTTTTCCCAGCACTGACCTTTGACAGCTTGCCTGTTTTCTCCAGCTCGTTTGATAATTTTGTTCACCATTCACTGGAGACTCAATATTCACCCTCATCGTCTGTAAATTTCAGCAATGCACGTTGAGCTTCTTGATCCAAGTTTTGGTGTAAATTAAAGATAGTGGGGATGGCAACACTGATCCTTTGGCTCCCATTCAGCATTTACCCACATAGGAGCAAGAATTTAACCTAGGCACCAGAAGTGACTGTCTCACACCAAGCCTTGTCAGCCCTGCAAAGTCATCCTTACTAATGTCTGAGGGCTTGTGCCAAAATTGGGAGACTTGTCCCACAGATTAGTCAAGCAACAGCTTGACATAGTCATATTCACGGAATCATACTTTACAGACAATGCCCAGACACCACCATCATCATGCCTGGATATGAGCTGTCCCACCGGAGATGACAGCAAAGCAGTAGCCAATCAGGAGAGATGGAGGGATTTACCCTGGGAGTCCTCAACATTGACTCCGGGTCCCATGATGTCTCATGGTATCAGGTCAAATATAGGGAAGGGCATCTCCTGCTGGTTACCTCCTACCGCCCTCCTCAGCTGATGAATCAGTACCCCTCCATGTTGAACGTCACTTGGAAGAAGCACTGAGGATGGTAAGGGCACAGAATGTACTTCTGATTGGGGGACTTCAATGCCCATCACCAAGAGTGGCTTGGTAGCGCTGCTACTGACTGAGCTGGCCGAATCCTAAATGACATTGTCGCAGACCCAGTCTAGTAGCTGACGGTGAGGGAACCAGCAAAGGGGAAAAACCCTACTTGACCCCGTCCTCACCAGTCTACCTGTTGCCAATGCATCTGCCCATGATAGTATTGGCAGGAGTGACCACTGCGTGGAGACGAAGACCTGCCTTTGCATTGAGGATACCCTCCATGTTGTATGGCACTATCACTATGCTAAATGGAATAGTTTTCAAATTGATCTAGCAGCTCAAAGCTGGGCATCCATGAGGTGCTGCGGGCCATTAGCAGAGCAAAATTGTATTCCACACAATCTGTAACCTCATGGCCCAGTATATATCCCACTCTACCGTGATGCTAAAGGCAGGGGAATCAGTCCTGGTTCAATGAAGAATGTAGAAAGCAGTACTAGGCATACCTAAAATTGAGGCGTAAGCTTGGTGAAGCTATAACTACTTGCATGCCAAGCGACATAAGCAGCACACGACAGAGCTAAATGATCCCACAACCAATGGGACAGACCTAAGCTCTGCAGTCCTGCCACACCCACATGAATGGTGGTGGACAACTAAGCAACTAGCTGGAGGAGGAGGCTACACAAATATCTCCATCCTCAAAGATGAGGGAGCCCAGTACATCAATGCAAAAGGGAAGGCTGAGGCAGTTGCAGTGATCATCAGCCAGAAGTGATGAGCAAATGATCCATCTCTGCCTCCTCCAGAGGTCCCCAGCATCACAGATGCCAGTCTTCAGCCAATTCTATTCACTCCACATGATATCAAGAAACAGTTGAGGACCTTAGATACTGCAAAGGCTATGGGCCCTGACAACATTGCAGTAACAGTACTGAAGACTTATGCTCCAAAACCAGCTGCGCCCTTAGCCAAGCTGTTCCAGGTGAGCTACAACACTGGCACCTAACTGACAATGTCCTGTGCGCAGAAAGGACAAATCTAAACTGGCATTTACCACATTAGCCTACTCTGGATCATCAATGAAGTGATGGAAGGTGTCATTGAAAGTGCTTTCAAGCGGCACTTACTAAGCAATAACCTGCTCACTGACGCTCAGTTTGGGTTCTGCCAGAGCAACTCAGCTCCTGACCTTTCCCATGGAAAAATCCCAGCCCTGGAATCTCCATGTTTATAATTTGTATTTGAGATTTAAGAGATTTATGGTAGTTGTTTGTACGGTTATCTCGGTGTACTGTTTTCTTGTGGTGTTTTCTCATAACTAACTTTAGAGTGTGTGATGGTGGTGCGTTTGAATCTGTCTTGAAGATGCAATAAAATATCTGATGGAATCTGTGTCCTGTGTAATATTTCTTGACCTCATTACAGCCTTGGTCCAAACGTGGACAAAACAGCTAAGCTCAGTAGGTGAGATGAGAGTGACTGCCCTTGACATCAAGGCAGCATTTGACTAAGTGTGACATCAAGAAGCCCTAGCAAAACTGCAGTCAATAGGAATCGGGGGAAAGCTCACTATAGGTTGAAATCATACCTAGCACAAAGAAAAGATGGTTGTGGTTGCTGGAGGTCAGTTATCTCAGCCCAGTTCATCGCTGTAGGTGCTCCTCAGGGTAGTGCCTTTGGCTCAACCATCTTCAGCTGCTGCATCAATGATCCTCCAAATTGAAGTCAGAAATGGGGATGTTTGCTGATGATTGCAAAATGTTCACCTTTTGCGACTCCTCAGATACTGAAGCAGTATGTGTCCATATATGTGAACACAAGAAATAGGAGCAGGAGTAGACTACACGGCCCGTCAAGCCTGCTCCACCATTCAATACGTTCATGGCTGATCTTGGTCTTCAACTCCATTTTCCTGCCTGCTCCCCATAGTTCTTAATTTCCTGAGGGATCAAAAATTTGTCTATCCCAGCCTTAAATGTATCCAACGATGGAACATTCACAACCCTCTGGAGTAAAGAATTCAGAAGACTCACAACCCTTTGAGTGAAGTCATTTCTCCTCATCTCAAGTCTGAAATGACCAGTCCCTTATCCTGAGACTGTGCCCATGTTTTATATTCCCCAATCAGCAGAAACAACCTCCCAGCGTCCACCTATCAAGTCCCTTCAGAATTTTGTAGGTTTCAATGAGATCACCTCTCATTCTTCTAAATTCCAGAGAACGTTAGCCCAATTTACTCAGCCTCTCATCATAGAACAGCCCCCTCATCTCGGACCAATTTAGTGAACGTTCGCTGTACTGTCTCCAATGCAAGTTTATCCTTTTAAGGGTGGAGACCAAAACTGCACACAGTATTCCAGATGTGGTCTCACTAAAACCCTTTGCAACTGTAGCAAGTGTTCTTTATCCTTGTACTCCAATCTCCTTGCAATAAAGGTCAACATTCCATTTGCCTTGCTAATTGCTTGCTGTACCTGCATGCTAACTTTGTTTTCTTTGTACGAGCACGCCCAAGTCACTTTGAATATTCAACGCTTAAAAGTTTCTCAACTTTTAAAAAAAATAGTCTACATTTTTTATTCTTACGATCAAAGTGAATAACTTCACATTTCCCTATATTATGCTCCATCTGCCATCTTGTTGCCTACTGAACTAACCTGTCTATATATCTGCAGCCTGCCTGTCCCCTCCTCACAGCTTACCTTTCCACCTAGCTTGGTATCATCAGCAAATTTAGATACAATACACCCTTTCCCTTCATCTTAGTCATTAATATAGATTGTAAATAGCTGAGGTCCCAGCACTGATTCTTGCAGCACTGCACGATTCACTGCCTATCAACTTCAAAAAGCCCTGTTTATGCCCATTCTGTTTTCTGTCTGGTATCCAATCCTCTATCCATGCTAATGTATGACCCCCAACTCCAATGAGCACTTATTTCACTTATTAACTTTTTGGTTTGGCATCTTATCGAATGCCTTTTGGAAATCCAGGTATACTATATCTATGGGTTTCCCTTTATCTACCCGATTGGTCATATCTTCAAAAATCTCTAAACTTGTCAAAAAGGATTTCCATGTTGACTAGTTCTAATTGAGCTATGCTTTTCTAAGTGCATTGTTAAGACTTACTTATTAGATTTTAGCATTTTCCCAACAATTGATGTTGGGCTAACTGGACAACAGTTCACTGTTTACTCTCTCCTTTCTTATATTTACCAATTTCCAGTCTAGTGGGACTGTTCCAGAATCTAGGGAATTTTGGAAAATTATAGCTAGTGCATCCACTATCTCTGCAGCTTTCTCTTTTAGAACCCTAGGGTGTAGGCCATCTGGTCCCAGGAATTTGTCGAATTTTAATCCCTTAAGTTTCTCTAATACTTTATCTCTGTGCATGTTAATTTCCTTAATTTCCTCACTTTTTAGCCCCTAGTTACCATCTATTCCTGGTATGGAACTCCTGTCTTCTACTGTGAAATGCCTGCGCCATTTCCTCATGCCCCATGATCATTTCTCCTTCTAAGGGACCAATGTTCACTTCAGCTACACTCTTCCTTTTTATATACTTATTAAAGCTCTTAAAATAGGTTTATGCAGCAAGACCCAGACAACATTCAGGCTTGCGCTGATAAGTAACAAGTGACATTCTCGCCAGGCAAGGCACTGACCATCTCCAACAAGAGAGAATCTAGCTATCTCCCCTTGGCATTTGGCATTCAGTGGTACTACATTCACTGTATTTCCATCAACATTACCATTGACCAGAAACTGAACTGGACCAGAGATACAAATACTGTGGCTATAAGACGTGGTCAAAGGCTGGCAATTCTGCGGTGAGTAACCCACTACCTGAATCCTCAAAGCCTGTCCACCATCTACAAAGCACAAGTTAGGGGATGATGGAATACTCTTCACGTGCCTGGATGAGTGCAGCTCCAACAACACTCAAGAAGCTTGACACCATCCAGCCAGAACAAAGCAGTCCGTTTGATTGGCACTCCATCCACCAACTTAAACATTCGCTCCCTCCACCAATGATGCACAGTGACAGCAGTGTATCCCATATAGAAGATGCACTGCAGCAACCCACCAAGGCTCCTTCAGTAGCACCTTGCAAACTCGTGGCCTCTACCACCTAGAAGGACGAGGACAGCAGCTGTATGGAAACACAACCTGCAAGTTCCTCTCCCAAGCCACATACCACCCTAACTTGGGACAATATCGCCATTCCTTCACTTTCGCTGGGCCAAAATCCTGGAATTCCTTTCCTAATTGCACCATGGGTTAACCTACACCACATGAACTGCAGTCATTCAAGAAGGCAGCTCACCACCACCTTCTCAGGGGTAATTAGGCATGGGCAACAAATGCTGGCCCAATCCACGTCCCATGAAAGAATGAAAAAGCAGGAATGTGGCATTTAGCCTCTCGAGCCTGTTCTACCATTCAATGCGATCATGGATGACTGTCTGCTGCAACCCCCCTTCCCCAGTCTGCCCCCCATATCTCCTGAGCCTAAAAATCTGTCTATCTGAGCTTTAAATATACTCTATGAAAAGAACAGTGACATCAGGCGCAAAAAAAGTTTACAAGAATGATGATAAAACTGAGAGATTAAATCTTTTGGGAAAGATTGACCTGACTGGGCCACTTTCTGCCAGGTAACGGAATACTGAAGGGTGACATGATAGAGTTGGTGAAAGGGTTTGGTCAGATAATGTGGTTCTTTCCACCTCAGCTAAGACCAGAAGTGGCGGTGGGGTCATAAATACAAATTCAAAACAAGTGCTGGAAATGCTCTGGTCAGGTAGCATCTGTGAAGAGAGAAAACAAAGTTAACTTTTCAGGTCAATAACATTTCTTTATAACTGGAACAAGTTAGAAATGGTTTTAAGCAGGTACAGAGAAATGAGGAAGAACATGAGGAAAGAAAGGCCTGTGATGGCAGAAGAGATTAAATGACAAAAAGGGATGATGGTGCAAGTCAGAAGGTGAGGTGGTATTAGAACAAGTTTTTTTAAAATAGGTTTAGAGGAGGTGAGAATAGCAGAATTAGCAGGTTCTTAAAAAATCGAGGGCAGTGGTTGTGATCTGAAATTGTTGAATCCGAGGACCATAAAATGCCGAATGGAAAAATGAGGTGCTGTTCTTCAATCTGGCTTTGCATTTCCTTGAAACAGTGTAGAAATCAGAGTGGGGCAGAGAATTAAAATTTTAGCAACTGAAGCTCTGAATCATGTTTGCACATTGACTTGAAGTATTTCACAAAGTAATCACCCAAACTAATTTGAATCATTAGTCAGAAAACATGGAGCACACAGCGCAGTAAAAGTTTAATTATCCTCCTTAAGGATGAGGAATTTCCTGGCAGATCGTTCAAAGTTTCTAAATTGCAGTGCTGATTGCTACTCCAACTGTTGAACATGCTGCCTCTCCCCACCCAGCCACCTTCATTTTTCTTTCTCAACATTTTTTTCCATTGTCCGTTCCTGCTAACAATCAGCTGGCACTGGGAAAATCTGATCTGCCAATTTAGAGCCAAGCTCCTCCTCTATTTCAAGTGGACAGAGATTCAAGAGCTGTTCAAACCAATTCCCTGCTGGAAAACAATGTTGATGCTACGTGTACTATCGGCTAACTACAAGGGGCCGGTTTAAAAAAGCATAATCTCTTTTGATCTTTTAAGTCATAGTTCCATTGAGAGTGCTGATGGAAATACTGCTGGTGAGCACAGATGCCTTCCGTATTCATCAATGTGGGTGGGGGTGGGGGGAGTTGTTGTGGTTAGTGTTGGAAAACATTTTGTCCATTTGTCTGGGTTCTGTAAGGACATGGATGCTAGTGTCATGAGCCAGTGAATAAGAGAGCTATGAGCCAGCAGAACAATTGATAAATTGGTTGTTCCAGACCCGGCTAACTTTGCCAACATGAGCAGAGCATTGGTAGTGAGTGAGAAAAATGAAATGCTAACATCCACAAATCTGGTTATCCTCAAATTCCCGTTGATGATGAATGGCTAATTAATATTCTAATATTTGCTTTAATTTGCTGCAGGACAGTTTTTCATTTAAACTTGCAAAGAAGGAGTTTTGTGAACGTTCTACTGCATAATTTTCAAGAGACCTGCTGAAATTAATTAAAATGCAACGTGCTGGAAATTTTTTGAAGTCTGCTATGACTTTTAATATAGCGAGAGTGAATCATTTTAAAGGGAGTCTGGGCGAAAGCTAAATATCCTTTCTTGAAGTAATGTCTTAATATTTTCTTTTACAGTCTGCCTGATGTGTGGGTGAATGAAAACGACAGATCCCAACTGAGGACGAAAGCAGTTCATTTGTCTAAACTACCACAAGACGCTGCTTTGCTCCTTGACCCAAACATATACCGGTAAGGTTAAGGTTTATTTTCTAAACTCGTTTTTTTTTAATGTCAGTGCAAGTCCTCTCATTTCGAACTTGCAAAATTAACCGCAGCAAAATTCTGGTGGTGATTTATAGTTCAGGGAATGCAACTGTTAGTACCTATGTACCTTAATGTGCCAACCTGTTACTCTGCTGAAGGGGTCAGTTGTCCAGATGAATGTCCTCATGTTGCTTTAACAGTGCTATGCTGTTTTTTCTTTCTCCACATGAGCAATTTTAATTCTATTTTAATACTTCTTTTCTATTAGCCATACTTTTATCTTGGCTCCATTAAAACTATGATGTCTGAGTAAAATGTGAGAGGACATTAGCCTTTAACCTGTTACATTTAATCCTTTAATTGCACACATCAAAAATAATGGTGTTTTCCATTTTCATGGTGGACAAAGGATATGTAAAGATTCTGGCCTTAGTTAAGGCAAAAATTATTAAAATTGTTTTAAGTACTACAGATTTTCACCACACTCTTTGATATTCTGCCAGGTGGATGTGTCTCCATTTGAAAATAAGGTTGTGGTCTGAGTTTTTATTTAAGTTGCTGCATGGCGGGGCATTGCCATTTCTATTAAGCTGTACATTATTACAGTTTAGCACTTTTTGCTTAATGTTGCAAGATGACCACTTGAGCTAAGTATTTCTGTTTGGTTTGGAGACTAGGTGAGGAAAGTCGCTATGATTTCTGAATTGTGAGTGAAGTAGTCTTGACTTAAAAAGAGGACTTCAGTATTTTTCATAGCAGCTGTCGTCTTGTGTCTTGTCATCCAGAAAGAAATGCAATTAAAGTAACGAAGGAGAGGACCTTGTGGACTGAGACTTTTTTATTCTTCCTTCTTACATCCTTAATTGATAACACTTAGGTTGCATTTACTTGCTAAAGTATTCAGCCACCTCAAGCACCCTCGATCACATCTTCCACATCTCGATCAGCTGTTTAACACTTCCTAAGTGCAGTGCTCACTGACACTTCCCCAGTCTGTCAGCTCCCTCAGACACTGCTCTTGTCCCCCAAAAGAGCTATCATAGCCCTCCTCCCACCTTGAAAAAGTGCACCCATTTCCTCTGCAGCATTTTCATGTTCCCAGTGTCGTTGTGTCTGCCCGGCCTCGTCCCAGTGTAACTCAAACCCTCAGCTATTGTCATTTGCGAATTAGCAAGTCCACTGCTGGTTAGTTTATATAACCTACATTTCATGCTATTTTAAAATAAAGATCTTGCTGCTGGCTGAAATTGTTTGTTGACCTGATTCTAGTCCATTTTCATTTTGGTTCATTTGAAAAAATGGTAGCTATTTAGGTTGAAATATTCCATGACAGGCTTACCTCCTTTTAAATGTGCATGAGGGAAAGCCTTAAAATTTATTGGATAGTTGAAGGAATTGTGCAATTCATATTTCTTCTACAGTAGCTTGTTATACTGATTGGTTAGCTAGAAATGTTTATGGATTTTGTTTATAAAGCTGAGATAAAGTAACTGCTTCATCTCACATCATTACAGTTCTATGCTGGAAACCCTACAATATGAAATTAGTCTTACAGAACTTTGTTTTGGGTGAGGGAGTGGTGATCAGGACATTTGTTGATTTACATCTGGACTAGGAGTGAGACTTCTTGAGATACCTCATATTTAATGATACGACTTTAGTCTTTTGATCTTGGTGTATTATTTTTTGTATATTCATTTCAGTTTTTTCACACCACCTTTATGCACATTGCTGAGTTGATATTGTAGTTCCAACTTCAAGAAGTGTCTAAAACAATTTGACATTATCATTTCTCAGGTTTCCATCGTTGCTTCTTAATCTTGACATTTCAAATTAGCTTTCTTCCCCCTGTAAACAAGCCTAAGTCTGCTCAAGGCCATCAGTTAGGACAAACCAAAAGCCTTCAGCGAAGAAACTTTTATCCCAATTACTTGTGTGCAGATTTAAACCCAGATTCCAGTGTATCAGGCCATTACTACTGCACACTCTGTATGGTTCTACCTACTGTGTACAGTTGAAAGAGCAACTAAGTACAGCTGGGATGAAAACTCAGAGGAAAGACGCACACATAAGAGCTTGCAGTATTGGCAGACTTCAGCCTCTCATCGTAGCAAGAGCCTCTTTGCCCATGTAAATGGTCACTTTTTTAAAAGCTGTTTTCAAATGGTTGGAGTCCCATTAGTAACATTTAATATGGAGAGTGAAACATTCAGTTATTGCAAATGAGATTTCCTTTCCATTTTATCACTACAAGTTAAGTAAGTATCTTCCCACAGGGATGCTGCTGAGATCGTGAACTCTGCATTGACGGATTATGGGTAAAAGCTTGCTTTCTGCATGCTCTGCTCCCAGAAAATCATCTTTCATAGTGACTTTTTAAATGTGACCTTTGGAGAACCCAACTTTTTTTCTTATGATATTCTCATAAATCATTGAGTGAAAGCTCCAAGTAATGTAGATTTAGTGAAATACAACTGGGGCTGAGATAAGGCAATGTTTCCCCGGGACATTTAAGAGTTTGTTTTTGTGACAGTATTTCGAGGCACTGGAACGTGGTGTCACAAAGAATGCAGCTCAACTGCACTGCATTGGGAGTTACCAAGTGGGAAGGCTGATCTTGAGGTTTTTGTGTCGTGTTCACTGGCTGCGAATTTGACTTGAAATATACATGTGCAGTTCTAGTGCAAATCATACCTTGATTCTGGGAACGTTTTAGTAGGTTCCAAACGAAGAAGCGCTTAGCTCACGTGCTGTCATTTTCATGGGCAATAATATAAGAAAGGCCGAAAGGGGTTGCTATTTATGCTATATATTTATGGTATATGAGCATGTTCCTAGAAAGTTGTGCAGGGTGCAGAAGGGCATGTTAGAATAAATCTTGAGTGGTTTTGCAGTGACTTAGCACTTTGGTGTAAAGATACTTAGTGAGATGTGGAACAACATGATTGAGACTGGTAGCCAAGCAACATTTTGGTAGGGTACTGAAGGCTGATTTGTGGATGGATGCATTTGGAAGTATTGTGCAAGGAAGTTGTTGGATTTCAGTGGGAGAGAAGACCAGTTAGCACCAGAGTAATAAGAATTAAACTCATATATTTTGTGATGTCGATATGTTTGCTTTATGGCTGATTCTTAGGGTGAATACTGCTTTGGAAGGAGCATAAAAGCAGAATGGGAGATGGTGAGACTATATGGCAAAACTTGAATTGAAGAGTATCAGTGAGCTGGGAACTGTCAGCATTAGTGATGTGTAGAGGTTGTGGCTGGAGTGGTTATGACCATTTAATCTGTTCATCGGTCTTGTACTGTCTAAAGAGAAACAGCACTTGGGTGCCAACAAATAAGGAAAAGAAGTAGGAAGAATGAAATGCAGACTGTTGCAGAACTCAAAGTATTCCTGTTGGCAGAGTTGGAGATTGGATTGAGGGATCATTGACACTAACGTGTTTTTGATCAAGTGGTACCCTGAGAAACCAGACCCTGTACCAGGCCCCTAAACATGGCAAAGAAAGCAATCATTTGTACACCTTCCCTGCTTGGGTCCTGGCCCAAAATAGTCTAATTTTGACAAAATTCAATTTAGTTTTGTAATTCAGGAAAAAAATATTTGTTCTGCTAGATCAGTATTAGTGACTTCTGAACACCACAGTTCCACTCCTTATTTGGTTTGAGGCTTACTTTTGGTAAACTAAACTATCAACTAATGTGATGAGGGCTCTGTGCCTGCTATCTGTAATCATAGAATTTTATTTTGGGGGACAGTAGCAGAGTGGTTGTTACTGGAATAACAGCCCAGAGACCTGAGTACAAATCCTGCCACAGCAGCCTGGGAATTTAAATAAAAAGCTGGTATCAGTATTGGTGACCATGAAACTACTGGATTGTTGTTTAAATACTCAGCTGGTTCACTGAAGTCCTTTAGGAAAGTAAATCTGCTGTTCTTACCCAGCCTGGCCTCCATGATACCCATAATAATACGGATGACTTGTAACTTCCCTCTGGGATACCCTGTTAAGTAATTCAGTTATATTCACAAAGGCAGCTCACCACATCGATCTCAAGGGCAATAGGGATGGGCACTAAATGTTGACCTTGTCAATGGTGCCCCCTGTGAAAGAATAAAAAAGAGGAAAATGTAAGTTTAAATATTGGTGCCTACACCAGCATTGGAAAACAAAATGTTGATGTTGTAAATAAATTTGTAAATATTCTAAAAACTCACCCAATCTGTACAGCTTTGTAGACAATGCTGTGGAGGTGTCGCAATTTTTCTATTTACTGAATTACCCTTGAGGCAAAACATTTTTGCACTTTGAAGGTTGTGTGAAATTCTTCATCAGATGTTACATGTGACTACAAAAAATGTGGAATGGAGCAATATCCATTCTTAATGGACTTTATGCGAGGACTGGAAGTGACACTGATGATATTTCAGGTGAAGCTGAATAGGAACAAAAGCAGCTGTACTTAGTGTTTCCATAAAACAGATGATAGGTTTTTTTGTAAGAAATTGGTTTGTCACTAATTCTGATTTTTTTTTAACTGTTTGGACAACGCACCCTTTTTAAGGTTCTATATAGTCAGTCCAGACAAAATTTTCGTGTATAAAAATCTGATCATCTATACATCTTGTGGGGGAGGAAAGAAAATCTCATCAGGTTATGCATAACGTTCAGATTTTCTACAAAACCTTCTTGGCAGCATGACCCTTGTTGCATCTTTGTGCCAGATTTTTCTATTATAAGTTCTTTGGTTACAATGCAAGTACAAGCTTACTAATGGGCTTGGCCTAAATAGCCAAGTGGTTATGGTACTGGGTTTGTAACCCCAAGACCAAGAGTTCAAATCTCACAATGGCAAACTATGAAACAATGTAACTTCATCTGAATAGGAACAGATGGAAACATGTTTGTACTCGAAAGAGTTACAAGCTTACTAATGTAAGCAGTAGTAATAGTGCTGCAGTTCTTTTTTTTTTGCAATTCCTAGCTCCTCCATTTATAGTAGACTGTGGGTGTACCTACACCATAGGGATTGTAATGGTTCAAGAAGGCAGCTCACCACCACCTTCTCAAGGGCAATTAGGGATAGGCAATAAATGCTAGCATAGCTAGCGATGCCCACATCCCATAAATGAATAAAAATAAATAAATTCTAGACTCCAACAGATTTGACTCCCCAAATTGCAATGCATCCTGCTAGCTAGCTATAATGTAGAAGTATTTATAAAAATGACAGTGTATGACTTAAAAATGGGGACTTGATATGTATGTCTATTATATACCTATCTATCTTTTTAAACTCATTTCATTGCTCAACATGGCCCAAGTATCTCCTGACCTCTAAACCTCTGAAGACTGCACTTGATCTTGATACTAAATGCAATACTGAGGAGGAATGTGCTCACATTTAAAATAAAATTCATTGACCAGACTGCCAACCAACCTGGGGAAGTGCTTGTTTTCCAATATATACAGGATTTCTGTTAAACCATTCAGTAATGCTGAACCTGTCGTAAGTTAAGCAATTTTGAAGACTGCAATTTTTCCAATCTCACTGAACCACAAAAATAATCATCTCAGATTAAACTGTAAACACTTAATGCACTCCCTTTTCTAATCCTTCTGTATTTCCCATTCTCTCTTTACATTTTATCTCTATTTACTGTAATATATTTTACTGTTCCTAACATTTAATTACAAAATCCTTTATTCACCTTGTTTGTTCTGGTTCTTTGCTTAAAATCTTTTTTTATTGGTTCATGGTATATGCGGTGTCACTGGCTAGGCCAGCATTTATTGCCCATCCCTAATTGCCCTTAAGAAGGTGGCGATGAGCTGCCTTCTTGAACTACTGCAGTCCATGACGTAAAGGAACGTATAGGAGAGGGAGTTCTAGGATTTTGACCCAGTGACAGTGAAGGAACGGCGACGTAGTTCCAAGTCAGAGTAGTGTGTGACTTAGGAGGGAACTTGCAGGTGGTGGTGCTTTTGCCATGCATCTGCTGCCCTCGTCCTTCTAGGTGGTAGAGGCCATGGGTTTGAAAAGTGCTGTTGAAGGAGCCTTGGTGAGTTGCTGCAATGCATCTTGTAGATGGCACACATTGCTGCCACTGTGCATTGGAAGGAGTGAATATTGAAGATGGTAGATGTAGTGCTAATCAAGTGAGTTGCTTTGTTCTGGATGGTGTTGAGCTTCTTGAGTGTCGTTGGAGCTGCACTCATCCAGGCAAGTGGGGAGTATTCCATCACACTCCTCACTTGTGCCTCTTAGATGATGGACAGGCTTTGGCGAGTCAGGAGGTGAGTTACTTTTCTCAGAATTCCCAGCCTCTGACCTCTTATAGCCACAGTATTTATATGGCTGATTCAGTTTCTGGTCAGTGGTAACACTCAGGATTTTGATAGCAGGGAGATTCAGCGATGGTAATGCCAATGAATGTCAAGGGGAGATGATTAGGTTCTCTCTTATTGGAAATCATGATTGTCTGGTACTTGTGTGGTGCAAATGTTACTTGTTACTTGTCACTTGCCAGCCCAAACCTGGATATTGTTCATGCCTTGCTTCATTTGGACACGGGCTGCTTCAATATCTGCGGATTTGTGAATGGTGCTGAACATTGTCTCCAAAGGTTGGCATTCTCATAGTTACATGTAAAGATTGATATGCTTAAATCCTTGACACAATCAGTCCGATATAGAGAATGCTGCAAAACCGAACCCTGATGGATGACAGCCCTATCTCCTCCATTCTATCTTAACCTGTTATTGTATTCAAGGAAGGGCACATAATGAACTGGGTAAATCTCTCTAGACCTTTAGGAGGGTGTTAACCATTTCATGGTCGACCCTTGTGATGTACCAGGAGATTTGTTATATTCCAACTCTTGGTTTCTGAGCTTAAATTCCCATTTTTGGGCAGCAGAAATCAGGAGTTGTTGCACTTAAAATGCTGCATTTCTGTGCTTAATAGAAAATACTTTTGTGTTTTCTTAAAGCGTCATACCAGCCTGTTCTTGTTGAGTAAATCTGATGCTTAAAATCTTTAAAATGTGATAGTTGGTTATAGATTTGTATTCAACAGAGAGTTGTGTTCTTCAAACTTATTTATACAGTAATACACATATTGCCATCCTTCAGTTTAAGAGCCAGTTTTTTTCACTTGGTAAAAATAGGAATAAAGTCTTAACTGCACTCAAATAGTACAATTTTGTGCTGAAGCAGTGTAATGTACTTCTGAATAATTCAGCTTTGAGCTGTTTTTACTTGTACTGACAGGCCGACTGGCTCCTTACAACATTATGAACATGGCTCCATGGTTGACACATGACAACTAAACTTCACTTAAGTCTAGAAGAATCAGCACAGGTAGGGCTAAAAATAAAACTCAATCTGCATTCTACTAGTATTGTTGCAAGTGTACTTTAAAGGCAGGTCACATTTTTACACAAATAGGGATTTTGTTCATGATCCTTTTAAGAGAAGTGATTTACTCAATGCAATTCACCCCATGTGCCACTGAAAACAGCTTCATTCTAGCGTAGTCAATCTTTTATTTGTTTGCATCTTCCACTTATTGATCTCTCGCCAGTAAACCAAGGGAACCCATAAATTCATGTCAATTACTGGACTCTAAATAACTTGTAAATATAGGGAAATAAATCAAAGAATCATACAGCACAGGAGGAGGCCATTCGGCCCAGTGAGCTTGCAACAGCTCTTCTGAAGAGCAATCCAATTCGTCTCACTCCCTCATCTTTCTCCATATCCCTGCAATTTTCCCTCCTCCAACTGTTTATCCAATTCAGTTTTGAAAGGTACTATTGAATCTGTATCCATCACCCAATCAAATAATGCATTCCAAATCCTAGCCGCTCATTGTGTGATATAAGTTTTTCCTCATGTCACTTTTTGTTCTTTTTGCCAATCATTTTAAATCTGAGCCCTCTGGTTATCAACCCTTCAGGCATGAGAAACTACTTACCCTGTCTAAACCCTTCATGATTTTAAACACTTCTATCAAAACTCCTTTCTCCAGTGTTTCAAGAACATTAAATGTGATTTTAAAAATGTATTTTAAATCGAGATTCTGAAGAGTTGTTGGTCCAAGCATCATCAATGGTAAAATTTGGGTTGTATTTATAAAGTGCACAGATTTTGCCTTTTTAGTTTCTCAAAACCAAAACACATGGTTATGTAATTTGTAAAGTAACCCATCTGATAAGTGGGCAGTAAATGTTTAAAATGTACTGCTCAATATTATGTACAAGCAATACATAGCTCCTGGTGATGGAAGGAAGAGAATGTTGAAAGAGTAGAAATAAATGCAAGGGCCCAGTTTTAAAAATTGTTGAGCCTTAAAAACAGTTAACCTGTGAGGATCCTACAATTTGGTTTTAAAGTTGTTAGTTGCATTATTTTGTTTAGTTAATAAAAGACCAATATTATTGTTTCATTATGTGAGGAAAAGCATTATCTTTATCATGTCATCTATCATCTTCACTTTGTGTATACAAAGGCTGGTTCTGCACTACATCCCATCCTCCTCATGACAGTAAGAGCCCTAACTTTTTAGAAACACCAGAAAGAGCTGTTAGACATGCTACAATCTTGGTGTTGCTGGTTCTCTTCTCCCACCTTTGCCAGCTTCGAGTAGTATGGCCTTGGTTTTGCAATTTTCAACTTCACTATCCTGCATCCAGCTCCTCTTTAGAAGCCCAATTACGCATTAAAACGTAGTACCTGGGTACAAGTAATTTTCAAAAGGGCAATGGAAATCTGGCCTTTATTTATATTCTAGCCTTCTAGTTACAGGGGACTGGAATAAAGAGGGAAGTAATATGCACAGTTCTAGGAACCACATCTTGGAATCGATATGTTGGTAGTTTAAAGGAGCCCAGCACAAATTCACCAGGTTATTTCCAAGGGTTAGATTATGAGGAGAAATTACTTAAACTAGGTTTGTAGTATTCACCGAAATATAGAAAATTAAGGGCTAGTTAAGGGAAAGGCATTAGGTAAAAGTGTCACAAGAGGCTTATTAAGGCAAAAGCCCATAAATTAAGGCAAAAGTGGGGCGTAAATATAAAATTGACTCAGTAATAGGCTGCAAAGTGCAGTGGTGGCATGATGTTTTTCAGACTGGGAGGTGGCTTGCAGTGGTGTTGCCCAAGAGTCAGTTTCAGGTCCATTTTTTTTTACAAACATCCTAGACTTGGATGTAGGGAGCAGCATTATAAAGCTTATAGATTATGTAAAGCTTGGCAAAGTTGTCAGTAATGATGAGGATAGTTATAGGCTTCAGGTTAATGCAAGATGGTGAAATGGACAGAAGCTTGGCTGATGGAGTTCAATGTGGAGAATTGTGACTAATATGGAAAGATACTATTAATACGATTTTGAAAAGTGTCGATGAGCGGAGAGTTTGGTGTCCATATGCACAAATTTGTGAAGGTGGAAGAACAAGTTGATAATGTTATTTTAAAAAATTATGTGGGTTACTTGGATTTATAAAGGGAGAATAGAATAGCAAAGCCAAGGGATCTTGGTAGAATTTTATAAATCTCTAGTTAGGCCTCAACTTGAGTGTTGTGGACAATTCTGGACATTACACCTGAAGAAAGACGCAAAAAGAGTACATAGGTTTACCAGAATGTTACCAGAGATGAGGGTCCTCAGTTATGAAGAGAAGTTGGAAAAGTTAGGACTGTCCTTGGTACCAAGAAGGTAAAGAAGGACATAATAAAGATTTTCAAGATGATATGTTCTGATAGTGTACATAAGAAGAAAAAAAATTCCATCTGGCGAGTGGGTCATAGGTTCAAAATCATTGGCAAAAGATCTGGAGAGGAGTTGAAATTTTTTGTCACTGAGTCGTTGGGATCTGGAATTTCTACCTAAAAAGATAGTGGAAGCTGATTCCACGAAGTACTTGCGGATGAGCAAGTAACAGAGTTGCAGACAAAAAGCCTGATGTGGGACTAAGCATGGCTGCTCTTTCGAATAATCTGCACGGGTGTAACTGGCCTCCTGTGCTGTAAGCTTCTATGATTTGATTAGGTTTTAAGATTTTGAAAGGAATTGATGTGGATGGATGAAGAGAGGTTTTTTTCCCCCCCACTGGTGGGGGAATCTAGGACAAGGACATAGCCTTAAAATCAGAGCCAGGCCATTCAGTTGAAAAGTTAGGAAACACTTGAGATAAAGGTTGGTAGAAGTATGGAGCATACTTATGCAAAAAGCAGTGCATGCTAGCTTAATTAATCATTTCAAATCTGAGATCAATAATTTTTTTACTGGAAAAGAATATAAAAAGATAGATATGGAGCCAAGCAAGGCACTTGGATAGAGTTAAGATACAGGTCAGCCATGATCTGATTGAATGGTGGAGCAGCTCTTTTTTTTTGGGGGGGGGGGGGGGGGGGGGTGTGAATGGCTTATTCCAGTTTTTATGTTTCTCTCAGTTAATAACATGCTCTCTGAGCAACTGGAAGGTGTGTAGATCAATGTTTCTGGGATAGAAGTACCAATCAGATAGGGGAATATGGGGTTTTTGCTCCCAATACTTTATATTTGTAAAAGAATTGGATATCAAGCAGTCGCCTTATCAATGCTGAACTCAAACACCCTAAAGGAACATTTAAAGGTAGTAACTTCCCAGGTAGCACTCTCTTAGCTGTCAACCTCAAGGTACCTATTTCCAACTTGAGGTCAGTTTGAATTTGATTAATCAGGGTTAGCGGTAAACAGTAAGCCCTACCTGACAATTAATGCCCCTTTTACTAAAATTGGCCAAATGAAAGCAATTCAGAGTTTTTATATCTCAGCAAATTACCATTCCTCTGATTAGTTTTGGTCAAAAGAGTCCAACACGACACAGTTTGCCGTTTCTGTTCTGTTTTAGGTGCACTATTAATTCAAGACTGTTGAGTCTGACTGAGCAAACTGATACAAATTTGGCAATTCGATGGACCACAAAATGCAATTTGAACATTTCTGGAGTCCCTTCTGCAGCAGAAAATGGACCATCGTGCTTCCTGTTTCTGACCTCATAAATCAATGGGGCCAGCCATGAGTCCGTGTTAGGAAGTCCAGAATCTATTGCAAGCGCTCCTTGGAATCGGTTAGAGAAATACTGGATCCCAATTCAGTGTCAACTAATTGTAGTACAGGTACTGTCCTGTGCCTATGCAATATATTCATTTTAATTTGTTCTTTGATGATCACTCGCTTGAATACTTAGACATGACTGAACGAATAGTCTCAAATACCTCTCCTGCAACTAGTGCTCCCCCCTTCAGGCTGTGACTCATATGGCTTAGTGCCCAGGTCTGAATGATGAACTGAAGACTTCATCTGGGTGTTGCTTCAAAATGCATTTTTTAAAAACAACTTTAATATCGTAGCTAAGGGGCCAAAAAAAGGATACCCAAGGAGCCTTGCTCTAATTATCATGCCCTCATGCTATAAATCAAGCCCCTGTTCAAAATCAGAATGCACACTTTCTCTAAATGTCATTGTTTTGAGACTGTCTCTGTGCTAAGTACTGCCTTAAGGATGGGAAAACACCCACCAATGTCCTTGCTAACGAGCTGCAACCTGAATAGTATGCCTGAGAATGTTCTGTTGTGACCATTTACTGAAAATTTTCAGTGCACTTGACCTTGAGCTGTGGAGTTTGTGTCCAAATGGCCAATTTTTCCAGAGTCATTGAACTACTCTTATCCTGCAGTTCCAGTTTAAAGAAAAGTGATCCCCAACATCTCCCAAAGGAGTAACCAACTAGGACAGAAACAAAATGAGAGAGGTAGGCACTTGATAGTTAAAAGCTGAACTTGTCTTTCCTACAACAAACCAATAACTGGAGGACTTGATTAGAAAGACCAAATGAAAGTGGCACTTCAACTAAGACTTGCCATTCTTTTTAATGTATGATTTTTGGAAAATTTAAATTTCTTCATTACTTTCTATATGCAATTGGAAGTATTTGGGGTGACGCTGAGTGCAGGAGTAATTCCTTTGTGTGTTAGATATGCTCTTGTTGTCAATTTTTCTTTCTCTCGTTCTCAGTGAATTTGAATGGTCCCCTGTGAAAAGAGGACTCTCTTGGCAACTGCACTGGGAATAGTTGTCACCCTTTAAATCAGTAGGTGTGCTTGCACGTGTATATATTGGGAAGTAGGAGGAAGCCATGCAATTTGTTTAACATATTTTTTGCTGTATGTTGTGGGGGAAAAAGCGGTAAGCAGCAAAAGTCTGCTTGGATTTAAAACAAAAACAGAATTACCTGGAAAAGCTCAGCAGGTCTGGCAGCATCGGCGGAGAAGAAAAGAGTTGACGTTTCGAGTCTTCATGACCCTTCAACAGAACTAGTTGTTAGTTCTGTTGAAGGGTCATGAGGACTTGAAACGTCAACTCTTTTCTTCTCCGCCGATGCTGCCAGACCTGCTGAGTTTTTCCAGGTAATTCTGTTTTTGTTTTGGATTTCCAGCATCCGCAGTTTTTTGTTTTTATCTCTGCCTGGATTTATTTATTTCCCTCAAGTTATTTTGCAGATTTTATTTTCCTGTTCCAAAAGTTTATGGACAGTACATTCTGATTAAAAATCCAGCCTATAGATAAGTTACTTTTTTTAAATTGAAGAACAGAAGTTTACAGGTGAGCATTTAGTGTATCCTTGTCTGTACTGACTTAGAGCAATCCAAACTAAATCCACTGACCTGCTCTCTTCTGATAACTTACAATTCTTCAAATGTTTATTCTTCCCTTTAAAAAGTGAAGTGATCTCTCCCTCACCTACTCCCTGTGGCACAGCATTCCCTGCATAAAGAAACAAGTTTACCTCAGCAAAATTGTATTGGAAATAGTAAATGTTTGGCATGGGGCATGCAAAACTTTGAGTGGTTGCAAAATCATGCCCCGAGCAAGGGTTATATATTATAATTAGTCATTTAGCTTCTGTTTATGAGTTTTATTTAAATATTTTCTGTCCATGTTGCAACTCACTTTAGAAGCAAAATTTTGCTTTTTAAATAACTTTTGGATTTCTTTCCCCTACAGGACAATGCCACAGAAAAGGCTGAAAAGGAGGTAAGGTCCAATCCGGGAACCAGAATGGTGTCAAATTTAGCCACCATGACTGGAATAGAATATTGCACATTAGAATCACTTTTTTTCTCCCAGTCCTAGCTGATTATTTGTACTAAAAGCAGACTTTGGGAGAATGGATCTGAAGCTTCAGTTGGATTCACACTCCACCTCTTCGAGATGAGACGGTACAATGGGAAAAGCTCTACAGGGAATGTTCGGCATCTAACATGGGGGAAAGTGCAATGAGAAACTTCCTCCTTGGGACTTGTTTGCTTGCTGCTTCAGGCTGTGCCCCTTCCTAATCTAAATCAAGATTTCAAATTTCACAAATGTTTTAAAAAGAAACAAAAAAAAAAATCTAAACTGTCTAACTCCTGATTGGAGTGCAGACATTTTTTATTATTTTCTCCTGGTTGCTACATATGGCATAACAACCTCAGTTTAACTAGATACATTGTAATGGTTTTTCTTTAATCTGTATCTTTTCTTTCCAAATATCTTTACAGTAAAAATTCACGAATTAAGTTTTGTGAACTTTAAACATGACTTCAGTGTTTAATATAAAACTGATCCAAAATGTTGAAAATTAATTAATTTCTGCTGCCACTGTAGGATGTTGATCTTTTGGGGGAATAAAAGCTGGAAAGTTTTATTTCGATGCACCAAAGCTTGCTGCATAGAAGACCTTAGAGACGAGATTAACCAAGTGATCGCATTGTTGATAATCTTCATGCTCGCGTGTATATCACGTGAAAGAGAGCCTGTATTTTTACTTGTACGAAGATGGGGAAAATTCTAGATTATTCTGTAACATCCTAGTCTTAGTTTCAGAAGGTATAAAGAGTTGCATATAGATAATAGTAAATTGCTTGTAAATATTTCTGCAGATTTGTAATATATTTTTATACTTTAAAATGTACTGTAGATTTCAATTTTGGTTTACCTTTTAGAAGCATGGAAGCAAATTTTGAAATGTATATATTATGGTTAGAACAAATGTTGAAGGATAATGTAATTTTCTTGAGCTGCCAGAATAACTGTTAACAAAAACCCCTCAAAAAGCACCTTTCCTAATAATAAATATAAAGTGGCATTTGTTTTCTGCAACTGCCAATTACTACTGCTAATGTCTTAATGTATTGTGCAGGATGTAAACAGCATGACTTGGATTGTGTCTTTAAATTTATTAGATTTCCTGGACAGAGGCGGGCTTTTTAAAAAAGCTTGTAGTACCCTTGTTTCGCACAGTTGTAAACCCTTCATGCAATGTATCCTTATCTGAGCACTTCATCTGTATCCACTGCTTCGTTCTGCATCTAAATCAACTTGCTACTGCTTTTCGGCTACTTTTTTATAATAAAGTATAAACTAAGATATTTTGTATTTCCTGTCATCTTTGGTTTAGAGACAGTTGTGCTATATATGTAAATTATGATGGTATAGTTGTTTGTATTGCCTAACCTTCATTTATGCAGTCAATGCATGTTATTCTAGGACTTTGAACAAAGCCCTTACATAAAATTACATAGAATTTGCAGGACAGGAATAGGAACTGGTCCATGTTTATGCTCCACTCAATGCTCCCCCTTCATCTAAGCCTTTCAGCAAAAATCTTTTCTTACACATGTTTATCTAACTCCACTGTTAAATGAAGCAGTGACTTCTCAGCTATAACTTTATGATCGATTTGTTATGGTTATGACAAAATAAGGGCCCTTGGAACATTCGAAGCAAAGCCAGACTGACTTTCACTTTTGCAGAAGTAAAAGGCTACCTGGCTATAAAAACAAATTCTAGCGAAGATGCAGGATTTGTGAGCTACCATGACACCAAATAAAAATTTTGGAGAAATGGGCATTAAGCTCTGACTATGACGAGAAATCTGTTTAAAAATCAGAGCAGTTGTGCAAAATTTTAAAGATGTCGGCTAGAAATCCCAGATTCCAATTGAACATTTTTAGTTTTAAAAAATTCCCCTGTTCTGAATTTGCTCATTTAGGTCAAGATACTAAATTCTTCATCTCACTATGGGATTTTTAGAGATGAATGCCAAAGAGGTGCGAAGAGGAGAGTGTGAAAATCGTTTGGGCCAGTCTAATGCTGTTTGTTTATCAGGAGCCGGGACTGTCTGCTTCAACAATAGAGCTAGTCTGTAAAATGAAAGCAATGCCAGCAAGCTGTGCAAAGGAAATTATTTAATTCCTATGGCATAATATTTTATTCATGGATATTTTTGGCCATCTGATTAAAATAGTTGGCAGTGCAGCCAATTTTTAAAAAATTCATTCACAGGATTTTGGTGTCACTGGCAAGGTCAGCATTTATTAACCATCCCTAATTGCCTGTGAAAGTGCTGGACCATTTTGAATGCAGCTGATTGGTTTGCTAGGCAATGACAGAGGCTATTTCAAAGTCGACCACATTGCGATGGGCCTGGAGTCACACATGTACCAGACAAGGCAAGGACAGCTGATTTCCTTCCCTAAGGGACTTTCATGAACCAGATGGGTATTGCAATTCAGCAGTTTCATGACCACCATTACTAGCTTTTTATTTAATTAGTTGAGTTTATATTCCCCAGCTACTGTGGGATTTGAACTCGTGTTTCTGGATTTAGTCCGGTAACGTAACCACGATGCTACTGTATTGCTTGTTTATTATTGTTTAGGAAATGTTCATTTATAATTATTTTTGTTTTGTTGGTGAAAAGTTGAACAAGAATACTATATTAATAATTCACATAGGGAAAATTATTAATATTTTGCAATGATGCTGGGAAAATCTCTCTCCCCGACCTGCTGAACGATGTTCAGGTCACCGAATGCCACATCCAGTTCAAAAGGACATGAAATAAAAGCAGAAAAGGATGGAAATACTCAGCAGGCTAAGCAGTATCTGTGGAGGGAAACAATTAATGTTTCAGATCAGTAACCTTTATTCAGAATGGTTCTTGAATCAGAGAAAACCTGGAGTATTGGGCCTAAAAAGGACAAACGGGTTGTTCCAATTTACATTAAGGAGCCTTCAGAAATCTTGTTTAAATCAGGACTGTGCTGCTCACATCTAACAATGGCACAGATTTTTTTAATAGTGTTGAGCGGCAATTTTTGATCTGTTGGAAGTATTAAAAATAGTTTGCGAAATTAGAAATAACTTTGAAAGTATCAAGTGAACACTCTCTGAAGGATCGTTAAAAAGAACTAATGCCTCTGATGAATTAGTGGGCAAATGCATCATGTGGTGTATTGAACCATTGCAGACGCAGTTCAAGATGTGATGATCCATCTTGGTTTCAGCGAGGGGTATCAAGTAGACCCAGTGGCCAGCAACATAGCAAGAGGAACAAATGTAGATAATTTTACTCTGCAGGAAGTGCTTAAAAACATATTTATTCATATGACACATCTGAAGATGTTGGGTGTCCAGTAAAGATCCCATGGTATGATTTAAAGCAGCACAGAGATCTCCCACTGCCTGGGCAGCATGGTTGTGGCTCAGTCGTAGCACTTTTGCCATTGAGTCAGGTCATGCATTCGAATTCAGCTAGGAGAGGCTTAAGTACAAAACCTGCAGTACTGAGGAAGTTGTCTTATGGATGAGACATTAAGCCAAAGCCGCATCTGGCCTCGGATGTAAAAGATTACACAGTACTATTTTGCAGATCAAGGGAGTTCTCTCATATCCTGGTCAATGTTTATCTCAAACAGTATCATTAAGACTAATTTTCTCATCATTTGCATTGCTGTTTTTGGGACATTCCTGAATTATCATCGTTGTGGGCCTTGTGGGGTTGTCCATGGTTTTGATTTACAGGTTCTGTTGGAGGCAAGGATGTTTGTAAACTTTACCTTTTATTAAACACTATTATGTATGGTACAGGCTTAGCATGAGGATCTACATAGAGTATGCTGAGAGAGAGTTCTGTTGTCATGTGATCTTGCATCACAGATGTAGACTATTTACATATTTAACATTAAACCTTTATACTATACTTCCTATGTGTAAATTGGCAGCCACATTTCCTACATTAAAGCAATGACTACACTTCAAAAGTCCATAATTGGCTGTAAAATGTTTTGGGACATCCTGAAAGGCAATATGTAAATGCAAGTTCTTTTCATTTTAACAGTTGTCTTGATCTCATTCTGACCCAAATATATAATTTGTTGTGACATCTCACTCATAGTCTTGAATTGCCTTTGACTGTGGCTGGCAAAAGAGTTGCATTAGTCGTTGAAGCACTTTGGAACATGAAACGATGCAAGGTGTAAATGCAATTCTCATTGAATGAATGTCAGAATAGATATTGGTTGATTAAAGACCTATATTTGCCTACCTACATAGCAAGGTGTCACAACAGGGCTAATTCCTCTGTATTGGTCATGTGAATCATAGATGATTACAACACTGGAATAGTCAATTTGTCCTGTTGCTTTTTTGCCAGCGCTCTGCAAGAGCAACTCACATAATCTCACTCCCCTGCCTTTTCTCTGTGGCCCTGCAATTTTTTTCTCCTCAGATAATTACCTAATTCTCTTTTGAAAGCCACGATTAAATCTGCCTCCAGCACTCAGGCAGTACATCCAGGGTCCTAACCACTCACTCCACTAAAAAAGTTTTTCCTCGTCGTCTTGGTGCTTTTGCCCTAAATCAGTGTCCTCTGGTTCCACCGGTGGGATCAGTTTCTCCCTATCCACTCTGTCCAAACCCCTTATGATTATTTATATCATACGATATATTTTGTTGTCTTATTTGCCGCATTGGATTTTATGTATTTGCTTCAGATGCAAGTTTTTTTTATTGTTTCCTTCAGGCTCCAAAACCTTTCCAGTTATTTCTGATTTCCCTGCCTGTGATGAAGCTGTCACTAGAATAGGAATGGACTGATTGGACAAAAGGAATATAACCAGGAGTTTAAATAGGTGTGCAGTAGTTATGATCCAGGCCCCGCCAGCCAAATGACTGACTGGAGCCTTGATTTGTATTAATGGCACCCTTATAGCCAATAACCAAGCTTGAAATTTCTATTTAACAGCTTAAAGTGTATAGATTTTGAGGGGGTGGTGGTGGTGGCAGTGCATGTGGATCAGCTATTAAGGAAGGCCACCCCAGCCCCATATCCCAAGAAAATGCAGGGACACTGCCACAGTTTATCTGGCAGTCTCCCCACATGGCATGGGCTCATCCTGGCATGTTGATGGGGTGGGAAACTGTCATTAATAGGCTGATCAATTGGCCGTTGTTGTTACCTCCTCTGGAAATATGCTGTGGTAGCACAAGCACATCGGTCTTCTCTCTCAAAACCCTCCTTCACCGTTTTACCATCCCATTTTCTAGCCTTCCATCCCATCTCCAGGGGGTGAGTAAAATCCAGCACTACAACCCTTGTAAGGTACCTCTTTCGCACACAAGCTATCAACAGGAACTAGAAATCCCCACTATATAAGGTTTAACTCTAGAGATTAAAATGCAAGTTGATGAATTCGCTTCTATAATACTGTGGTGCCAAAGTCAAGGTAAAGCTATTGCCAATGCAAATTATTAACCAGGTTGTAGTTAGGATAGTGTGTCAGTTTTTGGGCATCTTACTTCCGATGTCAAGGCCACAGAGAGGATGTAATTGGATTTATTAAGATGAGAGGCTTTAATTATGAGGAGTGGCTAAAGAATCTGAGTCCTGTTCATTAGAACAAAGTGAAAAGGAAATTTGATAGAGGAGTTTGAAATTGAGAGGCTTTGATAAATTGGGAAAAAAAATCTATTTCTATTGGTTGGTGAGTCTAATTCAGGTTATAAATTTTAGATAGAAGAATGATGGAAGTGGTTTGGAAATTTTCTTTTATAGAGGATTGTTTGGAGCTGGAATTGTCTACCAGAAATAGTATAAAAGCAGAATCTAAATTAGCGTTTAAAAAACAGGTGGATAAATATTTGAAAATAAAGGAAAATATGGACAAAGGCAGGGCAACAGGGCCTTTCTATATTAGATTTCAGAAAGCCAGCAAGAATGTGATGGGCTAAATGGCTGCCTTCTTGCTTTTTATCCATTCAAAGGATGTAGGCTTTGCTACATGGCCAGTAATTAGTATTCTTTTGGACAGTGAACTGCTTTCTTATTGAAAGCAACTGAATGGCTTGGTAGGCTATTTCAATGGACAATTAAAAGTCAATCACACTGTTGTGGGTCTGGAGTGACGTGTCGGCCAGACCGGGTAAGCATGGCAGATTTTCTTCCTCAAAGGACATTTGTGAACCAGATGAGTTTTTATGACAATCCAGCAATTACATGCTCACTAATACTGATACTGTTGATATGATGTAGGGTGTCAGAGGAATCACGGATGTAGGTGGGAAGGGACTGGACAAGGGGAGAGAGAATGGAGTCAAGATAACAAGAAATGAGTTCCATGGGGCAGGAACAGGCTGTTTCCTCTACGTTGGAGAGACCAAACGCAGACTGGGTGACCGCTTTGTAGAACACCTTCGGTCTGTCCGCAGGCATGACCCAGACCTCCCTGTCGCTTGCCATTTCAACACTCCATCCTGCTCTCATGCCCACATGTCCATCCTTGGCCTGTTGCATTGTTCCAGTGAAGCTCAACGCACACTGGAGGAACAGCACCTCATCTTCCGCCTTCCGGACTGAATATCAAGTTCAACAATTTTAGATCATGAACTCTCTCCTCCTTCCCCGTCCCCTTCCCGATCCCCCTTTTTTCCCCAATAATTTATATAGATTTTTCTTTTCCCACCTATTTCCATTATTTTTAAATGTATTTCTATCCATTGTTTCATCTCTACCTTTTAGCCTATTTCGATCCCTTCCCTTCACCCCACCCCACCCCACCCCCACTAAGTCTATCTGTACCTTGCTTGTCCTGCTTTCTACCCTTAATTAGTACATTCCTTAGGTAATATCACCACCTTCAACACCTCTTTGTCCTTTTGTCTATGACATCTTTTGGCTATCTCCACCTATCACTGGCCATCTATCCAGCTGTATCTGCACCCCCCCCCACCCCCCCCCCCCCCCCCCCCCCCCACCTAAACCAGCTTATATTTCAGCTCTTTTCTATTTTTACCTAGTTCTGTTGAAGAGTCATACGGATTCAAAACATTAACTGTGTTCCTCTCCACAGATACTGCCAGACCTGCTGAGTTTTTCCAGGTATTTTTATTTTTGTTTTGGATTTCCAGCATCTGCAGTTTTTTGCTTTTTTTCCTTAAAACCTACCTCTTTGACCAAGCATTTGGGCCACGTGCCCCAATATCTCCTTGTATGGTGGGTTGCCTCACATCCTTTAAAAAGTACCTGGGTGAGCACTTGGCACGTCATAATGTTCAAGGCTATATGCCAAGTGCTGGTAAATGGGATCAGGTACGTAAGTCAGGTGTTTCCCACGTGTCGGTGCAGACTCGGTGGGCTGAAGGGCCTCTTCTGCACTGAGAGATTCTGTGATTGTGAATTTTGTTTGATATTCCTCTGCTGAAGCCCCTTGGAATTTTCAAGGCACCATATAAATGCAAGTTGTAGCTTAATTTTAATTGAATTTTTTTACATGAATTTTTTTTCATATCCAGAATTCTGCTCTAAATGTTGATATATCTTCACGTTCCGCTGGCAAAAATAAAAGTCATGCATGAAATCATTTTGAGATAAACATTGAGCAGTGTGATAGGGACCTATTCGAGTGTTTGAATTAGTTGCTTTCCTTGTCCAGATGTGTATTTCAATGAATCAGTGCATTTTTTACTTGAGGCACTCAGTTTGCACCTTGTCTACCATGGACAGATTTATGTGACTTAATATTCATTTAATGTGTGACACTACACACAGAGAGAAGGATTCAATTAAAGAAATAATATCATATGTGGATTTTAAAATATTTTTCGGGAAAGTGAAGAAAGTAAGCCTGAGACACAACTTATTTGGCAAAGGAGTGAGGAACTTTGAGACAATCTCTTGTTTATTTGAGGGGTAATAATTAGACTTTATCTTGCAATGTTAATCCAATGTTAATTCACACTTAATTCGAGTAGATTTGAAAATAAATTGGTTGCAGTTATTATATCCAGGTGCAAATAAAGTTGTCCATTATTCAGTGACATGGATTTCATGGTAACATGAAAGCTTTATTTAATTTTAACTGCAGTAATTGATTCTGGTAGGCTGAGCCAAAAGCTTTACAGGAAAATGCTCTGGGCATTTGTCAGTTTATACATAATCGAAGCAAAATGTGAATGACAAAATATATTATGAAACATTTGTTGACCGATTGCCATAAGGTTAAACATTTTTGCAGCAGCTGTTCCATGGAAAACATAATCTTTATGTGGGGCTCTGAATATAAATTGTATGACTTGTATCTGGTACCACTCAATGCTATCCAGAGGGTGTGAGAAGTAGGTGGCATTTCCAAAGAGAATGAAGCATATTGATAGGTTCATCTGAGCCAATCAGAAAATATAACTATACACATGTATTTTGCTTCACTATCTCAAAAAATAAAATTCTTCAAAACGAAAAGCACTAGTTACATCACCCCCCAAAAGGTAGAATTGTAGGAATTTCAGCACATGAATTCATTCAGCCTATTTTGCCTGGGTGAGTGGTCAAATAGCCAGTTTCCTTAAAAGCCACTTGTTGTAAAGTGTCCTTTGCCCTTTTAACTCTGTGTGAGGGGGTTAAAAAGCAAGGTCCCACAATCAGCAATAAGATAAATGACTAGATCTGTTTTATCAAAGTCAGCTGAGGGATAAATGTTGGACAGGACACTGGGGAGAATTCCTCTGCTTTTCTTTGAATGGTGCAAAAGGATCTTATGCATCCACTTAGAAGATTCCCTCATAAACAGATTTATTTCATAATCAATCCTGTCTTCAAGATCAACTCAAAAGTATTACTTCAAAAACAGGTTTTTATTTACCTCAAAATTGTTTCTTTAATGTCCTTTAAGAAAACACCCTTTCAATTGGTTAATGTTTGGCTTTCACTTGTAGCTTCATTCTCAGTAGAAGGATCTTTTAATAACTATCTCTTTTTTGTAAGTAAGAATAATTAACTGGGTGAGAGTCAACTTCAATGGGTCAAGAACGGAGCTGGGCCAGATTAACTGAAACCAAAAGTTGTAGGAAAAACTAGCTGAACAATGGGCTACATTCAAAGAAGAAATGATTTGGGCACAGTCAAGGTATATTCTCTCAAAAGGGGAAGATAGGACATACAAATCCAGAGCTCCCTGAATGAAAAAGAGTAGAAATTAAGATAATGAAGAAAAGGTGTATTTATGACAGGTGTCAAGTAGAAAATACAATTGAGAACCAAGTGGAATACAGAAGGTTCAAAGGGGAGCTGAAAAAGCAAATAAGAGAAGCAAAGAGGGGTACTGAAGAAAGACTGGCAAAAAACAGAAAGGGTGTAACCCCAAAGTCTTCTATCGACATGCCAGTAATAAAAGGATGGTAAAAGGAGGAATAGGGTTGATTAGGGACCAAAAAGGGGATTTCCACATGGAGGCAGGAGACATGGCAGAGGTGTTAAATGAATACCTTGCATCTAGCTTCACCAAGGAAGCAGATGCTACCCAGGCCATAATGATAGAGGAGGAAACTCTGTCACTAGAAGAGTTCAAAATTGGTAAGAAGGAAGTGTTGGATAAACTTTCAGTACTTAAAGTTGACAAGGCACCAGGACCAAAGGAGATGCATCCAAGGATATTGAAGGAAGTAAGAGGAAATTGCAGGGACACTCCATTATCATTCAGTCTTCCCTAGATTCAGGGCAGGTGCCAGAGGACTGGAGAATTGCAAACATTACGCTCTTGTTCAAAAAATGTTGTAAGGATAAGCCCAGCAATTACAGACCAGTCAGTTTAACTTCAGTGGTGGGGAAGCTTCTTGAAACAATTATTGGGGATAGAATTAGTGGTCACATGGTAAAATGTGGTGTTGATTAGGAAGAGCCAGCATGGACTTCTAAAGGAGAAATTGTGTTTAACTTGCTGGAGTTATTTGAACAAGTAACAGAGACGGTTGATGAGGGTAATGCTGTTGATGTGGTGTACATGGACTTTCAAAAAGCATTTGAAACAGTGCCACACAACAGACTTGTGACAAAAGTTAGGCTCATGGATTAAAAGGGACAGTAGCAATATGGATACAAAATTGACTGAGTAATAGGAAACAAAGGATAATGGTCAATGGATATTTTTTGGGCTGGAGAAAGGTTTATAGTGGAGTTCCCCAGCAGTTGATATTGGGACCCTTGCATTTCCTCATATATGTATGTTAATGATCTAGATCTTGGTGTGCAGGGGACAATTTCAAAGTATGCAGGTGATCTGACATTTGATTGTAAACTGTGTGGAGGACAGTATGGAACTTCAAAAGGACATAGACAAGGTGGTGGAGTGGGCAGATATGTAACAGATGAAGTTCAATGCAAAGAAGCATGAGGCGAGACATTTTTGGTGGGAAGAACATGGAGAGAGAATATAAAATAGGGGCAGGAGCAGAGGGACCTGGGCGTATATGTGCATAGATCATTTAAGGTGGCAGGACAGGTGGAGAAAGAAGTTAAAGCATACAGTATCCTGGGCTTTATTAATAGCATAGAGTACAAGAGCAGGGAGATTATGCTGAGTATATAAGACACTAGTTAGACCTCAAGTGGAGTATTGTGCACAGTTATATACTATAGGAAGGATGTGAACACATTAGAGATGGTGCAGAAAAGGTTTACAAAAATGCTTCCAGGGATGAGAAACTTCAATTATGAAGATAGATTGGAGAGTTTGGGACTGTTCTCCTTGGATAGGAGAAGGCTAAGGAGATTTGATAGAGATGTTCAAAATCATGAGGGGGCTCGATAGCATAGATATGGAGAAACTGTTCCTGCTCGTAAAAGGATCGAGAATGAGAGGACACAGATTTAAAGTGATTTGCAAAAGTAGCAAATGTGATGTGAGAAAAAACTTTCGGGTCTGGAATGCACTGCCTGAAAGTGTGGTGGAGGCAGGTGCAATTGAGGCATTCAAGAGGTCATTAGATGAATATTTGAACAAAAACAATGTGCAAGGACACGGGGAAAAGGCAGGAGAATGGCAGTAAGTCATAATGCTCATTTGGAGAGCTGGTGCAGACATGATGGGCCGAATGGCCTCCTATGATTCTATTTTTGAGTGCTTTCTGCTCTATTTTAATCTAATGAAGAAAGACAGCACTTTCCTCTTGACCATGACAGGTTCTAGAGTTGAATTTTAAAACCCTTAAATAATTATATGACATGATTATATATGATAGTAGAGCTTGGCCTTATCTGTTTATGCCGGACCATAAAAGCCATGTACTTTATGTTTATAAAGGACCATGAGAGTCATGCCTTTATGATTATATGAAACCATGCAAAATGAGTCCTATTGATTTATATAGGATATAAGGAGCTGGGGACTGTGTGATTACAAAGATCAGTGGGAGCTGGGTCCTACATTATTGATTAGGATAACAAACTACATCCTATATGTTTATATAGGACAAGAACCAGATCCTACATATTTAGGGCAATTAGATCTACATCTGATATGGTTATATAGGATAAAACGAGTTGGACTCTCCATGGTTAAAAAGGACAAAGAGTTGGATCCTATATGATACAGGATTGTGGCCTGCTGATGCTTATGTGATGCAATTGCCCCTGTTGCTTCACAGTGGCAGTCTAAGCCTGTGGTAAAGTATGTCTGCAGATCAAAAGAATAATTCTGTTTCAAGAATTAAAATATCCCTGGTAAGGTGCCTTAATTCAACCATATTTATTATTTTTTAAAAGATCTAAAGTTGTTTATGTTGACTGCATATGAAATGTTTTGCAGAACCATTGTGCTGGAAAATGTGAAATCTAAGACAACAATGTACTGTTGGTTTTTCATTGATTCAATAATGCTGTCACCTCATCAACAAGCCAGTCATTTGCTTTTGCTCTAAAGCAACCTTGACAGCATTTTCAGTAGCTTTATTCTGTATTTAAAAGACCCTGGATTGCCTTTTTCAGCATTGCCAGAGCTATGGTATGAGGACTGAAAGCCTTGTCCTGTGTTTTGTTTTCTGTCACGCATTGACTGATGTGCATTGCTCATGACAGCCATAAATGTTTAATTGTTGCAAAACCCATAGCACAGATGCCGTCTCTCTCTTCAGTCCAAGAGCCTGAGGAGAAACGCCTTCACCCTGGTAGGTCACTGACATAACAGGATAAGAGCTAGAAGCATCTATTATAAAAGAACTGCAAGTGCAGTAAAGAGCTGCATGGCATAAAAATGTTAGTCTGTGTTTTTTTCCTGTTTTTTTTAACGTAATGTGCAACAATAAAAAAGTCATCATTATTTCATTTTCAAATGTTGGTCTCACAAATGTCTCATTAATTCAGTTAGATATTTGTTCTAAAATCGCAGTTGTGCAATTTATTGCCCTAAACATGAAAAGCTTGTTCATTCAGCAAAATTATGATTCAGCTAGCCTATATCTATCTCATAGTCAAAGAGGGCAACTCACATTGAAAAAGATTGATGTGACTAGTTGCTTAAGAGCACCTGTACCACAGCCTGCATGCAATTTTTATCAGTTGAAAAGACATGTTTCTGATTGACATTTCGAAGGTTGTGACCTTTTCATTCTAAATAACTGAGGGCTCCTTGGCAACATGAAGAGGTATCGGCAGCATTTTGTGTTGTTGTTAAAAGTACCGTTACCTCATTCAAAACTTTGAATTTTAAAATGTGACGTTTTGTGTTGATTAAACTCCCCTGCCAGAATTCCATGCATGCATGATCCAATTGCCAGACAGATTAATTAATAACCATTGTAACCATTTAAAACTAGATGATCACAGATGAAAAGAGAGATTAAGGATTTTAAGTGTTATTTTATAAACCTACTTTTTGACTGCTGTAGGTTGGCTGAGATCTGTATTTTAAACGAACATCAATTAAAAAGAAAAGGGATTAGGATGCCCATGATTGTGACATTTAACTTTCTGAAAGTCAAATTGCTTATACTTTGCACAAGGCTACATTGAAAGATCCTGATCAAGTTTGCTGTTTTGTAGAGAATATATAATGTAACAATTAATTGTGTACCAAAAATAATCAAAAAGGATAATGGAATGCTAGCCTTTATACCTAGAGGATTAGAATGCAAAGGAGTAACTTCAGCTATATAAAGCCTTGTTTAGACGACATCTGCAGCATGATCAGTGTGGTGTGAGATTTACTAGTATGAATTTTGAGGCAAGATGACACAAACGAGGGTTATATTCCCTGGAATTTAGAAAGTTAAAGGGTGATTTTCAAGATATTAAGAGGAATAGATAAGGTAGATAAGGAGAAAGTATGTTGGCTGGGCAGTCTAGAACTCGAGGCTGAGAGTCAGATGACCTTCAAGAATGGCACAAGTTTGGAAATCTCTTCCGCAAATTGCAAATATTTGTTCAATCAATTGTTAATTTTAAAACTGAGATTGATAGATTTTTGTTAACTAAAGGTGTTAAGGGACATGAGGTAAAGGCAGGTATATGGATTAGGTCGCAGATCAGCCATAATCTCACTGGATGGTGCAATAGACTTGAATGTCTAAATGCCTATTCCTGTTCCTATGTTCCTAATCGCTTCACTACATTTTTGTAACGAGCAGAATTCTGTTGAGGTTACAAATCGTACGTAGTTGCAGAATGAACTGTAATCAAAAATTGAAACTTATTTTTCAAACAGTAAATTTAACAAGGCTGAATATAGATTCAATCATACAGAAGACAAATTTCCACGAGTTATAAAATTCCTCATCTACAACATAACTGATACCAAACGCAAGGTTGTCACAGAATGAACTGTTTCATTGATGCCATAAACTGAAAGAGCAAGATTGAAGAAATCTGTAACCATCTCTGTTAAGTAACAGCCTTGAGATCACATTTTTCTGCTAAATGTGTATTTTTTGTGTTATTTGGAATGTAAATGTGTTTTTTGTGTCTGGAAAACTATATGAGGTAAGAAAGGTGTTTCACAAGTTTCCATTCTTGCAGTTGTGTTGTGTGTGTTTGTGCACTTGTCCTGTTGGTAGATGTAAGCTCAGACATGTGACATTTCTTACCACTTATTAAGGATACCAGCCTTTCTCAACTCTGGTTAATTCCTGTGGTGTACCACAGCACAATATGAAGTTTGGTAGGCTACCACAATGTTTGATCCAATTACTCCAGGTTTAATCAAAAAAAATAGTTCCTAATGATCCCGGTATAAACTTTAAAAAAAAACTCCTATTCAATTGTTACTTAAGGCAACAGATTGTGAAATGACAAGTGGTTTTTCTTTCCTGAATGGAATATGCCAAATTACTAGTACAAGTAATTGGCTTGCAACGAGATAATTGATGGTGTGGTATGTATTGTGGTTTCTAATAGGCACTGGGTGATCTGAAGCAAAACTGCAGCACAGCAATTGGCTGCAGCTGTTTAGCCTTATTTTATCATAAAGCTGGGGAAGAGTGGTGGGGAAACTCCAAGTAAGGGTGGAAAATTACCATTATTATCCTTGTCAGATTGATGCAATGTGATTTTAAAAAGCTGCTTTGTTTCATTAAAAGAGAAGCTCCGTTGGCTAAGTTCTTTTGCAGCATAAATTGCCACCATTTGCTCTTGATTTCAGACACTGCAGCTAAAGTACCCATATGCAAATATGTCAGCTTCACTTGGACCCATGCATGTTTTGAGTGTGACCATTTTCAAAAAGATCTTTGGTCGTGCCAGTTCCCGAATATTTGAAAGAGACAGTATATGTAGTTCAGTGGGTTAGTGTCTGAATGCATTGTTGCATGGGGCGTGTTGATTCCTGGAGATGATTTTCTTTACTCTTTCATGGGAGGCAGGTGTTGCTGGCAAGGCCAGCATTAGTTGCCCATCCATAATTGCCCTCAAACTAACATGGCTAGGTCATTTCAGAGTCAACCACACTGCTTTTTATGTCTTGGGTAAATGAGTTTGTTGGCCAACCGAACTCTAACTACACACCTTCCTATGTTCTCATCAATTGCCACTTGCAATCAATAATGGGGAGATACTGATGTAAGAATAAACAGTGATGGCTTATTGAGACAGGGCAGAGCACCAGACAATACATGCTCACACACAAACCTCCATAACTAGACGTACAGTTCCCAGTTGCCCATGCTGCATAGTGATTCGTCAGTGCTGTCACATGATCAGCACATTTGCGTTCTCTTAAAGGGACAGGGTACTTCACTTTACCACATCCCTCCAATTTACTTAAAAGTACAGCTAACAAACTTAAAACACATTAACTATTTACACAACAACTATTTACAGGTCAAGTCTCTCATGGGGCCCTCTTGGACGTGTTGAGCATCTCAGTTCAACAACCTTGGCTGGTTTTTCCGAGACCTCCTTTTCAGGGAACAGTTGTCCACTAGGTTCCTTAGTGGAAATTGGCAGGTTTGTCTCCTTGACCCCCTCGAGTCCCACAGGCCCCACCAGCTTCAAAATCATGTGGCCTGTGCTCTACATGGGGCACAAACTCAAGATGAAGACTGCATTTCTTCTTGTGGGATTGGTGTTCTTTTGCAGAGATGATCCACAGGTCATCTAATTATTTAGCTGTTTACCAATACATTATAGGAGAGGGGTCCAGTTACTGTGCTCACCTTGCCTAATAGCCAATTGGGCCCTTCTCCAAAGTTCTTTGCGAGGACTGCACCTCCCACCGTGAAAGCTCTTTCATGACCATGGCCATCGTGCCTGGTCTTCTGCGCCCCTTGGCTTTTCTCCAGCTTCCCCTCTAAATTCAGCCAGATAAGGGTCAGGCAGGTACAGAGATGCCTCTTTAATAGTTCTGTAGGGGTAATGCCAGTCATCGTGTGTGGCACGGTCCGGTATGTGAACAAGAACCTGGACAATCTCATGTTGATGGAATCCCCTTCCATCTTTTTCATCCTGGATTTAAAGGTTTGGACTGCCTGCTCAGCCATGCCGTTCGATGCTGGGTGGTAGGATAAGGTTTTGATATGGGTAATGCCGATAAGGGTCATGAACCTGCGGAACTCCCCGCTGGTAAAAGCTTTCCTGTTGTCGGACACGAGGACCCCCGGTAACCCATGCACTGCAAAACTCTGCCTCATACGGTATATGGTGGCAGCCGACGTGGGCAACCAGACTTCATAGATGTCCACCCATTTGGAGTGGGAGTCAATCAGTAAAAGGAACATCGTGCCCAAGAAGGGTCTCACATAATCGACATGGAGGCACACCCATGGCCGCCCCGGCCATTCCCATGGGTGCAATGGAGCTAAGGGGGGAACTTTTGCACCCACTGGCAATGAGAACAGGTTTTGACCAGGGTTTCTATATCCAAGTTCATGCCTGGCCACCACAAATAACTGTGTGCGAGCATCTTGATTCTGAGAATGCCCAGGTGAGTGCTAGGTAGCTCAGCTAATAATGACCTTCACCCCCTTGATAACCCTGGCTCCCCAGAGTAATATGCTGCTCTGGCAGGAGAGCTCATATTTGTGATCAGAATAGGGCTTCAGTTCCTCGGATTTAGATCCACCTGACCAACCATTTAAGACCTGCTCCTGGATGTTAGACAATAGTGGGTCCTGGCTCGTCCACTCATGGATTTTTCTGGTCTGAGCAGGGGAGGAATCCAGAAAATGATCAGTACACTTGTGTTCTCTTAAAGGGGCAGGGCACCTCATTTTACCATAATGCTGTAGCGCTGGAGTCACATGTAGGCCAGACCAGGTAAAGAAAGCAGATTTCCTTCCCTAAGGGGGCATGAATGAATCCAGATGAGTTTTTGTGGCAATCGAACATAGTTTCATGGTTACTATCACTGAGGCTAGCTTTTTATATTCCAGATGTATTAACTCATGTCTCCAGAACATTAACCAGGGCCTCTGGGTTACCAGTTTAGCAACATCACCACTACACCACCATCTCCCCTACACAACCAGCTCCCAATCTCAGCCAGACTGCTTGGGTGCACGGAATGGGGGTGGGGGGAGAGTGAGAAGTTGGGCTACAATGAATCCTCCTCCTGACTTGGAATGATCTCAGACTATAACTCTTGGGTTGAAGTGAAACAGTGTAGCTGTACACCTTTGGTGCAGTTAGAGTATATATGGAAGCCTGAATGCAATGCCACAACAGCTGGAGTAAGGCACCTTATAAAAGGTGCTCTCATTTTGACTCGTTTCCGACTTTATCCTGAAGCATAAATGAAAAGATATTTTCACTTTACACTGTTGCTACACTCGTGGATTATAAATGCACTGGTTCCCAATGGACATTTAGTAAAAAATATGATTAAACCACCCTTCACATGGCAAATAATGGGAAGAGTTTCTTCCATCTTTAAATTTGACGTTGAGCTAGCAGACTTATCCTTTTCATTTTCTCTCTGCATCTTTTATGCTTAAACTTCGTCTGTCACTTTACAAAATGGACTCTAAGAGTGGGATTTTCCATAAATGAGACTAAGTGCAGTGCCGGGTGGTTTCTGCAGTGCCCGCCCCACTACCTCGAATGGCTGGAGCTCATGCTCAATTCTGCACTTGGAACCTCATTAATTATGCAAAAGCGAGTATCAGTCCGAATTGCCTGGCGGGTTGGGAGTTGATTCGTGTGGCCGCTGTCAGCTGGTGGGTTCGCAGGTCCAGGTGCCATTTTTAAAGGCCAGCCCACCACATGATCTCACTCTCTCTAGCCCACCAGAGAAGTCTGGCAGCCAGAAGAGGAAAGCCGAGAGCCTCATGAAGAAGGCAGCACCTCACTTCACCCACCAGGCCCTCCAGACCTTAATCAGAGGGTTGCAGGCACACAGACATGCGCTTTATCCCAGGGATGGCTGCAGGAAGCACAGCAGCCTCACCTCTCTGCCTGGGAGACTGTCACGGAGCAGGTCAGTGCGGCTGGCAACAAAACCCGAGTTGCCACCCAGTGCAGGAAGAGGTTGAATGTTTCATCTGCTCTGCCAGGGTAAGTGATGCTTCAACTCTCTCCAATATCAAACTCTCATCATGACATCATGCAACCAAACAGCTACTCTCTTCAGGGATCTCACACAGGCATTAGTGGGGGACACACATCAACACTCATTTTCTCACTGAGACTTTCGCATCACCACCATCCCATCTATCTCGTTGCTCACACTCCATCCCCTGGTCCTTCTGGGGAGGGCTCACCACACACAGGGGACATGCATCACACCCAACTTCTGCTCCATTCCTTCCCATCACATGCCTGCCTTTCTTCATCATACAGGACGAATTGCGCACCACAGGTGCGAGAGAGCACAGACCAGGGGAGGGACGGCCGACATCCTCACCTTCAGTGAGCTTGAGGAGGCTGCAGCCGAGCTGGCTGGGGGTACAGGGATCACTCCTGTGGGGAAGGGGAGATCGGCCTCTCCCACCAACCTATTACAGAACACAGCTCCATCACTTCATCAAATGCTGACATTCACAGTGAGTCACATGCAGTCTTATCTAGCTCATTCTCATTAACTGAAACTCTATTTTCTATTTTATAGCCATCCCCAGTGCGAGCCCCCAGATTTCATCCAAGGAGGAAGCTCTGGTAGAACCGTCACTGCGCTCACACCCTCCTCCAGCTCAGAGACACACACATCGGTGAGGCATAGGTGCAGGTTAGGCTCAGGCTCACTTTCTGGGGAACACCTCACTGACACGTCCCCGCAGCAGTTGGAGGCAGGGACAGCCCAGGTCTCTGGTGCTCGGAGGGCTGCTGGAGCCCAGCCACCTGGTCAGTCTGAGTCAGATGATGCCTCTGAAAGCAGCTGCCAACTGTTATGACCCAGCAGTTTTTAAAGGCTGAATTATTTAAAATCCCAGAGGGAAACTTTAAACAACCGTCATGACCTAATTTTGCTTCCAGTGATCACACGCCAGCTGTACATTAATGGAATGATAGCCCTCACGGCTTATAAACATTAGGTCCTGCTGTCATGGAGCCCGTATAGTCGCAAGGATGCCCTGCTCTCTTGGGAAGCCTGAGATGGCGGCAAAACCAGTGAATCTCGCAGCCTGGCTATCTTTGTCCAGAGCAAACCTGACATAATGATGGGCCATCTGTGACTTCCTTTATCCATCAATATGTTGCGGACTGAGATGCCGCACAGGTCCCCTGTTGATCCTTGGAAAAAACCAGTGGCCAAGAATTTGAGTGTTGCAGTCACCTTCAAAGCCACTGGCAGGGGATACCCTCCAATCTCATGTGGCGCCAGGTCTTCATGAAGAATGTGGCGTATGTGATGTATCAGAGCTTAGGACAAGTGCAGATGTGCATGACATTGCCTCTCACTCATTTGTAAATAGGAGACTCTTGGATGATAAACTCTAGGCTTGGTGAGTTGCCCCCATTGTCTGAGTCTCTCCTCCTGACCCTCCTGTTCATGCTCTGGCCCCACTTGACCATAACCCTCCTGCTGGAGCTGTGCGCGGAGTCGCTTCTCCCTCCTTCGCCCCCTCCATTGCATTAGGACCCTGACAAAGGCTACATTGAGCCCTAGATCCATATCTGCTTTCAGCTTCTCTCTGAAAGGAAACACTGAAGACATTAATGATTCAAGGGGCAAGCAAGTGAAGCTCAGAAGATGACACGTTTGGAGACTATAAGGGTCCATAGTTTTTCCTGACCTGTTTGCATGGTGGCTGATGCTGCCTTGTCCCTGAGACACTAACACACACAGCGAGGTGACCAAGATGGCATTGCAGATACGTACCATCTTGAGCCCTGCGTGGGACGCTAAAGTTACAGTGAGATGATTGACCCAAACTTGCTCTGTGCTCCATTCTCTGATGTGCCATATTAATGACTAATCAATTACTCATAGTCAACGAGTGGATGCCCTTTGGCCTGTTTGGAGTGTCCCATCTGGTGAACACGTGATAGGCCTTCATTGATGGAATGTCATATATGATACAGCTATGCGTCCTTCAGTATTGTCTGCATTCCCAAATTCTACATTCCTATGAGTTACTCTTGAGATGCAGCGACTGTGATGAAGCCACTGAGTTCTGAGTAGCCCTTTAACAGCGCTAAAGAAGCTAATGTAGGCATAGAGCAGGAGCAGTCCAACCCTATAACCCCAGCAGAGTGGAGTTCAGCGCAACAAGACTGACGCAGCATTCCCGCAGGTAGGCTATGTATGTTCCACTCGCCTCAAAGTTACCAGTGAACTGAGGTCTGAATTATGCACACCACCCTTTCTCAAAAGGGTTTGATGCCGACGTAATTTCCCACTGGAAGATTGGGAGGCATGGCAAGATCCTGGCGAGCAGCTGTTTTAATGAGCATTCATGACATGCTAATGAATGCAAATGGTATTCGCGCCGCTAGCTGGTGGGATAACCGACCAGCCATAAATACACCGTCGGGAGATTTGCGACTTGTTTTTATGACAGCAGAATTGCGACTTTTTTCCTGCCACTGGATTCTCTGCTCCCGCCTGTCACAAAACCTGCCGTGGGCGAGATGGGAAAATTCCAGCCTAAATTTGTAGAATTCTACAAATCTTCAGTGTCTTCTGAGGGGAACTGGAGAGTATCTTTTCAGAGTACTTTTTCCCTTATTGGCCCTGGGTTTGTCTTTAGTTTATTGTCACTCCTTCGAGATGCCTGTGTGGGATTGGACGGGAGAGGTGGGTAGGAAGTATTTACTCATATAATGGCATTGAGGTCTTTTGTCAATTGTGGATCACTATGGCAAATGGCAATCTGTTAGCCTGAAAATAAGTGGAAAAGCTCTAGTTTATCAGCTTGGTGAAACATTTATCGCATTGCTACGATTGGTGTATGTACATTGCAAGTTTAGAGTTGGCGTAAAACAGTTTTCATTTTGCACAGATGCTGGACATATTTAGCATAGTTCAAATGTTGAGGCCTGAAACGCCTCTGAAATGGAAAAGAGTGAGGCTACTCACTCTGCCCAACTCCAGTGTCTGGTTAGGCCCTGATCTTGCGCTCAGACTGCATGTAGATTAGAACCTCTGTTTAAATATGAAGTCAACTACAGTTCTTGATATTTGGCAAACTGGAAGCCACAACTGCATACACTATATTTATAAAGGCAAAGCGATTGATTTACCAGTAAATGGTGGAATTTACTTCTCTGCCCCTTGGCAAGTTTGACAGCGGGTGTATTTAATCGGGCGGGTAGGTGGGGACCTTGCTCTCTTTGCATCTCGACCCCGATTAAGTCCAGGATGGAAAAGCTTGTAGATGGCTTTCCCAGTCCACTGCCATTTGAGGCCCTTAAATGGGTAATTAATGTATACTTCAGGGCCTCATCCTGCCACCCCTGGTTTTCACCCAGTGGCACATGGGGGGACTAATGTAGGAAGCTCAAAGCAAACCCTGTTAGGGCTGCTTGTAGGGGTGGGGGTGACTGACCAAATTGGAGAAGGCTCATTCAGGAAGGTACTGAACACATTGAGAGACTTTGTCAGGAACATGCCGAGGCGAAGTCGAGGTGTCGGAGGGAGTTCACACACCTCCAAACAACCCATCTACTCAACCCTTCAAGCACCACCTGTCCCCCATGTGTCAGAGTCTGCAGATTGCTCAAGGGACTTATCAGCCATCTCAGAACCCATTGAACTAGAGTGGAAGCAAGTCATCCTCGATCCTGAGGGACTGCTTATGAGAAGAGAAGACTGCATAGGAGCAGTAGGCCAGGCAAGGAAACCCACAAGACAGGCACTAAGGGGATGTAGAAAGGTGATTAGTTACTTTCTATTATTGATGGATCACTTTATAAAGTAGTTGAGTGAAGGCTTTTGCTGTTGACCTTTGTTAGGTGATGTTCATCAAAGGACTTTGTGACAGGGAGTCTGAAATGGAAAAGTATAGTTAGGCCCATGATGGGAATGAAGCAAAGATTCACAATGTGGTCCCTTTCACTCCATCCAGTTCCACCTGGTGCGATTGGTCTCCTCCCTGCCTCCTCTTCCTGATGTGGCCTCTGGATCCCAGGAGGTAGTGGCTGAGCCCGTGTAATTGTGAGATTGTGGAGAATGCTGCACATATCACAAACATGGAGACCCCTCATGCGTGTACTGCAGAAATTCCTCCTGAGTAATCAAATCAGTAAAATCTCTGCTTTAGGAGCCAGTGGCTTGCTCCACCCTATTGGTGTGGCCCCATGGTGTTCATCAAAGGCTCTCTTACCTCATGTGGTGAGATGGCGGAAGGGAGTCATGAGCCATATATGGAATAGGTAACCTTTGCCACTGAGTGCCATCTTGTGGTGTATCTTGGCAATGGGGAGAATTACTGACTGTGGCTGCTGTCAGGATCACAGGCTTTCAATGAATCACACCAACTACACTGACTGAATAGTCGCCATTGCAGTTGTGGTATTGCCCCCCTTTGAGGTAGTGGGCCTGCATGTAGTTGATGGTGCCCTGCAACATGAGGTAGGCCACTATCCCGGTGGACCCAAGTGCCCTTGCGTCCTGGTCTTCCCAACTCAGCTTTCTGATGAAATGTCATTGACCTGAAACGCGAACTGAGTTTCTCTCTCCATCGATGCTTCCAGACCTGCTGCGTATTTCCAGCATTTTCTGTTTTTATTTTATTTGTGCATTGCATCAGATTGTCATGACGTCACTCCTTTAACTTCTTTGGGTTCATGCAGGGGTCAAGATTCCAGTTGGCACACGGGCATGGCGGGGAGTGGCCAGCAATGTTCCCTGTGCTTCAACTCTGCAGTTCTGTCTGCATAGCACCATTAGAATACAATATGAATATGCATATGTATGTCTACATTTGATTTCTTTTATGTGCATTCTTTTTAAATGATTTCCACACAATGCTACAGGACCTATTCCACTGGGATTTTTGTGAACTCTGTTTACACTTCTAAGTTTTGCATCATTTTTGCTGGATGACCTGAACATTCCCGCTGGCCCAAGCAAACCTGAGGGGAAACTTTATCCTGTCATATAAGGTTTGGGCAAGTAAGGCCAAAGACTTTGCTGCCTGGCCAAAACTATAATTATATTTGTGCTAAGTTCCCTTAGAACAGCTTCTAACAGTGTTTGGCACTTGTGGAGAATCTAGTTGGAAGGACTTATGTTTATTGTTGAGGTTGAGTGTTACAAACAAACTAAAATGATGGGCATGAAAAGACCAGTTAGTTCATCAAGCCTGCATCACACAATGATGGCTGGACCATCACAGTGAGACACTTCCTCACTCCTTCATTCTCCAGCCCCAACAACACTCAAAAAGCTCAACACCATCCAGGACAAAGCAATCCATTTGATTGGCACCCCATCCACCAGTTTAAACATTCGCTCCCTCCACCACCGAAGCACAGTGGCAGCAGTGTGTACCATCTACAAGATGCACTATAGCAACTCACCACCTCAAAGGACAAGGGTAGCAGACAAGTGAACATCGCCACCTGCAAGTTCCCCTCCAAGCCACTCACCATCCTGACTTGGAAATATATCGCTGTTCCTTCACTGTCACTGGGTCAAAATCCTGGAACTCCCTAACAGCACTGCTGGTGTACCTACACCACATTACTCCAACGGTTCAAGAAGGCAGCTCACCATCACCTTCTCAAGGGCAATTAGGGATGGGCAATAAATGCTGGCCTAGCCAGCGAGGCCCACACCCATGAACAAAATAAAAACTCACCTTATCTCTCACCCACACCTGCAGCCATAATCTTCTTGGAGAAGCAAAAGAAAACAGAAAAATACCCAAGACCAATAAGGGAAAACAATTCTGTGGAATTTCTCTCTGACGCCTGTCAGGTGACTAAACCAGTCCACAATATCATATGAGTAAAGTGTTATCTATAATGACGCTTAACTCGTGCAATCTCTGTCCCAGTCAGAAAACACTCCCGTGTCACATTGAAGACAACGCAAACTTTAAAATTGTGTCCCTGGATCTTGTCCCCACCTGCTCCTCTCCTCAATCTGTTAAACTAGGATAATCTATCCATAGGGACCGTATAGTCTCGCTGATTGAGTAACTAAAAAAAACACTGCATAACTGATGAAACTAGGCTTCTATTCAGAACCTAAAGTTGGTATAATATACTGTCCATTCACCACTGGTTTGTGGGACATCAGCTATATATATTGGTGCTGTTTTCAGGAAAGGAATGGTTATCACTGCTGGTGCATTGCCCTCTGAGTGGTGTTCTAGGTGCTTACATGGGTTGTCAAATATCCTCCTGCCATAGTATGTTACACTTCAGAAAGAGCACGTTGTTTCCATGGCCCGCCCAAATTCCTTTGAGTAAGGAATTGAAGGAGCTATTTTACAAGTACAAGGTACACAGACTAATTGATTACATTTGGAAGTTACATTTATTACAATTCCTTCACGACATGTTGAACCCTATGATATCTGCAGTGACTGCAGGCTGTACTGCTTCCTCAGCCAATTCAAAATACTTCATAATAACAATACCTTGTTCAACAGAGTAAAACTTCCCAAATTGCTTCCCCCAGGGGTGTAAAACAAAGTTCGACACAGAGCCATATAGAGATATTAGGAAGCATGCAGCATGGTCAGAGGTAGGCTTTAAGGGGCATCTTCAAAGAAGAGAGAAAGGTGAGGGAAGGAGTAGCTTAGGAAAGGAAGCCCAGAGCTTGTAATCTAGACAACTGAAGGCAGATGATAGCATAATTAAAAATGGGGATTTACAAGAGGTCAGAATTGGAGAAGCACAGAAATCTTGGAGGACTGTAGGACCAGAGAAGGTTGACTGCAGGCTTCATTGTTTATTTTGTCCGATAATTTCTTTTGAGTATTGTTATGTTTCTTCTATCGGGTCGCTTTGCTCAGTGAACACGGTTGCACACCTATCTACTGGTAAATGAGTTGGTAAACAAGATGATGCAGTCGAAGAGACCATTGTAAGGTGAGGATGTGCTGTTTATTAACATAAATAACAGAGCACTAAAACAACGTGTGCTTCTCAAACCAGACCCTATTCTAAACTACTGATTAACATTGTAGCCCATGCTACACAGCCATTGGGTAATACAGTCATGCGATCAATCTGCTCACATTCTCTTAAATGTGTATTGCACCTCAGATTACCACATCCCTCCCCCTTTACTCAAAGATACAATTTACAATCTTTACAATATATCAACTATTTACATAAATAAACTACTTACAAATTCAGTCTCTCTGGAGGCTCCTTCAAACATGTCAAATGTCATAGTTCTATGACTTCGGATGGTTTATCCTCTCAGGAGTCATCTGCCCACTAGGCTCTCCAGTAGGAACCTGTAAGTTTGTTCCTTTGACTTTCTCAGGCTCAACCGATCCTACAGGTGTTTCCAAACCAAGGGGAGTTCCTTCCACATGTGGTGTAGACTCAAACGGGAATGCTTGGCGCATCCTTTCTTGCAGATCAGTTTCCCTTTTCCTGAGGTGATCTATGTGTCTCCTAATCATCTAAACTTCGAACAATATGTGATAGAAGAGGGGACCTGTCACTACACTAACTTCACCTGATAGCCATTAGTGAATTTTTTTCATGACTGTGGTAATTGTGTCCATTTTTCTGGGCCTCCTGACTTCTCTCTGCCCTCCCCTCTAAATTCGGCCTGATGAGACTCAAACGTGTCCTGAGAGGTCTCTTCATCAAAACCTCTGTGGGGGCAATATTGGTGGTCGCATGTGGCGTGGTCCTATAGTTGAATAGGAAATGTGATAATCTAGTTGTGATAGACTCTTCATCCAGTTTTTTCATTCCGGACTTGAATGTCTGCACTGCCCTCTTGGCCAACCCATTGGATGCAGGGTGGTATGGCGAGGCCTTAACATGTGTTATGCTATTGAGACGTGCAAATCTTTGGAATTCCCCGCTGGTGAATGCCGTTCCATTATCAAACACTATTATCTCTGGTAACCTGTGTATCACAAAATTCTGATGCAATCTGCCTATGGTGGCAGCAGATGTGAATGATCTCACCTCGTATACATCCATCCACCTCGAGTGAGCATCTATAATCAAGAGGAATCTTGTGACCAAAAAGGGCCCCACATAATCAATGTGGAGGTGGACCTATGGCCTTCCTGACCATTCCTAGGGATGCCAAGAAGCCGAAGGGGGCAATTTCTGTACCTGTTGGCACTGTATGCAGCTCTTAATCAAGTTTTCGATTTCTGTGTCCCTCCCCGGCCACCACAAGTAGCTGCGGGCCAACATTTTCATTCTAGCGATGCCGGGGTGAGCACTGTGCAATTCAGTCAATAATGGCTTCCTTCCTCTCTGAGGCACAATGACTCTCACTCCCCACAGCAAGATGTCATCCTGGCCGGTGAGCTCATACCTCCTATTAAAATAGGGCTTCATTTAGTCAGACTTTGGCTCATTAGACCATCCCAGTGAGACTTATTCCCTGACGTGAGAAAAAACTGGGTCGCGGTCTGTCCACTCCCTTATTTGTTTGGCAGTTACTGGTGATGAATCCAGAAAGTTTAATAACAAGACAAGTTCTTGAGGAATTGGGACGTTCACATTGCTGTCTTTTAGAGGTAATTGGCTCAGTGTGTCAGCATTTGAAATCTGGCTTCCTGGCCGGTGGATAAAAGTATATTCGTAAGCAGCTAGAATTAGTACCCACTTTGGAAGTGTGCAGAGGCAAATGGGGATATTCCCTCATCTTCCCTGAACAAGCCTAGTAGTGGCTTGTGATTGGATACAATGGTGAAGTGGTGACCATGGATGTATTGGTGGAACTTCTTAATGCCAAATACAATGGATAAGTCTTCTTTCTCTTTGTGAGTATCTTCATTCTGCAACACTGAGTGTACTTGAGAAGTAACCATCCGCCATCCTGTGGGGGAGAACTGCCCCTACTCCGTAAGGGGATGCATCACAGGTTAAAATTAATTCTTTCTTTGTGTCCAAATGTACCAACAGGGCAGATGAATTTTGCAACTGCTTTACTGTCATAAAAGCCTGTTGTTGTGGAGCTTGGCAAGTCCACCTGTGGTTTTTTTTGTGCAAACCATATAATGGAGCCAGTACTGTTGACAAATTTGGGAGAAAATGGCCATAACAGTTAATCATTCCCAAGAAAGATTTGAGTTTTGTGGCGTTTCTTGGGGCTGGCGCCTCATGAATAGCTCTCACCTTTCCTTCCACTGGGTGAAGGCCCTGCCATTCGATCCTATGACCCAGTTAAACCACTCCTTTTGCTTATAAGATACATTTTTCTCTTCTCAAATGTACTGCAGTTTGTGAGAAACGCTTCAATACCTCTTCCAGGTTAGCCAGGTGCTCTTCATCAGTTAGGCCTGTTACTAGGATATCATCGAGATAAACCACAACATGGGGCAGTCCTTGAAGTAAATTTTCCATGGTCTGTTGGAAAATGCACAAGCTGATGGGACTCCGAAGAGTAACCGGATATACTGGTATAACCCCCTATGTGTGTTGATAGTCACAAAGTCCCAAAAGGCTATTTCTAGTTCGACTTGCTGGTGAGCGCGGGTCATGTCGAGTTTCATATATGTGGTTCTCCCTGCCAGCTTGGAGTACAATTCATCAATTTTCAGTTTAGGAATGCCTGTCTAGTCTGGCCACTTTGTTAAAGGTCAACTTGTAGTCCCTGCATATTTGCACACTCTGGTCAGGCTTTAGTGCTGGGACTATAGGTGCTGCCCATTCGGAAAATTGTGCAGGTTGTAAGACTTCCAACCTTTCCAGCCTGTCTAATTCAACATTAACTTTTTCTCACAGCGCATAAGGGACTGGCCTCGCGTTCATGAATCTAGGGGTTGCCTCAGGTCCATGTGGATTTTAGTTTGCAGCCCCTGAATCTTTCCAAGTTCCTCCATTAAAACAGAGGCACATTTCTGTAATAATTCTTGCAGATCTTTCATTCTGATTTGAAAAATCTCATTCCACTCCAACTTTATTTCCTTATGCTAATCCCGACCAAGTAGACTTGGACCCTCCCCTGCTACCACCATCAGGGGTAAATTAACAGATTGGCTTCCATACTGTATTGGAACCTTGCATATACTTCTTACTCATATGTCTTGACCAGTAGAAGTCTTTAATTTAACATCTGAGTTTTCCAAGTTTAATAAGTGGCCTCATCCATTCAGGTATTTGAACGTATGTTCCCCTATAACTGTCATGGACGCCCCTGTATCCACCTCCATTCGAATGGGTTTCTTGTTGACTTCCACTGTCACATAGATTGGCTCTGTTTTACCCTCATTTATTTTGTGTAGTGAGCAAATGTCTGACTCTGTTGCTCCTGGTTCCTCTACTATGCGGATTTCACGATTTCTACCTTTTTGCTTGAAGTTTTGTCTTAATCTGTCTTTACAATGTTGCATAATGTGTCCATTACGATGGCAGAAGAAACATTCAATTCTTTTAAATTGTCATTCATTTGCAGGCTGTCTGGCTCCATTTCTGCTGTTCTTATTGTAGGTTTTCTTTGTTAACCTATTGCTTTTTACTGGTCTGTTAATGGTGGCTGAATCATTCCTTTCTGTGGAACCCTGTGCTTTCATGCCACTTCTAAACAGTGCTTCCCTCGCAAGGCGATTCACGACACCATTTTGTGCTCCCTTGATCGCTTCTGAATTTCTGACTGCGCTCTCCATTGCGAGTGCCAACTCCAATGTCTTGCTGAAACCTAAATTCATTTCTGACAACAACCTTTTTTGAATAGCGTCTTCATTCATCCCACATACCAATCGGTCTCTTAACATGTCGTTAATCGTCATCCCGAACTACAGTGCTCTGTCAATTGTTTTAAGGCTGCTACATAGCAAATGACTGTCTCTCCAAGGGCACGACACAGCAAATTAAATTTAAAACGCTGTGTTGTTACCAGGAGTTTCGGCTGAAAGTGGCTTTTCACCAGATTTACCAACTTATCAAAGATCTTGGAATCTGGAATATTGGATGCTGTTAGGCTATGAATTAGGCCATGTGTTTTACTGCCACACGTTGCTAAGAGGATTGCTCACCTACCTACTGGTGAGTGAGTTGGTAATCAACATGATGCAGATGCGAGGATCATTGTAATATGAAGACATGCTGTTTGTTAGCATAAGTAATGGAGCACTAACACATTTGTGCTTCTAAAACCAAACCCTATTCTAAAACTATTAATTAACAATGTAGGCCGCACTACACAGTAATTGGGTAATACAATCACGTGGTGTATTGCACCTCAGATTACCACAAATATGATTTGTGGTGTAGCCTGTATTGCAGTCATAGGCCCGAAGTTTATATAGCTGCTTCTCATTTATTCAACATTCTTCACTTTACTGTAGAACAATAGTTACTTGGAGGTGACTTAGACAGATCCGTCTCAAAGTACGATAATGAAACCACAAGTGGCTGCATGTAACTCAAGCCCCCATTGAAGTCTAATTCATTGTCTGAGGGTAGTTTCCCCCCTTATTAACCTTAAAGAAAACTTGACACTTAGTACATGAGGCAGAGCTCTCCAATCAGCAGAGTACCCAGTAAAGAACTCACCTGATCACAATACGACAGAAAGGACAGTTGACCCAAGGAAACACAAAATATTTGACTTTAATTTAATCTTCAAAAAGCCGGGAGGATGTTAAGTTATCTGGTACATATCACAAATAATAGTGTGTGTATGTGTGTGTATATATATATATATATATATATATATATACCTTGTCATTGAGCTCATGATGAGCATCAGTGATTTATTCACATGACTACAGTATCTGTGAGTGTGACTAACCCGAGAATTTGTGCAGAAGCTGGTACCTTATATGCAGGTGCTTTTTCAAAATGCAATGCCTTAGAAACAATGGAGTGATGCTGTAAATGAAGACATCTGGCTCAAAGGTTGAATAAAAGGAAAAGAAGGAGCTGGATGGGGTCACTTTGTAGAAGAGACCTTATGTGAAAAATGCCAGAGGTATTGAGGTAATCTTGATCTACAGAGAACAGAAATATACTCCTGTAAAGTTCTGTAAAATTTGCAATTAGTCTAAAAACCATTATTCCTATCAAGTTAAAGATTGCTCACACAAACTTTTCTCTTGTGTAAAGACAAGTTGTTCAATTCATAAGGGTTTAACCTGAGGTAAGGAACCATGTGACGCTTAGTTTATTAAACCTATTTGAAAACCCAGATTTCTCTTATATTTTTAGCTTTATAAGTAAAATTGCAGCGATAATTAAAGCAAGCAGAGGGTTAAATTCACTTCTGTACCTCACAAAGTGATTACTATCAGCCAAGGCAAACACTGAGACGTTCACCATTATTGATGGCTGTAACAGCACCGCAAGTTCTGGTGGATCCAATTTTTGTTCAAATCTGCAACTTGCTGTGTGCTTTCTTGAGCTCAAGGGGAACCCACGCTGATGGTCCTGCTGTGACCTGTCAACATGTAAACTTGGGCTGATTGCTCTCTACTTGCCCTAGTTTTCACACTGTTTTATTTATGGTTGCGCCTACCAGACTCGGGAGCACAGCCATATAAATCAGTGGGAACTCCAACACAACTGACTTTGCTCAGTCCCCACCTCCCCTACATGCCAATCTTCTTAATCCCACTGATGTCAAAGCAGAGCTGGGAGTGAGATGGGGGAGGGGGTTGGGGAGCTAGAATTTAAAAGTTTGGTGCTGCTGGTGAGCGGGGGTGGCGGGCGGAGATTTAAACTAACTCAACAGGGGTGTGGGAACCAGGAGAGAATATTAGAGAGCAATACCAAGGTGCAGAAAATACTGGAAGAGACAGTTAGCATGAGAATAGTAAATTAATAGTCGGAGTAAGGGAGAAAGTAATGAAGTCGAAATCAAGGTTATAATGCATGTATGTGAATGCACGGAGTATAGTATATAAGATTGGGGAGCTACAGGCACAGGTTGCCATGCAGAATTATGATGATATGGCGATAACAGAGACCTGGTTCAAGAAAGGGCAGGAGTGGGTATTCTATTAAAAACAAAAAAACTGCGGATGCTGGAAATCCAAAACAAAAACAAAAACAGAATTACCTGGAAAAACTCAGCAGGTCTGGCAGCATCGGCGGAGAAGAAAAGAGTTGACGTTTCGAGCCCTCATGACCCTTCGACAGAACTTGAGTTCGAGTCCAAGAAAGAGTTGAAATATAAGCTGGCTTAAGGTGTGTGTGTGGGGGGGCGGAGAGAGAGAGAGAGAGAGAGAAGTGGAGTGGGGGTGTGCTTGTAGGGACAAACAAGCAGTGAAAGAAGCAGATCATCAAAAGATGTCAACAATAATAGTACAAAAGAACACATAGGTGTTAAAGTTAAAGTTGGTGATATTATCTAAACGAATGTGCTAATTAAGAATGGATGGTAGGGCACTCAAGGTATAGCTCTAGTGGGGATGTTTTTTTTAAAATTTAAAAAAAAATTATGGAAATAGGTGGGAAAAGGAAAATCTATATAATTTATTGGAAAACAAAGGAAGGGGGAAACAGAAAGGGGGTGGGGATGGGGGAGGGAGCTCAAGACCTAAAGTTGTTGAATTCAATATTCAGTCCGGAAGGCTGTAAAGTGCCCAGTCGGAAGATGAGGTGTTGTTCCTCCAGTTTGCGTTGGGCTTCACTGGAACAATGCAGCAAGCCAAGGACAGACATGTGGGCAAGAGAGCAGGGTGGAGTGTTAAAATGGCAAGCGACAGGGAGGTTTGGGTCATTCTTGCGGACAGACCGCAGGTGTTCTGCAAAGTGGTCGCCCAGTTTACGTTTGGTCTCTCCAATGTAGAGGAGACCACATTGGGTATTCTATTCCTGGATACAAGGTGTCCAGGAAAGATAGGGAAGGATGAAAAGGAGGAGGGGTGGCTGTATTGGTTGAAGAGACCATTGCAGTGCTGGAGAAATAGGGTGTCCCAGAGGGTTCAAGGACAGTATAAATTTGGCTAGAGCTAAGGAACAAAAAGGGTGCAATTACTTTGCTCGGTGTAGCCTATAGGCCACCAGCTAGTGAGAAGGACGTAGAGGAACAAATCTGCAGGGAAATTACAGAGAGATGCAGGCATTATAGAGTAGTTATAATGGGGGACTTTAATTACCTGAATATAGACTGAGATAGTGGCAGTGTCAAGGGCAGAGAGGGGTAAGAGTTCCTAGATTGTGTTCAGGAGAATTTTCTATAGCAGCATGTGCCTAATCCAACAAGAAAGGATGCACTGTTGGACCTAGTTCTTGGAAATGAGGTGGACCTAGTAGATCAAGTGTCAGCAGGGGAACACTTAGGAGACAGTGATCATTGTATCATAAGGTTTAGGGTGATGGTAGAAAAGGACAATGGGAAATCCAGAGTAAGAATAATTAACTGGGAAAGAGCCACCTTCAAGGGGGCAAGAATGGAGCAGGGCCAGATAGGCTGGAACCAAAGGTTGGCAGGAAAAACTAACTGAACAACAGGCTGCCTTCAAAGAAGAAATGGTTCAGGTACAGTCAAGGTATGTTCCCTCAAAAGGGAAAGGTAGGGAAAACAAATCCAGAGCTCCTTGGATGAAAAAGGAAATGGAAATTAAGATAAAGAAGAATAAGTGTGCTTAAGACAGGTGTCAGGTAGAAAATACAATTAAGAACCAAGCTGAATACAGAAGGTTCAGAGGAGAGGTAAAGAAGCAAATAAGAGAAGTGAAGAGGGATTATGTGAAAAGACTCGCAGCCAACATAAAGGGGAAATCCTAGAGTCTTCTATAGGTATATAAATAGTAAAAGGGAGAGTAGGACCAATAAGGGGCCAAAAAGGGGATTTCCACATGGAGGCAGGGGGCATGGCTGAGGTGTTAAATGAATACTTTGCATCTGTCTTTACCAAGGAAGCAGATGCTACCCAAGCCATTATGACAGAGGAGGAAACTCTGTCACTAGAAGGGTCCAAAATTGATAAGGAGGTGGTATTGGATAAACTGTCAGTACTTAAAGTTGACAAGACATCGGAACCAGATGAGATGCATCCGAGGATATTGAAGGAAGTAAGAGAAGAAATTGCAGGGACATTGGCCATAATCTTTCAATCATCCACCTTGCAGTCCTTCTCCTCAGGTAAATGTCTGCAAACAATAATCCAGGATATGGCTACACGACATAAGCCCAACACCATATTTGGAAGGGAACGGCAATAAACCACATGATAAGGCAGCCATGTTGGTTTCCCTCAGTGCTGTCTGTAAAATGATACAACTTAACAGCAGCAGCAGAAAAATCCCCAAGCCTGTTCAAGTCCACCAGTACAGCAAACCAAGCCCTGGTAACAAGGCTACAAGTAACCAACTTTTTGATCTGCAGATAGTCCATCTCTTTGAGAGAATCCTGCAACAGCTTTGGTATATGACTTTGGCTATTGAATTCATCTAACTGCACTTCAGAAGTGAAAAACCCTTTCTTCATCAGGCCTGCACTATTCAGAAATGTAATAATTATGGGGAAACAATATAGGCTGGGACAATCAAGTTGGCAAGAATGGTCTAGAAGATGAGTTTGTAGAATGTTTTTGTGACAGTTTCTTGGAGCAATACATTGTGAAACTGATTAGGGATAAAGCTATCTTAGATCTAGCATTGTGTGATGAAGCAGGATTAATTAGTAATGTTGTGGTGCAAGATTCTTTGGGAAATCGTGATCATAATACTATTGAATTCCATGTTAAGTTTGAAAATGACATACTCCAATTGCAAACAAGAATCTTAAACTTAAATGAAACCAATTACTTGGGTATGAAGGAGAACTGGCTAAGGTTATTTGTTTAAATAGTCTAAAAAATATGGAGGTAAATGAATCGTGGTAAACATTTAAAGAAATAATTCAAAATCTTTAACAAAAATACATTCCATTGAAAAGCAAAAACTCAGTGAGAAAGACCCATCCGAATCTCAGTAGGGAAGTTGACTTCCTGATAGTATTAGATGAAAAGAAGAGGCTTACAGTGTTGCAAAAAACAGCAGCAACTCTGAGGACTGGGAGTCTTTTGGAAATCAGCAGAGGGCCACCATAAAGTTGATAAATAGAGAAAAAATAGAATATGAGAGTAAACTAACCAGCAAAATAAAAACAGATTGTAAGAGCTTTTATCAGTACATTAAGAGGAAGAGAGCAGCTAAAGTGAATGTTGACCCCTTAGAAGCAAAGACAGGAGAAATTAGCATTGGGAATGAGGAAATAAGAGAGGCATTGAACAAATATTTTGTGTCCGACTTCACAATAGAGGACATAAGTTTCATACCAGAAATAGGCAGTAACCTACAGGCTAAAATGAGTGAGGAAATTAAGTAAATTAATATTGGCAGATAAAAAGTTTTGGTGAAACAAACGGGGTTAAAATCTGAAAACCCTCAAGGCCTGATAGTCTACACCCTGGTATTCTAAAAGAGATAGTTGCAGAGATAGTGGATATTATGACTATGATTTGCCAAAATTCCTTAGATTCGGGAAAGGGTCCCATTAGATTGGAAGTTGGAAAATGTTACACCACTTTTCAAGAAAGAAGTGAGAGTGAAATTTAGGCAAATTAGTCTAGCATCAATTGTTGGGAAAATGCTGGAATCTATTATTAAGGATGTCTTAATAATGCAGTAGAAAAGCAAAGTATGATTAGATCAAGTCAACATGGTTTTACGAAAAGGAAATCCTGTTTGACAAATTTTTTGGAGATTTTTAAGGACGTAGCTAGGGTAGATAGAGGGGAACCAGTAGATGTAATATACCTGGATTTTCAAAAGGCATTAAATAAGGCACCCCACAAAAAGCTAATAGGCAAAATAAGGGCTCGTGGAGTAAGGGTATTATATTAGCATGGATAGAGGATTATGTCAGGAAGATATAATAATTCTCATAATGTTATTGGAATTTATTGTAAAGTAGAGTAATTATGTGTATATGTGTGTGTGAGACTTAATTGAATTATAGACAGCTGGCCTGAAGGCTTAATGGATCATTTGCATTTTTAAATAAACCAGACTAGCTTGAATTCAAAAGAGGGTGTGAAATGTTTCACCTCGCCAGGAGAAGTTCAGTTTCCCAAAGGTTACTGGTGAAATTGGTACTATGAGAGATTTTTATTATCAGAGAGGTAAAGTTCAAAGTCATAGTGAAACAATGGGAATTTGCATTCAAAAGAGAGAATATATATAAAGGAGCGAAGGTTGAGTGTAAGGGCAGGCATTCTATGATCTAACAAGTGTGAAAACCTCCAGCATCTAAGCCTCAAGCTGCTATCTACAAAGAACTGAAGTTAAAAAGAACTCACTTTGAATTAGCTTGTTCAGAGTATCATGTTTCTTTGCCTGGGTCTTTTACAATCTATGTGCCTTACTCTTGCCTTAACGAAAGTGTAACTGGGAGTTAGATTAACTAGGGGATTTAAAAGTTATCATAGTTGTAATTTGTAGATTTATGTATGTACTTGAAAACATTTCTTCTATTAATAAAGGTTTAATTTAGTTTTGGAAGAAACCTATAAGACTTGGTTGTTCTATTACCACTGAATTCAAGGCACGCATCTCGAAATTTATACAAATTGCAGAACAGTTGTAGCAATTATTTCAAGTTTACCTTTGGGATTTCAACAGCTCGGCATTTACCATCGACTGTGCCATAACAATTGTTTAATGGATAGGAAGTAGAGAGTGGGTTTTTTCAAGTTGATAGGTAGTGAATTGTGCAGTGCCACAAGGATCAGTGCTAGGGCCTCAGCTGTTTTTTTTTATTCATTCATGGGATGTTGGCTAGGCCAACATTTAATGCTTATTCCTAATTGTCCTTGAGAAGGTGGTGGTGAGCTGCCTTCTTGAACTGCTGTAGTCCAAGTGGCTTAGGTACACCCACAGTGTTGTTAGGGAGGGAGTCCCAGGATTTTGATCCAGTGACAGTGAAGGAACAGTGATATATTTCCAAGTCAGGATGGTGAGTGACTTGGAGGGGAACTTCCAGGTGGTGGTGTTCCCGTGTGTCTTCTGCTCTTGTTCTTCTAGATGGCAGTGGTCGTGGGTTTGGACCATGCTGTCTAAGGAGCCTTGATGACAGGCTTTGGGCAGTCAGGAGATGAGTTACTTGCTACAGAATTCCTAGCTTCTGATCTGCTCTTGTATTCATAGTTTTATATGGCTAGTCCAGTTCAGTTTCTGGTCAATGTTAACCTCCAGGATGTTGATAGTGAGGGATTCAGCGATAGTAATGCCATTGAATGTCAAGGGGTGATGGTTAGATTCTCTCTTGTTGGATATGGTCATTGCCTGGCACTTGTATGGTGCTAATGTTACTTACCACTTGTCACAAGCCTGGATATTGTCCAGGTCTTGCTGCATTTGGACATGGACTGCTTCAGTATCTGAGGAGTCATGAATGGTGCTGAACATTGTGCAATCATCGGCGAACATCCCCACTTCTGACCTTATGATAGAAGGACAGTCATTGATGAAGCAGCTGAAGATGGTTGAGCCAAGGAAATCACCTTGGGAAACTCCTGCAGTGATATCCTGGAACTGAGATGATTGACCCCCAATGACCACAATCGTCTTCCTTTGTGCTAGTTATGACTCCAACCAATGGAGTTTTTCCCCTGATTCCCATTGACTCCGGTTTTGCTAGGGCTCCTTGATGCCACACTCGGTCAAATGCTACCACGATGTCAAGGGCAGTCACTCTCACCTCACCTCTGGAGTTCAGCTCTTTAGTTCATGTTTGAACCAAGGCTGTAATGAATTCATACAATGTACATTAATGACTTCGATGAAGAGACAGAGTAATGTACCTATGTTTGTTGATGATGCCAAGCTAGGTGGAAAGATAAGCTGTAGGAAGGACACAGTGAGACTGCGAAGAGCTACAGACAGGTTAAGAGATTGGGCAACAAGATGGAATAAACAAATAAATGGGTCTTTTTTGGAGTGGCAGGCAGTGACTAGTGGAGTATTGCAGCTATTCACAATATATATCAATGATTTGGGTGAGGGAACCAAATGTAATATTTCCAAGTTTGCTGATGACATGAAACTTGGTGGGAATGTGAACAGTGAAGAGGGTGTCAATTGATTTCAAGGCAACTTAGACAGGTTGAGTGAGTGGGCAAATACATGGCAGTTGCAGTATAACATGGTTAAACGTAAAATTATCCACTTCGGCAGGAAAAACAGAATGGCAGAATATTATTTAAATGGTAATAGATTGGGAAATGTTAAAGGGATTTGGATGTCCTTGTACACCAATCATTGAAAGCAAGCATGCAGGTGCTGCAAGCAGTTAAGAAGGCAGATGATATGTTGGCCTTCATTGTGAGATGACTTGAGTACAGGAACAAGGATATCTTAATGCATCTGTACAGTGCTTGGTGATACCACACCTGAAGTATTGCGTGCAGTTTTGGTCTCCTTACCTAAGAAAGGAAATACTTGCCATAGAGGGAGTGCAGTGAAGGTTCACCAGACTGATTCCTGGGATGGCAGGATTGCCATATGAGGAGAGATTGGGCCAACTAGGCCTGTATTCAATGGAGTTTAGAAGAATGAGAAGCGATCTCATTGAAACCTACAAGATCCTGAAGGGGCCTGATAGGGTGGATGCTGAGAAACTGGGCGGAATTTTATGGCCCTTCCCACTCATGGAGCAGAATTTTGCCTTTGACGGGCAGGCGGGCCCGACTGACTCGGTGGCGGGTGAGCAGCCAATCCCCGCCGCCATTTTAAGTGGGCGGGTCAATTAAGGCCCGCCCAGCGTGACGCCTAATGGGAAGCGCTATGCGCTTCCTGTGTGGGTGGGGGGTTGGATTTCCCCAAATGCAAGAGTGCACTCTTTCACGCATGTGCAAGAAAGAGCATACATCTCCCTGAGACTAAGTTCTGCCTCAGGGAGAGCGCTGAAAGTTTTTGAAACTTTAAAAATAGAAAAATAAAAAAATCATTAACATGTCCCCCTCATGTGACAATGTCGCACAAGATGGGACATGTTAATAAATATCACAGAAACTTTATTAAAGTTTTTTAAAACAGACATGAAACCTCATCCCGCTGGTGGATGAGGTTTCATATTTTTTCAGAAGCCCGCTGGGGCTCCTAGCCTGCCCGCTAACCTTAAGGTTGGACAGGCAGGGCCTTTAATTATTTTAACTACCCTGTCAATGGCCTCAATTGGCCATTGACAGGTCGGCGGGCAGACAGCTGATTGTGCTGTGCCCCCGCCTTCCTGAATATTTAAATGGGCAGGATGATGTCAGCGGTTCCACTCAACGTCATCCCGCGTCACTTTCGAATCAGTGAGCGAGCCCCGCCCCCAACTTGCTGACGGAAAAATTCTGCCCATGGGATTTTCCAGTCTCACCAAAGTCAGTGGAATTTTGAATGGCTTGTCGCATTTTCTGGCCCCACCCCTGCTGCAATGGGACCATAAAATTCCACATATTGTTTCTGCTGGTTAAGGTGTCTAGAACATGGAGGCACAGTCTCAGGATAAGGGGATGATCATTTAGGACTGAGATGAAGAGAAATTACTTCACTCAAAGGGTTGTGAATCTTTGGAATTGTATACCTCATGCTCCATCATTGAATATGTTTAAGGCTGGGATTGACAGATTTTGGCCTCTCAGGGAATTAAGGAATATGGATAGTGGGCAAGAAAATGGAGTTGAAACCCAAGATCAGTCATGATCCTCTTGAATATCAGAGCAGGCTCAATGAGCCTTGTGGTTTACTCCAGCTCCTAATGGTTGTGTTCTTGTGTTCTCCTGAGTGTTTGTGGGTGTGCACTTGCTTACAGGCTGGTGTTTGCATTGTGGGTGTTTCTCTGTTTATGGGTTAGTGTTTCTTTATGTGAGCAGATGTTTATGTGTATGTGTGAGTGTTTATATGTATGGCAGGATGTTTGCGTGTGTGGGTACTTGCTTATGCGCATTTGGGTCTGTTTATGTGTGTGGGTGACTGTTTATATGTGTGTCTGTGTTTGTATGTGTGTATTTGTGGGCCACTGTGTGTATGCGTATGGATCACTGTGTATTTGTGTGGACGACTGTTTGTGTGTGTGTGTATTTGTGTGTGGGTGACTGAGTGTGTGGGGGCAGATGTTTGCCCATTTAAGACAGAGATGAGGAGAAATTGTTTCTTTCAGAGTCTTAGGAATTCTCTTCCTCAAAAGGCACATGGAAGCCGAGTCTTTAAATATTTTTAAGGCAGAGCTAATAGTTTCGTGATAAACAAGGGGGTGAAAGGTTATTGGGAGTAGGTGAGAGGTTACAATCAATCAGCCATGATCTTATTGAATGGCGGAGCAAGCTCAAGGGGCCTATTCCTGCTCTTAATTCATATGTTCATATTTTCATATGTGTGTGTGGGCAATTGCTTGTGTGTATTTGTGTGTGGGCAAATGTTTGTGTGAATGTGGTTGTTCGTGTGTGAATGTTTGTATATGCCTGTGGATGTGCAGTGGTGGAGCAGTTTTATGCACACCTGAGAATTGTACAAAGTTATTATAATTTAATAGTTGTTTGGTCAGGCAGAACTTGAGTATTGCTGAAAAAAGAGACATGTCAAAGTTTTTAATCTTGAACTCATCAGGACATATTTGTATCATCAGGACAATACAATATAAGGGGAAAGCAACAATTTATACTGTATATGAAGAGACTGTTGATTGGTTGGCAAGTGGACTCTTATTGGTAGAGGCATTGCCATCGAGGATGTACAGGTGATGGTGACTGACAGTTAACTGCCAAGCATTGTTTGACATTTAAACCAGGGAGCTGACCCTGATTGGTCAAGGCATTGCCCTCAGGAATGAGTCAATGAATGGCTGCCACTTATTTTGTTTAGCTGAAACAAGGAACAGTGCCCTGTGTATTAATATATGTAGCTTCCAGTACACACAAATGCAGCACACCACGACTCGACTGACAATCTTAAATTGGTTGTCAACGTACTTCTTAGCATACTCAGGATTATTTAGCAAGTGTTGTCCAATCGCAGAATCATATCAAATGTTGGACACTGTGTTTTGAGTTTTGCAAGCATGGGCTGGCTGGGTATGGTCTGTACCTTGCCTGTTCGAACAGTGGCAGGGACATGCAGTTTGATACAATCCGCCAGTCTTTGGGAAGTATGACCTATGTACCTAGCATCACACTGGAACTGAAATTCATGTACGACATTGATCATTTGTATGATGGGCAGAATGTCTTTTTCGCTTGATGGCAGCATCCTGTTAGTGGCGAATACCACTCACTTTGCTACTGCATCGTAGCAGCATGAAACAGCTAGCTTCACCTGTAGCTCAAATTTTTTGAGATTCTTCTCATACAGTATAAATTGTTGTTTTCCCCTTATATTAGTATTCTTGCAAAGTGTCCTGATGCGTGCAAGACTAAAAGCTTCAGCATTTCTCCTTTTTCAGCAATATTATAATTTAGTAGGCATAGGATAACCTAGTTAATAAGCAACACTATTGTTCATTTTGAGGAAACAGTGGCCTAGTGGTAATGTTGCTGGGCTAGTAATCCAGATGCTAATTCTCTGAGGACAGGATTTCAATTCCCACCGTGACAGCTGGGAGAATTTGTATTCAATTAAATCTGGAATATAAAGCTAGTCTCAGAAATGGTGACCATGAAACTATCATCGATTGTTGTAAAAACCCATCTGTTTCACTATTGTCCTTTTGGGAAGGAAATCTGTCATCTTTTCCTGGTTTGGCTTACGTGTGACTCCACAGCAATCTAATTGACTCTTAACTTCTCTCAGTTCAAGGGCAATTAGGGATGGATAACAAATGCTGGCCTTGCCAGTGACATCCACATTTCTGGAAAGAATAAAGAAAAAAAATATACGACTCATTTTAGCTTACACTGGCAATCTAGCAACAGGTTTACTGCTACCAATGGTTCATGTTTAAACTGTGTTGGAAAGCAGGCAATAATCATATCCTGGTTCTCTTTACTGCATATCGTATATATGCATCAACAGTCTGATTTCATCAATAATAAGTTTAATAAGTTGCCTATACTTTAGGGTGAGACATTTTCTGGTGGAGGCAAGAAAAGCTGAATTCTGAATTGAGCTTAATCAGTCTTGCCAAATGGTAATCCATGAAAACATGAACTGTGAATGCTGCAGTTTAATTACTTGCTGTGTGATGTGCTTCAGAGATATCCTGAGAGAGAAAGCCCAACCAACAACTCTGACAATTTGCCACCATTTATTTTCCTGGGATGAAAACGCCATGATTGTGAAGTTATCAAGCACATGTTATTAGCAGCACTTTAGCACTGCAGAAATCACATCAGCATCTCTATAATTGTGGGGTTTTGTAGCGAGAAATAGAAATGATCATGTCGCAATGCCTGGCTGGATAGCGCGCTGAACAACTTCAAAACTCTAAGCCCCCTTTGCCTTTACACTGAACTTTATTACAACTTTAACAATTATATATAAAAACTTTTGAACAGAATACAATGCCAAAATTATTTGGGGGTTGGATTGTCGTTGGCTCTAGGAAACATTAACCAAGCCTCTACCCATTTCTATTGTGTTACTTGTTGTGACGTGGCAGATGATGTGTGCCAGGCAGATCAAATCCATGAGGGAAACTTGATCATGTGGTCACAACTGTATTGCAATTTGTATTTTATTTTGAGATGTATGCCTTGAATTCAGAAGTTATAAGACTACCACGACTTCAGAGGTTTTTAGAAAACTAAATTAAATATTTATTAACAAAAGAAAAGATTTCAAGCACATATATAGGTCTACAAATTACTACTATAATAACTCCTAAAACCCTTAATTAATCTGGCTCCCAGTTACACCTCTGTTAAGGCAACAGTAAAAACAAATAGATTTAAACAGACCCAGGCAAAGCAACACAATACCCTGGACAGAGATATTCAAAGTGAGTTTTCTCAGCTTCAATTCCTATAGACAGCAACTTGATGCACAGAGGCTGGAGGCTTTTCACACTTGTGTTCGATCTTAGACTGCCATTCCCTTTGACACATAGCCTCATCTCCTTTATACATGTTTCTCCCTTTTAAATGCCAATTCTATTGTTCTTTGCCTTTGGAACTTTACATTTCTCATAATATAAATCTTTTAATAGTGTTCATACTATCAGTAACCTTTGGGGAAATTAAACACACTGTTTGGCTTAGCTTCTTCTAGCTAGGTGTAACATCCTACCTTCTCTTTGAAATTCAAACCACCCTAATTTATCTATAAATGCAAATTTTCCTCACACCTTACATTTCTAAAACTTCAGCCATGTTTATGTATTTAGCATTTTAAACCCTAGCCCTCCAGACCAGCTGTTTCCAATTCAATTACATCACGCGCGCACACACTCACAAACTATCCAAACCCCACTATTAACCTACCTTTACAATAAATCACAATAATATTATGAGATTACTATTTTCATGACATACTTAAATAGCCTCATGAAGTGAATGAGTTTTGGAGCACATAGTTGTTGGCTGTCTTCACAGCATTGCCGATTTTGGATCAGATAAATTTCTGTCAACTGTTATCCCTTAAGTAAAAGTTATAAAGTCTGACTGTAGAAGGGCAGCCACTTAATTAAAAATGCCCAATTGGGAAATGGGGATTAGATAATCAAAAGCAAATGTCTCGTAATGAGGCACATTATACATTGTGTTTCAAAAATAGGCGAGACTGATCCACCCCTGTTTTCTGTACAGCATTTAGGAGGTAATTTAAATGATGTAATGTAGTCTGTGCACCATTGTACCTACATTCTGTCAATTGGTGTGAATGATTGTCGGCATTGTTCTCAGTGTGATGTACTGCTAAAATATTCCAGGTGCATGGAAACATGATTTAAATAAAACTGGTTCTCGGGTAAATAATTTAACTTTATGGTGATTCAAATTTGTTGAATTCCCATAATGCACATATGAAATGTATAAGCTAAGGTTTATGCAATGAAGAATACCAGAAGTGCCTATGAAGCTTAAGGCACTAAGTTGTTAAGAGAAAGGGAGCGGGTTACAGAGATAGGGAGGAGTGAGGCCATTGGAAGGATTTGAAGACAAAGATGAAAACTTTAAATTTGAGACGTTGCCGGACTGGGAACCAGTGGAGGTCAGTGAGCACTGGGATGATAAGGGAATGGAACTCGATGTGAGTCAGGGTACAGGGACTGGAGCTTTGGACAAACTGAAATTTAAGGAGGATGGAAGATAGGAGGCTGACCAGGAGAATATTGGAATAGTCGAGTCTAGAGGTAGCAAAAGGTGTGGGTGAGGGTTTTGGCAGTGGATGGGCTGAGGTAGAGGCACTGATGGGTGATGATACGGAAGTGGATGTTGAAGGTCTTGGCCAAGTAAAGGATATGGAATTGAAAGCTCAGCTCAGGTTCGAAAGGATGTTGAATTTCTGGAAATATGCAGCACAAGAGGCAGCATCCGTGGAGAGAGAAACGTTTAATGACTCCCACAGGCAAATGACAATTAATTTAGTCAGACGTAACATCATTTAGGTGGGGTAGGGCCAATGCAGAATACATACATCAGTTGCAGAGAACAATGCTGAAAGAGGTCAAGAGAGAAAAACAGCTTTGTGCTATTGTGCACAAGTCACTGAAGGTTCATGAACAATGTGGAGAAACAGCTCCTGAAGCTAATAGGGTATTCGGTTGTATTAATGGAACTATATATCAGTACAAATCAAAGGACACAATTTTTGACATTATGCAGGTTGTTGGTCAGCCCAGTGCCTAGTTTGAAGCACCACATGGTAGGTGATTAAGTGTTCTTAGAATAGGACCAGAGGAAGTAACAAGAATGAATCCTAGCTTAAAGAATCATGGCTACTCAGAAATGCTCAGTGACCTTGAACTACTTACTTCAGAGCATTGTAGACTTAGAGGTGACCTGCTGGAGATCCATAAAATAATTAAAGGGCTAGATACTGTTAGATTATTCTAGTTTAACAGATTGGGGAGATTCAGCAACATGAGTTAAACTGTGTAAGAAGTAGGAATAGACAGGATATTAGCTTGTGCCTTTCCCAGAGATGAGTGTGCCTCTGAAATGTGTTGCCCGCTGGTGTGGTGGGTGCCGAATCTCTGCCATCGAGGGAGTTGGACTGGTCCTTGACAGAGATCACATCATTGATAAGTGTTGTCATCAATAACACTTGTTGCACATGATTTCCTGGACTGGTTTCGATTGCTTGAGGTCTGAGAAAGGAATTTTCCAGAGTATTTTTCCCTCATTCCCTACATCGAAGATGAACAAGGGAGTTCTGTCTGGTATCCTGGCCAATATTTCTCCTTCAATCAACATCACAAAGCAGATTTTCTTGTCGTGATCACATTGCTGTTTGTGTGAGCCTGCTTTGCACAAATTGGCTGCTGTGTCTGCTATGTTCCTAGAGTGGTTATATTTCAAAAGCTTTTCATTGGCTGTAAAGTGTTTTGGGATGTCCTGAGGTTATGAAAGGTGCTATATAAGTCTATTTTATTGGCCCTGGGCTTTTTTCTCTTTTCTTTTGCCTCTCTCAGGAGTTTATATGGCTGCATAGGGTAGTGGGCAAGGGGGTGGGGTGGGGGTGGGGGATTGGAGGAAGAAAAACTCATGGTGCTCCAGACATCATGGTGTGTAGGGTTAACTTGATGGACCAACTAGTCTTTTCCTGGCTGTCAGTTTTGTATATTTGTAATGTTCATTCCTGCAGCTCACTCACAAAACTAAGTAGGCTGCAATAATGCAGTAAACGTAATTCTGCCTAGATTTTCAAAAGGCCTTCAATTAGGTGCACTATAATAGGCTAATAAATCCCAAATGTAAGTTCCAGTCAAACTGGTACCAGTTGATCCAGTTCCAACTGGGAACCTGAAGGCCAGTTCTGAACTGGTAGCCCTGTAGGGAGTGATGATATTACTGGTAGAACTGTTAATGTGGAGTCAGGGGACAAGTGGCAGAATGGATTGCTAGCTGAGAGTGGGAGTAAAGGATGGTTACTCAGAGTGGCAGGAGGTGGGAAGTGGTGTTCCACAAGCGTCACTGCTGGGACCAACCACTGCTCTCCACCTTTTAAATTAATGATTTGGACTTTGGTATCACAAGTAAATGTGAGGTAGTACATTTTGGTAGGAAGAATAGGGAGGTCACTCATTACATGGAAAGGGTAAATCTAGGTGGGATAGAGGAACAAAGGCATGTTGGAGTGCAAATACATCAATCACTAAAGGTTGTACCATAAGTTATGAAGGTCATAAAAAAAGCAAACTAAACACCAGGCTTTATTTCTAGAGGGATAGAATTGAAAAGTAGGGTAATTATGTTAAACCTGTATCAAACCTGGGTTAGACTATATTTGGAGCATTGCATGAAGTTCTGGTCACCTTAAAAAAATGATATAGAAGCACTGGAGAGGGTGCAGAGAAGATTTACAAGAGCAATATCAGAAGCGCATGGGTGTACATATCAGGAAAGGATTGACAGGCTGGATCTCTTTCCCCTCAAAAAGAAGGCTGAGGGGTGACCTAGTAAAGGTCTTTAAAGTTATGAAACATTTTGATAGGTTGGATGCAGAAATAATGCTTCCTCTTGTGGGGAAGAGCATACCCAGAGGCCATCAGTAAAACATAGTCACCAAGAAATCCAGTAGGAAATCCAGAGGAAACCTCTTCACCCAAACAGTGGTGAGAATGTGGAACTTGCAGCCACAGGGAGTGCTGGAAATGAATAATATAGATATATTTAAGATAAAGCTAGACAAGCAAATGAGGGAAAAGGGAATCAAAGGTTACGATTATAGTTTTAGATGAGGGGAGGAGGTTCATGTGGAGCATGAACACCGGAATGGATTAGTTGGGCCGAATGGCCTGATTGTGTGCTGTATATTGTATGTAAAGACAGAAACACATGCTCAAGGTCTTTGGTGCCCAATGTTATAGGCACAGCCGCCTCCCACCAGAAGAATGAGAGGCGACCATATTGAAACATGTAAAATTCTTAGGGCACTTGACAGGTGCTGAGAGGTTGTTTTCCCTTGTGGGAGACTCTAGGACCAGAGGGCATAATCACAGAGTAAGGGGTCATCCATTTAAGACAGAGATGGGGAGGAATTTCTTCTCTCAGAGGGTAGTCAACTTATGGAATTCTTTACCGCAGAGGGCTGCAGAGGCTGGGTCGTTAAGGATATTCAAGGCTGAGATAGACAGATTTTTAATCAGTAAGGGAATCAAAGGTTATGGGGAAAAGGCCGGAAAGTGGAGTTGAGGATTATCAGATCAGCCATGATCTCATTCAATGGCGGAGCAGACTCAATGGGCTGAATGACCTACTTCTGCTCCTACATCTTATGGTCTTATGGTCCCACTTCTTCCTGGTAATTAAAAAAATAATGAAATGGTAGCCTTTATAACTAGAGGGCTAGAATATAAAGAGAAGAAAATTTTTCTACAGCTGCCATCAGCCCTGGTTAGACCATAACTGGAGTACAGTGCAGGGCACCGCTCTTGAGAAATGATACACTGACCTTGGAAGGAATGCAGCTTAGATTCACCAGGATGTTGCCAGGGGTCTAAAGGTAAAATTTTAAGGGGCGACTACACAAACAAGCCTTGTATTGCCTGGGATGTAGAAAGTTAAAAAATGATTTTATTGAGGTTTTTAGGATCTTGTAAAGAATCAATAGGGTAGATAGAGAGAAACTCTTACTGTTGCTGGAGGAGGTGAGGACAAAGGGTACATAGCTTTAAAATCAGCACCAGATCATTCAGGGGGGAAGTTAGGAAACACTCCTCCATGTAAAGGGTGATGGAAATGTGGAACTCGCTCCCACAAAAATTAGTAGGTGCTAGCTTAATTAATCATTTTGAATTTGATGCTCGATGAGGGTATAATACGATATGGAGCTAAGGCACATGGATGAGTTGAGATACAGATCAGCCATGATCATTGAATGGCAGCATCCAATTGTCTTCCTCTCACTACATATTTTGTTATTGTGATTACAGTATGGCTTAGTGGCATGGTATAGTCATATTGGCATGGTATGCCCGTGTTGGCGTGGTATAGCTATGTCGTAAGAAATCTAATCAATGTTCATGTTAAGTATTCTTGTATATTAGCAGGAATTTCATGAGAGTGGAGATTGCCTGTCGGAGACATGGTAGATGACGAAGATAAGATTACTTAAAATTTTATATCTATTGAGCAGTCTGTGCTGTTAAACCCCAAGATTAATGCTTTCGGCAATACTCTGAATACCAACTCTATTTGAGCAAGAACAATAGATATTGAGAAAGGGATACAATCTGAAATGAAGAATGACATAATGACATTATGTGCATCATTGAA